>NC_139561.1:73598843-74798843 GCF_965112155.1 Podarcis liolepis | reverse complement strand
TACCATGGCTCTTGTGCTTTATGAATAGGGAAACAGTGCATGCAAAATCTGGGGCCAGCCATGAGAGGTTTTAAGAGGGGCTGATCTGGAGGCTTGACTAATTTTGGAGGGTGTTAATGACAGGTTGGGGTGACCTCTGTCAAGGATGAAGCTGGAAGAATTATTTCCGTAAGCCTCAAAGATCTGTAGTGTTAATTCCTTACAGGCCTAGGATTTACTTACTTTAACTATTTTGCAACATAGGGCCCATTTATTATTTCTCATCCATTTACGTTTCTGTATCTCTCTTCTTTCCCACTTTCTCGTGGCACAAAGCTGGCTACAGTTATTGTTGCTGTGGATGTTATTTAATTTACATACAGCTTAATGGCAAACTAGGCATTTAAGGTATTTATGAGTAAAAAAAACCCATGACAGAAACATTAAACATTCCTAATTAAAACATGCAACCAAGCTATCCTATTTAAAAAAACATTGCAGTTAAATTGGGTGGGCCCTTCCTAGCAAGTATGGATGGCATCTGTCTATCTCGGGAGACAATGGAAGGGTGTGCCTTTGGAGGTGAAGTCAAACCATCAGAGAGTTACAGCACCTGCTGTGGCTATAGAGACCGATACGGAAGAGACATGTTTTGTTGCAGCGGGGGCAGATGAAGGTGTTTGGCTGCAAGTATATATGCAGCAGTATGCAGCAGCTGCAGTGCCACAATCAGTGGGTGGCTGTGAGCTGTCCACCGTATTTTTAGTGTCAGCATTGGTAGGCCCTCTGGGGCTCTGGGCTAAGGTTGCCAGATGTTGCAATTGGCCTGTTGAGGCATATCTGTGCTGCAGTCACAACAGTCTGTCTCGTCTCCCAGGGTATCTTGGGAATTGTACTTGTGTACGTAAAGCTACCTGAGTTGGCAGCGGCCACCACATCTTGCAGTAGCAAATCCCGTAGTTTTTTCTTTGAAGGTGACCCGGAAACTACAACTAATCCAGAATGTGGTAGCTAGACTGATGACTGGGAGCGGCTGCCGAGACCACATAACACCGGTCTTGAAAGACCTACATTGGCTTCCAGTACGTTTCCGAGCACAATTAAAAATGTTGGTGCTGACCTTTAAAGCCCTAAACGGCCTTGGTCCAGTATACCTGAAGGAGAGTCTCCACTTCCATCGTTCTGCCCGGACACTGATGTCCAGTGCCGAGGGCCTTCTGGTGGTTCCCTCGCTGTGAGAAGCCAAGTTACAGGGAACGAGGCAGAGAGCCTTCTCGGTAGTGGCACCCGCTTTGTGGAACACCCTCCCACCAGATTTCAAAGAGAAAAACAACTACCAGACTTTTAGAAGGCATCTGAAGGCAGCCCTGTTTAAGGAAGCTTTTAATGTTTAATAGACTATTGTATTTTAATATTTTGTTGGAAGCCGCCCAGAGTGTATGGGGAAACCCAGCCAATTGGGTGGGGTATAAATAAATAATTATTATTATCACCATCATCATCATCATTATTATTATATCTGTGTGCTGTCTGAAGAAGTAGGAGCACGCTCTAGTTGTAGAAACGTAGGAGAAACTGCCTTATGCAGGGTTTCCGACAGGTGATTCCCAATCTTCCCTAGAGATACTGAGGATCGGACCTGGGACCTTCTGAATGCTGTGTGGATGCCCTAGCAATGAGCTGTGGCCCCGTCCTTTGTCTCTAAACAAGGTTGCGGCTGATAAACACCAACAACATCCTTCACCTGAAGCAGCCAATCGAGAGAGGGCATCCTCCTTCAAAGCTGCCTCTTGTTGCTTGTCTTCCTCTCCTGCACAGCCCTAATCCTGAATGCTCCTCTTAATCCTCAACCTCATAAGAACTCCAGATCTCACCCCAGCCCCCTTTCCCCCTCTCCGTAAGAGCTCTCCTCTGTTTTGGTCTCTTCCCCCTGAGCTTCACAGCCACGAGGGGCAACGTAACACAAGCTTTCTTTCCTTTTCTCCTGGGTGAAAACTGTTAGGCGAGGTACCCCTGTTCAAAGGCAGTGTATTCTATCCGCTCCCATAAAGCGTAAGTGAATATCGATGAGGCAGCTATTTATTCTCATCACCCAGGGGCAAAACAAAGAGGAGCCACACCGCCATTTAATCCCAGGAGGCAGCTGGCTAAGAGCCCTTGGGAATATTGTGGAAATAGCACTTGTAGGTTGCTAGTTTGCTGGTACTGTACTATTCTGGAAGGCTTGCTCCAGTGGCTGCACCTTGGGTTTTTGTCCCCCTTCCTCTTATAACCAGTGAGGCCACCAATGAATCTTCCCCTAGGGATGCCTCAGAATCAACACAGGCAGCTTTTTCTTTGTCCGGATAGAGTTGCAGGGCAGGGGTGAGGTTCATAGAGAACATAAAGAGTCCTGCTGAATCAGAGGAAAGGCCTGTCTGGCCCAGTCCTTCTGTTCCCATGGTTACCAACCCAGATGCCTATTTGTAGCCCACCAGCAGGACATAGGGACACAGGAAGCTGCCTTATTGGCCTGTCAAGCTCAGTGTCGTCTACGCTGATTGGCTGTGGCTCTCCAGGTTCCAGGCAGGGGTCTTCTCCATCCCTACCTGGAGATATATGGGATTGAACCTGGGGACATTATGAATGCAAAGCAGATGCTCTGCCTGCTGAGCTGCATGCCTCCCACGGTTGTTCCCTAGCAACTGATATTCTGAGGCAAGCTGCTTCCAATGCTGGAGGTGATGTGTAACCATCGTGACTAGTAGCCTTGTAATCCACAGATTTGTCTTAACTGCTTTTTAAAAAAGATGTCCAAATTGGCGGCCATCTTTACATGATGTGTAGTTAGATGAGGAGGCCGGCCGGCATGTTTGTGGATCTTCTGCTGTCCTGGTCCCATAGACCGATTGGTGCACCATTTCGCTCTGCAAAATGCAACCAGGGTTGCATACACGCCATCAGTTTAAAGGACACCGAAATCATGTGCCCCCCCCAAAAAAATAATCCCGGGATCTGCAGTTTGTTAAGGGTGCTGGGAATTGTAGTTCTGTGGGAGATAAACTACAGACCAAAGATTCTTTGGGGGGAGCGATGTGCTTTAAATCTGCTTCAGATATATGGTGTGTATGTTCACTGGTACTTATGTGCCCTCAGCTGGAAGTGGGTGCATTCTTTCCCTCCGGAGTCTGCAGCTGCGGGTCCTAGATAAGGCCAAGCAATGGTCCATAGAGAAGAAAACAGGGTCAAATGGTACGATTGGCTGAGAGCCACAGCCCTCCCACATGCTACCCAGAACTTGGTGTTCTGAAGTGAAATTCAAGGACAAACAGGAATTAGGAAGAATGACTTGACTCTTCAGCGCATATTTTGACAGGTTGAATTTATGCGGTTATTTTATTTGGGAATATCTTATACGGTAACGAAAAGTGGGTAAGAATTTTTTTATATAAATAATAATACTGATAGTAACAACTATTATTAAGAATGCATGTGAAAAGCAATGAGCAATTCCTAGGGATGCTTATGAACTATTTCAGTTGTCTAGCCATTTCCTTTGCTGTTGAAGGTGGGATTCTATATTCTGGTCAGATTTGGCATTTATGTGCATTTACGCAGGGTTCCCCCCTGCAAAGCTGAGAGCGCTTCAATTTAAAATGAAGCACTTAAGGAAGCACACAAGTCTGTGTGCTTCTAGGTGTCTGAATCTGACACCCTATGAGTCGTACCAGGGCATGATCCAGAGACCCGCCACTCACAGCAGCCTTGGCTGAAATTAAGCAGATCTGGGGCTGGTGAGTGCCTGCCTGGATGGGAGGCCACCACGAATCCTGTATGGAGGCCTCACAGTCTTCACTGGAAGAAAGCGATCCAAAACTTCTGGCAGTCCTTGGTGGCTTGGCAAAAATTGTCCTCACTAAGATTCTGCTCTCACCCCTGAAAGAGAGGTGGGCTTTTGCTCTCTGACATCACCCTGAGTTTAAGGGCTGGGTTCATCCCTTCTTCTCCAGTTGTCAATTGGTGATAATCTTTCTGGTGCTGAGCCTTCAGCCCTAGTCTATATGTGCCACAGAATGAGATAGTAAGATCCTGAGATGGCAGGGTGGAATGTGCCACTTCTCACTTTCGGTGGCGGATGCCATTTTTTGTATGGTAACCTGCTAATTATAGACAGGGCACCCATGGGCACAGTGACACCCATGGGGATTTTCCCTGTTGCCACAAAGTCTTTAAGCCCCCACGCTGTTGGTCATGAGTTGATGAGGGTGGCTACCATTTTTTCTCCCTTGAAAAGTAAACAGAGCTGACGAAGGAAGTTGGAAAAATGATACTCTTTCCCATCTCCTTGTTCAACACATATGTGCCTTTCAAGGCTCAGATTGATTCTATCAGATGTAATTTTTACCAAGACGATCCCTTGGAAGAGTGAAATGTGTTAGTGTATTCTTTCTTTCTTTCTCTTTTGCTTTCTCTGGGGTTTCATCTGAGGTTGAGGGGAAGGAAGTGACGAAAACTTGCTCAAAACCCCAAATCTGCCCAAAGGCCCGAAAAACTTTACAAGCTTGGCTCTAGAGCATTGAGGAACAAGTTAAAAAACATTGGTCCCAGTACAGATGCTTAGCATCTGGCTGGCTACTGTGGAAAACAGGTTGCTGGATAGACCTTTGATCTGATAACAGCAGGGTTCTTATGTTATTATATATTTCACTCAAAGCTGCTTTGGGCAGGGCACCCAGTACCATTCTGGACCTGATCCTGTTGTCCTGGGTGGAACACTTAGGTGTTAGCTTGGACACTTAGGTGTGACTGACTTGACTTAAAACAAAACAAGGCAAATGCAACGATGCCATATTATTTATACCAGTCATACTTTCAAGGAACCCTTGATGTTTTAAACACCCACACTGTGTGGAATTAGATAGAATATCAGATTTGAAGGTTGTAGGGGGAGCATACAAACAGGAATGGGGTGTAATGGGTATTTGGGAGTGTGGGTGGGTTGCCAGAGACTTGCCCATACCTGGAACGGCTTTTAGGCTGGTCCCAGTAACTCCAGGGTCACTCATGTGGTAGCAGTGATTAAAAAGTTTCACTAAATCCCAAATGCCCGGCCAGCCTAATTCAATAAAGCTTGATGCTGATGGGGGGCATAGGATGGGCAATTGCGCATTGCAAAAAGGGAAAAAAGAAAGGCCTCATCAGAAATTTTTAGAACTTATTTATTTGTGCCTTTATGTCGTGATTTTATCTTGTACCGCCCGGAGATCTTATGATAAAGGGTGGTATATAGATTTAATAAACAAAATGAGCATGAAAGAGGTTTAGTGATTTGCACAAAATTTGCACATGCAAGTTGACGTGCGTAAATGCAAATTTAGGATGACTTGCTGCAATCTAAATAGAAACACAATGCACCTCCCCATAGCGGGGAAGACTGTGACCAGGCGACCTATGTGTCTGCCACATCTTGCACAAGTGCTTGCTGCTGATGGGCGACATCAAGCCCCGTCCTGCTCTCCCGTCTTAGGATTCTTTATGTTTAAACCAGACTCTGTTTAAATAGAAGGTTGCCCTTCAGGTAGCAGGGTTGCCCCTTGTAAAATCAGACACGTGGCATCGGACACAGTGATGGTGAGGCCCAATTTTAGAACAGTGAAAGGAATGGAAACTCAGTTCACGGAACCCAAGCAGCGTTTGAGAAGGGACTTGGCAGGATATTCACATGTCGGGGAAAGGAGACCAGACTTTACACCTCACCTCTTTGGGCAGAGAGCCAGGGGGCTCGGCTTTGCCTTGGCTTTTGCCTCTTGTCTTGTTATTAAAAAAGCCGTGCTCTTTTCTAGGAACCCACTGTAGGCATAGAAACAAATACTGATTTCGGAGGTTGGGGGGACTACAGGCTGGCCAGACAGAACTACACTCTCCGAAGAGGCTTGGGTGCCGCAGGAAGAGGATAGAGAAAGCGTTTGGGACAGCCATCCTCCAAAACACTGGCTTGTGTGTATGCTTCCCCCTGCAGCTGTTCAGTGTAAAGCAGCCACCTGCTGCAAGGGGCTGTCCGGGAAGGGCAGACAGAGGCGGGGTTTGTGTGCATGTGGGTGAGCGAGGGCCAAAATAACGGTGTGAGCTGCGTAGCCCAAACAGCTCTGCAGATCTTTTTATCTTGCTCTCATCTTCTTTGGGTGCCCTTCTCTTTCTGCCTTTCTCTCTCCCCCCTCCCAACTTCTTGTTCTCATGAATTTCCCTCCGCTCTCTTTCTTTCTTGCTCTCGTTTGCACCAGGACACAGGGCAGATCCTTGGGTGGCCGGTAAGTTCCTTGCTGGATCGGGGCAGGTCTCTCTCTCTGTATGTGTGTGTGTGTGTGCATGATGATAAGCGTGGAAGTGTGAGGAAACATGTCTCCTGAAACCACCACACCCAGTATCCTGGTCTGTGGGAGCCTGGCGCTGCCTTATTCCCAGTTTCCCAGCCCTTGCTGTTTGCAGATTGTCGCAGAACCTGACATCGCCTCCAATCGCATGATATTGGTGCCTGGCATTCCATGCAGCAGAGCGGACAGAGTCTGAAGCTTTGTCTGGGCAGGAACGGATTCAAATCCCACTCGGCCTTGAAGCACATATAGTAATCTTGATCTGGCTGCTTCTGTGTTGGCCTCATCCACCTCAACAGGGTTTTTGAGAGCCTGAAATGGGAATGCTCCCATTGGGTGTGGGATACAAGCTCCATAACTTGGATCCCTTACGCTGGCCCTGTAGACAGTGAACCACAACTACCCCGTCTGCAAAAGGAAGGTAGTCTTAGCCATTTGTGACTTTCCGATTGCTTGGAAAGGAAAGGAACCAGCTCTTTCCCAGTTTGCCACAGCTTCTTTGCTACATGTAGACAAGCCTTAAAGGCAGTCAAACAAACCACTACAGTGGTACCTCGGGTTACAGATGCTTCAGGTTACAGACGCTTCAGGTTACAGACTCTGCTAACCCAGAAATAGTACCTTGGGTTAAGAACTTTGCTTCAGGAGCTTCAGGATGAGAATAGAAATCGCGGCGGCGGCAACGGCAGGTCCCATTAGCTAAAGTGGTACCTCAGGTTAAGAACAGTTTCAGGTTAAGAACGGACCTCCAGAACAAATTAAGTTCTTAACCTGAGGTACCACTGTATTTGCCAGCCTGCCCCAAACTAAAAAACTTCAGATTTCCCAATTCTTCCCCATTTAGGAGGTGGAGTTTTGGCTACTCTTTCCTTTATCCTTGTTTTATTCTTGTTGCTTGCTAGATCAATGATTGAAGAGGTACCAGGGGGTGACCCTGTAGCCCTGCATGTGGTGTTGTTGGACTACAACTCTCATCTTCCTTGGCAATTGGCCATGCTGGCCATGGCTGATGGGAGTTGGAGTCCAACAGCCCCTGGAGGTTCCCCATTCCTTTGGTACAGCTTATGGGGCGTCCACATGGGTCAGTCTCTTATTCTGTTTGGTTTTGTCTTGACCAGTGTCAGCTCTCTACTCCTCCTTACTATAGCCCTAGCACAGATTAAACTCTTTAACTCCTTTGGCAATCCTCACAGAACTCTAGCCCAATGGTTGCCATTAATCTGATTTGAATTAATTTTATAAGGAAATGCTTTTAGAATGTTGTGTTTATTTTACTGTTGTTAGCCGCTCTGAGCCCGGCTTTGGCTGGGGAGGGTGGGATATAAATATTTTTTTTATTTATTTATTATTATTAAATTAACTGTTTAAACATAGGTTGTGTTTGCCACTCAGCACATAATAAAAAAGCCTCAGACTATTCTGATCACTCTGATTTCAAGGATGGTGGGGGGAAATGGAGTCCAGCACAAGCCTATATGTGCATTTGCTTGGAAGTAATTCCCATTGTGTCCAATGAAATGTTACCCCTAGTTCAGCCTTTGCCAACCTTGTATGCCTTCCCAGTGTTTTGGACTACAACTCCCATCAGCCCCAGCCAGCACATCAGGTTGGCAAAGTCTGCCCTTCTTACTGTTCAGGATTCCATCCCTAAATGAGATGGTGATGCACTTTAACCCCTTCCTTTTATTCACATGTTCATAATGATTAAAGCTAGGGCTGTCAATAAAAGAAATACAGTAATTTTGTAAAAACATTTTGGGCAACTTAAAACAGCCTCCTGATCAATGAGGCTTCATTGTTATTTAATCATAATTCATCTTTATTTAAAATGCAGGTGATTTTAATGCAGCTCCTTTTAACTACAAGCTCACTTTTAGAAGAGTTATTTCACTCAAGAGAAAATGCTTCTTCTATGATGATGCTTTGATATAGTCATGCGCCGTTGAAAAACAAATGTCCCCCCCCAAAAAAAACCCTGATTATTTTATTCATGAGCAAATTTTTCAGATTTAACTAACGTATTTATCGGTTAACGCTTTTATAATTATTCACTTAATATTCCTCCAATGAAGTGACAGCCCTAATTAAAACATAAGAAAATTTGAGTGCATGGGAATATTCCTTGATGTGATGCATGTTTTCCTGTGATCAGGGTGTCCTGGTTTCAAATCCTTGCTTAAGTCATGAGCTGTCAGAGCGGCCTTTGGCAAGTTGTATTATTTCAGCCTCGGTTCCTTATGCCTTTGCTCACAAGGCTGTCATGGGAGTAAATAGGATAATTGTCGTAAGGCACTCTATGCCAAACACTTAAAAGCACATGACTCCCCCCAAAGAATCCTGGGAGCTATAGTTTGTAAATGGCGCTGGGATGGTAGCTCTGTGGGGGGTGAACTGTGGTTCCCAGGATGCTTTAAATGCATGGCTTGGATGTTCCATAGCTTCACTGGTTCCGGTGCTCCTAGGTGAGTGCTGTTGCTTATGTTGCTAAAACAGCACGGCCCATTCACAAGATGAAGGGATCAGGTTTGGGGGAACCCCACGGCTTGTAGAAATGTAAAGCAATCTTCAAGCGGGGAGAACACCTAAATGCTGCTGGTGGGGTTTTCAAAAACTTCCCAAGGGGAACTGAGCATGCTCCAAGGATACACGGTACATTAATGACCTGATTAGCAGTCATATTGTGGGTTTTTTAAAAAACAAAATGCCAATTGTAGGGGGCTGCACAGCTCATGGGGAGGAGAGGTTTAAGCCTTCTCTCCTAGATGCAGTCTTGATTTTGAAAAATCACTCCTTGCCTCTGTGCAACAATCTGCATGAGAAAAGACATTTTCCCATAAGGCTACTTGCTAATTTGAGGAGGGCAATTTTTTTTAAAGCAAGACTGCAATTGAGAAGGCTTAAAATGTGCCTTGTGCGCTGTGGTGTTGATGGCTATGCATCCCTGTACATGCCTAGTTTTTGTTTTTTAAGTGCATGCCATAATTGCTAATCATGGTTATAGAACATGTGGCAAGGCAGATTATTGGGGGCATAACCAGGATGACCGAATGGAAGGAGTAATAGGGTGGAACAGGAGTAATCCACACTACAGGCCTCACTTTTTGATTCTTTATAAAATAATTCTCTTGGCATGTTCTGGAGCCCATTGGCAAATATTCGTGTTCCCATCCTACATTTCAAAGGCTTTTCACAGGACCTGCTGACACACGGACATAGATGGCAGCCCAGTAGGAACAGTAACGGGGGGTGGGGGGTGGGGTTATCCCTTTCCTCATGGCTTATGGGCGGTATGGATGGGGAGCCAATGTGGTGTAGTGGCTGGAGTGTCGGATTAAGACCTGGGTTCTAGTTCCCACTCAGCCACGAAGCTCACTGGCCAACCTTGGGCCAGTCAAGTCTCTCAGCCTAACCTACATCACAGGGTGGTTGCGAAGATAAACTGGAGGGGGGATAACTACGCACGCTGTGTGGGAAATCACTGTGGTAATAAGCATGGATAGTCATTTACACAACTTCCTTTCACTCTTTCTTTTTTGGAGGAGAAGACCTGTACAAATTGGGTGTGGCCTCGTATTATTTCGTACAGCGTAGATTTGGAAAGGTCTGCTATACAAACTGGGTCCTTAGCTGAGGGTGGTTTGCCCACAAATCTGACTCCAGTTTGCTCTTCACTCCCCTTCTGAGTGTCTCTTAGAATCTCTGGCGTTTCCTCAGGTGACCTGACTCTGGGATTAGGATCCTGTTTCTTCTCATGAGCTGGGAGCTTTCCTGTTTACATTTCCTCTGCTCTAGTAATAGCTTCTGCTGGACAGGAAATGAAAAAACAAAACCAAGAAACCCAACTTTGAAACTTGTTAAGCTGCAGAGAGGGTTTCTGTGTCTTTAAAAGTTCAATAGTACAGAGAATATGGATTTTCCTGTTATAGGGTGCTCCAAGACGGGTGCTCATTGTGAGATGGGTACTCTTCATGCATGGAAAGCTCCCCCCCTTTTTTTGTAACATCCACCAGGTGTCTTTGGCATCAAAACACCAGCCTGCATTTTTTTTGCTCATTTAATCTGGGTTATATCCTTTCTGATGAGTAACCACGGTGCTTTTTTCTGGGGGTACGCAGGGATACGCATACCCCTAAACATTTTGTGAATCTTTGTACTTTTGTCCATTTACTATATTTATTTTTCCTGATATGAACTATAAAATGATGATTTTGAGTCAAAATGAGAGTACCCCTAAACATTTTTCTTAGGAAAAAAAGCGCTGAGTAACCACCACCATAATGCATTGCCAGCAACCATTGAGATATTTATCAGTGACCCGTTTGCAAATGAAGGCCCCATCTCCCCAGTCTGGAAGCATCCATAGTCCTGCAGTGATGGGAGAAACTGAATGGTGGCAGGTTGTTGGTTTTTTTGTATCCCAGCAAGATATGGCAGTGGCTGCAGCCACCTTGATGATGATGCTAAGCAGGCCTGGCTCTGCTTAGAACTCCTCTGTATGCCATCTTGAGGTCCATGCAGGACACATGGGAAATAAATGCACTCAATGATTGTTGTTATTTAGTCGTTTAGTCGTGTTTGACTCATCGTGACCCCATGGACCAGAGCACGCCAGGCACTCCTGTCTTCTACTGCCTCCCGTAGTTTGGCCAAACTCATGTTCATAGCTTCAAGAACACTGTTCAACCATCTCGTCCTCTTGTCATTCCCTCCTCCTTGTGCCCTCCATCTTTCCCAACATCAGGGTCTTTTCCAGGGAGTCTTCTCTTCTCATGAGGTGGCCAAAGTATTGGAGCCTAAGCTTCAGGATCTGTCCTTCCTGATAAATACATTCAATTCTCCGCAACTCTTAAAGACACAGGTCCTCTTAGGGGTTACATGTGAGCTAGATGTTGTCTGGAGGGTGAAAGCAAGATAGAGGGTTAGAAGGACCAAGGTGGGGAATGCTGCGGATTAAAGCAAACAAGGGCATAGAAATCATCTTGAGTTTTGTTCCTGGGCAACTTGGGAATGGTAGTGTTTAAATCGGGGCCTCGGCTCACAATTGCCTCCCTGCTTCCTTCCAGCACCGGCACCACATCCCCACGTACAACCCCAAGCAGCTCCCCTTCCCTGAGGAAGCGCTTGTTGCAGTTGCCGCCACGACCTCCTCCAGAGTTGCCCCCGGAAGCCATGGTGGAGAAAGGTTCAGAGAATGCGGCAGAGCGGACCCCTCAACCAGTGCACCCACCCAGCACCCCACTGAACTACCCCCTCAGTGGGCGCAGCTTCATCCGTAATAACAAGGTAGAATGGGTGGGGGCATGTGTGGCGGGAGATGAGAGAAGGTGAGCCTGTTTGGGGAACTCGGCTCAGCTTCTGAGGTGGCTCTTAGGGTGCCATCACCGAAGGAGGTTTGGTTGGTGGAACAAGGGAAAAGGCCTTTTCCGCTTGGGCACCCAGATTATGGAACGACCACCCATGGGAGGTGCCCCCTTTCAGGCACTTAAGGTTTTCTTTTTCCGCTGGCATTGTTTAGTTGGCCCCTGTCTGGTTTTCTTTTAAAATTATTAGGCTGTATTTAACTAGCATAAAGCAGTGCAAGGACTTCCGTTAGCACAAGGTGGCTTCCCCCTGCTCCTCTTCATATACCAGAAATTAAAACACTAAAGTTAATTACATCTTATACCTGTGTAATGAATACTTACGTAACTAAAATTAATGGGCATGCATAAAATTGAATATTGGCCCTTTCCTGATTGAAGCCCACCCCTCATTGGCCCTGTTTTGTCATCCCACTTTGTGTTTTTGTCTGTCCCGGATGTGTCCTTGAACATGTTTGGATGGAGAATAGAGAGGGGTGGGCAACTGTGTGCAGGAATTGCCCTGCTGCATAAAGGCAAACTTTATATTAGTTAATCTGCCCACTTTTGCCCTGTGTCCCCGCCGGCCACTGGCATGTGGCCCTTGAAATGTTGCATGGAAGGGAGTGTGATGCTTGGGCTGAAAAAAAGTTCATCACCCCAGGTTAACATGTGGCTTACACACTCTCTCTTTCTCTCTCTTTTCTCTCTTTCAGAAAATGCAGAGCTGGTACAGTGTAAGTTGTTATTTTTGTTCTTCCATTGGGGTGTACACAAGAATAGAACGCCTCCAGCTTTGGGCCGTTAAGAAGCTATTAAAAGTGCACAGCAATATTGCCAACGTATGAAAAGGCAGGCCTTTCTGGTATCCATCCAAAAAGAGAGAGCTGGAAAGGACATGCATCTCAGTTCACGGCCTTCATGCCACTTAAAAGTTATTTGTGACTAAAGCTGCGCTCACACTGTAATTTTAAGACACATGACTTCCTCCTCAGAATCCTGGGAATGGGAGTTTACCCCTCAGAGAGCTGCAATTCCCAGCACCCTTAACTCAGCAGCAGTTCCCAGGGTCCTTTGAGGGAAAATGTGTGTATACCAGTATATACCAGGCATAGGCAACCTTGGCCCTCCAGGTGTTTTGGGACTACAACTCCCATGATCCCTAGCTAACAGGACCAGTGGTCAGGGATGATGGGAATTGTAGTCCCAAAAACATCTGGAGGGCCAAGGTTGCCTATGCCTGGTGTATACGTTTGTAAGACTGCAACCCTAAACATGGCATTTATTAAGAAGTAAGCCCCATAGCGGACCAGCTTCTGAGTGTATGTGCCTCAGGATTAGAGCCATAATTCCAGAAGTGAATATCAACACAAAAAGTTGTTGCACTTTTTTTTGCTGATTTTCCAAAAATCCCCCCGGATGCTAATTCTGACATTGGGAAATCTGTCCGTATGGCAACCCTAATGAACTTTCTCCCTTGTGCTTGTTTACTGAGAGGTTTGCCCTATTAAGTTCAATGGAACTTACTCCCTAATATGTGTGATTAGGATTTTAGCCCAAAGCCTTTGGAGTAGTGTGGTCAGCATTTCATGGGTTTGCTTTCATGGTTTTACTTCCTCCACCGCCCAATTACTATTTTTAAAGTACCATATTTTTCGCTCTATAACACGCACCAGACCATAACACGCACGTAGTTTTTAGAGAAGGAAAACAAGAAAAAAAAATATTCTAAACGAAATAGTGGATATATGATTTTTGTGGTTCATGCTGTGGCCACAGACATGTGATCTGACAGTGAGTTTGGAGTAGCCCAATGCAAAAATCCTGAGGATCCATGTGGATCCATGCTTTGTAACCACGGAGGAGGGAAGGAAGGGGAACTATGGATCCTCTGCTCACGACTGCAGCAGATCCCCCCCGCCACCCGCAGGCATTCGCTCCATAACACGCACAGACATTTCCCCTTACTTTCTAGGAGGAAAAAAGTGAGTGTTATGGTGCAAAAAATACGGTATATTTAAAAACCACCAGCTCATTTAAAAAAAAATCAAAATCAAAGCACTGAACAATAAGATAATTGAAACGTCGTAAAACTGCAATTACAAAATCATAGAACACTGTACACATAGATCAGTACTGAGTTACATTAATCCTATGAAAGGTCCTTGGCGATACAAATACATTTCCAGTTGGTGATGAAATATCCGGATGGCAAGTGCTTGGTTTCAATAGGAACAGTGTTCTCGATCCCTGGTGTCACTGCGCCAAAAGCCTTGGTTCACAAAGAAACTCTACGAATACTAAGTCATATTAAGTAAATATTACCGTTAAGTAATATTTACTTAACGACGATTGTAGTTCCTTGTCTTATGAAACTTTTACGGCCACTCTAAATGTGACACCGTTCACACAAATAGCAATCGAAAGATTATTTTTTTTAAAGTGTAAATAACAAGCATTGCATTGGTGGTGGTGGGGAGCGGAATCTAGATTTGGGACCCCAGTGGACAGTGTTGCAGTGAGGTTATTAAATTAGGTCCTAGCTGCCCCATATAAGCCATCCCTGTTGGATGTCTGCCCTAAAGCCCTGCCCTTTGTGCCCTGTTGTGGTTCCTATCTGAATCAGCATCTTGCATCCCTTCATCCTTGTAGCTCAAGGCAGTGCCTGCAGTCTTTCCTCCCCCTTCCATTTGTATCCTGTCAACAACCCTGTGAGGTTGGTAGGCAGAGAGGTTGCTGTGACTGGCTCAAAATTCACCCTGTGACCCTTCATGGCTGAGTGGGGATTCGAGCCCGAGGGAGGGAGAGGATATCCTGGAACCTAAAAGGCAGTGTAGGAAATAAATCAGCGCTTTAAACTGGGAGTCTATTTAGTATATTCCCAAGCCATGTTTTAATCACGATGAGCACTTTTTCATAGACCACAGGCATGGGAATAATCTGAGTATGTAAACAAACAAGTGCTCCTTGCAGTTGGAAACCTAGCACAGCAGGGAAAAGGACTGGCTTAGAACCTTTCTGTACCATTGATATGGTAGATTTCTAGCTGCGGCATATTCCTCCCCCACTCAAATGTAGGGACATTAAAATGTGAGGTGTGCAAATGTACCCCTGCCTGCAGTGGTACAGCCCACTCCCCATTCTGCTCCATGAGCAGATCTGGCTAGTCTCATTGAATGAAATGCACAAGCATTTGAGGGGTGGCAAAGGGGAGGGGCAGTGCTTTTTTCTGGGGGGACGCATACCCCTAAACATTTTGTGAATCTAAGTTTGGCCTCACTGAGGGGCATTATTGCAATAAATAGGAAAATGAGAGTACCCCTAAACATTTTATTTTAAGAAAAAAAGCACTGGGGAGGGGCATGGCTGGTGGTGGGGAACAAGGGTTAGCTAGACAAGACTGTGGGATGGGGCAATACTATCTCTTATTCCTCCCTCCCCCAGATCCTAGAGTTGGAAGGGATCCTGCGAGTCATCTAGTCTAACCCCCTGCAATGCAGGAATATGCCGCTGCCCCATACGCGGATCGAACCCGTTTTGCCACTGCCGCGTTCCGTACCTAATCTTTTAATCGGCGTCTTATTTTTTTCTTATCACTCTTCCTACTTCTTTGGGTAAGCTGCCCTGGGAACCTTTCTAGGGGGCAAGATTAAAAAAATCCTTCGAGCGAAGAAGGAAGGCTCAGCCTCGGAATCTTTTCAGTACCAGGCCGACGGGAATCTAGTAATACATAGGGAAAGACCAAGACGGTGTCTCTGCGCACGTGCAGAGCGTGAATCCCTCGCCGCTGAGTTTTATCTCTCCGTGTGTTTTGCAACGGCTTCCGGAAGAGGAATTCTTCAGAAGTGAAGCGGTGCGCCGGGGTTGAGGCGGGACGGCGGAGGTCGCCTCCCCTTCTCCGGGGGCAGAGTCCCCCACGTGGGCAGGAGATGGTTAACTGCAGCCTGACACCCAGCCCCCTTTTGTTTCCTGTAAGTGACACCCAGGCACCCGCAGCCAATGGCTGGGCGGTGTAACAGGAGCTGCGGAGCTGTCCCTGGGGGAGGCCTCTCCGCGTCTTCGATGGGCTCCAGAAACTTTCCTCCGCCGCCCTCCTTTCACTCTCCCCAGCTCCTCTGCGCCCCCACTTTTACTTCCTCCCCGGCCCTTCTGCACATCCTCCCCTTCGGGATCCGACCCCTGCGAAAAAGGAAGCACGCCCCGACCTCCTCCCGAGCACTTTCCATGACCCTCGGGGCGCCTGCGAGAACCCCACCCCCCTTGCCCCAGCCTGCTCCCTCCCTCTCCTCTCCGATCTTCCTCTTTTGTGCTTCTGCTGTTTTAACCCCATCCTTCCGCTGACACTTTGCCAGCCACGCTCCCCGCCCCCCCCCCTTTCCACTGTCAGCCCCGTTCTTGACCCACCCACCCCCGTTTTCTGGGCTGATGGTATCGCACCAATCCTGCACCTTGCCTTCTTCGCTGTGCTGGCACGCTGCCCTTTCTCCACCCCGCGCTGCAACCTGTCCATTCTTGTGCCAGTGCGTTTGCTGAATTTTCTGAATCTAGCGCTGCTGTCTTCCTTTGCGTGCGCCCACCCCCCCACCCTGCAACCCACGCTGATGCTGCTTGGAAACCTCCTTCGCCTGCTGCCCTTGCTCCCTGGGTTAAGACGCTCCCTCTGGACAGAGTAAGTGAGATGCCTCGCTCTTCCTACTTCTCTTGACTTTTGCTTAGCACCCCACCACCTCCCTCCTTCCTCGGTTCTGCTTCTTTACCTCCAGGGTGCGTGTAGTCGGAACTACTACACCACACTGGGTCTATGTACACAGCTTAAAACGCAGCCTGGTCTTGCCTTGCTCCTCTCTCTTCCGTCTACTACATCAACCCCTAAACAGCTTGGCTTGGCTGCAGTGCATTGCATTTCCTTTCTGAAGCTCTTCTGTAAGCTCTGAGGCCCTTTGTCCATCCCCTGAGGTTATCAGTTGCCACCCCCACCCAGACCCTCCACTCCAACCAGCAGGTCTCTGCAGCCTCAGATAGCAAGGCTGTGTACACACTCCTGTTTACTCTGCATCTAGTGTACTCCCACCCCAGGTTTGGGAAGTGGTGTGTGCATGAGGTTAGCCACAAGCCTTATCTATCCACCCCCCTTGTTTCTTACGAAATACTGCATTTTGATCCATTCACCCCCTCCCCCAAACCAGCTTTGATCCAAACTGAGGAAAATAATGACCTCCACTGTGTTTTAAGCCGCTAATTACACAGCCCCAGTGTGGTTTAGTAGTTAGAGTGCTGGACTTAAAATAGAGGAAAGAGCCAGGTTGAAATCCTCACTCAGCTGTGAGCCACAAGCGGGTGGCCTTGAGCCATCTAATCTCACAACGTAACCCACCTCACAGGGTTGTTAGAATAAAATGGGGAGGCCTGTGTATACTATTTGTAGCTCCTTGTAGGAAGAGTGGCATTCTTTTTTTAAGGTGGTGATGGTGGTTATAATACCCCGCCCATCTAGCTGGGTTTCCCCAGCCACTCTGGGCAGCTTAAAGCACATATTTAAAATCAGTAAAATGTCAAATACTAAAAACTTCCTCATACAGGGCTTCATCCAGATGTCTTCTAAAAGTTATGTAGTTCTTTATCTCCTTGACATCTGATGGGAGCGCGTTCCACAGGGCGGGCGCCACCACCGAGAAGACCCTGTGCCTGGTTCCCTGTAACCTCACTTCTCGCAGTGAGGGAACTCCCAGAAGGCCCTCGGAGCTGGACCTCAGCGAATGATGGGGGTGGAGATGCTCCTTTGTGTATACTGGGCCGAGGCCGTTGATGGGAAAATAAAAGTCATCCCAGTTGCTCTCTTATCCCATGCCATAGGATGGCCCTGCTAAACCAATAGCTCCTGCCTCCAGCTCTCTGCATGGTGCTGGAAGTGGGCATAGATAGTTTTCTTCTGAGTTGGGTGCCTCTTGGGCCGAGGGACCCGTGGGAGGGACAGGAAGGGAATGCTTCCATCCTGAAGGGCCTGGTTGTCTTTGGCAGATGTTGAGCCCCACGTACAAGCAGCGCAACGAGGATTTTCGCAGGATCTTCAAGGGACTGCCTGAAACGGAGCGGCTTCTTGTAGGTGAGAGACAGGAGGAGAAGGGCGGTGCAGGGAGGCTATGCCAAACGGTGGGATCCAAAGTAGGTGGTGAATGAGGTGTATCAGCAGGCCTACATGTGATGGTTGATAGTGTAGAGCTGGGGTGGGGAGCCTGTGGTGGCCCTCCAGGTGTTGTTAGACTCCAACTCCCATCAGTCCCCATGGGGCCAAGGAAGATGGAAGGACAGCAACTTCTTGAGGGCTTCCACAAAGTCTATCTTTGCTGCAGTAGATGATAGAGGAGATCAGAGTTGGTGACAGCCACAGCATGCATTTAAAGCACATGACAGTCCCCAGAACCCTTAACAAACAGCAGTTCCCAGGCTTCTCTGGGGGGAAGCAACATGCTTTAAATGCATGATGAGACCAAAGACTTACTTGAGAACTGGTTTGATGCTTCTCTGTGCAGAGTTACGATTTCTGGAGAATTTGAAAGCACAGGGAGGGCAAAATCCATTTGTCCCATTGTGTGCAAGGGAGGGGAGATAAATGGTTTTGTTGTTGTTGTTTTTAAGTGCAAATTGAAATATCTTTCTCCCTTGCAATATTATTACCTGACTGGCATTTTTAAAAGATTGTGCAAAGATTGTGCGCTTCACTTCTCTTGGCCCAGAACCAGGGTGCAAACTTAAGCATGCCTGACATAATGCACATTCAAAGGCAGTTAGTCTCTGAAGGCTCTAGCCTTTGGCTGTGTGAGAGAGATCATTTTGTAGACCGTGTTCTTTTCTAATTTCGTATTTGTCATGATTAGGATGAGAGAGAGGTTTCCTTGCAGTTTCTTGCATTTCAGGTTCTCTTGTCTTTTCTGTCCATCCTTTAAGTTCTCCTGGCTGAGGATTCCACTCCTGTCAAAATGTATAAAGGAATTATAGTTGGAATTTAGATTAGCCCCTACCCTCCCCGTCTGTAAGTATAGATCTAATTGGCCCCGTTCACAGGTTGGAAGAGAAATTCATTGTGACACCCCCACTTTATTCACAGCCTGATCTCTCCTACATATCTTTTTTCTGCACTAGCAGGCTTGCTGATTCCTATTTCTGGACACCTCATAAATTGCCTCTTTGTGCCAATCAGCACAAAAAAGCTTACAAATGAGCTGAGTGCCAGTTTAATGGTCTAGAGTAGACTTGCTCCCCAAGACACCGGAGAACTGTAGTTTGATGAAGATGCTGGGAGTTGTGTGTGTGTTTAAATGCAACCCTTAGCCTAATTTCATGTGGGTATCAAGAAAGGGGGAAATGGGGAAAAGGAGAGAGGCAGAGAAAATGGGATCTCTCTCTCTCTCTCTCTCTCTCTCTCTCTCTCTCTCTCTCTCACACACACACACACACACACACACACATGAAGGGAGGTGGCATAAGGAAAGGGAAAGGGGAGTGATGGAGAGAACGAGAAAGGGGTTGCAGAAGGAGAAAAGGGGTGTCCCACCCAGTTTTTGCTCTAGTCGTCCTAACAACTGCCAGCACACGGCTCCCAGCACATTACCCCTGAGGAAATGTGGCCCTTGGCAGAAAGAAAGTTCCCCACTCCTAGGTTAGAGAGTCCTTCACAAAACTGTTGTCCTTTATCCACAGAACAATGGAACAACTATTAAATCAGTTAAAGCCTCTGGTTTTGAAGTGTCCTGTTTAGTCACCTGCAGCCATTCTGATGTCCTGTCTCTAGAATAAGTGCTCTAAAGGACTGACTGCTCCCGTATCAACCTGCCAGTAAATGGAGGTCACCTGCCCACCTGCGCCAACGTCAGATGTGAGGCAGGGGAGTGACCACAGAGAGGGCGTTTCTGGCTGCTGAGCCTCACATGGGGCGCTCCCTTTGAAATGAGGCAATGCCTTCTTTGTTATTGTTTAGGCACCAGTTTTTTTTCTTCACCTAGACTTTTTAGAGACGTGGGCTGTTTTTAACCAAGCTTTGCATCTGCTTTGTTACTGCAGCTTTAGTCGCTGTGTCGCTGTGTTTTTATGTGATTGCAACCTACCCCAAAAGAAAACAGTAAGGCTGAGCAATATATTTTGGAAAATGAAATGAAAACAGAGCAGCAAAAGATGAGTGGCAGCGTAAACTCCTGGGATACGCGGAATTAGCTGGTATGACTGACATAACAAGAAACTGAGATGATAAAAGGTTCAAGGAGGATTGGCCATTAGACTATATGAAAAACCATTATAGCAAGATAATTAACCTATCAGGGTGAGAATAACTCAGTTATATCCTGAGATAAGGAGAGGGAGAGAGAGAAAACTGAGAAGAACAGGAAGACATGGATAGGTGGAGAATAGATAGGAAACCATGGAAAGAGGGTGAGGGAAGTGTATGAAAAGATGTACTCTTATTATTATTTCTTTTTGAATGTAACAGTTTATGTATTAATACTGAATTGTAACAGAAAAGCAAATAAAAAATTAAAAACAGAGCAGCCTTGGGTCAGTGCCCAGCAGCTGTGGCCTTCATCCCCCTTATCAACAGGATTGGTCTCCCCACAAGCCTGCTGCTGCTCCCCCAATCCCCCCCGACTCTGCCTTGCTCACTTGCTCTCAGCAGCTGACGTCTCCCCTCTCCTCAGATTACTCCTGTGCGCTGCAGCGTGACATCTTGCTTCAAGGGCGCCTTTACCTATCGGAGAACTGGATCTGCTTCTACAGCAACATCTTCCGATGGGAGACCACGGTGAGTGCCTTGGCAATGTAGCCTAGGGAGAGATGGGTCAGGTACGCAGGCGAGCCCCTTTGCCTTCCCCCCTGCTGCCACTGATCCCTGTTATGTCACTCGTCCGCAACAGATCTCCATCCAGCTGAAGGAGGTGAAATGCATCAGAAAGGAGAAGACGGCCAAGCTGATCCCCAACGCGATTCAGATCTGCACAGAGACCGAGAAGGTGAGCCGGGTGTGTGTGTGCGCGCTTTGGGCTGACTCCCGTGTTAGGCACATTCCAGATCTGGACTGGGGAACCTGTGGCTCTCCAGGTGCCTAGAACATAAAAGGAGGCACCTGCTGGAACAGGCCAAAGATCTTTTGAGTCTCCAACAGTGGCCAACGGGAAAGGACCAGTGGCCAATTCTGGTGAAGCAGCTGGGATTCTTGCAAATAATTCTAGGCTAGGTAGGCCTTGGTGTGATCGAGCTGGGCATTTCTAGTGATCTTTAGACAAAGGGCGGTGTGGACATTTAGCAGACAATAATAATTTCTAAAATTCTTAAGCCAAGAATGCAGTTCTCTAAGATCAACGAATACAGATTTCTTGGGTTGCAGCTGTTTATAGATCTTCAGCGTACGTTCTTGCTTTGTAAACGTTATGACACGCTGTTATATTATTTATTTAAATAGTCACAAGCCACACTTCCACCAAAATACAGTAAGACGGTATACAAAACTGAAATAAGACCTCCATCTCCACACGCGCACCCTGCAGGTCAACTTTGACCGGTGGGCGGAGCCACCTACCTGTCAGTTGCTCGGCATCACCATGACATCAGATGGTAAACATTGTGGTAGCACCATCTACCTGTCAGTGTTTGCCCATGGGGGTGTTTGCTGACCAGCCAATCCAATAATATTTCCCACCTGCTATTTCTGAAGATGCCAGGGACCTTCTGTATCCAAAGCTTGCACTTTCCCACTGAGCTGTGTTCCCACCTGGTAAGGTGGAAGGCGGCTCACCCCTGTGCCAGCTGATATTCTGCTCCCTGTGTGATAGTTGCAGCTTGCTTTGCACAGTTCCGGTCATGGTGCCCTTCCCAACATTACTGAGTTTCCAATGGCCATTTTGAAGCTGTGCATGAGTGCACATGTGCATGAGGAAAACCTGGTTTCTGGAGCTGTGAAGGGGAGCTGTTAGGAAGTGCCCTGCCCTCGGCTTCCTCTTCCTCCTCCTCCTCCTCTGACCTGCCTCCCTAAGGTCTTGGACTTTTGTTCTCAGTGTGAATCTCATGCCAGTGGATATGATCCTAATCATATCTGTGTGCTCCGCTTCCTGCTAACCTTTGTGCCCCAGCAAACATAGAAGCGCAAGGGCACAGGACGTGAGAGATGAGCCTTGTTGCCTCCTCCTGTTCAAAACAAGCTCACAGCCCTAGGCCTCGCCTCCAGCCCACAGTTGCTGGTTTGCACCCTGACCCAACAGTTCCCGTCCTCCTCACCCCACCCTTCAGCTAAAGTTTTATCAGTGTCTGGACAGGCTGTGCTCTGCAGAGATTAATCTCTGCAGAGTGTGCAGCCTTTTATTTTCCTAGGCATCTCCTATGTCCCCTGCTTCTGATACGTTATCTCAGCTAGAGGGGCAATGCCCCGCGAAAGCAAAAGGGAAAAGAACATCGGGTGACTCTCGGGTGTGCCTCTGGAACAGTTCATGTGAGCTAGTTGCCTCTTAATAGCATTTAATTGCTTTTGCTGTACTTAACAGTAGAATCATAGAATCGTAGAGCCGGAAGGGATTCCCAAGATCATCTGGTTCAACCCCCTGCAATGCAGGAATCTCTACTAAAGCATTACTGACAGATAGTCATTCAACCTCTGCTTAAAAACCTCCAAGGCAGGAGAGTCCACCACCTTCTGCAGGAAGTCTCGTTCATTTCATGCGCTCTGTGGATCTCAGGATTCTAACTGACCTTATCAACTGTTGATAGACAGCTATCAGGATGTAGTCATTGCAGGCAATTAGTCCAGAGCACAAGTGTGGCTAGTAAAAGGGTGAACTTTGATAATGACATTGAGATGAGACGAAGACATAGGCTGGCTGGCCAGATTCTGGGATCCCCGATCCCTGGTGGGCCATTTTGGCAGGTGAATGGACCCCCATAACCTGTCTGATCAAATGGTATCATGTTGACTCATTCACACACACACCCCTATGTCGCATGGCAAGCAGTATTGCAAAGGAAAATCCAAGCAAAGCAAAACTTTGAGGTTGATAGGTGATGATACCAACACTTGCTTTCTGCACTTTTATCAGCACCCCCATACTGGGTTCCCCATGTTGTTTGGGCTCCCAGCAGTGCCAGCCAGCATGGTCAGTGGCCACAGATGATTAGAGTTGGTGCCCAACAACATCTGAACGACTGCATGTTCCTCAGCCCTGCTGTGCAACGACAGCATGCGCGCAACTTGTAGGTAGAAGCTATGAATATTCACCTTGATCCCACTGATCTTGGGGCACTGATCTCAGGCTCTCTCTTCACTTGCCGTTCCCAGCATTTCTTCACCTCATTCGGGGCCCGTGACCGCTGCTTCATGCTGATCTTCCGCCTCTGGCAGAATACGCTCCTGGATAAGGTAAGAACGGACCCATTGCTCCTGCAGAAACAACCTAGGATACGGCAGCTTGAAGCTCAGTCCTTGCTATATTTCAGCACTGGAGTTTCAGATCTTGTGATTTATTTTTTATTTTTTCTTGTATGTCCCTGTCTCTGTGTGAGTGAAGCCTCTACCCAGTTTCTGAAAATAGGAACCAGATGTTTAATGTTGGGTTCTAGACTGTATTGGGGGGGTATGTGTTGCATGTATCTGTGTCAGGACTAAACAGATAAGCCTGGACTGATTTTGCCCTGTTCATCCAAGCTCTTCAACTGCAGTGCTTTTTCTCTTTTCTAATGCTGTGCTCTCCTCCCAGACGTTGTCCCCTCAAGAGCTCTGGCACATTGTCCACCAATGCTATGGCTCTGAACTCGGCCTCACCAGTGAGGATGATGATTACGTCTCTCCCATCGATGAGATCAACGGTTTGGGGTGAGTGTACACTGCCCTGCAGAGACCATAATGCGTCCCCACCCTGACTGCAGTGTAACTACAAGGATGCCAGGGGAGATAGGATAAAATACAAGGTTACATTCTACTGAGTCAGGCTAATGGGTGCACCTAGCCCAGTGCTGGCTGCACAGATTGGCAGCACCTCTTCAGAGTCTCAGGCGAGGATCCTTCTCCTAGTTCTGTTTGCTCCAAGCCTCTTACCTGGGGGCAGCAGTTTTGTTTCATCCCCCTTCCAAGAAGCCCTACCAAATTTGAATCAAGGTGTGGTCCGAGCGTTGCCCACATTCACCCCCATCTTTCTACCCGGACACTGAGGTCCAGCACCGAGGGCCTTCTGGCGGTTCCCTCACTGCGAGAAGCCAAGTTACAGGGAACCAAGCAGAGGGCCTTCTCGGTAGTGGCCTCCTTCTCGGAACGCCCTCCCACCAGATGTCAAAGAGAACAACAACTACCAGACTTTTAGAAGACATCTGAAGGCAGCCCTGTTTAGGGAAGCTTTTAATGTTTGATGTATTACAGTATTTTAATATTTTTTTGGAAGCCGCCCAGAGTGGTTGGGAATATAATTATTATATTATTATTCTTACTTGTAAGAGAAAGTCTCTTCCCTCTCTCCCAAGATAATGTGTGCGCAAGAGAAAGAGAGCATTCACACACCATTAATGTAGAGGCCATTAATGTGGCCCCCCAGGCTTTGCTGGACTGCAACTCCCTTCAGTAGAATACGCTGCAGTCTGTGTTTGTGTGTGGTGTTCCCAACAGTTCCTCCAGTTTGCAAATGTGCCCGTTGGCCCCCAAAAAGTTGGCAAACCCAGGCTCAGGAATGCTGAGTCAGCCCCACCCAGTGGCTGAAGTTGCCACTAAGTTGATTGTGGATATGGGTGGGGGCCCTTGTGCATTCTGACTCCTTTTTTTAGGCCAGCCTTTTTCGCCCAGGGCTTCTTTTTGAACCCTCCCTCCTCCTTGTCTCTACATTTCCCTGGCTCTTCTTTCCAACAGAAGCCCGAAAGAGACTGGGGATGTCATTGACCTGAGCGACTTGACTTCCCGCTGCAGCACGGACCTCAAGCTGGACACCAGCCCCCTCCTTGACAAAAGGGACGCCAGTCAGAGCATCAACTCGCTGGCCAGCAGTAGTGACGGGACCACCTCGGTGAGGATGGCGGGGTTCGGATATGGGGGCCATTTGAACGTTTCTTCTTGTACCTTTTTGCCAAAATCTGCCTCTCTGTGTTTCCCACCCATTGGTCTCTGGAGCAGCAGAGAACATTCTGGAATCTTCCCCCAGAATGCTCTGCAACATGCAAGGGTTCTGCTGTAGCCCAAGCAACAAAGGAATGGTTCGTTGAGGAAGCTTGAAATACACGTAAAGGTGTAGGAAGAGGCAAGTGGAGGACCGTGGAAAGTTTCCTCACTAATTAAAATAAAACATGTCCAGGAAATGAGTGCAAATTAAATCAGATCAAGGGATTTTATCTCACGTAATAAAACTGTTCCTTCCCTGCTTGCTGCCAAAACAGATAAATGTTTCAAGATCTGGAGTATTTTTAGAAGTCCACTTCTGTGAGATTGCTTTTTTCACGGGCAAAAAGACTCTCTCTCTGTATCTGTAATTGTTGTTTAGTCAAGCCCTACAGAGCTGGGAAATGTCCAAGAATAGCATCCAGAGGGAGCCCTCAAAACGAAGTTGACATACCTAAACACTTCCTGCTAAAATAGTTTTATGATTTTACTTTCCGATAATGTAAGACGCTTCAGGAAAATGACAGGCTTTTGAACTACTTCAGAACACATTCCCTCCCCTTAAAAGGAAACTGAGCTAGAGATCTTGTCTTGAGAATGGCCAGCACTCTGGCTAACTACAGTTCCTGGGATTCTTTAGCATGAAGCCGTGAGGCTAAGATTGGTTTACGACTGATGTGCTAGTAGTTTAGATATGCTCTGAGCCTGTAAGAAAATATGCTACCTAAAGTTTCCAAAGGAGGTAGCTTTGTTAATAACAAACGCCATAAGGAACTTTGTGGCATCTTAAAGACAACAGATTTATTGTGTCATGGGCTAGAGTCCATTTTATCAGGTGCCACAATAAAACTTGTTAGCAGTCATGATAAATATTTAAAAAAACAACAGAAAGAGAAAAATAATTGTCAGGATTCCACAGGAGATACATGAGTTTTATTAGAGGTAGGGAAGCGGAATGGGTAAGAAATTGTTACTGCTCAATGCAGCTGCTCAAGATTTAAGCTACCCAGCCATGCCCTTTTCCAAGGGACTCCATTCCATTTCCACTCCTTGGTTTTCCATTTTCACACTCTCTAGCATCAGTCGCTGTTCTGCAGCACTGAGCAAGCTCATTCCTCTTTTAGCTGTGTCCCCCAACCCCTGATATCTCTGCATGGATTTTGAATTTTGGGTACATAAGAATGGATAGGTTCCCAAAGAGCATGCTTGCTGTTAGCATGTAGGATTCCATGATCTGCGTTTAATTTGCAGCTGTACAAAAATTTAGCTGTACTACATTCCAATTCATGCCATCCAGACTTCTATTGCATGCAAGCGGTCAAAATACCATCAGGCATCAGCTGCTGTCCCTCCACCCCCCACCCCCCGCCAGATGTCAGGTGCTGATGCTCAATGCCAAATGCGCAGCCAGTATTCCCATGTCTGGAAAACATTTGGAGAATTTTTTGCCCACTCGAAAAAGAGCAAACTCCTCAAGTGTGTCACTCACTGTGCCCATCCACTTCCTTCCAGCTGGCAGAGGACCCAGATGAGAACACTGACAGCCAAGTGGATGCCTCTTCCAGCCACACAGTGACCTCAGCAACAGAACCTCCCAGGGACGATTTGCCACAAGGGCCGCCAATGTCCCCCCTGGAGGGGGACCCACTCCCCAGCGAGGAGCTCCCCACGGACATGAGCAATTCTTCCTCCTCAACGCAAGATGAAGGTGAGGGCAGCCTCCTCCCCCCACTCCCTGTTAAATGGGGTGTGTGTGTGTGAATTGTCGTATGCAGATAATATGCAAATTTCTGTTATGGGCCCCGTGCCCTGACTCTTCTAAGTACCTAGCGGTGCCCCTGCTGCACTTGAAGCAGGCAGAGGGCCTTCTCAGTAGTGGTGGAATTCCCTTCCATCAGATGTCAAGGAAATAAACAACTATCTTGAGTTTCAGAAGACATCTGAAGGCAGCCCTGTTTTAGGAAGTTTTTAATGTTTGATTTTTTAAATCACTTTATTATTATTATTATTATTATTATTATTATTATTAATACAATGGAACCTCGGGTTTCAAACGTGATCTGTGCGGGAGGCATGTTTGCAACCTGCAGCGTTCGCAACCTGCAGCGCTGCGTCTGTGTGTGACGCGATTCTGCGTTTCTGCGCATGCGCACAGCCCAGAAATAACCTATTTCGGTACTTCCGGGTTTGGCGTGTCTGTAACCCGAAAAGGCGCAACCCGCAGCGATCGCAACCCAAGGTATGAGTGTATTCTGTTGGGAGCTGCCTAAAGTGGCTGGGGAAACCCAGCCAGATGGGCGGGGTATAAATAATAAATTATTATTATTATTATTATTATTATTATTATTATTAAACTCTTTTCTCCTTCTCCTCAAGCTGAGGTGGACGCTTTCTTTTCGGACCTGCCGGGGCGGTTGCTCATCAACACCGTTTATCATGTTGGAGCCGAAAGGCTGCAGCAGATGCTCTTCAGCGACTCCCAGTTCATACACGGCTTCTTGGACCAGCGCAAGTTCACAGGTAAGGAGGGCACGGGGACGCCTGCAAAGCTACATCCTCCCTTGTTGTTCAGGAGCAGGGTTTGGGAGGATGTTTCAAGCTGTAAAACAATGGATTCTGCCAATATCTGTCATTCTCCATCATTTAGACCCAAATCCATTTTGCAACACTGTCTTTTCGCCCCGATCCCAATTTACAGGAGGGCCACAGCTCAGTAACAAAGAGCCTCTGTTTTGCACACAGAAGCTCTCTGGATCAATCCTCAGCATCCTTAGATACTGCTGGGGAAAGTTCCTAAATGGAATCCTTCAGAGCCACTTCCATGTCCTGAGAATATTATTATTATTATTATTATTGTTGTTGTTGTTGTTGTTGTTGTTGTTGTTATTTAATTTATTTATTTATATCCTGCCCATCTGGCTGGGTTTCCCCAGCCGCTCTGGGTGGCTCCCAACAGAATTAAAAGCACAATAAAACACCAGACATTAAAAGCTTCCCTAAACAGGGCTGCCTTCAGATGTCTTCTAAAAGTCAGATAGTTGTTTGTTTCCTTGACATCTGATTGGAGGGCGTTCCACAGAGCAGGTGCTACCACCAAGAAGGCCCTCTGCCTGGTTCCCTGTAATTTTGCTTCTCGCAGTGAGGGAACTGCCAGAAGGCCCTCAGAGCTGGGTGGAGGCACTCCTTCAGGTGCAGTATACTCGAGGCCATTTAGGGCTTTAAATATCAGCACCAACATTTTGAATTTTGAAGCATACTGGGAGCCAATGTAGGTCTTTCAGGACCTACAGGGCAGGGGGCAAGCGATTCTTAAAAAACTTAGCACTGCATGATTTGTGTATTGATCTTAAAACTTTCACATACTGTTTCCCCCACTCCGTTTTTTTCAAAAGCACAACAACGAAGGAATTCCTCCTCTTGATATGTCCCCTTTTCTCCCGCAGACGTGGCGCTGACTTCGTGGACTGGCGACAACAAGTGCCACCAAAGCCGCGTCATCTCCTACACAATCCCCATCACCAACCCGTTGGGCCCCAAGGCTGCAGCTGTAGTGGAGACTCAGGTGTGGATGTGCAAAAGCATCTTCTTTTTTAAAAAGAAGATAGTGGGGGAGGGGAGCGTTCTCTTTTTATAGCGAGCTGACTGGATTTCAAAAAGCCTTTCAGCAATTGCTTCCTCAGAACCGTTGACGAAACAAAGAGCGGGGGGGGGGGGGGACACGGACGAATAGTAAGTACATTGGTACCTCGGGTTACAGACGCTTCAGGTTACATGCGCTTCAGGTTACACACGCTTCAGGTTACAGACTCCTCAGGTTAAGAACTTTGCTTCAGGATGAGAACAGAAATCGTGCGGCGGCAGCAGGAGGCCCCATTAGATAAAGTGGTGCTTCAGGTTAAGAACAGTTTCAGGTTAAGAACGGACCTCCAGAACGAATTAAGTACCGTATTTTTTGCTCTATAAGACTCACTTTTTCCCTCCTAAAAAGTATGGGGAAATGTGTGTGCGTCTTATGGAGCAAATGCAGGCTGCACAGCTATCCCAGAAGCCAGAACAGCAAGAGGGATCACTGCTTTCGCTGCGCAGCGATCCTTCTTGCTGTTCTGGCTTCTGAGATTCAGAATATTTTTTTTCTTGTTTTCCTCCTCCAAAAACTAGGTGCGTCTTGTGGTCTGGTGCGTCTTATAGAGCGAAAAATACGGTACTTAACCCGAGGTACCACCGTACAGCGAACCTACACATTACGTGCATTTGACTTGCGTGATTTCAACCATACGTGGCTGAAGGCAGTCTGGTTGAGGGGAAATGTCTGAAGTCCCAGGCAAGGCTTGCTTGGCTTCTGGGAATTTCCTGCACCATCTTGTAAAAGCCAAAGAGCACACCAAGTGGACCTTGCCTTGGAAGGAAGGAAGGCTGAGAGCTCAAAAATTCTTTTCGTGCCAGGTCCACTTGGAGTTACCTGGTGCAAAAAGAGCTTTTTAAAAATTTTATTTATTTATTTGGTTTTTCAGATTAAAATTTTACAGTCACATATCCAACATACAACATAAAAACAAGATTCCGAGGAATCTCTTGGACTTCCTTCTCCCCTTTGTGGGTCTTATTGTTAATCATTTCTTTCTGCATCTTTTATAATAATCCAAATCTTTTACCTCTCCATTGTATCCAAAATGCCCCATTAAACTCCCAAGTGATATTCCAATCCTCCTAACGATTTTAACTGTTTACAGTGGCCTTTAAGATAAGTTATAAATTTTCCCCATTCCTTATTAAAATTTTGGTGTTCCTGATTTCTGATTCTTCCAGTCATTTTAGCCATTTCCGGCATAATCTGTCAACTTGATCTGCCATTCTTCTCTGGCAAAGGGACCCCCGACCGTTAGGTCCAGTCGTGGCCGACTCTGGGGTTGCGGCACTCATCTCGCTTTATTGGCCCTAGGGAGCCGGCGTACAGCTTCCGGGTCATGTGGCCAGCATGACTAAGCTGCTTCTGGCGAACCAGAGCAGCGCACGGAAATGCCGTTTGCCTTCCCGCCGGAGCGGTACCTATTTATCCACTTGCACTTTGATGCATTTTCAAACTGCTAGGTTGGCAGGAGCAGGGACCGAGCAACGGGAGCTCACCCTGTCACGGGGATTCGAACCGCCGACCTTCTGATTGGCAAGTCCTAGGCTCTGTGGTTTAACCCACAGTGCCACCCACATCCCTCTTCTCTGGTAGGGACATGCAAAAAGAGCTTTTAAGCTCCTCCCCTTTCCTCTCTAGCAAGGTCCCCCCCAGTGTGCCATGTGAGCAGCGCAATGGCTCTTGGGCGTGGTGGGGCTGCTCTGACTTCCTATGAGATCTCACAAGAGGATCCTCACCACTTCTGAGAGCCAGCGTGCCTCCGGCCAAAGGATGTGCCAAGCACGAATTACTTCCTCACCAGCCACCTTACAGAAGGCTGACTGGCTATCCACATGTCAACTCCACAGGTTTTCATTGTCTGTGAGCGATTTTCACATACACAGGTGTCCCTCCACTTAACGCTGGGGTTACGTTCCAGGGCCCCGTGCGCATAAGTGAAATTATGTAAAATTGAGGGCACCTTCTAAGCACCCTCCCTGCTGCTCTCTTCGTACTAAAAATACTGTATCCAAAAATATCCACAACCAGAATTGAAGCTCTGGGGCGGGCAGGAGGCCGGAGGACGCACAGAAAAGTGGCTGCGGCTGTTGTGCTACCTCACAGCCCAGCTGCTAGGCAGTTAGGCTGAGCAGCGTAAACAAAGCCCTGCTGTGCCTCTGGTCTCTTCAAGGCTTCCTCCGCCTTCACTGCTTTCCTCTTCAGGCTCCAACTCTCTCCCATCATTTCCGGATTTAAATTGAATTATTTAATTCTTTCCTGACACTGCATGTGCGCACAGTCCAGTCACACGTAAGGGAGGGGATGACCGTACACATTACCCCTGGAACTGATCCCAGGCATAAGATGCGATTCTTCTGTACTGAGGGAAGTAAAATGCAAAAAGTACAGATAGTGAAATTCAAGATAAACAAGGTTACCCTTTGCACCAGAGATGACGGGTGATAAAACAATCCCATTTGGCAATCTGAGTTAATTACCACCTATATCGGAAAGAAAGCCATGGCCTCTGTTCAGACCAAAATGAAGAGTCTGACTCCTTGATGAATTGTAGCTCAGCAGTTTTGTACCACAGCTTCCCTTTCAAATTAGTGGACTTGAGTGTGGCTAAGTCAAGATCAGTGGCAGACCGTCCAGATAAACTGAAATGTTCCCCTGCTGGTTGTATAAATATTGTCATTTCTGTGGTGATTTTCGCGCAGGGCGGTTTGCGCCCTGTGTTTGTCCTCACAGTCAGGGCTGGCCCAAGGCATTTTGGCACCTGAAGCAAACCACAAAATGGCATCCCCACCCCCTGGCCAGGAAAGAAGGGGCGAGTGAGGATGTACATCAGGAATAAGGGAGGAATAAAGATCCACGTCTGGAACAAGGGTGGGAGGGCACCACCAATGCCTCCTCTTCATCAAAAGGCTGCTGTAGAGGCAACAACTGTTGTTGCCACAGCAGCAGGGGCAGCAGCAGCAGGTGATGCACTCCTTGGATCTGCTGCCTCTTAGGATCCTACCGCCTAAGGCGGTTGCCTCACCTTGCCTCATGGGTTGGCCGGCCCTGCCCACAGTTCATTGATCAGTTCTCCTTGGTGCATTTGGTTCTGAACAGAGAGAACGGCCTTCCTTCTCACTACAGTGGTACCTCTGGTTAAGAACTTAATTCATTCCGGAGGTCTGTTCTTCACCTGAAACTGTTCTTAACCTGAGGTACCACTTTAGCTAATGGGGCATCCCGCTGCCACCATGCAATTTCTGTTCTCATCCTGAGGTAAAGTTCTTAACCTGAGGTACTACTTTCAGGTTAGCAGAGTCTGTAACCCGAAGTGTTGTAACCTGAGGTACCACTATACAGATTTCGGTTAACTCTCTTTCCTGAGTTCATTGTTTTACCACCTATTGCTGCTGTCATAAAGGGTCACAGGGCTTACCTTGTATAGTTCTGAATCGTCACTCTCTGTATTTCTTCAGTTTAATTTCCTGTCCTGTCACTGCTTACTACCCCCTTCGTACCACAATATGTATGCATCTAAACCTACATATAGTCACATTGACAGCATATATTTAAAGCACATTGCTTCCCCCAAAGAATCTTGGGAACTGTAGATTACCCCTCACAGAGCTACAAATTCCAGCATCCTTAACAAACTACAATACCCAGGATTATTTGGGGGGAACCACGTGCTTTAGGCATGTTAAATGTGCTTTAAATGTATGCTGTGGGTGTTGCGATAGATAGATAGATAGATAGATAGATAGATAGATAGATAGATACGCATTAGTCCATGGAATCTTATGCTGCAATAATTTTTTTAAGCTTTGAAAGTGCTACAAGACTTTGCCAAGTTTGCTGCAAGCAAGTTAAGGTGGCTGCCCTTCTGTAAAATGTGTGCATGATTGCAGAACTCACAGGTCTCTCTTCTCCCCTTTCTCTCTCAACGGCCAGACTCTGTTCCGTACCAGCTCCAAAAGCGGGGGCTGCGTGGTCGACTCAGAAGTGATCACACAGGGGATCCCATACCAGGACTACTTCTACACAGCGCATCGATACTGTATTACTGCTGTAGCCAAGAGCAAGGCCCGACTCAGGTACTGGTCCCCCCCCCCTTGTCCCCGCGGCTTCAGGGCTGGTTTCCTCTCCTTTTGGCATGTTGACCCAGTTTATCTCTCGAGGCAAAACCAGCGAGAATCCCTTGGCACTGTAAAACAGGGGTGGGAAACCTGTGGTTCTCCAGGTGATGTTGGACTGCAGCTCTCAACATCCCTGACCATTAATAATAAGAATAAGAATAGTAATTTATTATTTATACCCCTCTCATCTGGCTGAGTTTCCCCAGCCACTTTGGGCAGCTCCCAACAGAATATTAAAAACATGATACAACATCAAACATTAAAAACTTGCCTAAACAGGACTGCCTTCAGATGTCTTCTAAAAGTCAGATAGTTGTTTATTTCCTTGACATTTGATGGGAGGGTGTTCCACAGGGCAGGTGCCACAACCGAGAAGGCCTTATGCTTGGTTCCCTGTAACCTTGCAGTGAGGGAACCGCCAGAAGGCCCTTGGAGCTGGACCTCAGTGAATGATGGGGGTTGAGATGCTCCTCCAGGTACACTGGGCCGAGGCCATTTTGGGCTTTAAATTTCAGCACCAACACTTTGAATTGTGCTCAGAAACGTACTGGGAGCCAATATAGGTCTTTCAGGACCGGTGTTATGTCGTCTCAGCGGCCACTCCCAGTCACCAGTCTAGCTGCCACATTCTGGATTAGTTGTATTTTACGGGTCACCTTCAAAGGTAGCCCCATGTAGAGCGCACTGCAGTAGTCCAAGTGGGAGAAAACTAGAGCATGCACCACTCTGACAAGATAGTCTGTGATGGAGCTGGTAGACAGCTGTCCTGGACACAAAATTGACATGTGCCTCCATAGACAGCTGTGAGTCCAAAATGACTCCCAGGCTGCGCACCTGGTCCTTCAGGGGCACAGTTACCCCATTCAGGACCAGGGAGTCCTCCACACCTGCCCACCCCCTGTCCCCCCAAAACAGTACAGTGGTACCTCAGTTTTCAAACAGCTTAGTTTATGAACAACTTGGAATTTGAACGCCGTGAACAGTAGGTGTTCGGGTTTGCGAACTTTTTTCGTAATCTGAACTGTTCTGTTTTGAGTGTTACACTTCCTTTTTCAGTGCCACACTTCTGTTTTGAGTGCTCCTGCTTGCACGGGAGTAGGAGCTGGATCAGGGCTGCTCAGCTGGGGAGGTGCAGGCACTGTCACACTTGCCATTGAGGGGTTCGCAGCTGGGGGCTCCTTTAAACTCCCCTCAAGGGAGAAGTTTAAAGGACCCCCACCTCAGCATCAGAAGCCCTGCACCAAATGAAGGCAGCCAGGCAGAATAGTTGCTGGGATGGCAAAGGTAGAGGCAGCCCGGCAGCTGCATCTGAGAGCCCCTAAACTGCTGCTGAGGCAGCTGTCAGGCTGTTTTTGCATTGCCACACGATGCTCTTTTAAACTTCTCTACTGAGGTGAAAACAGCCACGCACCCCTCAGTGGAAAAGTGTGACGGAGCCTGCACCTCTCCAGGTGAGCAGCCCCGATCCAGCTCCGACTCCTGTGCAAGCAGGAGCGAGGCAGGGGATCTCTCAGCTGGGAAGCAGAGGCTTTGTGCTCCCCAGCTGACATTCAAAATTAAAACTGAAGCTATCCAGAAAACCACAAAGCCAACAAACTTGCAACTCGTGAAAAAGCAGCAACACAACAAATTAAAAAAGCAAGCCAACCGCAAATGAATCAAAACCGCAAGAAAACATAAAACAACACCGACCCTAACCCTCATTCTAATCCATACCCTAACACTAACACTAACCCAGTCCTAAAATTAACCCTAACACTAACCCAGAAATGGTCTTGTTAGATAGTAAAAATAATGTTAAATTGCTGTTTTAGGGGTTGTTTTTAAAAGTCTGGAACAGATGTAAGTTTGAGAATCAAGGTACCACTGTACTTTGATCATGCCAGCTGAGTCTGGTGGGGCAACACCTGAAAGGCTACAGGTTTCCAATCCCTGCCATAGGAGTGTTTATCATGGAACCATACGGTCACAGAGTTGGAGAGAACCTCAGAGTAGTCTAACCCCCCCCTCCCCGTTCAGTCCAACAAAGAATATAATAACAGCATCCCCGGCAGATGGCCGTCTATCCTCTGCTTGAATACTTCCATAGAGTCTGTGGAGTGAGCTTTCACAGGCCGCTTCATCAGAAGCTTTTATTTCCTTTATTGCAGAGTCTCCTCTGAGATCCGGTACCGGAAGCAGCCATGGAACCTGGTGAAAACGCTCATTGAGAAAAACACCTGGAGCGGCGTGGAAGAATACTTTCAGCACTTGGGTATGGGAAGCAAAAGGGCAGAACTGCACTCCAGAAATCTGAGCACATAGGAGCACCGCCAGGGGCCTTAGGGGCTGGGATTGCCCCGTGCTTTGTCCCATGTGGGGGATCATAGCGCCCCGTAGTTTCAGTGGCCCTGGGTCTGGGTTGCTTTATCTGTGGGCATGTGGGGGGTATTCATGCTCTGGAGGAGAAAGCAGTGGTAGCTGGTGCTCATTGGGACTGGTAGGGTGGGGGGCAGGGAGCCCAACAGTAGGTGGCGCCAGAGTCAATGACTGGCAGAGATAGCTAATGCTAGTTTTGTCCCCCTCCTCCTTGCTGAATCCTACAAAGGCAAAACTGAGACTAAGGAGAAGGGACCTGACAGCCAGGGCCCTGGGCTGGTGGTTGTTGTTGTTACACCCTGTCCATCTGACTGGGTTGCCCCAGCCACTCTGGGTGGTTTCCAACAGATATGAAAACATAATAAAACATCAAACGGTTAAAACGTCCCTATAGAGGGCTGCCTTCAGATGTCTTCTAAAAGTTGTACAGCTATTTATCTCCTTGACATCTGATGGGAAGGTGTTCCGCAGGGCAGCCGCCACTACCGAGAAGGCCCTTTAGTTAAAAAGGCAGGCAGGTGGAGGGTTGGCAGAGGGCTGACAGAGGTTGGCAGGGCAGGAGCAGCCTCCCCTGGGAGTTTGCTATGGAGCTTTCAGCCTCCCCTCCCGCTCCCTCTGTTGCAGAGCTGGCGCTGGTTCAGGCAGAGAAGGCCCTGCTGGAAGAGAGCTGCCATGGCAAGGAGCCGCGGGGGCTCCTGTCCGGCCTGCGCCGCCGGAAGCGCACCCTGAGCTGGAGAGCCCCCCATGTCGAGCCCCCGCTCCCCACGTTGCCTGACGGTGAGGGGGCAGCCCGCACCATCCGTCCCTCAGGTAGGCCCCCCTTGCACCGGGGTCCAGCCTGTCCCCTTCCGCACTGGGCTGTCTCCCTGGATCCGCAGGGCACGATGCTTGCAACAGCCCTTGACCTGCGGGCCTTCTCCTTCCCTGCAGGCAGCCTGACCTTTCGGCTCTCGGAGCAGCTGTCGGAACAAGGCCAAGGCCAGACCGTCTCCACCGTGATTCTCATCATCAGCTTGGTGTAAGGCAGCTGCTGGCTTGGGAAACGGGGAGCTGGGGATTGGGGTGGGATCTAGAGTCTCTTAGGAGCTGACGTGGCCCCAGGCATGTCTATTCAGAGGTGAGTCCCACTGTGTTCAGTGGGGCTCATCTCCTAGCAAAGCACCCGCACACCATACCTGAAAGTGCCTAGCACCACTTTAATAGTCTTGACACCGCAAGGTCCTGGGAACTGTAGTTTTGAGTGTGCTGAGAACTGTTAGGAGACTCCTTGCAAGGGTACGATTCCCAGCACCGTCAACCAGCTAGGAAGCTGGCGGGGGGAGGGGGGAGTCATGACTGCTAATGTGGCATAAGAGTGCTTTAAATGTGCAGTGTAGACGTGAGCTGGATTGGGAAGCAAAGTAAGAGCACAACCTGTTCTTGTGTAGGACAAGCATAGGAAATATAATAATAATAATAATAATAATAATAATAATAATAATAATAATAATAAAAATAAAATAAAAATACATACAGTGGAACCTTGGTTGTCAAATGTAATCAGTTCTGGAAGACCGTTCGACTTTTGAAACGTTCGACAACCAAGGCGCAAAGGGCTGCTGCAAGTTCAATGGAGAAAATGGAGAAACATGCCTTGGAAGCCGTTCGACTTCTGAGGCGCGTTTGAAAACGGAAGCATTCACTTCCAGGTTTTCAGCGTTTGAAAACCGAAACGTTCAGCTTCTGAGACACTCGAACACAGAGGTTCCACTGTAATAGTAGTAGTAGTAGTAGCAGCAGCAGCAGCATGCCGCCCCTATGACTGGGTTGTTCCAGCAGCTCCCAACAAATTATAAAGCCACAGTAAAATATCAGACATTTAAAACTTCCTGATACAGGGCTGCCTTCAGATGCCTTCGGAAAGTTGTGTAGCTTTTTATGTTTGAACTCTGATGGGAGGGCACTACTGCTGAGAAGGCCCTCAGAGCTGGACCTCTGTGTCTGGGCTGAACAATGGGGGTGGAGATGCTCCTTGAGGTATACTGGGCTGAGGCCGTTTAGGGCTTTAAAGGTGAGCACCAGCCCACAACCCACGGTTGCCATGTTTAGTGCATCACACACATCCAGCCCGATGCCTCAAAGTGCACGATGCGAAGGTTTTCACTCACCACTTTCTCTCTTTGTGCTGGGTAAGGGGCGGGGCCCTGGTTCAGGGGCGGAGCACACACTTTGCATGCAGATTGGCCCCTGGGGCTTCAGAAAGACACTGTGGCTGAGACCCCAGAGAGCCACAGCCTCTTATGAGCAGCCAGTACTGGATGAGATCGACACATGATCTTCTTCTGGTAGCAGTCAGCTTCCTGCGTCTCTTAAACCTCGCCCTCCCATTTCTGTGTGTTGTTCTGCCGTGAGAAAGACGCAAGAGCAGGGTCAGCGGCCTTGCTTGTTTAATAGTAATGGTGAGCATTTGGGGGGCGGGGGAAAGGGAGAGACTCAGGATAGGATCCCCTGCTTGTTTGGGTTTTTTTTTTCCGGGCCGGAAGCACGAGCAAAGCGTCACACGTCTCTTTCTTTCCTTCTTCCACCTCTGCCTCCGCACAGGATCTGTGTGAGGTATCGTATGCCAGTTTCACTCCCCCAACTGTGCTTCTGCCTCGGGCCCTCTTTGGACCTTGCCCCTAACCTGAACCCCATCCTGCACTGACCCTGCTGTTGACTCACAAACACCATCCCTTGCTTTGGATGCTGACAGATAACACCCCAACACCTCGCCGCTTATGCTCTTGCCACCCTCCTCCCTGCCGCCACAACCATCTCCTCTGGCTCCCTGTCCCTGAGCCTGTTTGTCATCCTCCACTCGTCTGTGCATTCCTTCCTCCACTCCTTTTGTCCTCCACTTTCTCCCTGCACCCTCCCCTGCTTGCCCCTTTCCCCTTACTGGTTGTCTTGTACTCAGGGCTTTTATCTGAATTAAAAGCAAAGGAAAAGGAAAATAATGATCCATAGACAGATAGCCTGAGTTCTTTACTCTGGCTAAGTTATATGAAGTTGCATACTGCTTCCTTATCTTTGCCTGTGCCTGGCAGTTATGGCAAGGAACAAAGTGCTTCAGGACACACCAAAGTTGTGTCCCCCGACAGCTGGGTGGCCTGCTTAGCCCTTCTCTTCTCTCTTCCTTGTGGCTTCTGACCCCTCATCCCCCAATCTCTGCCTTCACATGATCAAAGCTTAATCTGTGAGCCAGGGATTTTCCAAGAGAGAGAACAAGAGAAAATGAGAGGGAGAAAGAATGTGAAAGAGGGAGAAAGAAAAGAGAGGCTGCAAAAGAAAAAGCATGTGAAAGAGGGAATGCAAAAGAAAGAAATCTGAAAGAGAAAAATGCGAAAGAGAGAAGGCGATAACGCAAGCAAATGTGAAAGAGAAAGCAAAAGAGAAAGAAAACAGTGCGAAAGAATGCGAAAGAGAGAATGTAAGAGAGAAAGTAAGAAAGTGAGAGATAATGCAAAAGAAATAAAATCGAACAAAGAGAATGCAAAAGAAAGTGAGAAAAAGAGAAAGAAGACTACTGGCATGTTGAATTTTGCATCCAATATAAAAAAAATGTGCAAAATCATGGATTACACAGGGATCAAGTCTTGTTGTATATTGCTGTCCTTCAGCTCAGGCTGAGTTCACATAGTGCATTTGCAACATGATCTGTACGTTTTCGATATTATCGCTGCAGCCTCCACTTGATCACATAAAAACTAACCTGGAGGGATCATCACAGACTATTGTCTCTTATCGCATCGGGCTGTTTTCCTAACAAGGGGGGGAGGGGGAGAATGCTTGCTACCACTTAAGCTAAATGGCGCAGACCCATGCTCTGTCTCAACCACCCTCACCAGCATCTGTGTTGAATCCCTGCATTTACTTTCTTTAAATACTGCGCTCTAATGAGCTACATGCTATTGATTTCCCAAAGAGAGATGTCAGATGCTGGCATCATCCACTCAGCGTAGCATACACTAATAGGCACTCATGCCTTGTATTTTTAATGCTCTGAGCAGGGAAGCTGCAAAGGGTTGTGCGTTCTTTCTTAGAGCCAAATGTAACTGAGCAATATTGCAGGGCCTGAACGTGGGTCCTCTTGTTTGCAAAAAGGCTGAAGGAGCTGGGGAGGGGCCATAGCTCCGCAGTCGAGCCAGAAGTGCCTGGTACATGCGTGGATAGGTCCAGAAAGTTAAAACACACGGAGAAGAGCTATAATTCCATGGCAGAGCACATGTGCTTTACAAAACACATGCTCAGTGAAGTTCCCGTGTTCTACCTGTGCTATTGCAAGCAAAAAGTAGCAGGCGATGTGAAAAGTCTCTGTTTGAGACCTTGCCAGTCCACAGACAATTTTAGGCCAGATGGACAAATAACCTGACCTGATATAAGGAGGAAGACTTTCCCCTTGCTCCTAACACCTTGTAAGTCAATAATAACTAGACAGGGGGACCCACAGTGGCCTAGAAAACCTCTGACTGAATTGAAAAACCTGTTTTGAGGGGATGTGTGTCACCTGGCTGAATGCCAACATGGTGCCCACCCCCCAGGATATTCTACCGCCCATCACCACTGAACGTTAACCAAGCTTGATTGGGCTGATGACATCTGGAGGGTACTTTGTTGGCTGCCTCTGACAGTATCTAACAAAGTAGTTCCGTTAGCTCAAGGATTTCTAGTTGCACAGCAGAACTTCCTCTTTTGCACCCCCTGCATCTTCCCCAGATATGCTCTGGAGGACTGGGGGAAACTTGAGAAAAGATTCAGGGCATGCTCCTGGAGGGGAGGGTGATGGGAAGTTCCACTGTGCAGCCAGAAGCCCTTGCGCTCGCGGAACTGCTTTGTTGGATACCGCCCACCGAGCTGTTTCTGATGCTAGACCTTCTCAGAATAGACCCATCAGAATCAATGAACTTGGCTAGGCTAGGTCCACTGATTTCAGTGGCCCACTCCTGAGTTAACACAGGGGCTCATCCACACTTCCACTTGCCCTGTTGACTCACACTTTCTAGGCATGGATCCGAGTGATTTCCCTCATGCCCCGCTCCTTTCCCAGGGGAAATCCACCCTTCAGTATTAAATCAGAGCAAACGTCATTTTTGCTTCGATTGAGCGCTAAAGAGCTGTTTTCCCTGGGGGGGGGGGGAACAGTGGGACAAGAAGAAGTGGATAAGCCCATAGTTGAATATATATGTTATATAGGCAAGTAGAGAGATCCCTTCATGTAGAAGAGTAGCATGTCAGGGAGAAGCTGGCTGATAATGCTTCTCTTTGACATTATAAATTTCTACTTGTTTGTCTTTTAAATGTAGAGGCTGAAGTGGTTCGAACCAGGCACGGGTTGGCTGCTTCAGCAAGAGCTTGGCCCGAGTGGTCCCTTCTCCTTCCAAGCCATTTCTCTCTCTCTTTCTCTCTCCAGCCTTGTGGTCTTGGTTATCCTGAACATGATGCTGTTCTACAGGCTCTGGTCTCTGGAGCACACAGCCCGGACCTTTGAATCATGGCAGGCCTATGCGCTCTCCAGTGGGTAAGGAACCAAGAGAGAAGTGTGAAGAATGCGACCTTTTCTTACCTTTATGATCTGAAACAATTGTTAAAATTGTTAAATGCGTTGGCAACATTCAGTTAGAAAGGAGGTGAGAGGGGAAAGTGGGCTGCATTTAAGAATACTTGTGGAACTGGTCTGTGGCGTAGGAGCAATAGCACTGTGGAGGAGCACATAAGGCATGGAGATGAGGGGGGCTTTGAAGACGTTTCCCTGTTGATTGCAGCTAAGAGTACACACTCTCTCCTCCCTGGCAGAAAGCTACCACAAACGGCATCTGAATGGGCCGAGATCCTGGAGCTGCAGAAGCGGTTTCACAGTGTGGAGGTTCAGAAGTGGAAGCAGATCCTCAAGGCCTCCGTGGAGCTTCTAGATGAGGTGAGGTCTGCAGCTTGGGGTATCGCGAGGGCGCTAATGGGGAGCTAATTTGAACACTCTTGTTTGTGTGGGAATGTTGTGGATAGTAGGGGAGGATATATTGATTAAATGTTATCCTTCCTCACTCACGCTAGCGAGCTAGTAGCAGAGCACATTCCCTTGTACATTGCTGGAAGCTAGTTGATGGATTCGTGAGAATCATTTGAGTTAAGCAATCCAGTCTGGCTTGTCCAGATTGGATTGTTCCTGGTAAATCCCCTTTAGTTTCCCTCTTAAAAACAATAATGACACAGCAGTCTTCCTTTAAAAGTAATGATAAGGTTTACTTACGTTCAGTTCACAGTATAGTCCTGAAGGCAGGCTATATCTTGTAGTTACAGTTACAGAGAAAAGTGTGGGTTCATCCTCTGTGAGGCATGAGCCCATGCGCTGCTGGCTGAGAGCCAGCAGACAGCAAAAGGCAAGATGGAGAAAAGGCGAAAAAGGGAAGGTGGCTGTGTGACCAGCCCATTTGTAGGGTCTGCTAGGGTCATGCCCATCTACCTGGTCACACACAGGGGGAGGATGCTCCAAACAGGAAGTGGATGCGACAGGAAGTCCTCCTGGCTGGATCAACATTCCTCTGTGTGTCCACTCTGGGTAAACAGGAAATGTTGTGTTTGACTGCTTCAGTGATGTTATATCTCACAGTTTGATCCAAGGCAGCCCTACTCAGTGGAAGTTAATGGCAATAGCACCATTTTTCCACAGAGGATGTTGGGGGGGGGGCGTATCTAGTCCTAGTCACTTCTTTGGTTGGCAGATGGATCTGTGTCACCAGCTCCCCTTCTCCTGCCCTGGGTAATGTTTGGGGGCCTTGGAGACAGCAGGGGAATCTCTGGCAGTGGTGTTTTCTGCATGCTTGGAGCATTTGAAAAACACAAATCCTTTGCACATGATTGCATTGGGATGCACAAAGGACTGAGTCCTTTTCAGTGCTAATGTAGGAATATTTGTGTTGGGCTTCCTTTTCTCAGTCTTCACAAACCCCAGAGTTACTCTGTGTTTCTCTTCCCCCTCCAGCCTTAAGGAGGTGTGAGGTGAAGGGGGGAGGATTTGAATTAGGGTGCTGAGACAGAGTTGGTTTCCTAAACTTTGCCGCCCGCAAGCCATTTTCCCAGTTGAAATCCCTCTCTCTGAAGCTGTTGTTTGCACCACAACAGATGGGGTTTGGGAAGGAGACCCTGCGGCTACCACAGGCCCTGAGAATAAAACCGTTCCTGGGCCCCATTGCTAACAATGACCACTCCTTACTCGGAGGGCTAACACTGTCCTCTTCCCTCCAGATGAAAATCTCCCTCGAGAAGCTGCACCAGGGCATCACGGTGGCTGAGCCCCCCTTAGAGCCGGAGTGAAACCCCCAGCGCTCCCTCTCTCCCAAGGATGTTGCTCCGAAACTACTGCTGGGTCGGTGGCACCCACCTCCCGTGGCCGGCGTGCGACCGAGGGGACGACATTCCACTCCTCGCCAGACCAACAGCTGGACCTTAGCCTCAAGAGTGCCACTCGCAGTGATGGATTCCACCGCCACCACTTTCCTGCTTCGGGGATCTTTCTCCCGGAGCATCTTCCTTCTCCCTTCTTCTCTCTGAGGGTCTCTGCAGTGACTTCATTTTATCCCCTCCCCCTTTAAGTGCTATTTATATTCCTCACAGGACCCCAGAGAGCTTTTGACTTCTGCTGCTCCAGCATCCTTTCTCTACCTTCTTTCCAGCTGTTGTTCGGAGTGTGTGTGACTGGGAACTTTAGTGGACAGGTGGCGGTGCCTGTATCTCTTGTGTTGAGATTTCACCCAACAGCTGGGACAGCAAGGACCCGCTTTCCTCCTCCATGTTGAGGGCAATCGATCTGCGATTTCCTTCTCTCTCACACACACAAGTGGTTGAGAGATGGGAAACCAAGAGTCCGTATTGAATCCTTCCTTGTTCCCTCTCCTCCTGTTTCCATCCTTTGGCGAGCCCGTTTGTTTTATTAAAGGGATCTTCTCGACAACATTACCTCTGACAGAAGGGGGAAAGGGTAGGCATGGCCCTGAACATTATATGGCCAGAAATCTGATTTACAGAAGTTGGAGAGCTTCTGAGACCCTTGACGGGGTTCTGTGCCCCTTGCCCACGTGAGAGTTAACCTAGAGCAGGGATGGCCCTCCAGATGTTGATGGACTACAGCACCCATCATCTCTGACTGCTGGCCATGGTGGCTGGGGCTGATGGGAGCTGGAGTCTAGCAATATCTGGAGGGCCACAGGTTCCCCATCCCTGACTTAAGAGCATGCCCAGGCAAGGGAGCCAAAGGCAGCTGGGTAAGCAGCTGGGTCAAACCCACCAGTAATCCTATTTATGCATTTCCATCACTGGTGTGGGGGTGGGCAGTGAGTCCAGGAGTACCCTAGTCTATGCCGAAAGCTTTCTGGCTTTCGGAGGTTTCTGCTGTGCCAGCTGCCCTAATCCGTTATTTTCCGCAATGAAAATGCCAAACACAGCTTTTTTTTTTGGAGAGGAGGGCAGTCTGAAGGAGTGCAGCACAGTGGCCACAGAGTCGGGGTTCCTGGGTTTTATTTTTATTTTTTTTACTCCCATGTGGACAGCAACACGCTCCTAGACTCCAGGACTCCTTTGCCCGATTCCTCCTAGGCCCGTCTCCAAGGCAACAAATGGGCTTTGCCAAGGCCTAGCTGTACTGTCACTTTAAAATGAGGTTGCACTGCCAGTCAGGGCCCCAGGTGCCCTTCAAGTACTGCCTGAGGGGGTTTCTAATCTTGAAATCCACCCCCTCCTGGGGAGGGGGGTGTGTCTGCTAGCCCTATGTTCTCCACTCCCGACTCAAGACCTTGGAAGGCCCAGGTTTCTGACCTCCCCTTTTCTCCCTTCTTCCCCCTCACCAAGGTTGTGGCGAGGGGGCTCCCCCCCCCCAGTTTTGTAGCTGTGTTCAGTGTTAACGATCCTTTGTGTTCAAGGTTCCACAGAGGTGCTGGGGCTTATTTATTAGGGAGCGGAATAAAGACCGTGGATCGGAATCTCTCTGTGTGTATATGGGGAGTGTTTTTAAAGTGTGTGGTCTTCTGTGTCTCTTCCACCCCTGTCACTAGGGAGCTTGAGTGATCCATGTTGTAGGGGCGTAAGTCACAAAGGGCCAGGCTGGGCGTAATCCTTTGTAGCACTGGGGAGTTGCAGAGGTCCGGAAAGCAAGCGATCCCTTGCAGTAGCCATAGCAGGAGGGCCGAAGGAAATCTGCTTTCACGGTTAATGATTCCAATAGATCCTGGCAAAGGATAACAAAAACTGTTGTTCCATTGAGGAGGTGCAGTGGGTCAATGTGTCTGGCTGTTAACCAGAAGGTTGGTTGTTTGAGACCACTTAGGGACAGTTGTGGGTAGCCTTACAGAGGGTTGGACTAAATGACCGTTGGGTCCCCTTATGAGTCTATGCTTATTTTTTATGACACGTACAACCCATCTCACTTGCAAGAAGCTTAAACAGCATGCCTAGTCCCTGTGCCCTCCCCCTTTCTATTTTATCCTCGCAAGAATCCTTTGAGATAGATTGGCCCAAGATCACCTAGGGAGCTTCATGGCCGAGGGGGTCCTGAATGATGCTTCTGTAGGAGCAGTGCCTCCCAAGGCTTGATCAAGACTTCATAGCCCTGCACTAGTGCCTTCTCCATCCTTCCTGACACCTACGGGGTTCAGCTGGCTTCTTCCCAGAAGGGCTGTGTTCTAGTTTTTTCCTTCAGGTGTTCTGGACAATGCATGGGAAGGCTGCCCACCGTGAGGAGCCTGTCATGTGAGGCTCCTCCTTGCCCCCCCGCTCCCCTTGGCTGCATCTAATGCTAGTCACACCCAGAGCCGACACGCTAAAATGAATGGACATGACAAACGTAGGTCCATTTAGTTCAGTGACTGCCCTTGAGTAAAACTGAGTTGGGTATAGCTCTTTGTCAGTGTTCTTGGAAGAAGCTTCCCTAAAAGATGGCACCCTTCCCCCATCCCTACCCAGGCAATAATAAGTTGCAGGGGTGTGTTATCTGGACCATGTTCTCAGATCATGATAGATAGATAGATAGATAGATAGATAGATAGATAGATAGATAGATAGATATCTCATCCCACCTCACAATTAAAGGTTCTCTAGGTGGCTTGCAGAAACACACACACATTATTTTTGTTTTAACCATGAATTATTTAAATGACATCCTCCCATCCCAAAAAAGGAATCCAGACCACAAAACGATAAGACAAAAGCAGCAGTTAAACGACGATAAAAATAACACAGAAGACCTCAACCGGCTGTGAAAGACAATCATTAATAGCCTGGACAAGTAAAATGGTCTTGGCTTGACATCCGAAGCTCCTCAGAAGGGAACCTTGAGGGAGAGTGTTCCAAGGTCAGGTTGGCACCATAGGGCAATTTCCCCAGTTGCTACCAGCCTAAGATTGTCTCAGGAGTGCCATATACTGGCAAGTGGTTCTTTCAGCAGGAGACAAAGGTGGGACCCAAGAGACCAAGAGGATGCTCTAGAGTAGAACATGCCCACAAATCCTCTACCAGCTCAGGACCCACCAGGTAGATCTCTGGGTGATCTGTAGTAGATTGACAAGGATTTCATACTCCTTATGGTTCATAGTAGAACAGCAAAATGATTCTCTGCCCCAACCTGCCATAATTATATTGCTAGAATGGAGGAAACTTGGAATAACCAGGAGTGGATTTTTGTGTGGAACGACTAGGAGCTCAGTTCACTTCTGGGCTCAGAATTCTTTAGTTCCCTTTTTGCACGAGGCTATGATTGATGGATCTGGGGGGTTGTAGTAAAAAGCTAAGTACAGCACACAAGCCTGTCTGCCCACCTGCGCTCTACGGCTTGCGGAATCTAGTTTGTTTTCCTTAAGAACCCAGAAGCTCACCCACCAGTCAGATACAAGTGATGGGAGTCAGGTGGAGCAGAGTGAATTTCCTGTTGTGTGTCGGTGAACTGGCAGGAGGATGGGGAGGAGGAAGAAGGTCCCGGCAAGGGGTATGGGACACACTGGGGCAAGCTGGGGATGGGGAAGGAAGTATTCGCAGAGAGTTGGGATGGCGAGGGCATGGAGGTCAATTCGCAGGATCCAGAGCAGCAGGACCCATTCCCAGGGCCAAAGAGACCCCTGGCTCCACAAACATGACGGGCTCCGAGGCGTAGGGAGCAGCGGGCAATGTGCTCCAGAAGGCTGAGGCAGCCAAGGGCCCACAGCCCAGCTCCCTAGCTGGCCAGGTGGGGCTCACTAGCTCTGGGAGGAGGGGTGTGATTCCTCAGCCGGATTGGGCTCAGAACAGGTGAGCTCCACATGCCTGCAATCTGCATGAAAAATACAAAAGGGAAGCAGAGCTCAGGTGCTGTGTCTGCTCAGCTGCCCAAGTTGATGGACCTTGACTTGGATGCTCCTGGACCCCTACAGGACTCTGCTTTGGGTTTGATTGGCTCTGGGCTGTATCCTGACTGCTGGACTTCAGACTTTGCTACTTGGATTGATCCTGGACTTTGGACTTTGTTTGTGTGGCTTGATCCCTGGACTTTGAACTTTCGACTGGACTTGCTGCCAGATGGGCCAGGGGTTCACGACCCTCACTGTATTCCCCACAGCCCACTGAGCTGCATATACAAGTAAAAATCTACATACGCAGTTCTAAGACTCTGAGCCAGTGTGGCATAATGATTAGAGTGTTGTACCTGGATTCAAATCCACCCTCAGCCATGGAGCTCATTGGGTGACCTTGGGCCAGCCACCATTTCCTAGCCTATCCTACCTCACAGGGTTGTTGAGGATGAAATGGGGAGGAGAAGAACCATGTATACCACCTTGAGCTCCTTGGAAGAAAAGGTAGTATATCAACAACCATTGCAACCACCACCACCACAAAAGCTTCAAAGAAAACTAATAAAAGACAGCCTACTGACAATCCTAGTTTACAGGTAAGGAGCACTGCTAGAGAAGTGATTAGTACAAGGTCAGCCGTAACAGAGGTTTAATTTTGTTTTACTTTGATAGTTATTTATTTCAAAACTGCTGGAGTTCACTTCACCATGCCTGTGTCTCCTTTCCCCTTTCTTTGACCGACATCAGAAAATGAAAGAGGGAATTGTTTGAAGAGATACATAATTAAATGCTTCTTTTGTGCTTCGTAGGCCTCTCGCTCCCCACAGGCTCTGTGCGCCTCCTTCCAACATCCCCCCAGCAGCAGAACGGTAAATTTTTTAGTAGCTTTCTTCGGCTTTCTTTGCAGAGGGAGGATAAGAACATGGTGGTTCTCCTCTCCTTGGTTTTCAGGATCTGTTTCTGCTGCTGCGGGTTTTTTTGAGGGTGAAAGGTTGGCCACTAACTGAAAGTGGAGCCAAGGCTCTTCTGGGTCCAGCAAGTCCAAACAAGGTGCTCAGAGGGGAGAGGCAGGCAGGGAAGGTTATCTCATTGTTAGCGGCTGTCACACAGACATCTGCTACTGCCAGCAACATCCTGCAAGCCTCTTGTGATTTCAGCGCCGAGCTGCCTGCATCTTCATAGTTCTGAGCGACATCATTTTGGGGTGGAGGAATAGGGGAGGAAATAAGAACACAAAAAAGCCCTGCTGAGTCGGATCAAAAGCCTATCTAGTCCAGCATGCAAAATGGCCAGCCAGGCACAGGGGAAGCCCACAAACAAAACCTGAAGGCCTTCATGTCCTGTGGCAGGGCTGGGGAATCTCAGAACAGGGGGCTGAATGGGACCCTCCACCACTCTTGCCTGGCTCTGGGCACTATCCCCAGGGCACATCCCCTCTTCCCAAGCTCTGCACCCTCCTCGAGTGCTTGTCAGGAGTGGGTGTCAGGAAAAAGGTCAGCAATAAATTACATGGCATCAGTGAAGTTAACTCTTTATTCAAGAAAACTAGGTCGACTCGGGAGGACAGGCCTTGTTAGCACAGCAACTCATCCCAGTAGACTTTGCCCCTGTGAGGCATTTCCACAGTTGCCTGTCTCCTTCTCTCCCAGGTCCTTCCCAAGCAATCTGAGACTCTTCCGCCGTGCCCATCTCCCTCTTCATAGCACTTCTGGTTCTGGGAGACCAGGAGGGAAGGGAGCTGGTTTCTTCACCAGCCTGACTCATCTCTGCCTCTGGGCCTCCCTCCTCTCCTGCTTCCGCTTCTGACTCTGATTCTGGACTGCTCTCTGCCACAGACTCTTCCTGCTCACTAAGCCCTGTGACCTCTTCAGCTTCCGGCATCACCTCCTCCCAGTCCTCTCCTTCTGACCACTCATGGTCGTCCCACCACCAGTCCTCAGGCTCTCAGCCTTCTTTCCTTGGGGGTTCCCCAGGTGCTGCCTTGCACCATTCCTCTGCATCTAGCCAGTTCCTGACAGTCTTGGCTGAAATGTGTCCTTGGCAATGCCTCCCCCTTGCCAGGATGGAAGATGGAGAGAGGCATGCCCAGGCACAGAACCCAAGGACAGTTGGGTGATTGAAAGACAGCCTACAGCATATGCGAAGGATCACATCCATTGCTCCGCCCGCTTTCCCCTCTGACCCCGCCTACCACTGAGATATAACACCTGGAGGGTTACCCTGGTGGGCACGCAGCCCTCTGCTCATAGTTGCTGACCCTCAGGATCCCTTCCAAATCTGTGATTCTATGAATAACAACAGGAACACGGGTGCAGGTGAGGCACTCTAGCAGTAGTATGGGGATTGGTTTCTATGGGTTCACACTGCTGTGTGTTGCTGTAAACCAGTGTTTAGGTAGGAACAACTGGACGGCTTTTTATGCCACAGCCATCGCTTGGATCAGAGGAATTATTATTATTATTATTATTTGCATTATTTATACCCCGCCCATCTGGCTGGGCTTACAGTACATATTAAAAACAGTAAGGTGTCAAACATAAAAAAACCTTCCTGATACAGGGCCGCCTTCTGATGTCTTCTAAAAGTTGTGTAGTTCTTTATCTTCTTGACATCTGATGGGAGGGCATTCCACAGGGAGGGCGCTACTACCGAGAAGGCCCTCTGCCTGGTTCCCTGTAACTTCACTTCCCGCAGGATTCTCTTCTCAAATGGTAGAAGAACTCCCAGAAATGGGGTCTCTCAAGTAAGCTCACGGTACGGCCTACTCTGATGGGCAGTGTGGCTCAAGTCTTCCTGCATTGCAGGGGGTTGGACTAGATGACCCTTGGGGTCCCTCCCAGCTCTACAGTTCTATGATTAACTCACAGTGTGTTAGGCTCACATGCCTTTCCCCACCAACCTTAACGGCTCAGCTGAGACAGCATCTCTGAAGGGCAAAGGGACAAGGAACCATGCTGGAGTCAAAGAGGCCCTTGAAAGCTTTGCTTGCTGCTCACAATGGGGCAGAGGAGAGTGGATGCTGACCCCCGGGGCACCGGGGCACCGGAGTGGAACGGGAGTGATCTCCATCATCGGACTCCCAGGCAGGCAAGTGTGTGTGTCCATTAGCCTTGCATAAGTGAATGATGCAGGAGCCTGTTATGGGAACTGGGAGATAAGGCTGAAATCAGAGAATCTCTCAGAGCCTGGGAGATGGGGAATGTTACTGTGAGGCATTGTGGGAGGCAGGTAGATGATAAGAGGAAAGAGAGAGAGGGTTCGTGACTGATGAGGAATATACAAGACTGCACCTCTGCAGTGCTCATTAAATCAGTCCCGAGTAACTGCCGCCTGCTGGTTTCATGTGTGCATTCACAGATTAGAATTTGAACCGCTCATTAGCTTGCACAGGGAGCTGCCTTAACCCCAGATGAGACCAGTGTTGGAAACTCAGATATACAAGCTAGGAGCCAAATGGCTCCTTAAACCAGGGTTGCAATTGCCAAAACGAAATGTCTAGTTGCCATTTTGATGCCAGACCCCGCTGGAAAGTTGTATTTTTTGGTTCCTGAATTTTTTTCTGATTGTGGCACATAAAATATCACGGGTAGAATTCTACAGGGTGTGTTGTTAAGTGTGTGGAAACAGGCAAGACCCAAAGATCGCTAGACACGCATTTCCAGATGGAGGAGATGTCAGGTGACATCCTGGCACTCGGGCATCTTCACTTGGTCGCACGCGGCTGACAGCTAGGTGCAAATTGTGCCTGGCGAATTCCGAACACTGGATCAGATTATTTGTCCCATCTAGACCGCTGCTGCCTACTCTTGACTGACAGCATGGCTTTCCAGGGTCTCAAGCAGAGAAAGGCATTTCACATCACCAGCTTCCCCAGCCCCTCCAAATGGAGACCTGAGTGCTTGCTCCAGGGACCTCAACATACAAATTGTGTGCTTCACAAGTAAGCCACTTCTGAAGCCATCATGGCTGGTAGACATCAGGAATCTGATCATTAAAGCTATCTATGTTTCAATACATCTGTTGGGGTGAATGCTATAGATAGATCAGCCTTGTGTTATGTCAGGGGTTGCCAACTTTTTTAGGCCCAGGGGAACATCTGGATTTTAAGCATCATAGGTGCCACCCCTCTTGTCACTTCTCGCTTCCTCAGATCAGCCCCCTGCCAATATAGGGGACACAAAAACACACACACTTTGCTTTTCCAAGGGATCTGGGAGAAAGCTAGATCCAGTAAAACTAATTTGAGGCTTGAAAAGCACATAGGATTGAACAAGGAAATGGGGAACAGGTGTCACTCTTTTAAAAAAGTTTTAGAAGGGATAAAAACATACTCTCCCTTACCACCTCCTGACCATGGGGGCAGTGAGTGTGAAGGTCAGAAGCTGTGTAGACACCAGCAGAAGACCTCTAAGGTGCCATTCCCCCCCTTGGACAACACGTCCAACAGGCACTAAAAGCACATGGGAATCCTGGGAGTGGTGGTTCCTCCCTGACAGAGCTACGAATTCCCAGCAACCTTCACAAGCCACAGTTCCCGTGATTATTTGGGAGAAGTCGTGTGCTTTGGATGTGCTTTGAATGCGCAGTGTGGCTCTGCCTAATACTGAGCTACATGGGCCAATGATTTGATTAAGTAGAGGCAGTGGCGTAGCGTGGGTTGTCAGCACCCGGGGCAAGGCAAGTAATTTGCGCCCCCTAACCCATGGATTTGCGCCCCCTAACCCTAACCCCCCGATGTTGCGCCCGGTGCGGCCGCCCCCCCTGCACCCCCCACGCTACGCCACTGAGTAGAGGGCATCTTCTCACGTTCGAAATTTGGCTAGGATAAGTGTCAGAAGTGCATCCTCTCCAACATATATAGCCTGCACTGTGTGTGGATTAAGGGATTTCATCTGCTATTGTCTACCCAATTTAGGAGGAGGGGTGGGGAGAGACAAAGGGGTTTTTCTCTCTGGGATCAGGCAGAAGGGCTTAAGTCAACCATCACTTTCTGGCGCTTAGTCCAGGAATCTGTTTTCAGTGCCAAAGAGCAACAGGTCTGCTGATAAAAACTGAGGCTGCCTCTGAGTATCTGCAGAGTGCCTTTTATTACCCAGTAGCCACAGACAGGATAGAACGTGGCACCTCTTTTCTTACTAGGATGGGAGGCAGCAAACATAGTTTTAATTGATTTTTAAAAAATAATAATGTTATAACTATATTGTAGTTTGTGCTAGAATTTTATGAAGAGCGGGTAAAAATACTGTAAACCCAATAACCAATGAAGAGGCCAAGGAGTTTCATCCTCAGGGACCTATTGCAAGGCTTCGACTCACGTGACACACCAACGCCGAGAGTGCTTCTGACCCGGTGCAAAGTGTCCTTCAGGGCCCGGTCAGGGGCATTGTCAAGACTTTCGGGACAGTCCCTTCTCTTCTTGTAACTAGAATCTCGAGGTGCGCCTGTCGTTTGGCAGAGAGGCGCGCGGGGGTCGAGGACCCACCGTGGGCGTGACTCGCGCTGGCGGGGCGGGGGACACGACTTGGGACGAGCTGCTGCCGGGCTCCTCCGCTCCCGCAGCCACTGCAGAGAGTGACGCATCCCTCTTCCGTCCTGATCTTCCTTGCACACCCGCCCCCCTCGTTGATTATTCCCCACCACACGGCAGAGGAGGCGGAGGCGGACGGGTGGGCAGGTGGGCGCTCACGTCCAGCCAGCTCGCCCTCCCCTTGCCTGCCTACCCTCGGCTTGCCCCGCGTGGCGGCTCCCTGCTCGGCTCCCGCTGTTGCTTGGGCTGCTGCTGCTGCAATGCATCAACTTTCGCTGCGCCCTCCCCCTCCGACTGGCGCACGCTTTGATTCATTCCCAGCCGCCCTCTCCGACAGCAGCAGCAAGAGCAGCAGCAGCAGCGCCAGCAAGCCCAAGCCTTCTGCCGCCAGCGCCGGCTTTGCCGCAGCGGTGCGCGCCGCCGGGGAAGGCTAGGCAAGGCGAGAGCGGGCAAATCGCCGCGTCGCAGCCCCCAGTTGAAGGAAGGAAGGAAGGCGGGAAGGAGAGAGAGAGAAGGAAGGAAGGAAGGAGGGAGGGTCATCCGGGCAGCGTCTCACCCCACACCCTGATCCTTCCCATCCCTCTGCAGCAGGCAGAGTCTTGTCTCCAAAATCGATTCCTCTTCGCTTCGATCCAGCCCTACCGGCGACAGGAAGCGGTTAAAAAGATCTGACCTCTCCCCGTCCCAAGTACAGCCCGCGAAGGGGCTTCCGAGGCGCCGCGCACCGGCCATGGATCTGGCCCTGCTGCGTCCCGCACCTGCTCGTGGGGGCGGGTAGCTCCTCCTTGCGCGCGCCGAAGACGCTTTGCCAATCGTTAGATCGGGGTGTGTGTATGTGCATGCCCGTGTTTTCGCAGAGAAAAAGAGACAGGATGCCCATTCGGAAGGCACTCCGGATTTAAAGACGTAAGGTGACTCGCGGAGCCTTGTCGCCAGCGGACCCGGAGCAAGGCCGTGAGCGCCTGGAGCCCGGTCGGCGCACCTCGGAGTGAGGAGGACACGGTTCCTGGGACCGGGAAACAAGCAAACAAATATTTTTTTGGAAAGAAAATTGGCAGGAAATTCAAAGCTCCGGACGCGGGATCTGCGGCAGGACAAGCCACCCCGGCTCGGCTCGCCCTGGCTTGGTGAGGAGGAGAAAGGACCCCCGCGCGCTCTCCGGGCCCATCCCAACTTTTATGGATCCTCCCGCCGGCCGCCTCTTCTGCATCTCCTCGAGCTCTCGGTCCCCGGCTTCGTCCCGTCGCAGCGCCGCGGCGCAAGGGGCAGCCGTCGGGGCAGCTAGCGGCGCAGCGCCCCCTGCCGCCGCCGCCCTCTTCGGGGCCGAGCGGGATCAAGTGGCCGAGGCCGAGTCAGCTGCATCCGGCTCCGGCATTCCAAGGCGCTCTTGGGTTTTCTCCTGCGGGCGCTGAGCTCAGCCCCGGGCTATAAATACCCTCCCTGGAAGACTCTCCCCCAGGATCGTCTGTCTGTTGACCGCAGGAGGTTGCTGGGAAGGGCGGGGGGAGCCCGGCGCTGTGTCTGTCCCCCCTAGGCCCAGAAGGGCGCGCACCCTGGATCCGAACCCCCCGGGATGGCTACCCCGCGCCCCATCTCGCTCCTGCTGTGCTTGGCCCTGGGTGAGTTGGAGAAACGGGGTGGTGGGGCGAAGGGAGGGAGAGAGAGACAACGGGGTGAATCCGGATCTAAGGGTACGGAGTGGGACCTCGGTGGGGGTGCTGCGGAAACCCAGTTTAGACGTGCAGGGGGTGCAAAACTAGCTGGGTCGTTGTGGTGGTGGTGAGGAAGACCAAGGAAGGACCAGGACTTCTCTTTGCTCATTTAGGGCCTGCGCAGGCACGCGGTTTGATCCCAAGAAAACCCACTTTCTAGATTTTGTGTCGTGGGACTTGAACCCAGTGCAAAAGACGCACATCCCTGCCCCCTCCTCAGTAAAGCTAAGGGCTTCTGTTGTTGTTTTTCTGGGGCATGATTCAGATAGAATCCGAATCTCTTGAGATCCACGAACCCAGTGCTGAGTCTTCCCTGAGCTTTCACTGGCCCTATAAAGGGGTTCACTTTCAGAACTTCCCTTAAGGAGAGAGTGCAAACAGTCCATCCTGGGGAGCTTGAAATCCAGCTCCAGTTCTTCTCTCCCTCTATTAGGGTTTGCATATTGAGCCCAGTCTTAGGGCCCAGGATTTTGTGTATGTTGTGCAGGGCAGAACAGAGGCCACACCACTGCCACTCAATCCTTTTCTGCACTTTTTTTATAGGTCCCACAGAGTCCATTCCATGGCTTCTAAAATCCATGTCAGGATTTCTTTGTCTGTTCCCAAAAGGGCCCCAAAGTAGCACCTCCCCATACAGTCAACCCAGCAGGGATAATCTCAGAGGAACCAGGAGCAGATTGCAAATGTAATAGCAATTTGGGGGTGGGAGTGAATAGTCACAGTGGCTGCAAAGGTAATGGACTTTTAAGTGAACAATAGCCCAAGGAAGGAGCCCCAATTTTTGTGTGCTAAGATGTTCTCCAAAAGGGGTCCCAGTGAGTCTGGCTAAAGCCGGTGGGATTTACTCCCGAATCTACAAATTAAGGATCAGGCTGTGCATTTGTGTGCAGAAGAGAAACAGGGAATTGTGTGAAAAAATAAAGCAGGTGCAATTGAAAGGATAGAGGGTTTTTGGGGGGCAGGGGTTGCTGCAAACAAAATAAGTGTTTCTCTGGCTAAACTTCTATCAGAGAGGGGGGAAATGGACAGGGTAAAAAGAAACTAAGGAAGGATCACACTCATTGTAAATGAAGTGGGGTGACCTCCCCCCAAAAAAAAATTTTGGTGCTTTAGTTTGCCACATATTTTTCTTCTTTTGCATTCATGAGTGATGCCAACTGCTAATATAAAATTAGACAAGCATGGCATTTTCAAAGTTTCTAGCTTTCTTTCTCAAATACAAGCAAAATAAAAATGATAAATAAGGCAATGCGCTAGGGCATCAGAAAAATCCCGGTGGCAAACTACCCTTAATTTCCATGGGGAAATTGCCCAGTTCAAATGTTTCTAGAAACCTACCTTGCCTATTCCTGCCTCCTGCCAGCCTCCTCTTGGGTCCCCTTCCATCTGTCTCTGTTCCTATGTCAGCAGCCTTTTCTGATGGGTTTATAGGTAGCGTAATACCTTCTTGCTTTTAGAAATCTTCCCAGTGGTGCAATCAGGTAATTTTAGACCCTGAACTATCCTCCCCACTCCCAAACACTTTAGATGGCGATGTGTTTGACTCGACTTCAAAACATGGCACCCCAAGCCCTGCTGCTTGGGGGACCCTCATTCTTCAGAGTCTGGGGCCCTGGACTGCTGCCCTCAAGTCCTAACCTGACTGTGCTGCCCGGTCTCCACCCACTCCCTTCCATATCTATGCTTTCCTGTGGCAGGATCTTCTGGTTCATCCCCATAGATTTAGTATGGCTTTGGAGGAGGCAGAGGAAAAGGAGAAAGGTGCTTGGAATAGCTCAGTGGTAGAGCATGGGGCTCTTAATTTCAAGGTTGTGGGTTTGAGCCCCACACTGTGCAAAAGATTCCTGCATTGCAGGGCATTGGGCTAGCCTTTCTCAACCTGTGGGTCCCCAGATGTTGTTGAACTACAACTCCCATCACTCCTAGCTAGCAAGGCCAGAGCTCAGGGACGATGGGAGTTGTAGTCCAACAACATCTGGGGACCCACAGGTTGAGAACCGCTGGCAGTGGTCCCTTCCAACTCTCCGATTCTATGAAAACTCTCCCACCATCTTTGACAGCTTCTGCGGAGACTTATAGCCTTCCTCCAGATGTCGTGGGTGGCAACTAGTCCAGCAAAATCTTGCCTCTCTTATCTATGGAGATTCCCAACCCTTGCTTTAGGGTTCTCTGTTCTGACTCAGTGGGATGCCCCGACTTCACGAAGTACACAGGTGTGTGTGTGTGTGTGTGTGTGATGCCTTTAGGTGCTTCTACCTTGCTGAGCACAGTAACAGCGACCCCGAGCCAATGTCTCTGTGTGCATTGGTTTCCTCGCTGATCCAGGATAGTGAAAATAATTGGACTCCATAGAGCAATATTTGCTCTCGTACTACACAGTCCCCTGGATCCAGGAAGAATAGAGGGTGGGGGCGGGAATTTCAAAGCAGACATGCAGATCAATCCACTACTTAGCAATTTATTTATTTCCAGTCATTTGTGCCTCTGCTTTTTTCACTTGCCGGATCACCCAGGGGAGTAAAACGTAAAGAAAGAAGCAGCAGCTGCATTAAATACACAGAACGATCCTATGTATTTACCCAGGAATAAGTCCCACTGTATAAAATGGGTAAGCGTGCATGGGATTGCAGCCACAACCAGAAATATTAAAACAGCTGATTAAAGCAAATGAGCAACATGACATAGCATAAGGCTGTAACAACTCCTTGGTATAAAGAACCATTTGCCCACTGAAATAAAACCCATGTAGAAATTTAGGGCTGGACAGACAGAACTCAGGAAGGTATTCCAAAACCTTTGGCACCAGTTTAATTATCCATCTCATTGTAATATTCCGAAGACCTAGGTCGACATTCATGCTTTCCTCTCCCTCTCAATGTTGTTTTCACAACAGCCCTGTGGGGCAGGTTAGGCTGAGAGCCAGTGACGGACCCCCAAGATTACGAATATTGATTTTATGGCTGAACGCTGGTTTTAAATTTGGGTCTCCCGATTCCTAGTCTGCTACACCAGAGGTGGGCAGAAAGTAGATTGGGATCTGCTAGCTCTCAGGATGATTTGCAGTAGATCAGCAAGGGTGGGTTTCCCCCCTTTTTTCCTTACTCCTAGTCGTTCAACAATTGCAACTGCAAAAGAACTTTCCCCTCCTAAATTAGGCCACTGAGATGAAGAAAGCTCACTAAGAGTGGATTGCTATGTGAAACGATTATGAACTCAGTTCAGTTCTGGTGATGACGACAAAATCCCAGGCTCAGGATGTGCTCAAGAGGCACCCAACCCTGTTCTTTAATTCTAAACTGTATATATTTTGCACCTAACTTCTGTTCGTGGATCTTGGGGTTATAGTAAAAAAACAAAGTAGATTCAACAAGCCAGTACAGTGGTACCTCGTGTTAAGAACTTAATTCATTCTGGAGGTCCGTTCTTAACCTGAAACTGTTCTTAACCTGAAGCACCACTTTAGCTAATGGGGCCTTCTGCTGCCGCACCACCGCTGCACGATTTCTGTTATCATCCTGAAGCAAAGTTCTTAACCCGAGGTACTATTTCTGGGTTAGCGGAGTCTGTAACCTGAAGCGTATATAACCCGAGGTACCACTGTACTATACCACACAGCAAAGGGACGGATCCCTCCTGCCCCTGGAAAGAAAGTTTCTTGGTTGCCTTCCCACACATATTTATGTATAGCTGAAATAAGATAATTATTTGTTTCCAATTTTCAAAAAACTGTCCTATGCCTGGTAGCCTGGGAGTGTTTTTTTTAAAAAATATACTCACCCCAGGGGCTGGTTGCTATTTGCAAGCCTGTCTTAATCAAAAGCTCTGGATGCTTTGCAGATGGAAGAAAACCCATGCCTATTTTCCACATTCTGGAAAGTACTGGATGAATCTATTCCCGGTCTCCACCCCCCCCCTCGCATCCTTCCTACACTTTGGCAAGGCTTGTGTGCTGTATTTTGTTATGTCAACAGTACATCTCTCTAGTGGAATGGGTGGGTGGGTGATGTCATGGCCCTCCTCCCATCTGTGTCTACCTGTATTTATTTATTATATGGGCTTTTCTCGGGATCTCAGAACGTGATCATGAGAAGTGAGATTCCTAACACTGAAGTGCTTTTTCAGAAATCAGCAATAATTTAGCAATACATGCTAAAGTCAGTCTCTCTCTCTCTCTGTAAATATTTTTATTGAAGGTTTTCTACACTGCATACAATAAAAGCCAAACTAATCTAAAGAAAAGGAATAAAGAATAACCTAAATAAAAAGAGAGAGAGAAAGGGAAAGAAACAGAGAGGCAGAAGGAGAAAAATAAAAAGAATGAATACCAAAAGTCCTCTATTGGAATTTTATCAAATCCCTTTCTCCATATACAGACAAGTAGACCCTCCCAGCTCTCACCTGGGCCCCTGATCTTTGATCTGTCATCTTCCTGTGTATATCTTCATCAATCCAAAATAGGGGACTTTTACAAAGTCTCCATAGCAGTGGGTTATACAAAAGGCATACAGACGGATCTGTTTTAAATCCTGAATTTGTGAACCAGCTGTATTTCACAAGCGTTCCATTGCTGAATTAAGGCGCATGGGTAGAATGACGTTAAAACCGTGAAATGGAAAGTGGAACATCTTTGACATCTGTGGCCGCCGATGTGGTAGCGTCGACTGCGCAATGTGTCGCAAGTTTTACTCATGTCATCTGAGCTGACAGGAATTTAGGGTTCTAGAGCCAATCTCGCAAACCGTTTGTTCCTTGCGCACCACTACTTCTAAATTCCTCAAACAATTTTTTCCATATTTCTAACTTGAACAAGTAAGGGAGAACTCTTTCAGCCCCAAAATTCACATGCCCAGGTGGGTAGGGTGGGGGGGGGGCAGGATGCCGGCCCGTGGGAGGCTGCCTCATTCCACCTCATTGGCCGGCTGGCCCTACAAAAAGCCCACAGGCAGGACTCTGGTCCTGGAAATAGCCATCAAGATTAGCTACTGTTGACGACCTGTGAAATGGTCTAATCCCCTTTCGAAACCATCAGAATTGGGGGCCATTATCACATTTTGGGATCTGTAACCCCAAAGAAAGGCTATTTACAAAAGGGAAGCCCCCATGTATGCTTGCTTGCTGTGGTTCAGCTGCGCTGACCTTTTTTTTTTTTTTGCAAATGACATACAAATGACACCTTTTTAAATATGTAGCTACCTATTTGTTTCAGGTGTGGCCCTCCTGGACTCACCTCTGCTGTTAGGCAGGATGCTTTCATTGGGGTGCGAAGGGTGTACAACCAACCCTCGTCAGCAACCAGATTTTCTGGAGGGCTAGAACTGAGTCCGGGGCGGAGGGTCAAGAAGATGCCCCAGTTCTCCCAAAGCGCCCCATTCCTTCGTTTGCAAATTTCTGTTCTGCTGCAGATGCTACACTCTCTGCCCTTTTGGCCATGGTTTGGCAACAGATGGGCCAAGTGGTCTTATGCATTTGGCCAGATTTCATACCAGGGCCTCTGGTTGCTAACCAACAGCACAGAGAGAGCGCTTTGATAGCATTCCAGGTCACCCCATTAATTTACAACCAGGGCCAAGAAAAAATGTGGTGCTAAAACGGGAACCCAGTCTAAGCTGATGGCCAGACTGCACTGGGTATTAATTTGCTAGCCTCCCCCAAGTTATTAAATCAGTTTGTCCATCAAGGGCTTCAGGCAGAGATTTTTCGCTTCAGTTGATAGCTGTTCCTTTTAACTCGGGCGGATAAACTTTTCCCACCCAAAGACCACATTACCTTCTGTTCTGTGTGTGTGTGCATGTCAGTGGTGGGTGGAGCCAGAGGCCAAAATAGATGGAACAATAGATTTGACTCTTTAGGACAGTAAAGCTTCCTTCCAGCCACCCCAAGGTCAAAGATTTCTGTACATCCACCTCTCCATGCTCCATCTAGGCCAACAAGAAGCATTAACACAAAGGTGAAGGACACTTTCTGGCCAGGCCAGAGCATTTAATGAGGTGTGGGCGTGGCTTGGAGAGGGGGTGTGGCCTGAAGAGAGTCCCAAGGGGGCCACATTCAGTGAGGCCTGCAAGGTTGTATTCAGCCCCAGCGCCTGAAGTCCCCCACACATTTTAACTGAGGGTAGCAATGTTTCTGCATTTATTTGTTTTTAATTGGAAACTGATATGGGAATACAGTGGTACCTCGGGTTAAGTACTTAATTCGTTCCGGAGGTCCGTACTTAATCTGAAACTGTTCTTAACCTGAAGCACCACTTTAGCTAATGGGGCTTCCTCCCTGCTGCCGCGCCGCCGGAGCACGATTTCTGTTCTCATCCTGAAGCAAAGTTCTTAACCTGAAGCACTATTTCTGGGTTAGCGGAGTCTGTAACCTGAAGCGTATGTAACCTGAGGTACCACTGTATGCAGAACTGAACTTAAGACTTGAAAGGACAAGACACTGAAAGAAACAGAAATTGAAAATTCTCCCAGTCTTTAGAAGACAGCAAAGGGGAGCAAGAAATTTAGGAGGAAACTGTATGTTTTTAAAGGTGGGGGAGTAGTGATGTCATAATTTGCAAACAGTATTAAAGGTATGCTCTTACCTTATGCTGATAGAAGGAGCTGTACATCTGGGGATTGTTTGCGTTTCTGGACGCTACTTAAAACTAATGGTCGGCCCATTTCTAATCATTAAATTTTCACGGCTCTTGCTCGAGTGCTGCAGAGTTGATTGTGGGGCTGTGGCCAAATGGCAGTGCTCAGGAAGATACAGTCCACCCGCCTCCTGACATTCCCCAAGCCTGCTTGACACCCGTCAGCAAGGTCCTTGCAAGACCCATGCATTCCCAGGGTCTGCATCAGCGTGGAGAGAAATCAGGCGTTTGCTAAGGCCTGCAGAAACCTTGGCCATCGGCCTCTGCTTCCATCTTCTCACCTCTTGGGCCACAGTGATCTCCCAGGCTTTCTCGCAGCAAGCATCTTTGGTGTCAGAAGCGCATGAAACGAGTGGGACCTGCAACACCATGTTGCAGCGTGCCTTTTAGCTGCTCAGTGTTCCAGCCAACCCGGCAACTTCTTTCAGGATACTCCCGTTTCATTCCTCTCTTCCACTGCATGACCATTCTCCTTCAACCAGATACTCAGTGTTCTGCAGCCGTTGAGCCTCTCCAGTCCCCATTTGGGTTTGTTTTTCCCTGATCCAATAAATTCACCCCCCCAAAAAAAACCAACACAGCTCCCCTTTGCAGTTCCCCAGGCATGCTGATATCTCCCTCTTGTTTCTCAGTGGCCACGTTTTGGCTACAGTCCTGTTGGCACTTACTTTCTGTGTTTGCTATTAGAGGGATGGATGAGAGGTGCTATCGGGAAGCATCCACCTTTGTCCTGGGAGCCCATTCTCTTAGCCTCAGATGTTGGCTCTGGTTCTGCAACGGCAAGAGGAAAAGCACTTTGAACATTTTCCCGGGCGGCGTTTTCTCCTTTGGGATTGGGCATGTGCACTGATTTCCGCTGGCCCAAAAACCTGGAGCTGTTTATTAAAATAATATTTATATCCACGCATACTAACACAACCCAGACAGACTAAGCTGGCATAAAGTGCTCCCAATCTCACCCCTTTTCTCCTTCTTAAAATATATATTTGTTCCCTAATTCAGGCTGAAGGAGATGAGTTGGAGAAGGGGTGCCGCCCCCCAATTTTCCAGACTTAAATTCTTCAGTTCTCCACATTTCCACAGCAATTTGTGATGGGGGAAAAATCCTCATGAAAATTCATCAACACTTCTATGTCAATTTCTCCTGATAAACATGTTACAGTTTACATAAAATAATACAATTGTAGAATTGGAAGGGATCCCAAGGGACATCTAGTCTTACCCCCCTGCAATGCAGGGATCTAACTAAAGCATGCACATTTACACATTTTTTGCAGTCGGTTCCCCCTGGAAATAGTGCATTTTGGTATGTTATTTTCACTAACATATGGCTTGTAATAAGCTAAGTCCTACTCAGAGTAGACCCATTGAATGACTGTAAAGTTATATCTTTTATATGCATTTTTTGGTACGTGGTGTTTGGTTCAAGCATTGCATTGCAAAACTCAGAGAAGTGCAAACTTTGAAGAAGCGCTGCGGTTTGGTTTGCATATTGGTTTGAAAAGTGTAGGTAAGGCAGTTTCTTGTTAAACGCAAACAGAATCGCATTTCTCCTTTATCCCACAATCCTCTTCATTGCCTGTTAGTGCTGCTGAGCTAGATGGTATGAAAGAACTGCCTGTGTTTCTGGAGCCCTGAGGTCCCTTCCCACTCTTCTTGTACCTGCCCTTTCCAAGCATGCTAGCAGCCATGTGGAAGGAGACTTTGCACATGTATATGTGAGGGAATCAAGGCATCTTGTTCAGCCCTTGCCCCCTCTAGGAAAACCTGGGGCCAAACCCTCAAGAAAAAGTAACTTCCATAATTTCCCCTACCTGGTCACCTTGAGCCAGATTTTGACTCAACCCTAGGCGAGCAGCTGTTTGCAAGCTTGTTTTTAAAGCCCTGGGGGTTTCCGGCATGAGGTTGCAGAGGCTGAACGTCATGTCCTGCTGGTTCTCCAGCAGGATAGTGCTGAGAATTGGTCAGCAGCTAAGACTTTTGCAAAAGAACCGCTGGTGCTTCAGATGCTGCTGATTGTGTGCTGAAGTCAGCAAAGCTCCCTCTGCAAGCTCTGTCCTTCAAGCCAGCAGGGTGTCATTGCTGATGCATGAAAAGCAGGGAGAAAGAAAATGACCTGCTGGAGGACGCTGGCTCCTGCCCACTGGTGTACTGACACGCTTTGCAGCCATAAACATGCGCGCATGCTTCCTCCCTTTGCTGACAGTGTTGTCACACCTACTCAATTACTCGCCCACGGGCGCTCAGTCACACTTAATGACGATGCAGTCCCAGTAACTGATCTCTGCAGGCTTCCCACTCTGACGCTTTCATTCCTACTCCCAAGAAACAGGCAGGATTCCTTGTGGGGTAAGGTGATCTTACTGGTCAGTTCTGGGGCCCAAGCTCACAGGTGCAGTGGCGGAGGAAGGGGGCAGGGGGCGGTCTGCCCCAGGTGCCATCTCTGAGGGGGTGACAAGAAGACAGCCCACGAGGGACTTGCCCTGCCACCCTGGGTGTGAGCTGCCGCCGCATGCGGAAGATCCTCCACTTGCAGCTGCACCATCTGCCACCGTCCGTACGGCACGCTCACATGCGTGGTACGTAGCGGCGCATGCGCTGTATGTAGCGGCACGCATGCATGTGCACCGGGCAGTTTGCCCCGCGCCTGACATCCTGCACCGGGTGGTGGTTCTCCTTCCTTTGCCCCTGCACAGGTGTCCCAGCACAGGAAGAATGGATACAAAAACTCCTGGAATACGCAGAAATGGTGAAACTTACCAGAAGAATAAATCAAGATAACAAACTTTTTTAAAAAAATAAAAGAAAGGAAATGGTTTATTGAATATTTACAGATAAATTGTAAACAGATAAAAACAACGGCAGGATTATTGTAATAACCTGCAGTTTCGTAAGAGTATATATTTAAAGAAGATGAATAAATGAGCCAATTAAGTTAATTAGGATATGCAGAATACATTAGAAATAAATTTAAGGAACCGCAGAAAGAGGGGGAAGGAAGTCAAGTTTTGAAATATCAAAATGATCGTAAAATCAGTGAAATGTATAAACCTGAAAAGTAAATATAAAAAAAGAGAGAGAGATTTATTTATTTTTTTAAAAAATGGAGGTAAAAACTGTCGGACAGCTATATATTTGTATAGTGGGGTAGGATAGCTGGTGAAAAAAATCATACCTGGCAACCAATGTGCCCCTTTGGTTTCTGATAATACATGGGTAGAAGAGTCTAAGAAGCCCAGGACACAAATTTTCACAGCCCTCTAGCAGCTTGTGGTGGCTCATTTAGCAGAAGTAATGTATGTAGTGTTAACTCTGGAAGTGTATCCCCGATTCTGACCAAACTAAGCCTCGTAGAGCAAAATATACATCAGGAGACTTAGTGGGGGCAGCTTTCCTGCCCCACTAATATGGGAATGAGGGACACGGTAGTTGAACAGCAGCAGCGGTGGAGGAAGCCACTCGGGCGCCTGGGGCAGTGTGCCTAGGGACAGGGCGAGCTGCCCATAGGGCTGGGGCGAGGGTGGGCGCATCGTGGGGCCTCTGGAGTCTGCCTGCCTCCTCCCACTCAGCCGCTCTACAGCTGGGGAGGGGGGAAAGGCAGCAGTTAGACTGTTTGGGCAGCGTGGAGTCTGCGCGCGCCCAAGCCACTGTATCTCTCCCAGGAGAGACGTGTGGCTCGGGTGCACTGCAGGCCCCACAGTGAGTGCCACCCAGCATTTTGTCACCCCCCTGAGTGATGACACCCAGGGTGGACCGCACCCCCTGCACCCCCCTTCCTCCGCCCCTGAACAGCAGTGCAATGAGACCATGATACGACTTGGGAAATGTCAAACAAACACACCTGAACTGTGGCACCTGCAGGTGCCAAGTGAATCTCCTGGGGTGGAAGTAGGGATAGCGGAAGGGATGTGAGATATTTGTATCGGACGTTTATTCTCACAACAACCTTGTGAGGCAGGTTGGGCTGAGAGGCAGGGACTGGCCCAAGGCCACCCAGTGATCTTCATGGCTGGGTGGCGATTTGAACCCTGGTCTTCCAGGTCCTCACTCAGCAACATCTGGCCACAGGTTTTCCAATCTTGCTGTAGCATTGTCATTGTCGTTATCACGTACAGTGGTGCCCCGCAAGACGAATGCCTCGCAAGACGGAAAAACCAATAGACGAAAGGGTTTTCCGTTTTTGAGCTGCTTCGCAAGACGAATTTCCCTATGGGCTTGCTTCGCAAGAAGAAAACGTCTTGCGAGTGTTCCGATTTTTCCCCGCTCCCCCCCTTTGCTAAGCCGCTAAGCCGCTAATAGCCTTTTAGCCGCTAAGCCGCTAAGCCTTTAATAGCCGCTAATCCGCTAAACCGCTAATAGGGTTGCTTCGCAAGACGAAAAAACCGCTAGACGAAGAGACTCGCGGAACGGATTATTTTCGTCTTGCGAGGCACCACTGTATGGCAAAATCTTATACTTACTCAGAAGTAAATCCAAATGGATTTAGTGGGCCTTCCTCCTGTAATAAGTATGTTTAGGATTTGGGCCTTCGCTCAGTTTTGCCTCGGACTTTTCTGGATTCAGGGAGTCAATGCGCTGTAACATATGCAGCGCCGGTGCCTCAGCAGGAGCTCAGTCTTAACAGATGGCACCTGTGTTCTTCCTGCTGATGCAGCTGATCTCCGCAGAATAGCCGGCAGTGTCCTCTGTTCCAGTGGTTTGCCTGTGGATCTGGTGAGTTATTCTCCTTTTACAGAAGGGGAACTGAGGGCCAGAGAGATGCCCAAGACCACTCTCAGTGACTCCCATGGCAAAGTAGGATCTGGATTGAATCTTTGCAGGTGACTCGGAAACTGCAACTAATCCAGAACGTGGCAGCTAGACTGGTGACTGGGAGCGGCTGGGAGACCACATAACACTGGTCCTGAAAGACCTTCATTGGCTCCCAGGACGTTTCCGAGCACAATTCAAAGTGTTGACCTTTAAATCCCAAAATGGTCACGGTCCAGTATACCTGAAGGAGTGTCTCCACCCTCATCGTTCAGCCCAGACACTGAGGTCCAGCTGCAAGGGCCTTCTGGCAGTTCCCTCACTGAGAGAAGTGAAGCCACAGGGAACCAGGCAGAGGGTCTTCTCGGTAGCGGCGCCTGCCCTGTGGAAATCCCTCCCGTCAGATGTTAAGGAAATAAACTATTATCTGACTTTTAGAAGACATCTGAAGGCAGCCCTGTTTAGGAAAGTTTTTAATGTTTGAAGTTTTATCGTGTTTTTAATGTTCTGTTGGGAGCTGCCTAGAGTGGCTGGGGAAACCCAGCCAGGTGGGCGCGATATATTTAATAAATCATCATCATCATCATCATCATCATCATCAAACTGTAGAATTGGAAGGGACCCTGAGGATCATCTAGTCCAACCCCCTGAAATACAGGAATATGCAGCTATCCAATATAGGGAATTGAACCTGCTACCATCGCATTATCAACACCATGCTCTAACCAACTGAGCTATCTGGTTGACGGAACTCTTGCCTCCAGTTTCAACCCTGAACTTTGGGGAAGCCTGGAGGGCATCATCCGGGCCTGAGGCCCTGCATCCCTGCCCTGGACCATATTGGCTCAGGCATGAACTTTAATCAGGTCGTAGAGTTGTATGTTTGCATCTAGCAACATCTATTTATAAAAAGCCTTCCCCGCCAATTAAAATTGTGCCCCCAGCTGCTATTTGCCCCAGTTTTAATTTGCAAAACTTCTCCCCACCCTCAACCCGTTGTGTTTATGAGTTCTGACATCCCTTTGTTTATAGAAAGAACCCAGAAAGTTGGGGCAGGGGTGGAGGGTGATGTGGATTGGGACCATGCCGTGCAGGGTTGTGGTGTGTGTGTGTGTGTGTGTTGAAATAATGTTTTTTTAATTAATGAAATAAGAGATAACAGAATACAAAACAGAAGGATACAATTAATGCCCTTTGTATGCACTTGGACAATAATTCGCATATGACAAAAGCAAGTATTCATAAATTAAAATTGAGTCAACAGGATTCTGCAGGGTCAGAGTGTCAATGAGAGTTGACAGAGGCTGTTAATCCTTTCCTCCTGCATTGTTTTCCTGCTGAAAATCGCTTCCCGAGCTTGTCCATTGCCCCACTTGTAATGTTTTGAACCAAATGACAGCTTCTGGAAATGGGGTTTTCAGCAGGGAAGTGGGGCAAGGCTGAGGGAGAAAAAATTGTCATCCCATTCAAATCTGTGGGACTTGATTATCAATCAATATTCTTACGATTTCAGATCAGCCACTAGAATACATCTAAACACATGCAATTTTACAGTTTCCAGGCAAAAGCCTTTTTGGGATTAACAACATAACAAAAAGCATTGTGTATGCTTTGTTCACAATTGAACTAGAACTAGTTTTTGAGTGCTTATGTGGTTGGTAGAGGGCTTTAATCATCTGGTTCCCAGCAGTGGCTGCTGATGCACAGAATTTTGCCACTTTGATGGTGATTTCGTTAGTGGAGTCTAACAAAAGGAAGGAAGTAATTTTTGTAAATAAATGAGACAGGGCCCTGGTCACAAGCATATGAATCATGTCCTTGAAATCATGTCTGGTTTGACCTTCAGTTGTATTTGAGGTGCTCCAGTGATTGCTCCAGATCAGAGTACCGCTAAAGGGCCACATACCATGAGCTGGTGCAGAGGTCAGCAATCCTAGTGGTTAGAACATTGAGCTTGAACCCAGCTGTTGTGAGGCTTTGCTCTCTAGCTCCTTAGAGGAAGTTCTTCAGAGGAAAGACGTCCGCAGCTGGCCCTGGCCCCTCCTCCATGCTCCTTAACTTGTCCCTTTTCCAGCTTCTCCTGCCCCACTGGGCATCTTTCCACCCCTCTCAAGGCATTCTGGGAAGATTCCTGTAGACCCGTGACCCTCTCCTCCCGCCAACCATAGGCTGAGCTCCAAGGGTCATCATGGCAGGCACAAGAAGCTGATGGGAGCTGGCAGTGTCTGTTGCGGCTGCATTAGTCAGAACTCGCACCATCGACTTACATTTGTATTTATTGGAATTAGCAGACACCTTGCGGAAGGACGAGAGGGGAAAAACCGAGGCCTTCTCCAGGGTTGCGTGAGCCAACAAAGGGGCAAAGGACAGCATATTGCAATTTTACACTTGCTGAAATCCCCTCTCCTGCTGTGCTATCAAAGGTGCAGGAACAGGAACCTAGGAAGCTGCCTTATGTTGAGTCAGACTACTGGTCCATCTAGTGTTGTCTGCACTGACTGACAGCGGAACTCAAGAGGATTCTTTTCCAGCTGTACCTACAGATGCCAGGGATTGAAATTGGGACCTTTTGCATGCAAGTCAAATGCTCTGCCAATGAGCTACAGCCCTTTTTGGGGTTTTTCTTTTTTTGTATCTAGGCACCTGGGGTCTTTTGCTACCTGAGGCTGAGCAACAGGTGGCATTCCTTTAGACATCTCTTTCCAATCAAGGACAGGGCTTCCGTAGTGGTACAGGATCAGGCATCGAAGCAGTACAAGTATTAAAGCTGTAGGAGCCCTGTCTTGTTTTTTACCAGGTCACCCTATATTCTTCCCCCCAACCCCAAATGTATAGTACTCAAGGCTAAGGTGGCTGCTTATATGCCACAAAAAGGGGTTTTTGGATCACATTTACATATGAAAATGCAGATGTTTATAAATGCAAAATGTATTTATTTATTCAAGCATTTAATTTAACTCTGGCTGCATACACACCATGCATTTTAAATACAGTGGTACCTCAGGTTACAAATGCTTCGGGTTATAAACGCTTCAGGTTACAAACTCCGCTAACCCGGAAATAGTACCTCAGGTTAAGAACTTTACCTCAGGATGAGAACAGAAATCGCACGGTGACGGTGCGGCAACAGCGGGAGGCCCCATTAGCTAAAGTGTTACCTCAGGTTAAGAACGGACCTCTGGAACAAATTAAGTTCTTAACCAGAGGTAACACTGTACAGGCAACTTCCATGTGACGTGGAGGTTATGTTCTAAGGCACCACGTGTTTAAGTGAAACTGCATATATTAGAAACGGCGCTGAAAAAGCCTGCAGAAACTGTTCTGCTCCCACTCTGTCTCTGTTCCGCCCATTTTTGTGATGTTCTTGTGATGTTTTCGGGTCACATCCGGGTTCAGTGTGCGTGTGAAGTTGTGCACATATCGCTAAAATGGTCACCGCCTGTATTTTGAAAGCGCATTGTTCTCCTCAAAAGAACCCCAGGGACTCTTTATTTATCTCTCACCAAGCTACAATCCCCAGCAATCACCCCCAAAGAATCCTGGGAATAGTAGCTTGTTAACGTCAGTTCCCAGAATTCCTTAGTGGCGATATTCATGTGCTTCAAGCATAAACCCTCCAAGTGTCCCTATTTTCCAAGGACGTCCCTGATTTAGAGAAGCCGTCCCGATTTCTGATTTGATCCCAGAATGTCCCACTTTTTCTTAGGATGTCCCTATTTTCATTGAAGGAATGTTGGAGGGAATGGAGTTATCCGACCCCCGAGCTGTCTGAAGGCAATCCTGTATAGGGAAGTTTGTTTAACGTTTTCTTATGTTTTTATATATGTTGGAAGCTGCCCAGAGCGGCTGGGGCAAGCCAGAAAGATGTGTGGAGTATAAATAGTAAAACTATCATTATGGAAGGGGACGTCCCTTGTTTTCATTGGTATGTAAATGTATGTTGTGTACATATACCTAAAAAGCCAGAGGTATACTTCCTCTGAACATGCTTGGTGAAACAGAAACGTCTTCAGCAGGTGACAAAATATTAAAATTATGAGGCTTTGTTTCTGTGCTCAGTGTGGGTCCCCAAAACTGAAAGCTAGCAGTGTCTGTGATACAGAAAAATAGGGATGGTCGTCTTTTGCTGCCCAACTTCCCAAGGGACTGAGTCCCCTAAGTCCATGATTGGTCAGAGATGAATGGATGGAGGCAGGATGCAGTGAAAGCAAGGCAGATCTTTATTTCTCTGTTGCAACAGAGTTCCCTCCCCACCTAGCAAGGAGCAAAGAGAGACTCAGAACCAAGAAGAAACATCGATTTTAAGGGTTTTCATTTTGGCATGGTGAAGAAGGACATCCCCTCTACAAACAGTCAGAAATCACATCACACATAAGATGAGGTTCCTGTGGCTCAGGCAGGCCAAGGTATGATATTCCTGAGGATTTGGCAAGTTTTGCATAGTTCCAGACACAGTTTACACAAAACATTAGCATTTGATAATCAGAATGTCCGTCAGACATTCCTCAATGTAGAGCATCTGGGCAAACGATGACAATTAATACAAAGGCGGTTCATAGATATAGGAGAGGAATCCCTTCAGGAACTTCTCCTCATTGTGACCTGCCTGCGTGGTCTCAGGCAAGAGGGATTAAGGAGGCAGAGGAAATATTTGGGGTCTTTAGGGGAGCCAAGATGGCTTTTGGATTGCTCTCCTATACTATTGTAGTCATGTGGTTTATATACTTACGTACGCTTGCAATTATCAACATTTATTCTATATTTGAGACCTTAGAATCCTTTTAACCACTGGAAGAATTCTGCTGCCAGGAAGGGAGGCAAAGATGACCACCCTTGGTGAGAGGATACAAAGCAATCGTTCCAAAGCTGGAGACACGTGAGAAGCTTTCGTTGCCTTTCTGATGTGATTTCTCTCCCGCCTCCCCTTCCAGTGACATTGTGCCAGGGTGGCTGTGTGGAGGTGGACTCGTACACCGAGGCCGTGGCCGGCAACAGCTTCCAGATCTTGTGCATCTCCTGCAAGAAGCGCAGCGAGACGGAGGCGGAGGCCTTCACCGAGTGGTTCTTTAAGCAGAAGGGGGAGGAAGAATATGTCAAGGTGTGTGCCGTGGCGATGTAAGGGTGAGCGGTTGTGTGGAGGGGGTGGTGGGATGGGTAGCATAATGCCCTGTTCACTCCCTAGACCAGGAAATGTTGTAAGCACCTTCTCCATAAATACACAGGTCTAGAATAAATAAGCTTGTGGGATCTGCCTCATCCCAACTTGGAACTGCAAAGCCCATCAATCAAAGGCAAGTGCAAAATAGTGGCTGGAAGCGTGGAGCCCCTTTCAAAATGGCGGCTTAGGAGGTGGAGCCAGTTGCTCTTTGCACCCCATGAGCCAGCAGACACTGGGATAAACTGCATAGACTGGTACATAGGCACTGACTCCTTGGGGCTGAGGCAGTTTTGTTTCCACCCCCTCAACGTATTTTTCCATGGGGCTGGGCTCCCCGCAACCATGGAGGGACTATATATGGTACTTTTGCAAGTGCCAAGTAATGTTTGTTCTGCTTTTGTAGGAAATCGATCCCTTAGTGGGACAGCACCCATTCTTTGGAGCCCATTGATATTAGGCAGAAATTGTATTCTTTTCGTCACCTGCTAAAAACTCTTTTGTTTCAGCAAGCCGACCCAGGCATATAACTTCAGCATTTTATTTTAATTAAAAGTATGTTTTTTAAAAAAAAAAATCCCTCATTGTATTTATATTTTACATCTTTTATATAGTTTGTTCTTAAATGTTTGTTCCTATCAATATTTTAATAAGTATTTTAAGTTGTTGAAAACTAGTTAGAGGAGTTTTTTTTGTTCTAGCATTCCAATTCTATTGAATAAAATAAAATTTATATATATATGCGCTCCTCTACTGATCCCAGTGTGGCAGGCACTGTTTTAATCTACAAATAAGTTGACTAAATGCTGGAAACTATACATGGACACCCATGGAGTATGCACACTCTTTATACACCAACTGCAATTAAATGCAGATAGTCTGATGTGCTGGATCTCCCATTCTCCAAGAGACCAATGTTAATTGGGTGTCTTTTGTTCCTTTGAAATGGCTTTGTTGATTTGTGAGTTTCAAGGTACTTGGTGTTCCTGAGAGCTCTTCCCCAGGCTATTTTTATTAACTACATCAATGATTAACCATTTTAGGAGCACCTGCATGTATAGGAGGTCTCAGAGAGAAAGAAGAAGACAGAGATGCAGGCAAAGGACTTTGGGGAGCAGGATAGAGGCAGGATGGTGTAAACAAAGCCCATAAAAATCGTGCTGGTGGACCTTAGATGGCTTTTACAGGGTGGTCACCATCATAATAAAAAAGGACAACATTTGCATTGTGCTTTCCAGCATTCAAAGTGTTTCATATACTTCACTTAGTTGCAACAGGGGTGGGCAGCCTATGGCCCTCCAGATATTGGACTCCAAATCCCATCAGCCCCAGCCACTGTGGTCGATAGACAGGGAACAGGGGTAGGGGAGGCTGTGGCACATTGGGACTGGTAGGGCAGAAGATGGACTGATGGGGCACTGCCCCACCAAACTCAGTTTGTCCTCACCCAGCCTGCACTTGCTTGCCTTCTTACAACCAGCCCAAGGGCTATCAGCTTTCTCCTCCTTAGCATTAGTGTTGCCCTTGCAGAATTTCGCAGGAGGAGGATGGGGACAAAACTAGAATGAGTTGGCTCTGTCTGTTATGAGCTCTGGCGCCACCTACTGTTGGGCTCCCTGTCTTCCACCCTACCAGTCCCAATCTGTCCTAGTGAACCCGCCATCATCCCTGAAAGCGGGCTCGGAGCCAACAACCCTATATGCAAGCCTGTATTATTCCCTTCCAGATTGGGGTTGGGAGTCTGAGGCTGTGAGTGGGAATGGTTTGCGTAGGTCCACCTAGTGAGTTCAAGATTGGAGTTGAGTACGTCTTGCCTTATAGTAGGGCCACCTCTGCCAACCAGGCTTCTCTGTGTGTGGACTGAACCTCACCTGTCCTCCAGATCCTTCGCTATGACCCAGATGAGAGGCTCAACGTGATGGATCCTCGCTTTGAGGGCCTGGTTCATTGGAACGGGACCAAGAACATCCGGGACTTGCAGGATCTCTCCATCTTCATTCTTAATGTGACCTTTGACCATATGGGTGAATACGTCTGCACCGTCAACCGCACACTCTTTTTCGCAGCGGAGTTCACACACAACATCATGGTCAACAAGACCATCCATGTTACGGTGGTAGAGAAACGTAAGTATAAGCTTGGAGCTAAGGAGAAGCGGAAAGAGAAGCTGGGGTGGTGGGAGACTATGGGCAGGCTGTGAAACAGTGGTGAGCTTAAGACAGGGATGGGGGAAGCTTCCTTCAGCCCAGAGGCCTTGTTAGACCCACCAGGCCGTTTTGGCCAAGCCACACCCACCTTCCCTACACCTGATGTTGTATATGATGCCAGGTGTGAGGAAGGTAAAGGCAGGGTGTGGACAAAAGGGGCTTTGCGGTCCCAGCCGATCCATTGTGCCTGCAAAGCACTTCCCAAGTGCTAACTAGCAACTGATTGTCAGCGCTTGGGAACTGCTGGGGATGAGGCTTCCCTAGCCCTGACAATCAGCTGATAGTCAGGGTTGGGAAAACACTGCACTCAGGGTTTCCCCAGTGCTGAAAATAAGCTAAGGAAGTCCCATGTAATGTGTGTGGGGGTTTGTTTTTTTGCCCAATGAATTTTTATTTCAAAAATGGGTCACCTGGTATCACAGTAATTTCAGGTGATTGGCAGGTGGTCAGCTCCACCCACCTGCGAGATTTGGCCTTCATGTGTGTGCTGGCTAGATTCATTTCCCTGTGCCTGCTTTAAAACAGAAGAAAAGCACTGGTGAACCAAAGGTCCATCTCATCTCCAGCTTTTGTTTTCCACACTGGCTAACCAGACGCCTCCGGGAAGTCTGCAAATTTCAGTCATTTGCATAGAGCTACCAGCTTTAATCTCTCCAAGCAACAGATAAACTGACTTTTGAGCTGTAGCTGATTAATCGGCGGCAGCCTATTGTACTGGATGGGGATGAAAATTAAGGGCACATGTTTATATCTGGAAGCTCTTTTGGTTCTGGTGTGTTGCTGTAATAGGAATTGAAGGGGGGGGGGGAGTTTTAACAACCATGGATGCAGGGAGCTTTCGCTTGTTAAGATTGTTAGAATGGTAAGAGGTTCTCCACACCCAAGCTAAAGGGAGGACCAATTTGCATGGCAGGACAAACATGACTCAAAATCTGGAGCTGGTGAGCAAATGCAGCTAGAAACATGCATTGGGGGGGGTGTGTGCCTGTTTTGTTTTGCACATCCTTATCTCTGTCCTTCCTTTCACAGAAAACCGGGAAATGGCATCCATCGTTTCCGAGATCATGATGTACGTTCTCATCGTCGTCCTGACCATCTGGCTGGTGGCTGAGATGGTCTACTGCTACAAGAAGATCGCCGCGGCGACAGAGGCAGCTGCTCAAGAGAATGCGTAAGAAGCGTGGGTGGCGATAGGAGGGGAGTTGTGCGTGTGCGCGCACACATGTGTTGAGAAGCCAAAAGAAAGAGCAACAGGAGACGAGTGCTATCTCCAGCTTTGACCCACCTTGGCCAAAGTGCCCTCTGCTGGGCCAGCTCCTACATAGGGCAGAACCCCCTCCAGGGCAATGACATGGTTGCAGTGCATCGCTACAGGGTCATTGCTGTTTGAATTTCCTACAGTGCCTCAGGGCAGCTTTACGTCAGGGGCAATATGGGTAATTTAAAGTGGTAGGTGGCTCCCGGACTGGTATAGGAAGCCCAGGGCTGCCAACAACAGTGGACTCTCTGGTGTTGCCAAGGCCCCAGCAGCTGCCTGAGGATGCCAGATGTTGGCCCTGGCCCTGCTGGAGGTGGCGAACACAGGGTGATGCAGGGGAAGGACATAGGAAGTGAAAACATCTGGACTGGACTGTGTGTCTTACTGGATCAGAGGGAGTTGGGAAGCAGGCCAAAGGCCCTTCCAGTGGAAGACTTCTGTGCGTCTTGCAGTGGTTTTATGCCTTAACTGGTGGCAAAGCCAGGTTCACCCTTTCTTTTTGCTGTTATAATCCTGCTTGTTAGCCTGGCAGGAAGTTGCAGGCTCAGCTGAAAGCAGGAGCTATTCATTGCCTGCCTCAAAGCTCTCCTTGCAGAATAAGCAAGCCCTTGAGTCATCTGTTGACTGCACTCGTAAGAACATAACAAGAGGCCTGCTGGATCTGGCCAATGGCCCATCTAGGCCAGCATCTTGTTCTCACAATGACCAACCAGATGCCCTTTGTGAGAAGCCCACAAGAGCACTCCTGTAGTTTCCAGCCACTGGTATTTAGAAGTGTTGTCACCTTCAACTGTTGTCCTCAAACTGCACTTGAGGCATGCTATTGCCAAACACTTAAAAAATATTTGATGGTTCCCCCATAATAAACTCAATGTGTGAAGAGGCCTTCACGTGTACTTGAGGGGCTGGTTAGAGAGCTTTTGCAGACCCAACCTGGCTTGTAAGCCACTAAGCGGAACCTGGAACAAGGCCAGCTCCAGGTTTGTTGAGGAGGGGGCTTGTCAAAATGTACCCCCACCTAGGCCTGAGGCTGCCTTGGCAGGCTAACCTGACAACAACAATAGGCAGCAGCCATGCCCTGATGAGCACCTGTGGGGCCTGGGGGCGGATTATGTTGTTTCCCCACAATGCCCTTGGCGTAACATCGCTTCAGGGCATTCTGGGAAATTAAAATGGCAGGCAGCTCCCAGACCCACCCAATTGGTGTTTGCTGCAGCACCAGAAAAAAACCACAGTTATTTTGCAGAAGGGCCGTAGATAGGCACCAGCAAGGGGCCACACTAGGTCTTTTGCAGCTGCCGTGTGCCGGTGCCAGCCCTGGTTATGGAGGGTGGGGAATCGGGGCAAAAACCCACCTCACACATATTCCCGCTTCTCTCTTGTGTCCTGACAGCTCTGAGTACTTGGCCATCACGTCGGAAAGTAAGGAAAACTGTACAGGGGTGCAGGTAGCTGAATAGCCCACGTAGGGCTGTTGGCGGGCACAGGACTTCCTGGCTGGCAGGTAATGTATTGCGAACATCACGGCTTCATCCCCCTGTTTTCCAAGAGTGACATCAGCAAAAGATGCCCCTTTCCCCAGGAAATGACTGCTGAAATCTAGAAGGGAAGGAGAGGCGGGCAGGGAAATATGGGAAGAGGCAAGAGGTTAGCAAGGGACAAATGTAGGCAAATGCGGTTACGAGCAATTAAGCTTTGTTGCCATGGGGCCTACCAAACAAAAAAACCCCACCTCTAGTGGATGGCGATTGCACTCAATATTCCCCCTCTAACGGCTTCTAATATTGAGAGTGATTTTGGCAGGCTTCTGAAGGAAAAGGTTAATTAGCATTCTATTACCGCTTCCCCGTTTTAGATTAAATAGCAGGGGGAGACGGTGTGACGTACAGAGGGAGAAAAGTTCTGTCTCTGGGCAGGGCTGCCAACTTCGACTACAGAGGGGCACTCGCATGCCTTTAACAGCTGTGTGGCAAGGGAAGAATCCGGGGGGGGGGGTGTGTGTGCAGCTTTCCCCTGGACTGTGGCACAACTTTGGGAAAACTGGCCCTTGTTGAGCCTTCCTCCATCACCCTACTGTTAAAGGGCCCGGAAACCCAGTGCTGATTCTAGGATTCATTTGCCCTTTTTCCATTGGGCTCAGTCCGCAGGGGCACCTAGAGCAGGGCACCTGTGGGCCCTTATGGGCCTTCCTCGGTGCCCGCAGAGTCCGCTCTCTCCTGCACCCATGCTCCCCACCCCACAGAAATCAGGCTTGGAAGAAGCACTGCAGCCAACAGGACAGGCTGCGGTGTGTGGCCGGCTGCGTAAAGCCCACTGAAATTTCCCCAGTTTGCGTGCCCATGCGCCTGGAAAGCTTGGCGACCCCTGGCCAAGAGGGTGAGGCTGAGGCGAGTGGAAAAAAAGCCGCCGTACCTTCTCCTCACAGCTCTCTTGCTTGGGCGAACAGGCCCCGACAGCAAGGAGGAGAGGCAGCCAAGGGGGCAGGGGTCTCTAGGGTTGGCAGTTGTGCCCACTTCCCACCTCAGATGAGGCATGGCAGGAACCCAATTGTGCCAACCTTCAGCGCTGGACCTGAGCCGCTTTGGAGCCTGAGAGAAAAGAAAAGAGAGAGGGAGGGAGGCGGTAAGCCTGAGCTCAGGTTCTCATTATGCGGTGGCAGTTATCTAACGTTCCTGTGTTTGTTAACGCTGTTCCAGGGACGAGGAGGACGATGGCGGAGAGGGAAAGTGACTCAGCAGAGGCATCAGCAGCCCCTGAGAAGATTTGAGCTGGAGCCAAGCAGCCGCTCCCCCACCCCGCTGCACGACCTCCCTCCCCCACCTCCGCCTTTAACCAAGCATGCTATTTTTTAATAATAATAAAAAAGAGAGCTCTGTATCTGGCCCGGCTACCCAGGGACAGACGACGTGTGTTTCTGAAGGGAGAAAGGGGGAGGGGGTGGCTCGTTCTGGCAGGCACCTTGCTGTTTTTTTTCCAAGGACACATCCTTTTCGCCTTCTGTCGAGCAAAGGGTCGCCTCTGCCGCGATGCATGAGGAGAAAGCGGTATGGCTGCTCGCAAACACACACAAAGCTTGGGGCCCCTTTGCTGCTGTGGCCCCCCTGTTGCGCCGCCCGAGGCCTCTTTTCTTTAAGAGCAATTGCACTTGCGCTTTCTGGTTTTTTGCACATTTATTGCGCTTCCCCCTCGCCCCCTCCCCCCGTTACTTCGCTACCAGCACTTTCTATGGGTCTGAGGAGAGGAGGCCCCTGCGGTTTGCAATTGCCTGGCTCCCCGACATTCCCCCTCCTTTCATGTCATGTTGTTAGGCCTCTGCCTTGATCTCTCTGCTCCCAGGGCAGCCACATCTGGCAAGGAACTGGAGTGGAGAAAGGTATTCAAGATGGCCGCCACACAAGGCCTGACCCTTAGAGAGGACCTTAAGATGGGGACACTAATCTAGGAATACCTTTGAGGGGTGAATATCTGATATATATCTGGATATATGAACTGTGACAATACAGAGGCCTGCCCTGGCTGGATCATGCCATTTTATTGTCTTGACAGGATTTCCCTCAAGGGTGTCCCCCTGACGGAAGCTTTTGCTCAAGGGATCTTGCAAAAGGAAGATGCCTCAGAGCAGAAATTCGATTGGTGCAGGGAGCCTGGATCCAGACGTTGCTCCTTTCGCTGTGTGTCCCCAAACTTTGTTACTGTTCTGCCCTTCCTGGCGTCTTGTCGAATTCGCTTCCCGATCTTTGCCCCCAGCACATATCAGTTCCTCCCACGATGCCTTCATGCCTTTCCCCCTCCTCACGTTTCCATTTCCTACATCCATCGCCACCCACTCAGGCCATTTTGGCTCTTCGGGGAAGACTGTGCCCTCCCCTCTCCTCAGACCCCGGGGCTGGTCCCAGGGACCAGCTGCCCACCATCACAATAATAGAATAGAGTTTGTTCATAAATAAATAATAAAAAAAGATTGGATTTCACCAGCTCTGGTTGAAACGAGTCATTCTTGTGATGAAAGGAGATACAGATGTGTGGAAAAGCAAGCATGGAACAGATAACACTTTGCCTGGACGATGGGGTTCCATTTACTTCGTTGCAGAAATCACTTGCGGCGTGCGCATGCCACCTTATATCCTTAAAGTTTTTGCTTTAAATAAATACATACCAGTAAGACATAAAACCAAAAGCGACACAGACACAACACAGTCAACTCATTGCAGCCCCAAGCTTAAAACACAGATTTAATAATTGAGAGGCTCAGACTGGGTAAGTCGGCATTGGAGAACATTTTCAGCTATGCAGGGTTCTCCACCTCAGTGGGCCAATTTTGACAGGTGGGTTGTCCCACCCACCTGTCAGAGCTGCTTGTGCAGCAACTCCCAAGCACCCAGCAGCCTGTCCGATGTTTGGGAACTGCAGCATGAGGGCTTTGCCAATCAATCCTACGCTTGGCAAAGCACAGGGTTTGCAAAGCTGTTTTCTAGTCGTGCCTCTGCTTGCCTCAAACCTGACATCACCTATGAGGTCAGGTGTGGGGCAAGTGAGAGTGGCTGGAGGTGAAACAACCTTGTAGCTTTGAGACCTGCATTGGGTCAACTGCAGCTTATGGGCTGGAACTTCTCCACCACCCCTGATGCAAGTTACTCTCAAATGGGTTGGTGAGGAGGAAGGTCTTTGCCTCGCATCATAAGGAAGACGCCAGGCGAATCTCCCTGCAAAGACGGTTCTGTAATGGGAATGCCGGGACTGAAATGTCCCTTTCTGCTTATTTTGTAGAGGAACCCAGAGCAGCAGCTGTGAATAGGATCTTAGGGTTTTGATAGAAACATGGAAGAAGGCGTATGTGTCAGGTAACCTGGTCCCAAGCCATTCAGGGACTTTAAAAGGTAAAAAACCAGCACTTTAAATTGAGCCCAGGTAAGGGCTTAGGTTTCCGTGCGCTGCTCTGGTTTGCCAGAAGCGGCTTAGTCATGCTGGCCACATGACTCGGAAGCTGTACGCCGGCTCCCTTGGCCAATAAAGTGAGATGAGCGCCGCAACCCCAGAGTCTGTCACGACTGGACCCTAATGGTCAGGGGTTCCTTTACCTTTAAGGGCTTAGGTCCCACTTCTGACAAGCTAGCTTTGGGACGCGGGTGGCGCTGTGGGTTAAACCACAGAGCCTAGGACTTGCCAATCAGAAGGTTGGTGGTTCGAATCCCTGTGACGGGGTGAGCTCCCGTTGCTTGGTCCCAGCTCCTGCCAACCTAGCAGTTTGAAAGCACACCAAAAAGTACAAGTAGATAAATAGGTACCGCTCCAGCGGGAAGGTAAATGGTGTTTCCGTGTGCTGCTCTGGTTAGCCAGAAGCGGCTTAGCCATGCTGGCCACATGACCCAGAAGCTGTACGCTGGCTCCCTCGGCCAGTAAAGCGAGATGAGCGCCGCAACTCTAAAGTCAGTCACGACTGGACCTAATGGCCAGGGGTCCTTTACCTTTAAGGGCTTTGGAAGATGAGGTGGGCAGGCACATGCTTGCTTGTTTACTGAGCATTCCTCCTATTTGCAGGGATATTGGACAATGTTGGCTTATTTAATGAATGCTCATTCTTATTTGTTTGCAGGGAGGTTAGATTATAATTGCTTTTCCTGAATTTGTCGGTATGTTATTGAATCCCACTGCAAAATAGAGACAGCCTGGAAGCATCCGAAGACTTTTCACTTCAAATGCCTCCTATCTCCCACATTAATCCCTTTCCAAATGAGTTTGGATTTTTTAAAGGCAGAAGGCAGGAGGTATATTGTACAGTGGTACCTCTGGTTATGAACTTAATTCGTTCTGGAGGTCCGTTCTTAAGCTGAAAGCGTTCTTATCCTGAGGCATGCTTTCGCTAATGGGGCCTCCGGTGCGCAATTTCCGTTCTCATCCTGGGGCAAAGTTAGCAACCAGGAGCAGCTACTTCCGGTTTAGCGGAACCTGAGGCGTTCATAACCTGAAGCGTTCGTAACCAGAGGTACCACTGTACACAGTAATTGCATAGTTGCTAAGTTGCGTCTGATCCAGACACCTTTTCTGAGAAGTGTGTCTCTTGCCAGGAATGCAAAGGAAATGCAAAGAACTTGTTGAATTTATAATTTGAATTGGAATATAAGAAGGGGAGGTGTGGGGAAGTGAGGGAAATATGTTATAGAAAATAAGGGTTGCAAACTGTACATGTTTTTTAATTTTTCTTTTTGTTTTTTCTTTTTGGCTTTTTAAAATGGAAAATTCTTAATAAATATTTAATAAAAGGAAAAAAAAAAAGGAATGCAAAGAGAATGCAGTTATGTGGTAGAGAATATACTCAATGTACAGATAAAATCACCAGCCTCTGCAGTTATAAAGATCTCAGGAGGGCCAAGTAATTAGGTCTAGCTGGGGGGAGACCCAGGTTAAAATCCTTGCTCAACAATTGTGTTGCACACTGGAGCCTAATCTCAGCCTAATCTCCCAGTGTGGTGTAGTGGTTAAGAGCGGTAGTCTCGTAATCTGGGGAACCGGGTTCGCGTCTCCGCTCCTCCACATGCAGCTGCTGGGTGACATTGGGCCAGTCACACTTCTGTGAAGTCTCTCAGCCCCACTCACCTCACAGAGTGTTTGTTGTGGGGGAGGAAGGGAAAGGAGATGGTTATCCGCTTTGAGAGGGAGTGAAAGGCAGGATATCAAATCCAAACTCTTCTTCTTCTTCTCCTCACAGGATTGTTGTGAGAATAACATGGTGGAGGCTGGGAACTGCACCCTGTCAAGCTTGCAGGGAAAGGAGGATGTACATGCAGCAATAAACAAATCCATACAAACAAGTTTATTAATAGTCCACTGACATTCAAACTCCAAAAACAAATGTAAACAGAAGCCCACAAACAGTGCTCTTTTCGTTATTAAAACTTTAAACAGGATTAGAACAAAATTAAAACAAGTACATTTTATCAATGTAAAAGCTGTAATAAAAATACCTCTGCCTGAGAGCCAGGAGACTTATTGCTGGACAACATTGGCCAATGGTCTGAGTTGGTATAAGTCTTGCCAAAATGTAGTCTTAGTTTATTATTTTTATTTTATGTATATATTTAAACCGTCCATTTCTCCCTCATATTTTAACTATAGTCAGTAAATGGTCTAGTTCTCCCTCATATCTAACTATAGTCTATACTTTAGTCTATCTCTTCCTCTTATTGGTATCAGAACCTTCATCCAAGTAGCTTAACATGGCTGTGTCTTCCTTCACCCCATTATGAGGTACCTTATTTCATCCCGTGAGCTAGTTTAGGCTGGAAGATAGTAAATTGCCCCACATCTCTCATGTTGGCTCTCTTGGGCCAACAGGTACTCAAAAGTGGCGCTGAGACCCTTGTATCTTATGTGCAGCTGCAGAATAGTTTTCTGGCACCATCCTGTGGCAACTTCTCAAATTACACTTTAAAGTCATATACAGCACACTGACGCTGAAGCGCAAGCAGCTGCTGCGTTCCACTACGTACCACTTCATATGCAGACTGAAATGGTATCGGTACCTTCCTGATGGGACGCGGGTGGTGCTGTGGGTTAAACCACAGAGCCTAGGGCTTGCCGATCAGAAGGTCGGCGGTTCGAATCCCCGCGACGGGGTGAGCTCCCGTTGCTTGGTCCCTGCTCCTGCCAACCTAGCAGTTCGAAAGCACGTCAAAGTGCAAGTAGATAAATACGTACCGCTTTGGCGGGAAGGTAAACGGCATTTCTGTGTGCTGCTCTGGTTAGCCAGAAGTGGCTTAGTCATGCTGGCCACATGACCCAGAAGCTGTATGCCGGCTCCCTCGGCCAATAAAGCGAGATGAGCGCCGCAACCCCAGAGTCGGTCATGACTGGACCTAATGGTCAGGGGTCCTTTTACCTTTACCTTTTTACCTTCCTGATGCTGCTGGATGACAATTCCCACCAGTCCCAGCTGTTGTGGCCAATGGCCAAGGATGATGGGATTTGTAGTCAAGCAGCATCTGGTGGGCACACAAAGCTAACCTCATCATGAGTGAATGTTGCAAGCAAATCGCCAGGCACTCGGGCCACTTGCAAAGGGTGACAGATTGTGGTATTTCGCTGGAAAGACCAACCAACACACCAGTTGTTGACAAATGTATGCACTGCCACGTGGAATTAAATCTAATGGAGCTCAGTGGAAGCAAAGTAAATGTGTAGGATACAGCTGCATGAAACTCACCCCACACAACCCAAAATCTTAAAGCTCAGAGGTTGCGCTTTTCATCAAGGACTTGGGACAGGAATGGTGTGCTCTCTGCTGCCTCCCTTCAGCCAGGTCCTGCAACTGCAGCCTCTTTCCCTGCTATTTGCTGGTCACTGCTGGCCAGGTTGTGTTACTGCAGCCTCTTTCCTTGCTCTCTGCTGCCCCCTCTTGGCCAGGTACTGCAACTGTAGCCTGTCCCTTGCTCTCTGCTGTGCTCCCTGTTATCCAAGTTGTGTAACTGCTGCCCCTTTTCTCTGCTCTCTGCTGCCTATTATTGTCCAGGCTGTGTAACAGCAGGGCTTAATCCCTGTTTCCTTCTGCTGCCTCTTGGCAACCTGGTCAAGAGGGGGCAGCAGAGAGCAGGCTGCCATTACAGAACCTGGGCAAAAGGGGTCAGTAGAGAGTAGGGTAGGAGGCTGCAGTCACATGATTTCTGCCTCTTCCCTTGTCTTATGTATCAGATTCCCACCATACGCAGCAAAATAGTTGCAAATGCACCTGTGAACTGTGACATCTGTATATGCCCAGTTCCCATCATCCCAGCCCCTGACCTTCTTCGCCTGGCTAGAAGTTAATTTTGTGAGCAGAAAATTTGCCAAGGCACCAAGCAGCAGTTATGGGGAGATGTGGAATAACAGATGCGGGGGGCCAGTGGGAGGTGCCATCCTTTACTTCCATGTTGTTCCTCTTAGGGGGCAGGGATAAAGATCGTCTTCTTCTGGGGCTTCCTGCACCGCCGCACGGTGACAGTGACAGGAGCCGGGTCCGGAGGCATTCCTGCCACAGAAGGCATTGTGCCAAACTGGAAGAAGCAAAGGGGAAGAGCTTGTTACAGGGAGGCAACAAAATGCAAAACAGCATGCTAGAAATCTGCTAAAGTTGCAACAGTTATCACCCCATCTTGCAAGGGTGTTTTCCACATCAAAAGTGGACTTGCTTGCATCTTGAAACGTGACCATGCACATTATGTCTGGCAAAGCCAATTTCCTACAGAGGCAGTGAGGTGTACTGGTTAGAGTGTTGGATTAGGACGGGGGAAACCCCAGGTCCAGCTGTGAAACTCACCAGGAGATTTAGAGCCAATCCATTACCTCTCAGCTTAACCAAACTTGTTGTGAGGGTAAAATATGGAGATGGTGGAATGGGGAGAAGGACTATGATTTGGGTCCAGGCTAAGTTACTTAGTTGCACATAGTTCCAATTGAAACCAATGTGAAAAACTACTTGTGACTTTAGTTTCAAAAGCAGCAAAGTTCAGCTAAGTTCTCCACGCATTCCACCTTGAACTCCTGGGAGGAAAGGGAGGATAAAAACGTAATATTTAAAAAAATCTCCTGGAGATGCATGAACGTTGGTGCTTCATTAGTTTGGGGTTATAGTAAAAGGGTTGCTGGGATAGTTAGCTTCAATCCTGCCATTTTATAGGGGACTGCTGAAATAGTCACAATAGTCAGCCTGCAACTTTTGCAGCGGTTACATTTTGGGGATTGCATCTACTGTAAATAAATTGGAGCAGGGCTGTAGGGCTTATTGAGCAAATCACTGTAGTTCAGATTCGACTGCAAAGAAGTAAATCCATGTACTTCTAATATTTATGTATTTCTTTTATGTACTTCTAATATTTATGTATTTACAGGATTCCCCCAACTATAGTTAAAAACGTGGATTGTCTTAGGGCTTTGCAAAACAGAGTGTCAAAGGTTAAAATTGGCATATACGGTACTTTGTTGACAGTGCTTTAGTCATCAAAAGCCTGCAGGTTTCTCTCTCTCTCTCTCTCTCTCTCTCTCTCTCTCTCTCTCTCTCAAAAAGCACTTGTTACCTCCTGCATATTTAATTTTTAAAAAAATCAAAATGCTACAAATATGAACAATTCTTCAATTTATTCTCTATTTCATTTTAGCTCTGATGTGCCTTTTTGTGGTTATCAATGGTTCTGACATTTCTACCAGGGTCAGCCTCCCTGAATTGGGCTTTGGGTGAAAGTGCAACGGGTGTGCCTTTCTACATTCTTTGGATGTCCAATTCTATGGTATGTGCACCCGCCTCCCCACCAGGAGGACTGTGCTCACCTTATAGGGTGCACTCCACTTCCCAGCACCTGCCACGTTGAGAGACCTCACGCGGAGCAAGTACGTAGTGCCAGGAGTCAGATTCTCCAGGTGCTCTTCTGTCTGTGAGCAAAACCAATGGATGTTCTTGCCTTGACCATCTAGCCTGGCCTCCTGCAGTTGCAGCTCGTAGAAGGAAATCAATTCCCCGTTGCGTGGGCCTGACCAAGAAACCTATGGAGGAGAGAAAATGGGCATCATGCAGAAAGCTAGGAGACGAGCTCTTTCACTTGATCCCGACATCTTCAGGGAAGTGGGTGCTAAAGGGGTCCTTTCACTGGTGCAGGGAGGAACCGTGGTGGCTGGTGGCCATTGGGATTTATGGGACAGAAAACAAGGAGACCAGTAGTAAGTGGAGCCAGAGCAAACCCAACTGATTCTAGTTTTGTCCCCCATCCTCTACTCTGTTGAGTTCTGCAGGAAGTAAGGAGGAGGAAGCTGGCATTCAGGGCCACCCCCGGGGCTGGTTGTAAGGAAGATGGTGGAAAGGTGGTGGCTGGTTGGAGACAGATGGAGGTTGGCTGGGCAGTGATCTCTTTACCCTAATGTACCAGCCTCCTAACCAGATCAAGCCTATCCATTCTTAAGGAAATCAGCCCTGAGTGCTCACTGGAAGGACAGATTGTGAAGCTGAGGCTCCAATACTTGGGCCACCTCATGAGAAGAGAAGTCTCCCTGGAAAAGACCCTGATGTTGCGAAAGATTGAGGGCACAAGGAGAAGGGGACGACAGAGGACGAGATGGTTGGATAGTGTTCTCGAAGCTACCAGCATGAGTTTGACCAAACTGCGGGAGGCAGTGGAAGACAGGAGTGCCTGGTGTGCTCTGGTCCATGGGGTCACGAAGAGTCGGACACGACTAACGACTAAACAACAACAACAACCAGCCTCCACTGCCCTTAAGGGACATACACCAAGAGGTCGCCTTAGTCTTCTCTGATATAGCAGGAAACACTGGGGGTGCTTCTAGGCAGCCTGTCTATTGAGCATTCACCCTGACTTGTTTGTAGGGAGGTTAGCGAGTGCTACTCCACACTTTCCAGTGCATTTTCCCGACATTTTTCTTAGCACATGATGTCCAGTCTCTTCGGAAGAGAGTTGGTTGCACAACACCTCCCAATCAACTATAACTGCGCGACCTGAATTTGGCAGTGTGTGGCTGAATGCTGGACCCTGAACCAAGTGTTAGTTCTTGGCTTTAAAAAAAAGGTAAAGGTATAGGACCCCAGGACAGTTAAGTCCAGTCAAAGGAGATTATGGGGTTGTGGTGCTCATCTCACTTTCAGGCCAAGGGAGCCAGCGTTTGTCCACAGACAGCTTTCTGGGTCATGTGGCCAGCATGACTAAACCGCTTTTGGTAAAACGGAACACAGTGATAGAAATCAGTGTGTGGAAGTGCCATTTACCTTCCTGCTGCAGTGGTGCCTATTTATCTACTTGCACTGGTGTGCTTTCAAACTGCTAGGTTGGCAGAAGTTGGGACAGAGCAACTGGAGCTCACCCCGTTCTTGAGATTTGAACTGCTGACCTTCCGATTAGCAAGCCCAGGAGGCTCGGTGGTTTAGACCACAGCGCCACCCACGTGGTAAGTTCCTGGCTTACCACTCATGGTTTGTCTTGGGGGCAGACAAACTACAAGCCTGGTTTTGGATGTCATGTTAAGCCAAAACATAGTTTAGCTCCTGGTAGTGAAGCAGCAACAGCAGGGAGAGGAATGAAGCAGCTGTGATTTTTGCTATGAATACCAATGGCACACTTGTTCCTTCTTGTACAGTCATGGTTCGGCTCAGCATTATGTGCAAACCATGCCACTGTGCCCAATACGAGCTATATTCCAAACACAGAAATTTCCAGGCACTTGAAACTGAAGACTATTTCTGTGCACTTGGAGGGCAGTTGGCCTGGATGACCCATTGGGATTCCTTGTGTGATGTTTTTGCTCTTAAGGTTTCTGTGAGCAGAGCTGTCAAGGGTGGCTTATCCTGAGGCAACACGTCTTAAGGCCTGAAAGAAGACTATTTATAGCTGGTGACAGTCAGGTGATGTGCTTCGATGGGAGTTAAGATGGCTCAGAAAAAGGATGAGGAGCGATGACTAAGCCTTATTGTCCCCAACCCCATTAAGCAGGAAGAGGGGTTAAAAGAGAAGGAAGCGATCAACCTGCAGATGTTTTTGTGACTGATGGAGAATCAATGGACAAAAGGATACAGAGGGCTGAATTGCTCTCTGTAAAAGGCACTGTAAAAGGCTCTGGCAGTTCCATTAGAATTCTGATGGGGAGCATTACACCTGGGACCTCTGTATTTCCCACCTATGCTCAACCTGTGTACATGTGTAAATCAGGGATGGGGAATCTCTACAGAAGTTCTTGGACTCCATATCCCATCAGCTCCAGCCAGCATGGCCAATGGCCAGGGATTGTGAGAGTTGTAGTTTAGTAGCATATGGAAGGTAACAGGTTCCCCATCCCCGATATAAATGGCCTGCTATTGTGATGATTTTATTATGATGCTGCCTATTATGATGCTTTTTACAATGTTTTAATTATTATGCTCCATAAAATGTGTTCTTAATGTTGTACACCACTCTGGGACCCTTTGATAAAAGGCAGTATATAAATCGAAATAGCAGCAGCAGCAGCAGCAACAACCCATATGATACAAGGCTCCAGTAACTCCCCTCAAACCTTATTTCACAGATACTTAGACAAGCACTGGAGCCCCCGAAATCTCTCATGACTCATAGGGTTGGGGTGCATGTAGCAATATGGGTTCCTCAGAGGTGCACTAAATGTGATCTATTTAGCTCCAATGTTGCACCCCCATTTACCCAGTGGGGTAGTTGAAGAGGAGTTCAGCTTTTGGCTCAAAGAGAGACCCGGCTCTCCAGTCACAATAACTTAGCAATGCAGAGGAGGCCATTTTGTGTCAGGAGGCCCCACCTGAGCGCTGGTGCTGCTGACAGTGTGCTCGCGGATGAAGGGCTGTGGCGGCAGTTCCACACACACAGGAGACTCCGAGCCGCTGTCGGAGAGGCTGGTCTCCCCGTCGCTCATGTCCAGGTCGACGGGGACGCTGGGGCTGCTGCTGCGTCGAGGGCGGCTTGGCGGGGGCCTGCGAGCGGCTTTCTTCGGAACTGACAGCCCGGCCAGCAAGTCGTCCAAGGTGTGAGGTAAACTGCAGGCTGAGTAGAGGATGTGTTTGGGGGTCTCGATGATGCTGCCCAGGCCAGAGCTGGAGGTGTCGCTGCTTTCACTGGGAAGGCTTGAGTGATTTCTGTAGAGCTGAAACTAAATTAAAGGAAGAACAGCCCACCCAAACAACCCCTGAGTGAAACCTGCTTGCAGAACTTGTTGTTCATGTTCTCCTAAGCCAGAGGTGGGGAACTTGATGCCCTCCAAATGTTGATGCACTACAATCTCCACCCCCGACCATTGGGCATGCTGGCTGCAGCTGATAGGACATGGAGTCCATCAACATCTGGAGGACTGCAGGTTCCCCATTCGTCTCCTCACACTCCAACATTTTCCCATTTATTGAAAGGATGTATATATTGTCAGATGACTGACAATACTTTAACAAGCATCAATAGAACCTAGGAAGGTCTTCATTTTCACTACTCCTTTGTAGCATCTAAAAGAAGAAAACATGGTCCTAATGTTGGTGGACTTCAGTTACCATCAGGGGAACTTTTTTCATTTTCCGTTGGCAGTCTCATGCCAGCATAAGTTGGAGCCAGGGCAATGGATACGACTCCTGCCTTTGTACAATAGCCTACAGCCACACAAAATCCAGATGTTTCCGCACACAGACCCTCCTACCCCATGCGTCCTCTGAGGCATCACCACAGATCAAAGACACATCCCAGCAGGTAAAAGCACTTGGGGGGGGGGAATGGAGCAGGTCCAGTTATGGGTGTGGCCTGGGGACAGTTCTGAGAGCAAAACAGAGATGCGGGGGGGGGGGGGGATATTCACTCCCTGGCCTAAGGTTCCTTACTCCTCATTTATATATGATCACAGTATCTCCTTAGGCTGCACCCTTCCATCTTGAATTAGCTTTTTTGGGGGTTCCTTATGAATTAGCTTTGATTATAAGAGCTGTAGATTGATTATCCAGGGACGGGGGTGGGGAGTGGGTGGGCCTCAGTCCCCCAGTCTCAGAGGGGTCCTAGCACCTTCTACTCCCTTATTCTGGGATGCCTGGTTCCCTGTTGATGGCCCACATTAGTGTTTTTTAAAAAAAGCATTTTAGAGAAATACCTCACCTACCATTTCCAAGCAGGGGAGAGGTCATGCCCTTGGGAAGGAGAGACTTGACGAGGCTTCTCTGTGGCAGATATGATGAGTGGTGATGAATGACTTGCACCTTTAAGGCTGCATCTGTTCACAGGAATGGAGGGGGGTTTTTTTTGAGTGCATCAGGATTAAATAGGCCCACACATCTGTTGAGCCGCAAGGTTCGGAAAGCTTCTGGCTGCAAGAAGCACCAAAATTTGGCGCTCTCTACCACAGCCTCTTGTCATTGTTGCGGTGCCCTCTGAACTCAATGCCCAGTGTGGGCGAACTAGTTGTGCTCCCCCAAAATCCATCTCTGTGGTGGCTAGCCCCTTGCACTTCCTTAGCAAGACTTCCACCCAGTCTCACTTGCTGTTACCTAGGCAGAGAACTCCCTTTGCTAACTTTCCAGGAAAACAAAACGAAACGAAACGAAACAAAACAAAACAAAACGAAACAAAATGAAACGAAACAAAACGAAATGAAACAAAACGAAACGAAACGAAACAAAACAAAACAAAACAAAACAAAACATAGCTTGGTTGGATAGGGTTCTGTTTTGTTTGTTTGATTTCAGAAAAACGCAGGAAGAAAAGCCATTTCCCCAGCTTCAGAAGAGGAGGAAGAGAGCTGTTTACCTTCACAGAACAGACAGGTTATGCACTTGGCTTCACTCCTGAGCTGGGGGTTCTGCTCCCAGATCCAGCCAAAAACCCCAACCAGGAGCAAGGAAGCCTTTTCAATCCATAGGCTTCGTTCCTTCCTAGGTAACTTTCCAGGGACCACATACCAGAGGTAAAACTGAGCAGAGCAACTAATGTGAATTTCACCTCTGTACACGCACTCACATGTACACCTCTCTAGCCTCTATCCCAGGGATTGTCAACCTGGTCCCTACCGCCCACTAGTGGCCATTTCAGGATTCTAGGTGGGCGGTAGGGGATTCTACGGCACAAGCTGAATCCTCCTTCTATCGAGCACTTGGGGCAGTAAGGAAATTTTACCATCAAGAAAGATGCATTAGTGGGTGGTAGGTATAAAAAGGTTGACTACTCTTGCTGTATCCAGACAAGCACGAGGCATTGCCAGAGGTCAAAGACACATTCCAGCCAGGCAAAAACATTCAAGGAGGGTGCGAAGCAGCAGGGTCAGAAAGGGTGTGTGGGCTGGGGAGAGTTCTGAAGGCCAGAAAGAGAAGTCTGGAGAGACGCATCTGGTCCAAGACCCTGAGGCTTCCCATCCCTGCCCTCGACTTTCCCCAAACTGCTGAAGTCTCCTCCCTAGCTCCACGCACACTCAGTTTCTGTTTTGCATCCTAAATCCCTTCCCTGAACATGTCTGTGGTGCCGCCGCCACCCCTTCCATCAGTTTGCTCCTTAAAAGGACACCTTTTCCATGAGAACTCTGGCTCAGTACTCATTCCCAGATGCAATCAAGCTTAAAACACACACAAAAAAATCTAAACTTTTGTGGCTTTGCAGATGTTGCAGGACTCTGATTCTCATCAGCCACAGGCAGAGTGGCCTGTGGTCAGGGATGATGGGAATTATAGCCCAACAACATCCCTCGTCTATAGGATTGGAATGTAAATATGTTTGCTGACATTTCATTTTTATCCTATCTCCCTTGTTTTCCTCATTCCTGATTTTTCATTGTAAGCTTCTGTCTGTGTTTTGTTTTCGAAAGTCTGTAAAGTGGTATGTACGTGAATGGTATAACTATTACTACTACTACTACTACTACTACTACTACTACTACTATTACTACTATTACTATTACTACAAGGATGCCTGTATAGAAATTACTGACAATGTCCTGGTCCTTCGAAACAAAGATGGGGGCCACCCTACATGGAATCATTACAGAGGTTTCTAATTTTCTAGGAGCAGGTCATGGTTCCTTATGTCATGCCCTGTACTTGGGCATTATATAAAACTCCAATGTCCAGAGAAAGCCACTGCCAGGCAAACAAGCTAGAATGCTGTGTACCCACCCTATTGCCACTTTCCCTCACTCCCCTCGCAGCCACCCCTTATGTTTTAGCCCTGTTGCTGTCCAGACTAGCTCTGCCTCTGCCTCCAGACCCATGGAGCTGACTTACCGCCCACAGGATGCCCCGGCACTAGCATATTGGAGGCTATGAGTCTGAAGGCCTGTCCCAGAAAGGCCACTGTTTGCCTAGTCCTCATTATGCCACAGTGCTACCCCTTCCATTGTGACCAGGCACAGTCAATGTGGGGCAGGCCTAGGGCTAGGCCCCAGGGCCCTTTTACATGAACGTAGCTGCTGACTGGCTCTGTGCAGTAATTGTATTAATGAAAAAATGAACAAACATGAACACACACGTATACCAGCTGATAGGTTTCTATTACGATAGGAATTTTGAGGTCTTAGATATATGGTAATGTTCATAACCGCACGTACATAGATCAGCACAGGAAGACCGACTGAAGCCATTTTGATTCCTAAACTGAGCAAATGTTTTCTCTGCAAGGTCAAAGTGGAAAAGCCTCCCCATTGTCTTTTCCTTCACAAATCCTGTCTTAAGGGTATGTCTGTGTTTGAATAGGTTGTGAGCCTGTGACATGGCTCAGGAACTAAGTATTTATCATTACAAAAGATTGGCCAGGCTCAAGTAACCTGCCAGACAGGAGATAAACAAGGACAGGAGAAAAACAACATTCAAATTTCTGTTTAGACCGCCTTTTCTGTGATGTAGGTATGATGTATCTGAGGGGTGGTCTTAGGTTACACCCCTTCTGTGATGTATGTATGATGTTTCTGGGGGTGGTCTTGATCTACAGGGTGGCAATTTCAAAAGACTTTATAAGGCCTTGCGCGCCATTTTTCTGGGTCCTCCTTTCCTGCATGTGAGGGGAGCACCCTGTTGCAACAGATCAATAATGATCAAGCTTACTAGCTGCTTTGCTTCTCAATATTCTCTGGTTGGCCTCTGTTATTCTCTCCTACCAATAGGGAACCTATGTAAGGACTCTATATGGGCTCTTGGATACCCCATAAGGGAAAAGGGCAATTTTTGTTTACAACACTATCATTACAGACATAGGACCGGAGCTGTTTTTTGTGGCAAGGCTCACCACTGATACAGAGTACCAGCATCTTTTTTGTACCAACAGTACTTTTATCAATATATGAATACTAGCACCTCTTTTATTTTATTTTTAACCAAAAATATCAGTGCTTAGGACAATTGTGTGCTTTGGTGTTGCTTAACACAATTGGAAGCCAATGCCTGTGCAAAATCCTGCTCTTGCCAGCAGTGGCGTAGCGTGGGTTGTCAGCACCCGGGGCAAGGCAAGTAATTTGCGCCCCCTAACCCGTGGATTTGCGCCCCCTAACCCGTGGATTTGTGCCTCCTAACCCTAACCCCCAGATGTTGCGCCCGGTGCGGCCGGCCCCCCTGCACCCCCCACGCTACGCCACTGCTTGCCAGAGCCCGGAATGAAACCAATTATTTAAAAGTTTAGGAAGGCCGAAAGGAAGCAGTAAATCAGTACTAACAGCACAAGAGAGATCATTTCCTATTGGCTCTGCTTTATGGAAGGAGTTCTTCTGGTTGGCTGTGAAATAAATAATTAATTGCCCCCCCCAAAGGGATCCTTGCCTCAGAAGGAGGACTGGAACCTTGGAGGGAGCGCAGTTGTAGAAGGCTCTGTACCAGTCCGGAATTGACACAGTCCACACCAGGATTTGAGAAAAAGCAAAGTCTGATCTTTATTGAAAGAACAGAGAAAAAACAAAACTGTTGCAACAGGGTCCCCCCGCTCACGTAATAAAATGGAGTGAGACCCTGAACAAAAGAGCTGCCTTGACTCTTAGACCTTTTGGTTTCCATACAGATCAATTACAGCGGAGAGGGCAGGAAGTGACATGAATAGCGTGAAGAGGGGATTAACATAAGGTAAGTAGGATGTTGTAAGACCTTTAAAGGTAAAGGGACCCCTGACCATTAGGTCCAGTTGTGACCAACTCTGGGGTTGCAGCACTCATCTCGCTTTATTGGCTGAGGGAGCCGGCGTGCAGCTTCCGGGTCATGTGGCCAGCATGACTAAGCTGCTTCTGGCGAACCAGAGCAGCGCACAGAAACGCCGTTTACCTTCCCGCAGGAGCGGTACCTATTTATCTACTTGCACTTTGACGTGCTTTCGAACTGCTAGGTTGGCAGGAGCAGGGACTGAGCAATGTTATCTCACCCCGTTGCGGGGATTCAAACTGCCGACCTTCTGATCGGCAAGTCCTAGGCTCTGTGGTTTAACCCACAGCACCATCTGCGTCACCTGTAAGATCTTTGGGAGGTGTCAATTTTGCTGGCGGGCTGGGATAATATGTGTTGAGCTTCCTCTCATTTATCCTGGATCTGCTTAATGGCTTTTCCTTTATCTACAGGAAAAATCTCCGTAGTTGCTGATAATCAGCATGCAGGATCGTGAGGCTGGATGTTTGGGAAATGGCTTCAGTGTTAATGTGAGATCCTGCTCTGTATTGCTATCAACTTGGATGTGATAGTCTGATGTTTGCATACTTATTGGAAAATAAAACTACGAGCTGGTATTTGTGTGTATTCATGGCATTATTGGCAGACCCAGTAGATGGCAGTGTGGTGGAGAGTGTTTTGGCAGCTACAGTTTGGATACATTCAGAAAAATACAGCCTAGTGCAGCATTACATTTCTGTAAAGGTACATTCATGGAAAAAGAGATACATTTCAGTAAGGATACATTCAGATACATTCTTATACATTTCAGTGATAGCAAAAGGTAAAAAAAGACACAGCAAAATGATACATTCAACGATACATGAAAAAGACACAGCATACATTCTGATACATTTCAGTGATAGCAAAAGAAGGTAAAAAGACACAGCAAAATGATTTGCAGTGGTACCTCGGGTTACATACGCTTCAGGTTACATACGCTTCAGGTTACACACTCCACTATGCCAGAAATAGTGCTTCAGGTTAAGAACTTTGCTTCAGCATAAGAACAGAAATTGGGCTCCGGCGGCATGGCGGCAGCAGGAGGCCCCATTAGCTAAAGTGGTGCTTCAGGTTAAGAACAGTTTCAAGTTAAGTATGGACCTCCGGAATGAATTAAGTACTTAACCCGAGGTACCACTGTATTCTCAAACGATGCATTCTCCAAGGCACAGTTCATTTTCTTGTGGGGTTTTAAAGGTAGAACACTATAATTCTGATATTGGTAGGGTCATTTTCCTTTATTCCCCTCTCTGACCCTGACTCTCTTACGACAGCTGATACATGCCTCTTTCTTATTGTCTGCTGCTTGCTATATAAGGCCTACCGTTGAGATGGTTTTGAGGCTTTGTTTTATCTAGATGTGTGCTAAGGGTGGCCAGGTGGCCCTCTTTTATCTGACACAAAGTGACCCCAATAAGTGAAGCTTTGCTGTGGAGTGTGTGTGTGTGTGTGTGTGTGTGTGTGTGTAAAAGCAGTGTTTAATTCTTTATCTGCCAGATTCCCCCTTGAACCTATGCCCCAACACCACCCTGCTTTTACCACTGCCAGGGCTTTCAGGTGCTTGTTAACATCACCTTCCCAGGTGATAACAAATAGTTAGACTTCATATGACAAACAACATGTAGTTCAGGAGCTTACTTCATTTTTCGTTTCCATCTCCAAAGAATGGATTCTCTAACCCCCCCCTCTTTTGTTTTGTTTTGTTGGAGGCCTATACTTTCCCTCATAGGTGGAAGGATGGGAGAAATTTCTTCTGCCGCTTTAAAGGCAAGAGGGAAATTTTTTAATCTGCACGGGTGTGTGTTTGTGTGTAACACAATAGGAGGCAGACAGAGCTGGAAGAAAATGCCTGTAGAGAGAACGCCATTGGCTGCCAAGGGAACAAGGCAAGAAATGAGCTTTGTTTGGAGGATAAAAAACAGAAACATGATCCAAGGAGGGCAGCGTCTGACAAGAGTCATCCTGTATGAGGCATCTGAAAATCCTGACAGGTTCCAAAACGTGTTCCTTCCTTCCTAGGCAAAGCTGGAGTTACCTGATGTGTGTTACAAGGAGGGTCATGACAAGGATCAGCAGCTACTACTGGCAGCCCAGGGTGCCAATTTGACTTCTGGGGGCTTCCTATCCAGCGCTTGAATGATAAGGCTCAGCACCAGCAGTCGGCTCAGAAGGGCTCCTAGCCAGCCAAGTCTGGCTGTGATGCCACTCCTCACCAGCTCCCCAGAGGCTACTGCAGTGGTGGGTGGAAGAGTCTCAGTTCAGCTAACATCCTTAGGGGCCACCCGCCGTCTTTATTTATCCAAAATGGACAGGCCTCAACCCAAACCTCAAAAATGGCACCGAGGTGAGGGCCCAGTTGCCCCTCTCCTATCTACTCCTTTGAGCCTTGGACTTGCCAATCAGAAGGTCGGCGGTTCAAATCCCCGCAACGGGGTGAGCTCCCGTTGCTCGGTCCCTGCTCCTGCCACCCTAGCAGTTTGAAAGCACATCAAAGTGCAAGTAGATAAATAGGTACCGCTCTGGTGGAAAGGTAAACGGCGTTTCTGTGCCCTGCTCTGGCCACATGACCTGGAAACTGTATGCCGGCTCCCTCGGCCAGTAAAGCGAGATGAGTGCCGCAACCCCAGAGTCGGTAATGACTGCACCTAGTGGTCAGGGGTCCCTTTACCTTTACCTTTGTGATCCTGCAACTCACCACATTTTTGATGTGAACAGGATGGACGTATGGATGAGGGCCTCATCGAGGGCTGTCCTGAGACATCTTCCTGCTTAGTGTTACCAGAAATTGGAAGGGGGGTGGACCCCCCCAAGCCTTGCCTCTCCACACTACGAGGCAAAGACAAAAAGCCTCCGCTGAACATTACCAAATGTAGCAAACTGATAAATGCATCTACGTACTGGCTCAATGGGAAAACTTTAGGAAGTCATATAAAATCACTCCAGTGATGGATTTACACCATTCCAACCTTCTAATCAGAAGGAAAATGGCTACCAGAAGAGGAGCTTGGGAGAGGGCTAGGGGCAGCCACAATCCCTGAAGCGTGAGACCACGTATGCAGCAGCCCCACTGCCTGGGAGATAATCCCTGGCATCCTGGCACCTGAGTGCCAGACAGGAAGTCATCCCAATCCCAATCCCAATAGCAAACCCAACCTCAATGGATTGGGGTCTCGGTCAAGAGGAAAGGGTGTGCTTAACTTGGCTGGGAAACAGGAACATGTAAATACTTACCTTTCTTTTACCTAGTGGGTGTGAGGTGGAGGTGAAGGAAGGGAGGGGTGCAAACCTTATACTCAGGTTTCTGCCAGAAGACCCCCTCCCAGTTTATGACATAGTTATGACAAAATGTATGATGTTTTTGCTAAGGGTGTTATGGGTAAAATGGGAAACTTATAAAACAGGGAGCCATCCTTCTTTCTTCTCTTCCTTTTGGTAGTTTGAAGTCCTGTTGCAACAGTTCCTTGAATAAAGATCAGGCCTACAGGCTACTGTTTTGCTCCTATATTCTTGGCTGTTGTCTTTGTTTGGTAATCCAAGTGAGCCGGGGAAATTTTTTTCTTTAACATTTAATCATCATAGCTCCGAGGTAGAACATCTGCTTTGCATGCAGAAGGGCTCAGGTTCAACCCCAAGCATCTGTCTCCAGCCAGTCACTGCCAGCCAGTGTAGTCAGCATTGAGTTAGATGGACCAATGGCCTGAGTATAAGGCAGCATCTTATGGTGCCTGAGGACAGGATGGTGCTCTTCCCATTGATTTGAAGGTTATTGTGAAAAGGTTTGAAGAAACGAATAACAAAGTATAAGGTAAAAGGTAAAGGTAAACTTACCTTACTTTCTTTTTGTTGCTAGCTACCTTACTTGCATCAAGAGATGGTCTAAAAATATATTGGAATAAATAGAATTGATAAAAGTTTAATTAAAAAAAACTACCAGCTACCAGCCAGTATTTTATGCAGCAAATGTGCAGTATTTTATGCAGCCAGCTGCCTCCCAGCATACTGTGTTCAGCTAGCGAAATGTGGCCTCCCCTGCTGCAGCAAAGAACTGTAGGTCGAGATTTCAAGGAGGGACATAGCTGTCAACTTTTCCCTTTTATTGCGAGGAATCCTATTCGGAATAAGGGAATTTCCCTTAAAAAAAGGGAAAAGTTGACAGCTATGAGCAGGGGACAGGGAAGGGCCTCCACCATTCTACCCTGCCTCTGAGAGAGAAGAGCTGCAATGTGTCTTTGAGGATGAACTCAGTTGCCTTTGTGCTTTTTCTTATTGGGCGGGGATGGAAAAGGGGCGATGGTGGGAGCGGCTGCTCTCTTGCCCATTCCTGGCCTGATCTCTCCCCCCCCTTCCGCCCCGCTGTCCCAATCCAGTTCAGGGTGGTGGTGCAGAGAACCAGGTAATCAGTAACTGAGCGTGTGCAAGTGCGTGTTTGTGCGTGTGTGGCCAAAGACTTCCCCCACCTGCACTTGAGATTCCTCTGAAAAGCAGGCAGCTGGGTGATCCGCTGCCTTTCCCCCTTCCCTTTCCCCCACTCCTGCGCTGGCTGCGGGCACCGAGAGCTAAGTCACCCATTTGTTTTGGCAGTCTCTCCCTCTGCTCTGTACCCAGCCCCTGATGAAAGTCCTACTTGGTTATTACACACCGCAGAATGTCGCATAGACGGTGGGAAAACAAAAAACACAGAACAGCTAAGAGATTAAGACAGATATATAGTTAAATTTATACGTGACACAGATGATTAATTCCAGAGGAGGAAAGGGAGTTGTATAATTTACCTCTGATTTTATGGTTATGTTCTTTAGATGAGTCAGTGATTTAAAATCTTTGAATCTATAGCTATATCAGCACAGTTAATTGTGCAGAGGTAAGAGACTGAAAAGCAGAGACACAACCTTGCCAACAAAGGTCCGTATAGTTAAAGCTATGGTTTTCCCAGTAGTGATGTATGGAAGTGAGAGCTGGACCATAAAGAAGGCTGATCGCCGAAGAATGGATGCTTTTGAATTATGGTGCTGGAGGAGACTCTTGAGAGTCCCATGGACTGCAAGAAGATCAAAGCTATCCATTCTGAAGGAAATCAGCCCTGAGTGCTCACTGGAAGGACAGATCCTGAAGAGATCTCATGAGAAGAGAAGACTCCCTGGAAAAGACCCTGATGTTGGGAAAGATTGAGGGCACAAGGAGAAGGGGACGACAGAGGACGAGATGGTTGGACAGTGTTCTCGAAGCTACCAGCATGAGTTTGACTAAACTGCGGGAGGCAGTGGAAGACAGGAGTGCCTGGCGTGCTCTGGTCCATGGGGTCACAAAGAGTCGGACACGACTAAATGACTAAACAATAACAAGAGACTGAATTAGCCTGGATGAGTGATGTCTGCTACCCTCAGTGAGTTAGGGATTTCTGCTGCAGGAGAAGACAGGCACCAGCAGATTGAGCAGAAAATATCAATAGTGGGTCCAATGGCCACAAAGGTGGTTTCTGGATGAGCTGTACAATGAAGTGAGGGGTAAATGGGGCTCGTCAACCTGGGAAGGTAGCCCATCTAGGAGAAAGAAATCTCTGGTCCAGTCTTTTGTAATGATAAATACTTAGTTCCTGGGCCAGGTCACAGGCTCACAACCTATTCAAACAGAGACATACCCTTAAGACAGGATTTGCCAAGGAAAAGACAATGGGGAGGCTTTTCCACTTTGACCTTGCAGAGAAAACATTTGCTCAGTTTAGGAATCAAAATGGTTCCAGGTTGGTCTTCCTGTGCTGATCTATGTATGTGCTTGGTTGGTACACTTATGAACATTACCATATATCTAAGACCATAAAATTCCTATTACACTTGCACACTTCCTTCTGGCAACTCCTGCAGCCCAACTGGTGCCAAATGCATTGCTTGTCTTTCCTTCGGACCACATCAGCGAGGCTGCAGGGTAGTGTCTTATAATCTGGGCAGCCCAGGACCTCCATATACCCAAAGTGACCCCCAGGGAGGGACAATGGAGTGGAGAGGCACACTCCATTTCCTCTTGAGACAGATAGATGCCAACAACAACACATTATAATATTGTATTTTATTGTATTACACTTCACTATGGAAGTAAAAGAAGCAAATAAAAATACAATTAAGGAATCATACAGCATATTACAATTGCTACAACTGCAATAAAATTTATTAAGTGCTCCGCTAAGACCCTCAGTGAGATTAAGGTGGTCCATTGGCACATCGCCCCAAGGAATCCTGGGAATTGTAATTTGTTAAGGATGCTGGGAAATTGTAGCTCTGCAATGGGTAAACTAGAGTTCCCATGACTTTTTGGGGGGTGGGGGGAGCGTATTTTGAATCTGCTGTAAAGGTATGTATCATGTTTCACAATGGGCAAAATGAATGCTTGCTTTTGGGGGGTGTAATATCCATTTCCATTTGGTTTTTTAAAAATGTTTTTAATACAGTACTGAAATATTGCACACAGTGATATTTCTGTAACAAAGGCTACTAAGACCTCTCTCTCTAAATAAAGAATCATGGTCCGTATTAGTTAGCATGACGGGCGTTCATTTTCCAATTGGATATTTTACATCAGGCTCCGACATGTCTTGGGCCTGACCTGATCTCACCCAGATCAAAGCTCCATCCCATTGACCCACACAGCCTGTTTGCGCTCCCTTTCCTCGCTGGGCGACGTTTGCTGGAACTGGGGGAGCGGGGAGGCACGGGGGAAGCGGCTGGAGGAAGAGGAGGTCCTGATGAACCTGCGCCTGAGGGCTGGGATTGTTCCTGCGTCTTTGTGTGTGTGTGTGTGTGGAGAGAGAGAGAGTCTCTTCTCCTTTGGAGAGGCTCCTGAGTTGCAGGTGCGACGTGAGCCGCAGACAATGGGCGCTTTGAGAAAGGAGGCCGCGCTATGGGGGCGGGGAAGCGGCGCGCGAGCTTCGGGTCTGGCGATCTCCAAAAGCTGGAGCGCAAGTCTGAGTTAGAAAAGAGCAGCCTTTTCCCTTTATAAACACCTTTACATCCATTCAGACACCACCGCACTCCGTTGATTCAGACCCTTTGGAGAGATCTTCTTCGCCCTCGGATTTTGTTTCAGGCTGAAGCTCGCGCCTCCCTGCAGGATAATAGCAGGCGAGCGTGCTCTCAGGAGGAAAAAGAATGAAAAGGGAAAGCACAAACGCACCGTCCCAATATCGTCGTTTGGTCACCAAACAAGCCCATTTCTCCCGCCAGGGCTTAATGCTCCAAATGTAGGACGGATACTTGGACTAAAGGGACTCCTGAGCGCGTGCAGAGTGCATTCCCCTGACCGCTCCCTAACTCCAGAAAATCCCCAGCGGTTAGGGAGGAAGGACTTACAGCCTTTCTCAACCTGTGGTTCCCCAGATGTTGTTGAACTACAACTCCCATCACGCCTAGCTAGCAAGGCCAGAGCTCAGGGATTATGGGAGTTGTAGTCCAACAAACATCTGGGGACCCACAGGTTGAGAACCGCTGGAAGGTGATACAATGAAGAAGAAGATATGTTGCCTCCAGGCCGACTTTAGCCCCAGCATATTTTTTTCTACAAAGGAATTAACTTCTGATCACAAACGTCGCAGTTCAAACGCCAGGAACATCGTTGCTTGGTCGCCGTTGGAAACACAAACAGTGCCGAACAAGGTAAGGGATGGGGAACCTTTGGCCCTCCAGATGTTGTTGGACTACAGTTCCCATCATCCCTGGCCTCTGGCTACGTTGGCTTGAAGCTGAGTTGGACTCCAGCAACATCTGGAGGGCCACAGGTTCCCCATCCTTTGGCCAGTGTTCCCCAAACTTGGCTCTCCAGCTGTTTTTGGACTACAGTTCCCATCATCCCTGATCGCTGGTCCTGCTGGCTAGGGACAGTGGGAATTGTAGTCCAAAAACAGCTGGAGACCCAAGTTTGGGAAACTCTGGACTTACGGACCCATCCGACAGGTGGGTCCAACAGGTCTTTGTATCCGTCAACAGGTCTTTGATCCAACAGGTTTTATATCCGTTAACCCTCACTATCCCGGGCCATTTTTGAAAGGGACCCAGGTGTCCGGTCATGGTTCCCCCCCAATTCTTTTTAAAGAACTCACTTTCAAGGTTGGGAATGGATCCCAGGAATCCGGGTCTCCCCCTTCCCCTGAAAACCCCAAACACCGTCTCCCTCTCTGTGTCTGTCAGGCTGTTTTCCTCCCCTCCAGCCCTAAAGAACCCCTCACGCTTTCTTTAGCTGGGGATGGGATCCGGACGCGTCAAGCCCCTCCCACCTGTTAGCCACACCCACCGCGTGTTCTCTTCCCCTCCCCACCCCCCGGCTCCTTCCCTCCCACCGCCCCTCCGTCTGGCAGGTGTCTGCACAGCTGCAAAGGGGCCGTCGCGCCCGGGTCCCCCCTCCCGGCTCCTCCCGGGTTGCCAGCCCTTCCCTTCCTCCTCCTCCCGCCGCCCCAGGTGGGGAAGCTGCCTTGCGCAAGGAAGCACTTCTGAGCCCGGGAGACCTGCCCTGTCTCTGGCTTTTCAGCCATGAAGATCGCGCCCCCCTTAGCGGGAAGGCAAGTACCCCGGTGAGGGCAGCGAGGTAAGAGGGGCTTCTTTCCCTTCCGCGCTTGCTACTTCGCGAACCCCATTCCACAACGAAGTGGGGAGCAGAATTTGAACGCTGCCCTGCTTTGCCAACCCGTGTGTTCCTCCACCTCCTTCTGGACACCCCATAATTCCACCCCCACCGCGGGGCTTGTTGGCATATGATCACTTTGATATTCTTATTTTTTTAAATATTTCCATGGGCTACTTGCCGTTTCACAGTGGGTTCCAAACTTTGGGCCACATTTCCATTTGCCAACTTTGCTTTCCCGCTATACCCTCCAGTTAAACTTTTTCTAGGTTATCGCATTCGATCTGAACAGTTTCTTTGGCCTGTTCTGAATTTCGGAACGTGACGCTATTTGTTTGGGGTTGACTTGGTCCGACAGGTTTGTGGATATCTAGATGTTAAAATCTCTGGCTTGCCTCCAACTGAAGGAACTTAAATTAATCATGCCCGTTAACTTCAATAGGTCTACCCTGAGTAGGGCTAGTATTGCATGCAACCCAAAGTGTGCTCCTCCCCTTTTAAATGAAGGATTAGGGATTGAGGAATGTTCTATCTCCATGGGTGTAGCCAGGATTTTTGAGGCGGGGGTGTCAGGCCTTTTGTTGGGGGGGCAGAACCTCTGTTAGCTATGTATTTTTATTGATTTAGGGAAGCAGCTGCCCCCCAGCCCTCCATGTATATCTCATTGTTAATATCCTGTAATTCTTTACTAGAAAGATTGCTCCAGAATGTTTCTCGACAGCCTGCTATAATAAATTAATCCCTTGCCACATCCCATGCCTTTTGAATAAATTACATTTTTTTTCTGAATAAAAAAATTCCTTCCAGTAGCACCTTAAAGACCAACTAAGTTACTTCTTGGTATGAGCTTTAGTGTGCATGCACACTTCTTCAGATACCAATTTTTCTGAATTAATTAATTCACTGCCTTCTCCTAACTGAGTAAGATAATACAGGGCAGTTTGGGCACTACCCTTGGGAGAGCTTCCTTGGTGGTGGGGTTGTGGTGAACTGAGAGCAGGTGGGGGGCACAGTTGTCTGAGACGGCTTGCCATTTTAATTCCCCACAATGCCCTGGAGCAATGCTACCTTGAGGGCATTGTGGGAAATTAAAATGGTGCCTCGACCCAGATTCCACCGGCATGGTACATTTGAAACAGTCTCATACCACTTTAAACAGTAACTGCTTCTCCAAAAGCACCCTGGGAAATATAGCTTCTGTTAAGGGTGCTGAGAGTTGTTAGAGACCCATATTTCCTTCACAGATTTGCAATATTCAGTGATTTAACTATCAACCCCTCTTTATGGGAAACTCTAGAAATTGTAGCTATCTGAGGGGGAATAGGGGTCTCCTAGAAACCCTCAGCACCTTTAACAAACTATAACTCCCAGGGTGTTTTTTGGGGGGAAGAGTTGACTGTTTAAAGTGGTATGAAACTGCAGATGGGGCCTCAATGCTGCCTGAGCAGTGGGTCAGACTTTTTTTTTTAAGGTGAGAGGCCCAAGGCATGTATCAGCAGTGAGTCTTAATGGGGTGTGAGGCCCAAACAGCTGCCCAAGGAATTGGGTGCCAGTGCTGGCCCCGACTAGGAAGTCCAGGTTGAACTCCCCACTCGGCCACGATATTGACTTGTGCCAATTCACTTCTCACAGCCCTAGTATACCTCATTGCGGTGGTTGTTGTAAGAATGGAAGCTATGTGCACTGGAAGATGGGTAGGATACAAACAGGATGAGCAGGAAATGTCAGTCCCTGATGGGGATTAGAATACCCCAATTTAGTCGTAGGCATGTATTGCAAGGATGTGTGTGTGTGTGTGTGTGTGTGTGTGTGTGTGTGTGTGTGTGTGAATTTGAGCTTTTTGCTCCTCTGGAACCAACTCTGGTCACGTGGCCAGCAACGCTGAGTAGGCAACCTGCATAATAACTACAGTCATACTGCACTGGAAGACACAAGATCTACCCACCAGGGAAGAATGGCAGATGAAGCTGATGGATTACATGGAATTGGCGGAAATGACTGGCAGAATCCGAGACCAGGGAGAAGAGTCGGTGGAAGAAGATTGGAAAAAATGTAAAGCATATTTACAAAAATATAGCAAAATTAATGAATGTTAGAAGGATGCTGGAATGAAGTTACATGGCTTTAGCAGAAATGTTATAAAGAATTAAGTAAAAATGGATTGTTAATGGGCTAAAGTGTAAAATTTAAGGTCAGATTGGGTTAAGGTAAATTATAGAACAAAAATTGAGTAAGATGGAAAGGATTTGCTGAAATAGCTAAATTGAATTAGAATACAAAAAAGGGAGGTGTGAGGAGGTCGATGAAACAAGTAAATGAAAGGTAAATATATGGAATATTGGATGTGTGTTTTAGTGTTTTTGTTTCTTTTTGCTGTATTGTTGTATTTTTTATGTTTTTCTTTTTATGTATTGTAATGTATGTTCTGTTAATTTCTTTATTGTTGTTCTTTTTTCTGTAATCTTTAAACTTTTAATAAATATCATTATAAAAAAAATAAAAAATAACTACAGCCATACCTCGGAAGTTGAACGGAGTCTGTTCCGGAAGTGTGATTGACTTCCGAAACGTTCAGAAACCAAAGCATGGCTTCTGGTTGGCCGCAGGAAGCTCCAGAAGCCCTGTCGGACATTTGGCTTCCAAAAGAATGTTCGAAAACAGGAATACTCACTTCCGGTTTTCAATCATTTGGGAGCCGGAACGTTTGACTCGCTAGGCGTTTGGGAGCCGAGGTACGACTGTATTTTTGTTTGGAAAACTGATGGATATACACAGAGAGATCTCATTGTTGCCTATTCAGGGTATTAGGCCAGGGACCTCTGGATCAGGGAAGACAAGCTGACACAGTCACCTCCCTGACTCCCATCAGCCTGGAACACCCCAAACCAAAGGAGGTACTGGGCACTTCTGCATTGATGGGTGGAGGACTTATAAGGGATGGTGAACTCATGGTCCTCTATTAGGTATTGGGACTAAGAACAGAGAGATCTTTGTCTTTCAACCAGTCTTGGACAGGAAAGTCCTTCAAGCAGGATGCCTTCAGAAGAGAACAGGGATGTGAAACCTCAAGCCTGGGGGCTGCATGTGTCCCTCTAGGTCTCTCTGCCTGGTCTTTGGGACTTTCTCCTTGCCACTTCTCCACCGGCTGTGCTTCACACCCTAAAGGGGTTTTGCCTGGCTGGGATGTTTCTTTGAGCTCTGTTATGCTTCTTTGCTAGCCTGGATGGAGGATAGCGAGGGGTGTGTAGAAATTAGCCTGCTGTGCAAAGGTAAAATGAACTTTGGTTGCTCTGGCCCCCAGAAGGTCATGCAGATGGGCATGTGGTCCTCACCCAGAAAAAAAGGTTCCTTACACCTGAAACAGAGGACTGTCATCTTGAAAGCCCTTCAAATAGAGGACGGTGTCTTCTGTAAAGTAGGACACATGCCCCCCACACCTGCCTAGCACCTTCTTCTGGGTGTTCCCATGGGTGAACATCTTGTATAGGAAAGTGCCTGCAGATTCCCTTGCTTCACTCTTGGGGCATTATAATTCCTGAAGTGTATGATGCTCCCTCTCGGCTTCTAGACTGAACTCTCAGTTCCAACAAGGGACATTTCTGGAGGGGTTAGGAAACAGTCTTTTGTGCTCGCGGCTGGGACATTGGTGCGCTGCTGGGAAATTGAACTTATCTTTGATGTACTTGTTTGGAAAGTGACTCATCGGAGTGAAGTAAAGGTGAACCAAAAAATTGGAACACATTTCTGCAAGGCTGCCAGAAAATGAAATAAAAGTGCAGCACATTACTGCCCAGTCTTTTTAAACCCCACCCCCTGCTCTATAATACACAATAATCACATGTAATTTTACAGTTAGTTCATACTTCATATAGCCATAATTACAGGGTCATTTGTTTCATATTGATTGCTGTGCAATGAAGATGGTAACCATTCCCCCCCCGCTGATTTGATCTTTCCTTCTCATAGCTGCTAATATCTGTTTATTATATTTTGTATATCTTCTTCTTCACAATCATTAAGTGTGAAACTTTCCTCTTTCCCCACAGCTTTGCTATTAAAATGCAAGCAGTTAGTAGCATTTGAGAGACCAGGGCAAAAGAACCTTGGCTAATACCTGGTGTTGTGTATTGCCAATACCATCGTTAAAGGGTCTGAAAGTAGATGGGTGTCTATTAGTTCTCTAATTTCTTGCTTAATTTCCATCCAGAATTCTTTGATCACCTCACAGTACTTTTGGCAGCTTTGCATCTCCAACAGCTGTCAGACGTTGTTGTCATGCAAACCAGGTCTATACCTCTTAAATCAAGAGAGCTTATTGTTGACATCTCTTACAAGAGGCTGTGTCCTCCTGTAGAGCCAAATCTTCTCTATGTAGCATCAGTCCACCATTATTTTCCTACATCGGCTGAGAGATCCACATGCGTACATGTTCCCCTGCCCCCAGGCAGCTGGGAATGCTGCTTAAGTGTTCAGCATTTGTAGTGTTCAGTGGGTAAAGGCTGAAGAGACCAGGATTCAGATTCCGACTAGGTCCTGATGTTACCTGGGTGACCTTGGGCTAGTCACACTTTCTCAGCTCAACCTACCTGTGGAAATAATACGGGGGAACCATGTGTGCCACCCATTGTTCCTCAGAGGAGAAGTGGAGTCAGCGTGTGTGTTGGTGATACTCTGATTACTACTTTCTTTTCTTTTTTTTCTTTTTCAATTTGATATTTTATTGGGAAAAAAATCTTTTATGAAGCAACAAAGTGATACAAAATGAAAAAAGAACAAAGCACAAAACTGTGTTAAGGGGAAAAAAACCATTATATGAATACAGTCTTACCTTGGTTCGCGAATGCCTTGCGACTTGAACGTTTTGGCTCCTGAACGCTGCAAACCTGGAACTGAGTGTTTTTTGGAAGGCGAACATCCGGCGCAGCTTCCAATTGAGTGCAGGAATCTCCTGCAGCCAATTGGAAGCTGCGCATTGGTTTTCGAACATTTTCAGAAGTAGAATAGACTTCCGGAATGGATTCTGTTCGAAAACCAATGTATAACTGTATATACAAAAATACCCTAACCCATTCTTTTATAAACTTGGTATTATTATCCTAATACTCATGTAAATATTAAAAGCCTACTACATTTTGCATGAATTCGTTCCAAAAATTGTTTTATTTATCCAAGTGGAGTCTACGTCTGTAAGCAGCCCATTCATAGGTTGCAAGTGTTATCATATTATCAAACCACTGATTAAGGGAGATCATGTTTTTATTCTTCCAGTTCATCAACATCAGTTTCTTGGCTACCATTAGAGTGTGTAAAATCCATTTTTGTTGTCCTGTTGTTAACTTCCATGTAGTAGGTCTATGGTTCTGAACTACCACTACTTTCTTTGCATGCTCAATGGAAAGGTGGGTGGTGCTGTGGCTCCAGGATTTTGGGGGCCCTTGGTCTTGGCACCCACAGCACAGCCTTGCAACCTGTAAAAGCTGGAACATGCAAACTTGAGAATCTGCTTAGGGTATATCTGATGTTCTTGACTACTCTGTGCAAACTATGGCAGCCCTGTTAGGTCAGCAGGCTCTCTGTTGATCTCGGGGTCCTGACACGTGTCCATCTTTGCCTCCTTCTCGACTCAGCCCTGGCAGATGGGTTCAAGGTTTCTTGAGGCTTACATTTATCTTTTGTTACCTACAGGGCTTCCAGATTCTCCCCACCCATCTAGAAAAGGCCTCCTCTCCTGGAGGACCTGGATTTTGCAAAGGAGGATCTGGCAGGTTTGATGATTAACCAGTTCTGAAATGGCTGAAAAAGATGGTGAGTTGCAATTCCCCCCCCCCCCGAAGGCCCTAGAACCTCCCATGCCTTTTTTCATTTAACTCCAGGCTTTCCTCCCCAGCACCCCCACCCCTCACTCAGCCAGAGCAGGACTTAAACATTAACATTTCTGGCTGATTCCTGCTGCCCTGGGAAAGGCAGTGAGGTCATGTGCCCATTAAGTGACCTCTTGGCACCCTCTCTCTAGGTTTTTGTTCCGTTCAGAGGTGGGCAAATTCCACAGGGTGAGTTGTGTTAGGTTTGCTGCAGGTGACTCTATGCTGCAGCAAAGAGTGTTTGTTGTTCTTGTTCATAGGTGAAGCTTGTGAGCCCCTATAGAGTCCTTAGAGCAGAGATTAATCCAGCTCTGATTTACTCGCCCCTGTCCTTGTCTTGGGTTCCACCAATGACAGTATATAAGACATACCGCTCTATGTATTATGCCAGACAGACTGTTGAGCAGTAGCGACCTTTTTCATCCATGCTGAAGGCTCCTTGGATTCCCAGAGCCTGATTTTCTGACAAAGGTCTTTTTAGTGGTGGCACCTGTTTTAAGAGGGTGGAGCTCCCTCAGGTGTGTTTTTACACACTGGCCAGTGAAAATGTCTCTCTTTATCAAGGCTTTAGAAAACCAACACCAAATCTGTGTTGTTGCTGTTAGTTTTATGGCTTTTCCACCTTTGCTGTAAATTTTAATTGTTTGGTGTTGTGAGTGATCATCGTGGTGGGTAGCTGAGTGAAAACATATTATTATTATTATTATTATTATTATTATTATTATTATTATTATTATTATTATTAAAATTTGTATACTGTCCTATGCCTGCAAGTCTCAGGGTGGTTACAACCAGTGCCTTTTTTCCTGGGGGGACGCGGGGGTATGCATACTCCTAAACATTTTGTGAATCTTTGTCCATTTACTGTATTTATTTTCCCCAATTTGAACTATAAAATGGTGATTTTATTGAGTCAAAGTGAGAGTACCCCTAAACATTTTTTTTTAGAAAAAAGCACTACTTACAACATAAAACCACAATATAGAAACGCAAGATGCATAATAAAAACAAAAACAACCCAATGACAGCCCCTCCCCAACACACTGGGCATCAGCCCAGTGTGCAGCAACTGTAAAAAGCTATATTCCATGCAAAGGGGAAGCTGCTAGATGTTGGACTCTTACTCCCATCAGCCCCATCCAGCATGGGCAACAGCCAGGGATGATGGGGGTTGTGGTCCAGCAATGTCTGGAGAGTCACCTGTTTGCCAGACCCACTGGAAAAAAGCCACTACAGCAGCGGTGAGGACCCTTCAGTCCTTGAGCCTAATAAGGCTGCCCAGGCCACCCCATTTGGCCTGCAAGGACTTTTGGGCAATGCTCCACCCAGGGCCGTCTTAAGCATATCCGGTGCCGTGGTGCAAAGATCCCTCCGGCACCCCCCCCCCATTTCCCAGAGTTGTCAACCTTTTCCCAAGCCTCTGCGGGGATTGCTCTCCTCCCGTGGAGGCTTGGGAAGGAAGCTGCACACCCGCCAGCCATATGGTTGGCAGGGTGCAGCTGGTGGGCATGCAGGGAAAGGGGAGGCTGCTGGCAAAGCTGTGCAGTTCCCCACTCGCTGGAGCACCCCTGAGAGGCCGGCGCCCTGGCACAATGCGCCACTAAGCCCAATGGGAAAGATGGCTCTGGCTCCACCTACCTCCACTACACCTGACACTACTTACGATGTCAGATGTGATGAAGGTAAACATGTGGCTCAGCCAAAAGGGGATTTGTGGGCACCGCCAATCAGCTCTGAAGAGCATTTTGCAAGGGGATTCACAAGAACTGACAATCAGATCATAGTCTGCAATGACTGCCCAGTAGTGTCTGGTGTAGAGCTTTGCTATGACAAGCAATCCTCCAGAGCCCTTTGCAAAGCCTCTACAAGACCCAACAACAAGCTGATTGTAAGGTCTTGCAGAGTGCATTTGAAAGGTACTTTGTGGGCTTAGCTTTTGCCCCCGTAGTTTGATTTCAAACCAGATGGGCAGAAAAGGATCTCCTGACATCATTGCGATGTCAGGTGATTGATCAATTTGGCTCTGTGTGTTTGGCTCCACTACTTTTCTTCTTATTCTGGGGTCAAAGCAGAGAGGCACATGAGTAGTGGTCTTCCATTGAGCCAGGTGATAATGAAAACCCGATTTCTATTTCATTTGAAGTTGAAATTATTACCTTCATTGATTTCAGTTCTAACAGCTTGCCTAAGCTTAAGTCAAGGTGATTTTGACTACATCCTGCTGCTGCTGTTTTGCAATCCTCCCTAAATTACAGACAGGTGCCGGTTTGCATAACTTCAGGAGAGGTGTTAAGGTTATAGCTAACTAGCTAGCAGGAATGCATGCACAATAAGGACTTAAGAATGTTTCCCTGGCTGTCCAGCCAATTCCTGCTTCTAGAGGAATTAATAGCAGCTCCAGGGTATGGTACTTGAAAATACCAAAGGGTGTGCCTCCTCTTTCCCTATTTGCTGCTCTGACCCAGCAGGAAACAGAAAAAAAATATAGCTGCAAGCCATCTCGTACCTCGGCATCCAAGTATCCAAGTATCTGGGCAGTAGTACTGCCAGATAATGGGAGAGGCTCCTGCCAGTACTGCCAGATAATGGGAGAGGCTCCTGGCTAGTTTCCTAACCAGTGAAAAAGAGGTGGGGGCAAAGGCCTCCAGTTATTACAGTGCCCCATGCGCTTGTTGAGAATTGCTACTGCAGGTGTGCCTTTAAGGAGCAATCTGTTGCAAAACACGTCCGGCCGGGAACAAAACTTCTTTCAAGCACATGGAGTTTCCCCCTTGTTAAGTTTGCCTGCCAGTGAGTGATGCATCTGTGGTTTTGTGGTTGCCTTTCTGCTGTCTAACCACCTCTCTCTGCCTTCCAGGGGGCCTGAAACGACGCAACTGGACTTCGCCGAAGGTGGTGGCTGTAGTAGCCAGCGGCTTCCTTCTCTTGGCTGCGATTGGAGTTGGGAGCTGGGCTATAGGTGAGAGTCTCTGCAGGGCTGGATGAGGCTGTTCACAAGACACGGTGCACATTAAAAACCAGTGATCCTAGTTGCAGGGTGTGTGTGCCTTTTATATGTATGTTTCCGTGTGCAAGGAAAGGGCACTCTATCCAACTCTATCCAGCCCAGGAAGACTTTCAGTAGTTGCCCCAAAACTCTTTCCATAAAAGATTCCATCTCTTTTCAAGCACGCTGTAGGAAACAGCAGTAATTTTAACACCAAATGCAACACCAAACAGGGTAAGAACAAATCCTGGAGCAGGAATCACATACAGCTGGAAGCCACTGGTAAAAAAACAGGGCGAATGTATCAGATTCAATGCCAGGCTATTTCTGGAGAAATGGCAAACCCTATAGTGTAAGGGAGTTTGAGCGGGCAGCAGTATCCCAGTGGTATGAATTCCTGTAGAAGATGGCTCTGCTGGAGCACTCCTGAAGCCATTGAAGAGCCAAAGTCAGCTTTGGGTTTGGAACCTGATAGTACTACACCTAAGGAACCCACAGCAGGACCTGCAAGCATGGGGAAGACTATGGCAAACCGTATCTGAGCTTCAGACAGAAAGCTGATAGCCATTGACTTCTCCACCACATGGTAATGGACCATGTAAAAGGACCAAGCCGTTCTTCCACAGTCTTACTGGAAAGTATCCAGATGAATTGAATTTGTTGTGGATGATGTTCAAGACATTTCTGCCTACTGCCATGTGAAATGCAGGCCAAAGTCCCAGTGCTGCAAGAAAAACCAAAAGGTGCATGGATTCTCTGAAGCAAACAAGCAGAAGCTGGAAGGAACCCTACAGTAACCACAGATTTCTGCATCATAAAGTGCTGATGGTTAAATGATAGCCTTTTCTGCATAATGAACTGATCAAGTTAGAATAAGTGCCCCAATGAGCTTTTGTCGCTCTGTCCTGTAAATGAGAAGAATAAAAATGTACAAATTGGCAAAAGGGGTGGGGGTGGGGAGGAAGAAAGAAGATGAATCTACTGATCCTGGCATTGCCTCCTATCTAGGGTTGCCATATTTCAGTAAGTGAAAATCTGGACAGAAAAATTGTTTTTTGGGCAAAGTTGACCTTTTTTGGGGGAGGGGGCAAAGTTGTTGAGCGAAAAATTGAACATTTAGAGCTATTTTTAAGGGAAATTACCCAAACCAACATTGCTAACATGGGTTGCCATATGTCTGGATTTTCCTGGACATTGAAACAACTTTTGTCTGGACACTGTTTCTGACGACAGATTGCTGGCTATGTCCAGGAAATTTCGGACAAATATGGCAACCCTACTCCTTAAGATGAATGCTGTTCAAACTCGGGGGTGGGCAACCTATGACCTTAGAGCCACTTCTGGCCCACAGCCTAACTTCGTGTGAATACAAGGAGGGGGGTGGGAAAGGGAGTGGCTAAGAGAGAGAAAATGGGGTACCCTTTGCACTTTTGACTCTAGCCCCACCCACCACTGGCACGGGGACCCCAACTGATTACCCCCAAGAGAATGAGACCCTTCACAAAAAATAAAAATGTTCCCCACCTCTGCTCTAACTTCACCCTCCTGTCTCTCCATTGCAGTGGTTTCTGTGCTCAGAAGTGAAGGTGAAAGCCTGTATGTTGGTGAGTGTTTGCAAGAGAGCTGTGGCCTCTCTTTTTACATACGGCATCATGTCATAGGGTCCAGTTTACCGGTCTTCTCTAATTCCCTGATCTCATAAATTACTTACACAATGCTTTCCCCCAGCGTTCCATGTGCCTTTTCTCAGCCACCCCCAACAATAACCCTGTAGGGCAGGCCAGTCTTATATTTCTTTCCTGTACCTCAAAGGCCTAATTTTTCAGCAGAGGTTTGATGGGAACAGTGCACAGGCCACATTCCCATCATGACTTCAAAGCGTTACACTATCTCTTTAAACAGTCATGGCTTTCCCCAAAGAATTCTGGGAACTTCAGTTTGTTAAAGGTGCTGAGCGTTGTTGGGAGAGACCCCTGTTCCTCTCACAGCTGCAGTTTCCAGAGTGGTTTAGCAATAAATTTCTCTTCATGGGGAACTCTGGTATGGAAATAGGGCTCGCAGCACCCCTAGCAAACTCCTCCTCCCAGAATTCTCTGGGAGAAGCCATGATGGTTTAAAATGGTATCATAGCCCTTTAGGCACGAATGGGGCCAAAGTTAAAATCGGGCAATTCACTCCCACAAGATAAAGTGATGCCTACCAATTTGGGTGGTTAGAAAGGGGTTTAGACATACTCATTGAGGATATGCTATCAATGGCAGCAGGCCACTGAAAACAGCAATGGGAGAGAGATGTTGTCTTTTTGCCTGGCTTGTGGACTTCTGGAAGGCACCTGATTGGCCTCAATAGGAAAAAGGATACTAGGCTAGCTAAGACCTTTGGTCTGATCCAACAGGGCTCCTCCTATGTTCAGTCCTGAGGTAAATGTGGGGAATTGTGTGAGAATCCATTCAACTGAATTACCCCCAAATCCTGATGCCATGGCACACCAAATTAAACATTCATTCAAGATTGTTCCTATATGGATTATTTAGGCCATCTGTTCTCAGCTGAAGCATGAAATCTAGGCCTGAACTTACTGTAAACATGCCTATATAGTTGCTCATCATGCCAGGTAGACTTCATTGCACAACAGGAGTATTTGGGCAAGCTCTCAGAAGCCGAGCTAGGAAATTTAGGGGTGAAGTCAATACTAGTCTTTGCCCATTGAAACTGATGTGCACAACTAACTTGGAGTCATTTATCTCTGTGGGTCTGCTGTGAGGAGAAACCAGCTGTTAATTAATGTGTCATATTTCTAATTTTACTATGCCGTGGTGCCTCATGCAAGAGGGAGTTGCCACCATGAATTAGGAAAGGATCGGTCAGTGTTGGGCTGTGGCAAAGGTGGGGTGAAGTGTGGGTGTATCCTGCCAAGATCTCACACCTTTGTTTGGTCAACGCAGTCCAGGTGAGCTCCGGCGACCTGCGCCTCACTGTGTACGATGAGAATGAAGGGAGGTGGAGGCTGCTCTGTTCGTCGTCCTTCGATGCCCAAGTGGCCACCCTCAGTTGCGAGGAGATGGGATTTGTCAGGTACTTCAAGAGAACGGTAATGGCTGAGGTGACTAAGGGTGAGAGAAGCATTACCAGAGGAGGCCTTTTGGAGCAGAAGTTTAGAAGAGGGAGCCTCGTCAGCCTAGCTTGTCACATAAGAGGGAGAAAACCTGCACTAGTTGAGATGCTTTCTTCTACGTAGTACACAGGACCACCCGCCTCTGCTTTTTAACTTGGCCATCATAATTTTATTCATTTCACAAAAATTTTACACTGCTTTATTGTAATGAAGCCTCACAGCAGCTTGCAAAAAAGAATAAAACCACCAGTAAAAAGCAATTATTTAAAACCTTAAAAAAATAAGTAAATGATAAGTTAAAAACCTGATTAAGATGCATGCCAGCATTCAACATAACCGATGCCCGCATGGCTCTGTAGCCCTTTCCAGGCATTAACTGCATGTAGGGCTTTTCACCTGTGGAAAGGGAAGTAGGGCTGTACCATCGACTACGTCCCAGCATTGCAACCCCTGCCGGCTCTGCGTTTAGCTCAGGAGCCTGAGAGGTCCCTTTGCGGATGGACACACTGATCACATAGACACTGAGGACAGATCCCCCTGTTTCTGCACATGAGAACTGTAGCTGCATTCAGTGTGTGAGAAGGGCTTTGGAGACATTGGCCACTGGTAGAACTTGTGTGAGAGGTGAGACCAGTTGAGAGATGTAGGTAGGGGTGGTCCGGTCTAAGGAGCCTTGGAAAATGGATGGAATTGGACATGCTTCCTCCCCAAACTGTTGGACTGAACCAAATGGTCATGTTTGGGTCTTGTTTTGTTCACCCCAAAGAGTGGATGGTGTTCAGGGCATGATCAAAGCAGCCTGCAGCATGCCCTTCCTGAGCACCCTGCTTTTGGTGCAGAAGGTGGCAGGATAAATCCCTGGCATATTTAGCTCGAAAGCAGCCAATATTGAGCAGCTGTATTCTGCTCCAAAGCTTTAGCATTGGAGGGGGTTGGACTAGATGACTCCTTGGTCATCTTCCAACTCTACAATTCTATGGAAGCTGGGGGGGGGGGAGAGGGTGGTAAGCTGGCGCTTTCTAGATATTGTTGGACACCAGTTCCCATCAGCCCCAGCTAGCATGGCCAGTAGTCAAGGATGATGGGAATTCAACAATACGTGGAGAACCTCAAGAGGTACTGGAGAACAGGGCTGAGAGAGTCTTCTGCCCAGGTGGGTGACTCAATCTAGAGTCAGGGCAATGCTTCCTGTAGTGGTCACATGGTCGATCCTGGCCACTCAGGGGCCCTTCTAAGGCAAGCATAGTCAAACTCGGCCCTCCAGATGTTTTGGGACTACAACTCCCATCATCCCTCACTAACAGGACCAGTGGTCAGGGATGATGGGAGTTGTAGACCCAAAGCATCTGAAGGGTTGAGTTTGCCTTTTCCTCTTGTAAGGCAACTTCTTTCATTGCCCTTTAAGAATGACCCTTGAAAATGCACCAAGAGGGCAGGGGAGATCTCTCTCGGTCCTGGTGCTGGGATGTAGGCATGGCTGTTGCGTTGATACTGACCCCCTCTGTGTTTGCCTGTGCTTTAGGTCTCTCTCCCATTCAGTTCTGGCTGCTGACAGAGCAGGGGCCAATGGGACGTCGGGCTATTTCTGCGTGGACGAGTCGCGCCTACCTTTTGTGCGAAGGCTGAGCGAGGCCATTGTGGTGTGGTAAAGTACAAGATGGACTAGGGTGGGAGGTGAAATCCAGAAGCGTCTGGAAGGCCACAGAATCAAAGCCGAAAACCCTGATGGTGGCTGAGAAGCGCTAGGCTAGGTTTCCACAGTACCCCTGACATTTTGTCAAGCTGGGGGTGGGGGGTGGGGAACTTAAACACGTTGCATAGTTCCCAAAAAATAGGCAAATGAGCATAATGGTCACAAATCCAATACATTCAGGATTGGCACAGTCCATAAGAAATCCAGTTGCAGCACTTACAACTTATAAACTTATAACAAAACTTAACACTAAGCATAGTATGTACAGAACATCACACCAGAAGGAAGAGAGATAGAAAGAGAAAGTAAGTCAGTCCCAGGCTCCTTCTGGCCTATATTTATAGTCAGCATGACTTTTAACAGAAAGAGATAAGAGAACCAGTTTAAGCCAGCTGTACTCAGCTTCTCTGAAGGAATAACCCAAAGACCATGAACCTTCATCTTGTTTCTTTCACAAAGAGAAGGTTCCGGAACCCTCTTGAATGAATTAGAACAGGAAAGATCTCTACACATCAGATCAATGCTTTGTGCACTAAGAAATGCAAACTGACACCTTTGACCCTTCTGGGTGGGGCTGATGGGAGTTCAGCAAAATCTGGAGGCCAACAGTTCCCTCTGCCCTGACCTAGGCCTTGTAGGATGACCTAGACTTGGACCTGTTAGGGCAGGCATGGGGACCCTCCCCAGGGCCATTCTTGACTCACCAATGGTTCCATATTTGCCTGCAAGACCGTTTTTGTGGAGCCATGCCCTGCTGTCAACCAGGTGACATCACCTTGATGGGCGGGTTTGATGGACGCAGGGGATTGCAGCGGAAAGCAGGGTTGAAACCCTCCTGCTCCACCCATCAGCGGATGGGGAGTTCAATCTTGCTTGGTCACTGTCTCCCCTCGCTCACCAACTTTGACAGGTGGGCGGAACAACCCCCATGCCAATCACCTGATGTTAGACAGATGGAGGTCCCTGCCCACCTGTCAAAACTGACCCATGTTGGTGGGGCCAGTAAATGTTCCCCATCTGCTGTTCTAAGGCGTTTGGCAGTCCCATATGGTGGATCTCACAGACTTAATCCCAACATTTGGTGACTGGATTATATTCTGTCCCCTTATGCTGCTCTCAGCTGCTAAATACTTGCCCTATTCCCCTAACAACTGGTACTGGGTCAGACCCAGGTGTGGGTGACATTGATGGCAGATCACATGGCACATGGTTAAACTACAGTTCCCAGGATTCTTTAGGGGGAAGTTGTGCTTTAGATGTGTCTTGGATGAGCTGTAACTGTACTCAAGAGTGAGCACAGACATACTAGGAAAAGCACATCCATCACCAGAATGCTCACCCTTTCTCTGAAGTTTCATCACCATATGCGTATACCAACAAACTGAATGTTGGCTCAGCCTTACCCCATCCTCTGCTGTTTGGGCAGCCTGCCTGTCTCTTTCTTCATTTTTAAAAGCATCTCATGAATGCTCATGGGTGCATGCATTCATCTGTTGCCTACAGCTGGCTTCTGGTGCAAACTAGCAGAAGCGTGAGTTGTTGGGGTTTTGCTTAGAATTTGACCCTGGAGAGGAATAGGTACCGTTGCAATAAACCCAATAAGGGCTTAAAGCAGGCTTCCTCGACCTCAGCCCTCCAGATGTTTTGAGACTACAATTCCCATCATCCCTGACCACTGGTCCTGCTAGCTAGGAATCATGGGAGTTATAGGCCAAAAACATCTGCCTGGCTTAAAGTCACTGTAAATGTGTGACATTGACATGGCCAAGGTCATTTAGTTCATAATGATACTGGGGGCTGTGTGTAAGCTAGGCTTTTGAAAACAACACCTTCCCCACCCCAGCTCTGCACCAGGAAAAGCCACACCCTATGTGAATTAAAATAAGTGAAAATATCCTTAATGTGCCTATTTTACATCATTCCCCTGCTAGCCACAGGGAACACAAGGGACTTTTACGGCCACTATAAATCCTACTCAATGTGAATTCCAGCTTTCGAGTTAGCGAGAAACTGCACCGTTGCCTCCAGACTTGTCATAAGGCTTAGAATCCTGGAAATCAAATGCAGGTGGAGATGTTCAGGAACATGAACTCTGCACCTGGCAGAAAGCTCAACTTGCAAGGAACCTGGAATACACACGTTCCTGATGAAGGTTCGCTCTCCTTCCTTTCTGCAGCTGAGCCCTCTCCTCTTTCTCTCTCTCTCACAGCGAATGCCCGACAGGCCGATTCCTGGCAACGCTATGCCAAGGTATGGAAACCCCGAACCCTCCCAAGGGCACCGTCTTGATCCACCTGCCTGCGTACAGGTTCTCTCTCTCTCTCTCTCTCTCTCTCTCTCTCTCTCTCTCTCTCTCCCCCCCAGCCTGCTATCTTGACGTTCCTCTAACTCTTTCCCAAGTCTCCTTTTGTTGTCCAAGTGCCATTAACAGCTTTTCGTTTTCTTCTTCTGACCTGCTCACACCTAAACACCCCTTGGGACAGTGGAGGCTGGTCCGTTAGGCCAAATGCCCCACCAACCTCAGCCAGCCAGCCCCCACCTGCCTGCCTCCTTATTTCCAACCAAACCGGGAAGTCCAGAAGGTGGCCCTGACTGCCAGCTGCCAGCTTCCTCCTCCTTAGTCTCACTGCTGCCCTTGTAGAAATCATCAGGGAGGACAGGGGAACTGACATTGGCTCTCTGGCTCCACCTACAGTTGGACTCCCTGCCTTCCACCCTACCAGCCCCAACAAGCACCAGCCATCACTGCCTTTTTAGTTTACTGGCCTTGGTGCTAATGCGAACGTGATCTCACGAAAGCAGACAGAAGCTTTTATCAGAACGAAGAAAGGAAGGCAAGGTCAGCTCTAGCTTTGAGGAAGCCATCCGCAGGGTGCCTTCTGGTGGGCTCCTCTGTTGCCAGCAGGTTTACCCATTAGGAGTGGCTCAATGCCTGGCAGCCGCCATTTAAATTTCCCACAATGCCCCTGACGGCTCTGATGACCTTGTGTGAAATGGAAATCGTGAGTGCCAGTCAGTCAGTGTGTGCGTGAAATTAAAGGGAGCTCAGGGCAGGTGTTGACACTCAGCCCAGCCAGGAACCCCAGTAACTGTCCCCCAAAAGCTGTGTGGTGAAGCTGGGACTGGATAAAGGTTCTAGAAATCTACGGACTCATTAGTTGCCAGTAAATGTTAGAAACCTACATTGCCTCTTATCGAGGAATGGCTAAGGAAATACTATGTGAAGCTTAGGAATGGCAGTCAACACCCTGAGATGGCGGAGAAATCATGGCCTCTGCTTATTGGTCTACCCAATAAACTTGGCCATTTGGCATTTTGTTTTTAAGTTTGCTTGCCTTTTGTGTGGTAACTGCCGAGAAGCACTTCAGTTCCCAGTGTTCCCTGAGAAGAGGGCTTGATGGTTAAACTATTATGGGAGCTGTAGTTCTCTGAGGGGGAATACAGGTCTCCTAATTACTCTTCGGCACCCTCAACAAACGACAGGGCCTAGAATTCTCTGTGGGAAACCATGACTTAGGACAGCATGTGCTTGGGCACGCTGCAGGCCCTGTGGTGAGTGCTGCCCGCCATTTTGCCACCCCCCCCTCAGGGTGACACCCGGGGCGGACCGCACCCCTGCACTCCCCTTCCTATGCCCCTGTGTGGCCCATGGCACTCTCTTCATGCAGCAGAATGAGGTGGCAGGATTCTGAGGCAGGGGTTTGCTTAGTACCATTTCAGGCAGCAGGAGGTGGGTACCACTTAAAAATGCTTCCTGAAATAAAAACTTGAGATGGGAAGTTGGAAACAAAAACACAGACCTATCCCACCGGGGAGAAAACTTCTAACCCAGCTGCTCCCGGTTGTACTAGTTTTCTGCTTGTGGGGATGTTGTGGTTTTTTATGTGCTTAGCATTAAAAAAAAGTTTCCTCCCCAAAAAACCCCCACAACACTTGATGTGGTACAGGCCATTTCCAGATAACTCTGGTCTCTGTCACTGATATGTTGGCGTGTACCGAGGTAAGGGCAAGGAGGAGCCTGGTCCAAACAGGGTCTGCTCCCTTCACATCGGCACATGTGGAGATGGCTGGAACACTTGAATAATAAGGAAACGTCTCATTTGTGGGCAGCAGAGGCTGTGACTGTTTCCTGCTTGGCAGGGGGTTGGACTCGATGGCCCTTGTGGTCTCTTCCAACTCTATGATTCTATGATTCTAGGTCTGTGAATTATTTTGATGGCATGCAAGGGTTGTGTGAACCTCCCCTCTGCATTATGTAGCGTACAGGAGGTAGCGATGACCACCAACTAGCATTGCTCTAAGAGAGGATTAGACAAACTTAGGGATGTTTACAAGGCTTTCATTAGCTACTAGGCCATTGGAACCAGAGTTGGTGTGCATGTTCATGACAGTATTCTGTAGGTCAGGTATGAAACTCAGCTCAAACCCATAGATCTTATTTTGTTCTTTACTCTGCAGCAATTGTGGGAATGGGATAGACTCTTTTTTAAAAAAAGTATCTCAAATCCTAGAGGGTAGCCGGGAAATGGCCCCCAGTTTTAAGTGACGTTACCTGATCACCTGAGTTGTTTCTAGCCAGATCCTGCCCCTTGAAGAACTCATGCCTGTTGTGTTCTTTGCAGACTGTGGACGTAGAAAGTTGTCCGTGGACCGCATTGTGGGAGGACAGGACGCCAGCTTGGGCAAATGGCCATGGCAAGTCAGCCTGCGCTATGATGGGACGCACCTTTGCGGTGGCTCCATCATCTCCAATGAGTGGGTTATCACGGCTGCACACTGCTTCCCAGAGTAAGTCCCTGCCATATCTGTGTTTGCTATTGTGATGGCTCCCAGCTTGGTAAAGTTGCTCCTCTCAGGGCTTGCCCTGATGTTTTAGGGTGTTTACTAAGATGTGTGAACACATCTGAAGGTAGCCCTGTTCAGGGAAGTTTCTAATGGTTGATGTCTTACTGTGTTCTTAATATTTTGTTGGGAGCTGCCCAAAGTCAAATGGGTGATATATTATTAATATTAATATTAATAACAGCAGAAAACATGAAAAATTGAACTGAATGGCCTCAGTTGGCTTCAGTTTTAATTTGTTCCAAAACAGACGTGATTAGAAATGAACGAATCATGGAATTGAAGAGTAGGAAGGGACTTCATCTAGTCCAACCCCCTGCAATGCAGGAATCTCAACTAGATCATACATGACAGATGGCCATCCAACATTTGCTTAAAAACCTCCAATGACCAAGAGGCCACCACCTTCAGAGGGAGTCCATTCCATGGCTGAACAGCTCTTATTGCCAGAAAGTTCTTCCTGGTGTTTAGTCAGAATCTACTTTCTTGTAACTTGAATCCATTGGTTCAGGTCCTAGCCTCCAGAGCAGGACAAAACAAGTTTGCTGCATCTACCATGTGGCAGCACTTGAGATATCTGAAGATGGCTTTCGTATCGCTTCTCAGTTTCCTCTTTACCAGGCTAAACATACCCAGCTCCCTCAACCGTTCCTCATAAGGCTTGGTTTCCAGACCCTTGATCATCTTGGTTGCCCTCCTCTGCACCTGTTCCAGCTTGCCATTATCCTTCAATTGTGGCACCCAGAACTGGATACAGTCTTCCAGATGTGGTCTGAGCAAGGTGGAAGAGAGTGAAACTATTATTTCCCTTGACTGGGATACCAGAATAGCATTGGCTTTTATTATTATTTTTTTTGCTGCTGCTGCTGCTGCACCACACTGTTGACTCATGTTAAGCTTGTGATCTACTAAGACCCCTAGATCCTTTTCACATGTACTATTGTCAATCCAGGTGTACAAATGTGTTTGTTCTGTTGGAGGTTTTCCCATCGGCATCTGGTTGGCCTCTGTGAGAACAGGATGCTGGACTAGATGGGCAACTGGCCTGATCCAGCAACCTCTTCTCATGCACACCCACCCACAGGCCACCATCAACCCTGGCAATGTTGTATAGCTGTCCTCCTCCAATTTCTTTCTGTGTCTTAGGCTGATAGCTCAGTTGGTAGAGCATGAGACTCTTAATCTCAGGGCCATGGGTTCGAGGCCCCACGTTGGGCAAAATATTCCAGCATTGCAGGGGATTGGCCTAGATGGCCCTTGCGTTCCCTTCCACCTCTATGATTAATTTCGATTTTGATTTCAACAAGTCTCCCCCATCTCTCTGCAGGAGGAATCGAGCACCAAGCAGGTGGCGGGTGTTTGTGGGAGCCGTTTCCCAGCGCTCTGCTAAGGGGCTGCAGGTGGGTGTGACAAGCGTCGTGTACCACGGTGGCTACCAGCCCTTCCTGGATCCCAACAGCGAGGAGAACAGCAACGACATCGCCCTGATGCACTTGGCAACGCCCCTTTCCTTTAACGGTGAGAATGTGGTGTCAGGAAGGTGGTTTGGGGAAAGAGTTATTAAGAGCCTGTGGGGCAGGGGTGGGGAATCCGTGAGCCCTGGTTATTGGACTCCTCCTCCCCAAAATCCACCCAGTGAGGAGGGGAGAGGGAAGTTGGGCAGGAAGAAATGTGCTGATGGAGCAATCATAATAGCGCAGTGTTGAGATCCATCCATACGATTCCCAAGCCACACCAGTTATGAGGTTGCTAGCATGATTATATAATAATAATAATAATAATAATAATAATAATAATAATAATAATAAAAAATTTTATTTATATCCCGCCCTCCCCAGCCGAAGCTGGGCTCAGGGCGGCTAACAACAATCAATAGCTCAACATTCTAAAACATTCATAAAATTAATTAAATCAAATTAAAATCAAATTAATGGCAACCATCAAGCAAAATTTTGTGCAGATTGCCAGAGGAGGGGGTCAGGCTGCGCCCTGACAAAAGGCCTGGTGGAACAGCTCTGTCTTGCAGGCCCTGCGGAAGGATGTCAGGTCCCGCAGGGCCCTAGTCTCTTGTGACAGAGCGTTCCACCAGATTGGAGCCGCGGCCGAGAAGGCCCTGGCTCTAGTTGAGGCCAGCCTAACCTCTCTGAGGCCTGGGATCTTTAGGGTGTTTTTATTTATATAATAATAATATAGCATGTCACCTGCCTTGCAACCTTATGATGAAGGGTAAGGGAGAAATCGGAGGAAGGAAGGAATGTACGCTTGCATGTCCTATGGGGCTGCGATGTACCGCAATGCAGAACTTGCCTTTCAAAATAAGGTGAAGGTTGCGCCCAAGCTTCAACTTGGGGCAACCACAGCAGAAAAATGTTAACTCTGCATTCAAAGCCAGTGTTGGGGTTCAACATCTAATGGGTGATGGGCCTGGGCACCTGCACACTGGCAGTGCCAAGCAGCCAGCTGAGTTTTTTGGCTTTCAGGAGAGTGGATGGGTGACAGTATGAGCAACCACAGCTGTCAGAAGAGGCAACAGCCACCATCACCTGCTCTCTCTTCTGCAGTATGTCTGTTTGTGGGAGACTGATTGTGCCTTCCCCAAACTCCCTTTACCCCTCTGGAAAAAACGAGGAGTCAGCCCAGTGCATAATATTCATGTTTCTGAGTGTGTATGTGAGAGACAGAAAAGAAAAACCCATGGATGTGAGTGACCCAGAAGCTAGGAGGCAGGATGAAAAAATTCATTTGCCTTTCGACAATACTTTTCTCCCCACAGAATATATCCAGCCCATCTGCCTGCCAGCTTTGGGCCAGCCTTTGGTGGACGGCAAGATCTGTATCGTTACTGGCTGGGGCAACACCCAGTACTATGGTAAGTACCTCTTGCCACTGCTAAGATGGCAGCAGCTCTTGCAAGGTGTGTTGTGTATCCTTCCCGCTTCTTATGCAAGTACAGAAATGGCTGTGGGCTGCATCATTCACCTGATAACCTCAGAATTCTGTCGGTTCATTTTTTTTTAAAAGCTGCGAGGCTTCAAGGCAGGTTTAATTGATGCGGGCCATTCCTTAAAAACAACAACAACCCAGAAGCCAAAGGGAGAACTGATGTAAGGGCCAATAAAAGCAGAATACAAAGCAAGTAGATGTGGGCTTGCTTGCTCCCCCCCTCCAGTGTCTTTTAGGTTGCGGAACGTAGCCTGCCATGATACAGAATCCCTGTAATTTTGACTATTTCCCCAGTTTATATGCAGATGACATACAGCTCTGGTTAAAAGCGGGTGAGATGAAAAGTGGTGTTCGAGTTGCAGCCCCTTGCATCACTCCAAGCTGCCCATTTTGGCAGCCGTTGCTGCTTCTACTGGGAGTTAATTCCATAGTGTTAACAATTCCCTGTATTCCAGTACAGTGGTACCTCAGGTTAAGAACTTAATTCGTTCCGGAGGTCCGTTCTTAATCTGAAACTGTTCTTAACCTGAGGTACCACTTTAGCTAATGGGGCCTCCTGCTGCCACCACGCTGCCGCCACACAATTTCTGTTCTCATCCTGAAGCAAAGTTCTTAACCTGAGGTACTATTTCTGGGTTAGCAGAGTCTGTAACCTGAAGCGTCTGCAACCTGAGGTACCACTGTATTGTGAGGAAGAGAGATAAACTTCTCTCTGCCTACGTTCTTCACATTGACCCCTTTGCTCGTTGCACTTCCTTGTGGAAGCGAGCATCGCTCTGTGGTGGAGCACACTTTCTGTGTGCAGAAGGCCTCGGCTTCACACCCTGGCATCTCCAAGGATCAAGGGAGCAGGCAATAGGAAAGACCTCTGCCAGAAGTACCGGAGACCTGCTGCCAGCCAGAGCTGACTGCACTGGGTCAATGGACAAATAAGTCTGACCTGTTTACTAAGCCTGCTTTCCTACGGCACTCGGTTCTTCCACTTTGTAGGGCAACAGTCTGACGTGCTGCAAGAAGCCAGCGTGCCCATCATCAGCACCAGTGTCTGCAATAGCCCCGACTACTATGGCAGCCAGATCAGGCCCAGGATGTTCTGCGCTGGCTTTGCTGCTGGCGGAACAGATGCCTGCCAGGTAGGCTGTGCTTGGCAGTGGGCAAGGGCAGGGCTGGGGAGGCAAGGGAATATAAGTTATTGAAGGTGGGCGAGGTGTGGTGGACTGCATTTAGAAAGAGAGAGCAAGGTGTGTGTTTGGCAGAGGTGGAGAACATTTGGTCATCCAGATTTGGCTGGTCTGCATCATTCATCATCCTTGACCATAAGCCATTCTGGCTGGAGCTGACGGGGATCCTGGGGGGGTTGGGGTGGCACAGATTCCCTCATCTTTAGTGTTTAGTAGATTATTTGCTGAACAACAAAGCAGAGCAGGATGCATGGTGAATTTGTTCAGACACGAAGTGACCCAGGCAAAAAATATCATGGGGCTTAGGCCAACAACTCACATTTCTTCCCGACAAGGTTTAATCCCTTAAATCATTTTGGATGCTTTTTCTAATGTGTGTGTTTTATGAGCAAGAGGTAAAGGACAACCAGTGTTGGTTCTGCCAGTTGGCTTCTCTGCCCACTAGAATGGAGGGCAAAGGGCTTTTAAACCCCTCCTTCTTCCTGTGAAGAGCAACAGAGGCTCAGTCAGAATTTCTCCCCTTGTGTGCCCTAGCTGTTGAACGTTGGCCTGCAGGGGACAAAATGTTTACTATGGGAATATTTTTCTTCCGTTTGAAAAAAAACAAACCGTAATGGTGGCCATGAGGGTTTCAGATTAGGATCATGGGGTTGTGACAGCGCATTAAAATTAGAGATTAGGTTTAAAAAATGTAGCACATGTACAAGTTGATCAGACCTGCACACATAGGAAGCAGGAGATTATTATGATAGTCTAAATAACTTTATTGGTTACAAATGCCTGATTGGAGCTGGAATGAGGCATATAACATCCCTGGGGAACATGAATGATGGGGGAAAGGGGCTTACTCTTTCCCTGTGCCATTTCCCTGCTGAAAATTGTCCCTCCAGAACTTAATTCTTGCCCTCAAAGGCACCACTGCAGTTCCAACCCACAGCTGTGGGCTTTGATTGGCCTGTGTTTCTGCTTCAGCACCCTGGCCTTACCTGGTCCACATTTTTAGTTAGAGTGCTATACTATAATTATAAAAAGAATAAGATTAAGAATAATAAATTATTTATATCCCACCCATCTGGTTGGGTTTCCCCAGCCACCCTGGGTGGCTCTCAACATAATAATAATAATAATAATAATAATAATAATAATAATAAGAAGAAGAAGAAGAAGAAGAAGATAAAACATCAAACATTAAAAACTTCCCTAAACAGGGCTGCCTTCAGATGTCTTCTAAAAGTCAGACAGTAGTTTATTTCCTTGACATCTGATAGGAGGGTGTTCCACAGGGAGGGCGCCACTACCGAGAAGGCCCTCTGCCTGCTTCCCTATAACCTCACTTCTCGCAGTGAGGGAACTGCGAGAAGGCCCTCGGAGCTGGACCTCAGTGTCCGAGCTGGATGTTGGAGGTGGAGACACTCCTTCAGGTATACTGAGCCAAGGCCATTTGGGGCTTTATAGGTCAGCACCAACACTTTGGATTGTGCTTGGAAACGTACTGGGAGCCAATGTAGGTCTTTCAGGACCAGTGTTACATGGTCTTGGCAGCCACTCCCAGTCACCAGTCTTGCTGCTGCATTCTGGATTAGTTGCAGTTTCTGGGTCACCTTCAAAGGGAGCCCCATGTAGAGCGCGTTACAGTAGTCTAAGCGGGAGATAACCAGAGCCTGGCAGAATGAGGAAGGGTTGTAACTCCTGGTTTCTTCTGCCCGGCAGGGCGACAGCGGCGGCCCCTTTGTGTGTGAGGATGGCATCTCTCGGACTTTCCGCTGGAGGCTCTGTGGCATTGTGAGCTGGGGCACCGGCTGTGCCCTGGCCAATAAACCAGGGGTCTACACAAAGGTCAATGACTTTCAAGGGTGGATCTATCGTGCCATGAAGGTAAAGGGCACCTGGGGCAGTTGGGTGAATCAGTTGCAGGAAAAGCAACAGGGAGAGGCTTGCGGCACCCTAAAAGTTAATTCAGCGGTTGGCAGCCTTTTGGGGCTGGTGCTTGTGCAATGGGAACGGAGGCAACTGGCTGACAGGCAGTGACTCCAAGCCTCCTTTCTGCAGGGATCAGTTGCACTAGTGAGTGGGAAGTCAGGTCATGCAGCCAGTTCAGCAAGATTGAAAATGATGACTTTCGCTATGCCCAGCCTTAGGCAGGTGTCAGCTGTGATTTGGTGTTTCTGATAGGTATCTTGGCAGCTTAGCCGATCCCAGAAGGCTGATCTCAATCAGCTGACTGCCTCCCTTGCCATTGCGCAATTGGGGAAGGCTCCTGGTTGTGCCTGGGAAGCCCTGTCTACTTGCCAAACAACCAACATCATCACCATCGTATATTTATATGCCACCTATTTGACTGGGTTGCCTGCGCCACTCTGAGCAGGATCGAACAAATTATGAAACCATGGTAAAACATCAAACATTAAAAACTTCCCTATACAGGGCTGCCTTCAGATATTTTCTAAAAGTCAGATAATTGTTTATTTCCTTGACATCTGATGGGAAGGGTTTCCACAAGGTGTCTGGTTCCCTGTAACTTCAGGGAAGAGCCAGTGTGGTGTAGTGGTTAAGAGTGGTAGACTCGTAATCTGGTGAACTGGGTTCACGTCTCGGCTCCTCCACATGCAGCTGCTGGGTGACCTTGGGCTAGTCACACTTCTCTGAAGTCTCTCAGTCCCACTCACCTCACAGAGTGTTTGTTGTGGGGAAGGAAGGGAAAGGAGACTGTTAGCCGCTTTGAGACTCCTTAGGGTAGCGATAAAGCAGGATATCAAATCCAAACTCTTCTTCTTGCAATGAGGGAACTGCTAGAAGGCCCTTGGAGGTGGTTGTCAGTGTCTGGGCTGAATGATGGGGGTGGAGATGCTCCTTCAGGTATACAGGGCTGAAGCTGTTTAGGGCTTTAAAGGCCAGCACCAACACTTTGAACTGTGCTTGGAAACGTACTGGGATGTCACATAAAATGTCAAGCGTAGGGCAGGTTGGTGTGGTTTGAGGGGAAATGGCCTTGTGGGCCAAACCGAAGACCCTGACTGGGCCTGATTAGGCCAGTTGGGGGTTCCAAACCCCTCTGTTACAACGCCCACTGGTTAACTGGTGTCCAGTGTAAAAGATCTCAAGTGAGCACATAACCAGTGCATTGCTGTAGAAGGGCAAGGGAACACCTCTCCTGTCCTCCCAGCACACCTGTCTGTCTGAAGGCCCCAGAAAGATGCACAGCCTGCCTCTCCTTTTGTTTCCCCTCCTACAGACTCACTCCCATGCCAGTGGAATGGTGATCCAGGACTGAAGCCCCGGAAGAGCGACGCTGAGCCGCCTCCGCCTCGCCAACCTCCCCCCCTTCCAGTGTGAGACTGCTGCTTTAAAGAAAACGGGGCGGGGCGGGGCAGAAATGACATTTTACAGAGAACAAACATTGTCCCATCCAACTGTGTGCTCTGGCATAGCCTCGTGGAATAGGGCAGGGGAGCCCTTCTACACTGTGAAGTCACTGCTCCTCGCTGGCCCTTTAAACATCTGCCAATATGATGCCTTTGCTTTGCCAGCCTATCAAAGGGGTGCTTCTGGTTCTTTAATGGCCCATCTAGGAATGAGGGTCGGCCTTGCTTCCCAGGACACCTGCGACTGGCTAATCTGTGGTTGCTTTGGTGTGGCTCATCACCCAGATCACACGAACGTGAGACCCTTAAAGTATTGAATTCTGGCAGGTCAAGAATTTCAAAAGCAAAGGCCCAATCCTTGGAAGTTTTTCCCAGCTATAAAGAAGGGCAGAAGCTGCATTTAAAGGGAACCCCCACAGCAACTTCTCACACTACCCCAGTATACACTCAGGATGGATGAAACCATCATGATTTCTGACTTGAAACTGGGGTGTCCTGATTGTCCTGATTTCAAGGCTTGGTCCCCCCCCCCAGTTCCGCCCCAGCAGCGGATCCTGCCTCCCTGCCCCTTGCAACATGGCAGCCAGCTACGAGCTTGACAGTGCGGCTGGATGATGTCATTTCCCAGGATGCCGCTGGAAGCTGAGACACACACAGAGAGACAGAGAGGCAGAGCATGGGCTTAAAAGGGCTGTGGTGCAGATTGGAGCCAGCAGCGGTGGGGGAGAGTCTTGAGCTGCTAGCAGGGTGGGGAAGAGGTCGGTGGGAAAAGGAATGGAGGGCTTGGTGCCGCCCAGTAACTTGCGAGGTGGAAGCAGTGCCTCTGAGCATGTACAGAATGCACACATGCATATTTCTACCCCTCCTCCCACTCCCCCTCAGCCAGAAACGCCTTGCATTCTTCAGATAAAAATGCCCTGATTTCCATCTGAGGAATATCGGAGGGTATGCCCCAAGCCTTGTTCTGTGGACCTTTGGCTCTCAGGTGATTTTGTCAGGTGATTTTTCTAGGTCATTGGTCTCCAAATGGTAGGTTGTACCCTAAGATGAGATTGGTTGTGCAAGTGATACCACCACCATTTTCGTATATTTTTTAAAAAAATTGTTCAGGGGTTTTAAAGAGCAAATGTCGTAAGACAGACTTGGAGAGCATATGTGTTGTGCTATACCATGAATAACAGAACGTACCACAGGAGGCTCAGATCTAGAAGGGGAAACAGTTGAACTGACGACAGGAAGTCTTGAGGAGGAGATATTCCCTTACTGCAGTTTGCTAAGGGCAAATTTGGAACACAATAGAAGCAGACCCATGCAGAGGGGGTAGGGCGTTGGGTTCGCTTGCCCTGGGTCTCAGAGGGCTAAGCCAGCCAGTGCCACCGCCACCCCCCTCCCCCTGCCAGGGACCGGCTGCTGTTTTGTTTGAGTTGATGACTCAAGACTTCCGCCCCAGGCCTCAGACATGGGCCTGAGTAAAAGAGTTTACTTCCACTTACCTGAAGTTTGCAAGCATTTTTAGGGAAACTGACAGGACCAATAGAAAGTGGGCCCACGTTTTATATGAGGGCAAAATATCAATATCTGACCCAAAGAGCCTCATTTGGAGTCCGGGGAGGATATTACTGAGGGCTGGATACCCTCAGCCAGTCTCCCGTTTCCCTTCTGGATGGGAAGATGTCAGGAAGGATTGACCAGCTGTTCGGTGCATTTTCCATCTGTCCTTTTAACAAGATTGAGTACATTTTGGGGAGGGCTTTATTAGGGTACTTTTAGCCCTCCAGTACAGACTTAAGAGTTATGTTTGTATATTCCGTTGAGGATCTGTTGCTGCCCCCACTCTAGCATTGTCCACAGGTGAAAATAGCCACCAATAATGTTGAATCTGATGGTTTTCCTCCATCACACGCACATTGTAGACTTGGAAAAAAAGCCTAGCTTCTGGTATTAATCTGTTATTGTCTACATACAGAATGGGTGTACTCTATCTCTGCATCCCCATGATAAAAAAATCTGTTGTATGCACTGGGAAATTAAGAACCAGAAACTGCTTCAGTTTCGTATTAGAAGTTCCATTAAGGATTATTTTGGGTCTGCACACAAGTGATACACCGGCCTTCCCAAACCTGATAACCTCCATAAGCTTTGGACTACATTTCCCACCATGCCTGAGCCCATTGCCCCTGGTGGCTGATGGGAGTTGTAGTCTAGTCCAATGCATCTGCAGAGCACCAGCTTGAGGAAGGCTGTTGGAATCAAAGGGTAACTTCAGAAGAAGCTGAAATAAAAACATGTGGTTCGCCTATCATAGAATCGTAGCAATGCAGAGTTGGAAGGGACCCCAAGTGTCACCTAATTCAGTTCCCTGCAATGCAGGAATCCTGCTCACTGCCATCTCTGGGTGGGCTTGAACCACCAACCTTTTGGTTGACAGCCAGATGCACTAACCCATTGAGCCACTGGAGCATATGAATAAGCCCTGCTGGCTCAGGTCAAGGGTCAATCTCATCCAGCCTTTCTCTCTCTCTCACACAGCTGCCTGTGGGAAGCCCATGTGCAAGGCCTGAGGGCAATGGTGCTCTCTACACTTGTGATTCTCAGTAGCTGTTATTCAGAGGCATGCTGCTGTCTTCAGCATTGGAGGCGCACAGCCATTGTGGCCTTATCCTCCACAGAGTTGCCTACATACAGTAATAACCCATCTGGGGCCAGGAAGTATCCCAGAACAGTCCTCTATTATGTCTTCTGATACTGTAAATAGATAACTATGTTGGGTCTCCTTTGGGACCATGGATCAGTTCACTTAGCTTGTATATATTTGTGTAATTATGTCAATTACAGTAAATAAAACCTGTTTTGATTATAGATGGTTCTTGGATTATCTCACAGACATTTTAGGATCCCCCTCCAAGCCCTAAACAAGGAGCCTCCTGACTTGCACATCAGTATTGTGTCCCTTGTTTTTGGGAGTGCAGAATGAGGGACACAGTCCCCTCCCCCCAGCAAAATACACCATTTTGAATACCTGCAAAATTCAATGCTGCTCTAGTATCCTGCAAGGAAGGATGGGCAGCAAGTGTTAATTCACAGTAGTGGGAGGGAAGCTTTTACAGTGGTACCTCAGGTTAAAAACTTAATTCATTCTGGAGATCTGTTCTTAACCTGAAACTGCTCTTAACCTGAGGTACCACTTTAGCTAATGGGCCTCCCGCTGCTGCCGTGGCGTGATTTCTGTTCTTACCCTGAAGCAAAGTTTTTAACCTGAGGTCCTATTTCTGCGTTAGCGGAGTCTGTAACTTGAAGCGTCTGTAACCCGAGGTACCACTGTATAGAGGGAGAAAATTCCCCATTCTGCACCAGAAAACAAATCACAACTGAACACCATTGCATGGGATCAGGGCCATAGCTAGGGGGTGGTGAGGTGTGCCCCTGCCAGGGGCGCACATGAGGGGGAGGGCACAAAATCGGCTTAAAGATATGTCCATAAATATGTCTATAAATAAAAATATTTGTTATTGCCTCATAAGAAAAGGTTTTAAATAGAGGGTGAATTGAATGAGTGGAAGGGGGGTGTTGGAGGAGAGGTGAAAGAAGAGCTAATTTGTCCATGGATAAGGGGCACAATCTGGATAGTTCTGCCAGGGGCGCAAGCTCACCCAGCTATGGCTCTGCATGGGATGCCAATAATCTGTTTGCCAATGGCAGGAGCTGGGCAGATAGATGATGGAGAAAGGTTTTGTGAGGCCCACAGCTAGCTGAGAAGATGTACAGGCTAACACCAGGCCCCTGCCCCCTTGTAGAAGCAGCTGTCTTTAAAAGACTGCTTTGGGAGGTACTTTCCTTAAGGACTAGGCCCCACCAGGGCTATAGATCACCTGCTTTTCACTGGTGCTGGAGAAGGGAGGGTTAAAAGGCCAGCCTGCCTGCCTGGGATGGCACAAAAGGGATGGACTGGGTGGCTCTGTGCCAGCACAGCTGTGCCCACCAGCGGACTTGCTGCAGCACCATTCCAGGTCAGAGACTGTTTTTGTTTGTGAGTGTTAAGCCAGAGAGACAGAACAGAGATTTAGCTAGCAGGGCTGGTTCACCCATGAAGTGATGTCATGTGCCCCCCCCCGGGATCCATGGGGGACAGCAAATGTGGCCCCCACGGCTGCTGTGGTTGTTGCAGCTGCAGCCACTGTATCTCCAGCTGTTGCTGCTTTCCCACACTGGTGAGTATTGAAGTGTATATCGAATGAGAGAGGCACTACATACATCAGCAGGACAGTTTATGCAGTGGCCTTTGCAAACTATGATTGTCGGTGGCACGATTTTCTAATTTGTTTCAGGCGCCAAAATGTCTTGGGTGAGACCTGGTTGCTAGTACTCTATACATCGTGCTGTTCCCCAGAGGCTCTTGAAAGCGTCAGTGTAGAGATCCCACCAGAACAGAACAAAACAAACAACCAACAGAAAAACACCTATTCAAGTGGGCGGAGAAGAACATTCTGTCAATCAAATCCGAACATGTCGCCAGGATGGAAAACGAGGAGGCAGATTGGCTCAGCCGGCAAACCATCTCAGAGGTGGAATGCAAACTCCACCCCCGCCGACTTCCAACAGATGGTCAGACCTCACCTGGAGTACTGTGTCCAGTTCTGGGCACCACAATTCAAGAAGGACACTGACAAACTGGAACGTGTCCAGAGGAGGGCAACCAAAATGGTCAAAGGCCTGGAAACGATGCCGTATGAGGAACGGCTAAGGGAGCTGGGCATGTTTAGCCTGGAGAAGAGGAGGTTAAGGGGTGATATGATAGCCATGTTCAAATATATAAAAGGATGTCACATAGAGGAGGGAGAAAGGTTGTTTTCTGCTGCTCCAGACAAGCGTACACGGAGCAATGGATCCAAACTACAAGAAAGAAGATTCCACCTAAACATTAGGAAGAACTTCCTGACAGTAAGAGCTGTTCGACAGTGGAATTTGCTGCCAAGGAGTGTGGTGGAGTCTCCTACTTTGGAGGTCTTTAAGCAGAGGCTTGACAACCATATGTCAGGAGTGCTCTGATGGTGTTTCCTGCTTGGCAGGGGGTTGGACTCGATGGCCCTTGTGGTCTCTTCCAACTCTATGATTCTATGATTCTATGATTCTAAGATAGTGGAAGACTTCGGAGAACCAGTCGTGGATCTGTTTGTCACCCCACTGAACACTCAGATGTACAGATTCGTGTCTCGCTTCCGACTTCCGGTGGCGCGCGTCTCCGGTGCGAGAAGGGATTCGGCCAGGAGCACGAACCCAGTCCGACAAACAGGGGGAAAAGGGGGTGCTAGAGGGCGAGAGCACCCCAGAAACATGTCCGGAGGGTGTCCGGAGGTACAGGGAGCCAGCTGAGACCGGCTCGCACCGCTGTCAGGCAACCCTTGTAAGGTGAGGAGAACAGCGGCGTTGAGCAACTGGTCCTAGGCAGCCATTTCCTCCCCCCCGAACAGCGGACAGCCCAGCCCTCGCCGGAGATTAGCGCTCCGCTTCCAAGAGTAAGGAACCCGGGAACGGATTTAAAGTGAAGGTTTAACAATTTTAAAAGAACTTTAAAACTAAAACCCCGGGGAGAGAAAAAGCAAAGCTACAGGGGTTCAGCCGTTACCAGGAATCGGCGGAAACGCAGAGAAACTGCAGAGCAGAGATAAGTGTACTGAGCTGCCACTAGTGTCTATTTTGTTTCCCTGAAAGACTTGTATACAAAAACAGCGGACCCTCTTTAAAAAAGAGGTGCCTAAACAGGGAACAGAAGATGAAGTTATTAACTCAAAACCATTTGTAAAAACGAAAGGGACGCCGGAACGCCATCCCCTCCGCGTAACGCCCAGCGGGAAAGCGGAAGAGAAGCGCCAGCGGTGCCATTAGTGAGAGAAGAACGTACATAACTGCAATCTAGCAATACAGACGTACCTGATCTAAAAAACCTTGTGGATGTGCTTCTGTCCGTCTCCTGACGCAACAGTGAAGAGTTGGGTGTGTTTGCGTCACCTAATTCCTGGCGACTGCTCAACGACTGGGAATGATTGGGAAATAATTTTTTACTCTGTGCTGCCGGACTACTTAGTTTAATTGCGCGGTGTGCCTACCTCCAGAATTCAGCAGCGATAGAGAGAGCCACCTAGCGGACAGAGTGTTTACTGCGATTGGAACTTTCCATTTCGACCCTATCCTCTCCTCTTTATTCTCTTCTACCCCTGCAGTCTTGCGCCCATCCCCCCGGTCTCCCTCTCCTCCTCTCCCCTCCCTCCCCCCCTCTCTCATTTCTCCTCCCTATGGTCTCTTTCAGGTAGAACGGATTGGGGATTTTTGATGGTGAAACCCTTTATCCGTTAATTGTAGAACTAATTCCCCTGAAAAACTTTAAGAACTCACTGTGTCGACCGAAGTATATTCCTTATTGCGAATACAAAATCCTCTAACCTTTCGAACTCGAAGACTTTAGGACTTTTACGGATATCCCCAAGGATGCAGTAAGGCGAAAAGAATAAGCCGACCTCTATGCAACTCAAAGACTGTTAAATGACTGTTAAATAAGCCGACCTCTGTGTAACTTAAAGACTGTTAAATGACTGTTAAATAAGCCGACCTCTGTGTAACTTAAAGACTGTTAAAAACTGAGGGCCGGGGCCAATTAGGCAAACAGGTAACTGCTCTGGAGTGCTGTAACCATATTGTGTTTTAAGTTTAGGCTACCTTCTAAATCTAAGAATGTCAAATACTGGGAAAAGACCCGAAGGGGGAACGCCAGTGGATAGGAAGGGATCAAAGCAAGAAGGGGACTTTAGAGCAGAGATACTAAGAATGTTTGCGGAGATAAAAGAGAGTGAGAAAAGTGTTGAGCGCAAACTAGAACAAGTAGAACATAGAATTGGGGAAGTGGACAAAAAGCTAGACGAAACAGTTAACGAACTGAAAAGTCAAATGAAAGAGGTATTTAGGAGGACACAGTCAGTGGAGGAAGGTCTGAAAAAGACAAAAGTAGAATTGAAGGAAGTAAGACGCGAGGAAGAAAGAATCAAAGCTGAGATACTGGATTTGAACAAAAGTCAAGAAGATTTGAAAGACTGGATTGCCATGAACGAACTAAGACAGAGGGAGGCTAATCTTAGGATGAGAGGTATACCTGAAGCTCAGGGAGAAAATATAAAGGAGAAACTAACAATAGAACTAGCCCTCTGGTTGGAGATACCAACAGAAGAGGCAGAAAAGGCAATACAATCGGCTTTCAGGTTGAAAGCCAAGCTTCCAAAGAATAAAAAATTCGTAGGAGACTGCCTAATTATATTCAAAGATAAGGAAATAAAAAATAAAATTCTCCACAAGAATAGAGAGAAAAGATTTAATATTGGAGGAAATAACATAATAATCTTCAAAGACATTCCTGTCAGGCTTCTAAAGCGTAGAGACTCCTACAAAGAATTGGTACAGATACTCAAAAGAAATAATATCGAGTTTAAATGGGAGTTTCTGGAAGGCGTCTCCTTTACATATAGGAGCAAGAGACAAAAATTGACAAATCCAGGAGAAACAGATAAATTCCTAAGGAAATATAAAGAGTTAAAACCGCAAAGAGAGGGGGGTGGAGGGGGGGCGGGATTGGGGGGGACTCGGAGGGAGGGGCGGAGAGCTCGGGGGGGAGGGGGGGAGGGAAGAGGGACTGAAGAGGAAGCTTAAAAGGAATCAACAGTTGTCTTTCCCTTTCCCTTAATTAAATCGTAATGGCGTTAAAGGTGTTTAGTTGGAATGTTAATGGGATGAATGATAAAGGAAAAAGGAACCGAATTGAGCACATTCTGAAGAAGGAAGGTTTGGACGTCATCTGTCTCCAAGAGACACACATAGCGAGGAAACATAAAAGAACTCTGATTAATCAAAGACTGGGGAATGAATTTATATCCTCAGACCAGAGTAAAAAGAGGGGAGTGGTTATCTATATAAACAAACAAATTGAAGCGAAACATCTATTCAAAGATGAAGAAGGAAGGATATCAGCAGTACAAATAAATTGGCAGGGAGAAAAGATAATAATAGTCGGAATATATGCGCCCAACGTAAATAAGTCAGAATTTTATGGGAGGCTGGAAGAAAGGCTATCTGACTACGCCGACCAGAAAATTATACTATTAGGAGATATGAACGGCGTGGTGTCGTTAGAACTGGACAGATTGAGGGACACAAAGGGTGAAGAAGGGAAACTACCTAGAACTTTCTTCTCTTTGGCCCAAAATTGCAATTTAGTAGACATTTGGAGGTTCAAATACCCCCTAGAAAAGCAATATACCTTCCATTCAGAACCTAACGATTCATCATCAAGATTAGACCAGATATGGATTTTGAAAGAGTTAGTCCCAAGATCTGTACGGGTGGAGATCCAGGCCAGAACAATTTCGGATCATAACCCAATAAAAATGGAATTGAAAGGGCAAGAAAGCAGACTAATCAGATGGAAACTGAAGGATTATCTGTTGGATGACCAAGAGGTAGTAGAAAAGGCTCGAAACAGACTAAAAGAATACTTCGAAGATAACTTAGGCAATAATATAAAGTCAAGGGTGGTATGGGATGCAGGAAAGGCGGTGATGCGGGGTTTTTTTATTCAACAAAGTGCAATCAAGAATAAAAAAGGGAAAAAGGGAAAAAAGAAATTATACAACAATTAGCAGAGAACGAACAGAAATTAATCAAAAACCCAAAAAATAAGAAAATAAAAGAGAATATAAAAGTCCTACAATCCCAATATACAATGCTGATAAACAGAGAGATAGAATGGAAAATTAAAAGACTGAGACAGAGGAACTTCGAACATGCTAACAAAACAGGGAAGTTACTAGCTTGGCAGCTGAAAAAAAGAAAGGAACAGAATACGATAAACAGGATTGTGGTGGAAGGAGTAGAGATAAACAAACCTAAAGAAATAAGGAGAGCCTTTTTGGACTTCTATGGAGGACTTTTTAGAAATACAGAAAAGAATCAGACGAAGGAAATAGAGAGATACCTTATATCTAAGAACATCAATAAGATTCCCGCAGTAGATAAAGAGAAACTAAACGCCCCAATCGAGGCGGAGGAAATAAAAGCAATAATAACAGACTTAAAAAATGGGAAAGCCCCAGGCCCAGATGGGTTTACTAGTAGATACTACAAAGAGATGGAATCGGTTCTGCTGAATCCACTACAAGAAGTAATGAACAACATTTTAAAGGAAAAAGAAATACCGGAGACGTGGAAGGAGGCATTGATCACATTAATTCCAAAGCAAGATTCAGATTTAGAGCAAATCAAAAACTACAGGCCGATTTCCTTACTAAATATAGATTACAAGATCTTTGCGGGAGTCCTGGCAAGAAGACTTAAAGCCACTTTGGTAAATAGTATCCATAGAGACCAAGCCGGTTTTTTGCCGGGTAGGCAAATGAAAGACAACTTAAGAAATATCATAAACATTATAGAATATCTAACAGAAAGGTGTGATAAACAAGGTTTACTGCTATTCGTAGACGCTGAGAAAGCGTTTGATAACGTAAACTGGGAATTCCTGTTGAAGCAACTAGATCATATGGAAGTAGGTACTGAATTTTTCAATGGTATAAAAGCAATATACACGGAACAGAGAGCAAGATTGATAATAAATAATGTAGAGACGGAAGAAATAACAGTAACTAAAGGAACAAGACAAGGATGCCCACTGTCCCCACTGTTATTTATAATGATACTAGAGGTTCTATTAAATTCCATCAGAGACAACAAAGGAATTAAAGGCATCAGGGTCGGCCAGCACGAGCACAAAACTAAAGCTTTTGCGGACGATCTGGTCGTAACAATGGAAGATCCATTGGATTCAACGAAAGAGGCACTTAAAGAATTCGATCAGTTCGGGGAAGTAGCAGGCTTTAAATTAAATAAAAGGAAGACAAAAATATTAGCTAAAAATATGCAGGCAGATGAAATTAAGGAATTACAAAGAGAAATAGAAATAGATGTAACAAAGAAGGTGAAATACTTAGGGATATGGGTAACACCAAAAAACATAGATTTATTCAAAAACAATTACGAAACGGTATGGAAAGGAGTGAAGAAGGATATAGAAACGTGGGGTCGGCTTAGACTGTCATTCTGGGGTAGAATAGCCACAATTAAAATGTCGGTACTTCCAAGACTCTTATTTCTTTTTCAAAATATTCCGATTATCAAAGGTACAAAGATATTTAAAGCCTGGCATAGAGAGATCTCCAGATTCATTTGGCAGGGGAAGAAGCCGAGAGTAAAGTTCAAAATATTGACGGATACGAAAGAAAGGGGAGGCTTCGCCCTACCTGATTTGAAAATATACTATGAGGCATCTTGCTTATGTTGGGTTAAGACATGGATAAAACTAGAAGACAGGGAAGTGTTAGACTTAGAGGGTCACGATAACCGATACGGGTGGCACGCCTATCTGTGGCATGGGCGGAAGAAGGGCCACAAAGGATTTGGGAATCATATATTTAGGGGCCCTCTGTTGGAGGTTTGGGAAAGGTACAAGGACATGCTTGAACCCAGAACACCCCAATGGTTATCTCCATTAGAGGTTATGGCTATCAAAAAGATCAATATGGGAGCCAACTGGGCAACCTACGAACAACTGTTAATGAAGGAGGAAGGAAAGTGGAAAATGAGGCCGTATGACCAGGTTAAACCTCAAGTATATGATTGGCTGCATTACCACCAGATAAATGATATGTTTAGGAAAGACGTCAAAGATAAAGGCTACGCCGACAAAAATTCCAGATTCCAAACTGAGATCTTGGGGAATAATACAAAAATATTATCTAAAATGTATAAGTATTTACTGGACTGGAACTTAGCTGACGAGGAGGTCAAGGCGGTAATGACACACTGGGCCAGAGATTTCGGTCGTAACATTTATTTCGAAGAGTGGGAAAAACTCTGGAAACAACATCTTAAATTCACGGCCTGTGTGTCACTTAAAGAGAACCTAATGAAAATGTTTTATCGCTGGTACTTGACCCCGGTTAAACTAGCCAAAATGTACGGATCCTGTAACAAATGCTGGAAATGTAAGGAAAGGGAGGGGACCTTCTACCATATGTGGTGGGAATGCCGAAAGGTCACAGAGTTTTGGGAGAGTGTATATAATGAATTGAAGAAAATGCTAAGATACACCTTTGTCAAAAGACCCGAGGCGTTCCTGCTAGGTTTGGTAGGAAAGGAGATAAAGAAGAAAGACTACAAATTGTTCCAGTATGCAACAACGGCAGCAAGGGTCCTAATAGCTAAAAATTGGAAACAAGAGAGTTTACCGACAACGGAGGAATGGAGATCCAAACTATTAGACTATGTGGAGATGGACAGGATGACAGGTAAAATTAGATATATAAAAGATCAGAGGTTTGTTAAAAATTGGGAAAGTTTTACGAAATATCTGGAAAGCCTAATTGATGAACAGACAACGCTAGTAGGTTTCAAAGGTGCTCTGTAAGAGGTAAAGGGTAATGCCAAAAGAAAATGGACGAATGAGAATGACTTATGGCATTACAAACATGGAAACGCGGATGTACTGTTTATTGGTATTTTGGACGGTTCGTGGAATGACTGAAGGAAGTCTTATTTTTTCTTTTAGTGAATTAATATGAGTATCGATACAGCTTATTCTGTGCTTTGATTTTTGTAAACCAATAAAAATTATGCATGAAGATTCGTGTCTCGCTTCCACTCACAAGAAGTGCAGGGAATGAACATGGGAACAACCGATTGGCTACAGGGGATGCTATATGGTCCCCGCCTCACATTCAGCCTTCTGGCAAGGACAAAAAATATCCTTAAAAAATATCCTTAAAAAAATAAATTAAGATAAAATGAAATAAAACAAGCAAGAGATGACTCTTCCCTCTCACTGGTCTGCAATGACAAAAAAGTCCTTGCTGGGCTTACCTGCAAAGCACAGGGCTGCAGTGGAGCAATTTCAGTAAAAAGGTGACTTTTTAAGTTAAGGAAGATGTAACAAGTCTCTTACTGCTGATGTGCTACCGTGCACAGCAACTACAGTGTGGCAATTTAGTTTGTGCAACAAAGGGAGAAGCTTTCCTCCCTAGCTTGGTTGGGGAAAGGGGAGGATTAAAGGGCTGTTTTGGAGGTTGTAAAAGGTTCAAGTTCCCCAAGAGCCCGATCCTCTAGGGTAGTGGCCTGATAAAATGGAGGGGGAAAGAAGAAAGGGACATCTAGAGTGGGAGTTTGGGAAACTGTCGTCGAGAAGCACTCCAAGATAAAGAAAACATAGAAAAATATGGTAAGTTGAAGCCAAACAAATCCAATTCAATCAAAAGAAAAAGAAAGGAAATCCAGAAGGGGAAAAAAAATAAGAGAGCTTCAGCACACAAGGATCTTCCTTTCCAGCTGGTAGGCAGGCAGTCTTGGATGTGGTGAATCCTTTCATGGGGTAATGTTGTGGGACTTCAGTATCAATGCCAAGGCTTCCTCAAATGGACCAGCTGGGGATTTCATGGCCTCCATGGTGTTGTCTCAGTACATCTGTGGTCTAATCAGAACTCCTCATGCAAAAAGCTGGTTCTGGGTCATGATCAGGACCACAGCAGGTGTCTGGGAGGGATGAAACTCCTCTACCCACCCTCTCGGCCTGAAATTTGCAAAAGCAAAATACTGCGTAAAGCAGGTTATTAAAGTAGCATGCTGTTCGGTCCCGACAGATTTATCCAAAGTCTCCTTGATCAGCTACACCATGCATTGATAGCTCCCATTAGCAGCAGGGAGGGGTAAGAAATCAAATCCTTTTCTGATTTGAAGGTGAGCCTACAAAATTCACACTTTTCGCAAACGGGCACTTTCCTGAATTTTGCAACGCAGTTCTGAATCCAAGTAATGTAGACAAAAATGCCTTCACTAGGGTAAAGAATGCATCTTGTGAGTCTTGTAGAACCTGCCTAGCAGTCAGGCCTCTTCCCCCTCACCTAGGAGGGTGGGGCCCTGACTGACCAAAGCTAGAAAAGACGGGGGCTGTTCAGCACCTTGAATACCATCTTGTCTGTGGGTCCTGACTGACTGACTGACTGACTGTAGCTTTGGAAGCTGAGCTGGCTGAAAAGACCTTTGGGTTGGGGTATGCTGGTTTCGGTGTTGTTATCATGGCCCCAGCTATCTAAAGTTTTTAATTGCTTTAATTAATTTTAATTGTTTTAACTGGGTTTTAACTTGCACGCATTTAAGTACAGGTATAATTCTTTGGTACGTGGTGGCGGTGGATCTTTGGGGTCCATAAGGGTGGGAGATTGTGGATGCCCCAAAGAACTAAACGTATGCCCTCTAGTGTACAGAACTTCTTATTTGGAGGTCCTGATGCAGATTCTAAGCCTGCCATGTTGTATGTAGACAAAAAGTTAATGTATGTTTTTGCTGTCTTCTAAATTCTAATTCCAAAGCCACAGTGTGCGAGTAGGTTCACAAGCAGTTATGCATGTGTGTGTATGGAGCGGTGTGTGCCTTGCTTTAGGCAGGTGTGACTATGGTGCTGTATTCTCTTCTTTCTTTAAAGCGATTTTCCTTCAGTTGATGCATAGTAATCTAAGGCAGGCACGTCCAACTCCCAAGAGACTGCAATCTACTTCCACTATAAAAAAACAAAAACTGGCAGTGATCTACCCATTGAATTGACGAAAGTTGGAGGAAGACCCAAAGCTGTTGATGAGCTTTTTTGGGGGAGCACAAGTTGTTGAGCTTTTCTGGGGAGCTAATGTTGAACTTTTTGGGGGGAGCCGAACTTGCTGAGCTTCTTCGGGGGAGCCAAAAATTGATTGACCAGTAGATCACAATTGACTAGTTGGGCATGCCTGATCTAGAGGATGTGAATGGGGCTTATTTCCTAATGGAGGTGATGGAGATTTGAGTTCATTGTGCATCTAATTTGTGCCCATAATCTTATTGAGATTTGAAAGGCTAATATGATCTGTATTCAGAACTGAGTTCCTTGGATTCCCCCCCCCCCAGCCTGGTGGCACCACTTGAATATCCATTCTTGGCCCATTTCCACCTCCTGAACTCTTCCCTTCCTCCTGCTTCCCAGTTTTCCCCAGAGTTGGGCTCTAAAACAGTCGCTACCTAAAAATTACTAAGGATGTGGCATTATAACTTTCTTTCTCTCATCTTCAGTTTTTCAGTGTCATCGATGGCTTTTTTCAAATACAAGGAAATCCTTTTTATTCCACTGTTCCACTCAGTGGAAACACTCAGCTATGTAGAAAACGAATTCCAACTGCTGGATGATGATACTGTGGTCGTAGCTTACCCCAAGTCAGGTCAGTTGTGCGATTAAGTAAATAGATAGACTCTGGATTTAGTTGGCTTAGTGAGGTGCCACTTTGGATGATAATATTTATTACGTCACTAACTTTAAATATGAAGCTCACAAAGAATATCCCCTCCCCACACTCTTTCGATACTTTACAACTGTGATGCTCCATGAATGTCAGGACAAAGAAAAGTTATCTCAGATTAAGAAAAGAACAGGGGTGGGGGTGGGGAATAATAAAAATACAGAACTATACATGACACATTTGTGCCTGGAAATTTCACTGCAAAAGATAATTGAACTTGAGCTTCAAAGAGAGAAATTTTCTAGCCAGATTTATCACTGCAGTGAGATTCATCCACACATTAAACTCAGAGAGATATGTAGGTAGATCCCTCTTCACTCTAGATCAGGGGTCTGCAACCTGCGGCTCCGGAGCCGCATGTGGCTCTTTTACATCTTTGCTGTGGCTCCGGGGCGGATACTAGCGAGGGGAGGAGGCGCATTGTGCGCCCCGACACTCCTCACTGTGGCGGGCGCTGTACTGGCTGTGACGTCGCATGGGGGCGGTGCGTGCGTTAGTCACGCACCGTCCCGACGTCACCTTCCCGCCCGCTGTCAGATCGTGGCTCCAGAGATATATTTGTTTTAAATGTCGCAATGGTTTTGCGGCTCCCAGTTGTTGTTTTTTCTTCGGAAATGGGTCCAAGTGGCTCTTTTTGTCTTAAAGGTTGCAGACCCCTGCTCTAGATTAAGGTTACCAGATTTGAATCCGGGGACACTTTTAAAATTCAGTGGATTTTCTATGGGGACTGATTTGTAAATCCGGGGACTGTCCCCGGGAAACGGGGACGTCTGGTAACCTTACTCTAGATGTCAAACTTTCAGTTCTGAGGGTTCCCCCCACTCTGTGTAGGCATCTACATGCCATGGAATGCAACTCTAAGCAACTAAACAAAACATGAAGGAGCATCTCCACCCCCATCATTCAGCCTGGACATTGAGGTCCAGCTCCAAGGGCCTTCTGATGGTTCCCGCACTGCAAGAAGTGAAGTTACAGGGAACTAGGCAGAGGGCCTTCTTGGCAGTGGCACCCACTCTGTGGAACACCCATTAGATGTCAAGGAGATAAATAACTACACAACTTTTAGAAGACATCTCAAGGTAGCCCTGTATCAGAAGGTTTTTAATGCTTGTTTTCATTATATTTTTAGATAAAGCTGCCCAGAGTGGTTGGGGAAACTCAGCCAGATGGGTGGAGTATAAATAATAAAATGATGATGATGATGTGTGCGCACTTGTGCAAAAAGGACAGGTGTGTTGCAGCAGCTCATGCTTTGTACTCAAAAATCGCAGACAGTTTTACTTTAAAACAGCCCTGATTCCTAGGTAGCTGCCTACGAAAATGGAGGTCACCATGACAAACTTACATTCTTGGGATACCTTAACAATGAAGGCAGAAGAGATCTATGTCAAAGGGAACTGTTCAAACTTATGTAATAGAAATATACTTGTTTAAATTGTCCAAAATTATTTGTGGGTTTTTCAGAAAACATCACATAGTCCCATTGACAATGGCCAATAGTCTGGAAACGGACCACAGCCTACCTTGTGCCCACCCCTCTTTCTCACAGTTATCTGGGCAACTTAAGTCAGCACCCGCCTTCCAGAACATCACCCACCTTCTCTTTGCACAGTCGTTCTTAGGACAAAATTGTTTGGACTCCTGACTGGAAACCAAAGGAGGGGAGAAGGCTCTTGAGCTCATGTTTTGCTCCCTGGTTTCCCACTTGCATCTGGGAGAAACAGGACGCCAGACTCAATGGGCCACTGGTCTGATCCAGCAGGCTACTCTTCTGTTCTCATTTGCACCACACTCAGCAAAATAATATCATCAACTTCAGCATGTTATACCATTCCTGAATTTTGGGAATCTTGTTGCACCGGAAGGTGCTAAGTAGCTAGCTGTGGACAAAGATCCATTCCATTTCTTGTGATCATCTAATTTATTTCACAAGGGCCAGACATTAATGCACAGAAGAAGATTGTGACTGGTGGACTTCCTCCTAGGTACCCATTGGATGGTGGAGATCTTGAGCTTAATACAGAGTCATGGGGACCCTTCATGGGTTCAGAAGGTACCACTGTGGGAAAGGGCACCCTGGATTGAGATTGGTGAACATTTGAAGATTGCCTTGAAAAATCCTTCCCCCAGGATCCTGGCTACTCACCTGCCATTCCAGCTTTTCCCCAAGTCCTTCCTCCACTCCAAAGCCAAGGTAAGAGAGGAACAATGGACACATCAAGCTTGTCTTTGGCTTCTGTCTTTCTGACACATAGATGTGAGGGATTCTGGAACACTTGACACAGCCTCTTTACAGGAGGATGCCATATTTTGTACTAGAGCACAGAGAGAGCTATTGGAAAGCTCCTTAGCAGTTGCCCGATTGCGGGAGAACGTGAATTGGTCATGGTCCACATGCATGGTCAGCCCAGGTCCTCACTGCAGGCTTCTCCTGTTTCCATGTCAGGCTTTATTATGTGATGCTTTATGGATTATATATTTCACAAATTAAAAGTATTTAAAGGGCAAATCTTGAATGACCATTTTTTTCAAAATGGCATGATTTTATTTATTTCTTTTAAAAAAATATTTTTATTAAAGATTTTCTTGGTTTACAAAAGTACATGCATTGTTTCTTTTTTCAGGTTCTATAGTCTTTCTTACAAATCAGTTACAGATATTAGTGTTGAGTACTGTATAAGGTTGGGGAAGAAGAGGGGGAGAGGAGGGGTGGTGTGGTGAGGCTTATACTTTTAGTATAGTGTACGTGTAAGGTTTTGTGTCAGCATCAACTGGGAAGGTTCTCTTTCTATTCATTTATTGCATTTCCTTGGTAGTGAGAGGTATGGGGGGTCAGGGTGGGGTGGGTTGTCTGTGGGTTTGTTTGCATTTGTGAGGGGAGGGGGAGTGCTTGTTGGGTCAGGTAAACCAGAGTGATTATTATGCTGTTGGTGGATTCTTGTTGTTATTTTGTTGGGCTGTGTATGTGATAAATGGGAGCCACACTGGGGTGAAGGTGTCATTTTCTATTGGTTCCAGTGTCAGTTTCAGTTTTTTGGTTAGCTTTTCTAGTAAGGCAGTCACAGTTTTTAGTGACACAGTGTATTCTAGTTTTGAGGGGTTTTGTTCCTGCATCTGTTTGCTAATAGTCTGGAGTCCTTCCCTCCATATTCGTAAAATGGTTGTTTTATGATTGATTTCTAGACAGTCAATTCCCCTTCTTTTTTGTTCCATGAATTTAAGATGGGTTGTTGTTTTTTTGGCTCCTGTTTGTTTGTAGTGTGATGAGAGAGTCACAATGTCTTGTTCTAATTTACCAATTTATGCAAGCTCCTCTGGTGACCGCTTTCATTGTGTCCCAAAGGAGGGGGGTTGTTATTTTGCCCACATCATTGTCCTTAAAGAAGTTTTGGAGAGTTTTCAAGAGACTAATCCCCCTTTTTGGAGGAGAAAAGCCCTGTTTTTTGGGCTAAAATTTTAAAATGTTGAGCTTTTTTTAGGGGAGCCAAAGTTGTTGAGCTTCTTTGGGGGGGGGGTGCCAGTGATCTAATGGTGATCTATCTACCACAGATTTCCAGTGATCTACCTGTTGGATGTGCCTGGAGCAGACCATTTGAAATTAATGGTCCTATGTTAGTTATGCCCATTATTTTCAGTGGCTCCACTCTGAGTAGACGTCACACTGGATGCATTCAGTAACAGTAAATTAAATAACAATTTGTTACCCTTTCATGGGACAGTAGTCAGCTGCCACACTCTGCCTAATGTTAGGGCCAAGATGGCTGCTCTCCCTAAATGTGGTCCTGTATTTGTTACAGATAGTCTGTACACTGCGTAACCCCAGAGATGTGATGGTTTCAACCTACTACTTCAGGAAAGGCCATAAAGAGTTCAATGATCTAGAAACTGTGGAAGAGTTAATGGAGAGTTTCCTGAGTGGGGAAGGTATGGAAGGAGGCAAATCAGCCAGTCTCCTTTGTTGTGGTCCAGCACAATGTCCACTACCAGAAAGGCTCTCTTCTTAGCTAATGGAACAGCCTTGACAGAGAAGTATAATTTGCAGTTGGATACATGGAGAAGGGAAGAAATGGATGAAAGTCCTATTTTAGTCATTTTCTTTTTAAGCAAATTAATAAACGTCCTTAACAAATGGGTAAGACTGGCACCAACATGAGAATAGAGTGAAACCTCACATTCAGTGTTGTGGATGATAACAGACATTCGCTGGTGGCAGAGACGAAAACAAACAAACCTTAACAGATACAGATAGGTAGCCGTGTTGGTCTGCCATAGTCAAAATAAAAAAAATTCCTTCCAGTAGCACCTTAAAGACCAACTAAGTTAGTTCTTGCTATGAGCTTTCGTGTGCATGCACACTTCTTCAGATACACACTGTGTATCTGAAGAAGTGTGCATGCACACGAAAGCTCATACCAAGAACTAACTTAGTTGGTCTTTAAGGTGCTACTGGAAGGATTTTTTTTATTTTAAACCTTAACAGAGAAAGCTTCATTCAAACCTTTACTTCTCCCTTGTGTGGATAATGTCACTACACAGATCAGTCACTAGGTGGCGCTGGACATACGCCAGAGTCAATGTTTTCTGTTATTTATTTTGTTTTTGAGGGACAATGCAGTCGTTCTAGGTCCCTGACAGGCCAACTTGAATAAACCCCACCTAGCTATTCTACGCTGCATCAACAGAAGTATAGTGCCCAGAGCAAGAGGAGTCAAAGTCCCACTCTCTTCCGCCTTGGTCAGACCACACCTGGAATACTGTGTCCAGTTCTAGGCACCACAATTTAAGAAGGATATTGACAAGATGGGATGTGTGTAAAGGAGCTTGACCAACATGATCAAGGGTCTGGAAACCAAACCTTATGAGGAGCAGTTGAGGGAGTTGGGTATGTTTAGCCTTGGAAATGGCCCTCAGCCCCAGGAGCTGGTACCTATGCTGACTGGTATTTCTTCTACATCTACAATGGCATTCTCTCCCTTCCCAGTGATGGGAAGGCATTCCACAGGGTGCCTGGTTCCCTGTAACTTCAGGGAAGAGCCAGTGTGGTGTAGTGGTTAAGAGTGGTAGTCTCATAATCTGCTGAACTGGGTTCGCTTCCCTGCTCCTCCACATGCAGCTGCTGGGTGACCTTGGGCTAGTCACACTTCTTTGAAGTCTCTCAGCCCCACTCATCTCACAGAGTGTTTGTTGTGGGGAAGGAAGGGAAAGGAGACTGTTAGCCGCTTTGAGACTCCTTAGGGTAGTGATAAAGTTGGATATCAAATCCAAACTCTTCTTCTTCCCTGCACAACTCTTTACATTTCACCATTGTTTCCTCTTTGCTCTTCCAGCGGGTTATGGTTCCTGGTTTGACCATGTGAAAGGCTGGGTGGAAATGAAGAAGAGAGCCAACATCTTCTTCATCACCTATGAAGAACTGCAGCAGGTACAGGTCCAAGCTTGCCTGTGTTCATGCACTACCAGGTTACGGGCCCAACTCTGACATTATTCATGCACGAAGTTGCCAATTTTTTGTTTGGAAAGATTCTGGTACTATTGGCCAGACGACTCTGAGGAAGTGCAAAATTCCTTGCTACCCCTGCAAGAATTATGAAGAAAATAAGAATAGGAATAAGAATAATATTGTACCCATTCAAATGGGTGGCTTGCTTCAGCCACTCTGGCCAGCACATATAAAGACATAATAAAACATTAAGCATTAAAAAGCTTCCCTATACAGGGCTGCCTTCAGATGTCTTCTAAAGTTTACATAGTTACTCATCTCCTCAATATCTGTGGGAGGGTGTTCCACAGGGTGAGGCCACTACCAAGAATGTCCTCTGCCTGGTTCCCTGTATCAGTTACAGATAGGTAGCCATGTTGGTCTGCCATAGTCAAAATAAAAAAATTCCTTCCAGTAGCACCTTAAAGACCAACTAAGTTAGTTCTTGGTATGAGCTTTTGTGTGCTTTTTGGTATCTGAAGAAGTGTGCATGCACACGAAAGCTCATACCAAGAACTAACTTAGTTGGTCTTTAAGGTGCTACTGGAATGAATTTTTTTATTTTGGTTCCCTGTAGTTTCACTTGCGTGCCAAGGCCCCGTGACTTGCAGTTCCCTAGTGGGTAATAAACACACGGACAAAAGTATTTAGGCTTATGGGTTCAAATAGGCCACAACTTTATTGGTTACAGATGTGAGCGGTTTGGCTTAGGCACTGGGTGACACTCAACTCCCACCCATCTGCAGGGAGTCCAGCTAAGGGCAAACCACCAATAGGGGGAGATCTATGACTTACATCAAATAGGGGCACCCCAACAGTTCCCCGTTGTGGTCATGGCATGGCCCTAGCCCATGTCCAGGCATCGGATAGGATCCACACCCCCGGATCCCTTTAAGAGGATACCCTTAATGAGGAGGAGCAGGAGGAGGCTACAACTTCCCCTCCATCCAAACAAAGGCTTACCCAATGCCTAACCTCACAAAGTTGTGACGATTGCTACAAGGTAGGCAAAAACCAAATGGCTGGTGCCAATTTGCCAAGTGAAAACCCTACCCGACCCCAACAATATGGCAGCTGACATTTGTCCATAGCAAGGTCATGTCATAGCAAAGCATAAAAAAGAAGGCAGGTGGGTTGGGAGATCTGGCAAAGGACGAGAGAGGAGGGCCACCTGGCTGTGCCACAGATTAAATTACCCATGGCCACACCCCCAACTGGCACTGATTGGACAGCAGGGCAACCCTGGGCATGGCCCCACCCAATGCCGGTGACGCAGCCAGGATGGCACTAGGGGGTTGTCAATCTCTGCCCCCACCAGATCACTGCAGTGGTCGGGATGCCTGGCTGCAAATCCGCCCACCGGAAAAGGTGAGTGGACTTCTCACAGTGAGGGAACCTCCAGAAGACCCTTGGTGTTAGATCTCAGTGTCTGGGCTGAACAATGGGGGTGAAGGTGCTCCTTCAGGATTTAAAAGGATTTAAAGGCAAAGAGCCTCATATCATGCACAGAGTGCCCTTCCTTTCTTCTGCATTGGAGCAGGTATGCCAATAGGTTGTGTCATTTCAGGGATGTGAAAACTAAATTTTTGCAAATTTATTCAGCAAATTTATTCAGGTGCCTTAAAAACAGGTTTTTGGGTGTGAGGATTTCAAATCTACTATTTTTCTGTTTGGACAACATTTAGTTTGGTAAGACCACATAGGAATGAGGAAACACATAAATTGCTTTCAGAAAACCAAAGAATTTTATCTTCTGAAAATTTTAGGTAATACAGTGATACCTCCGGTTGCAAACGGGATCCATTCCAAAGGTCCAGCCGTATCCTGAAGTTTTTGCAACGGAGGACTGCTTCTGCGCACTCGCGTGGCGAGGTTTACAGCTTCTGCACATGTGCATGCGCACGCGGCAAAAACCTGGAAATATACTTCCGGGTTTGCCGCTTACGTATCCCAACGTTTATGTAACCGGAGGGATACGTAAGCAGAGGTACAACTTTTATTATAATCATAATAAAAAAATTTAATGGCAAGTACTTGGCAATCATTTTTAATGATTCCTATGCAATTCTACACACATTTTGTTTACCAAGCAAAACAAAACTATATTAATTTAACCAATATATGTTTTGCATTTTCAAGTCACGTTACAACTTTTTAGCAGCCCTCTTTTTTGGGGAAATGGAAAGCTGAAAAATTCAACACCTCCTAGTATGACAACAAGCTGCTTTTCTGCCTTGAATGTCTCCTGGGTGCTGTGATGGCTGAGGAGCAGCTGGAGACAGGAGGGGTTCTGCACAGTGATAGCAGTGAATTCCACACCTCATGGCATCCATCTTGCCCAAATCACATACACCTCTGTGTGCCTCCTGATGGAGGGCAAGCTCTCTACATCACATGAGGATTCACAGCCATTTCCTTTTGCTTTCTGCAGGACCTTCGAGGCAGCGTGCAGAAGATCTGTCATTTTCTTGGCAAGGAGCTGAACAGCCAACAAATTGAGTCTGTGGTGGAAAATGCCTCTTTCCACAAGATGAAGGACAACAAGATGTCCAACTTTTCCTTAATACCAGAGAGCATTTTTGACCACACAAAAGCAAAGTTCATGAGGAAAGGTAAAAACATTGGACGCCAAGGAATAAGGCCATAATGCTGCGTGCCCAGGGGTGAAGAACCTTTTCCTTTTCTGTGGATGTCTATTGCCTCACAGAACAAGCCAATCCCCAACTAGGCCAGAAAGTGGGGACAGTTTGCCTGATATCATACGGTTCTCTCTGTGCAACATCTCACCTATGTCTAGCTTTGTTGCATGGATGCCCCAGTCAAAACAAGAGGTGTTCTGAGAACAAGGGTATGCCTGTAAGATTTTGAGGCTTGGATAATTCTGGGGACTGCCTGAAAATAGGTTGCAGATTCTCCAGGCCATCAAGACACAGTAGTTGCCTCAGGGTTGTTTATGCCAGAGTTGGCAGGTTCTGTGCCTTTCACATCGATTGGGAGAGCAAGCAGAAATTCAGCAGGCAGAGCAACAGACACACAGTTCTTGGAGATCTCTAAGGTGCGATAAGAAAGTATGGCTGGACTCAGCTGGTCCATCCAGGTACCCAACATGCCTGCATTAGTGCTGCTGGAAAGCCAAATCAGGAGGGTGGGAATGGTTGGGGAGGAGCTCAGGGCAAACAGCTAGGGGGCATGTGTTTACTTCCATAACATCAGCCATCTGAGGGAGCTGCCACATGTCTGAGCATGAGAAATAAAAGTTATAATTTGAGCTGAAGTAATTTCATGCAAACTTCTTTGTGGTTGACATTTGCTCTTGTGTTGTTCTAGGGATCTCCGGGGACTGGAAGAACCACCTGACAGTGGCCCAGAGTGAACGCTTTGATGATGCCTATCAGGAGAACATGCGTGGTGTGAATATGACCTTTCCTTGGGAATGAAGAATCCCAGATTGTTGCTCCTGATTTTCTCCACATTCTTATGTATCGTATGGTTTGGCTATTTTCTGCTACCACTTTGCTAAATAAACATACCAGATCAGGAACAGTTGTTCTTTATTTTTTTACCAAATCACAAAGTGTCTTTAGAGCTTGGAGGTCTCACTGCAGCAGCTCCAGGAGAAATGCTGAGACCGAGATACCCCTTGAACATCGCCTTCATAGACCTGATGAAGGCCTTCAACCTTGTCAGCCAAAAAGGACTCTTCACACTGCTCAAAATAGGATGTCCACAGAAGCTTCATGAGATGATTGTGCTCTTCCATGATAACATGCCCAGCACCTTCCAATATGACGGCACATCCTCAGATGCCTTCCCTGTTTGTGTTCTTTTCTTAAATTCACGAACTGCTCTTATAAAAGTTCCTCTTTGAATGCTAAAGAGCAGGGTAAAATGAATAAATTTACTCTTAATGGCCTGCACTGGCCTGGTGCAACAGAGAATTTCCAAGCAGGCATTTAAATGGTGGTACAGAAGGCTCCCACTGAATCTCTGTTTTTAAGGTGTTCCACAGGGCAAGGCCTATGACACTGAAAGCTCGGTTTCTTGTTGTCAAATGAGACACACCAACTTGGGGGACAACTGAAGATGTTCCTGCAGATGATCTCAGTGATCGTGGTAGACCATAAGGGTTCAGGTGATCCCTGACCTATCTTGGATCAGTTTGTTCAGGGCTTTGTAAATCAATGCAAGAACCTTGAACCTGGCTCAGTAGCAGATGAGCAGCCAGTGCAGCTGTTTTAACAGTGGTGTCACAGGTTCTCGACCAGAAGCTCCCATTAGCAATATGGCTGCTGTATTTTGCAGCAGCTGGAGTTTCAGAACCAGCCCCACAGGCAGCCCCACAAGGAAAACATTACAGCAATCTAGCCTCAAGGGTGCATGAACTACAGTGGACATGCTACAGACTGGGGCAAAAGCTGTTCTCAGTTGGCATGCTGCTTGAAGAAAAGTGGGAAGAGCAAGTTGAATTGGAGGCTGATTCAGGCCTATTCCAGTGACAGTGGGGGCAGGGATCTGGGCTGAGTCAGGTTGAGGCAGCCTAGGATTTCAGAGTGATCCAGGCCTGTTACAAGATGTGGCGTTGGGTGGGGAGCCGGAGGGGTCTGTTTTGCTAGGATGTTCCATGCAGGGAATCAGAGGCGTAACTAGGGTCCCTTGTGCCCTTGGCAAGGAGATTTATCGTGCACCCCTCCCCCCAAAAATTGCCTTTATCCTGCAGTGTGAGAAGGGTGGTAAGCTTCTTTCATGTATGAACTGACAGAAACAATGGCTTCATGTCAGTAGACACATATATGTTATCCACTCCGTAGTCTGGTACCCCTAAGTACCATTTCCTGAACCCCTAAGTTTCTTCAATGAAAGCGCTGGAGAAGCAGATCTGAGCAGAGTTGAATCTTTGCATAACAGCTGGTGAGCAGCAGATTTAGTGTGGAGGGCTGCAAAATGTCCCTTCTCAAGTGCCTCTCCCAGCAAGATTGAACCTTCTCCCCATCTATGATGGGGGAGGGGAGAACACACATTCTCCCCTGACTGAATGTTTAAGTCTTGCTCTGTGAGCCAGGAAAAGAAGGAAGCTCCAGACTCAACTGTAATGAGCAGGCCTGTATCTTTCAGAAGCATGCCTAGTCTGGAATGCTCCCCTCTCTGGTTGGCAGTGGTTTCATCCAAAGTTCATTGGCACTTTCATCCTATCTATTTAGGAAGTGCATGCTATGCTGAGTTGTTGATCTTCTGCTGACAGAAAAATATACCTGCTGAAGTTTCCCTCATTCCTCCTGCTTCCTGATATTACTGCAGACTCTTTGCAAGGTTTCCTCACACCGTAAGTATCTTTCCCAGACCCACAGGATGCTCCAGTAGCTGCTGAATTATAAAGACTGCTCCTGTTTCCTTCCTGTATTCAAGGTTTGCTTACGTTCTTTCAGATCATCTCAACCTCATTTTTCTCCCCTTGATGAATTCTTCCCCAGTTGCCTTCTCCCTTTTCCAGATTCCCGCTTTCCTTTTCCAGACTGGAACATGCATGGGTTTTAAATTAACTGCCTTATTCTATAAATGTAGCAGTGGAAGAAAGACAGGGCAACAGGTCCACCCACTGGCTCTTCTGAGAGACCTGCTCCTCCTGGCTCCTCTCCTCCCTGAACTGTCTGCTATTGGCAGTCCTCCACCTGTTGAGAGGGAAGGGAGAGCAATGCCTCTGCTGAGAGACCCGCTTCATTTCACTTCTCTTCTTCTCAAACAGATTTCATGCAATTTGGTAATCAGTTTCAGATCTTTGAAGCTTTACTTTACTTTGAAGGTTTTCTTCCTCCTTCACCTTTGGATTGTCTTTTGAGATTTTAAGGCTGTGAGTGGGTACTGTTTGCTCTGCTCTTGGTTTACCGCTGTTACGTAAAGCTGTTCTGGACATGTTTGCAGCTACTGAACAAGTCGAGTGCTGTAAATAAATAAATGAGTATCAATGGTTCCATATATGGACAAAAGTTCGCCTCACCTGGCCTCCTACTGGCAGAAGCCGGGAAGAGGAAAGACTCTTTTGCACTTCAGGTAAACAGTATGAGAATCTATAATGAACTAAAAAAGGTATTTAAATATACCTTCCTTAAGAAACCAGAGGCCTTCCTCTTGGGCATTGTCAGCCAAATGGTGCCAAAGAAGGACAGAACTTTCTTTATGTATGCGACAACAGCTGCAAGAGTACTCATCGCAAAGTACTGGAAGACAGAAGATTTGCCCACTCTGGAAGAATGACAGATGCAACTGATAGACTACATGGAATTGGCAGAAATGACTGGCAGAATCTGAGACCTGGGAGAAGAGTCAGTGGAAGAGGACTGGAAGAAATTTAAAGACTATTTGCAAAAGTATTGTAAACTGTATGAATGTTAGAATGATGCAGGATATGAAGATAACATGGCATTAGTGACATATTTGAGAGGAGTATGCAAAATTGGTTTATAAGAACAAAGTTGAAATTTGAACAATATTATGTCAAGCTCAAATAATATAAAGGGGATAAAGTTGGAGACATAATAGTTGAAATGTATAATATAAAATAAGATTTGAAAGAAGGTGAAGTTTTGCTGAACAAGATCTTGCAAATGAGAACACAGAAAAGGGAGATGTGAGGGAGTCAAGAAAGAGGGTTATGGAAATAATACTTAAGAAATTGAATCTTTTTTTTTCTTTTTCATGTCTTTTTCATGCTTTTTCTCTGTTTTTTTGTATGTTTTGTATGTTTTTCTTGTATTGACTGCGATGGTGTTTTTTTTCTTTGGTTGTGAATGTGAAGTTGGTTATATTGTTTAAAACCTTTAATAAATATTTTATGAAAAAAAAAGAGAGAATAGCCCCAGAAGCAGCTGTGCATGTTTGTGTATGGAGGGGTGTGTGTCTTTTTTTAGGCAGGTGGGGCTTTGATGTTGCACTCCCTTCTTGCGTAAACTGATTTTCCTCCAGTTGATGCATAGTGGCAGTGATCCAGAGGAGGTGAATTTCCTCATGGAAATGAAGGTGATTTTCCTCATGGAAGTGAAGGTGACTGGAGTTTATTGTGTGACTATTTTGTGTCCAATATGTTACTGCGATTTGGAAGTCTGATATGATGTGCTCTCAAAACCGAGTTCATTGGATGTGACATAATATCTCTCTCTCTCTCTCTCTCTCTCTCTCTCTCTCTCTCTCTCTCTCTCTCTCTCATCTTCAGTTTTTCAGTGTCTTCAATGGCTTATTTCAAATACAAGGGGTTCCAATTTGCTCACCTTTTGATGTCCGTGGAAACACTCAGCTATGTGAAAAATGAACTCCAACTGTTGGATGATGATATAGTGAATGTCACTTACCCCAAGTCAGGTCAGTGGTGCAATTAGGTAAACAGACTTTTGCTTTAGACTTAAAATATCCACTAAGCCTGCCAGGTATGTTTGTTTTTGACATACTGTATTTTTTGCTCTGTAACACGTACTTGACCATAACACGCACATCGTTTTTAGAGGAGGAAAACAAGAGGGGAAAATTCTGAAGAAACAGTGGATGTATCATTTTTGTGCCTCATGCTGTGGCCACAGACATGTGATCTGATGGTGAATTTGGGGTGACCCAATGCAAAAATCCAGAGAATCCCTGTGGATCTGTGCTTTGTAACCACGTTTTTACACCATTGCAGCCCCAGGCAACAGTGGGTGCGTGATTTTTTTGGTGCAGGCTGTAGCCATGGACATGTAATGTGATCTGATGGTGAATTTGGGGTGACCCAATGCAAAGATCCTGAGGATCCGTATGGATCTGTGCTTTGTAACCACGTTTTAAGTGGGGAGGGAAGGAAAAACACACAAGAGGGGTGTGCAGAGAAGCAGCTGGCTAAGAATGCAGGAGAGGGATTTAATGGGAGGAAGGAAAGGAAGGCAAAAGTTTTCCCCCACCCACCCACCCAAGCCAGCCCTCTCTCTCTCTTTCTCTCTCTCTCCCCCCACCTGCATGTTTCTCCAGCATGCGGAGAAGCAGCTGGCTAAGAATGCAGGAGAGGGGTTTAACGGGAGGGAGGAAAGGAAGGCAAAAGTTTTTCCCCACCCAGCCACCCAAGCCAGCCCTCTCTCTCTCTCCCACCTGCATGTTTTCCAGCTGCCTGCGAGTCCCTAAAATGCTTCCCTGGACGCAGCAGCACCGGAGCACGGAGAGGAATTAGAAGGAAGGACGCGATCCTTTCCTTTCCCCTCTGCTTGCCTGGAGGGGAGGGGTTGCCTGAAGGGGAGGGGATTTGCCTGCTCTTTGTTCCGTTTGAGCAAACAGGAACCGAAACATAAGGGGGTGGGCAGTAAGACCCTGAGGCAGAATGCAGGAAAGCAACAGCTTCCTCTCTCGCGCGATCAGATTTTTGCCCCTGCGCTCGGGACAGTTGGCTCCAGGGACCACACATTTGCTCAATAACACGCACAGACATTTCCCCTTACTTTTTAGGAGAAAAAAATCTGTGTGTTATAGAGAGAAAAGTACGGTAAGTCATGAACAACCACCATGTAGCTGCATAATAATAATAATAATAATAATAATAATAATAATAATAATAAATGAATGAATAAATGAATGAATGAATAAATAAATAAATAAATTATTATTTATACCCTGCCCACCTGGCTGGGCTTCCCCAGCCACTCTGGGCGGCTACCAACCAAATATTAAAATACATCAAACATTAAAAGCTTCCCTAAACAAGGCTGCCTTCAGATGTCTTGTAAAGGTTTGGTAGTTGTTGTTCTCTTTGACATCTGGTGGGAGGGCGTTCTACAGGGTGGGCGCCACTACCAAGAAGGCCCTCTACCTGGTTCCCTGTAACTTGGCTTCTGGCAGGGAGGGAACCACCAGAAGGCCCTTGGTGCTGGACCCCAGTGTTTGGGTAGAATGATGGGGGTGGAGACGCTCCTTCAGACATACTGGACCAAGGCCATTTAGGGCTTTAAAGGTCAGCACCAACACTTTGAATTGTGCTCGGAAATGCACTGGGAGCCAATGTAGGTCTTTCAAGACCGATATTAGGTGGTCTTGGCGGCCGCTCCCAGTCACCAGTCTAGCTGCTGCATTCTGGATTAGTTGTAGTTTCCGGGTCACCTTCAAAGGTAGCCCCACGTAGAGCGCATTGCAGTAGTCCAAGTGGGAGATAACCAGAGCATGCACTAATCCGGCGAGGCAGTCCGCAGGCAGATAGGGTCTCAGCCTGCGTACCAGATGGAGCTGGTAAACAGCTACCCTGGACACATTATTCACCTATGCCTCCATGGACAGCTGTGAGGCCAAAATGACTCCCAGGCTGCGCACCTGGTCCTTCAGGGGCACAGTTACCCCATTCAGGACCAGGGAATCCTCCACACCTGCCCGCCTCCTGTCCCCCCAAAGCAGTACTTCTGTCTTGTCAGGATTCAACCTCAATTTGTTAGCCACCATCCATCCTCCAACCACCTCCAGACACTCACACAGGACCTTCACTGCCTTCACTGGTTCTGATTTAAAAGAGAGGTAGAGCTGGGTATCATCTGCATATTGATGGACACCCAGCCCAAACCCCCTAATGATATCTCCCAGCAGCTGCATATAGATGTTGAAGAGCATGGGGGAGAGGACAGAACCCTGAGGCACCCCACAAGTGAGACCTTGGAGTCATCTTTGATAGCTCAAGGAAGACGTTGACCCAGTGTGCAGTAGTTGTGAGAAAAGCAGATTCCATGCTGGGGAACACTAGGAAGGGAATGAACACAAAACTGCTGCTAAGATAATGCTTCTCTCTAGCTTCCCACAGGCTTCTGGGAGAAACAGGATGCCAGACTCAGTGGGTCATTGGCGTCATCCAGAAGGCTATTCTTCTGTTCTCATTTGTGCCACACTCAACAAAAAAATATAGTCAATTTCACCACGGTAAACCATTCCAAAATTTTGGGGATCTTGCCCCATAGGAGGGTGCTGAATAGCTAGCATATGATGAAGATCCATTCAAATTCTTATGTTCCTCTAATTGCTTTTGCAAGGGCCAAAGATTAACGCACAGTGACTTACTGGTGGATTTCCTCCTAGGTACTCATTGGATGTCGGAGATCTTGAGCTTAATCCAGAGTCAAGGGGACCCCTCATGGGTTCAGAAGGTACCACTGTGGGAAAGGGCACCCTGGATTGAGTTGGACGAACATTTGAAGATTGCCTTGAAAAATCCTTCTCCCAGGATCCTGGCTACTCACCTGCCATTCCAGCTTTTCCCCAAGTCCTTCCTCCACTCCAAGGCCAAGGTAAGAGAGGAACAATGGACACATCAAGACTGCCTTTGACTCCTGTCTTTTTGACACACAGATGTGGGGGATTTGGGAACACTTGACACAGCCTCTTTACAGGAGGATGCTATTTTTTGTACTAGAGAATGGGGAGAAGTACTGGGAATCTCCTTAGAAGTTTCGTGATTGTGGAAGAACTTGAATTAGACATGGTCCACATGCATAGTCAGTCCAGGTCCTCACTGGAGGCTTCCCTTGTTTCCATGTCAGGTTTTATTTATAATGCCTTCAGTTTGCTGCCACAATCTGCCTAATGTTAGCGTTGGGCTGCCTGGGCCCTCCCTAAATGTGGCCCTGCCTTTGTTACAGGTCATCTATACTCTGCGTAACCCTAGAGATGTGATGGTTTCAAGCTACCACTTCATCAAAGGCTTTAAAGAATGGAAGGATGCTGGGACTTTGGAAGAGTTCATGGAGAGATTCCTGAGTGGGGAAGGTATGGAAGAAGGCAAATCAGCCACTCCTGTTTGGTGTGACCCAGCACCAGTGATACGGAATATCAGAATGTATATATTTTTAGCTAACGCAACAGTCCTATCAGAGAACTATAATTCCCAGTTGGATACATGGAGAAGGGGAGAAATGGGGAGGGGTCCTAAATTTGTTATTTGCTTTCAAAGAAAATCAATAAATGCCCGTTCAAATGGGCGAGAAAGGCACTAAAATGAGAATAGGGTGAAACTTAAGGAAAGTCCTTAACACCAACAAGACAATAGATCAGAATCGATGATAGCAGAAATTCTCACTGGTGGCAGAAAGAAAAAGAAACCTTAATGGAGAAAGCCCATTAAAGTGTAAAATTGTTGACTCATTCAAACATTTACTTCTTCTGTACGTGGATAATGTCAGTAGATAGATCAGTCAGCAGGTGGCATTGGACTCAGGGTAGCGTTGAAGTCTCCTGTTACTGATTTTGTTCTTAAGGGATAATGCAGTTATTTTCCAAGTTCCTGACTGGTGTTTCCTCTACATGTACAATAGCATTCTCTACTCCCTCCCACAACTCCTTACATTTCATCCTTGCTTCCCCTTTGCTCTTCCAGTAGGTTATGGTTCCTGGTTTGACCATGTGAAAGGCTGGATGGGGATGAAGGACAGAGCCAACATCTTCTTCATCACCTATGAAGAACTACAGCAGGTAAAGGTCCAGTTTTAACTGTGTTGACCTGCAGCCCCAATTCTGATATTATTCACACATGAAGCTGCCTTCTTTTTTGAAAGATTCTACTAATATTGGCCAGAAAGGGATTCTGAGCATGTGCAAAATTCAGTGCTACCTCTATACACACTGTATATCATGTGCAGAGTACATTTCCTTATTTCTACATTGGAGCAGATGTGCCAATAACCTGCTTTTCTGCTGCAAAGGTAATGTCTCTTGCTAACTCAGGTGCCCCCTGTGTTCGGTACCGGCTGAGGAGAGGTGGAGACAGAGTGGCTTCTGCAAGGTGATAACAGCAAATTCCACATCCTCAAGACATTCATTTTGCCCAAAGCGAATTCCGACATAAGGAGGAGGTGGAGTTGCGGGCTCACGCCCCCAACAACTGTGCGCGGCTAGCTTTAGCCCCGCATGACCTGGGGAATCCTTGGGCCGCGTCAGCCCCAGGGCCTGCGAATAGGCTGGCCCCGGGGGCGTGGCCTGGGTCATTTAATGCCGGTGCGGCCCCGGGATCTCCCCTTTTCGTCTTTGCATTCCGGTAAAGATTTGGGGGGGGGCGTTGCCTCGTCCAAAACCTATGGAGGCCAGGGCCTAAAGCCCCCCCCCGAGCGGTGACCCCTCGGGGAGTTCCTAGTGATGTACATATCAGGGCTCCCCCTACTGATGTTAACCCTTTACAGTTTTCATGCTAACAGGCTGAAGCAGGATAGTCTGATAGGACCAATGCCTAAAGCCAATACCGCTCTTACCTGTAGCCAATAAAGTTGTGGCCATTTTTTGCCCATTAACCTAAACTAATGGTGTCCTGTGTCTTCATTTATTCCAACTGGTGGGAGGCGGGAATTGCCGTGCAATGCACCTTGCATACTGGTCCTCATGCTCTCTGTGTGCCTCCTGATGAAGGGCAAGCTCTCTACATCACATGAGGAGTCACAGCCATTTGATTTTGCTTTCTGCAGGACCTTCGAGGCAGCGTGCAGAAGATCTGTCATTTTCTTGGCAAGGAGCTGAACAGCCAACAAATTGAATCTGTGGTGGAAAACGCCTCCTTCCACAAGATGAAGGACAACAAGATGTCTAACTTTTCCACAACACCAGAGAACCTTTTTGACCATACAAAAGCAATACTCATGAGGAAAGGTAATAACATTCTAGTGCCAAGGAATAAGGCCACAATGCTCATGCTAGGGGTGAAGAACCTCTTCTTTTTCTGTGGATGTTTGAATGTCTCACAGAAAAAGTCTATCAGCAACCAGTCAATAGAGCGTAGAGTCAGAGCTGACTGTGAACACAGCTTGCAGGTCCAGAAGGGGGTGCAGTTTGCAGGATTGTATACCTTCCTTTCTGTGCAACATCCCATCTATCTATTTCATGGGTGTCCAGATCAAAATAAGGAATTATTCTGAAAGAGGCAGTCTGGAGAACAAGGGTGTTTCTGCACGATTTTGAGACCTGGATAATGCTGGGGACTCCCTGAATATAGGTTGCAGATTCTCCAGGCCATCAAGACACAGTGGTTGCCTCAGAGTTGTTTATGCTAGAGTTGGCAGGTTCTGTGTCTTTCACATTGATTTGGAAAGCAAGCAGAAATTCAGCAGACAGAGTAACAGACACACAGTTCATGGATATCTCTGTGGTGCAATAAGAAAACATGGCTGGATGAGACGCCCAACTGGCCCAGGTACCCAACATGAATACATTAGTGCTGCTGGAGAGTCAAATCAGGAGGGTGGGAATGGTTGGGGAGGGGCTCAGGGCAAACAGTCAGGGGGCATATTCTTTCCCCCCTAATGTCAGCATATTCTGTGCCCTTCACATTTATTTGGAAAGCAAGCAGAAATTCAGCACTTAAACCATTCCAAATCTCTGCACGTATACATTCCTGAGTCCTCTGCTATAGGGCCACAGAGTCTGAGTTCTCCATCTCTAAAGCTGCAAAGGGAACCTAACTGAATGGTTTTTCACCTCAAAGTGGTTAAAATGGATGTGAGAACAAAGTGCCCCACTGTGCCCTCATTGACTGGTGGCTGTTCATGAGAGAAAGCTTGGTATGGAGGTCCTTGAGGCAAGCTTTTATGTCATGTGCAATCTGAGGTGGTACCGTCCTCTAACAAGAATGGACCATGCCAGAGACGGCATGTCTGCCTCATCATCAGAAGTGGTAAATGCGTAGAGAGCAAGCAGGACCCATTGCATTTTCCTGCCAGATGTGCTGGAGAAGGCTACAGTTCTTCATTCCACATACAGATGCTGACAGGATTTGCTGCTGCATCTAAACAACGAAAGAACAGTGTCCTCCATTTTACCTGAGGGCAATAGGCTTTTAAGGGACAGACATTGTAGCTCTACAGCTCAGCACTGCTTACTAATGCCTGAGCATGAGGAAGAAAAGCTCTAATTTGAGCTGAAGTAATTTCAGGTGAACTTGTTTGTGGTTGGCATTTGCTCTTGTGTTGTTCCAGGGATCTCTGGAGACTGGAAGAACCACCTGACAGTGGCGCAGAGTGAACGCTTTGACCATGCTTATCGGGAGAACATGCGTGGTGTGAATATGACCTTCCCGTGGGACTGAAGAATGCCAGATTGTTGCTCCTGCTGCTCTCCACATTCTTATGTATCAGATGGATTGGGTATTTTCTGCTGAATAAACAGATACCTGATCAGGAATGGTACAGTTGCTGTTATTTGTTTTTTGTTTACTAAATCACAATGTGGCTTTAGAGCTCAGGGTTCTCACTGCGTCAGCTGAGACTGAGACATCCCTTGTACATCGCCTTCATAGACCAGATAATGGCCTTCAAACTCTTCACACTGCTCAAGATAGGATGTCCACCTAAGCTTCACAAGATGATTTTCTACTTCCATGAAAACATGCCCAGGTCCACCCAATATGAAGACTCGTCCTCAGATGCCTTCCCTGTTTGTGTTCTTTTTTAAAATGCGTGTACTGCTCTTAAAACAGTTCCTCTTTGAATACTAAAGAGCAGGGTAAACTGAATAAATTTATATAATGGGTTAGAGACTGGGTAAGTGAATATTTATTTGTTCATTCATAAATTTTTTTATATCCAACTGTATCATAAAACCAAACAATAAAATCACAAAAATCTAAGAACAAGTTAAAAAACAAACAAAAATAAATTAAAAACAAACAGCAACAGACCATAGTGGGAGGTGTACTCTTAATGGCCTGCAATGGCCTGGCATAACAGAGAATTTTCAAGCAGGCGTTTAAAAGGTGGTACAGAAGGCTCCCACTGAATCTCTGTTGGCAAGGGGTTCCACAGGGCAAGGCCAATGACACTGAAAGCTCGGTTTCTTGTTGTCAAATGAGACACACCAACTTGGGGGACAACTGAAGATGCCCCTGCAGATGATCTCAGTGATCGGGCTGGACTAGAAGAGTTCAGGTGATCCCTGATGTATCCTGGACCAGGTTGTTCAGGGCTTTGTAAATCAATGCAAGAACCTTGAACCTGGCTCAGTAGCAGATGAGCAGCCAGTGCAGCTGTTTTAACAGTGGGGCCACATGTTCTCAACCAGAAGCTCCCGTTAGCAATATTGCTGCAGAATTCTGCAGCAGCTGGAGTTTCCGAACCAGACCCACAGGCAGCCCCACAAGGAACACATTACAGTAATCTAGCCTCAAGGGTACCAGTGCATGAACTACAGTGGACATGCTACAGACTGGGGCAAAAGCTATTCTCAGCTGGCATGCTGCTTGAAGAAAACTGGGAAGAGCAAAGACCAGAAGAAAAAGAAAAGAAGAGGCAGCCAGTGGTGGAAAGTTCTTCACAAGTTGAATTGCAGGCTGATTTAGGCCTATTCCAGTGACGGGGTGGTGGCGGTGGCTGGGGCAGGGATCTGTGCTTAGGCTGAGTCAGGTTGAGGCAGCCCAGGATTTCAGAGTGATCCCCAAGGAGCTTAATTGTGCACCCTTCCTCAAATTGCCTTTATCATGCAGTGTGAGAAGGACGGTAAGCTTCTTTTATGTATGAACTGACAGAAACAGCAGCTTCATGTCACCAGACACATATATGTTATCCACTCCATAGTCTGGTGCTTGATTTTTGCACCACTGGCAGGGACCCGTTTCCTTAACCCCTAAGTTTCTTCAGTGAAAGCGCTGGGGAAGCAGGTCTGAGCAGAGCTGAATCCTTGCATAACAGCTGGTGAGCAGCGGACTTTGTCTGGAGGGCTGGAAAATGCTCCTTCGTAAGTGACTCTCCTAGCAGGATCGAACCCCCTCCCCATCTATGAATGTGGGAGGTGTGTGTGTGGGGGGGGGGAGAGAACACACCTTCCCCCTTGACTAAATGTTTAAGTCTCGCTCTGTGAGCCAGGAAAAGAAGGAAGCTCCAGATTCGAACGGAAGTGAGCATGGCCTGTGTCTTTCAGAAGCAAGCCTAGTCTGGAATAGAAACTCCCCTCTCTGGTTGGCAGTGGTTTCATCCAAAGTTCATTGGCACTTTCTTTTTTTTTAAATTAAATAATATTTATTACTTTTCCAACAATTTAAACACTACAGGAAAAAAAGAAATAAACAATACAATACAAAAACAATACCTAACACTAACACATTAAACTAACAAAACAAAACAAAAACAGTTTAAAACACATCAAACAGTTTCAATATCTTACCTTTCATTCACTTATTTCAATGACCTCCTCACACCTCCCTTTTTGTATTCCACTTCTATTAATTGTTTCAGCGATTACCGCCCAGTCAGTCTGACATCAATACCAGGGAAGATTCTGGAGCAGATCATTAAGCAAACAGTCTGTGAGCACCAGAAAGGAATGCTGTGATCACCAATAGTCAGCATGGATTTCTGAAAAATAAGTCATGTCAGACTAACCTGATCTCGTTTTTTGACAGAATTACAAGCCTGGTAGATGAAGGGAATGCAGTGGATGTAGCCTACCTTGATTTCAGCAAGGCATTTGACAAGGTGCCCCATGATATTCTTGTAAAGAAGCTGGTAAAATGCGGTCTTGACTATGCTACCACTCAGTGGATTTGTAACTGGCTGACTGACCGAACCCAAAGGGTGCTCATCAATGGTTCCTCTTCATCCTGGAGAAGAGTGACTAGTGGGGTGCCACAGGGTTCTGTCTTGGGCCCGGTCTTATTCAACATCTTTATCAACGACTTGGATGATGGACTCAAGGGCATCCTGATCAAATTTGCAGATGACACCAAACTGGGAGGGGTGGCTAACACCCCAGAGGACAGGATTGCACTTCAAAACGACCTTGACAGATTAGAGAACTGGGCAAAAACAAACAAGATGAATTTTAACAGGGAGAAATGTAAAGTATTGCACTTGGGCAAAAAAAATGAGAGGCACAAATACAAGATGGGTGACACCTGGCTTGAGAGCAGTACATGTGAAAAGGATCTAGGAGTCTTGGTTGACCACAAACTTGACATGAGCCAACAGTGTGACGCGGCAGCTAAAAAAGCCAATGCAATTCTGGGCTGCATCAATAGGAGTATAGCATCTAGATCAAGGGAAGTAATAGTGCCACTGTATTCTGCTCTGGTCAGACCTCACCTGGAGTACTGTGTCCAGTTCTGGGCACCACAGTTCAAGAAGGACACTGACAAACTGGAACGTGTCCAGAGGAGGGCAACCAAAATGGTCAAAGGCCTGGAAACGATGCCTTATGAGGAACGGCTAAGGGAGCTGGGCATGTTTAGCCTGGACAAGAGGAGGTTAAGGGGTGATATGATAGCCATGTTCAAATATATAAAAGGATGTCATATAGAGGAGGGAGAAAGGTTGTTTTCTGCTGCTCCAGAGAAGCGGACACGGAGCAATGGATCTAAACTACAAGAAAGAAGATTCCACCTAAACATTAGGAAGAACTTCCTGACAGTAAGAGCTGTTTGACAGTGGAATTTGCTGCCAAGGAGTGTGGTGGAGTCTCCTACTTTGGAGGTCTTTAAGCAGAGGCTTGACAACCATATGTCAGGAGTGCTCTGATGGTGTTTCCTGCTTGGCAGGGGGTTGAACTCGATGGCCCTTGTGGTCTCTTCCAACTCTATGATTCTATGATTCTATGTTCCTTGAAATAAAACACCACATTTCTGCATTTCTTCTGGGGGCCTCTGATTTTGAAAGTGGGGCGGCTTAAGCAGGGTTGATTTCTAGCCACAACTCACCTTCTGGCCCCTCTCAGGTGGGTGCCATTGCCATCTGGAAAAATAGCACTGGGCTCAAGTATTTAAAGGCACACCTCATTTCTTGCTTTGAGGAAAGATTTATGACCTCCCTTTTCACATGTTTCCAGGAACTGAGGTGTCTTGGGGTAACAAATGTACCACACCTTATTCTTTTCTTGCTTTAACCACTTGGAGACACTCCCCCATTTAAGGAGAGAGGCTACCAAATGGCCAGGCTGTGGGACGCCCCCTCCCCCTTGAGGTGTGTCTGACCCCCATCATTGTGTACATTTTGCTGATTAGCCAAGGCATATCTTTTTGCACATGCCTTGGGGTGGAATGTGAGTCCAATGTACCACTCCCCCTGCAGAGTTGCCTGCTGGTTTTGCCTGCTGTTTGACACAGTTTAATGGATAGTTCGGGGTTGCTACACACTGGGATCCCTTGTGCCCTTGGAAAGGAGATTTATCGTGCACCCCCCCCCCAATTGCCTTTATCCTGCAGTGTGAGGACGGCAAGCTTCTTTCACATATGAACTGACAGAAACTGTGGCTTCATGTCACCAGACACATTCCGTGTATAACATGGCCCCCCTATTATGGGGGACTCAAACTTAAGAAAATGGGGGGAGATTGCTCAGACCTGTGGAGCTTTTCCCTATCAGCTGTTGCCTCGCCGCCAGAAGTCGTATTGACAGCAAATCCACACTAGCACTTGTTGCAGCCACCAATAACACAGCTCCCATCTCAGCCTAGCGGAAGCAACCTTTTTAAAGGTTAGTTTTGAGGACAAAAACTTTGTCTATTACATGGACAAATACGGTATATGTCATCCACTCCATAGTCTGGTACATGATTTTTGCACCACTAGCAGGGGCCTGTTTCACAACCCCCCTAAGCCTCTGCAGGGAATGCGCTGGGGAAGCAGATCTGAGCAGAGTTGAGTCTTTGAAAAACAGCTGGTGAGCAGATGATCTGGTCTGGAGGGCTGCAAAATGCTCCTTCACAAGTGCCTCTCCCAGCAAGATTGAACCTCCTCCCCATCTATGAATTGGGGAGGTGGGGGGAGGGGAGAACACACATTCCCCCCTGACTGATTGTTTAAGTCTTGCTCTGTGAGCCAGGAAAAGAAGGAAGCTCCAGACTCAACTGTAGTGAGCATGGCCTGTGTCTTTAAGAGGCATGCTTGGTCTGGAATAGAAACTCCCCTCTCTGGTTGGGAGTGGTTTCATCCAAAGTTCATTGGCACTTTCATTTTATCGATGTAGGGAGTTCATGCTATGCTGGGTCGTTGTACTCCAAATATACCTGCTGAAGTTTCCGACACTTCTTACTTCCTGATATTACTGCAGACTCTTTGCAAGGTTTCCTCACACAGTAAGTATCTTTCCCAGACCCACAGGATGCTCCAGTAGCTGCTGAATTATAAAGACTGCTCCTGTTTCCTTCCTGTATTCAAGCTTTGCTTACGTTCTTTCTGATCCTCCCAATCTCATTCTCCTCCCCTTGAAGAACTCTCCCCTAATTTCCTTCTCCCTCCTTCTGATTCCCTCTTTCCTTTTCCAGATTAGAACATGCACGGGTTTTAAATTGACTGCTATATTCTATAAATGTAGCAGTGAAAGAAAGACAGGACAACAGGTCCACCCACTGGCTCTTCTGAGAGACCTGCTCCCCCTGCTCCTTTCCTCCCTGAACTGTCTGCTCTTGGCAGTCCTCCACCTGTTGAGAGAGAAGGGAGAGCAATGCCTCTGCTGAGAGACCCGCTTCATTTCACTTCTCTTCTTCCCAAAAAGATTTTTTGCAGTCTCGTCATCAGTGTCAGATGTTTGAAGTTTTACAAATGGGGTTCCCCCCCCCTTCCCTTTTGGATTGTCTTTCGAGATTTTAAGGCTGAAAGTGGGGACTGTTGGCTCTGCCCTTGGTTTACCGCTGTTACGTAAAGCTGTTCTGGAAATGTTTTCAGCTACTGAGCAAGTGAAATGCTTTAAATCAATACATGAGTATCAAGGGTTCCTAATATAAAAAATACAAAGTGAGACATTAAGGATATCCAAAGGGAAAAATATGAAGGACAGAGGTTCTGACGAACGGATTATTAAAAATGCGTGAGGCAAACGGTGGAAGTCTTTTTTTCTTTTCTTTTCCTTTTTAAAAAAAATTATTTAAGGTAGATAAGGACAAGATGAAATTATACAATTAAATATAAATATAGATGGGAAACGGCTATGTATTGTGAGTACTTATCTACTTTAAAAAAATTCACTTATGATCTTTTTCCGTTACTTCTTTATTCTTTCTTTGTTCTTTTTTCTGATATCTTTCATTTCACTGCTTTATTGTGAATAGCATTTTATAGAGGTATAAAGAGCTGTAAATATGAAAAGAGATAAAATATTCCCTAATTCTTTTTCCTTGGTTAGTTATATTTTCTTTTTCTCTTGTATTTTCTTTTGTTGTGAATATGTATGTTTTCTAATTTGTATTTAATAAAACTATTAAAAAATAATTCAAAAATTCAAAAAAAAAGAGTATCAAGGGTTCCATATACAGGCAAAAGTTCGCCTCACCTGGCCTCCTATTGGCAGAAGCAGGGAGGAGGAAAGACTATTTTGCACTTCAGGTAAACAGTGTGAGAGTAGCCCCAGAAGCAGTCGTGCATGTGTGTGTGTACAGAGGGGTTTGTGCCTTGCTTTGGGTAGGTGTGAACATGGCGTAAACCGATTTTCCTGTAGTTGATACATAGTTGCAGTCATTCTAGAGGATGTCTTTGGACCTATTTCCTAATGGAAGTGATTTGAGTTAATGGTATGAAAACATGTGCCAATAATCAAATTGAGATTTGAAAGCCTGCTGTTGTCAGGATCTGGCTGGCTGCAGTGTGGTGGGAGGCACCAGTTGAAGGCGCAGAGTCAGGAGTTTGGTGGTGGGACACTGAGGAGAGGTCAGAAGGAGAGGATTGGGAGAAGGAGAAGGATGCTGAGGTTTACTGAGCAGGGAAAAGTGATGACAGCGAGCAGTTCAGACTGAAGCAGATAAGGGGGCGGGTCAAGGAGCTGCTGAAGAATCATGGGAATGGCCCTTTCTGGCTGCAAGAAGCTCCTCCCGTATCCCGATCTCAAAGAACATGCAAGATCATGAGGAGGGCAGAGAAGAGTCAAGAGATATGCAGAGACAGTTGGAGACTGCTTGGGTAACATCCGGGAGAGGAGGAGCCTTAGAAAGTGTGGAAGAAAGGGACATTCAGTCCCGACAACAGCTCCATAAAAGAAAGACTGACCAGGAAGTATTGCTAAGTTGTATGCCATTTCCTTGAATAAACCACTGATTTCACTGACAACGGACTTTTCCTCTTTGCGCTGACCAGTATCTGACCCAGCCTTGATAGATATGACATGTACTCAGAAGTGAGTTCCTTGGATTTCCCCCCACCACACCTGGTGGTACCACTCAACTATCTATTGATGGCCCATCACCAACTCCTGAACTCTCCCCTTCCTCCTGCTCCCCAGCTATCCACAGAGCTTGGCTCTAGAACAGTAGCTACCTTAATTTTCCGTAAGGATGTGACATAATCTCTCTCCCTCTCTCTCTCATCTTCAGTTTTTCAGAGTCATCAATGGCTACTTTCAAATACAAGGGCATCATTTTTACTCAACAGCATAACTCAGTGGAAAAACTCAGCTATTTGGAAAATGACTTTCAACTGTTAGATGATGATATAGTGAACGTGACTTACCCCAAGTCAGGTCAGTGTTGCAATTAGGTAAATAGACTTTGGATTTAGACTTAAAGTATCTACGAAACCTGCCAGGTATAAGTATGCTTTTGACATAAGTCATGAACAACCACCAAGTAGCTGCATAGTCCTAAATTTTGGCTTAATCTCTGGAAACCCATGAAAAATGAATGTGTTTAGTTTTTCAGATGTTGCGATATATAAGACCTTCTTCAACCAGGTATAAAGGGAAAAAGTCAGGTTAGTTCTCCATCAATGGATAACGATTAGTCAAGGAGCAATAAACAAATAAATTATAAGAAATTTACAAATAAGGAAGGTGGACAGCAAACAAGTTGAATATCTGAATAGACCTGTCCACCGCATGTGAAAGTTACATGTTTTTCACTTTTTGAAGTACGCAAAGTGAAACACAGACATTCTCTGAATTTAGCAATGCACTTCTTCAGCTAAGTAATGTGTACAAAAATGCATATACTAGAATAGTGTGCATAAAATACATACTTTAGTGGGGGGGGGGTGTGTGAATAAAAATTTATTATAGTAAGGTAAGGGAAAAAGCTTTGTAGAAATGTGCAAGAAAATTCAGAAACTGACATGGAAATATGGAGAATTAAATGTAAGATTGCAAAAAGGAGAAATCAAAATAGACGTATTACACCATCCCTAGCCACTGTTGATGTTCACGGAAAGAAGTGAAAGAACATTTGAAATTCATGGGGATGTCCGGAAACCTTGCAAAAAAATAAGAGAGATTTTCAAATCTTTCTTTCTTTCTGGGATATTTGAACCCAGATATTTACAGCGCTCGTGAGCTGAACTGAGAATATTCCCAGGAGAATCTTATGCGTTATGGCATGCTTCTGTCATGTCACTAGGAATGCTTTTGGTGCTGGATATGGGCAGTGTGGGTGATTTCCTTGCATGGGGTGCCAAGCCGAGGGGGTGCATAATCACAATAATAATGAAACCTATATTTATTTGGTTACCTACTGAGAAGATTTATTAAAAAAGCAACTGTACCTAAATGTATTATTGTGAAAATAATTTTTTTGGGGGGGAGGGGAAATTTTTGGCCTTGCTCAGGGCACCATATTACAAAAGTTGTCTCTGATGCTGTGTCAGGATAACCATATCTAAATGTTGATTGTATATAGACAAATATGCCATCTGTCTGTTATAGTCCTCATAATTAACACGCACTTAACTTAATGATTGAATTAAAGCAACTTGGATTGACAAGGTCACAGTAAGGTGACATTCCACCAGGATAAAAATCCTGTGAAAACCCATAACACAGGAGCTAAATCCTAGGGCTAGGAAGTCTATAGAAAAGCTACCTAGCAGGACAATTCAGGGAACCACAGTAAGCTAGACTAAGAACCGCACAAGAAAAGAGAAATCTAGCAAGCAGGAAAGTCAATGGGTTACTAAATTAAAAGAAGCAAATCATCAAAACCAGCAGGGGTGTGGGGGTTTTGCATTGTTTTGCACCCTCTGCCAATTGTATGAATATCTCCCCATGGCACAGAAGTCATGTGTATGTCAGAGGTGCCATGAGATTCTGGTTCTCTGGGAACAAGTTCCTTCCCTTGAGGCCAAGGTGGCAGAACTAGAAAGAGTAGGAGGCGGAGAAAGTGGTGGATGAGGCCTTCAGGGATGTGGTAGCTGGGTGACCTTCCCACAATGACAGCTCTCCTGCCGTCAGGAAGAAGGGAGGTCCTGAGAAAGGAGAACATCACTTTGAAGAAGAGGGAGGCATTCCCTCAGAAAGGACCCATTTCTTGGGAGTTGGTATTGGGACCTGTGCTTTTTAATTTGTTCATAAATGATCAAGTAGTGAGGTGGCCAGGTTTGCTGACACTAAAAATACATGGTCAGCAAAATGGCAAAGGCAAGTCAATGTAAACAAGTGTAAAGTGATGCATGATGGAGCAAATAAGAAGAGGAGACAGATTCATGGAGCAGGCTATTAGTGGCTACTAGCCATGATGGCTGTGCTCTGCCTCCACAGTTGAGGCAGTAATGCTACCAAATACTACTGTCTGGTAACCACAGGAGGGGAGAATGCTCTTGAGCTCATCTTCTGCTCTCTGGTTTCCCACAGGCTTTTGGGAGAAACAGGAAGCTGGACAGGATAGGCCATTGGCCTGATCAAGCAGATTTGAGTCTGTTGTCATCTGCGCAACAACCAGCTAAATAATATAGTCAACTTCACAACAGTATACCATCCCTGATGTGGGGAATCTTGCAGCATAGGAGGATGCTGAATAGCTAGCAGGGGACAAAGATCCATTCAATTGTTTAAGTTTCTCCATTTGATTTAGCAAGGGCCAGACATTAATGTACAAGTGGTTTTATAGAAGAAGCCTCTGACTGGTGGACTTTCTCCTAGGTACTCATTGGATGTCGGAGATCTTGAGCTTAATCCGGAGTCAAGGGGACCCCACATGGGTTCAGAAGGTACCACTGACGGAAAGGGCACCCTGCATTGAGTATGCCGATCATTTGCAGATTGCCTTGAAAAATCCTTCCCCCAGGATCCTGACTACTCACCTGCCATTCAAGCTTTTCCCCAAGTCCTTCCTCCACTCCAAGGCCAAGGTGAGAGAGGAACGACGGACACATCAAGCCTGTCTTTGGCTTCTGAGTTTCTGACACACAGATGTGTGGGATATTGGAGTACAAACACTTGACACAGCTCATTTTTAGGAGGATACCATATTTTGTACTAGAGGATAGGGAGGAATATCAGAAATCTCCTTAGCAGTTTCATGATTGCTCGAGAAATTGAACTGGCCATGGTCCACATGCATGCTCAGCCCAGGTCCTCCCTGCAGGCTTCTCCTGTTTCCAAGTCAGGCTTTATTTATTGTGCTTTCAGTTTGCTGCCACACTCTGCCTAATGTTAGGGTAGGGCTGCCTGGGCTCTCCCTAAATGTGGCCCTGTCTTTGTAACAGGTAGTTTATACTCTGCGTGACCCCAGAGATGCTATGGTTTCAGTCTACCACTTCATCAAAGGCTTTAAAGAATTGAAGGACCATGGAACTATGGAAGAGTTAATGGAGAGTTTCCTGAGTGGGGAAGGTATGGAAGGAGGCAAATCAGCCACTCTTGTTTGCTGTGACCCAGCACCAGTGATGTCTACCACCAGAAAGTATTTATTTTTACGTAACTCTAAAGTCCTATCAGAGAACTGTAATTCCCAGTTGGATACATGGAGAAGGGGAGAAATGGGGGGGGGGGTTCCTACATTTGTTATTTGCTTTCAAAGAAAATCAATAAACGTCCTTTCAGATGGGCGAGAATGGCACTAAAATGAGAAGAGGGTGAAACTTAAGGAAAGTCCTTAACAGCTGGGTGAGATTGGCACCAACAAGAGAATAGATCAAAATCGATGATAGCAGACATTCTCACTGCTGGCAGAAAGAAAAAGAAACCTTAATGGAGAAAGCCCATTAAAGCGTAAGATCATCTACTCATTCAAAGCTTTGCTTCTCTTGTATGTGGAAAATGTCAGTACATAGAGCAGTCAGTAGGTTGCATTGGACCCAGGGTAGCGTTGAAGTCTCGTGTTACTGATTTTATTTTTAAGGGAAAATGCAGTTATTTTCTAGGTTCCTGAATGGTGTTTATGTCTACAACAGCATTCTCTACTTCCCCACCATAACTCCTTACATTTCACCCTTGCTTCCTCTTTGCTCTTCCAGTGGCTTATGGTTCCTGGTTTGACCATGTGAAAGGCTGGGTGGAGATGAAGGACAGAGCCAACATCTTCTTCAACACCTATGAAGAACTACGGCAGGTAAAGGTCTAATTTTAACTGTGTTGACCTGCAGCCCCAATTCTGATATTATTCACACATGAAGCTGCCTTCTTTTTTGAAAGATTCTACTTATATTGGCTAGAAAGGGATTCTGAGCATGTGCAAAATTTGTTGCTACCTCTACATACACTGCATATCATGTGCAGAGTACATTTCCTTTCTTCTACATTAGAGCAGATGTGCCAATAACCTGCTTTTCTGCCTCAAAGGTAATGTCTCTTGCTAACTCAGGTGCCCCCTGGGTGTGGTGCTGGTTGAGGGGAGGTGGAGACAGAGTGGCTTCTGCATGGTGATAAAGGCATCCATCTTACCCAGTGTGCATTGCATACTGGTACTCATGCTCTCTGTGTGCCTCCTGATGAAGGGCAAGCTCTCTACATCACATGAGGATTCACAGCCATTTGATTTTGCTTTCTGCAGGACCTTCGAGGCAGCGTGCAGAAGATCTGTCATTTTCTTGGCAAGGAGCTGAACAGCCAACAAATTGAATCTGTGGTGGAAAATGCCTCTTTCAACAAGATGAAGGACAACAAGATGTCCAACTTTTCCTTAACACCAGACAACATTTTTGATCATACAAAAGCAACACTCTTGAGGAAAGGTAAATAAAGCCATAATGCTCATGCTAGGGGTGAAGAACCTCTTCTTTTTCTGTGGATGTTTGATGCCACACAAAAAAAATCTATCAGCAACCAGTCAATAGATCGTAGAGTCAGAGCTGACTGTCAACACAGTTTGCAGGTCCAGAAGGGGGTACAGTTCGCAGGATTGTATATCTTCCTATCTGTACAACATCCCATCTAAGTCTATCTATTTCATTGGTATCCAGATCAAAATAAGAAATTATTCTGAAAGAGGCAGTCTGGAGAACAAGGATGTATCTGCACAATTTTGGGACCTGGATAATGCTGGGGACTCCCTGAAAACAGGTTGCAGATTCTCCAGGCCATTAATACACATCAATAACATCAGCTACCTGAGGGGTTGCCTGCCTCACAGCTGAGGACGAAGAAGAAATGTCCCAATTTAAGTTTACGTAATTTCAGGTGAACATCTTGGTGGTTGCCACTTGCTCTTGTCTTGTTCTAGGGATCTGCGGGGACTGGAAGAACCACCTGACAGTCGCACAGAGTGAACGCTTTGACCGTGTTTACTGGGAGAACATGCGTGGTGTGAATATGACTTTCCCTTGGGAATGAAGTATACAGATTGTTGATCCTGTTTTTCTCCACATTCTTATGTATCATATGGTTTGGCTAGTTTCTGCTACCACTGTGCTAATAAACATACCTGATCAGGAATGGTACAGTTGTTCTTTATTTTTTTTACCAAATCACAAAGTGTCTTTAGAGCTTGGAAGTCTCACTGCAGCAGCTCCAGGAGAAATGCTGAGACTGAGACTCCCCTTGAACATCGCCTTCATAGACCTGATGAAGGCCTTCAACCTCGTCAGCCAAAAGGGACTCCTCACACTGCTCAAGATAGGATGCCTACGGAATCGTCACAAGATGATTGTGTTCTTCCATGATAACATGCCTGGCACCTTCCAATATGAGGGCACATCCTCAGATACCTTCCCTGTTTGTGTTCTTTTCTCAAATGCATGAACTGCTCTTATGAAAGTTCCTCTCTGAATGCTAAGCAGCAGGGTAAAATGAATAAATTTATATAACAGGTTAGAGACTGGGTAAATGAATATTTATCTGTTCATTCCTAAAAATATTTATATACCACTGTATCATAAAACTAAACAGTAAAATCACAAAAAGCTAAGAACAAGTTAGAAAGCAAACAAAAATTAAGTAAAAACAAACAGCAACAGACCTTGCTGGAAATGTACTCTTAATGGCCTGCACTGGGCAAGCAAAACAGAGAATTTTCAAGCAGGCGTTTAAAAGGTGGTACAGAAGGCTCCCACTGAATCTCTGTTGGCAAGGGGTTCCACAGGGCAAGGCCAATGACACTGAAAGCTCGGTTTCTTGTTTTCTAATGAGACACATCAACATGGGGCACAACTGAAGATGCTCCTTTGTAAATCAATGCAAGTATCTTGAACCTGGCTCAGTAGCAGATGAGCAGGCAGTGCAGCTGTTTTAACAGTGGTGTCACATGTTCTCGACCAGAAGCTCCTGTTAGCAATATGGCTGCAGCATCATGCAGCAGCTGGAGTTTCCGAACCAGACCCAGAGGCAGGCCCACAAGGAACACATTACAGTAATTTAGCCTCAAGGGTGCCAGTGCATGAACTACAGTGGACATGCTATAGATTGGGGCAAAAGCTATTCTCAGCTGGTATGTTGCTTGAAGAAAAGTGGGAAGAGCAAAGACTAGAAGAAAAATAAGAGAAGAGGCAGCCAGTGGTGGAAAGTTCTTCACAAGTTAAATTGCAGACTGATTCAGGCCTATTCCAGTGACGGTGGGGGCAGGGATCTAGGCTTAGGCTGAGTCAGGTTGAGGCAGCCCAGGATATCAGAGAGATCCAGGCCTGTTACAGGACGTGGCGTTGTGTAGGGAGCCTGAGGGGTCTGCTTTGCTAGGATGTTCCATGCAGTGAATCAGTGGCGTAACTAGGTTCCCTTGTGCCCTTGGCAAGGAGCTTAATTGTGCACCCCTCCCCCCCAAATTGCCTTTATCCTGCGGGTGAGAAGTACACACAGTGATTTTTGCACCACTGGCAGGAACCAGTTTCATCAGCTCCTAAGTTTCTGCTGGGAATGCCCTGGGGAAGCAGATCTGAATGATGAGCTGCTGAAGAATCACGGAAATGGCCCTCTCTGGCTGCAAGACGCTCCTCCTGTATCCCGAGCTCAAAGAACATGCAAGATCATGAGGAGGGGAAGAGAAGAGACCAGAGATGAACATAGACAGTTGGAGACTGCTTGGGCAACATCTGGGAGAGGAGGTGCCTTAGAAAGTGTGCAAGAAAGGGACATTCAGTCCAGACAACAGCTCTATATGGGAAAGACTGACCTGGAAAAATTGTTGAGTTGCCATTTCCTTGAATAAAGCATTAATTTCACTGACAACGGACTCTGCCTCTTCGTGCTGACCAGTATCTGACCCAGCGCTGCCAGATATGACATGTATTCAGAATTGAGTTTCTTGAATTTTTTCCCACCACACCTGGTGGTACCACTTGAGCATCTACTGATGGCCCACCACCACTTCCTGAACTCTCCCCTGCCCCCAGTTATCCCCGGAATTTGGCTCTAGAACAGTAGCTACCTGAATGTCCCTAAGGATGTGGCATAATCTCTCTCTCTCTCTCTCTCTCTCTCTCTCTCTCTCTCTCTCTCTCTCTCTCTCATAGCTTTAGTTTTTCAGTATCATCAATGCCTTATTTCAAATACAAGGGGATCCCATTTTCTCCAGAAATGTACTCAGAGGAAACACTCAGCTATGTGGAAAACGACTTCAAAGTGTTGGATGATGATATAGTGAATGTCACTTACTCCAAGTCAGGTCAGTATTGCAATTAGGTAAATAGATTTTGGATTTAGTGGACATAGTGTCCACTAAACCTGTCAGCCATAAGTTTGCTTTTGACATAAGTCATGAACAACCACCATGTAGCTGCATAGTCCTAAGCTTTGGCTTTATCCCTGGGAACCCATGAAAAATGAATGAGTTTTTCAGATACAGTCATACCTTGGATCCCAAATGTCTCTGAAGCCGAACCTTCTGGCTCCTGAACAATCAAAAATGGGAAATGAGTGTTCTGGTTTTTGAACTTTTTTCGGATGCCAAACATCCAGCACAGCTTCTATTGTTTCTGGCACACCTGCACAATCGGAAACCAATTGGATGCCTTGCCTTGGTTTCCGAAAACGGACTTCTGGAACGGATTCCGTTCGATTTCCAAGGTACAACTGTATTGTGATATATAGGAGCTTCGTAAATGAGGTATGAAGGGGAAGTCCGGTTTGTTCTCCATCTCTGGATAATGATTAGTCAAGGAGCAACAAGCAAATAAATGTCAAGAAATTTATAAAGAAAGAAAGATGGGCAGCAAACAAGTTGAACATCTGAATAGACCTGTCTGCCCAAGATATCCTTCATTTCCTGTAAAACCTGGTTCCAAACTCTGCGCACGTGAATAAGTCCACCACATGTGAAAGTTACATGTTTTTCACTTTCTGAAGTACACAAAGTGAAACAAAGGCAATCCCTGAATTTTGCAATGCACTTCTTCAGCTAAGTAATGTGTACAAAAATGCATATACTAGACTAAGTGTGCATAAAATGTATACTTTAGTGGGGAAAAACATAGAAATGCATTATATTAGGGGGAAACGCTTTGTAAAAATGTGCAAGAGAATTCACAAACTGATTTGGAAATATGGAGAACTGAATTTAATATTTCAAAAATGAGAAATGTTGTGTCAGGATGCACCCCCGGATTCGAAAGAAGGGGGTGCCAGTCACTTGGCACCAGCCCTTGGTGAAGTCGGCTCTTCCTGACGCTGTCTCCAATCTGCGTGTGCTGGTTCGCTTTAGCTCGAAAATATAATTGGAAATATATAATTGGAAAGAAGCTAAAGCACATACATCAAGCAAAGTTCGGGAGATAAGACTGCTGATTAATGGATCTCTGGGATCGGAGCGGCGGTGCGGGACAAATAAATCAATTGGAATCTAAAGGACGAGGAGGTGAAGGAAGTGATGGCACATTCGTCTACATACTATCAACCTTTAGAGATGGTTTCCAGGTCCGTCTTTCCCATATAGAGCTGTTGTCTGGACTGAATGTCCCTGTCTTGCACACTTTCTAAGGCACCTCCTCTCCCAGATGTTGCCCAAGCAGTCTCCAACTGTCTATTTTATTTATCACAAGCAGGAATTTAAAAACTGTGTGTGTGGGGGGGGAATTAAAGATCAAAGAGAGGATCGGTAAATATCGGAGAATGGAAAAATTCTATGACGCGGTTTTAAATGGCGTCTCGCAAGACAGGCTTGTCTAAGAAAGACGGGGGGAGGAGGACCAGGATTACTGGAATGTGAATGATGATTGTAATGCGATCTTATCCTGGCAGAGCCCTCTTTGAGATATCTGACAAGCCTGGGAAAACTAAAGGGCAGACCGAAGATAAACTTTTGAAGGAGGAGGGGAATGGCGGCTGTCCCTATGAGATATGACTTGTGGAGTGTGTAAAACCCACACAGACGATGTTTGCTTTCAACCTGCTTGTGAAGATTATCAGAGATCGCAAAGAAAGGAATATATGACAACAACAAGAAGATGAAGAAAGTAATAAAGAGACTATCTGGACAGAACTGGATAGAACTGTTTAATTAAAGCAGTAATAGAAGTGATGTTTGGATCCTCGTTCGGAGCTTGATGTATGGGTACTGTCAGGGAACTGACATCATTTGGTTGTCTACCAAAGGGTTACTGTTCAAAGGAGGGTGCAAGAAGCTACGGCCAAAGAGACTGGGACCGTTCGAAGTAGCCCAGCAAGTTAATCCGGTGGCCTTTAGGCTCAAATTGCCATCTCACATGAAACTGCACCCCGTGTTCCACAGGTCCTTACTCTCACCGTTCAGGGAGGGGAGGGAATTTCTGGGTCAGCAAAGTGAAACACCCTTGCATCCACAGATGGAGGAAAGGGAACTCAGTGGCGATGCAGCTGAAATTCTCGATTCCAGGTGGAGAGGGGGGCGAGTGGAATATTTGGTGGCTTGGGAGGGGGAGCCAGTAGCGGAAAATGCATGGGTCCCAGCAGAAGAGATTAGGGATGAGTATCTGCAGGAGGAGTTTCATAGCAGGTATCCGAGAAAGCCCAAACCACCAGAGAGGTTCTGGGGGGAGCAATTTGGCACCACCGATGAAGAGGAAGAGTTTGAGGGTTTTCCCGCCTCCGAAGAGGAGAAAGGGGAATTGTCCGAAGAAGAATCCGACTGGGGAGATTGGGGAGAGAGAAGAGACAGCAGCAAATGGAGAGGGGTGTTTGAATCATCAGATGAAGGGGAGAGTTCCTTCCGGGGGTTTCCTGCATCACCGTCCGAGGAAAGGACAGGGGGGTTGGAGGGCCCTGGGAGGGAGGTGGATGTCAGGGAACTGACATCAGAGCAGAGGGGAGAGGCGAGGCTCCCAGATTCTGCAGGAGAGGGAACGAGTAAGGGAAGAGAGAGAACGTTATCTGGGGAAGGAAGTCCAGGTGACACCAGGAAGAAGGGAGAGGCAGAGAGCATCTCGGAGGTGAGGCTCCGAGACTTCCAGTGAAGTCAGTGAGGAGGTTGGAGGACCACCACTCGGCACGCCCACTCTGCGCAGAAGGCTTCCGCGCAGAGAGGCGAGGCGAAGGTTGTCCGTTAAGGAATTCTTATGCTTGAGGAAATTTAGGAGACGCCCACTCACGGATTCTGCTAGCGACTGAGCAGCAGCGCAAAGGGCTGCTCAGTCAGGGAAAGACACAACCACACCTAAGTAGTTTGGAACGGCTGGAGATTTACACACAAGCAACCCCATTTCCCGTGACAGGTACCCCCAACAAAATTTTAAAATTTGGCTGTATAATTTGGAATTAATGTGTTTTGAAACAATGTGATTTGATTGGCCTGTTAATAAAAAATATGCTTAAAAAAAGGATTGTTTATGCTAGATTTGGCAGGTTCTGTGCCTTTCACATCTACAGTATTTGGAATGCAAGCAGAAATTCAGCAGGCAGAGCAACAGACACACAGTTAATGGAGATCTCTGTGATGCAATAAGAAAACATGTCTGGATGAGACACCCAGCTGGTCCAGGTACCCAACATGCATGCATTAGTGCTGTTGGAAAGCCAGATCAGGAGGGTGGGAATGGCTGGCGAGGGGTTCAGAGCAAAAGCCTAGGGGGCATGTGTTTTTTCCCCTAACATCAGCTACCTGAGCTGCCACATGCCGGAGTACGAGGAAGAAAAGTTCTAATATAAGTTGAAGCAATTTCAGGGGAAATGCTTTGTGGTTGCCACTTGCTCTTGTCTTGTTCTAGGGATCTCCGGGGACTGGAAGAACCTCCTGATAGTGGTGCAGAACGAATACTTCGACCATGTTTACTGGGAGAACATGCATGGTGTGAATATGACCTTTCCTTGGGAATGAAGAATCACAGAACATTGTTCCTGCTGTTCTCCACCTTCACATTCTTATGTTTGATATGGTTTGGGTACCTTCTGCTAAATAAACAGATACTTGATCTGGAATAGTGCTGTTGTTCTAAATTAAAAAAATTTACATGTGTGTTTTCATACCTGCCAACTGTCCTCCTTTGAGCAAGAGATCCCAGCTTAACAGAAGGTGCCCCGGCTCCTCTTCTGCAGGAAGGCAAGGCCTCGACTGCAAGTCCTCCATTGAGGCCTGCTGTGGCTTCAGACGTTCTTCTAGAAGCTGGGCTGCACTTCAAATTGCACTTCCAGAAGTGTGGCGCTGGCTTCTGGAAGAACAACAGTGGCTGTGGTGGGCCTCAACTGAGGTCTTGTGGTGGCAGCAGCCTTGGCATCGTCATGGCAGCATCAAAGGAGGAGAGACAGTGAAAGTAAGGCACTGGGCCCAAGACAGCAGGCTGGGCCAAGGAGACCTGAATGTGTGTGTCCTGGATTTGGGTTGGGAAATGTTGGATATTATGGTGTTTTCATTTAACACATGCTGGAATGCAACAAAATGTCCCTCTTTGCTCCCTGTAGTTTATCAGCAGAGACAAATTAGTCTCCACCACAGTGGAAAAGCTGAAAGCAGGTTTTGCCCAAACCCAGGGAGATTGTGTCTGGCCACGTTTCTTTTTGCAACTCACAGCATGCATCAATTTGCCAGAGAATGGGGTACCATAATGACTCACTCTATCCCAGCCTACTCTTGGTCTGGGCAGCAGCAATCTGGTCACAGCATTCTGCACTAGCTGGAGCTTCCTAAGCAGACTCAAGGGCAGCCCTACAAAGAGCTCATTACAGTATTCTTGCTTCATAGTTACATGGACTACATTGGTCAGGGTACCCCTGCCAGGGACGGCCATGGTTGGTGAGCCAGACGGAGCTGATAAGATGCATATAACAGACTATAGACTGGGGGGAAAGCTATTCTCAGCTGGCATACAAGTTGAATTCCAGTCTGATTCTGGAATTTCCCAGCAACGATGGGGGAAGAGATCCAGGCTTAGGCCAAATCAGGTTGTGACTCAGGCTGGGCAATGTATTGGTACACTGGTCCAAAAATGTTTCGTGATAGTGATTTCATAATATTTGACCTGGAAATATATCATAAATCACGACGTGTGTGTGATCACTTCTACATTAATTGGGGGGCAGTACCATGGTTTCCAGAAGGTTTCAAATTAACTTCAATATTCTACAAATGACTGCTGCAGAGGGAGATAAAAGTGACAGTAGGTCCATTCACCAGCTCTGCTGCACCTCCTGGCTCCTCTCCTCCCTGAACTGTCTGCTATCGGCAGTCCTCCACCTGTTTGCAGCAGTGAGAGAGAAGGGAGAGTAGTGTGTCTGTCGAGAGACCCGCTTCATTTCACTTCTCTTCTTCCCAAATAGATCCCATGCAATCTGGTTATCAGTTTCAGATCTTTGAAATTTTTACGAACAGGTTTTCTTCCTGCTCCCTCTCGACCCTTCGCCTTCCCCTTTCAGATTGTATTTCAAGATTTTAAGGCTGTGGGTGGGGACTGTTTGCTTTGCTTTACTGCTGTCATATATAGCTGTTCGGGAAATGTTTTCAACTGCTGAACATGTGAAATGCTTTAAATCAATAAATGAGTATCAAAGGTTCCAAATTGAGGGAAAAGTTCACCTCACCTGGCCTCCTATTGGCAGAAGTAGGGAAGATCAAAGATTGTTTTGCACTTCAGGTAAATAGCCCCAACTCATCCTATGAGAGTAGGCCCAGAAGCAGTTATGCATGTGTGTGGATGGGGTGTGTGTGTGTGTGTGCCTTGCTTTGGGCAGGTGTGACTATGGTGCTGCATTCTCTTCTTTGTTTAAAGCGATTTCCCTTCAGTTGATGCATAGTGGTAGTGAGCGAGAGGATGCAATTTGGGCCTATTTCCTAATGGGAAGTGGAGGTGATTTGAGTTAATTGTGCTACAACTTGTGCCCATGATCTGACTGAGAGATGAAAGCCTGATATGATGTGCACTCATAACTGAGTTCCTTGGCCAGGTGTCACCACCCGGACTGGTGACACCACTTGAGCATCTATTGATGGCCCATCGCCACCTCCTGAACTCTCCCCTTCCTCCTGCTCCCCAGCTATCCCCAGAGTTTGGCTCTAAAACGGTAGCTACCTGAAAGTCCGTAAGGATGTGACATAATTTCTCTCTCATCTTCAGTTTTTCAGTGTCATCAATGACTTATTTCAAATACAAGGGGATCCTTTTTACTCAACAGCTGCACTCAATAGAAACACTCAGCTATGTGGAAAATGAATTCCAACTGTTGGATGATGATATAGTGAACGTTACTTACCCCAAATCAGGTCAGTGGTGCAATTAGGTAAATAGACTGGATTTAGTGGATTTAGTGACGTCATCAGATTAGATGGTAATTGTTATTACTTCACTAACTTTAAATATTAAACACACAAAGAATAATATAGAATCATAGAGTTGGAAGGGATCCCGAGCAACCCCCTGCAATGCTGGAATCTTAGCTAAAGCATCCATGACAGATGGCTATCCAACCTCTGCTTATAAACCTCAAAGGAAGGAGAGCCCATTACTTCCCAAGGGAGTCTGTTCCATTGTCAAACAGCTCTTACTGTCAGAAAGTTCAGTGATATATTATTATTATATTTTGTTACATACCGTACAAATGTTTGAGAGATCCAGAAATGAACAGTGGCTTTCCTGTTTGGCATAATATGGTTCACAACTTAAGAAAGAAAAGTGGGAGAATGGTTACTGCAGAAAGATTTTAAAAAATGCTATGAATAATAAGATCATGATTCCATTGAAGCATAAAGGAATGGTCAATAGTAAGCCCGGGAATGCAATCAAATCCAGATAAAATCATATTTTGCAGGAACTTGCCTGCCGTAAGTTTGATTTTGATATGAGTCGTGAATGATCACCATGTAGCTGCATAGTCCATACGTTCATAATGAATGAATGAGTTTTCAAAAATTGTGATTTATATACGACCTTCTTTAACCAAGGGGTATCAAGGGGAAAATTCAGGTTAGCCTGGAGTGCCCACAATATCCTTGATTACCTCTAAAACATGTCCCCAAACTTTGCATACATGTGCACAAGTCCACCACATGTGGAAGTTACACATTTTGCACATTCTGAAGTTTACAAAGTGAAACATAGGCAACCTCTGAAATTTGCACTTCTCTGAATTTTGCAATGCAGCTCTTAAGCTAAATAACGTGTACAAAATGTGTATATACGGCAAAAGTGTGCATAAAAGGCATACTTTGGGGGGGATATAAGTGCATTATATTAGAAGAAAGTGCTTTGAAAAAAATATGTTAAAAAATTCACAAAATGAAGTGGAAATATGGAGAACTGAATTTAAGATTGCAAAAATGTGAAACCACAACAGACATATTCTGCATACCTAGCCACTGGTGATGTTTACAGAAGGAAGAAAAAGAATATCTGAAATTTCAGGGGATGTCAGCAAACCTTGAAAAAAGAGAGATATTTTCAAAACATTCATTCTTTCTGGAATATCTGAGCCCATATATATTTACAGCATGAAAATTGAAGTACATGAGGTTACTTGAAAATAATCTTAGGATAAGTTTATATGCTATAGTATGTTTCAGGGACATGATAACTGGGTGGCCCTCCCACAATGACAGCTCTCCTGCCTTAAGGAAGAAGGAAGGTCCTGAGAAAGGAGAACATCACCTTGAAGAAGAGGGAGGAGTTCCCTTAGAAAGGACCCATTTCTTGGGAGTTGGTATGTGACCTGTGCTTCTTAACGTTTTCATAAAAGATCTTGAGTTAGGAGAGAGTGGTGAGGATTTTGTTGAGGACACTAAATTGTTCAGGGTTGTTAAAACAAAAAGAGATTGCGAAGAGCTCTGAAAGGACCTCTCCAAACTGAGTGAATGGGCAGTAAAATGGCAAATGCAAGTCAATGTAAAGAAGTGTAAAGTGATGTATTTTGGAGCAAAACGTTTTAATTTCCCATACATGCTCATGGGGTCTGAACTGGAGGTGATGGACCAAGAACGAGACCTTGGAGTCATCTTCGATAGCTTAAGGAAGAGGTTGACCTAGTGTGCACTAGTCATGAGAAAGGCTGATTCCATGCTAGGAACCACTAGGAAAGGAATGAAAACAAAGCTGTTGCTAACATAATGCTGTTACACATATCTATGGTGTGACCACACTTGGAGTACTGGGTACAATCCGATCACCACACATCTCTTTAACATTAGAACTTGTGGATATCCAATGAAGCTGAATGTTGGAAGATTTAGGACAGAGAAAAAGAAAGTACTTCAAGCAGTGTATAGTCAAACTGTGAAAATCACTCCTCCATGAGTCACTGATGGTCACCAACATGGATAGCTCCTTGAACACTGGAGAAGAGACAGCATTAGATAACTTTCTTTCTCTGGCAATAGAGATCCTGCCATCTTCCCTTCTGTGGGACACACGACCAAGCCAGCGTAGACATCACTGAGACAGAAAGTGCAAGCATGCCGGGAATGTGGGCTTGGGAGAACACATCTTTGTTTGGAATTCTGTCCTGCCATTTGGTACCCAAAATCCTCCTGATCTTCATCTTGGTATTGGAGGTTAGCCCCACATTCTCTCTCCCAAACCCTTTTGGAGAAGTGAGCCGTTGCCAGAGCTGCCATTAGGCTTGTCTGGCTCAGTAACAATGGAGAGATTTCTGGTTATGGTGGAACCTAGGTGGACAAAATGGTCTACCGCCTCAAGCATGTAGCCACCAATGCAGATGCATTGAGTGCTGGCGACATCCCGACCCAAGGTGTTGGTCTCCGTCAGGCTGATGACAAGGCCGGACTTCATGCAGGCTTGGATATAACAGTTGTTGAGTTTCTGTGGAGCTTCCCTGAATGTGCTACCAAGGCTGCATTGTCTGCAAACAACCTCTCAGATTACGTGTCATGATGCAATGTATGAAAACCACCTTTAGGGGGCGGGGGGTGTTCTTTGTAATTGTCAGTCCTAGTTTGTTCTTCTGGGCTTTCTGTAGAGGTTTCCTGTGTGAGATGGCAAAGTCCTCAAGAAAACTCCGTGTATACCTAGGAAGACAATTCCTGCTTCCTTCTGTTAGGCTCCCTTTTCTTTCCTTAAAGAACGATTGCCTGATTCCCCTCTGTCTGATTTCCAGAATGGAACATGCACGGATTTAAAATTAAATGCTAAATCAAATAAATTCTATAATTGGCTGCGGCAGAGGGAGAGATGGGACACTCCAGTGCCTCATTTTGCTCTTGAACTGGCACTTGAGTTTTGTTTCTTCCTCCTCCCTGTCCATTCCCTTTTCCTTTGGAGTTGTGTCTTTTAGATAGGGTCTGTCGGCTTTGTTCCAATGTAAGCTTCCTCTGGGATGTTCTCAGCCACAGAGAAGAATAAAATGCTGTAAATCATTAACTGGGTGTAAAAGGCCATTGTGAACATTCTTCATCTCACCTTGCCATACTGCTGGCAGAACAAGGGAAAGGAAGAAACCAGAAGAAGGAAAGATCAGAAGCAGCCAGTGGTTGTAAGTATGGTACAGGCTGAATTCTAAGGTGGGTTGGAGGATCCTTTAGGGCTATAAACACATCATAAAGCAAAAACAAACCAATACCTCCCCTCCCACAAACACATTTAAAAGGCCATATAATGTTCAATTGGCCAAAGGCCTGGGTCCCCCCCCTTATGTTTGCTTTGCTACTATGTGAGCTTATGTGGGAGTGTTTCACAGAGCAGAATGAAAAGTTGTGAATCAGGAACTGAGCATCAAACAGCACCTTGAGCAGCAAGTTCATCTCACCTTGCCATACTGCTGGCAGAGCAAGGGAAAGGAAGAGACCAGAAGAAGGAAAGATCAGAAGCAGCCAGTGGTTGTAAGTATGGTACAGGCTGAATTCTAAGGTGGGTTGGGGGCTATAAAAGGAGGGGGGTTGTTTCAAAGGTTTATCGTTACTCAGAACCTCCAAGTCCCATAGAGCCAAATGTATACCTCTTTGGTTCATAAAAGCCCTCACTTTTTTACACTTATTCTTTGGGGGGTCCTGATGCAAATTCTCAGGCTCTTGGAATGTAACAGGACCATAAGTTAATGCAGATTTTTGCTGCGTTTGTGGCTTTGGTGAAATAGCCATTTAAACTCTGATTCCATGACCATAGTGTGAGAGTTAGTCCACAAGCAATTACATGTGTATTTACAAGCAATTACAAGTGGAAATATTCCTACCCGGTCCCAACAATAAGGCGGCTGACATTTGTCCATAGCAAGGTCATGCATACCAAAGTTTGAAAAGGGGGCGGTTGAGTTGGGAGACCCGGCGAGGAGGCGAGAGAAGGAAGCCCCTGGCCGCGAAGCAGTTTAAAACACCTGTGGTCACGTCCCCCACCGGCATAGACTGGCCGAGAGGTGTGACGCATCTGGGGCAGGTGCAGAAGGGGGTCTCAATCCTATGCCCACAAGCTGGGTCATTGCAAGGGCCCAGATGCCCAGCCACAATGCTGCCCAATGCGAAAGGTGAGGGGGTCCTACCTGAAGGTCCCAAAGGATGTGGTATCAAAACTCACTCTCTCATATATCTTGATAAATATGTTCTAATGAATAATAATGTGTTTGTGAGAGGGGGTTACTGCTTTGTTTTTGCTTTATTGTGTATTTTGTATTTTTGTGTGGCGAACCACACTGTTATCTTTGGCTGTATACAAATTTAATTAATGGTGGTGATGGTGATGATGATAACATCTTTACAGTTTTTCAGTGTCATCAATGACTTCTTTCACATACAAGGGAATCAGTTTACCTGTAGTGGACTACTACTCAGAGGAAACGCTCCGCTATGTTGAAAATGAATTCCAAATGTTGGATGATGATATAGTGAGTGTCACTTACCCCAAGTCAGGTTAGTGGTGCACTTAGGTAATTTTAAACTTGGAGTAAACGGTGTTTCAAAGATGATGATGTCCTATTTCAGAAACATTAAACAATAAAATAGCTAATCTCTCCCTGCATCCATTTTTGATGCTTCATATCTCTTTGTATGTTAAGACACACCTTTTTCTTTTTCTTTTTTGACAAGTCGGATCACGAAATTAAAGTTTCATTTAAAACCAATTATTATGGTTCTGTCATGTCTAAAGGCTGTGTGTAACATTCCACTCTACCAGGAGCGCCATGCAACTGACAAATGCATCTTAAACTCCTGATTCAAAACACTGGACAGCTAAGCGGGTGGCTTGCATCATAGATTTTTGTTTTTCTAGATACACAGCTCCTGGAAATGGGGACTCTCTTAACACCACCATGCTAAACCTCCTTACTCGGAGGTACCTCAACAATTAAGGTATAGCTGACCTATAAAAAGATCAGGAAGATACACTCTTGCTTAAGAGAAAGATGCTTAAGGAAAACAGGTCCAAGAATTTCAGATAGTCCATCCAAAACTTCTACAGCTAACTTTAATCAATAATTTCGTTTCCCATTTTCTCTCACCTCATCCCTCCCCACCCCCCTCAGTATAAAGCTGTTTTGGATTCCTGATTAAGCAGACAATGTTCTTATCACTGAATGCAGCAAAATCAGGTGGTATTCTCCTTTAAATTGAGGGCCACCTAAAAAATCTGAGGCTTAATTATGCCCTCTTGCGGAATATCTGTTCTTCAATACTGGAATAGCTGGATCACATGTTTGGCCAAGTATAAAGCTGTTCTGCTATATTTTAACAGGAAGATTCTAGAGATGTGCCTCCTGCAGGTGTGAGCAACAAGTCATCCATGAATGCTGACTGTATATAGAAAGCTAAGTAATATGTCTGCTATAGATTAGTCACACTGGTAATATCCTCACTGGCTACACCCTCATCAAAATAGTTCATTCAGTTTGGTTCACCATGTTAAACTAGACATGAATTTTTGGAATCTTGCCTGCGTAGGAGGGTGCTGAGTAACTTGCTGTTCACAAGAAATCATTCCATTTTTTTCTGATCCTTTCAGTTGATTTTGCATGGGGCATACTGGTTCTATTGAGCCATGGAAGGGGAGAGGGAACAAGATAAAGGAAATGTGTTTATTGCAGAATCAAGAGGGGTTGAGAAGACTACCTAATATTCCTCTAGGTACCCATTGGATGCAGGAGATCCTGGGCTTAATCTGGCGTGATGGGGACCCCTCCTGGGTTCAGAGTTTACCAACGTGGGAACGGATAGCTTGGATTGACAGTATTCCGGGCCTACAGCTTGCCTTGAAATCTCCTACACCCAGGCTCCTGACATCTCACCTGCCTTTCCACATTTTCCCCAAGTCCTTCCTGCACTCCAAGGCCAAGGTAAGAGAGGAACAATTGACACATCAAAGCTTCTTTTGGCTCTGTTAGGCAGAATGACCTGCTCAGTGTTTCAAACACTCCACCTATGGCCCTAGTCAAGACAAGTATCTAACCCAAAAAGGGTGGGGAGATAACCCCTGCCCAAATCAAGGATGGAGGAAGACAGTTTGCTGCCTGAGGTGTGGCAGAAAACACACATTACCAAACACTAATTCCTACTAGCTTCTGGGGGGTATAAGGATGGTATACAAATTTAATAAACAAAGAAAGAAACAAATAAAACAACAGTAAATTAAACAACAAAGACTTTGCTTCCTTTTCATGAGACCCAACTAAGCTTCCTCGGTCCGTCTCTAGTTAGGGCTGCTTCTGTTGCCTTCCCTAAATATGTCCCCTCCCTCTCTTCCAGGTTATCTATACCACGCGTAATCCCAAAGATGTGATGATCTCATACTATCATTTCAGCAAGGGCTTAAAAATAGTGGAGGACCCTGGAACTTTGGAAGAGTTCATGGAGGAGTTCCTGAGTGGGAGTGGTAGGGAAAGGGGGAAATCAGCCTGTCTCATTTGTTCTACCTCACTGTTCACTATGTTATCAAGGCTCTTTCCTGCTCTTTCCTCTCATTTCCTTTCGTTGTATCAGAGAAGTACAATTCCCAGTGAGATAGGTGGGGAGAGGGTAGGATGGGAAAAGGTCTCGCAGTACTCGCCTCATTTTCTTTTAAAAAGTAATGAATGTCATTAAAAGGGGAATTGGAATGGCTGCAAAATGTAGGGAGAGGATATTATGAATCCCTGGCTCTAGTGTCGTATACAATATTAGATCTCTTGTCTATGTAAATAGAATCATTAGACAACCCAGTCGCTAGGTAGTACTAGGCTTAGTTGTATTTGGTTGTTATTGAAAGTTCCCTGCTTCTGTAAATAGGTGCCACTGTGGTGGGAAGGTAAACGGTGTTTCCGTGTACTCTGGCTTCTGTTATGGTGTCCTGTTACACCAGAAGTGGTTTAGTCAATTTCAATTCAATTCAAAATCCTTTATTAGGCATAGCACACCACACATTAACAAACAAACATCATATACAGACTGTATAAAATACGGGCTCAGCGAACACAATTTATCCCAGTCCTATTCTTAACTCCAAGAAATAAATCGATGTACATAGATAATATAATACAACACAGCAACATCACCTACCATTAAAAACCACTAAGTCTCTTTATCATGGCCCATTCTTTCATCATGGACAGCACTTAAAAATTCAGCCGCAATTAAAGTAATTTGGTCATCGCTGTCCGCCAACAGGTCCTGAACAGTTGGTTGTTTAAAAATCTGTCCATTAAATTTTAGGGCCTCAAATAATTGTTTTCTGGCATAACTGCCAAAATCACAGGAAAAGAATATATGCTCTAGAGTATCGGGTTCCTGTTTTCTGCATTTGCAGAGACGCTCTGATTCTGGGATAGCTAAGTATCTTCCTCTCACTACCACCGAGGGAAACATGTTAAATCTGGCCAACATAAACAGCCTACACGATTCATGTTTCTTCAGATTTGTCATGTATCCCTTTTGGAAATCTCTACACAAAGGGAGATTTAAGTGGATAGGAGAGCAGGTGCTGTGCTTTGCAATCTCAAGCATGGCGAGCACACTTTTTTCTGTGAGAGTCTTCCTGATAATTTCCCATGTTTCTTTGGGATCAGAGATTTCAAAGTCAATTAGAGTGAGCCCTATCGAATCCAGTTTTCTCCTACAGATCAATGATAGATTGTAGATTACACTATCACTTAAAAGATCGTAAAGTAGAGAAGTGGTTTAGTCATGCTAGCTGCATGACCCAGAAAGCTGTCCGTGGACAAACGCCAGCTCCCTCAGCCTGAAGCAAGATAAGTGCCACACCCCATAGTTGCCTTTGACTGGACTTAACTGTTACCTACCTTTTACCCGATTGGGTGAGTAAAGGCCCTTTGTAGGTTCCTGACTGGTGTATCCTTTATGTCTTTCCTCTCGCCTCTGAAACTGTTTACTTTGCTCTTTACACTTTGCTCTTCAAGTGTCTTATGGTTCCTGGTTTGAGCATGTGAAAAGCTGGATGGAGATGAAGGACAAATCCAACTTCTTCATCATCACCTATGAAGAACTACAGCAGGTATTGGCCCAACCTTGACAATATTCACACTTCCAGGTTGTGTCTCCAACTGTATGTCATGTGACATATTATTTTGCCATTTTATTTTATTTTTTGTTCTGAAAAAGTCTTCTACAATTGGCAAGGTGATTCTGAGTTAGAGAGGTGCAAATTCCCAAGTAATTCTCACCTTTATCTGGTGCTTTCTGTCCAGTTGCAGTTGCTTGGTTCTGCATAAGTCTATGCTCTGTTTCATTGTTTGCTGATTCAGAAATATATGCATTTTTAACACACACTACCATCGCAGCTATCTACAGATATTTACAAATCAGTTCATCTTCCCTGCATGTTCCCTTTCAAAATTAACGAAACAGGTAGCCCTCTTAGCCAAGAGCCTTGGGACACCTTAGAGACAAAGCTCATGGTGTGACTAATGGCCCATCACAAATCCACCTGTCACTGCAAACCTAAACATGCCCTTTCAGAAGTAAGTCCTATTGAATTCAGTGGGGCTCACGACCAGGTAAGTGGAATTAGGATTGAAGCAATTCTTGCTACCTTGATTTCAAAATTTATTATAAAGTTTCTATCCTGTCTTGTTTCTCTCACGTCAGGAGAGGCAGTTTAGTTATGCTGTAAGTGCAGAAAACTTGGGTGGTGGTGGGGATGTAAAAGATTTTTAAATTTAATTTCACTATTGAAAGGAACATTTAAGGTGGTAAGAACGGGCAGTCAAATCCAAATGGTTCTCCACTCTTAAAAAAACAACCTGTGGAGCAGTGATAACACTAGCAATTTTCAGAAGAGATTATTTATTTCCTTGTGAAAAGAACAATAATGATTGATGTGTTCCTTTGGTCTTTAAAATGTTATAGGGGAAAAAATCACGATAGGGTTTCATCCTTAATCTGCCCCCTAAAACCATATACCTGTGGATGAGTATATCTGAATTTTGTGGGATTTACTTCTGAGTAGACGTGGTTAGGATTGCAGCATAATCCTTTAAACACATAATAACACTTCCGAAGAGGCACCTTTATGCATCAGTTAATATATTAGCAACATACTTCAAAGAAATTTATGTATCTATTTATATACAAAGTATGTGTGTTAAAAAAGGAAAGTGTCCTTTGCAGAGAACTAAGGGACGCGGGTGACGCTGTGGGTAAATCCTCAGCGCCTAGGACTTGCCGATCGTATGGTCGGCGGTTTGAATCCCCGCGGCGGGGTGAGCTCCCGTTGTTCGGTCCCAGCTCCTGCCCACCTAGCAGTTCGAAAGCACCCTTAAGTGCAAGTAGATAAATAGGTACCACTTTATAGCGGGAAGGTAAACGGCGTTTCCGTGTGCTGCTCAGGTGCCGGTTCGCCGGAGCAGCGTCATCACGCTGGCCACGTGACCCGGAAGTGTCTCCAGACAGTGCTGGCCCCTGGCCTCTAGAGTGAGATGAGCGCACAACCCTAGAGTCTGTCAAGACTGGCCCGTACGGGCAGGGGTACCTTTACCTTTAAGGTGAATAGTGCTCACAGCAAATCTGTGCTACAGAGGGGGTTTGAATGAGCAGATGGAATGAAACAGTTTGATAGTCCATTTTCAATTGATTTCTCCAACATTTCTATTTTGAGTTCAGAGTTCCTTTCTTCTTCTCCAATATATTTAAAATAAAATAAAAATGACTTAAGGCCAAAGAGCCTGATATTACATGCGCGGTGGCATTCCTTTGTTCTACAACAGACCAGGTGTAGCCTACAATCTGCTGTTCTGTACTTAATTCAACATCTTCGAATTCAGAGCTGTCTCCAGTATTCCCTGGGTCCTGTACCAAATTTGAGGTAGCCTTGAATCATTCTTGCTAAATGCTCCCTGCAAGAATGGCCTCTGTATTCTTCTTTCTCAAGAATCTCCCTGTGGCAGTGTCAATATGAGAATTCGGTCATTTGCTTTTTCCTTCTGCAGGACCTACAAGGAAGTGTGAAGAGGATTTGTCATTTTATTGGTAAAGAGCTGAACAGTCAGCAAATCGACTCTGTGGTGGAAAATGCCTCCTTCCACAAGATGAAGGACAACAACATGTCCAACTTTACTCAATTTCCAGATACCTATTTTGATCACACAAAAGGAAAGCTCATGAGGAAAGGTAACAAAATACCCTGTGATAAACAAAGGCCGTGGCTTGTGCAACCTATGAAAAGTGTGTGTGTGTGTGTGTGTGTGTGTGTCTGTGTAAGAGAGAGAGAGAGAGAGAGAGAGAGAGAGAGAGAGAGGGAGAGAGAGTGTAGTGGTGGGGAAGAAACTTGATTCAGTTCACATTGAGTAAGCCTACTCAGCTCACACTTTCCTGTACTGAAACTCAACAGTTCTTTGAAATTCACACTTCTCTGAAATTTGTGTGCTATTTTCTGCACAACTGATCAGTGCAAAAATGAAACTGCTAACATAATGTAGGCTGGCTTCACCCTCCCAAGGCTGGATACCTGGAGGTCTCCGCCTACCTCAGCCAATTGCCCAACCCCGCCTGAGGAGGCGTTGCCAGGGGATTGGCCAGGTAAGAGGAGAGACCGCCCTGCCCACACAACAGAAGGTAAATCTTACATGCGAAACATCAGTTATTTAAGATTTGAAAAAAGAGAGAAAAGGAGAAAAACTAAAATTGACAGATTTGCCCATTCTTACTTGTGAAGCTTTAGGAAAATGCAGCTAAGTAAGTCTAGGCCATCAACATGGAAGCATAACTACTCTTGGGGTACCAGTTGAGGGAGGGCCTGGGAAGAACAGCCAGGGAGCAGGTCCTGCTATTCCTTAAAAAAGCCACCTGAGGCAGCTGCCTTGCTTCATCCAGTGGAAGGGCAAGTCCTGAGCAAGATGAAATGGGGTCCTGATTTTAGTTGAAGTAATTTTAGTGGATCCTTTTTGTGGTTACCTAGTGGTTTCACACCCTCTTGTGTTGTTCCAGGTATCTCTGGGGACTGGAAGAACCACCTGACTGTGGCACAGAATGAACACTTTGACCGTGTTTATCGTGAGAATATGCAGGGTCTGTGCATGACATTTCCATGGGATTGAAGAATGTCAAATTACTCCTCCTGCTATTTTGTCTCATTCTTTTATGTCTCTAGTGGTTCTGGTATTTTTGAACAGAAATTGAAAGGTTTTATTGTGATCGTTACTTTTGTGCCTCCTTGTTGTTATTATTATTAAGCTTCTGGTCTCTCAACACCTACTGGAATGCATTAAAATGTCCTTCTTGGCTCCCTGAAGTTTATCAGCAAAGCTGATACTCTGATCATTTCCTTGGAAGGTAGGAAGTGGGTTATCAGCATACTCTTGTACGACCAGTTTCCTTGGATCTGAAGTGGTAAGGTCAATGATGGAAAATCACTCCTTCAAGTCCATCTCTTCCTGTCTCTTCCACTTCTGGAGAGTGATGGATCTTTCACAGCCACTTTGGTGTGTTCTGAGGTCAGCAACTGATGCCCTAGCTCCTCAGGCCCAGAAGTGGTGTCTGGGGTGAGAGCATGCAATCAATTTTGCAGCTCCAGCGACACAGCATGGCTCCCGACTGCCCTACTTCTGTGCATCGTATTTCTCCAGGGGCTCATCTCTTACAACGGATGATCTTCCTCCTCCCTAAGGGCACCCCACCTGTGTTGCTGTTCCAGCACATCCCACTCAGCTCTATTGAGAAACTCTGCATGTTGCCCTGTACTGTACAGGATTGCCCTGTAATTTTTTTATTCACCTCTCCATCCAGGGAAGCAAGAGGCATTATCAGAGTGAAAGAGCACCTCACAGCCAGGCAGAAGCACACAGAGGAAGCTCAGTGATGGTGAAAGATGCAGCCTAGGGAAAGGGGGAATGGCCAGAGGAATCCCAAGGGCCAGATAAGAGAGGTGTGGAGGGCTGCAATCAGCCCTGAAGGCCAAGGCTTTCATTCTTACCTTGTGTGTTTATTCAGAAGCAAAATCCACAGAGTTCAATAGTAAATGTACATAGGTCTGTCACTTTACAATGCAGCCCTACAGATATTTACACAGCAATCTGAATCACCCTGAGTAGGGCTTGCTTCCTAGCAGTCAACTACCTAATGTTTTCCTTTTGTCCAGGTGAAGGGCTTTTCACAGTGTGAGAAAAATATCACCTTAGTTGTTTTTTTTAATAAGTTTTTATTAGGATTTTCTCATTTTTTAAAACAAACACACAAAAACATAAACATACATATCAACATTACACCCAAATAACACATATAATTTTAAAATCTTATTTTCTTAACCACTTTCCCGGACTTCCCCCACCTCCCCTTCTTGCATCCCCATTAAAAGTTTAGCCCAGCAAGTTCTTTGTACCCAAATTAATCCCTTATTAATATTTTACTTAGATCATCTTAGTTAGCCAATTTCAAACTTCTATAATTCATTTTAATACCCAACATCAACCCCTTTTTCTAAGATCGATCCACATTCCCTTTCACGAAATTCCCAATTATTAAAATACTTACAAAAAATCTTAACAAATAAGAGCATATACTTGTAACCCTTTGGATTCTAAGGCTCCCCCCCCCCCCGGTTTTGATCCCTAAAAAATTGTCCTTCAATCTAGCAGTTCTCAGCCTGGATCTATCACATCCGAGGCCTTTAAGTCTCTTTCAGTCCCTTTCAGCCGGTTTTGTTGACTGTCCTTTATGTTGATCATCCGATCTTGGAGCATCTTTGACCCAAAAGGGTCTATATTTTTTCCAGCCAGTTCTCCATATTCAAAGGAAGAGTCCAGATCCTGCTTCTTGTTCTTTCCAAGTCCAAATATCCCAAATGTCCCAAACGTTCCAGTTTTCACCTTGGTCAAATTTGTAATCCATAATTCTTCCGGACTCCCCATGGGGAAGAGTCCCCACTCTTCATTCTCGATTTCAAACCAAGTTTTCAACATCCGAACTTTATCTTCCTTGTATTCTGACCTTAGAGACTTCTGGTTGTCCTTTTTCACTTGCATCATTTCTGCTCCTCCTTCACATTCCTCCAAAACAGCACATATATCTTGCTTCCCAGCTGTAGATTCTTCATGAGTCAAGTCCACCGCTTCAGCAGAGTTGTTTATTTTAAAATTCAAAGTTGTCAGATTCGTAGCCATAACAAGACTCTGCTCTTGCAGCTTTCCCAGAAGTTCAAAGACCCTATCCAGCTCTGCTTGTAATTTTCCATCTGGAGCCATTGTAATGTCCCAGATCCCCTCTAGAGGGATTTTGGTTACTAAGTGTTCTTTTTCCAACAATCAGGTTATTTTGTTATTATTGCCACTCTAATTTTAAAAGCTTACAGTCCAATGTAACAAAAGTAACCGACACAAGTAACAAAAAACGGAATTTCCTGACTTTGACAGCTCAGTTGACAGCTGTCAAACTCTGTAGATATCTTCGCAGGCTCCCTCACGGGTCACTCCCGGATCCGGGGGGGGGGGGGGTTACACTTCAACTCTAAAAATCAGTTCCAATCCTCCAGCAATAAACTTATAAGTCCAAATCGTGTAATTAAGAATTTTATCTCAAAGAGAGAAAGACAGTCTCTCGATCTTAGTTGTTTAATTCTTGCTTTAAATTGCCTGCAAGGGGGGGGGAGGCGGACTTCCTTTTGGCACCTCCCCTGGTCGTACCGAATTCGATCAAAAAGAATTTTTAATTCCAAATTCCGTATTACTCACGGGTTGTTACATTTTAAGTCCAAATGATCAAGGAAAGAAGTCAGCGCTCTCCAGCCATGGCTTGCGGCTTCACTCCGTGGAAGAAGCGGTCTACTCACAGCACCACGCCACTCTCCGCCACCCGCTCCGAAGCCTTTAAAAAGGCTTCTTTGTGGGTCGGAGGGGGTGCAAATGGTGCCCGCCGAGTCACCAGGTCCACAGGCATCCGCACCTGTGGTTTCTAAGGGTCCCCGCGTCGCCGCCGCGGCAGGACCCCTCCTCCACCGAGCCGATTCCCTCCGGAGCTTGGAGGGAATCCGCCATTAGCTGGTCGCACCAACCCGGAAGTCCGAAAAATATCACTTTAGTGCAAGAATGCCAACTTGAATAAAATATGGGGGGGAGCAGGTAAGCCTCTCTCCACGTAATTGATCACAGGATGCAGCACAAATGCACCATTTAATTGGTAATGGCTATCAAATATTTTACTGAGGGCCCGAAGTGACATCAGCCCCTAGGAGTTGACTCCTATGCTACAGTGCCAAAGCAGCAGTGATGAAGTCAGGCCTTAAGCCCAGCAGGAAAATAACTCCCTTCTGTAAAATGTGTTATCTAGGCTCCCGCCTCTTGCATGAGCACAGAATTCAGGGACTTTTATTATCTGCTCATGTAACTTATTACAACATATCCAAACAACCTGCGGAACATTCTTTTATCATGAGCACCAAGTGGGAACTGGCCAACTGCAAGAGAAGGCTGACTGTGATGTAGCCAGATCAGCCTCCAATCTAACAAGCAAGTAGGAAATTCAATATGCAAAAGTATTCCAGACTGCTTATCAAATGGAAGTGGAGAGGTGGTGGTTTATGGCAAAGCAAGGAGGGGTGCTGTGGAAAATTATGTGAGTCGTGTATCCTACACGTTATAAGAAGCACCCCAGTCATTGACAACAATACCACAAATTCACACATAATCAGCCAATCTTAACACAAACCATGGCCACAGGTTTTTATGCCTTTTATTAGAATTTGCACTGTTCACATGATGTTGGACGCTCAAGTCAGCATGACCAAGAAAAAGCATTATTTCAGACTATCCTTCAGTCACCGCATTTCGGTGGGGGGACCTCAGCAGCACAGCAGTGTCATGAGAAAGGGAGCAACTGGCAGGGGCAAGACAATCAGATCTTGCCAGGAAAAGTCCCCTCTTCTATGCGCTCATCCCAGCTAGTGACCTGCAAAAGACCAATAAGCTTCTTTGATTAGTCATATCTTCTGGGCTAGTACAGAGGCAAAGTGACTAAGACTACAGATCTCCTCCTGCCCATGGAATTCTGCAGCTTTCTTTGTAGAAAATTACATTTCTAATCCTCATAACTATAGATTATAATAGTCTTCTTTTGTGGGTTTTGTGGGAGTTGCCTGCAAAATGTTGCAATGTTCACAAGGTGATATTTATGTTTCCTGCATAGCTATCTAGCTTATCCTCATATTTAATAAAATTTTGACCTTGCAATTTGTCCATGAAAAGGTCCCCAAGGAAAAACAATGAAAATAGTAGTAGTTCCAGTTATGTTCTTTTATTACCCATCACTTACCAATACATATCCTCCTTGTTCTTTTGCTACATGCAGCTAAAAATATAGGAACACATCAGGCTCACATTATTAATTTTATGCAAAATAATAGGTTTTAGTGGTTATCATTTTGAGCAGATTGAAGTTTTCTGGCATACATTAAGCACCTGTCTATTGCATCTCTGAGGCTTCACCCAACACAGCCCATGGTCCACAGAACCTCCCCTCCAGTCAAATAACAGAGCACTGAAATGTGCCAAACACCACCATCAAGTCCACCCTGACACCTATTTCTCTTTCACATTCCTTAACCCTGTTCAGTTCCATTCACATACCCAAGAAACGGGGCAAAGGGACGTGTACACTCTTTTGTACCACTGGCAGACATAAGGGTCTCCTCCCTTGGCATTCATGGCTTTCTCACAGCGGTGGAAATCTGTGGAGAGAGAAATGTTTCAGACTTATGAAGACAACCACTGTAGCTCCTCTAGTACAGAGCCCAGGAGACAGCTTTTTAAACCCCAAACTGTTTGCAAGACTCTCTTGATGTATTCTGCACAAGGTGGCGTCAGACATTAGTTTAGCCTATCTCTGCTTATTTTATTCTTATTTAATCCTTCTTTCCTCCTCTACTATAGAAACTACCCATATCAACTTACAAAAAAGAATACATAACACTTGCACATTCTCGTAATAAGGATATTATAGTGATAATATTATGGTCTGACCTGTTGCATTTTCCTATTTTTTCCACTTACTGCCTCATTTTATGCACAGATCTAGAAGTGCTGCAGCCTGAAACTTTTAGGAAGACTTGCACAGTACACTATGGACCTTGCCTGCAATAGTGAAAGTCAACAGTTTGGAAGTTCAGACATGGTACAATAGGACAACTACATTTTTTATACTTCTCTGGCAACTCAGATGTCAGATGATGAATAGTCCTAGTTTCTCATTACTCACCCAAGGATGCAAAAAATTCACACAAATAAATTATACTCACCAAGATAATTCTGCCAGCAGTTCCAGGTTTGGTTTTGATTGGGGAACCGGCTGTCAAACGGAGCCATTCGGTAGTTTTCCAGCTTTTCATTTATGGTTTCAGACATGTTCTCTTCTCTGAAAGAATATATAAAATCAGCAATGTGAAAAGACCCAGAAGATTCACAGCAGTAACACTTAGAAGCCATATCCCATGTTAAGGGATTATGTGTCCCAAATGTATTTATATCTTCAAGGAGCATTCCAACAACTGGATGGCAGCACAGTCAGATCATGGGAGCAGAACACTGCTTAAAAGGTAAAAGTAAAGGACCCCTGGACAGGTAAGTCCAGTCAATGGTGACTATGGGGTTGGGGCGCTCATCTCGCTTTCAGGCCAAGGGAGCCAGTGTTTGTCCACAGACAACTTTCCAGGTCATGTGGCCAGCATGACTAAACGACTTCTGGTGCAACGGAACACTGTGATGGAAACCAGAGTGCACAGAAACGCCGTTTACCTTCCCGCCACAGTGGTACCTATTTATCTACTTGCACTGTTAGTTTTCTAACCCCAGCCCACCAAGCACGCATACACACACACATGTATACCTATCAATCCATGCAGCAAAGAAATACATTAACACAGTATTATCTCTGTTATGTACTGAAGTTCTCACCCTGGGCCAGCAGGGGGATACTGTAGATAGTTTTCACTCAGGTCCACATATGCAAATAAGGGATTGAAAGTGACGTTCAGTGACTGGATAGTTACAGAAAGTTGCTACAGTTGCATGGTAGTGGAGCTCTATATAAGCAGGTTGGCTGAACCCTTCAGTTCAGTTCTGTTCTGGCCTGTGAATAAACAAGAGCTGTCTGAAGAATCGCTGTGTCGTCTGATATGTTCACCCACAACTTAACAATCTCTGTACACCACCCCCTAACAAATCTACAACATTAAAACCCCATCACCCAATATCTGCCTGATAAGAGGCCAGAAAGATATTGCTTCAAGTCCCAACATTGCTGTGGACATGCTGGAAGGAGAGTAATAGTATGCAGAGCAGGTATAAGGGAACCTCTGGCCCTCCAGATGTTGAACTACATCCCTGGCAAATGGTGATGCTTGCTGGGGCTGAAGGGAGTTGTGGTTCAGCAACATCTGAAGGGGCAAAATTTATTCGCACCTGCACTGCTGCGAGTCCTGGAAGACCCGCTCCCTACTCTGCTAGTTTTTTTCCACCTGGCCTCGGGTCCTGGCTGACTCCAGCTACACAAGCTGAGGTTGCTGAACAGACTCTTGGTTTGGGGTATTGTTTGGTGGGTTTTATTGCTATTGCTGATACAGTGGTACCTCGGGATACGAACGCTTCAAGTTACCTTTTTTCGGGTTACCAACAATTGTAACCCGGAAGTAAGTTTTCCGAGCTCTAGGAGGCCTTGCCGCTGCCTGGAGCCAAGCCCCAACATCCGTGGGGCCTGCGGAGGCTCTGCGAATGCTGGGAGCCAAGCCGATTGTGATTGTGGAAGAGGACCCTGAGTCCCCATCCAAACATCAGCACAGGTAAGAAAAAAAACACATTTTCATTTTGTACTGTTTTATTGATTTCATTTTATGGATCAATGGCCTCGTTAGATAGTAAAATTCATGTAAAAGTACTGTTTTAGGGGTCGCTTTTCACCATCTGGCTCCTGTTTTGGTGTGTTTTGTTTGTTAATTGAGTCCCTGGCTGCTAATCAGAGGCTTCCTGTTGAGTCTGCCATCTGTTGAGTCCCGAGCACCCATACAACACAGAAGTAAGATTTGGAGGTTTTGTTTTTGCTAAATTTTTTTTGCGTTTTGGTTTGTTTGTTTGTTTTCGGTTTTTTGACTGTGACTTGTTCTTCATTTTATGGGACTGACTTGTGACTTCGCTTTTGTGACTGTGGCTTGTGACTTCATTTTTGTGACTTGTTTTTGTGACTGTGTGGAACCCAGTTCAGGTACTGATTGATTGTGTGACTGCAGAAATGGATAAAAGCCCCCCATCCAAACTGACTATCATCAGTGTACGTAAGAAAAAAGAAAATGTTAATTTTTTTCCATCTAAAATACTGTCTTATTTATTTTATAGTACAGTACATTGATTATTGCCTTCATTTTATGGCTCAATGGTCTCATTAGACAGTAAAATTCATGTTCAATTGCTGTTTTAGGGGGTGTTTTTCATCGTCTGGAACGGATCAATCCACTTTCCATTACTTTCAATGGGAAAGTCTGCTTCAGGTTAAGAACGCTTCAGGTTAAGAACGGACTTCTGGAACCAATTAAGTACTTAACCTCAGGTACCACTGTAGTTCAAAGTGTTGCTAGGTGGCCCTAAAGTTACCTCCAACTGTTTGGAAATTTCCAGTTCCAATGCCTTCTGTTCCAATTGTTTGAAAGCTGGCTGGAACATTTTGTGACTTGCTACGTTTTGCAACGAATTGCGTTATGGCAGATTCATTTATGCCAGCGCCGTGAAGTATTTTAGAAACCTTTTTTGCAGGATGGCATAGCAGTGCTTAATTTTTTTTTCTTGGCTTGCAAAAGTATAGAAAATGAGTGTTCTGCTTAATGGATGCATCAGACCAATGAAGTGTTTGATCCTTCTAATAGATTTGGCAAGTGTGTAATGATCTATTGAGAAAAGGAGCACCCACAGATAGATGATATTGAGGCAGTAATTCATCTTACTTTGTCTCCCCCAGTAATCCAACAGGCACAAATGAGTATCATTGTGCATATTGCACCATAGTCGCAGTGTGCTGGTCCCAGGGGGAGGTTACTGTGAGGCATGGTCAGAGACCGGTCCTGGGTCGAGGGTCTGGAGACTGTCCACCAAGGGCGAAGCAGGGTCCAAAGCAAGGAGCCGGGCAAGGTCGGGAACTCTGGAAGAACAGGTCTGGGTGCCAGCAGAAACAGGTTTCCAACGACATTGCTCCCGCAACCTGGGACCGGGCTGACTGGCCTTTATCTTCTCTGAGGCCAGGGGCAGTCCCGGCCCACAGGTGACTCACCTCTCCTGGCCTTAAGGCGAACACTCCTCCTGAGAGAACCCAGTTCCCTCCGCCTCTCTGACCTGAGCCTCTGCAGCTCAGGAGAAGCTGGAGGGTTACTGGACCCAGGGGGAGGCTCACCTTCCCCTTACAGGGCTGGGAGAGGTGCACCTGTAGGCAATGGGTCCTCAACCACCTCCGGAGCCAGAGTGGATTCATCTGGTGTCTGCTCCTGAGGAACCGGCACAGGTGCAGGCGCTTCAGATTCAAGGCCCTGCCCCGGCTCAGCCGGCCCTGGAGGCGGGGACTCCTGTGCAGGCTGGGATTCCTCCGGTTCAGCCTCTGAATCAGATTCCCAGGCCATCACACGCAGCCTTTGATTCAAGCAGAAATCAAGCATGGCTCTCACTCTCTGGCTTCTGCCTGCTTCTGGCCCAGCTAGCTCTCATGCACTCTGGCTTTTGTCTTCCCATCTGCCCTCCTGCAGAAAACTTTTATTAAACTAACAACCTGTATTTAGGGCCATTACCAAGAAGCTGGCCTGGAACCCCCCAACTTTACAACACTACCTCTCTTCAAGAACAAGACACCTGTCTATCCCCCACCGTGTAGAAACAAGCAACAGAATAATAGCTTCCCAGTTGGAAAATAACACAAGTTAACAAAGACGTTAAACACACATAATCCAAAACAGTCGAACACAGTTACACTTCTAACACCTCAGTTACACTTCAACACTGGTCCAGTAACAACTTTATATTTTATTCTTCATTCAATTTATATATTGCCCTTCATCCGAATATCACCGGGGTGTGTGTGTGTGTTTCACAGCACAGAAATACAAAAAGAGAACACAGAACACATCATAAAGCAGAAACAAACCAATACAGTGGTGCCCCACAAGACGAATGCCTCGCAAGACGGAAAACTCGCTAGATGAAAGAGTTTTCCGTTTTGGAGGTGCTTCGCAAAACGAATTTCCTATGGGCTTGCTTCGCAAGACGACAATGTCTTGCGAGTTCCTGCTGGTTTTTCCCCCCCTTCCCCCCTTTTTCTAAGCTGCTAAGCCGCTTATCAGCTGATCCGCTAATAGCGCTAATAGTGCTAATCCGCTAATCCTTCAATGGGCTTGCTTCGCAAGACAAAAAAACCGCTAGACGAAGAGAATCACAGAACGGATTCTTTTCGTCTTGCAAGGCACCACTGTACTTCCCCTCCCACAAACACATTTAAAAGGCCATATAATGTTCAATCGGCCAAAGGCCTAGGTCCCCCCCCCCCTTATGTTTGCTTTGCTAAGACGAAAGCTTATCTGGGAATGTTTCACAGGACAGAATGAAAAGTTGTGAATCAGAAACTGTGTATCAAACAGTACCCTGAGCAGCAAGTTCATCTCGCATGACATACTGCTGGCAGAGCAAGGGAAAGGAAGAGACCAGAAGAAGGGAAGATCAGAAGCAGCCAGTGGTTGTAAGTATGGTACAAGCTGAATTCTAAGTTGGGTTGGGGGCTATAAAAGGAGGGGGGTTGTTTCAAAGGTTTATGGTTACTCAGAACCTCCAAGTCCCATAGAGCCAAATGTATACCTCTTTAGTTCATAAAAGCCCTCATTTTTTACACTTATTCTCTGGGGGTCCTGATGCAAATTCTCAGGCTCTTGGAATGTAACAGGACCATAAGTTAATGCAGATTTTTGCTGCGTTTGGGGCTTTGGGGAAATAGACATTTAAATTCTTGATCCCATGAGCATGGTGCGGGAGTTGATTCCACAGGCATTTACTTGGCGTGTGGAGGGAAGAGTGTTCTGCTTTGGGCAGTTGTGGCTGTTTTACTACACCCCACTCCTTATTGTCTGAATCGAGTTTTGCTCTGTTTATGCACAGAAGTCCCAATCCTAGTGATGTGATCGTGGCTTATTTTTGAATGGAAGTAAATGATTTGAGCAAATTATGCAAGCAAATAGTGTGAGGAATTTGCCCTGTTGATTTCATGGGATTTGAAAACCCACTATTAGGTCTACAAATGACTGAATTTGTTAGGGTTTGTTTCCATGTGTCCCAGAGATATGAATCATTGTGGTTGATGACACAGCTATGTCCACAATTCGGCCCCAAAACAGTGACTACTTGAAGGTCCCTAAGGATATGCCATCAAAACTCACTCTCTCATACATCTTGATAGATATATCTTAATGAATAATAATGATGTGTTTGTGGGAGAGGGTTATTGCTTTGTTTTTGCTTTATTGCGCATTTTGTATTCTCAGATTTTATTTTTGTGTTGGGAACCGCACTGTGATCTTTGGATGAAGGGGGGTTTACAAATTCAATAAATAATAAAAATAGTATTATCTTTACAGTTTTTTAGTGTCAACCATGCCTTGTTTCACATACAAGGGAATGAGTTTGCCTGTAGTGGACTTCTACTCAGAGGAAACGCTCCGCTATGTTGAAAATGAATTCCAAATGTTGGATGATGATATAGTGAATGTTACTTACCCCAAGTCAGGTTAGTGGTGCACTTAGGTAATTTTAAATGCTGGAGTAAATGGTGTTTCAAAGATGATGATGTCGTATTTTAGAAATGTTAAACAATAAAATAGCAAATCTCTCCCTGCATCCCTTTTTATGCTTGACATCTCCTACAGGCTTTGTATGTTAAGGCACACTTTTTTTTTTTTTTGATAATTTAGAAATAAAATAGTTTCATTTAAAACCAATGATCATGGCCCTGTTATGACTACAGGCTGTTTGTATCATTCCATTCCAGCAGCAACACCATGCACAAATGCACCTTAAACTTGTGATTTAAAACGCCAGACTCCTAAGCAGATAGCCTGCACGATATATGTTGTATTTCTACTGTAGCTGATTTATAAAATAATCAGGAATATACACTCTTGCTTAAGAGAATGATGCTGGGGGGGGGGGGGGGAGGAGTCCCAACTCATCCCAAATTTTTGCGATAATTTCAGAAACCATCAGATAACCCAACCAAAACTGACCAGTAATCTGGTAATGGACTACAGTTTAGTTTGCACTGTCCCCTATTCGCCCTGGACTTCTTTTTTCACAGCCAACTTTAATCAATCCCTTTATCTCCCATTTTCTCTCCCCACATCTCTCTGCCCCCTGCCCCACCCACTGAGGTACAAAGCTGTCTGGATTCCTGACTAAGCAGAACAAGTTCTTATCACAAAATGCAGAATCAGGCGGCATTTGCCCTCAAATGGAAGGTCAGTTAAGGAATCTCAGGCTCAATCTTAAACTCTCAATCGTAGCCTCTTGTGGAATATCTGTTGCCTGTCAGGGTCCTCAGTACTGGAATAGCTGGATCACTGGAATAAAGCTTATCAGCTGTAGTTCCAGGGGTCTTCCTCCTACAGGAGTGAGTTGATCATTTGCTTGGCTTCCAACCTAGCACAGTTAATGTGACAGGAAGTGGCTTGGTCAGAGGGCAAACCAATGCTGCTGTGGTGTGGTGTGGCATGAGGGGCTCAGCTGCATGGTGGGCTTGGTGGGAAGGGAATTGCAGGGCTGTAGCTGCAACAAGCATTTTTATTACTTCTGTTTTCTCGAATGATTTGCTCATGTCAAAAGCAATTGTATTTCAGGATATTCATCTCTGAATGTTGTTTCTTTATATAGAAAGCTAAGTGATATGTCTGTTATAGATTAGTCACACTGCTGACATCCTTACCTGCTACACCGTCATCAAAATGGTTCAATTTGTTTCACCATGTCATGAATTTTTGGATTCCTGCTTGTGTAGGAGGGTGCTGAGTAACTTGCTGGTCACAGAAATTCATTCCAATTTTTATGACCCTCTTAATTGATTTTGCAAGAGGCAGGCAAGTGCTATTGAACATAATAATAATAATAATGATAATGATAATAATAATGATAATCTATTATTTATGCCCCTGGCTGGGCTTCCCCAGCCACTCTGGGCGGCTTCCAACAAAATACTAAAATACAGTAATCCATCAAAGATTAAAAACTTCCCTAAACAGGGCTGCCTTCAGATGTCTTCTAAAAGTGTGGTAGTTGTTCTCGTTGACATCTGGTGGGAGGACGTTCCGCAGGGCGGATGCCACTACCAAGGAGGCCCTTTGCCTGGTTCCCTGTAACTTGGCTTCTCACAGTGAGAGAACCACCAGAAGGCCCTCAGCGCTGGACCTCATTGTCCAGGTAGAATGATGGGTTGGAGACTCTCCTTCAGGAATACTGGATCGAGACCATTTAGGGCTTTAAAGGTCAGCACCAACACTTTGAATTGTGCTCGGGAACTTACTGGGAGCGAATGTAGGTCTTTTAAGACTGGTGTTATATGGTCTCGGCGGCTGCTCCCAGTCACCAGTCTAGTTGCAGCATTCTGGATTAGTTGTAGTTTCTGGGTCACCTTCAAAGGTAGCCCCACATAGAGCGCATTGCAGCAGTCCAAGCGAGAGATAACCAGAGCATGCACCACTCTGGTGAGACAGTCCACAGGCAGGTAGGGTCTCAGCCTGCATACCAGATGGAGCTGGTAAACAGCTGCCCTGGACACAGAATTGACCTGTACCTCCATGGACAGCTGTGAGTCCAAAATGACATGAAAGGGGAGAGGGATCAAGATAAAATAAATGTGTTTATTGCAGAATCAAGAGTGGTTGGGAAGACTACCTGACTTTCTTCTAGGTACCCATTGGATGCAGGAGATCCTGGGCTTAATCTGGCGTGATGGGGACCCCTCCTGGGTTCAGAGTTTACCAGTGTGGGAACGGGCACCTTGGATTGAAAGTGTTCCAGGCCTAGAGGTTGCCTTGAAATCTCCTACACCCAGGCTCCTGACATCTCACCTGCCTTTCCACATTTTCCCCAAGTCCTTCCTGCGCTCCAAGGCCAAGGTAAGAGAGTAGAAATTGACACGTCAACCCTGCTTTTGGCTCCTGGGCAATCTGTTAAGCAACATGACATGCTCAGCCTTTCAAACACTTCACCTACGACCAAATCACCGTGGGCAACTTCTGTCATGATCACAGCTAGTTAGAGAAGGCTTATATATATCCCCACCCCAGATGTTGTGGTTGTGGTGAAAATTCCACTTTGCCTCTCACTTTACATTTAACCTCCACCTAAGTAACTCCCACCGTTCCTGGAAAAATCTTGTTTGAGAAGTCATCCACATTTTTCAAAATTTTGGGGAAAGGTGGTTAGTCTCCAACTGAGTTGTGTCTGGTGAAAAGGTGTGTGTGTGGGGGGGGGTTTATTGTGAAATTATTAATCCTGTAGGATTCACATAAATTTTGGACAGGTTGCTTAGAGGTAAGGAAAGGCAAGTATCTAACCCAAAAAGGTGGTGAGAAAACTCCTGCCCAAATCCATGCTGGAGTAAGATGATATGCTGCAAGAGGTTTATCAGAAAACCACAAGCATCAAGCACCAAATCTTACAAGCACCTGTCCTGTGAGTATAGGGTGGCATACAAATTTAATTAATATAAACAAACAATAACAGTAAATTAAACAACAAAGACTTTGCTTCCTTTTCATGAGACCCACCTAAGGTGCCTCGGTCTGTCTCTAGTTAGGGCTGCTTCTGTTGCCTTCCCTAAATATGTCCCCTCCCTCTCTTCCAGGTTATCTATACCACGCGTAATCCCAAAGATGTGATGATCTCATCCTATCATTTCAACAAGGGCTTAAAAGCAGTGGAGGACCCTGGAACTTTGGAAGAGTACATGGAGGAGTTCCTGAGTGGGAGTGGTAGGGAAAGGGGAAACCAGCCTTTCTCATTTGTTCTACCTCACTGTTCACTATGTTATCAAGGCTCTTTCCTGCTCTTTCCTCTCATTTCCTTTTGTTGTATCAGAGAAGTACAATTCCCAGCGAGATAGGTGGGGAGGGGGTAGGATGGGAAAAGGTCTCGCAGTACTCGCCTCATTTTCTTTTAAAAAGTAATGAATGTCATTAAAAGGGGAATTGGAATGGCTGCAAAATGTAGGGAGAGGATATTGTGAATCCCTGAAATATACTCAGAGTCGCAAAGTGATTTCATGCTCTTTATTCAGCTCATAGTGGTGAGGAGGAATGAATGAAAGTCCCCTCAAAGTATCTGCTTTATATACATTATTTACACAATGGGCTGCACATGATTGGTTAATTCTGGAATTCTACTGTAAGCCAATCAGGTTGTGGATTCACTTATATCTGGAGCATGATTGGGTGGTTCCTGCCAACCAATCATACTGCTGCATTGTTCTTGGACCAATCAGACTGCTGCATTCTGAATCCTATTGTTCTAGGACCAATCAGACTGCTGCAATTTGGATCCTATTGTTCTATGACCAATCAGACTGCTGCAGTTTGGATCCTATTCAACTCAGTACATAACAATCCCCAACTCCAGTGTTGTAGACGATATTACATATCTTGCCAGTGTAAACAGAATCATCAAACAGCTCAGCCACTAACTGGTATTGGGACTTGTTGTATCTGGGTGGTGTTGGAAGTTCCCTGCTACTGTTCTTGTTGATCAGGTGAAGAATAAAGGTCTTTTCTAGGTTCCTGACTGGTGCATCCTCTATGTCTTTCCTTTCTCCTTCAAAACTCTTTACATTCCACTTTGCTCTTCAAGTGTCTTTTGGTTCCTGGTTTGAGCATGTGAAAAACTGGATGGAGATGAAGGACAGATCCAACTTCTTCTTCATCACCTACGAAGAACTACAGCAGGTATATTTATGCCCCCAGGATATGTCTCCAACTTTGTGTCACGTGACATATCATTTTGTCTTTTTTTTTGTTCTTAAAAAAGTCTTGTACAATTGGTAAGGTGACTCTGAGTTAGAGAAGTACAAATGTGGGGTTAGGATTGCAGCCATTCTTGTTACCTTGATTTCACAGTTCAGTATAAAGTTGCCGTCCTATCTCGTTTCACGTCAGGGAGGGACAGGTTAGTTATAAGTGCAGAAGTAAAGGAATTTTAAATTTAATTTCATTAATAAAACAAAGATTTAAAGTGGTAAGAATGGGCAGTCAGGTCCAGAAGGATCTCCCCTCTTTGACAAAAAGACCAGGATTTTAACTGTGGAGCAGTGATAAAACTGACAAGTATCCGGAGAGATCACTTCTTCCCCTACAATATGCTATTCTGTATTTAATTCAATGTCTTCTAATTCAGTGCTGACTCCTGTGCTGACTTTGAGGTACCCGTTGACAAACATTTGCATGATTTTTGCCAAGTGCTCCCCGCAAACGGACACAATTGCCTTTGTGTTCTTCCTTATCAAGGGACAGATCTCCCTGTGGCAGTGTCAATATGAGAATTCAGTCATTTGCTTTTTCGCTCTGCAGGACCTACGAAGAAGTGTGAAGAGGATTTGTCATTTTATTGGTAAAGAGCTGAACAGTCAGCAAATCAACTCTGTGGTGGAAAATGCCTCCTTCCACAAGATGAAGGACAACAAGATGTCCAATAATACTCAATTTTCAGATATCTATTTTGATCACACAAAAGCAAAGCTCATGAGGAAAGGTAACAATTTACATGAGAGACCAAGGCCATGGCTTATGCAAGCTATGAAGAACCTTTGTGTGTGCATGTGAGTGTGAGAGAGGGAGGGAGGGAGGGAGGGAGGTGGGGAGGAGAGAAAAAAAGAGGTGTGTGGGGGGGGATTTGACTCAGTTCACCTTAAGTGAACCTACTTAACTGACACTTTCTTGTACTGAAACACAACCATTCTTTGAAATTCACACTACTCCGGATTTTTCAATGCTGTATTCCAGACAAGTAATTGGTACAGAATGTCACTGCTAGCATAATGTAGGCATATAAATGCATATACTGACAATAACATACATATTTGCAACAAAAGCAACAACAACCTGTTTCTTGCGTGAAAAATATGTAATTAGGATAAATTTGCATTAAAATGCTGGTAGATTTTGGAAGGATTTTTTTCTTTTAATTACAAATGGATTTTATAATGTGGACAACTGAATTTAAGATTTGGGGGGGGGGGAGGAGAAAAGGAGAGAAACCAAAATTGACAGATTTGCCCATTCTTAATTGTGAAGCTTTAGGAAAATGCAGCTAAGTAAGTCTAGGCCATCAACAAGGAAGCATGACTACTCCTGGGGTACCAGTTGAGGGAGGGCCTGGGAAGAACAGCCAGGGAGCAGGTCCTGCTATTCCTAAAAAAAGCCACCTGAGGCAGCTGCCTTGCTTCATCCAGTGGAAGGGCAAGTCCTGAGCAAGATGAAATGGGGTCCTGATTTTAGCTGAAGTAATTTTAGTGGATCTTTTTGTGGTTACCTAGTGGTTTCACACCCTCTTGTGTTGTTCCAGGTATCTCTGGGGACTGGAAGAACCACCTGACTGTGGCACAGAATGAACACTTTGACCGTGTTTATCGTGAGAATATGCAGGGTCTGCGCATGAAATTTCCATGGGATTGAAGAATGTCAGATTATTCCTCCTGCTATTTTTGATCCTTATGCCTCTCATGGTTGAAGTGTGTCCTGCTAAATAAACAGATTTCTGAATAGAAATTATATGGTTTTGTTGTGTGACTCCTTTTATTTTATTTTTTTAATGATATTTATTAAAGTTTCAAAAAAGGTTACAAAAATAAGAAAAAGAGAAAAAAAGAAAAGAAAAAAATACAAAATACAGAAAAATAAAAACACTTAAAAACAAATCAATCTTTCCATGTCTTGTCTTTCATTTGCTTGTTTCCCTGACCTCCTGACACCTCCCTTTTTTGTATTCCAGTTCAGTTAGTTAATTCAGCAAATCCTTTCCCTCTTTGCTTTTATCCTAATCCTTTAACTTAATATATTGTAACTTTGGATTCTCACCTGTTCACAAACCATTTTTACACACTCCTTTATAACATTGCTGCTAAAACCACTTAACTTCATTCTGACATCATTCTAACATTCATTAATTTTGCAGTATTTCTGTAAATAGTCTTTAAATTTCTTCCAATCTTATTCCACCGACTCTTCTCCCTGGTCTCGGATTCTGCCAGTCATTTCCGCCAGTTCCATATAGTCCATCACCTTCATTTGCCATTCTTCCAGAGTGGGTAAATCTTGTGTCTTCCAGTACTTTGCAATAAGTATTCTTGCTGCTGTTGTAGCATACATAAAGAAAGGTTTATCCTTCTTTGGCACCAATTGGCCAACCATGCCCAGGAGAAAGGCCTCTAGTTTCTTCAGAAAGGTATATTTAAATACCTTTTTCATTTCATTATAGATCATCTCCCAGAAAGCCTTGATCCTTGGGCACGTCCACCAAAGGTGAAAGAATGTGCCTTCAATTTCTTTACATTTCCAACATTTATTATCGGGCAAATGATAGATTTTTGCAAGCTTGACTGGTGTCATGTACCACCTGTATATCATTTTCATAATATTCTCTCTTAAGGCATTACATGCCGTAAACTTCATACCTGTGGTCCATTGTTGTGTGACTCCTTTTAAGGGTGTGGGTTTTTTTAAGCTTCTGGGCTCTCAGCACCTACTGGAATTTATTAAAATGTCCCTTTTGGCTCCCTGTAGTTCATCCGCTCAGCTGCGTTTGCTGGAGTTACCATAGGAACAAGATGTTTTTCATGGGTGTTCCAGTAAGATCTGGCAAACTACAAAAAGTCGCAGGAGTAATTTTAATTTGTTTAAGTTGTTTACTTCAATACTGTCACTCCTTTTCACTCTACCAGACAGGTTTATGAGCCCTCCATCCCACACAAATGGGATGGAGGGCTCATATGCCCCGCCCCCAATTCTTTAGGCTGCAGCAGCCTCATTCTTCCATCATTGCCTGCCTTTTCTTGTTGCACCAAGGAAGAGGCGTCACCATTTCTTGCCTACCTCCTCTCCTTGGAGTCAACATGTCTTCTTGCTAGTGGTTTCTAGTTAGAACCCTTTGCTCACTTCTAACTGGACACTACTGGTAGAAGCTGTTCTGATTTCTGGCCTTAAGGAGGGCCTTAAGATACAATCTGGCCCAGAGGAGATGAAATAATTTGGTGCATGCCTCATGGGTTTCTCTGGGTGCCTTGGGGCTTGTGAACAGGCTCCAACTCTGCAAAGAAGCCCTGTGACACAACTGCATTTATTTTGATCTGACAAAGAGAGTCTCACAACTCAGCCTGAAACAGCTTTCTACCATCAACAACAGACAGCATGACAGAGAAGCAAACACAGGAACTAGAAGCTGCAACACACCAGGATGCCAGCTCAGGCCACATTCATGCCATACATTTAAAACACTACGCTAGCACTTTAAACAGCCATGGCTTCCCCCAAAGAATCCTGGGAGCTGTAGTTTATTAAGGGTGCTGAGAGTTGTTAGAAGACCCCCATTCCCTTGCCAGATCTACAATTCTCAGTTTCTGGTGGAGAACAATAGCTTATTAAACCACACTGAAAATTGTTTACTGACCACCTTTGCATGGTTAATTGATAAACTGCAACTGGTTCACTGAGGCACGGCATTGGGGGAAAGAAGACATATGGAAAGCCCAAACCCACCTTGTCCATTATCCGTATGTCTTTAAGAGATAATATACAAGGTTTGATTGGGTTTTTTTTAATAAAAAAATTCTGTCCCTCTTGTTTTTAATTGTTTGTATTTTACATGTAAGCCACCCTGAGTCCCTGTCAGGGAAAAAAGGTGGGGTAGAATTTTATTGTTGATGATGGTGGTGTTGAGGAGCAGCAAAACATGGTGGGCAGCACAGGCAGTTTCTGGGCCACCTCACTTGGAATGTCTCACTGTGAGGAAGGACCCAATTGGCTCCTCCTCCTCCTCAGAATGAGACAGGTAGAAGAAGGAGCAGCAGAGAAGCCTCCAACTAGTCATCTGCCTCATCATTGGACAGCTCACTTGCCTGGTCTTCCGTTGGTAGGTGCCATAGGCTGCCCATTAAAATCTATCTATCTATCTATCTATCTATCTATCTATCTATCTATCTATCTATCTGCAAAGCACCATTCTCAGGGATTTCAGAAGTAATCTACCCAGCTTCTACTCATATTGATCCGGTGCCGAACTCCAACGTATAGTTAGCAGAGTAAAAAACTTAAAACACGATGCAGGATTCCCAATAAATAGACCAGACACAATTAATATTTCATCCAGCAGAGCTTTACTGCTACTGAAGGCAAATGTGCATAATGGTCACAAATCCAATACATCCAGGATTGGTACTGTCCATAAGAAATCCAGTTGCAGCAGACTTAAACTTACAATAACTTTTAATAAGACAAAACCTTAACACTATATACAGAACACCACACCAGAAGAGAGATAGAAAGTGAAACCCAGGCTCCTTCTGGCCTTACTTTTATAGCATGACCTTGACAGAAGAGATAACACAACCAGTTTAAGCCAGCTGTACTCAGCTTCTCTGAAGGAATAAGTCAAACATCATGAACTTTCTGCTTGTTTCTTTCACACAGAGAAGCTTCCAGAACCCTCTTGAATTAATTAGAATAGGAAAGATATCTGCATGTCAGATCAATGCTTTCTGCACTAAGAAATGCAAACTGACACTTAAGGCATGATAACATATCTATCTCTAAATCACTGTAAGTGTATCAATATATATTTAAGTGTGTGTATAAGAGAGAGTGAGAGTTTGAGGGGGGGAAGACATAGGGTATGTAAGACTATGTAGCTAAATGTTTAGACTTCTACCTTCCTCAGGGATACAGTTGGGATTTCAAATGAACACCATTAGCCTGGATGACAGTTTTAAGAACACTCGGGATGGAATAATTCTAAGGAGTGTGTCATACACAATACATTGTTGTTGTTTTTAATTTAAGAAAAGGAAAAGGCTACATGGGAAACAAGCATTGTATTCTAGATGGAAACCATTGTTGATTATTTGTGTCTTAAGATGATTGATTCAGAAATCCTCTTTCTTACAATGGTGGATTTGATGGTTGCCCCATAGGAAAAAATATGTATTTTATATCTATTTATTACATTTCTTCAGGGAGCTCAAGGTGGCGTACATAGATCTCCTCTTTTATCCTCACAACAACTTTGTGAGGTAGGTTAGGCTGAGAGTGAGTGATTGGCCCAAAGTCACCCAGTGGCTGGGTGGAGATTTGAACCCTGGCATCCTAGGTTCCAGTATGACACTAACCACTACACCATGCTAGCCCTTTAGCAAGATTCCCATTCATGGCTCGGAATGAAGGGCTGAATGTTTAATTAAACATTGCAACTTGCTTTATACCATATCAGACCATTGATCCATCTACCAACTTTCCCGTTGCTCATCTTTATGCAGAAATGTTTCTACGATACCTCCAGTCCAGAAAGGGTGAGGGCCATCAGAATTAAAATGCTTTGTAACAGGTTGCACAACTTTCTTGGTCCAGGTTACTGATCTATTTATTTTGATGTCTTTAGCGTTTTTCAATGTCATCACCATTTTTCGTCTACAATGGGATCTTATTCCCCACAGCGCTGTCCTCAGCAGAATCGCTCACCTATCTGGAAAAAGAATTTCGCTTCTTAGATGACGATCTACTGAGTGTCTCTTACCCCAAGTCAGGTAGGAAAGACAGTGTGTGGAATGAGAGCTGCAGAACATAAACAGGGAAAGGTCATTTGAATTGGCATTGGCAAATCATTTATCTTGTTTATTTATTAAATGCCCATCCTGCTCTTCTTCCCATAGGAGCCCAGGGCAGCAAGCACTAAAATGTTAAAGCAATGATATTAAAATAATAAGATTTTTTTTTTAATAATGCACATGAAAATACCTGACAATTCAAAAACATTTAAAACGGTCACATCCCCTCACCACTAATAATTTCATATTGCCAGGAGGTTTGCTTTGGTTGTCAAAGTAGTTGTAAGGTGTGCATTGCAGAACCAAAAGGCCTGTGGGAGAAGAGGTAGCCCTATGATTGCTATACTCCCTCCTAGGTAGCCATTGGATGGCAGAGATCTTGTCAGCGATCCAGCAAGAATGGGACCCCTCGTGGGTTTGCAGTGAGAAAATAACCTGGATCGAGACTTTTGATGGCATGAAGACTGCCTTGAAATATCCTCCACCCAGAATCTTGGCTTCTCACCTTCCAATAAACCTTTTCCCTAAGACCTTTCTCGAGTCCAAGGCCAAGGTAAGAGAGGAACAATTCACACACAAAAGCCTGATCATGTCTGTCTGCAGTAAAGATACTGGGAATTCCGTACTGTCGATACAGTATATGGCACAGCCCATTTCCAGGAAGGTGCCACGAGGGTTGTTTGTAGTAGTAGCAGTAATAGTACAAGCTTAGAGATCACTATAGGAAAGACTCTTTAACCATCATCTTAATTCTAGAATGGCGCTGTGGGTTAAGCCACAGAGCCTAGGACTTGCCGATCAGAAGGTCGGTGGTTCGAACCCCCACGACGGAGTGAGCTCCCATTGCTCGGTCCCTGCTTCTGCCAACCTAGCAGTTCAAAAGCATGTCAAAGTGCAAGTAGATAAATAGGTACCACTCCGGTGGGAAGGTAAACGGCGTTTTCATATGCTGCTCTGGTTCGCCAGAAGCGGCTTAGTCATGCTGGCCACATGACCCGGAAGCTGTATGCCGGCTTCCTCGGCCAATAAAGCGAGATGAGCGCCGCAACCAAAGAGACAGTCACGACTGCACCTAATGGTCAGGGGTCCCTTTACCTTTACCTATGAATAGGTAATGTTCAGTCCATGACCTCAGCAGAGGACTGCTGTGGCCCCAGTTTGCTAGGCTGCCCCCAAAGCTCTCTCTGTAGCTGGAAGTTGCAATGAAACGTCTCACTTTCAAAATTAGGCAAAATGTCAGAGCAGTGGCGTAGCGTGGGTTGTCAGAACCCGGGGCAAGGCAAGTAACCCGTGGATTTGCGCCCCCTAACCCGTGGATTTGCGCCCCCTAACCCTAACCCCCAGAAGTTGCGCCCGGTGCGGCCGGCCCCCCCTGCACCCCCCACGCTACGCCACTGTGTCAGAGTTCAAACTGTGTTTTCAGCTTTCGCTTCTGAGGGCCAGACTAGCTGATGTGATGATTTGGCAAGTAGGAAGCCATGCAGGTGGGTTCTGAAGCCATATCTGTATGGTGAGTCAGGGACTGAATTTTTCAATCCATGCCACTGGCAATGTTCATGTATCTTTCCTTAATGGTGGGGATCTTCATGGAGAAATGAATTAAAGAAAGTGATTTTTTTAAAAACCTCACACCACTCCCATTTCCTCTGTCCCTTAAGGGGCCACCAGACACCTGCTCTTGAATAAATCTCAGACCAACAAGATATCACAGGTTTCTACTATTTACACCTACTTAAGGTTCAGGAAAACTTTTTAAGGACCTCTAAAAGTTAGCCCTTTTTGAAATTCAATTCTTTTTTAATTTTTCCCACCCCACCCCCAAAAGGTCCCTTAAAATTGAGGGGGCAATGTGAAAGGCAAAGTGTGACTTATGAGACTATAAATTCAGGGAAGGTTGCAAATAAAATTTAAGCAAGAAAATTCCCCTTCATTTTGCTTCCAGCTTTTCTCAGGGTCAAACTTCCTATTATAGTAATTGCATAGCTAATAGCTTGTTGTTGCTGTTTGGGGGAGGGGGTGATTTTCATTGGAACCATAGTATACAGAAAGGCAAAGTTTAACCTTTCCCTTCCTGGCTGTGATCCTGATGAAAACTGCCCATCCTCTATGGACTCAAGGCAAATCACCCAACACCTGCTGTTATTTTTTAAACCCCAGACATAGTTGCTAAGTGCAGGATTAAAGCAATTTTCAGAGCTACCTACATCTCAAAATCCTAAATCCTCAGAGATACAAAACTCTAAAATATAGGTGCTCTGAGGGAAAATCAGATATGATCTGGGATTAGGGATGGGAGAGATTCAGTGTGCATTGAAAGGCAAATCTACTGACAGTGATCCTTCTAAATTTGTACCTCCTAGTTATTCTCAATGCCCACCAGGTAATTTGTACAAAGATGAACATAAAAATGCATATTATTATGGGCCACCCCAGTCTCTGCCAAGTGGTGCACAGGATTTCAGGGGTCTTGGCACTTAACCAGGGTTGTGTTTTCTTTGGAAATGTGGCACAATGGAGGCTGTGCTCCATTTCCATATTTCTTAAAGACACTCATCTCTGCTATGCCTCGATTTCCCAATTGAAGCAACCCTGCCAGAGAGCCTGGAACCCTCTGGGATCTTGCTACTGCTCAGCAGACTGGAGTGGCATGCAACCTTTGTAACAATACGACTATTTGATATGATTTATTTCCATGCTGCTTTTCATTCAAATGAATCTCAAAGCGGCTTACAAACAATAAATAACTATCACATAATAAAACTACAATAAATATTTAATTTCCTGACTCCCAACTTGGCCACCACATTCTACCCAACGTTAGAGCTTGTCCTGCTGCTCCTCCCTTAAAATGTGCCTGCTGCCTCTCTTCCAGGTTATTTACACCCTACGTAACCCCAAGGATGTGCTGGTATTGTTCCACTACTGCTATAAAAAATGGAAGGATCCTGGAAGTCTGGATGAGTTCTTGGAGGAGTTCTTAGATGGGAACGGTATGGAAAGAGCCAAATCAGCTCACCCAGGGCCGTCTTTAGCATATGCGTGGCTGGGGTGCAAAGATCCACCCAGCACCCCCAAATTTAGTTAATTTCGCATGCATGGCACCATTGAGAATGGCAAGCGCCCTCGTTGAGTCTGACAAGCGCCGCCGTGGTGATTGACAAGCTGGCTCGGCGCTTCTTTGGTAAATGAGCGCACAAAGTCAAAAGTCCTTTAGTGAAACAGCAGGTATACATTTCGGTAATACCTAGGTATATATGTATTTTGTTTTTCTAGCTTGATCAAAATTATGTATTATTTCATAACAGGTAGATAGTTAAGAACTTAGGCTGCTTCAGCAGCGGGCGCCTGGCACCCCCCAGAATTTGGCGCCTGGGTGCCTCTTGCACCCCTGGGTAAAGACGGCCCTGGGCTCATTCCCATCTGTTGCAGCCCAAATGTCTGCTCCATGGCACCACGAAGGCTCTCTTTTTAACCACTGCTAGGGCCCTATCATAGAACTGTAATTCCAGCAGGGATAAATTAGAAGGAAGGTGGGAGGTGTCATGATAGTTAAACTCATTTCCTTTTAACATTAATAACGTCCTTAAATAGTGAATGGCCTGAATGTGTGGGGTGGGGATATAGTGGGGTCTCAAATTCAGTGTTTTGGGGCAATATTATAAGGAATGTGTGAGACTGGAGTTGTTACTGGACTACAAATGCCATCATCCCTGACCACAGGCTATACTGCTGGGTGTCAGGGACTGGGCAGAGGAGGAATGGTGGAGACCGCCTCTGCATCCTGACCCTTCCAGGGAGGAGGAAGAGGAAGACAGTCTAGATTTACAAAAGGGGTTTGAGGGAGGTAGCTGCTCAGAGGAAGATGAGGGGTAAAACTTGAAAATCATGGGATAGCCGGGACAACACCCGGCTGACACGTTGCCATTAGAAAGCACCCCAGACCCACCATCTCCCAGAACCCGGCGAGCCTTGAAAGTAGGAGAGCAAAGAGCTCAAAGACAGAGGGCGCTTAGCAGCACCCATAGAAGTGACGAATGAGGAAGTGGGAGGGACGGAGGGGGTGGAGATTCACTTGGAACAATGCCATTATCCAAGAGGCTGGGTTCTATAGCCTCTCTCTGTAAAGATTGAAATGAAAAAGGTCAGTAAGAAACTTTTCCTTGTCTGTATACTTTCCTGGGCAACCAGCTGGAAGCCACTGACAGCACCCTGACACTGGGGCTGATGGGAGGTGTGGTCCAAGAGAAGTGGTAAAGTTGCTGTCTCACCCCAAACTCCGTGTCATTATGTAGTCTAGTAACTAACTGGCAGTATTTGGATAGGATTCAGGAGTTTCCTGTTGCTATCCTGCTTTTGTTTGAGAAAAGCATTAGATGTTCCTTGCTACCTTCTTGGTTAGTCTGTTCTCCCCGAGTCTTCCTTGACACACCTCCCTACTGTTGATGCTTACTGGTGCCTCCGTTTTCCTCTTCCAGTGTCCCATGGCTCCTGGTTTGACCACGTGAAAGGCTGGCTGCAGATGAAGAAAAGGGAAAATTTCCTTTTCATCACGGTTGAAGAGTTGAAACAGGTGTGGTCCAACCTTAGCGCTCGTCCTGGAGTTGTCCACACTTCAGCTTGTCCCGTAGCTAGGAAGCATGGGTCCAGCCGGTTTTCTGCTTGTAACTCATACTTTCTAGGCATGAGTACAAGCCGTTTTGTATTTGCCCCATTGCTTTCCCCTGGAAAACCTGCTCTTTAGCGCCAAGTCTGAGCAAACGTCCATCTGGAGAAAAACCTGATTGATGTTTGCTCCAAGTCAGCTATAAACAGCGGGTTTTCCTGGGGGAAAGTGGCAGAAAAGCGGAAGTGTAGATGAGCCCATTGTTATATTCACACATCCATAGTTACCTCACCTTGTTTATTGCTTATCTATTTCATAAAATCTATATAGCACTTGATTAAAAAAAAAAAACCCTCAAAGAAGTTTACAAAAGGTTGCCACTATTTTCGTTTTTGTAAATTCTGGTACTGTTTGGTAGATACATTTAAACATGTACAGTATTCCTTTCTGCGTCTCTACATGATTAATAATAATAATAAATTTTTATTTAAACCCCACCCTCCCCAGCCAAGACCGGGCTCAGGGTAGTAAATAAACCTAACAGGAAAGTCACTTAATGGAAAAGAGCTTTATATCATGTGCAGAGTGCCCTTCCTTTGTCCCACATCAGACCAAGGATGCCATCAGATTAGCTATTTTGTATTTATTCCAATATCTCCTTTTACTTGTATTTTCTTCAACTTCTTACTTCAAAAAAAGACTTTTTTCTTTTAGGTGTCTGTGCACAGGGAAACAAATACTTGCATGCATGCCCACAACATGTGGAACCTCACACAAATTTATTATTTTGTGCAAATCTGATAGTTTAAAAAACTTGTATTCCTCTCCCCCCCATTATTTTTTTAAAGTGTGCACACAGATAAACAAATAGCCTATAATGGACCTCAGTTTTCCAGAACTTGTGAAGCACAAGGATATACTAATTGAGAAGGAATGTGGAGACACACAGCATGAAAACATTCCATCAAGCATCACCCACTAGTATAGACAGGAAGCAACAGGACGGATCAAAACTGCTCATATGTGGATGAAGGCAAACAAATTTGCACATGGACTCAATGACCCATGCATATATTAGTGCCCTAGTGTGGACACAACCAAGGTCTGCTGCTGTCTCAGATGCCCCTTCAGTGCTGAGCAGGCCAAGAGGCAGTCTGAGGCAAAAAGAGAGGCAATTTTTTGAGAACAGGATTCTACTCTGGCTTCTGCACCATGGTGGCTGAGAGGTCAATACACTCATGGCATCAGTATTGTGAAATGCACCCTACAAACTAGCAGTAATGCTCTCTGTGTGCCTCTTAATCAGCTTCACAGTCATTTGCTTTTCCCTTCTTGCAGGATCTTCGAGGGAGTGTGGAGAAGATCTGCCAGTTCCTTGGCAAGGAACTGAACAGCCAGCAAATTGACTCTGTGGCGGAAAACCCCTCCTTCCAGAAAGTGAAGAATGAGGCTATGCCTATCTCATCTCGGAAGCGAGGAAGTATTTTGATGCACAATAAACAGCCGCTTGTGCTGACAGGTAACAATATAGCTTATGGTGGAGTCCATGGATAAAGGCCATTAGGCAAAGGTGGGTGGGGCGGGGCGGGTGAGAGTCTTTCCCTGTGAAGTGCCATTGACCAATGGATAAAGTTAATCAGGAACTGAAGCCAGTGCTGAAATAATTCTGGCTGAACATCTTTGTGGTTACGAGTCCCTCTTGTGGTCTTTCAGGGCTCCCCGGGGATTGGAAGAACCACGTCACAGTGGCACAGAACGAACGCTTTGACCATTTTTATCCATCTCACATTAAGGGTGTGGGTGTGAGTTTCCCCTGGGACTGAAGAAGGACAAATGGTGGCTCCTGCTTGCTTTTTCGCATCCCCATACCCTTTTATCTCTCCTATGATGCATGTCCCTCCTACCAAACCACCAGGCTGTATTGCTACCGAATTACTATTTCTTCAGATGTGATCAGAAAAGGCTGGTCAGTAAATGGTATGGTTGTATTGTATTTTGTGTTTTCAAATATGGTATGCAAGAGGTAGGCAACCTGTGGCCATCCAGATGTTGTTGAACTGCAAGCCCATCACCCCCGACCATTGGCAATGATGGCTGGAGCTGATGGGAGCTGGAATCTATTACCATCTGGAGGGCTACAGGTTCCCCATCCCTGCTGTATGCTGTTTGTTTTTATTCTGTAATAAAATTGTATTGTATCTTATTGTATCCATAATTGTATTGATGCACAGCTAAATGCATTCAATTACCCATACCAATACAACATATGGTAATGCTGTCAGCTTGATGTTATGGATTTCAAAGTTATTTCCCAAACTGGCAGTCTCTCTCTCGCTCTCTCTCTCCCCCCCCCCCCCCATTACAGAGCCTGTTCTGGCAGCTTTTTCCTTGTGATTGAAGCAATATCCTCTCATGCCAAAGAAACTCCTCCAGGGGGTGGGAGTTTCCTGGTAGTGAGTGATTCAATCATTAGGGTTTGGAATGGGTGTGTGGACTTCATGGTGAGTTGCCTACAAAAGTTGAGAATGTGACACATCATCTAGATAGCTTGCTTGTTAATGATGGGGAAGTGTCAGTGGTTCAATAACCTGTGGAAGTGTAGACACGCAGTTCTGGAAGCAACATTTCAGGTGTTAGGTAGAGGCTTGAAAACCAGAATCTTCAAAGTTGCTTTCTCAGAACTGCTACCAGATCCACATGCAAGGCCAATAAGACATGAAACGTTGAGGACTCTCAATGCATTGATGAGATGATGGGTGTCAGTAGGAGGAGTTTGATTTGTTAGGCATGGGGGAATTTGGGGTGTGTGTGTGACAAACTGGTCCTCTACAAAAAAGTGTCAGGCTTGAGGTCAACCAAATGTTGGTGTTTAAAATCAGAACACACTGAGAGGGATGCAGAGGAGGTCAGGGAAACTGTCAGCTAGTTAGCTTAACATCTGTTCTGGAAAAACTGGTGGAGAACATTATTAAAGATGAAATTGTGAAGCATCTAGGAAAGAAGACATGCTGAAGGAGAACCAGCATGGCGTCTGTGAAAGTAATTCCTGTCTAATCAACATTTGAAGTTCATAGAGGAGGTCCATAACTATGTTCATAGAGAGGGTCCATAACTATATGGGGGGGGGTGATCTAGTACAGAGTGTGTATTTAGACTTTCAAAAAGCCTTTGGCACTGTCCCACACCAAAAAAAAACAGAGTAAGCTTAGCAGTTATTAGATAAGAAACATATTATTTCATGGATCTGTAACTGGTTAAGAACAGGAAACAGTTCTCACAATGGATGGATGTAAGAAGGGGTGTCTCCAATGATCTGTACTGGTGCCAGTGTTTTTAACTTGTTCATAATAGAGTTGGGAGTGACAGTGAAGTGGTCAAGCGATGAAACTAAAATATTCAGTATTTCAAAAGAAAGAAGGGATTGTGAAGAGGTCCAAAAGAATTGCTCCAAACTGGGTGAATGGGCCTTAAAATGGAAAATATTGTTCTATGTAAGTGTATGTACATTGAAGCAAGAAATCCTAACTTTATATAGTGGATCACTCAATGAAGACATTGACCCATTGTACAGTAGCTGTGAAAAAAGGTGAAATTCATGTTAGGAAAGAGATTGAAAATAAAACTGCCAATAGTCTGATGCTAGTCTACGGTGTGATCACATACTTTGAATACTGTGTTTTGGTATTGTTGCTGCACCTCGGAAAGGATATTGTGTAGATCTGGAAAAGGTGCAGAAAAATGCAAACAAAATGATCAAGGGGCTGGAGCTCTGAGGAAAATATTGCTGTCGTGGGGACTTTTCAGGTTAGGAAAAAGCAAGTAAGGGGAGACATGATGGGGAACAATAAAATTGTGCACGGGGTAGAGAAAGTGGAGAAAGAAAAATGTTTCTCCCTTGTGCATAAACCTAAGAACCTGCAGTCTTCCAAGGAAGCTAAGGGCTCGTCCAGATTTCTGCTTCTTATATTCTTTTGCTGTGGCTGATGGAGAGTAAGTAAAGATTCCTACTAGAGTTCCGTGCAATGTGTAGGTGACTGCATATGAGACAAATTTCCTACACGGAAGAAAGTTATGGGTAAGGCCACTAAACCCATTGCCAAAATAGTTGAAATGCACTAGCTGCTCGTTCCACATGCTCACAGTTGATAGGCAACATCAAGACCCCTACTCTTGATTTTTCAGTTATTGACCTTTAAACCAGACTTGGATAGTCCTTCAAAGAGAGGATTCCTTGAATAGAACTGACTTTTGTAAAGAAACAACCCCTGCTTCTAGGTAGGATATGCTGCATGTGTCTTGGGTTTCATCACATCTGCACAGTGTTGCAACTCAAAGAGTATGTAGATAACAACCATACTATCACAGGAACATTAGTGGTTGCTTTCTTCTGATATTTTTCGGACCTAAACCGAGCCAGACCGGAAGATAAAATAGAAATTGAAAGAAATATAAGACAAAATAAGTTGCCAGAAATTCCATATGAAAAGTTGAATATTTTAAATGCACCAATTAATATAGCAGAAATGCCATTAAACAAGCAAAAACAGGAAAAGCACCAGGCCCAGATGGACTAACAGCAAAATACTACCAAAAAATTTAGAAAATTACTTAATTCACCCACTACAAAATGGAATGAGCAAAATATTAAAGATAGGGGAAATACCAAAGACATGGAAAGAGGCTTTTATTACTATAATTCCACAAGACAAAAGATAATAAGTGCTGGAAGTGTAAAGAAGTAGAAGGTACGTTTTACCATATGTGGTGGTTATAAACCTTACCATATGTAAGGTTATAAAAAGTTTTTGGGAAATGATTTATATTGAATTGAAAAAAAAAGTTTAAAATAACATTTGTTAAAAAGCCAGAAGCTTTCTTAATAGGTATAACTGGAATGGATATACCAAAAGTATACGAAATTTATTTATGTATGCAACAACAGCCCCCCGATATTGATAGCTCAACATTGGAAAGAAGTCCCAACTAAAGAAGACTGGCAACTTAAATTAATGGAATATGCTGAAATGGCTAAATTGACTGGAAGACTAAGAAATCAAGAAGACAACAAATATAAGAAAGAACGGAAAATGTTTATTGCATATTTACAAAAGCACTGTAAGGAAGTTAATACAATAGCAGGTCTTTAAAAACATTTGTAATATTAAGGAGAATGTTTAAAATGGGAAATTGTTAAGGATAAAGAAATTATAGACATGTATAATATATTATAAATGAACCAGGGGAGGAAATGGAGGGAAGTCAAGGGATCTGAATAATCTGAAAATATGGATTTAATATGGTATGAAAATGTTTTAGTTTCTATTTTTATTTTAATTATTTTTGTATGTTATGGTTTATATGATGATAATGTTTAAATGTGAAAATAATTTCAAAGAATTATAAAACAACAACAACAACAACATGGTTCCATCAACCTCTCCAGGGTTTCAGACAGGAATCTTTCATTGCCCTCCCTGCAGATTGAAACAGGGACCTTTTGCATGTAAGGCATGTAAGGCACTGAGCTATGGTCCTTCCCAACAGATCAGCCCGTGAATTCACAAGTATTGCTTCTAAAACATTTTACTTCCATGAAAATGCAAAACAGCCTAACAAGCTGCGCTGAAAGCATAAACAACAGACACATTGAGAAAAAACTGCTACGTGTCAATTGACATGAACACTCTTTTCTTCTGGAGGTTTTAGATACCAAGCTGGGTTTGGGGTGAGACATTTGGATAAAATTAAATACTTAGTAATGCTGTCCAATCTATGTTGTATTGCCCTTGTAGCACTGAAATGTCTGGTGAGGACTGGATGAGCTGTTGTGATGGCTGCTAATATTCAGTAGGCATCTATTGCAACAATCTTCAAATTAATACATTTGACAGCTCCCTAAGGTGCATCATGTACCCGGCAGAAGCATCATCTTGCTCTCTTAGCAAAAATTCCATGTTGCTTAAGGATCATAGAGCCAGCTATCTTCCCAAAGTGTCAGCAAGATCTTCCAGCACAGAATCACTACATAACCCCCCAAACCCCTCCTTTCACATGGATTTGGTGACAACAAAGCGCCTTTCTGTTGCGTCGGTGCAAACCTGCAGGCATAAAAATCCACTCCTGCTTTTTGGTCGCAGCTCCTTTCTAGATACAGTAGTATTCTATTCCTCACACCCTTGAACCCAGAAGAGGTAATTTCTGACCCCTGTTATTTCTTACAGTAGTCAAGGTGCTTTATTATTATTATTATTATTATTATTATTATTATTATTATTATTATTATTATCTCTTTGGCATTATGAATGGGCTATTAATAATGCTGCCACATATCCCAATTTTGTGCCTTCATTTTTATTTTTTATTTTTTTAATCCTAACCCAAAAGAAAGCTTTTATTTGGGTCGGCATTCTTTGAATATACCAGCAGGTTCAAATTATAACCCCAAGGACGTCAGCTAAAGGACTTGGTATCTATATGAGCTGTTCAAGCTCAGGAAGTGGTGGGTGATTTTTCACCTGAGATTCTTAAGTAGCTACTGAATGGCCACCTCTATTCTAGGCTATAGTAGTGCTGTAAAAGGGGGTTACCTTTGTGGTCCCCTTCAGCTCTGTGGTTCTGTTATTTTAACCCCCTGCTCTACTCAAGATCTGTGGTACAGGTGCAACTCCAATATCCCTGGACTGATGGCCACCCAGCTTCTGCATAAATGTCTGCAACACAGGACAACCCGCCATCTTCTGAGACAGCCTGTTCCACGGTTGGACAGCTCATGCCATTAGCAAGTTTCTCTTAATGGTTAAAGGGAATCTCCCTTCCTGCAATTTCCACCGATTGGATATACCTGTTAGGAGTCCAGGCTTGATAACACAGTAAACGTATGTAATTAAAAAGGAGAACTTATTGCAAAAACAAGCAATTAGCTCCGGATTGCTCTAGCCAAGCATCCGGATGTTAGGATATCCTGTTCCACCTTAAGTACAGGCATGACTATTGTGTGTCACATGCCTGTTTACACTCCAGCACAGCTTGCTGAGAATTTCCGTTTGTGTATAGCTTTCACTTTTAGCGTCTTGTTTGGGACACAAAGGAGATTGGACATGTTTTTCTTTTGTCCTGCTGTACGCTGAATAAACTGCTTGTAAATATGCTCACACAGCCGTCTCCTGCCACTTCTGTTGCGTAGCGTTTGCTCTGCTGAGTAGCGTGCTCTAGCTTCTGAAGCTTGAGTCGCTGATGCTGCACCAAGGACTGGAGATTGCCTGGCACACCGGCCGGTGGGCTGGGGCCAGCTGGGGGCCTGCCAATTGCTCCCGATTCCTTGGCTGCATCCCAACACTGGCACCATCCCTAAGTTGACCCTTCTGATGAGTTCTTCCTGTCAGTATTCTCAGCACGCAGTCAGAGGTAACTGGCCTCACTCCAGGCAATCGGCTGAGATACTTGTTGACCTTCCCGTCTGCGTCTCCCGGCAGGATACAGGCAAGGCCATAAATCGGCGATTCTCCTCAAACGTGAGAAGAACACACCCTCCTCCTTCTCCCTCCCTGCATTCCCCAGGGAGGGGAAAAGAGACAGTCAGGAGTCCTATTTACATGTCTTTATTCCTGTCATTCAGCAGTACAGAGAAACGTGTCTGTACCCTCCAGACTCCGGCAGTAGAGTCACAACTCCGCCCCTGTACTTCCAGTACAGGTCAGATGACACTCTGAGCTAACATCCGGTGCTCAGTACACTGAATAGTTCCAACAGTGCAGTTCCAGACATCAACATCCTGTTTTGCATTCCAGCCACCTGCAGCTGGCTTTTGCATTGCTGCTTTTTCCTGACAATTCCTGCGTTGACAGAAGATACTGAACCTGTTACCCTTACATCTCTTGTTTTGTTTCCTGTCTGGCAGCCATCCTATTCATCTACGTCTCAGGCTCCTTAGGTCATCTGCAGCCCCTTCCTGTGACGAAAGACTGTCTCTCTCGCTTTTTGTGCCTGTCTGTGCTTCCTGAGAGCTTTGGCTGTGTTCCAGCCTGCTCTCAGCTACTGCCTTATCAGTCTGCTGCTCAAGGCCAGGAGCATGCAATGCTTGCATCTGCTGACTCTCCTCTGCCTTAGTAAAATCCAAGCCTCTCCGTTCTTGGTTGCTTTTTGCAGCCGGCTGCAAACCTTCGCTTGGAGCTGGCATATTTATGACATTACCCCTGCAACAGTGGTCCAGCCTGCTTCTAATCTTCTGAAAGGCAGATCTTTAGCATTTCAAAAAATGCAATTTAAACAAATCAATGTCTAATATAAATGGGCTTCCAGTCCCTTCTGCACAACTGTATCCCTACATTCTTCTGTGTCTCATGTAGTCATTGTTACTGCTGCTGAAGAACCACATCCTATTACCAGACAATTTATTGTATTTTTTAAAAAAATGTATTATGTTTCCTTTTACTTTTGAGCTCCCTAGAAAATGTTGCTGATGTGTGGCTTTTAATTTCAATAACATAGCTCAGGAGAGGTAAGGTTGTCAGAGTGGTGCTGTGGATTATAAATATTTCTTTCCAAGACTGTCTTCATTACTCTTGCGAAGTCCCTACTCTCACTGCTTCTTGCTATTTAGTGTCTACAGAGAGTAAGTAAGCATTCCTACTAGAGTGCCTTGCAAACTATTCCACACATTTCCTTCATGAAAGCCAGCTTGAATAGGGTGCATTGCAGACCCTCCAAGTGTCCCTATTTTCCTGGGACAGCCCCGAATTTACAGAAGCTGCCCCAGTTTCTGATTTGATCCTGGAATGTCCCACTTTTCCTAAGGATGTCCTTATTTCCATCGGAGAAATGTTGGAAGGTATGGAGTTATCTGACCTCCGAGTTATCTGAAGGTAGGCATGTATGGGGAAGGGCTTTTTTAAAATGTTTAATGTTTTAGTATGGTTTTTCATATGTTGGAAGCCATCCAGAGTGGCTGGGGCAACCCAGTCAAATGGATGGAGTATAATAATAATAATAATAATAATAATAATAATAATAATAATAATACATTTTCATCAGAGAAATGTTAGCAGATATGGGTTCTGCCCAGTACTGACCCAAGAGAGTTTGGGACCAAATAAACCCTTTAAAGGGTGAACCAGGGCAAGTGCCCACCCCCCAAGTTATTTGATGATGTGCCGACTTGGATCCTAATCTAAAAACAACTCCTACTTTTCACACTTGAGGCCTGGCTGCCTTCCAAGGTGGTATCTGGAATGATAAAAGCTGGAATGAGTAATCCTGGGGAATGGATCTCAAAAAATAGAGATTGTCATTTTCAGACAATTGCAGCCACCTGGAGCTTGCAGTGCTGTGCAACAATATAGAGCTCTACTCTCTTCTTACAACTGAATCCAGGCAGGTGCCAACCGATGGCTCTCCAAGGGCTTAGGGCTGTCCTGCCCCACCCAAGTCCTATTCTCTGCTAATAGTTACACAGGGATCAGTGCACCAGCAAATGAATCAGCTCCAAGCAGATTCACTGAGCCGTAGAGATGCACATGGGATGGGCAAACAACTTTAAAATGTGAGTACATTGCAAGACCTCAACAGCAGGACCTTTGGTGGTCAGGAAGGAGATCAGCGTTTGGACCAGACTCTGGCTCTCATCTTCTGAGAAACACTGGCGAAAAGCAGAACATGAATGGACACAGATGAGTCCTTACCGTGCCAGTGACCTCTAGGTCAAAATCTGACTTGAGGGGTTCTTATTTCATCTGAAAGTGGGATTCACAGAAGCAAGGCAACCCCTTGATAACCAACTTTCAGTTTCCCAAACACTCTCTCACACCCTCTAGCATTTCTCTGGTGAAAATAGGGATGTCCTATTCCACCGCCTCTGTAATATTTCTCAGGTGAGGGAGCCTGTTGTGGGGGGGGGCACAGTTGTGCCTCCTCAAAAAAATGCACCCAGGGCCACGCCCCCCAGCCCCCCACGCTACGCCACTGTACCAGAGAGAGGTTGACAAGAGAAGTGGACAGCAGCAAGAGGGAGACTCTTTAAAATGTCTATGTTAAATGAGGAATTCAGTGTCAAAAATCTGTCAGTTTGGTTTCTCCAATTTTGCGTTTTGTTAATCTTAAAATTCACTTCACTTCATAAATGTATATATTTAGGGCATTTTTTTAAAAAATGCATTTTAGAATGCATTTTTCACACATCCTCTTGCCTTGCTGCTTTCCCTCAGGGAAAACTGTTCTTTAGTGCAGTGTTTCCCAACCGGTGTTCCGCGGCACACTACTGTGCCGTGAGACATCGGCTGGTGTGCCGTGGGAGGGAGGCGGGCAAGAGGCGGCGGCGGCGAGGATCCGGCGGGGGTGGGGGGAGCGGGGGCCGTCGCGCGCAACCGAACTCACTTGGCGCGCTGCCGGCTTGTCCTCCTTCAACCCGGGTCGGGCCAGGCCTGCTCACGTCCCCGGATCCCCTAGCAGCAGCCGCACGCTCTCCAAAAGCGCAACGCTGCGCGCAACCGCTCGGCCAGCTGGTGCTCTGCGACTCCGCCCTTTCCCCTCCCAGCGCCGGAGGGTTCGCGCGACCGCAGCTGTTCCCTTTCGCAGCGCGCGGGAAACAATTCCAGGCCGATTGCCTTGTGCCGAAAAGCACCGCCTCTCCTTCCAGCTCAGGCCCGGGCCGCCGGCTCCCCGAATGACGTCACGGGGGCGGGGCTTTAATGGTGGTGTGCCGCGAGATTTTTTTCCGGTAAACAGGTGTGCCGTTGCCCAAAAACGTTTGGGAAACACTGCTTTAGTGCTCCATCTGAGCAAACGGCAATCGAGTTTTCCGTGAACTGCCATTCGTTCTGATTTAAAGCTAAAGAGAAAAGGAGTGGGTCAATTGGAAAACTGCTTGGACCTGTGCTTTCTAGGCATGGGGCAAGCTGAAATATGGATGAGCCCTAATACAAACATTTTCGTATGCATTATTTGGTTATGTTGCAAAAGAGAAGTGCAAATTTTGCACTAAAACGTGAACTGAATGAATTTTTTCCAAATGCCTAAAAAAGGGGACCTCATTTTCTATCTCACATTGAATTACCAGTTATTCTATCCATGGTTTCCTGTTCCTCTATGTTTCTTAGCCAGATATTTGGTGTGTGGTCCCTTTGAGACAGAGCTTTCCAAAGTGTGTGTCCCGACACGTTAGTGTGTAGGTGTGTCACGCAAACAGTCCCCGCGCTCCTGCTGGGTCTGGAAAGGGGTTAGTTTAACCTCCTGTTTGCTAGCAAAAATGAATTACTGTGTTGCGAAATGATGCATGTCTAAAAAGTGTGTCGCCAACAAGAAAAGTTTGGAAAGCTCTGCTTTAAGAGATACAGCTGCTTCCTGGTGAAGTGATATAGATAGGATTTACAGGTCTGGGAAACTGAGAGTTAGTGCATTTGCCCTGTTACTTCTTCCGTGTTGTTGTGGATGCTCACTGCTGAGACAGAGGACAATACAGCCCTTAAAAGGGATAGCATTACACCAATTCCCAGGGGTGTGGCAAGATCCTGTTCCCCAATCCAGATCTCCTTTTACAAACATTTGGGAGTTCAAGCCAAGTGGGATGATCATGGCATAGAGTCCACACTTTGTGTGTTTACCTAATCCTTGTTGATCTTCTCTCAGTAAAGGAGCAAACAAGAGGATCAAGGCCTAATCCACATCCGCCTTGCCCTCTCAGCAATGAGTTGCTTTCTCCTTTCTTAACTGGGACTGCTAGATTGGGGCCCTTAGATCTCCTTGTCAGAAGAACACAGGGTGGAGGACAGCTAATACAGCGCTACCTCGGGTTAAGTACTTAATTCATTCCGGAGGTCCGTACTTAACCTGAAACTGTTCTTAACCTGAAGCACCACTTTAGCTAATGGGGCCTCCTGCTGCTGCCACGCCGCCGGAGCACGATTTCTGTTCTCATCCTGAAGCAAAGTTCTTAACCTGAAGCACTATTTCTGGGTTAGTGGAGTCTGTAACCTGAAGCGTATGTACCCTGAAGTGTATGTAACCCGAGGTACCACTATACTGATTTTTATAGAGTTGGGATAAAGCACCCTGAAGTGAGGTCTTGAGGAAGGAGCTTTTTTCAAACCACACAGTCAGGCTGGATGTTTTAGGACAGAGCTATCAATTGGTAGCTCTGGGGTCCCTTTACCTTATCAATTGGTAGCTTTTTAGATTTTGGCGGACTCCAACTCCCATCAATCTCAGCTAGCATGGCCAGTGGCTGGAGATGATGGGAGTTGTAGCTCAGCAACATCTGGAGGGCCACAGGTTCCCCTACATCTGCATTAGAAGACACATCAGCCTGTGAAACATGGTCACCTTAGTCTATAGTACAGCTTCGCTTGTGCCCTGACATCATGTCAACTGTGTTTCTTGGCCCCCACCAGTACTGAATTTAGGGGTGTGGGGGCAGATCCCCCCAACAGGGTACTGAGCTGAGGGGTACAAAACTGAAAAGATCTACAATTGAGAAGATACATTTGGGGGCTGTGTGTTTTCCTATACATCACAATGTTTCAATAGCTTTAAAAGATGAGGCTATTCAAAATTTTGCTTGCAGAGCACTGAAGAGGTGGTTTATGGTTAAAGCACAGCTCTGGATATTTTTTTTTTAATAGTTACAAACTTGATTTAAGCTGTTTTTTGTTGTTGTTTTAAATCCTATATTGCTCTTTTTTAAGAAAAGCAAATATACCTCACATTACTTCACAGGCCGTGTTCTAGACAGGAAGCATGTGCAGAATGGCCAGTGTGAAGGTTAAAAAATTGGGGGAAAAATATGAAGACAAAAATGCACACACTTGGCTACCTCTTAATTATATTTAAGGCAAGGAAGAGCAAGAAACCCCCCATGGTGCCCCTTGTTTGGACTTATGGAGGAAAGTGAATCTCTTTTATTTACAGAAAGCTTCTGAACCCATTCCACTGCAATTTGGCAAGCTTAATCCACTCTGAAGGGACTCATAAATGTCACTCACTTTGTCAAAAGGGGAGAAGTTACAGCTGTTTTTAGATTTCCCATTATAGTGAAAGGGGAACCACAGAGCTTCATTTGATACAGCTCAGAACCCAAATTAAAGATCGAAGCGGGAAAAGTAGAGTGTCTGAAAACAGATCAGTAATTTTAAAATGCACAAACTCAGCTACAAGACAAATCTTGGGGCCTGCGCACACCCCTAAAACATACACAATGGATTAAGAGTGGATTTAAGGCTTCCATCTTGCCATTGAGTTAGGAATCCCTTTAGGGCATCAGGCCAGATCAGAGGGAAGGGAAGAGCAGTTGGGAGGCAGGTCAATTTTTACAGGGGAACTTGGGTGTGGAAATATTGCAGGGCTGTATATATAAAACCAGAAGAGACTCCTTAGGGATGTCTGAGCCTGGGCGACAACAGACGTGGAGGAAGAAAGGAGCAGAAAGGTAAGTGAGGTAGGGCCTAAAGGCAAGTGGAAATTTCCACATCCTCAAGATATCAGGAGCATGAAGACAGACAGGTATTTTTACATATGCACACACATAATACGGCCAAGCTAGACATGAGATTGAATGCAATTAACTTGCATGCTTTTGTTACATGAAGAGCAGCATGGGAGAGCCTTAGCAACATCTGGGACTGCAATGGATGGAGACGGAGGGATGGGGGGAGAGAGGGGGCGCGCAAAAGGCTTTACTCCTTCCCTCCCCCTGCCATGATACCAACAAAAAGTGCCCTTCCCTCATTGCTGTTTGCATTGAGACAGAAGCCTTCCTGGGCCATTTCCAGGTTATCAGCACATCTGAAATAGCTTAGTGAATGGCATGTCCCAAAACCAGGATGCGTGTCACAAAAAAGTCACATGACCCATGTGAGATCACAGTGCCCAGAATGGCCGCCATGCTCTTGCACAAAAAACCAGGATGTTCCGCCCCCCCCCGGACACTTGCAGGGGATAGCATGTTGATATTGGATTGGGGAGATTTGGGTTCAAATGGTGGCTCAGCGATGAGGTTTAAGGGGAAGGGGCAAGTTGTAATTATGAAGACAGACAATTGTGAGTACAGTGCATTAGCTGGCTCCCCCCCCCCCGCCAACCTGCCACTGCTAACATACATGCTGGCCCCATAACCCAACATTTACATGTGAGCTAGCCGTGTGTAGCGTCTACACATGCGAAACTGTGAACATGCCTAGGGATTCTCAGCATGCGGGAGAGACCCAGATTTTTCCATTCATGTGCAAGTGAGGCAGCCACACTTTGGAACTCTCCGTCTGTTGACGTTAGGCAGGTGCTTTCACTGTACTCTTTTCGGTGTCTGCTAAAGCATTTTTGTCCTGGATTTTAATTATTTTTGGGTGGTTTAAATATGTGGTTTCACTTTCTTTTCAGTGGGTTTTTTTATTTTAGTAAATCACTTTGAGGTTTTATTACAATCAAGACGTATATAAATATTGTGAAATAAATTGTCCCGCGTGCATCAATCAGAACATGCACAAAAACTGCCCGGTTATGCCGTCAAGGCAGGACTTGCGGGAGGGGTCTATTCCCCACCCAGCAATCAGAAGATCTCCAAGCACAGCAGAGCTGGCTTACTACATTTTGAAGGCAGTGAAATGATAAACGCTGTCATCTTAAGAGGGTGGTGGCTGTAAGACCATAAAGTCCAGAGTCTAAAATGACCAAATCACCACAGAGGCTCCTAAATGAGGTTGATGGGGAGATGGGTAGGTGGGATGGGCAGTGAGCACATCTTTGGTGGGGTGACACAACACTGTGACCCCCTCACCTGTGCTAACAATGGAACACCCACCCACCTTCCAATATAGTGGTACCTCAGTTTACGAACTTAATCCGTTCCTGAAGTCCGTTTTTTAAACTGAAACCGTTCTTAAACTGAGGCGCACTTTCCCTAATGAGGTGTTCCACCGCCAGTGCCCTTCCACCGTTCGGTTTCCTTTTGTAGAGCAAGGTAAAGTTCACAAACCGGAACACTACTTCTGGTTTTGTGGAGTTCGTAAACTGAATCATTCGTAAACAGGACTGTTCTTCAACCAGGGTACCACTGTATATTGGGCTACCTCATTTCACAGAATGAGTCCACGTACGACACCTTGTGCACTTTGATAGCTGTTGGGAGGTTTGCAATGCAAGAGTTAAGTGCCACCCAGGACCTCCTGATGATACCTTCCATTTTTCTAAGGCGGAAATGCTTGAAAATGCACCAAACTTTCCAATTCTATCGCTTTGATTTCTGAAAATGCTTCTCCCGCCACATCCTTTGCTTCAGAATTCAAACTCTTTGGTAAATTGTTGGGATATGCAAAGTGCTTAGATAGTTAAATGAATAAATAGAATTGTGCATCAGCTATCAGACACAGGCAAATATCAGATTCTGAAATCAAATCTCTTTAGTCGAACATCAAATGCTGAAACAAAATATCACAGGGTATCAAATCCCGATATCCACATCAAGTAACTTTGTCATATATGTAAAACACTTAGGCTGTAATCCTGTCCACTTACCTAGTGCTTACACCCAAGTAAACATGCCTAGAGTTGCATGGTCAGAGATTGTCTGGAGAATATTCCACATCAAGTGACAAAAATACAGAGGAGCACTAGATTTTTCCTGTTCCAACCATTGGCCAGTTTCACATAGGCAATGGGGAAGAGTGGAACTGACAGGCAGGTCTCAGACCCAACAAGTGTTAGGAGTTCTTAATGCAGGAAGGGGGAACCTGTGACGGTCCAGCTGTTTGCAGACTACAACTCCCCTTATCCCTAACCACTGGCCATATTGGTTGGAGCTGATGGGAAATGGAGTCCAAAAACACTTGGAGGATCACAGGTCCCCCACCTCTACTTTAATGGGATGTGGGTGAGTGGGGGTGGGGGGACATACACACAACTGGAAAAAGCATCTTTCCCTCCTGCATTCATGTCTTAATTCAATTTTATATGCCCTCTCCTTTCTCCTCAATTCCTGGGATGTTGCTTGTCATATGCTGCTGCTTGGGAAGGAGACGCCAATATGAAGACTTCCTTTGCCTTCCTGCTACTTCTGCTAGGTAAGTTGAACCAAGGCAGCAATCTGAGTCTCACCAGAAGCTGGTATTTGGAGAAAGAGGCATAAACAAGACCCCCCAAAAAGTGAAAAGCGCAGAGAAGTGGAGAAGGCCCACCACAAATTGGGGAGCTGCTGCAAAGCCTTGCTAAGTTGACGGATAGATGTGGTGAGATCCCCCAGGGGAATCCACAGACCCAGAAAGCTTCCTAGATCCCAGAAGAGAGAGCACTCTTCCCCTGAAGACTCACCATTGTCTTTCCTTCTCTGTTATAGGTTCAGCTTCGACTTTTTGGCTGCATGAAACAAAAGTAACAATAAAAGAAACAAAAGGAACAAAAGAAACCAACGGTAAAGTCTGACCCTCATGGGGTGTCGGTGGAGCATTCTACAAAGAAATAGTATTTCTAGAAACCTGAGTTATTTAACACTGATTTAGATAATGATGGGCTGACTGAAGTCTTCTACATATCTTCCAATATTTCTCTGATGAAAATAGGGACATTCTATTCCATAACAACCATCATCTACTATTTATACCCTGCTCATCCAACTGGGTTTCCCCAGCCACTCTGAGCAGCTTCCAACATATGTAAAAAACATATCAAAACATTAAAAAAAATTCCCTATATAGGGCTGCCTTCAGATGTCTTCTAAAGGTGGTATAGTCACTTTTCTCCTTGCCTAAGGGCATACCTCCATACCCTTTAACATTTCTCTGATGAAAATAGGGATGTCCTAAGGAAAAGTGAGACATTCTGGGATCAAATCAGAAACTGGGACAGCTTCTGTAAATCTGGGAATGTCTGTGGAAAATAGGGACACTTGGAGGGTCTGCATAAAACAACTACTGAGACCAAGATAGAGGTCCACCTAGCAAAAACTTTTAAGCAGAGTATTTAGGGGGTCACTATTGTGCAAATCTTCCTTCCAGAATCTGGTAGCTGTGAGACCATAGAGAACAGTTTCCTTCCTTTTGAGGATGCTCTGTTATGCCACACAACAGCACCCCTCCCCGATTTTCATAGGTTTGTGTCAAAGTGTTTTCTCTCCTTTCTGTCCAGAGCACCTCCTGTATCCCTATGGGGAAGCTGCAGGAGATATGAAGAACCCCATAGCAGATGATGGGACGTCCCCTAAGATTCCTATTTTGGTACCTTTCACCTTCTATGACAAGACTTACCACAGCGTTTATGTACGTATAATCCCTTTTGGCACAAAGCAAGAATGAATCACAGGAAAGGGGAACGTCACCACTCTCCCACTTCAACCTCAAGTGTTCTGCTCTCAGGATGCCCATTACCCTACAAACTTCCATCTTCTTGTAGCTGGAAGAACAGATAGCCAATACTGTGACTAGAGGCTTATTATCTTTTGCCCTGCTCTTTCCGGGCAGAAACCAATGCTTTGAAGTTCTGTGTCAGAGCACTTAAAGGGTGGGTTTTCACAGGGAAAGCTCTGGAGCAAAAATTAAAAGAGTGCATAGAGCTTTAAAGTAAGGAGGAAAGGTTAGTGTAGATAAGCCCTAGCTGTCAGGGAATGCTAAAACGATACACAGGGGTGTCGTCTTCTTTGGCGATCACTCGTAGCTGAGCAAGATTGTCTTCCATAAACACAGTTTTAACAGTGAGTCCGTAAGTGACTGTGGAGGCCAGTCCTGGATCCACATGTCCTTCCACAGTGGGGACATAGGTTTCTGGGCGGGAGTTGCTCATGGTGAGGGTTTGCCAAGTGTGTCTTCCTCTTAGCACTTTTCTTCCTTTCATCTTGAGTTTGAGCGTCTTCAAAGCCCATGACACCTTTGGTAAAGGCTGTTCTCCAACTGGAGCACTCGCAGGCCAGTGTTTCCCAGTTGTCCGTGTTTATACTACTTTTTTTTAGATTTGCCTTGAGACAGTCTTTGAACCTCTTTTGTTGACCACCAGCATTATGCTTTCCATTTTTAAGTTCGGAATAGAGTACAGTGGTACCTCGGGTTACATACGCTTCAGGTTACATATGCTTCAGGTTACAGACTCTGCTAACCCAGAAATAGTACCTCAGGTTAAGAACTTTGCTTCAGGATGAGAACAGAAATCGTGCTACAGCGGTGTGGCGGCAGCAGGAGGCCCCATTAGCTAAAGTGGTGCTTCAGGTTAAGAAGAGTTTCAGGTTAAGAATGGACCTCCGGAATGAATTAAGTACTTAACCCGAGGTACCACTGTAGTTGCTTTGGAAGACAATAATCAGGCATCTGCACAACATGACCACTCCAACAAAGTTGATGTTGAAGAATCATTGCTTTGACAGGGGTGTACCTAGGGGTTGGCAAGGCTGGCCCCTGCCAAGGGCTGCAGGCCCAGGGTGTGTGTGCAAAAATGAGCCTCTTCACTCTGACTAGGAGCCCACTTGCCTGGCCATCTCTCAGGCCACTCCTTCACTGCTCTGGGTGACCAAGATCTCCTTACCAAGGGTTCAAGGGAACCTAGGTATGCCCCTGCTGGTAGACAGAGTTCCCATGGACAAGGGATCTTCCCTGAGGTCTTTTGACAAAGGGCAGGCTATAAATAGTGTGCATGTACAAATAGATAAACGACGCAGGACGATGCCAATCACTGACGGAGGTTCTCAGAAAGATTGGGGGGGGGGCAGGGACTGAAAACAAGCCGCTAGGCAATGAACATCAGTTCATGCATAGCAACTCTTGGTGATCCAAATGCCTAGGCAAGGGGCAACAATGCAGGGAGGCTCACATGGCACCTTCATCACATATCTTTTGGTGCCAGGCAAAAACGTTCCTCTTCTCCCAGGTATTTGGCTAATTGATCAATAGCCTTTTAAACTATGTACGTGGGGGTTATTGCTTTTGCTTGTTACTATGGCATGTATTTTTGTGTTTTTATATTGTAAACTGCTCTGTGATCCTCAGATGAAGGATGATGATGATGATGATAATAATGCATGAACCAGCTGCTGAATAGGGACTCTCGTTCAGATATGTGCATTCAGAATGTCCTCAGCAGTGCAGCTAGCCTGAGCACGTGACCCAAGGGGTAGGACCAGCAGCACAGTCTCACTTCCCAGTCATGGTATCGACCCCCTTTGCCTGTTACACTGTGCTGCTCCAAGAGTCTAGGAGCCGATACCCGGAGGATTCAGATCAGAAACTGAAAATTCTTAGCAGTGAGAAGGAAATAGCCCTTGGGATGGTTTGCTTGGGGGCACTTTAGCCTTTTGCTGTTTCTGCTTACGTTGCTGCTCTCTGCCCCTTCACAGGTCAACAACAATGGGGTGGTTTCCTTTTCCGTGCCCGTCCCAGAGTACACCCCCAAAGCCATCCCCATGGTAGACGGAAAGGCCTTTGTTGCCCCTTACTGGGCGGATGCCAACATTATTCTAGGTGGCCATGTCTATTACCGGCAGACGCAGAAACCAGAACTGCTGAGAAATGTCACCCGGGACATTAATAACTACTTCCCTGAAATCAGTTTCACGGCTACCTGGCTCTTCATTGCCACCTGGGACCGTGTAGCCTATTTTGGATCTTTGTCCAGTAAGGTAAGTCATTCCGCATATAAAAAAGAGCCTAATTTGCTCGGGCATCTTCCTTCCAGTTGGGCCTTGTCTGGGGCAACATGGGCCTCTGCTCTGATACAGGCATTGGAGGTCTACGTACTAGATTACCACATAGCAGTGTTTCCCAAATTTGGGTCTCTAGCTGAGTCAGACCAATGATCCATCTACAGTAGTTGAGTGTTATTATAGATTGGGGAGGGGGGAACCTCCTAAACCATAGGAATTAATAAATGGTAGGATTTTCATTAATTGGGATGTGGATGAAAGAACAAGATGCAGAGCTGTGTCAGGAATCCCTGGGCTTGCTTATGCTAACCAGTTTGGCTGGCCTAGTGAAGAGCAAATCTGTTAACATGACAAAAGGTGTTGATGGACCATCCAAGAGGAATCCTTTGGCCTGGGGAGGCAGATGGTGCCAGGGTAAGTGGGTGTGAAGTGACAGGTAAAGGGAGTCTTTTAGCAAGGTGGGAAGAAGAAGAGGGGAGAAGAAAGACTGGGATCCATCGGCTGAAGGCTGGCTGGGAGAGATGCCTTGGACTCCAGGGCTGCACTGCTGTGCCAGCCTCATCTGGAGTGCTTGTTTCAAGCATAACCACCAATTTTTACTTGCATACTCACTTTTCAGAGTCACTGGAAATCAGAGTCACTAAAAGTATAGCACACAAAATATCTACAGCTATCCATTGGCCTTCCCCAACATGATGCCCATTCCCATCCACCCAATATGGTTGGGGATGAAAGAAGTTGGAGTCCAAAATTAAGAGTTGAGTAGGCCTTTTAGGGTTAACATATACCAGAAATAGGAACTGTATCCCCAGGAAGCTACCCTTGAAATTAAGGTGCAAAGCAACCCTAATTTCTATAGATATTTTGCCCATCATAAGCAACTCCCAACTTTGTCAAAATATGCACCCCTTTCTTAAATGCAGCTGTAGCACCAAGAAGCCAAATCCACATGGAAGAGCATAGCCAGCCAAAGAGGAAAAGACATAGGCCAAGGAAATTGCAATGAAATTCATTGTGTGTCTTCTCGACCTCACTCTTTCTGCTTGTCTTTGCTCCAGGTAAACACCTTCCAGGCTATCTTATGTACTGATGGCCATGTTTCCTTTATGATGCTCAACTATGCAGACATCCAATGGACTACAGGGGCAGCAAGTCAGGGAAATCCCAGAACAGGTTTAGGAGGAATCCCAGCACAGGTAGGCCCATGCTGTGAGCCGAGAATTTGGTTCCAGGCGGTTTTCTCAGAAGAGCTGCTCGGAGTCCCTTATGGTGCCAGAGTGAATGAAATGCTTTTCAATTCAAATCCAGGAACACAGCTAGCTGACTTATTTTGTTGGTCTGGTCTACAATGATCTCCTCTAACAGGCAGTGGGTGACACTGAGTCATGCTATTAGCCCATTGAGCCGACTGTTGTCTGCTCTGACTAGCAGTGGTCCTCCAGGGTTTCAGCCTTACCTGAAGATGCTGGAGATTGAACCTGGGACTATCTGTTGCAAAGCTCTACCATTGAGTTCTTGTCTTCTTGGTTCCTGAACTTCCCAGTTAATTTTGCCATTTGCGCATAGTCCATCAACTTGGTTTGTCATTCTTTTCTGGTCGGGGTTTCTCTTCCTTCCATCTTGCTAAGGGATATTTCTGACCAGGTGTGGCAAAGCAACAAATGATCGCCCTGGATATCTCACCATGTGGGTAGAAACAGTGCTGGGCCAAATATCTGACAAGCAAGAAACTTGGATATTGCAGGATTGGTGAATCTTTGGCCCTTCAGATGTTGCTGAACTACAATCCCCACCATCCACAGCCAGCTTGGTCCAAGTTCCCCACACCTGAGCATTGGAAGGAGAGTTTAAGTCAGGGATAGGCAACCTGTGGCTGCCCAGATATTGTTGGACTACAAAGCCCATCATGCTGCCTGGGGTGAGAGTTGGAGCCCAACAACAGCTGGAGGGCCACAGGTTCCTCATCCCTGGTTTAAGTAGTTCTGCAGCAAAAAGCCACTTTCCTTGAGGGAGCCCACCTTAGTGGAAGTCTCTAGCAGAGCAACCAGTTTGTGGATAGCTCCTGCAGTAGCTCTGGAACCCTGTCCACCCTGCAAGTGCTTGGACTCCTTCCCTGAGAGGGAGAGACCCTGGGAAGATTCCCTGGAAGTCCAAACTGTTGCTGCTTCTTGCCACAAAGCAGCATTTGACTGCTATGCATGTATCAAGGCTGGTATTGTGGTTATTTCAGGCCGGCTTCAACAGTGGCGATAACAAGAACTACTACAACATCCCTAGCTCCCGCACTCCTCAAGTCATCAACATTACAAAAACTAGCAATGTGGATGTGCCAGGACGCTGGGTGTTCCAGGTGGACAATTTCAAACCGGCTGGAGGCCCTAAAGAGCTTACGCCTAAGAAAGAAGAACCAGAAGTCCTCCAGAAAGAAGAGGACCTCCCTGAGCAAGAAACAGGACATCACTCCCATGAGGACAACCAGGAGGTTCCTGAAGAACAGTCACATGTGGACAGTGATGAGGAGGAGAGTGATCACTGTGAATGGTAAGTATGTCAAGCCAAGGCCTGAAGGGTGGGAACTAGCTGGCTTTTCCTGGAAGTCAACAGGAAAAAGCTTCACAGGGCATTGTATGAAAGCAGAGACCATGCCCTCAGCCACATGTCCTTCCTGCATCTCTCTCCCCCCCCAGAAGATACTGCAGAATCATTTCACATTATTTTCAAGCTTTTGCAAAATCTCACCTTGAATGTGGTCCTTCTTACCATTTCAATATTATAGGGAAGTCACTTCCATATGTTATTTTGCAGAGACACTGGGTGAGATCCAGCTAAGTCATACACAAAGCACATGTTCGCAGAGTAGACTGTATTGTTTTCAGCGACTGCTAAAAGCATTTTTGTTCCAGCAAGCGTGCCCAATTTAGCATGCAATTTTAACACATGCTCTTAGTATGTATAATTGTTTTAAAATGACTGGTTTCATTCCAGGTTTTGCAATTTTGTTTTTAATGTTTTTTATTGATATTTTTGATTAATGCTCCACAAATTTGCAAACACTTTCAGTAGATAACCTTGAAAGAAAGACTTTGTTGCAAGTCCAAAGCGATATCGCCCTGCACAGTGCACACTGTGTGTCCTGAGCTTGCAATTTCTTGCAGTATGAAAGGACAATGTAGGGGACAAAGTAGGGGACAAACTCAAGCTGGGATTGTGGGGCAGGCCTTAAAATGACTTAAATTTCTTTTCAGTAAAAACAAACATCTTGCCTCTTTCCCCCACTCCAGATAAGCCACTTTCCTCAGAAGACCTTTGCTGTTGCCGTCAGAAGAGAGAAACAGCCAGGATGTAGAACTATCGCTCTGTTGCCCTCTAGAGGCCTTCTGCAACTGCAGCTTAATTGTAGTGTAGCAATAAAATATTAAGCTCTTCTAGCATTGTAGTTGTGCTATGTATCTCAAGAGCGGGGGGGAATCTGAAAAGGTTATTTGGGGGGAAATCTGTGTGTAATGACACACACACACACACACACACGGAGAATAACTGCATATATAAGGGTGTGGGGGAAATTAATTTCTAAATTAGTAACATAGGGAGCTGGGTTATACATCAAACCTTGGGTCCACCTAGGTCAGCATCACTTGCACTGCCTGGCAGGAGTTCTCTATTGTTTCTGACAAGGGTCTCTTTCAGTCCTCTGTGGAACTGCTGAGAACTGAACCTGCTCTGCCACTGAGCAATATGAACCATTCCCTATTAACAGGTGCCACCTCTTAAAACATTTTTCAGAAGTCACACTGTCTTCAAAAAACAACATAAACTATGAGATTAACCCCACCCAATGGACCAGAATGTGGTCTAAACCTCCCTTTAAATCCATATCAGCAAAAAGAAAAGAACTCACTCTGAAACTCACTTACAGGTGGCACCTAACACCACGGAAACTAACGCTAATACGCCCAGGAACCTCACTAAAATTCTGGAGAGAGTGCATCTCCACAGGCACATACCTCCCCATGTGGTAGGAATGATCCAAAATTCAACTCTTCTGGACATCAATCACACAAGAAATATGCAAAATAACTAAGCAAGTATTAGACGTCACCCCAGAACTGGTCCTACTAAACAAATTCCAAGACAGTAAGAAGTCACACTGTCTCATTTAGATACTTCCAAGCCATTAGACAGACAACCCCCCACCTGAAATGGCAGGAAGGAACTGGAAAGTCATTGTGGCTCATGAGGAGACCCTCCCCAGAGCTTGAAGAGGATGCCAGTGAGCTGAAAGTCCAGTAAAAGGACTAAAAAATGGCTCACGGGAGCATTTGCTGCCTCAAGTAGGGTGTCCCATTCACCCTACTGAATCATCCTCCACTGCCTTTCAAACCCATTATCATCTAGAGAGGGTTCCCTGTAAGACCATTAAGTCCAGACTCTCAAGTTCCCTAAATCCACCACTTAAACCAATCAGTCTCTTGGACCAATACTCCTCCTAAGTACCTTGTTTGGGCTCCTACCTGCAGCAGGCCCCCAAAGCGCACCTAATTGCTCTCCCCAAATCCACTTAATTTTCTCCCCAAGAGCTCCCCATCGCTAAGGCCGCTCACCTGGCCCAGGATGGATGTGGAGGTCACTCCATCTCCCAGCTCTGGATGATTAATGGGTCTCTTTTCTTTCTTTCATGGAAGCGGCAGTATAATGCAGTGGCAGAATAATGGGACCTGACATATGCTGAGGCCCCACAGCTGGGTGAGAACAATGGCACTGTAGGAAGAGTCAGGTGACACATCCGCCTGGGGAAAAGGAACAGAGGCCCACTGCCTGTTAATGGTTAACTCTACTCTTTCTCTACCTCCTTGCCCTCTCCAAGAGCCAAGAAATTTGTATCCAGTCTGCCTGGAGAACCCAGGCTGGATGCTGCTATTGTGGAGGTCTGTGGGTGATGAGATTGGCTTGCCAGAGTCCTGATCAACAAAGCTCTTGTATCATTCAGAGTTGTGCAGGCATGCCCTTAAAGGACAGCCCATTTGGTTGGAGTGTTGGAATAGTGTCCTGAAGACCAGGGTTCAAATCCCCACTCAGCCATGAATCTTTGGCCAGTCACCAACAAGCAACCTAACCTATCTCACAGGGTTGATATGAGAATAAACAACAGCAACAACAACTTGAATTTCTATACTGCCTTTCATCCGGTGATCACAGTGCAGCTTGCAATATAAAAACACCCAAACACATAACACAGTAACAAAAACAATAACCCCTACATGCAGTTTAAAAACCCATAGGTTGTTTAACAATAGAGAGAGGGAGAGTCATTCACTGTCTTATTTGTGAATCACTTCCCATAAAACACCATTAAACAATTTAACGATGCATAAAAACGTACATGAATACAATTCCTAGTCCAGCACAGAGGAAAACTGTTATTACCCAGATTTGGACCAGACAGACCTTCAGACAGAGGATTCCATCAAATGGAGTCCTGTACTCTGTAAGGCAGGAGAATGATGAGCCTAATGCACACTCCACATTGGAAGAAGGAACCTACCTTGGCATGCCCAAGCCTTTGATCAGCTATGCAAGATTTTTATTATATTTTTCTCTAAGAAGCTAGTCAACTCCAACCCCCCCCCCCAGCATTCCACTTGTGATTGAACTTCATTCCAAACTCAGAAATTAAGCAGGTGAGCCTTGGTCTCCATGCCAGGAAAAACACTACAACTGTTGACCTCTACTTGATGTTCAGCTACAAAATCCCCGTGTCAAACCCAGCATCAGATTTAGAAATCCAAAGGCCATTCTGGATGGATGCTGTGCAAGTTGAAGCTAGGAATGGAAGGATCTATCCATTTCAGATCTCTCGGCTTCTTATTTTTCCAATATTTAATTTAGTTCTGCACCTTTCAGCAGCAATATGAGATATTAAGTAGGAGGGAACTCTCCAGAACTTTTTTTCTTCCCTTTTAACAGCACCACTCATTGAGCAAGAGTTCTATACCCTGCATTCACATATGTTTGAAATTTGCTGGTTTCTCCAGTCAAAATCTAAACAATAAATTTAAATAGTTTTAAACTGTTGTTTCTTACCTACCTTTCTTCACCACAAGCTCCCAGGGTGGGCTACGGCAATTTAAAATTACAACAACATTGAAAACAGTGCTGGGGACATGGGTTGCCTCAGCCTCGTTTGTATACAAAGGTTTAGGTGTGTGTGCAGCTTTTAATTTTCTGCTGCTGTCAATTCACTCAGATTTTTTTTAAAAAAACCCACCTCCTGACAGCTGATATAGAAGGCTAAGTGAGATGAACAGCAACTCTAGAGACAGGATGAACTTCATGCAAAGATTGTAGGGTTATTCAAGGGATATTATGCACATAAAGGAATAATGATACCTATATTGTGGTTGCTTAAATGTGTTTGGCAACAGTTTCTGAAGTGATGGTGTTACTGACACCAGCCTCTAAGTGGCTTTTACCTCACCCCAAACTTCCACCCCAGCCAAGCACTCACACAACCCACTCCAGCTACGGGAGACAATCATCAATACCAACTTGAGCAAAATATTTGAGAGGGGGGCACCCCATCTCTCCCTCCTCCCCCCTCTTCTGCATCCTCCTCTGCTGCACACAACTGAGGGCAGACCTCCCCTCCCCTGCCAACTTATCCGCCTCTCGCCTGTGCGCAATAATAATACTTCTGACTTGCCAGGAAGGTAAATAGAAACTAGTCTAAAGCAACAAAGGTACAAAGTGAAAATTCAGATTAGTTGCTCCGCCCACTTTTGCCTCTGACCCTGCCCACCAGTGGGGTGTGGCCCCCAAAAGATTGTCCAGAATGCGGCAGCTAGACTGGTGACTGGGAGTGGCTGCCGAGACCACATAACACCGGTCCTGAAAGACCTACATTGGCTCCCAGTACGTTTCTGAGCACTATTCAAAGTGTTGGTGCTGACCTTTAAAGCCCTAAACGTCCTTGGCCCAGTATACTTGATGGAGTGTCTCCACCCCCATCATTCAGCCCAGACACTGAGGTCTAGCTCCGAGGGCCTTCTGGTGGTTCCCTCACTGCGAGAAGTAAGGTTACAAGGAACCAAGCAGAGGAGCTTCTCGGTAGTGGCACCCGCCCTATGGAAGGCCCTCCCATCAGACGTCAAGGAGATAAACAACTATCTGACGTTTAGAAGACATCTGAAGGCAGCCCTCTTTAGGGAAGTTTTTAATGTTTGATGATTTATAGTGTTTTTAATATTCTGTTGGGAGTCGCCCAGAGTGGCTGGGGAAACTCAGCCAGATGGGAGGGGTATAAATAATAATAATAATAATAATAATAATAATAATAATAATAATAATTATTATTATTATTATTATTATTATTATTATTATTATTTGGCCCTCAAGCTGAAAACATTTTCTCGCGACAAAAATAATTGTGCACTTGTTTCTTGGTACTGTTACCTATCTCCAGTTTCCTACCCAATTCATTATTATTGCCCTTTCTCCTTGCCAAGGGCATTGGGATTGTGTTATTTTTTATTTCTTTAAAAAAATCTGCCCAGTTTGATATTTATACCCTGAGACTGCCAGCAATTGGGCTTGGTTGCATTAGGGGAAGCTGACCATAGGACAATATATCCCTGTCTAAATACCCCAAGACAGGTTGGGTTGACAAATGAATCTATTCATTCCTATTAAAGCGTCCAGGATTTGTTCCGAGTTGCACCTACTGGGAGATCATGTATAAAACCCCCGCTGAGCTATAGACCATACGGGCAACAGGGATCAGTGTGACTCAAGCGTTCCGAAGGATTGCTCTGAATGGGAGGCTGGTAAGTGTTTCACTTTTGGGGTAGAAGGTGGGGGAATTCTCCAACTTGCTTGCAAAAAACAAACAAACATGGTCATACAAAGTCTTCTGCTTTATCTGTTTTTAACCAGAGCAATGTTGTGTAGTGGTTAGAGTGTTGGATCTGGAGGGTGCCTCCAGAGGGGTGTTTATTGTTTGATTAGGGCTCCTCATGGATCCAGGTTTTTCAGAGCATCCACACGACATCATTGGCATCAGAACGCCAGCCAACATCTCCATTTCCTGAAGAATATCTGCTAATTTTTAAAACGGTTGTGAATGACTCATTGGCAATATTTGAATGACCTAGATTGCCTCTGGACTATTAGTATTGTATGGGAGGAATACAAGCGCCTACTGAAAGTTTAGGTTTGTACTTATAAAGTAGATTAAAGCACTCTGTTGCCCTAGCTCATGGGTAGGCAAACTAAGGCCTGGGGGCCGGATCTGGCCCAATCGCCTTCTAAATCCGGCTTGCGGATGGTCCAGGAATCAGCGTGTTTTTGCATGAGTAGAATGTGTCCTTTCATTTAAAATGCATCTCTGGGTTATTTTTGGACTGCCTGGTGTTTTTACATGAGTAGAATGTGTGCTTTTATTTAAAATGCAGCTCTGGGTTATTTGTGGGGCATAGGAATTCGTTCACTTTTTATTTTTTTCAAAATATAGTCTGACCCCCACCAAGGTCTGAGAGACATTGGACCGGTCCCCTGCTGAAAACGTTTGCTGACCCCTGCCCTAGCTCAACAAACAGACTTTAAAACCAAAAAACCCCCAGACTTTTTGCTGTTTGGAAAGTAATGAGGAAATGGATAAAAATGTGTGGGGTGGACAGCTGATTAACAGGAAAACATGCAAACACCCCCACAAACAATATGAGGGTGAATGCTCATTGTCATATAACCAACCCACAAACAACTCAAGCTCAATAATGCTGAATGAACTGGACACAGTCTGACCACTGCAGACAAGCAAATCAGGATGAATGCTGAATAACTTGCAGTACTAAGCCCCCACCTGCAAGCACCATTAGAGGCAGCGCCCCATTCACTCATGAGACTCACCTGGTGGCCCCTAGATTTACCTTCCTTGCAGGGCTGCTGGGAGGATAAAGCAAGGGCAACTACACACACCACTCTGAGCTCCTTGCAGAAAGGTGAGATTAGAAAAATGCAATAACAAGAGGTCCAGTTCACAAAATTGTAGAGGCTGAGATTGCTGGGGACATAGGTTTCTGGAGGGCTTTGCCTCAGGCCTGATGTTTGCTAGAATTTATTCTAATGAAAGGGTTTCGTGCAAAGAATACAATAGGCATTTTGGAGGCTTCTAGTCAGGTGGAAAGAGGGGCATATTGATATTTTAAATAAAACAAATCATACTCAACTCTGGTTTGTGCCAACTATAGTTTACGTCCCTATTGCTTTAATTGTTACTATAATTACTGATATTTGAAGCCCTATTGAGTGCAATGGGACTTACCTCTGAGTAGGCACACTGTAAAACTTCTATGAGTAATCAAGTAAGATTCGGATTACAGCCTGAGCATATAAAATAATGCACAGTCCAACTCAGAGTTAAGCCCCACAGTGTTCAGTTCCGTTTACTCCTAGGAAAATGACCAGAGGATTGCAGTCTAAATTAATATATTCAAAGTAACTTTTACAATATAACGCCAGAATGGGGCGTCCTTACTGAATTGACTCAAGAGAGTTTGGCAACTGGCCCTAACAGAGAAATTGACCAACAAAATGTGATTAGCCAAAGGACAGAAACACAAAGACTCATTTATAACTGGCTAGTACTGTTTTATTGATATGAATAAGAAAAAACAATCCTTACCTTCTGCACACATCCATATCTTTTGGATGATCTATGTTAAACCACATCCTATGCTGTAGACTGCTGGCTGTGTATTCTTATGCTATATTTTCAAGGTGTACCCCAGGGTTTTGGTTCAAGGGGGGCGTGTTTGCTATTTAAAAAACATGTACACCATTGAACTATTTTAAATAACAAACGAGAACAAAGCAAAAATCCAAATTAACTTATTAATTACTAGGTCACCAACCCAGTTCATGTTATAAAAAGTGAAGGAGGGGCTAAGAATAATGAGACCACGCCTCCTACTGTTCACAGAACTAGCACTGGGTAAGTATGTCTTCTTCAAAAAAATGCCCCCCCCCCCAGGCGTACCCAAAGGGTCAGAGAGCCAATGCAAAAAGCCTGTGACTATAGCTCAGTATTAGCCCTTGTGGGGTACTTTATCTGTTTTTAGAGGTGCTACCAGCCATGAATAAGGCTTCTCTGTTCAGAAGCAAGGAATACCAAGCGATGGAGATTTCCTTGGCTTGTTGGCCATAGGCAGATGGGGGGAAGTGTATCTGACCCCCATCTGCCTATGTAACCCATCAGGTGACTTGTTCTTGGAAAGCCCTGGGGATCAGCTGATTGTTGGGGCTTGCAAAGCACAGCGTTTGTGCAGGGCTTTGCAGATGTTGCCAATCAGCTGTATGGCAGTGCCTACAAACCCCCTTCCAGTTCATCCACATATTTACCTGCCCCGAACCTGATGTTGTATATGTCAGGTATAGGACAGGTGGGCATGACTTGCCTAAAACAACCTCCTGTCCCAAATGTAGAGGCTTGATGGGCATAATTAGGGCCACGGACTGCAGGTTCCCCACCACTGGTCTAAGGGGATGATTCTAGCATAACACATGATAGGTCCTAAGCTCAAATCTTAGAGCATCCCTGTGTGTAGGAAAGGATGCTATCAGATCTTTCGCAGCCCAAAGCCTGAGACTCAAGTAGTGGGTTTAATGATGTCTCTAGGTGTTGATGTCATTGAGACAGGGCCTGGTAATGTCACAACTCTTGAATCAAAGATAGGGCATGCAGGTCAGGCATGGTGCATGACCTCTAGATGAATGGGTGCAGCCTGGAGTTAAAGGGATAGCACTAGAGATGTTCAGCAGATGCCTGAGCTCTTGCTAATTCCATTGACTAACTTGCTTCTAATTCTAGCATTGCAGGTGCTATTGTTGGGAGAAGTAGCTGAGGCAGGTAAGTTGAATTCAAGTACTCCAAAGCCCATCAGACAGCCTCCCCCAACATGATGCCCTCTAACTGTTTTACGTTCTAGTTGTTTTAGCACATCATAAAAGAGTTGCTTCAGCCCTTTGGCACATGGCAGGCTCTCTTTTCTATGCAACTATTAACAGGCCTCAATTAACATTGAAGTGTTTTATTTTCGTTGCACTGGGCTCAACTAATATGCACTGAGTTGAAGATGTGGTCACACTTTTGTGAGATCTCTCCCCCCTTCCCCAAGATTTTATTAAAGCTTTTTCATAATACAATAAGATGAAAGAAACTAATCTAATAAAAACAGGAATGGGAGAGGGGGGAGAAGAAAATGCAGAGTCCTCTCTCAAATGCAGCTCTTAAGCAACCCTTCTCTCACACAGAAAGTGGTGGGCCCTCCCAGCTTTCCTTTCTTCTCCCAGTCTCCAAAACTGGGAGTTCTTCCCTGTCCTCTTTTCCCCATGGCCACTGTTATGAAATATTAAAATAAACTGCAATTTTCTTTCTGGAAGCTGCATGGTAGTATTCACAACACTCCTCCCTACTATTACTCACGATTTCTTTCCCGATTCACTTCAGACGAACTGCTCTACCCGTATGGACCCAAACACCAGGACAGAACCACCCCAAAGGCAGATGATGGGGCATCTCCTCAGATCACCATCTCTGAGAGCTTCTACTTTTACGCCAGGAGGTATCAGTCTCTTTATGTAAGTATCACTCTGACGGCTCTCATGACCCTCTGTAGCCCTTTCCATTTACAGCAGAAAGCTCTCTGGAGATTCCCCCCAACTGTCTAGAAGGCAAAACCAGCCTGTGATACCCCAGAGCAGGGGTAGGCAATGTGGTGCTTTTCAGATCTTGGTGACCTGCAACTCCCATCATCCCTGACCACTGGCCATGTTGGCTGGGGGTGACGGGGGCTGTAGTCTGGCAACATTTGCATAGCATCACATTGGCTATCCAGCCGCTGCTGCAACTGCCATCATCCCTGACCAAGTTGGCTTGGGCTGATGGGGTCTGGAACCCAACAGCACCTGGAGGAGCTCAGCTTCCTCATCCCTGGTCTACACAGTGGCAGATGGGCCACTGGCACCTTGCAACAACCCAGGACTCCTTTAAGAGTCTTACAGAAGAGCAGCTATACAACTATCAAAAGTGTGGGGGCCCTGTCTTCTTTTTCACCTGATCACTCTTAGTGAAAAGTGAGAGTATGACTGGAGGACTATATTATATTGCATTATTTTTGTATACTACATTTTATTTTATTTTGCTTAATTAATTTGATTTATATACTGCCCTTCATCATAAGATCTCAGGGTGGTTCACGGAATAAAATATAGGATAAAAATAAGTAAATAGTGTAAGTAAAACAAACAGCAAAAATATACCCCACCTTCTCACAGACACATGTAAAAGACTGGAGAATATTAATCAGCCAAAGGTTGAATATAGGGCTGCTATACATCTGGGCTTTCCTGGACATTACCAGGATTTCAAAGGTGGAATTGACATCTGGGGGGGATTTCTGAAAGGCGATGCTTTGTTCTGGATCTTAGGAAAAAGCTTTTGGCATTTTTTGTAAAAGGGTTTTTACTTTTTGAAATATGGCAACCCTATTGAAGAGGAACTATATTAGAAGTATCGAGTAATTTTCTGCTCTGTGTCTTTGGAGGATGCTTGGTATGGGACAGGGAGCTTGCTATTTAACAGAGAAGCTAGGGCATTATGCCAGGTACATTGGTTTTTTAAAGAGACTGTCATTTTGTTCTCAGGACTTCTGAGGCTGACCTGAAATTTCCCAGAAAATAATTTTCTGACAGGTTTTAGAATGCTCGTTTTTCAAGCTGCTCCTGAACTATTGGAGAATTCCCCTTCTCCCCTAAACAATATTCAGCAAAATAGCCTCCCCCAGTCTTTCTGTCTGTGAATCTTGGGTGCAAATGTGGATCCAGTTAGAATGTTTTGGGATTTTATAATAAAAAAATTCCTTCCAGTAGCACCTTAAAGACCAACTAAGTTAGTTCTTGGTATGAGCTTTCATGTGTATGCACACTTCTTCAGATGCACATGAAAGCTCATACCAAGAACTAACTTAGTTGGTCTTTAAGGTGCTACTGGAAGGAATTTTTTTATTTTGACTATGGCAGACCAACACGGCTACCTATCTGTAATTGGGATTTTATGTTAAGATTACGGATTGGACCTTTTGCCCCCCCCCCAGGTGAACAATAATGGAGTGGTGTCATTTGGTAAGCCAGTCAGCCAGTTCACTCCTGATCCTTTCCCCTTGGCGGATGGACGGGCCTTTGTTGCTCCCTTTTGGGCTGATGTTGATAACCGCATCACCGGCGAGGTCTACTACAGGCAGAGCCAAGAAAAGCAGCTCCTGCAGAGAGTCACAGATGACATCAACACTTACTTCCCAAGTGAAAAGTTCACGGCTACCTGGGCCTTCATAGCCACTTGGGACCGAGTGGCTTTCTATGGATCCCTGTCCTCCAAGGTACGATTCTTTGATAATTTCTTCATGACGGCATTTCACTCACACACCAGAAACAGCTGCATACATGACAACACTGGCTGCCTGAGTACAGCTCACTGGCATGCAAATAGCAGCTGTGGGGCAGACTTCTGGACCAAGGGGACTGGAGAAGGAGAAATTTAACTCTTTCTCTCCCTGCCAAATTCTATTTGTAACTGCTATTTGCATTTCAAGGGAATGTGCTAGTGGTGCCAATTGAGACTTTGCTGGAAATGCAAATAACATGTCCAGTGTTGTGATATTTGCCAGGACCACAGCAGGGAGGGAAAGAGAATTACTCATGCCCCTGCTTGGTCTTCCCTAGAGCTGCCAGATGCAGGCAAGGTCAGGGCTCCTACACCTTTAATAGTTGAGTCCAAGGGAATTTCAGCAAATGCACCTGCTGAAATCCAGTTTTTGACATAACTATGAAAGGTGCAGGAGCCCTGTCCCGTTTTTGCACCTGGTCATCCTAGTCTCCCCTGCAGCTGCTACTTACAGAACCAAAAAAAGTGTGTTGATTGCATTTCCACAATTAACATCCCTTCTAGTTTGGTCCTAAACTTGTCACTTCCATGGATCCAATATGGAGCAAATATAATGGCTGTACAGGCTTTCCTACAGCTGCTATTGATGCAACAAAATCGATGGACATTAATTGCATTCACACAGTTAGTGTCACCATCTGCTGTGAACTTCAGATGGCCAATGAATAAATCTCAAACTTTGGTTCAAGCAGCTGCAAACCCAGGGGTTTCCAAAGGGGCTTCTGCCAGATGTTACTGGACTACAACTCCCATAATCCTTGACCATTGGCCATTCAACATCTGGGAGACTCCACATTAGCTATTCTTGCTCAAACCTTTCCTGATTTGAACTCTGCAGTAATACTCTCTCCAGAGCACCCAGCTATAGCCTATAATAAGGTTTTATTTAAAAAAGAAAAAAGCAGAAAAAATATTACAAGAAGAGAGGTGGGAAGGGATGGTTTCATTGAGAACACCATCTTATGCCTTATGAGGAACGGCTAAGGGAGCTGGGCATGTTTAGCCTGGAGAAGAGGAGGTTAAGGGGTGATATGATAGCCATGTTCAAATATATAAAAGGATATCACATAGAGGAGGGAGAAAGGTTGTTTTCTGCTGCTCCAGAGAAGCGGACACGGAGCAATGGATCCAAACTACAAGAAAGAAGATTCCACCTAAACATTAGGAAGAACTGCCTGACAGTAAGAGCTGTTCGACAGTGGAATTTGCTGCCAAGGAGTGTGGTGGAGTCTCCTACTTTGGAGGTCTTTAAGCAGAGGCTTGACAACCATATGTCAGGAGTGCTCTGATAGTGTTTCCTGCTTGGCAGGGGGTTGGACTCGATGGCCCTTGTGGTCTCTTCCAACTCTATGATTCTATGATTCTATGATTCATCTGGTGAAAATAAAAGCTGTTTTCTCCCATTACAACCTGGGCCCTGCTTAACGTCCTCCATTTACTTGTGTTTAACTGTAACCTGGCATGTATTTAATGTGCCATAAAAGTCGCAATAAATCCTGATTAAATGCCTGGTTAAGAATTTTAAAGCCTTGGGACACCGTGACCAGATTACAGAGCAGAGTAATAGTTTCCCCAGCTGACAAAATCAAGGGAACTGTAAGTAGACGGCTCATTGCTTTCTGCTCCAGTTAACCGCAGTCTAAAAGCAAACAATATTCACTGGAATAAAGGAGGAAGATGCCACTCCCACTCGTGTGCACATTAAAAAAATGTCCATGTGAATTTAATGGTACACCCTTAAAGGCCAAACAAATGCAATGAATGCTTTTGATTTTTAAATTCATGTTTGTTTTTCTCATGTACATGCGACAAACCATTCATAATCAATCATAGGGTGCTTCCGGAATGTGCTGTTTATGGTTTGGGATTCAATCACATACCAGCAAAACTCTGGTTGTGTGACTGTAGTAGATGGGGAGCTCTTCTGCAAGAAATCCACTTCCCCAGAATATTGGACCTTTTGTGATAAGGAAAGTGACTGGACAATGCAGTGGGCAGTGTGGGTGTGAGATAACTGCTGCTTTGATGCAACGTCCGTCTACATCCCCACAAACAAATGAGAGTGGATTCTCATTGATTAGCCAACTTTGTCTAACCTCCCTGCAAACAACTCAAAAAGCAATTTCTAATCTCATTGGGTTTAGATATGTTCTTTCCCTCCACTTCTAGGCTTGTAACTGTATTCAGTTTCTGTCTTTTCTTCAATTGCCATGCCAGAAGTTTACCACATTTGTCTGCCGATTCAAATGTCCTTTGTCTCATTTGCTTTATCTTCCATTCAATCTCTTGGTTCATCAATTCCATATATTGTGCTTGGTATAACTTAATCTCTCTCAAAATCTCCTGGGACTTTGGTTTTACTCTTAATTTTTTCTCTCCTTCCTTTATCTTTTCCAAATTTTTTTCCTTTTTCTCATTCTGTTTCCTCCTCTTTATTGAATTTTGTTGGATCAAAAAACCCCGCATCACAGCTTTGCTTGCATCCCAGATCACTCTTTTTTCCACATCGGCCCTTAGATTTATTTCAAAATAGTCCTTTAAAGTTTTTTGGGCCTTGATAAGGATCTCCTTATCTCGAAAGAGGGTGTCATTCATCCTCCATCTAAATTGACCAGTTGTTGTAAGTTTCATTTCCATTTTCACGGCGTTATGGTCGGAGCAGGTTTTTGGGCAGATTTCTACCTTCTTGATCTTCGGAGCCATCCCACTAGTAATCCAGATTTGATCGATTCTGGTCCAGGTCATCATTGCTTGGGAGAAAAAGGTTCCCTCTCTCTCAAGAGGGTTCCTTGTTCTCCAAATGTCTATTAAGTCCATATTTTCCGTCATTTCAAAGAAAGACTTAGGGAGTCTCCCTTCCTTGGTAACTGTCAGTCTTTGTGCCTTGTCCATGTTAGTGGAGACCACACCATTCATGTCTCCCATAATTATCATATTGTAATCCAAATAGTCCGTCAGAGTTTCATGAAGTTTCTTGAAAAATTCTGCCTTACCTTCATTTGGTGCGTAGATTCCAACTATCAGAAATTTTTGTCCTTGTACTTGTATCTCAACTGCCAAATATCTTCCTTGTTCATCTTTAAACATCATTTTTGGGGCCCACTTCTCTTTTACGTAGATCACAACTCCTCTTTTTTTAACTTTATCTGATGAGATAAATTCTTGTCCTAGTCTTTTATTTATAAGTAATCTCCTGTGAGCTCTGGTTATATGGGTCTCTTGTAGGCATATCAAGTCCAGTTGTTCTCTGTTCAGAATATGAAAAACTTGTCGTCTCCTCAAAGGCATGTTGAGGCCATTACAATTCCAACTAAGGAATTGCAGGGCCATCTTGTTATTTTTCTGGCACTCCTCCAACAGCTCCAAGTTGTTGCTCTTCCTCTGATGGTGGTGGTTTGTGTCCAAACGAAAGATTCAGAATATCTATTGCTCTCCTCTGTTCTGCAAGAGGGTCCACAGTTCCCTTCTGTAGGTCCTCTCGATTTCTTTCCAAAAATTTCTCTTTATCTTGTATAGTCTTTATTTTCTCCTTCTTCCCCTTGTAATCGAAGGACAATCCCTGTGGAAATTCCCACCTGAAAAGTATAGTGTTCTTCTTTAGCAGATAAACCAAATCCTTGTATGAAGCTCTCAGATCGAGGATATATTTAGGAATGTCTTTAAAAATCTGTACAGCTGAATTTCCAAATTGCAAGGCCTTTTCAAAGTGTAGTCTTAATATTTTGTCTCTTTCTTCCTTGGATCTAAGTGTAATTAAACAGTCTCTCGGAGTCTTTCTGTTCTGTTTTTTACCCAGTCTAAACGCTGTTGTGATTTTAAATTCGTCTTCCTCCAAATCTTCCCAACAGTCAGCGAACTCTTGTGTTAGGAACTCCACGAGGTTGTCACCTTCGTTCTCTGGAATTAATCTCAATTTCAAATTCCTCTCTTTTCTCTGTAATTCCCACAGAGCCAGAGTTGCGTCATGTTCATGCACCTTTTTAACAATCGGTTCTAGGTTCTCTTGAGTCTCTCCAGCAATAGCTCTAGCTTCTTCCGCAATTTTACGTGTAGTAGAATTTTCCTCGACCAATTTATTTATAGATTCTGTGTTCTGGTCTAATCTTGCTGATATTTCTGTTAGTTTTTGTGTATTTTCTGAAGTCTGTTTTGTTAAAGTCTCCAGGGATTGGTTTATCTTAAGTAAGGCTTGTGTCACAGCATCCATGGAGACCGTTGTCACTTTTTCTTGTCCTTTTGTTCCTGTAGGTCCTGCTGGGGTTGCGCCTGTGATCGAGCCTCTTTTCTTTAGTTGCTGTTGCTGCTGCTGCTGCTGCTGGTACTGTTGTTGTTGTCTAGTCTTAGCTCTTGTGGCTACCTCTTCTTGTGAACCACTCATGTCAAGGTCGTTTCCCACGGGAACTATTTCCCGATGGAAAGTTCCACTGTCTTGAGCTGTGTCAGCTTTTACTTTACCCTCTAGGGGGAGCAAATCAAAATGTCCAGATACAAAGGCAAAGTCCGAATACAAAGGCAAAGAAAATGTCCAAATACGTAGAAAAAAGGAAGAAAGGTTTAAAACAAGTATAGCAGGAGGCTTGTAAATAAAAGTTGCCACAGTTTCCCAATAGATACTGTCTCAGCCTGCTCTGGTATACTGTAGCCAAACAATGCAGAAACTTTGTGTCACAATGTAACTTTCACAGGAGGAAATCAGTTCAGTGTCCTATTGTCTTACTAGGCAGACCGTTTCAGGTTATTGAGACAGCAGAAAGTTTTTCTTTTAAATAGATCATGCAGTTACTAATGTCTCTCTTGCCTCCCCTCTGCCCTGCTAGCTAGAGGGGAGATCTAAAGTCCAGATGTCAGGTTTAATTAATCAAAAGCAATGTCCCTTGCGGATGCAGCTTTACAGTTTCGTTGCTTTCACTTTCATGCAGTCGGGGGAAGGCAGGCTTCCTTGATTTTCACCTCCCCGTTTTCAGCCAAATTTCCAGATTTTAGTTTCAAATAGACGTTCCGTTTTACTCACGGGTTTTTTCTGTCCGAAATTTACAGGAAGGAATCGGCGCTCTCCACTAATAGCGACGCGGCTTCACCCTGCGGGCTGGGTAGCGATTCTCAGCACCGCGCTCCCCCGATGTCGTTCCAGAGCCTTTAAAAAGGCTCTTTCTGTGGTAAAGGGGGGGGGCGCTCCTGGTGCCCACCGAATCTCCTCGTTCACCGGCTTTCACGCCGGTGATTTTAGGGGTCCCCCGCTTGCCGTAGCGGGACAGACCCGAACTCGCAGGGCAGTCCTTTTCCGGAGCTCGGAAAGAGGACCGCCATTAGCGCTGGCGCCGACCGGCTTACTCTGTGATCTTAACCCCTTAATAGCAGGGACGTGGGTGGTGCTGTGGTCTAACCACTGAGCCTCTTGGGTGTGCTGATCAGAAGGTTGGCAGTTCGAATCTGCACAACAGGGTGAACTCCTGTTACTCTGTCCCAGCCAGTCTAGCATGTTCGAAGCATACCACTGCAAGCAGATAAATAGGTACCACTGTGGTGGGAAGGTAAATGACCTTTCCGTGCTCTCTGGCTTCCATCACAGTGTTCCATTGTGCCAGAAGTGGATTAGTCATGCTGGCCACATGACCCAGAAAGCTGTCTGTGGACAAATGCCAGCTCCCTTGGTCTGAAGCGAGATGAGTGTCGCACCCCGCAGTTGCCTTTGATGGTCCAGGGGTCATTTGACCTTCTACCTTTACCTTAACCCCTTAATGCATTAATTAGAGTTAAGCATGTTGGTTATATGAGACTGATATATCCCACATTTGGCACCTGTTTTGTATAGGTGAACACATTCCAGGCTGTTTTAACCTCCAATGGTAAACTGTCTTTCGTTATACTGAACTATCAGGACATCCAGTGGATATCAGGGCAGGCAAGTGGTGGAGATGCTCACACCGGCTTGGAGGGCACACCTGCTCAGGTAAGTCCCACCTCTGGTTACATGCTGAAAGGAAGTAGTTGTTCAAAACATCTAGAGGGCACCAGGTTGATGAAGGTAGATGATCTGGTTGATCCAGTTCAGCAGGAGGAAGTGAAGTGTTACCTAGCAAACCATGTGTTCTGGAGACACATGAGCAGAACTCTCATCCTTTGCTCATGTTCCATTTCTCTCTTCCAGGCTGGATTTAACAATGGAGATGCTAACAACTACTTCAACATCCCTGGATCTTGGACTCCAAGCATCATTAATGTCAGCTCCACAAGTAACATCATGGACCCTGGGCGCTGGGTCTTTGAGGTGGATGTCTTTGCAGTGCCAAATGGCTGTGTTTACAAAGGTACGTTGATCACTACTCAATAAGAATATAAGAAGAACTATGAAGGATCCAGATCAAATTCTTCTAAAATCTTGGGAAGGGTCATAAGGAACATCTGCTTTGCTATCAGTTCCACACCCACCAACCCCTGTCCTCCCCGGCCTCCCCAAATTCACCCACCTTCCTTAGACCTCCTCCCACTGCTCCAGCTTATACTGCCTGCTTCACTCCAAGGATGGTGTTTCAGATCAGCGGCAGAGGGCAAGGAAGAGGGAAATGGCAGGTGGTGGCAGAGAAGGATGGTAGCTGGGGAGTTGCCTAATCCTATTTCGTGACCTGCCCACCTACCTCTGTCTCCCTCCTCTACGTCCCTTGTCCTTGCACTCCAACACTGCTATGATGGCCCCACAGCTCTCAGAAATGTGCCCTGTGCTGTGATTTGCAACACTACCTGTTGGTAGCTAAGCAGACAGCAGCATGACATCAGGGTAAGACCTAGTGTAGGGAAACTGGATCCAGATAATGGGCCAGATCCTCATCTCTCTGCCATGGATGATCCTGCCCAGCTATCAATCCCCCAATGTCAGGATGTTGGGTGACCCATTTATGCCCGCATTGACAGTCAGCTGATGACCAGGGCTTTGTAGGTGTCACCAATCAACTGATTGGCAGAACCTGAAACTGTTCTTAACCTGAGGTACCACTTTAGCTAATGGGGCCTCCCGCTGCTGCCGCGCCGCCAGCGCGTGATTTACGGTATGTTCTCATCCTGAAGCAAAGTTCTTAACCCGAGCTACTATTTCTGGGTTAGCAGAGTCTGTAGCCTGAAGCATCTGTAACTTGAAGTGTCTGTAATCTGAGGTACCACTGTATGGCATCAGGTGTAGGACAGATAGGTGTGCCTAGACTTGCCCCCAACTGCCTTGGGAGCCAAATGAGCAGACCTAGTTTGACCTGCGGTTTGGAGATTCCCCACCTCTGCCATAAGGGAAGGGCCATCACTCGGCAGTACAGCTGATGCTTCACGTCTTCAGTGAAGTGGCCAGATGAAGGGGGAAATGTCTTGGAGAGCCTTGTCTAGGTGGACCTTGTATAAGGCAGATTTCTGTATGGATATCTTACTGCTGTTAAATTTTAGCATCTCTTTCCTGATTTGACTAATATGGAGGTCTTTAAGCAGAGGCTTGACAACCATATGTCAGGAGTGCTCTGATGGTGTTTCCTGCTTGGCAGGGGGTTGGACTCGATGGCCCTTGTGGTCTATTCCAACTCTATGATTCTTTGTGCTGTTTTAACCTCACCTGTGAGGTTTGCGATGGCTATTGCTTCAGTTGCGTTTGTAATGTGAATATAATGAAACCAGAAAGCTCTCGCACAAGCTATTGGCACAAGCCCTTCTGGTCATTTAAGTTGCTTATGACTTGCATTCTGTCTTGATAGCTAATTTCCTGCCAGTCAGTGCCACCTTCTGGACTGAATCAGCTTGTGAGGAGAAGTGCCAGTGCATGTCTGAAGATCCCAGGGTGACATGCCAGGCCAGCAGGTGCTCTGCAGATGAGATTTGCCAGCCAAATTCCTGGTACCATGTGTGCCGGCCCACCCATAAGGCCACCTGCCACGTCTTGGGTGGGCGGCACTACACCACCTTTGATGGCCGACTGTACCAGTTCCAAGGCAACTGTGTTTATGTGCTGTCTCAGATGTGTGCACCCTCCAACAACCACAGCCTGGAGTATTATCGGGTGGAAGCAGGGATTTCAGGGGAAACCCTAGAAGTGTCACAGATAGAGCACTTGCGCATGATGGTCTACGGACAGGACATTGCTGTAATAGCCAACTCTGCTGGGCATGTCATGGTAAGTGCTTTGAATTCAACAGCCAAGATAAATCCTAAACTCTCCAGGTTTGCATCTGCTCTTCTCTCCTTATTTACTATTTTTCTTTCTCTCTTTGCAGCCTCCCCTCTCCCCACACCACTTTCACTCAAGGGTGGGGAATCTGTAGTCTTGCAGCTCCCATCATCTCAACATTGACCATGGAGGGCCAGTTTTCTTCACCCCTTCACTAGCTGAAAAGACACCCCTAGTGACATACAAGAACCAGTAGTAAGACAGTCCTTTCTCTCAGTTTTAAAGAAATAACACACAAGGAAATAGGGTTGGGGAGGAAATAGTTGTTTTTTAAAAAAACAACAACAAATAAACAAACAAACTTAGATTTTTATAAAAACCAGCTGGGGTGGAAACAGTTCCTGCAGTGGTGAGGAAATATTTTCCCTTCTCTCCTTTGGTCTGCAGCCTGATGGTTCTACACCTCTGGTCCACCCTAGCTGGCAGCAGCTCTCCAGGTACCTGGAGATGCCAGGGATTGAACTTGTGACCTTCTGCATGCAAAGCAGATGGTCTACCACTAAGCTATGGCCCTTTCACAATGGGAAAGGCCAGACTGATACTATTGGCTGTAGTTCTGCAGGATCTCAGGCAGGGGGGTCTTCAAATCACCTGCTACCTAATTCTTTTAACATGGAGATGCCAAAGATTTGAACCTGTGTGACTTTCTGCAGGCAAAACAGATTCTCTACCCCTGAACTAGCCTATGAGTCCTTCACACTGAGCTATGACCCTGCTTTCTTTGCAGCTGATTACTGGAACAGATACAGGAACATAATAGTGTCCATAATTCCCTGAGTTCAGATCTCAGGTGTCTGTCTGGATAGATCTCAGATCTATCTAGAACTGTTATCGTGTGGGGCCAGCATCACTTTCTTAAGTACAGTCTAGGCAAGAGCTAAGCTATGGCTTTTAACTCTGCTTTATTCTGCTGAACCCCCTTCTAGATCAATGGAATCAAGAGCCTTCTTCCTGTGACCCTCCTTGGTGGCAAGATCCGAGTGCATCAGAGTGGATTCTCAACTATGATAGCCACCGATCTGGGGGTGGAAATTTCCTACAAGGGGAGTCAACATGTAGAGGTTGCTGTTCCTGCCAGCTACCATAATGCCACCTGTGGCCTCTGTGGAACCCTGAATGAAAACCCCGCTGATGATTTCTCGACTCCAAACAGATCCCTCGCGGCATCAGCAGCTCTGTTTGCTAAAAGCTGGCAGGTGCACTATGCGGAGGACCAGTGTGGGGACACCCAAGAGTTGCCAAGCTGCCCTTCAACCGAATTGGCTCTTTTTTCCAGCCCAGAGTACTGTGGCATCCTGAAGGAATCTCCAGGTCCTTTTGCAAACTGTGCAAAGGCTCTGCCTCTCTCCAGCTTTATGGAAAGCTGCATGTATGATCTTTGCACATCTGGGGGCAATCGGACGGTACTGTGTGAATTTCTCCATATTTATGCTGGACGTTGTCAAGCAGCAAATGCCACAGTTGGGCAGTGGAGATCGGATGCATTTTGTCGTGAGTCAACCATAATAATGGTGGCGACAATCACCTATGAGCCCCTGTTTTCCAGCCCAGGCTTGTTGTGAGGACAGCCTGGTGGGGTAGGGAGCCTGAGGCCTAGCAGCTAAATGCAGCCTCTCTAGGGGCTGGAGGGACTTTGGGTTCAACAACATCTGGGAGGCCATAGGTTTCCCATTGCTATATTATGAGAAAGGGCCAGAAGAAGAACAGGTGTGTGTGTGTGTGTCTAGTCCAGGGTTTCCTAAATTTGACTCTCCATCTCTTTTTGGACTACAATTCTCATCATCTCTGACCACTGGTCCTGCTAGCTAGGGATGATGGGAGTTGGAGTTCAAAAGCAGCTGGTGACCAAAGTTTGGGAAACCCTGGTATCAACTCAGGTACCATGTGCATTATTTAGGAACCTAATTTTCTTTTCAAGCCCAGCCATGCTATTCAGCAGGGTGAAGTGACCTTCTTTAGCTTGCAGAGAGTTGGTAAAGGCATAAATTGGTGTTTGAATGGTGCAGCACAACTTTATGTATGGTGCAGCACAACTTTATGAAAAGTTGGGCGTAGCAGAGTGTGTATGTTTGCACTCCTCTCCAGGCAGCAAAATGTCTTGGGCCAGCACTGATTTCCTCTACCCCTCTTCATACGTCCTTTCTCCATCAGGAATAACTTGTCCAGAGAACAGCCATTATGAGCCTTGCTCTACTGCCTGCCCAGCCAGCTGCTTAGATTCTACAGCCCCACTTTATTGCAATGAGCCTTGCAGGTAAGGACAGGCAAATCCATCAGTTTTGGTTTCTCTCAGTTTTTCAGTTTTCCAATCACATACTCCTCATTCTTAGTTTGCATTTTTTTTTAAGTCCTCAAGAAAATCCATCAGCATTTATTGCAAATTTCTCCCAATAGACACATATTTGTGTGCAATTTCCCCCAATAGACAGAATTTTGCAAAGCAGTTCCCCCTAATAAAATGCATTTTTGTATCTTATTTTCACAAATGTAAGCATTTTTATACACACTTTACCGAAGCATATGCCCAAAAATGGAAAAAAGAAGTCCCAGCAAAAGAAAAATGGATACAAAAACTTACTGAATATGCAGAAATGGCAAAAATTACCGGAAAAATAAGAAATCAAGATAACAAACTTTTTATAAAAGAATGGAAATGGTTTATTGAATATTTACAGGCAAATTGTAAACAGAGAAGAACATTGCCAAGATTATTGTAATAACCTGCTGTTTTATAAGAGTATACACTTAAAGTAGATGAATAAGTGAGCAAATTAAGTTAATTTGGATATGCAGAAAATATTAAAAATAAATTTAAGGAATCACAGAAAGAGAGGGAAGGAAGTCACGTTTTGAAATGTTAAAATGATTGTAAAATTATTGAAATGTATAAAATTGGAAATCATAAAGAAGCATATGCATTTCTGTATACATTATTGGCTGGAGAACTGCAGTGCAAAATTTGCAGGAATTTCGGCTTGAAAAGCACGAATTAGGAGGACTCACCTCTAAACGTGGGTGCCAACTCCTTGGGGCCCTGGGTGCCTGAGCACCCACAAAATTCCCCATGAAGGGGCTGGGCACCCACAAATTTCGGTGCCAGGGCCATGCATGCTATACTCACGGCCCTGGGCTCCCATGGTTGCGGTGCCAACCTGACACTCCTGCCTCTAAATGTGAACTGAATTGACTTTCTTCCCTGTCCCCTACTTGCAGGGAGGGCTGCTTTTGCAACAGAGGCTACATTCTTAGCGGAGAAGCTTGTGTGCCCCTGGACCGTTGCGGCTGCACTCTGAACAGCCAGTATTACCAGCTGGGAGATGACGTGATCCTGACAGATACCTGCAGCCAGAAATGCTCCTGTAGGCGCCCTTCCCACCCCATGGAGTGCCAGAAGCATGCATGTGGGGCTCTGGAAACATGCAGAGTTGTGGGCGGCGTGCTGGGCTGTTACCCGGCGACCTTTGGCAACTCCTGGGTCTTTGGGGACCCCCATTACGTCACTTTTGATGGGGTCGCATTTGACTATGAGGGAACGTGCAAATACACGCTGAGCAAGTACTGTGCCCCCCAGGGAGCCCTCCCTTACTTCGCCATAAAAGTGGAGAACGAACACCGGGGCTCCTTGGCCGCAACATGGGCACGTCTGGTGGAGATAGACGTCTATGGGGAGCACATTGCCATAGCGGCTGGTCAGTACGGCAAAGTGCAGGTAAGGACCTTGTCCGTATTCTTTCCTTGTCTGGTTCCACCTGGCATTATTTTCTGTTGCATGGCGGAGAAGGATCTCAGTGGTTGGATGCACAAACACTTGGGCAGGCTTGGCAGAGGAGGAGGAACACGGGCTGCATGCAGATGCAGACCTGGATCCCTGTTGTCACACTCAATGGGATGCATGTTCTTAATTGTGTGTTTTATTTCATAGAATCATAGAATAGCATCATAGAGTCGGAAGAGACCACAAGGGCCATCGAGTCCAACCCCCTGCCAAGCAGGAAACACCATCAGAGCACTCCTGACATATGGCTGTCAAGCCTCTGCTTAAAGACCTCCAAAGAAGGTCTGATGGGATTTGTATACTAGTTAATTGTAGGGTTGCAATTTGTCCGGAACTTCCCAGGTACATCCTGAATACTGCACGATAGCAGTGTCCGGGCGATAAAAGGTCGGTTGTGTCATTTTCACTGATTTTCCTTAAAAGTAGCTCAAAAGCGTCATTTTTTGTGATTTTGTCCCCCCCCCAGTCAACAACTTTGGCACAAAACAAAAAACTCAACAACTTTTCTCTCTGGATTTTCACTGTCTGGATTCTTATAAGCAGTTTACAGAAAATAAAATGCACATTAAGATTATAAGTAAAAGTCATTTAACCTCCTTTTTTTTTTTTTACAACATATAAATAAAATCAGCTATTTAAAAAAAGATACGTTGTTTTCAGCACTACACCTCCAGCATCTATCTGAATTAGCCACTGCCTTTCTATACAAATATTGTGCAGTCCAAGGGCTGGTGTCCGTCCTGGGTCTCCTGCAAGTGTGGTTCCCGAATCAGCAGGGGGTGCACACATAGAACCCTTCCTGCGTATGAATTACCCTTTGCTACAAATGGTTGTCACCTATACTCTTGAATTCATATTGCAACTTAAGCCGGTGGCGCTTATTTGGCTGGTACAATATCTTACTTATGAGTCTTACTTTGGATCTAGCCAGTGCTTTTTTTCTGGGGGGAAAGCAGGGGTTTGCATACCCCCTTAAACATTTTGTGAATCTAAGTTTGGCCTCATTGAGGGGCAGTATTTCAATATGAGTAGGAAAATGAGAGTACCCATACATATTTTTTTTTGGGGGGGGGAGGAGCGCCTGGAACTAGCTTTTTATTGTAGCTTTGCTAGGATGTACTGAACCAGCAAATTCTGAAGATGCCAAGCTTTGGCCAGTGAGAAATTGTGCAATGGTAAAACCTTCAGAAGGTATTACATCCACAACTGAAATGTTTACTTGCTTATTAATCAGGAGAGAGAAAAAATAAAGTCGTACCTTGGTTTTCAAACAGCTTAGTTCTCGAATGTTCTGGCTCCCGAAACCTGGAAGTGTGTGTTTCGGTTTGCGAACTATTTTTGGAAGCTGAACATCCGGCGGTGCTTCCGTGGCTTCCGATTGGCTGTAGGAGCTTCCTGAAGCCAATCAGAAGCCACACATTGGCTTTCAAATGTTTTGGAAGTTGAACGGACTTCCGGAACAGATTCTTTTCGTCTTCCAAGGTATGACTGTAATGTGGAGCTCATTGTCCAAGAGTTCTCTAGTGCAGTGTTTCCCAACCTTGGGCCTCCAGCTGTTTTTGGACTACAACTCCCATCATCCCTAGCTAGCAAGACCAGTGGTCAGGGATGATGGGAATTGTAGTTCAAAAACAGCTGGAGGCCCAAGGTTGGGAAACACTGCTCTAGTGGGATGTGCCTTGGGGTTCCAGTGTGAGGGCTTCCTCTATGGCTTATTCAGTCCGCAATAACTTACTGGCTTGCTTAATATGTAAAGTGAGTGTGCTGCACCCTTTTGTTAAGTGATGGAAGGAATGTAACTCTGGGTTAAATTGGTTGCGGTGGTTGCTATTCAGTAATCCCCTGAGAGCACTCTGTGGTCCAACCACTAATATGCGGCATAATCTATCTGACAGAAATGTGGGTAGAGAAAACCACATCAGTAATTTTTTATTATTATTGAATAAAGTGGTTTGCTCATTAAAGTAGGCTTGGCTACGTGCAACAACAATTTGGCTTGAGAAATGTATGCTGCACCAGCTTTAAAAGTGCCTTGATAGACAAATCACACGCACCTCTACTATACTTGTTTGGGAAATGGAAGGGAAAGGACTGGGCTGCAACAGAGCCATTCCCCTCTGGGAACATTGGAAGCTGCTTTTAATGAGTCAGACTGCTATTCCACCTGATGATTGTGCATGCTGATTGGCAGTGGCTCTTCAGGGTTTCAGGTAGGGAGTCCCTAACTGCCCTAGGTGGAGATGGTGGGATGGAACCTGAGGTCCTCTGCATCTTCTAACACTGAGCTACTTCCATTACCAAAAAAGTAATGGATGCTGGAAGGCTTCCAAAAAGATTGACAATCATCAGAGTTGGGAAGGATGGCCTGTTGTGACAAGCGGACGCTCTCCGGGATGTCAACCCTACTCAGAGATGCAAGGGATTGAACCTTCTGCATGTGAAGTATGTATAGATGGAGCAGCTATGGCCTTTATCCATCTAGGCTGAGTTGTGTTTCCCCTGTGCACTGAAGTATCGTTACAACATTTTGTTCTGCCTCTCCTCTACGTAGCTCTATACTTCTCCCATTTTAAAAACACCATTAAGTTGTCTGAAACCACATGCCCCACCCAGAACTTGCGATGGGTGAACTTGTGGCTGGACCGTGTTGCTGAACTCCAACTCCCATCAGCCTCAGTCAGCATGGCCAGGGATGATAGGAGCTGGAGTCCATCAACATCTGGAGGTTACCAAGTTGGGAAAGGCTGTTATGAAGGCCGCTTAAGGATTTGGGCCTGTCATTCACTGTGAATGCAGCCGTAATGGTCTGAGAAAGACATCTCCCTGCCTTTCTTTCCATTTAGCTGAACGGCATCCTCCTCCAGCTGCCTTTCGACTTCGGAAACGGGAAGATCTATGGCTACTATAGTGGCTTCTCTGCCATCATCCAGACCGATTTTGGCCTCTTTGTCTCTTACGACTGGTCCTACTATGTGTCATTTTCTGTCCCCAAGTCCTATTCCGGACTGCTCTGCGGCCTCAGTGGAGACTTCAATGGGAATCGGAGCGACGACTTCAAAAGCCCCAATGGCACTGTGCTCTTGGATGCTGCCGCTTTTAGCAATAGCTGGAAGGAGGCCAGCTCACCTTTCCACTGCACAGTTGTTGGGTTTCTGCCACGCTGTGACGAAGACCTGCTAGACCGGTACTCCTCTGTGAGCTCCTGCGGAATCATCCGCGATCCAGATGGGCCATTTAGACTCTGCAGTGACCCCGATGTGACACAGGCCCACTTCGAGAGCTGCGTGAAGGACATGTGTGTCACGAACGGCAGCAATTTGTGTGAGGTCCTGGGCACGTATGCCCAGCAGTGCCAAATTCACGGAGCCACCATTCAGCCCTGGAGGGAGATCACTGGGTGTGGTAAGGGATTGACAACTGAAATGTGAACTGCAATAGCAATACTGGTCACAGTGTTTTAGAGCAGTTATGCTATGATTTCTAGAACGAGAAAGAAAAGCTTATTAAGCTGGGACCCCCAACAATTTTTTCAACTGGTTTACAGAGGGAGAAGAAAAAAGTTTGAGAATCACTGCTTTAGTGTATTCAGAGAATTTTGAACACATTTTCTCACTCATCCTTACAACAGTCCTATAAGGGGTGTGTGTGGGGGGGGTGAGGTTGGGACTGAGAAATTAAGGCTGGTAGAAACAGCATCAGTGCCTGCTAAAGCCACAGTACCAAAACAAAGTTCACCACGGAGGTCTGCTCTGAAATCCTTTTTTAAAATAAAAATAAAAAAGTTGCATCTGCCAGATGCCCATTGCAATCAACTCCTCTACAGTTTTGACCTATTTACTGATAGCGGAATGGTTTCTTTAATTACTTTAGTAGTTTATAATAGTTTCAAAGGTAATTAAAGATAGGAGGTGCAGCTGGCCTTTTCCCTGGAGATTAATTTCCAGTATCATAAGCAGTAGGGATGCGGGTGGTGCTGTGGTTTAAACCACTGAGCCTCTTGGGCTTGCCGATCAGAAGGTTGGCGGTTTGAATCCCCACGATGGGGTGAGCTCCCATTATTCAGTCCCAGCTCCTGCCAACCTAGCAGTTAGAAAGCAAGTAGATAAATGTGCAAGTAGATAAATAGGTACGGCTCCGGCGAGAACGTAAATGGTGTTTCCATGCGCTGCTCTGGTTTCGGTGTTCCATTGCACCAGAAGCAGCTTAGCCATGCTGGCCACATGACCCGGAAAGCTGTCTGTGGACAAACGCCAGCTCCCTCGGCCTGTAAAGCGAGATGAGCACCGCAACCCCAGAGTCGTCTGCGACTGGACTCAACTGCCAGGGGTCCTTTACCTTTACCTTTTTATCATAAGCAGTGCTTGGGCGAATGCTGTAATTTCTCCTCACTCCTGGTTCATGCATCTTTCTGATAGGATATCTCTATTCCCTCGACAGCAAGCATCTAGGAGTAAATGCTTGTTCTCTGTCCGTGGAGATAAGAACAACAGATAACTCTGTCACAATTATTCACCACTTAATTACAACTTTTGAGGAGCTCTGAAAGCTGCGACCGACCTGCTCAGCTCCTTCCCGGAAGTCCGTCTCCTCTACAGTGTTGAAGGAGCTGCACTTTTGCATTCTCAATATCTTTTCGTTTGTGCTTGTTTCAGAGTTGCGCTGCCCTGCCAACAGCCACTATGAACTCTGTGGACCTTCCTGCCCTGCTTCTTGCGCCCACCCAGCTGTGCCCTCTCGTTGCCGGACTGGGTGTGTCGAAGGGTGTCCGTGCAACCCTGGCTTCGTGTTGAGTGGCACTGAGTGTGTGCCTCACCAGCAGTGCGGCTGCACTCACGGTGGAAGATACTACCTGACTGATGAAACCTTCTGGCAAGGAGAAAACTGCAGTAGCTTTTGCCGCTGCGATAGCACCACCCATGCCGTCACGTGCACCCTCTCATCCTGTAGTCCTGGAGAGTTCTGTGGCATTCGCAAAGGCGTTTATGGTTGCCACAAGCTGTTGGGTGGCACTTGTTGGGCTTCGGGGCATCTCCACTACACGACATTTGATGGCCGGCATTATGACTTCTGGGACACCTGCAAGTACATATTTGCAGAGCTGTGCACGGCAAACACATCTTTACCCTTCTTCAGGGTTGAGGTTAAGAACGAGAAGCTGCACAACAGATCTTTGTCTGTGACCTCAGAGGTGTTTGTGCAAGTGGGCACCCATCAAATACACCTGCAGAATAGACGCCGGGGAACCGTCAAGGTAAATAGCATGTGGGAAAGCTCTTAAGTGGGGGCGAGCAGCCTTTTTGCTCCTACAGCATTGGCAGGGGTGGGGCTGCACTAAGGAGCTGCATACAGGCTTTCCCTGCCATGTAGGGGGCAGGGGGGAAGAAGACCCACCCCCCAGTGGCGGAGCTTCATGCTCCGGCACTGGGGGGCAGAGAGCAGGCAGGGGCAGGGCTAGTGTGCATCCCGGAGGCATGGCGTTCTGCCAGCAGGGGCGTGGTGCGTGTCCTGAGGGCGTGGCATGATCCCTGTGGGGGCGTGGTGCCCAGCCTGGGCAGGGGGACAGCTGTGATGGCACCCCACCAGGATCACGCTGCCAGGGGCGGTGCACTCCCCCCACACTCCTCTTCCTCCACCAGTGTCCGCCTCCACCTTGGCAGGGTGAGAGAATCCCTTTTGAAAGCAGGGGTTGCATTGATGACAGCACCTTTTTTTCAGTTACAAAGACTCTCTGTGCTGTGGTAGAAAAGATTACAATGGGGGGTGCAGTGAGCACCACTGGGAAGCAGTCTTAGTGGCATATTTGCAGCATCACCTGCAGTGGCTGAAGTTCCATGGCTCATACTGTGTGGCAGAGCAGCAAATTTGTCAGCCTCCAAAATGGGTAAAGATGGTGGTAGCAGAGGGACCACCCAGGAGGCCATGTCAAGAGGGCCACATGTGGCTCACTGATTGCCCACACGTACACCATACTGTGGAGGCAAGGTTCATCCTGCTCTTGTGAAGAATCTGGTCGGGGCTAGGATTTGTAGTGAGATGAGATGCAGATACAAAATTCAGAGAAATGGGGCGTGGGGAGGGATTTTAAAGATGAAGAAGGAGCAGGGCAATGCCAGAAGAGAACTGACATAGCCAGGGGCATATGAATTTATTTTATTTTATTTTGACAAAGTAATGATCACAAATGAATAAGAATAAAAATGTGCACCCCACCACTGAGACCATTCAATTGTAACTATCCAACCTCCCAAAATTTCAACACCTCTTGTGATGGTTTGACCCCTTTCTGTTTTTACAGTACAAATTCTACAGACACCCTCCATATCTCCTCAAAGTCATTTCTCCTGCATATTCCCCATCTTACCTTAATGGCACATGCTAATTTATCATTAATAGCTATATCCCACACCATTCTTCCATTTTATATTCTGCTTGCCCCTTCCACTTTCTAGCTATAATAATTCGTGCAGCTGTCAATAATTTTGTGAGCAAGTCATTCATAGCATGTGACCCTTCTATCCCATCATAAATTGATAATAATGCTACCTCTGGACTTTCAGTCAGCTTTAACCTAGTGATTTCTGTTATTATGTGAAAATTTAAGGCAGGCTTCCCCAACCTGGTGCCCTCTAGATGTCTTGGGCTGCAAATCCTATCATTTCTAGCCATCGGCCATCCTGGCTGGGGCTGATGGGAGCTGTACTCAAAAAAAGCTGGAGGGCTCCAGGTTGGGGAAGAATGTACTGAGGGGGCAATCGGGTTGGCTCATAGTTAGGCAAGGATTATTTCGCAACAGGAGCTAAGATGCAGAGTCAGAGCAAAGCAGGTATGAGGCTGATGCAGAAGTCAAGGAGAGACCTCAGTGAAACAGGAAACTAGTCAATGAGAGTGCAAGAGACCCTGGAACCAAGCCTAGTCAAGGCAAAGTCACATCAATGAGTCTCTTGATGTCCAGGTAAGATACCTGATCTCACCAAGGCCAGATTAGTAAAGATTCCTTTTTTAATAAATGATATTTATTGAGAATTTAAAATTACAGAGGGGGGGGGGAGGAAAAGGAAAAAAAAGACAAAAAAGGCATTAAACAATACAAGTCAATAAAAACAAAAAAACAAAAAACAAAACACACAATACATCAAAACCAAAAACAAAAGCAAACAAAAAATTTAAAAACAAATCCAATATTCCCAAATCTTGATCTTTTGTTAACTTGTTTCATCGACCTCCTCACACCTCCCTTTTTTGTATTCTAGTTATTAATTATCTCAGCAAATCCTTTCCATCTTTCACTATATTCTGTCATTAAATTACCTTAATTTATTTTAACCTTAACTTACCATAAAAAGCCCTAAAGCTTAAAGCTTAAAACTTATTTATACATAATTCCTTATAGCATTTCTACTAAAGCCAAATAGTTTCATTCCAGCATTTTTTCTAACACTCATTAATTTTACAATAATTCGTAAAGATTCCAGGACAATTGTCGTTTTGGAGTTGTCCTTAGATTGGCCACTTAAGCCCCACATGAAACGCATCACTAAAAGTGGGGGCACCAATCTGCATCAAATTTGCACATTGAAAATTCTACACTCAGCTCCTGAACTTTGTTCTGAAGTAAGGAGAACAGGAATGGTTTCTTAAGGGCCAAAGTAACTTCACCACCCAGAAGCTTTGTTGCGGAAGAGAAGAGTGCCAGTTCCTTGATGACCCTTCAGATTAACCAGTCTCTGACTTTTTGCTTGTTTCAATCAGATTGATGGGATAACTGCAAACCTTCCAGCCAACATTAATCAAGGAGAAGCTGTCATTTATCAGCATGGAGTGTACACAACACTGAGAGCGAAGTTTGGCCTGGCAGTGAGCTTTGACCTGGCCCATAGCCTTTTTGTCACCATCCCCGCCGAATACATGGGCCACACCTGCGGGCTTTGTGGGAACTTCAATGGAGCTGCCGCTGATGACTTTATGATGCAAGACGGCTCCTTGGGGAAGAATGTCTCCTACTTCGCTGCGGGTTGGAAATCTGAGACTGTGCCGGGCTGTGACGGTGGCTCTGCTGACCCCTACCCTCAGTGCCTGGAGCAGGAACAGATCCTCCAGGCAAAATGTGGATGTTGGATCATCCAGAACCCCACTGGGCCCTTTGCTCCTTGTCGGTCTGAAATTAGCCCTGAGCCCTATCTGTCTGATTGTATATTTGACCTCTGTGCCTCCCCAGGGGACAGCAGGGTCCTGTGCCAGTCCATTCAGAAGTATGCCGCAGCCTGCCAGAGAGAGAACCTGAGCATCTCAGCTTGGAGGAACGATACTTTCTGCAGTACGTATCTTGGAGCTGTGTTACACTTGAAGCGGAGAAATCTTTTCGTGTTGGTTTCTCATCGTTTCTCATTTTTCCCAGTCTTAAGTTCAGTTCTCCACATTTTTGCATTGGTTTGCAATTTAAAAAATGCTCATGAAAACCTGTAAAAATGTAATTGCACACTTTTCCCCAATATACACATTTTTTGTACTGTATTTTACCTGATATACCCATTTTTGCAAAGCAACTCATATAGTGCACTTTATATGTTATTTTCACTACTATGTACATCTTAACACACACTTTCCATTAAAAAAAGGCCTTTTTAGTACACAAATGGGAGCTGCATCACAAATTCAGAAAAGTGCAAAATTTGAAAGATAGCAGAACATGCAAATTAGGTAGATTCTCACTGAAATTCAAGCTGAATTCCTTCCCCTTCCCTACTTACACTACATGGACATAAGAAGAAAATGGTTATAATTATCATTAAACTTTTGTATTTAGGGGAAAACATGCCCATAAGGAGAGAGAGAGAGAGAGAGAGAGAGGGAGAGAATTGCTTTCTGTTTCACCGGCCTCACAATTTATTTTACCGTATTTATTCTCCTCCTTGTCTTGTGGTGAAAAAATTATGTAAAAATAATAGCTCCCCCCGAAAAGGCTGCTGTAATTTTAACAAGGCATTTTCTTCTCAGTGGGGTGGAGATCGCAGAATTTTACAAACTCGGTATGGTATTGAAGTAAACTTTACTCAGAGGAGATCCGTTGAAATTAATGAACACGACTAAGTTAGGTACATTGATTTCAATGGCTCTGAATAAAACTTAATTGAGTACCACCTTGGGGTTAAGCATAAATGGTCTCCCAAATTTCTCCATGGTTTTTGTGGGTGACAAAATGGGTGTGTAATGGGGACTGATATCCTTGGAGAGGGGGTTGAAATTCTCCAACACCTTATCTCTGAAAGCTGTCTTTTGTTAAAATTTGGTTTATTTAATGTTGAATGAAACTCTGGGCTTCTCCAGTCTGGTGGTGGTTGTTGCTGTTGTGTTGCAAAACGTTACCGATGCACAAATAGTGCATTAACAGTGGGCTTATTCACACACCATTCTGCTAAAGCTCATACCAATAACAAACTTAGTTGGTCTCTAAGGTGCTACTGGAAGGAATTTTTTTATTTTGTTTCGACTATGGCAGACCAACACGGCTGCCTACCTGTAACCATTCTGCTATGTTAGTTGATCCACAGCTGCAACCAACATTAACGTCAGGAGTGCAGAAACCATTTTGCCAAGCACTCTGTAGGGGAGGACTGAAATCCTCTGTAATGGTTCAGGAGGAGGTCGGGGGGGGGAAATAAAAACCCAAAACTTGCCAGAAAATTATTTTCAGGAAAAGCGCTTTCTTCTTCCCCACCCCTAGATCTCCAGTGCCCACAACACAGTCACTACGAGCTCTGTGGCAGTCCTTCGCATCAGTTGTGCTTCGGGACCTGGCTCCAGAACGTCTCTGCCTCTGCTTGCTCTGAAGGGTGCTTCTGTGACGACGGTTACTATTGGAATGGCAATGAGTGCGTCTTGCCTGAGCAGTGTGGCTGCAAGCATGATGGGCGCCACTACAAAGTGAGCTGGTTGTCCAGTCCAGTCAAAGCCAATGTTATAATAATAATAGTTATAAGAAAAACTGCTCCCTTTTCCTTTTGGGGTACAGTGAACTGGGGTTAAGAACTTAATACGTTCCGGAGGTCCGTTCTTAACCTGAAACTGTTCTTAACCTGAAGCACCTCTTTAGCAAATGGGGACTCCCACTGCTGCCGCCGCACAATTTCTGTTCTCATCCTGAAGCAAAGTTCTTAACCTGACGTACTATTTCTGGGTTAGTGGAGTCTGTAACCTGAAGCGTCTGTAACCTGAAGCATCTGTAACCCAAGGTACCACTGTAATCCAGAGCCTGTATAGAGTCCTTAAGTGAGTTTCCTATTGGTAGGACAAAACAACAGAGGCCAACCAGATTATATTGAGAATCAAAGCGGCTAGTAAGCCTGGTCTTTATTCAAGGAACTGTTACAACAGGGTCCCCACTCACCACACATAGAAGGGAGGGAGAACCCTGAGCAATGGTGCACAAACCCTTATACAGACTTTTGAAATTGCCCACCCTGTAGCCCAAGACCACCTCCCCAAAACATCATACGTGCCTCACAGAAGGAGGCGGTCTACAGCAGAAGTCCTGTCTGCCAGGATACCTGACAATGGTCACTGGTTGCATTACCTGGACAGCCTGGCCATTCTTTTGTGATGGTTAATACTTTAGTTCCTGAATGCAGGTCACAGGCTCAAATTCATACACAAATACGCCCTTAAGATGGGATTTGCAAGTGAAAAGACAATGGGACGTCTTTCCCCATTTGCCTCCCTTACTGCAGAAGAATATTTGAAGTCACTGGGAGAGTCAAAATGGCTCCAGGATTGCTCTCCCATACTATTTCAGGCACATGGTTCATATATTTAGATATGTGTGCATTTATGAACATTTATTCTATATTTGAGACCTTGAAATTCTTATAACGTAATGTTTGTCTGTCTGTTGTACTTCACCCATCCGACTGGTTTGCCCCAGCCATTCTGGGCAGCCACTTCCAAAAAATATAAAGGAACACAGCAAAACATAAAACAATAAAAGCTTCCTGAATAATGTGTAATTTGGGAGGGGTTATAGATCAGGAGCGGAGCCCTTGCTTTCCGCATGGAAGGGACCAGGCAGCAGGTTGTGAGTAACACCTGGACCTGAGATCATAGATGGCTGCTAAATAAGTCTCTTCTGCTTTAAGACCGCTTCCTAATATTACCCAAGTTATTACCCTGCCGCCTTTGCCTAAGGCAGGAAAATGTCTTGGGCCAGCTGTGGGTATATTGAAGGAGTTATTCAATGGTACCTTGGGTTAAGAACTTAATTCGTTCTGGAGGTCCATTCTTAACCTGAAACTGTTCTTAACCTGAGGTACCACTTTAGCTAATGGGGCCTCGCGCTGCCACCGTGCGATTTCTGTTCTCATCTTGAAGCAAAGTTCTTAACCTGAGGTACTCTTTCTGGGTTAGTGGAGTCTGTAACCTGAAGCGTCTGTAGCCTGAAGTGTCTGTAACCCAAGGTTACATATGTACTATTTGATGGCCATTTCCCTTTGTCTTCCTCATGCAGGTTAGAGGCCATATCTGGCTGCCTGGCTGTGCTAAAAAATGCATCTGTGACCCCCAGGGCAATTTCCGTTGTTTCGCAGCTAAATGCAACCGGGACCAGCAGTGTGCCCTGAGGGACGGACAGTGGGGCTGCCGGAGTTTCCTGACAACCTGCGTTGTGACGGGAGACCCTCACTACTTCACCTTTGACGGTGCGGTGGTGCACTTCCAGGGCAGCTGTGACTACGAGGTCTCTTACACTTGCAATTCTTCCCGGGATTTCTCCTTCCGGGTTATGGCTGCCAACAGGCATTTCTGGAAACCCAGCGTATCCTTTGTTTACCGAGTAGAAATCTGGCTCCTCACCAGCCACTCGAGTTTCCACATCGTCCTAGAGAGAGGCAAAGCTGCCCATGTGAGTTGAGGTGGGATGCTCACTATTCTCAGGCCTGCGAGCTTGCGCTGATTTAGTCAGCAGGGCCATGGACCTGATGTTGGATTTGGAACTGGAGGGTGTATGGCCAGTGGCGGCTGGAGCCCATTGCAACTGGTAGGGTGGCCGGACAATGGTAGGCAGAGTTAGAACAAAAGATAGGGGGAACCAACTGTGGCGATCACACAGGGTCCCCGGATGTTTCACCGTCTATTGATCCCTGTACCACCACTTTATTTCTCGCTGCCACCACCCAGGCCCTACCTGGTACAATACTGAGTCCAGTCAGGTTTAAATTGGAACATAAACTTTTGTTTATTTATTGCAGTTTAACAAGCGTGTGGTTTCATAAACAGTATTGGTCAATTACATGCATGGGGTGCCTATCCAGACCTATAACTTCCGCTACCTGCTCTCACTCACTAAACCACGTCTCTGATATTTGCTTGTCTTCCTAGCCCCTAACTGTTCTTGACTCAGCTTATTTCGCTACACTAACTCAACCTCCCCACAGACTCTATCCCAATTCACTCCCACTCCAACCAACCACCCAACTCCCAACAAACTCTCCCCTCCACCCCTCCCAGAGCTGATTTTATAGTCCCTCTGACTCCACCCCTCCGGGTTCCGATTGGGTAACCTGTTTAACTATTTCACCTCCAGCACTCTCATATGTTAACGTCACACCAACTAATGCTAGTTTGGCCCCCGCCCTCCTTTCTGCTGTGTTGCCGGAGCAAAACTGAGACCAAAGCAGAGGTGGTTGGCTGGCATTGTCTTCTTGTAAGTAAGGTAGGCAGCTGGAGGGGGGGGGTGGCTGAGGGCAGACCCAGGTTGGTGTGGCAGTGCCTACTGAGCTACCCTCTGTTGAACATGGCTGGTTACCAGGCAAGAAAACAACGAACAGGGTGGTGATACAATGACTACTGCAATCGACACGAGATAATATCAACGCAAGGCAACTATCTGTAAACAAGCAATAAGCATCCATAAAAATGGCAGAAGTAGGTTCTTTCCCAAATAGGTTTTATTTTAAACAATAGCAAACACAGTAAATAAAGAGTTCTCTTGTGATATATCAGTGGTTCAGTGCTCATTTCTTCTCTTTCCAAAAAAGATTTTGGAAATTCTATTAAATAGGAGGTTTAACAAACTGAAGGACTTTGTCCTCTTTCTATGCTCCTCCCGATGGAAACGCACAGATGGAAACAGATATATCCCTACTTTAAGTCATTCACATACTGTCTTTTCCTGTATATTATTTACTACAAAGCTTGATGACTAAGCTCTTTAGCGACGAAATGTCTGATTACCAGACCGACGTTTGAGCACTGAACCACTGGTATATCACAAGTGGACTATTTATTACTACATTTGCAATTGTTCTAGATAAAATCTATTTTGGAAAGAGAAGAAATGGGCACTGAACCACTGATATATCACAAGTTAGCTCTTTATTTACTGCCCTGGTTCAAGACCCCCACTGCCTTACTGTTAGCAACACAGCTAACAGGAAAAACAAAGCTAGTACTACAGAAACTGCTTTTCTTTCCCTGCCCCTTTTAATATACAGGTTAATGGCAGAAGGACCCAGTTGCCAGCCCATGTTGGATCCATTGCTCTGATCTTCAGACTGAGGCACATGGTGGTCGTAAGAACGAAAGCCAACTTGGAGATCCAGTTCAATGGGGCCAGCAGTTTGTTCATCCGTGTGGGCCCAGAGTATCAACATCAGCTGTGTGGAATATGTGGAAATTTCAACGGTGATGCCACTGATGATAAAGTCCTGCTCAGTGGAGAGAAAGATCTGAGTGATGCAGAGTTTGGGAATGCCTGGATATCAAGCACCAGCCCCAAGTGGTAGGAGTATTCTCTTTCCCCCAGAGCTAAAATGGAACCTGCTCTGTTCTCCTGTGACCTATATTCCATGCAAACAGGGCTGGTCCTGCCATAAGGCAGAGTTGAATTAGCCAGCTTAGACAGCAGATACCGTGGTGTGTCACACAACCTGCCCTACACCTTGTAAAATAGCCTGCTGGCCTCAGATGCTGTGTGTTTAAGTAAGATTCAACCACTAGTCCACTGAGATTCTGTACACGGAATTGTGGGGGAGCCATTTTTTAATTTTATTTTTTGCCTCGGGTAGCGAAAAATCTTGAGCCAGTCTTGCATGAAACCCTTTCAACTGCCCAACCTTATCAGCAGAGGTGTTGGAAGAAAAGCAGTTCTCTCACAAGGCAGTCCTCTCTCTCTCTCTCCAATTGCCGCTAGAGAGGCTGTTGATGTATTGTCTTCCCTAAGGAGAAGAGAGAAGAACAAGAAACACTCTGGTGAGCTACCATCCAACTCCCAGTTGTGGTTCCTCCGTGCCCCAATGGCCACCAGAGGATGTTTTGATATTTGATAATATTTAGGGGATGACATACATTTTGCATTTGACAAGTAGGCCACTTATGACATTTCCTATTTTATGATTTCCTTTTTTTAAAAAAACACCCAATACATCTGATCAGATTTGAAGTTATTAAATGTTAAATTCTGTTTTGTTTTGCTGCTTGTTTTTCAAAATCACATTATAATGTGGATTATTCAAAATGTGAAACGGCAGAATTTGGCAAGAGGGTGAATTTCAAATATTTTCAGAGTATCCGTCATATTTACCAAGGGCAAGCAAATTTTTGTTCAGAAGAACTTTCTGATATGATTGTGATTCGTGATCATTTTAAATGATGAGATTAGTTTAACCGGTTTTCCTGATTGTTTCACATGGATATACAGTGTAACATACATTATAAACCACCTTTGAGCTAGCATTTTAACCAGAGTGGTGCAAAATGTTTCAATTAATAAACAGCTGGTTCTCCTTCAGTCTTGCCACGATTCTTGGGACTCGGCTAGTCTGGTAAAGAAAAAGTGATTTATATGCATTGTATATGCGATATAACATTGTGCCACCAGATGGCAACGTGGAGTCCCGTTTTTCTCTACCTGTTTTCCCTGTTTAAATGTACAACGCTGTAGACTGAAACGCTTCTTTGATGTGCCTGGATCCAGCCTTGTTCTTCCCATGATTCTTTTAGGTGTCAGAACGACACTGGGCGTCTTCATCCATGTCCCAAACAACATGTGTTTGAGCGGAAGTGTGCTATCCTGATCAGCGATCCTGGGCCCTTCTCCGAGTGCCATTGGCACAGAAGCCCTGACCCTTATTATGAGTCCTGTGTTTATGACCTCTGCCAGTACGGACAGGCCAACCGCATGCTATGCGGAGCCATTGAAGCCTATGATGAGATGTGCACCATTATTGGTGTGAAGGTGACAAACTGGCGTTGGGAGATTGGATGCAGTAAGCAAAAAGGGGTATTTGCTTTTATGTTGAAGTGCTTGCACATTAGGCCAATAACTACTTCTGCCTGAGAGCTTCCTCAGTAAGATGCCTGGATCCCTTGCAAGAATCTCTGGTTCAAGACTGCCATCGGTTTCTGCTGGGTGAAAGCTCAGTCATTGTGGAGCATATGTTCCACATGCAGAAAGCCCCAACTTCTCCAGCTGGAGCTGGGAAAGCTTTCTGTCTAAAATCCTGCCAGTGACCATACAGTTGTCACCTAAGCAGCAGGGTAGCTTATGTGGTTCCATCTAGATGTTGTTGGACTCCAGCTCCTATCAGCCCCAGCTAGCATCACCAGTAGTTGGTGGTGATGGGAGTGTTAGGATATAGTTACATTCCACCTTAAAAGGGTCAGGCATGACTGTTGTGTATCACATGCCTGTTTACATCCAGCACAGTCTGCTGGGAACTTCCTTTGTATGTTGCTTTTGCTATACTACTGTTTTGCTGGACACAAAGGCATGCACACATGTTTTCCTTTGTTCCCGAACTATGTTGAATAAATGCTGTACATTTTTGCTTGCACATCTCTCTGTCTGCCTCTTCGCTGTGAGGTGATTTACACACTGCTGACAGAGTGTGCACGGGTCTCTAATCATATCTGAGGCTCGTTTTGCTGACTGACTGATGCTGTTCCACGGGAGACCAGTGATTGTCCGGAGCCAGCTGGGGGACTGTCTTCCCGCATAGCTGTCAACTTTCAGATTTGAAAATAAGGGATCAGCAGCCTCGAAAATAAGGGATCGGCAGCCTCACCTGTCCCGGGGACAGTCTAAGGGATATCTACCAATCCGGGATAGCAACGGGAAGCAGTGGGAAATGGCGCTGGAATAAGGCAATTTCCCGCCAAAAAAGGGAAGATTGACAGCTATGTCTCCCCGGCAGTATCCCAACAGGGAGCTGTAGTCCAACAACATAGAAACATAGAGTTGGAAGGGACCCCTAGGGTCCCCTAGTCCAATCCTCTGCTGTGCAGGAATCTCAGCTAAAGCATCCATGACAGGTGGCCATCCAACCTCTGCTTAAAAACCTCCAAGGAAGGAGAGGCCACATCTGGAGGGCACCCCATTCTCTATCCTCCTGCAGACAATACAAGATGATTTCTAGGTTGTTCCTGGTGCTACTGCTGTGAGTCATAACGGCCCCAATGAAGGTTCTCTCCAACATAGAGATTCAACCATTCTGTGTGTGCACTAAATAGAAAAGAGGGGTAGAATAATCATTACTAATAGATGTGTGTCTATAGGACAATAATATGCCCCTAACATGCATGCAATATGCACATCAATGTAATATTCTTGACATCTCTGTCAAAGCTGCTGAGAGTCTCATAATTAAGATCAGCCCACAATATCTTTGGGACTACAACTCCCATCATCCCTGACTATTGGCCATGCTGACTGGGGCTAGTGGAATTTGTGCTCCCAAACATCTGGATTAGACAAATGGATAAGTCAAATGTCTTATGGCTAACCTCTCAAACATAATTTACCTTTGCCTCCTGTAGGAACCGTGATGATAATAATAATAATAATAATAATAATAATAATAATAATAATAATAATACATTATTTATACCCTGCCCATCTGGCTGGGTTTCCCCAGCCACTCTGGGCAGCTTCCAACAAAACACTAAAATACAATAACCTATTAAACATTAAAAGCTTCCCTAAACAGGGCTGCCTTCAGATGTCTTCTAAAAGTTTGGTAGTTGTTGTTCTCTTTGACATCTGGTGGGAGGGCGTTCCACAGGGCGGGTGCCACTACCGGGAAGGCCCTCTGCCTGGTTCCCTGTAACTTGGCTTCTCGTAGCGAGGGAACCGCCAGAAGGCCCTCTGTGCACCAAAATGTTTGACCGATACAAATGCAAAAAAAGAGAGACCTTACCAGGACTTTGCCTTGATATGCTAAGTTTGAGCATGAACAGCTTCCAAAGCATTTCACGTTTTTCTCCCCCACAGGTTTTACCTGTCCGTTCAACCAGTATTATGACTTCTGTGGCCCGGCCTGCCCAGCCACTTGCGCCAACCTCAGTGCACCCTCCCGTTGCACAAAGCCCTGTGTAGCAGGCTGCTTCTGCCGAGAAGGCTATGTTCTTCACTCCGGGGTGTGCGTGCCCAGGAGGATGTGTGGCTGCATGCTGGATGGCCGCTATTACCAGCTGGGAGAGGAAGTGATCCTGACAGACACTTGCAGCAAGAAATGTTCCTGCAAGCAGCCTGCGCGCCACATGGAATGCCAGGAACATGCCTGCGGGCCTCTGGAAATATGCAAAGTTGTGGATGAAAAACGGGGCTGTTACCCCATGAAAAACGGCACTATGTGGATATACAGCCATTCTCGCTACATCACATATGATAATCACGTTTATGGTTTCCGAGGTGCCTGCAAATACACCCTGACTACCTACTGTGGCCCCCCAGGAAAGCTTCCGGGTTTCACGATCAAAGTGCTGAATACACACAAGGCCTCCCTCGCGGTGACGACAGTGAAGCAGTTGGAGCTCGATATCTATGGGGAGCAAATTATTATAGAAGCAGGACAGGAAGACAAAATACAGGTAAGGCTTTGCTGTGTTATCCCTTGCTTCTCTGGCTCCCTTTCTGCCCCAAATGTAGGATGCAAAGGGCTCATCATACTAGAACCTGGGACATTCAAGACAGGCAAAAAGTAAGTATTCTTCACAAGGCACATAGATAAAGCTTTGGGATTTGCTTTGACAAGATAATGCGATGGCTATCAGTTTGGGTCTGCACCAAATCTTCCAGCATTCATTGGATGTCTACAAATTCTAGTGTTATGAAAGAGAGAGAAGAACTTATTTCTATCTGCCTTCTACATAATGTACAGCCGTACCTTGGTTGTGGAACTTAATCCGTTCTGGGAGTCTGTTCGACTCCTCGAACGGTTCGAAAACCAATTGGCTGCAGGAGCTTCCTGCACTCAATCAGAAGCTGCAGAAGCAACATCGGACGTTCAGCTTCCGAAAAACGTTCGCAAACTGGAACACTCATTTCCAGGCTTGCGGCATTCGGGAGCCAAAATGTCCAAGTACCAAGGCATTCAACAACCAAGGCATGACTGTATACAGTTTCAGAAACTTCTGTCATGCCACCTCTAACAAGCTTTTTCTCTAAACTGGGAAGTCTCAAATACTGCAGCCTTTCCTCACAGGAGAGTCGCTCCGCCCCCTTGACCATTTTGGTTGCCTGCTTCTGAACCTTTCCCAACCCTTCGATATCCTTTCTGAGCTGAGGCGACCAGAACTATAAACAGAATTCCCAGTGTGGTCACACCAAAGATTCGTATAACAGTATCATGTTATGGGCACTATGATATTGACATAAAAATTCAGGCTTGAAAACAAAGACTTCTTAAAGTACAAGTTGGCATAAAATGCAGGCTTTGTCACTGATAAACTATAAAAAGACTTCATGCCTATTCACGATTGTCCAGGGTACCACCTTTATTCAATGAGGCTAATCTGGAAGGCTCTGTTTCCCTGCCACCTAATTTAATGCACTATTTGTATTTTTATGGTTTGATTGTACTTTTTTTTTAAAGAAATTGAGAACTGCCCAGAGAATTCCTGTTATGCGGCAACCTTTTCAAATGTTGTTAATAAATAAATAACAAATGCATCGCTGGCAAGCTTAAACCCTTGGCCTTGACATAGACATGTCACAGAATGTTCGCACCCCCATTTTTGTCCTAGGTAAATGGGTACCTGATGAACCTGCCTGTCACCCTCGCATCAGGGAAACTCAACGCCTATTGCAGTGTCTCTGGTCGCTTCGTCATCGTTGAGACCGATTTTGGCCTCTCTTTCTCCTATGACTGGGTTTTCTACGTGTCTGTTTCTCTTCCCGAGACTTATTCCGGCTCCCTTTGTGGCCTCGGCGGAGATTTCAATGGGAACCGCCTTGATGACTTCAGGACCCCCAATGGTACTCTGGTAAAGAATGCTCATGCATTTGGAAACAGCTGGATGCATGCAAGCTCTCCGTTCTACTGCAGAGCAGTTGGGGCTATGTCTGAGTGCAGCGAGACTGAAGTAGCCAGGTTCAGATCGAAGGACCGCTGCGGAATTATAAGCGATGTGAACGGGCCATTTAAACACTGTAACAGCCCAGAAGATGCTCGGCTCCACTTGGAAAACTGTGTGAGGGACATGTGCGCAAGCACAAGCAGCCGCAAGACTCTCTGCAAGTTGCTGCAGAGTTATTCCCAGCAGTGCCAAGCTAGAGGCATCAACATTCAGCCGTGGAGAGAGATTGCTGGATGTGGTAGGCAATTTTTCAGTAGAGAAAAATATATTTAGGGCACAAGACTCTTATTTTTCTGCAGGATTGCAGGAAATGTGTGGGCTCCATTGGGCACAGAATTCAGCGTAGACTCAGCTTCCTATTCTCCTAGAGCTCATGGCTGAGAAATGGGTGCTTTCAAAGTCTGTGGGTGATACTGAAATCACAACAGAGGAAATTGCTAAGTAACAGATCTAGGAGGTCAAAGGATGGTGTTTAGAAACGTGCATGGCTTTTGCCGTGACTAGCTGAACCAGAAACAAATTAGGCAAAATAATTTTAAAATGCAGGATGATTTGTGCAAAATAGGGGGGAAATGTATGCTGGTTCCATCTACAAGGTCATAATAGTCACATTTTGGGGGGACAGAATTTTAATTATTTTAGCACAGAGTGCATATATGCAGCATGGCCTGATATTGTTCTTTGACACTGAAATCTGACTTGGCCACTTTCTGAAAAGCTAAAAAAGCACTGAGTATTTCTGTAACATTTGGCTATGTCAGAGAATAGAATTTCTTTTTGTCTTCCCAACCCAAGCAAGCCTTTTGGGCTAAAAGCAAGCCGTCAGGCAGTTTTATTTAATTTTCACAGAGTATCACAGAAAGCAGAAGGCCTGGAAAACACGTTTTCTGAGACAGGGCTTTTTAATTTTCTAATTGCAAAGTGCAACTTGCAGGTTCATTGTGTTTGTCCTCAGAAGGACCTTCTAAAGGCAAAACAATAATGGGAACATGTTTTACAAGCAAGGTGGGCCTTTATCTCCTGCGCCATCCAGGCATTACAAGCAGAGACCTACACCAAAGTGTATCCTCCTGTCTAGGAACATTCTGGTTCAGGTCCCCAGTTCATGTGGAACAGAAGCACCATTTGGGGCATGCAGAGAGTGATGGGGTGAGGGAGAGACGGAAGGCGTAAGGATGGAGGAGAAACTTAAAGCAAGTGTTTTATTGCTATAGAATGAGTAGCAGATCTCTGGACTAGGAAAAGTGCTGTTTCCCCTTGCTTCCATCCTGAAATATTCCCATTTAGTGTGGTGTCGGAATGCTTTTAAATCTCCCAGTAGTCATCTGCCTACCCTTAGCCATGCCTCCAGGTGTTCTGCTCCTGGTGACTGGACTGGGATGTGTTCAAGATGGACAGCTCCATAGGGGGAGCTCAAGCTGGAGCAGGGATAGAAATGTTGCTTCAACACAGATTAACGGTGGCTTGAGCCTTAAATAATGCTGCAGATATTTTTTGCTTTTGAACTGCTGTGCAAGCATGGTACCAGCTAAGTTTGATGTTGAAGGAATTGTAGAACTCTTCAGGAGGAAGTCTAGGAAGCTTCAACAACAACAACAACAACATTTTATTTATTCCCCAGCCACTCTGGGCGGCTCCCAACAGAATTAAAAGCACAATAAAACATCAGACATTAAAAACTCCCCTAAACAGGATTGCCTTCAGATGTCTTCTAAAAGTCAGATAGTTTTTTAAATTTCCTTAACATCTGACAGGAAGGCGTTCCACAGGGCGGGTGTCACTACCGAGAAGGCCCTCTGCCTGGTTCCCTGTAACCTCACTTCTCGCAGTGAGGGAACTGCCAGAAGGCCCTCAGAGCTGGACCTCAGTGTCTGGGCTGAACGATGGGGGTGGAGACGCTCCTTCAGGTATACATGGTGGGCGTTGCTTCTTTCTGCACCAGTTTATTAAAAAAATCTGGCTGTGTGCACATCACCAGGTTGAAATGCAACCAAGTTATTCCTTTTCTCAACTCGAATTGTAGCTTGTGGGTTTTCTTTGGAGGGGGGAATACATAAAAATGCTGAAGTTCATAAATAAACAACCAGACTGATACAGGATAGACATGTGTTGTGGCTAACGTTGTGGTAGCGCTGTGGTCTAAACCACTGAGCCTCTTGGATTTGACAATCAGAAGGACGGCGGTTCAAATCCCCGTGTCGGGGTGAGCTCCCGTTGCTCTGTCCCAGCTCCTGCCAACCTAGCAGTTCGAAAGCACACCAGTGCAAGTAGATAAATAGGTACCACTGTGGCGGGAAGCTAAACAGCATTTCTGTGCACTCTGGTTTCCATCACAGTGTCCCATTGCACCAGAAGCTGTTTAGTCATGCTGGCCACATGACCCGGAAAGCTGTCTGTGGACAAACGCCAGCTCCCTCAGCCTGACAGTGAGATTAGCGCCGCAACCCCATAGTCGCCTTTGACTGGACTTAACCCTCCAGGGGTCCTTTACCTTCCTTTACCTTTTACCTGTGTTTAGTCCACTTCCCAAACTAGCAGTGGGAGTGAACTGGATGCCTGGGAGTGTGTGTAAAGGCTCTGTCTTAGCTAGAAATAAATGAATATTCTATGTGATGTTTTTATTTTCCAGACTTTACCTGCCCATCAAATAGCCATTATGTACTCTGTGGTTCTCCCTGCCCTGCCTCTTGTGCTGAACTGGCTATGCCCAAGAACTGCAGCTGGTCCGCATGTGTTGAAGGATGCCAATGCAATGCAGGGTTTGTGCTGAGTGGCATCGAGTGTGTGCCTCTGGAGCAGTGTGGCTGCTTCTACAAGGGACAGTATTACCTGAAAGGGGAAACCTTCTTCCAGAAAGGAGAAAACTGCCAAAAGATGTATCAGTGTAATGGACCCACCTATGCCGTCGTTGCTGTTGAGTCCCTGTGCGGACCTGGACAATTTTGCGGTACCCAGAAGGGGGTGTATGGGTGCCATCCATTGTTGGATGGTATTTGTCAGGTTTCTGGGTTTTCCCACTACGTCACTTTTGATGGGTGGCATTATAGCTTTCAGGGCACCTCCACATACGTCTTGGCTGAACTGTGTGGGGTGTCCAAGCCTTTACCAGCTTTTAAAGTTGAACTGAAGAATGAGAAGCAGTCCAGCAGCCCATTATCTGCGGTATCAGAGGTGTTTGTGCTGGTGAACGACACCCAGATACATCTGCAGAGCGGACACAGGGGCAGAGTCAAGGTAAGAACATTCTTACGTATTCACAGCTTGGCTAATTCATCATCATCACTTTTAATTTGTATACCGTCTTTCTATCTTACAATACTCAAGGTGGTTTACAAGCTGAAGAAACAAAAAATGTACATCTTATAACAATCTAATGCAACACAAAAATGTGATAATAAAGCATAACTTTAAAATAGGCAACCTACATCAAAAAAGTAACGTTCAACAATCATTAGAATAGTATTAAATAATAATAACATATAAAAGTTAAACAGAAATCCGCTCAACAGTTACAATTAATAATTTCTAAACTATAATCAGTAAAACAATGGCAAGCCAAAGACGCTTCGGGTTAAATCTTTTCAGATTGCGTCTCACGGTGACCCAGAAGTACTGGAAAGGGTTACTTCCGGGTTTTGCTGCTTGCACATGCGCAGATGCTCAAAATGATGTCACGTGCATGCGCAGAAGCGGCAAATCGCAGCACGCACAGACGCGGGTTGCGTTCTGTTCAGGTTGCGAATGGGGCTCTGGAACAGATCCTGTTCGCAACCAGAGGTACCACTGTACATAAAATAATACAATACAAATTGAGAAGCAGAGACAAGAGGGTGGTGGGGCAAGGCAGGTGGAAGGAGGCCTTGCCTGACAAAGTCTCTCCCCTCACAGTTCTTCCTCCAGGCACAGCTTCCTTATGAGGAGTCCCAGGGCCAGGATGTGGAGCAAGGCAGGTGGAAAGAGGCCTTGCCTGATGGAGTCTCTCCATCTTATTTATTGTTAGGGTGCTTACTAAGTGCTGTTATATTCCAATTACGACTAAAAGAATCAGAAGCAGGGTATCACATATAAGCCAGTGCAGTGTAATATTAAACAGGTCCAATGACTGAACTGTGCACATCGGCACCTAAGAAAGATGAGGGTTCGCTGACATCTCACACTCTTCTCTATTGAACCCACTAAGTCTTTGCCTACTTAGCTTTTCTTTATTTTGTAAAATTTTAAACTCTTAAACCTTCCTCCTTCACCACCCTCAAAGCCTGGGCAGATGGAGTGCAGCTGACATTCCACTGGTGCAGAGTAGCCTAGTGCCACTATAGACTGTTTAGTGTCATCAGCCAGCCTTGCAAACAAATCTGTGCATGTTACTATTCCACAAGAAAAAGGTATTTACAGCTCTTGGAAGACTAACATGTTTACTGTGGCATAAGCTTCCCCTTCATTGGATGTATGGCATGCATAATAGTGGGGGATTGTAAGCAGTGCCATCAGAGAGAAATGAAATGCAAAGTTTCAACAACTGACCGCTCAATTACAGCAGCTTTCTGTCAGTTGAATGAATTTTATTATTGCAGTCACAGACCAGTTCCGGCTCACTTACAATATCAGGAACACAACAGGAATACATTGAATTGCAATTGGGTACAACAGAGACAGTACAGATACAGCGGCAGTTAAAAATATATATTTCTGTCAGTTTTTTTGGAGGGGGGACTACAATTCCCATCAGTCCTAGGAAGCATGGGAGCTGTAGTCCCATACAAAAGCTGGAGAGCACCATGTGCTCAATAGTGTATGTATGTATGTATGTATGTATTTATTTATTTTGTGTTGGCCTCTGTTTGAAATGCAGCATTTTCCTACAGCAGCTTACAACATTAAAAAAAATTAATGATCACGATTTTGATTTCCTGCCTGTTTACAACCATCTGCAACTCAAGCTGGCGGACATAAAGTCAGGGTAAGGTAAAAGGACCCCTGACCATTAGGTCCAGTCGTGACTGACTCTGGGGTTGCGGCACTCATCTCGCTTTATTGGCTGAGGAAGCCGGCGTACAGCTTCTGGGTCATGTGGCCAGCATGACTAAACCGCTTCTGGCAAACCAGAGCAGCGCATGGAAACGCCGTTTACCTTCCCGCCGGAGTGGTACCTATTTATCTACTTGCAATTTGACGTGCTTTCGAACTGCTAGGTGGGCAGGAGCTGGGACCGAGCAACGGGAGCTCACCCTGTCGCAGGGATTTGAACCACCAACCTTCTGATCGGCAAGTCCTAGGCTCTGTGGTTTAATCCACAGCGCCACCTAAACAATTCAGCTCACAATGAAATCGAGCACTGTTAAAACAGCCACAGATGTGTTTTATTTTTTTTATTTTTAAATGATATTTATTGAAAAAAGAATTTTTAAAAAAATTACAAAGAAAAAAGACAAAACAGAAAAAGAAAAAGAAAAAATAAAACCATCATTTTCAAATTCTCCACTTTCATTACCTTCTTTCTATGACCTCCTCCCTTTTCTTGTATCTTGATTAATAGTTGTCACAGCAAATCCTTTCCATAATTAATAGTATTCTGTCATTACATTACCTTACTCTATTTTCATCTTATCTTATAAAAACCTTAAAGTTTAAGACTTAAATCTTATTGTTACCAACTTCTTATAACCATTACCTTTTTACCTAATTCTTTAAACATTTTTTACAAGAGCCAAGTAATTTCATTTCAACATTTTTCTAACATTCATCAATTTTATAAGGCATTCCTAATGATAGAAAAAAGAAATAAACAGTCCAATCTTCTTCCAGCGTCCCTTCCTCCTGGTCCCGGGTTTGTCAGTCCTTTTTATCCCATTGGTCTGGCACATTAACCTGGTGATCTTATATCTGAGGCCTTCAAGCCTCTTCCATGTCCCTTCCGCAGCTCTTCTTCATATTTTCCTTTCACTCGTGGGAACTCCAGCTTGGTAGTGTTTTTGACCCTTTTCAACCAATCAGCCCCTTTCCCATAGTCCAGACTAGACTCCATGTGGTATTTTAAGACATGTTTCAAATTCCTTCCAAAATTGGGAGCCCCTACAACTCCAAACATCTGATGGCCCATTGCCAGACTCGGAAAGTCCAAACATCTCTGCATAGGGGGGTCAGTCCAACCCCCCATTTCCAAATCAATCCAAACTTCATCTTTCCAAATCTGGTTTTTTCCAAGTTCATTTGTCCAATCCAAAGGCTCATTTTCCTGCAGGGCCAAAAGTTCCTCCCTTTCTGGCGCCTGTTCTGTCATGGCACACTCCTGTTTAAGTTCCTGGGTGGGCTCCACATAGTTTCCCACTACCTGTTCAAATGTTCTGGCTGCATTAGTCATCAAATCCGTCTTCTGACTTAACTGGTCCAATAGGGCATTTATTTTACAGAAAGCACCCAACAGTGCTTCTGAAAACATTGTCCTGCAAGGTCACAAGTCCTTTCCCACGGTTGTAATCTGTAGCAGCTGCAAGCTCTCCTAGTTACAGTTTCACAGTCCCCCTCTAGGGGGAAAACTTCTGGTTGTTCTTTCTTTTAAGGACAATAGCAACAAAGTTTCTTTTTTAAAGATATTTTGTCAATATTTGTTCCTTTAAAAAGCGAAAGGAAACAGTGGAATCACAATGTTACTCTTCTTTTAACTGTCTGTCAAAAACATTTGTCTCTGGTCAATGAGCTTCAAACGTCAATTCTGACACCCCACTCCAGGATCAGGACGGTGGAAAGTTACTTTACTTTAAACTCACTTCTGCAGGTTTAAACAGTCCAAATAAAGATCCCCCTTCTTCTCCTGCTACCGAAGGGGGGTTCAACGATTTTAAATGGTGAAAACCAATCCTTTGAAAGTGATTTTCTAAGCTCTGGTTTACGTTATCTTTGCTTTCTTCTGACTACAAGGAAACGGAAGGCTGACTTCCTGTTTAGACCTTCCCGTTTCAGTATCAAATTAAAGTAAATTTTTAAGTCCAATTCCTTTCTAATCGCCAGTTCTTATTTGAAATCCAATTGTTCAATGTTTAATTACTCCACGGGTGATTACTTTAGATGCCAAATTGTCCCAGGAAAAAGGCAGCGCTCTCCGGCAGCAGCTGTGCGGCTTCGCTCCATGGAAATAGCAGTTGACTCACAGCACCGTGCCACTTCCCCCTCTTCGCTTCGGAGCCCGTTAGTGGGTTCCTTTGCATGTTGGGGGGCACTAAAGGTGCCCGTCGAGTCCCACGGTCACAGGCTTCATCCGCCTGTGATGTCTGAAAGGGTCCCCGCTTCGCCGCAGTGGAAAAGACCCGTTTCGCGCGGAGCTGGTCCCTCCGGTTCAGAGGGAGTCCGCCATTACCGATGGCGCCACCCCGGAAGTCCCAGCCACAGATGTGTTTTAAATCGGCATCTTGAAAAAGCCCACCTTCTGCTCCAATCCTGTACATTACCTGGCAGCTGACCCCATGGAACTCAATGTGACTCGCTCCTAAGCGGACATTGTAGGATTGCACTGTAAATAAATAGACCTCACTGCCTCTGGCAATCAATACTTGCTGTCTCCCACATGCACTGTGGGAAATTGAAATACTGTCTAGATGCAGCTGCCTGCAATTTTCTAGAGTGATGGGTTTCGGGGAAGAAAGGTTCAATGTTCTTCTTTTGCTCACACAGATCGATGGCGTGGTCACAATCCTCCCAGTGCATTTAAAAAACCAAGGAATTGTCATCTACCAGCATGGGTTTTACACTGTTTTAAAAACAGACTTTGGGCTAACAGTGAGCTATGACCTGGCCCACAGCGTCTTTGTCACACTTTCCCCTCAATACCAAGGCCAGGTATGTGGGCTGTGTGGGAACTTCAATGGGGTCGCTGACGACGACTCGGAGACACGCAATGGATCTACAGTGAAGCATGCCTTGGACGCTGCCCTAGACTGGAGGTCAACAGACATTCCCTATGGCGCCTCTTCTGCTATATTTGGTCGGCGGGGAAGTCTCGTCCAATCTATATCTATGTGCTGGATAATACAGAATCCTGATGGGCCATTTGCCTCTTGTCACTTGCAAGTTGACCCAGAGCCTTATCTGGCACGTTGCATTTTTGACCTGCACATCTCCGCCGGGGACAACAACGTCATGTGCTCGTCCATTCAGACATATGCAGCGGCCTGCCAAAGAGCCAATGTAACCCTCCGGCCCTGGAGGACGGAGTTTTTCTGTGGTAGGTCCATTTTGTGAAACTCAGAACATCCTGCAGTTTTGGGCTCTGTCCACATCGGCCCACTTCCACTGCAGCCCTCAAACTTCCATTTCCCAGTGCATGACTCTTACAATTGGTCCTCAAGGACATGTTTGCTTAATCACATGTGCTTTCTGTTCCTGTGACTACTGCATCGTTCTTTGCATTCTAAGCAGCAGAGGACAGCATAGTGGGGTTCACTGCTCATCTAACCTCCATTACTGATTCTAAGTGTAAACTTAAATTTTGGGGCAGGGAGAAGAAAATGGAACAAATTAGTGCAGATTTGGAAGCGTCCCATATGTGCCCTGCCGACTATGCTGTAGTGTAGGCAAAGAGAGGGAGGAACAGCATTAAAAGTCAGTGCTGTGAGGGCTGGCAGAATAGGTGAACATGTACCAAGGACAAAATCCTTCCCACCATTAGCTACCTCAGGTACTGAGTGTCAACAGCACTGTAGCTATTCAGATCAAATCTGATCTGATCAGGGTTGAAGCCCAAATGAGGTCACTGTGGGACAGGCATCCCCAAACTCGGCCCTCCAGCTGTTTTGGAACTACAATTCCCATCATCCTTGACCACTGGTCCTGTTAGCTAGGGATGGTGGGAGTTGTAGTCCCAAAACAGCTGGAGGGCCGAGTTTGGGGGTGCCTGCTGTGGGATAACCAGCCTCATACAACCAACATGTTTATGTCTAATTAATGCATGAAGAGGTTAATACCATAGAGTAACCTGTCCTGCCAGGCTTGGCTGTGTCCACTTCCCTTCACCTTGGAGGAACTAGCTTATGAAGCCCTCCACAGTCTACTTGTGAAACTCAAACCAAGCTCAAGCCACATGGCTCTCATTAGCCACTCTTGAGTTCCTATAGCAATCATTTAGGAACTTTCACCACTTTGGAACTAAACTATACTTGTTGTTTTTATTTTGTGGTTTTATATATTAATTTTATTCTATAAACTGCCCTGAGACCTGCAAGTATAGGGTGGTATAATAATAATAATAATAATAATAATAATAATAATAATAATAATTACTGCCTGCCTGTGCAACCTTCTGACTGATGTATGGAAAAGCACATGAATCTGACCATTGGAGAATTTGTAAGTAAACCACTGTCAGAATAATCACTAAGGCAATTTTTTAATTGATAAGCTCAGTCACTGTATGTAAATGCTGCATTACAATGATGGTGGCACAATAATAATACATCTTTAAGAGTCCTAAAACCATGGGTGAGAGCAATGGCTTTTGTAAGCAATGAAAAATATAAACAACCACTCCAGATTTTGAAAAATCCCTGTTACAGTACTGTATTTTGGTGGTGGAAAAACAAACCATTTCTCATCCTTGTTTATCCTCTTCTTTTCAGCTGCAGATTGCCCAGCAAATAGTCACTATGAGCTCTGCAAGCCGCCTTGCCAAGATCTGTGCTTGAGCTCCACATTTAAACACCTCTGCAGCCCCCTGTGCTCAGAAGGCTGTGCCTGTGATGATGGATACTTGTGGAATGGAGACAAGTGTGTTCAGCCTGAGCAATGTGGATGTAAACACAATGGGCTGTACTACAATGTGAGTAGATTTCACCCTCCCTGATGCTGTTAAAATACTGGCATGCAATGCTGTGTTGTTGTTTTTTAAAGAGAGAATTAAGATTACTCTGCTAGATTCAAAGCCAATATGAGCTTATGCAAGTGTTTAAGACCATCTCCAGTCTTTGCTGAGCATTTATCCTGAATTGTTCGCAGGGAGGTTCTACAACAAATAAACACTCATCCTGGGTTGCTTCCAGAGTGTATACTCGCCTTCCCATTAATCATCCATTCGTCTTGTGCTTTTCAGTGCATTTCCTCATCTCTTTCCTAACTGCCAAAACTCGTTTCCTCTTTAAAGTGGATTTGTTGCACTAGGGGGGACAGAGCACTTTAATCCCCTTTAATTGTGCAAACCTAATTTGCTCTTGGAGGGACACGGATGGTGCTGTGGGTTAAACCACAGAGCCTAGTACTTGCAGATCAGAAGATCGGCGGTTCGAATCCCCGCGACTGGGTGAGCTCCCGTTGCTCAGTCCCTGCTCCTGCCAACCTAGCAGTTCGAAAGCACAAAGTGCAAGTAGATAAATAGGAACTGCTCTGGCGGGAAGGTAAACAGTGTTTCCGTGTGCTGCTCTGGTTCTCCAGAAGTGGCTTAGTCATGCTGGCCACATGACCCGGAAGCTGTACGCTGGCTCCCTCAGCCAATAAAGCGAGATGAGCACCACATCCCCATGACTGGACTTAATGGTCAGGGGTCCCTTTACCTTTACCTTTAATTTGCTCTTGAATCCCTGGAGGCATCCTTAAAATCACATGACGCACCCTAAGGCAGCAAGCGTATGCATGCTATATTATTTTCTTGTTAGTATTATTCATCATCATTATTATTCATTAATTGATGATTGTTCAAATTCAGGTTTTCCCAGGGAAAGCAACGGGGCAAAAGGAAAACCTCTCAGACCCATGCTTAGAAATTGCAGGAGAAGCAGAAGTGTGGATGAGCCAGGGGCGCCGACTTATAAAAAATATTGGGGGAGCCCGCGAAAGCTCATGAATAATAAATAAGCTCATGAATATGCAGATAAAGTGGCGCCGCCTCCTCGTGAGCGAATAGGGGAGAGCGTGCTGTGCCTATTTATCAGCTCCGAAGGAAATTGGGTGGAGCTTTTGCTCGGGAGGGAGGGCAGGAGGCATGCAGCCCGACCCTGTGCATTTTGGGCTGGGGGAGGGGCGGCGGTGGCGCTCTGCTGGAGGGGCGCCCGAGATTATTGGGGGGCAGAGCCCCCCCAAACGAATTTTTGAGGGGGCTCGGGCCCCCTCAGGCCCCATGGAGTCGGCGCCTATGGGATGAGCCCATAGTTTGGCCCAGGCTCCCTTTATCAATAGCAGCCCTCCAAAAGCTGAGGAAGGAGGCTTTCCATCTCTGCTTCCCAACATCTTTTTGACTGGGGGAGACTGAGATTGAACCTGGGGTGTTTTGCACCCAAAGTGAGAGCTCTGTTATTTGGTCCTCCAAGCAAATGCCTTTGTCTTGGAAGTCCTGATGTGTCAGGACATACTCATAGGGGCAGCTTTTCTCTGCCACTCATCCCCTCCCTTGTTAGATTCTGGCTGCGTACTGATTGAAGACAAAATAGTAATTATTATTATTATTATTATTATTATTATTATTATTATTATACCCGGCCCATCTGGCTCGGTTTCCCCAGCCACTCTGGGTAGCTCCCAACAAAATATTTAAAACACGATAAAACATCAGACATTAATAAACTTCGCTAAACAGGGCTGCCTTCAAATGTCTTCTAAAAGTCAGAGAGTTGTTTATTTCCTTGACATCTGATGGGAGGGTGTTCCACAGGGCGGGCACCACGACCGAGAAAGCCCTCTTCTGCTGGTTCCCTGTAACCTCACTTCTCGCAGGGAGGGAACCCACCAGAAGGCCCTTGGCGCTGGCCCTCAGTGTCCAGGCTGAACGATGGGGGTGGAGACGCTCCTTCAGGTATACTGGGCTGAGGCCATTTAGGGCTTTAAAGGTCAGCACCAACACTTTGAATTGTGCTCGGAAACGTACTGGGAGCCAATGTAAGTCTTTCAGGACCGGTGTTATATGGTCTCGGTGGCCGCTCCCAGTCACCAGTCTAGCTGCCGCATTCTGGATTAGTTGCAGTTTCCGGGTCACCTTCAAAGGTAGCCCCATGTGGAGCACATTGCAGCAGTCCAAGCGGGAGATAAAATGCTGGCCTAGAGGAACAATCATCTGATGTGACAAAGGAGGTGATTCCTATATTCTTCCTTTCCTTTGCGCCTTGGGAAAGGGCCAGCAGAGACCACTATATATGTCTGCCCTCTAATTTCCTTTCCATTTTCTCTATGTCTGTTCTGCAAAGACAGAGCTCTTGCTGGTTTATATAGTTTCATATTTCAGAGATATGCTCATATATATATATATATATATATATATATATATATATATATATATATTCGTGATCTTTTCACAATGGCCATTCTTTCTCTTTTCATGGCTGCTTTCCCTACCAGATCGGAGACCTCCTCTGGCTCTCTGGTTGCACACAAAGGTGCAGTTGTGATGCTTCTTCCACCTTCCGCTGTGTCCCAGCAAGCTGCAGCCACGGACAGCAGTGTGCCCTCAAGGATGGCAAGCTGGGCTGCAGGCCTCGGCTGGCCACTTGCACCGTGTCCGGGGATCCGCATTACTTCACTTTCGACGGGGCTGTGGCGCATTTCCAGGGCACTTGCGCCTATGAGATCTCAAAGACTGACGGCTCCTCTACTGACCTCTCCTTCCGGGTGGTGGCGGCTAATAAGAATTTCCAGAGTCCTCTGGTGTCCTTTCTTTACCGAGTGGAAATATGGCTTGTCTCCAGGCAGTTCCGTTCTCATGTTGTTTTGGAACAAGGCAAAGATGTGGAGGTGAGCAGAACTTGTTGGGCTCAGAGAAGAGGCCGTGGGGTGGGAATCAAACACAAGCAGATTGGAAGATATACATTATAGAGCAGCATAACCAGAAGCCATTCTTAAGGAACACATCCTATGAGGAAAGGTGGAAGGAACTACAGTGGTACCTCAGGTTAAGTACTTAATTCGTTCTGGAGGCCCGTTCTTAACCTGAAACTGTTCTTAACCTGAAGCACCATTTTAGCTAATGGGACCTCCTGCTGCTGCTGCACCGCCAGCCCGATTTCTGTTCTTATCCTGAAGCAAAGTTCTTAACCTGAAGCACTATTTCTGGGTTAGCAGAGTGTGTAACCTGAAGCGTATGTAACCCGAGGTACCACTGTATCTTATGTGAGAATGTTGTGGATAGTAGGAGAGGATATATTGATTAAATATTATCCTTCCTCACTCACGCTAGTGAGTCAGTAGCAGAGTACATTCCCCAGTATATAGCAGGAAGCTAGTAGGTAAATTCATTTGAATCTCTTTACTTAAGCCAGGCATGGCCAGACTTGGCCCTCCAGATGTTTTGGGACTACAATTCCCATCATCCCTGACCACTGGTCCTGTTAGCTAGGTATGATAGGAGTTGTAGTCCTAAAACAGCTGGAGGGCCAAGTTTGACCATGCCCGACTTAAGCAATCTGGCTTGTCCAGATTGGGCTTGATCCTGGTAAATTCCCCTTTTACCCCTCTTAAAAAGAATAAAGACACAACAGTCTTCTTTTAAAAGTAATGATAATAAGTTTACCTACATTCAGTTCGCAGTAGGTTTGCTGAAAGCAGGCTTTTAGCTTGTCGTTACAGAAAGTGAGTGGGTTCATCCTATGTAGGGATTTGAGCCCATGTGCTGCTGGCTCAGAGCCAGCAGACAGCAAAATACATCAGTATCAGAAGAAAGCAACAAAAGAGTAAAGGGAAGATGTCTGTGTGACTGGCTCTTTTACAGGGGTCTCATGGGGTCACGCCCACCTACCTGGTCACACGCAGGGGGAGGATGCTCCAGACCAGGTGTGACAGGAAGTCCTCCTGGAACTGGAGTAACATCCCCCTGTGTGTCTACTCTGGGCAAACAGGAAGTGTTGTACTTGACTGCTTATGTTACATCCCACATCTTAGCCTGGAGAGGAGAAGTCTGAAGAGGGACGTGATTATACTCTTCAAATATGTGGATGGTTAATTCCCAGGGCCCATTTTCTTTAGATCTTTTTGAATCTGCCTATATTCTTGTGAATTTGCCTCCATATCCTGATAGCTGCTGAGGACCATTGTGATGCCCGCCTACTTTTACCACCCAGATCTCAGAGTGGAGGTGGAGAAGTCTAGGAAGAAGCAGTGCCAGCAATTGTAAGCAGCGGCTGTTTCAACAGCCTGGCATGTGTGTCCTCCTTGGGCCTTGCTTTGTGATGTTGTAACCCACAATTTCCCCTCTGGACACTACAGTTATTTCCTGGTTCCCACTTGGAATTCCGTTCCCTTTTCAGGTTGATGGGAGGCAGACCCCCCTGCCAGCAGAGCTGAAGCAGTTGGCCAACATCACGCAAAGGAGGAACGTGGTGACTTTGAGAGCGCCCCCCAATCTGGAGATCCAGTACAATGGCCGCCATGCTTTGTTTGTCCGTGTAGGCCCAGAATACTGGGGAAAGCTGCACGGGATGTGTGGGAACTTCAACAGCATCCGCAGGGATGATAAGGTCTTGCCTGATGGCAAGAAAGCCAAGAACGATGCGGAGTTCGGCAATGCTTGGATGTCGGACAGAAGCCCCTCAGAGTACGTTTATACCCTTCATCTTTCCTTCGCCATTTATGGTGGTGCTGGTGCATTCACACGTGCATGGAAACAGGAGTTGATGAGGGCTTTCTTGCTGCAGTACATGCTCTTCAACTGCCTTTGCTCCTCATGCATTCCTGCATCTGAATCAAATGCAGACTGTTATCCCCCATTTTCCAGTCTGACTGTCTGCTTTGTTTTCCTTCTCACCACTGGTCCTATGATCCTTCCATTAGGCAGCAGATGTTGGTGGGTGGGAAGTGATGGGGAAATGTTGGAGGACTGATCTGTGTGACACGTGGCCTCCCTGTGCTTCCTAAGCCTGGTCAGTTTCTGTACATGGATCAGGTGTCATATTATCCTTTGCCTCAGGCAGCAATTAGCCTTGGGCTAGTCATAAGTGTTCACTTGCTTATCTACTTAAAATGTCTGGCTTTTTAATTTTTTATATATTTTTTCTACTCTATTGCTTGTTCGCTTAAAAAACCAAACACTATTTCATGGAAGGGTGTGGAGATGGCTTCATGACTGATAAATGGGCCAGTCGATCAGCTCTATGCAAATCTGCTACAAAACAGAAATATGTGCTTTCCCTTGCGCTTGGCATCTTTTCATGAATATGATGAATGTGTTTCCATAGCAGCCTGACCACTAAATTTATGTGCATCTGTCTCTGCTGAGAAACAGCATTCTCTTATTGGTTTCAGGGAGAATGGTCCACACCATTTCAGAATTAGTGTTCACAATGGGGACCTGCAATGGAACCTTGCAGAGCAGAGTGCTCTTGTTCAGTGTGCTAGTCAGTCATGCCCTTTATTAGATACTCCATTCCCCTTTCCATTCCTCACACAACAGGCATTATGTGGTCCCTGAACATGCTTATTCCTCATTGGATTGTCTGCCTTAAGAATTTTTCTACTACTGTAAATCTTGAGGTTCCACTAAGTATGCTGGTGCCTCCTTTTTGGGCCTTTGCGTTTTGGCTACAGCAATATACAATATTTTTTGCTCTATAAGACTCACTTTTTCCATCCTAAAAAGTAAGGGGAAATGTGTGTGCGTCTTATGGAGCGAATGCAGGCTGCACAGCTATCCCAGAAGCCAGAATAGCAAGAGGGGTCGCTGCTTTGACTGCACAGCGATCCCTCTTGCTGTTCTGGCTTCTGAGATTCAGAATATTTTTTTTCTTGTTTTCCTCCTCCAAAAACTAGGTGCGTCTTGTGGTCTGGTGCATCTTATAGAGCAAAAAATATGGTAATTCATCACTTCCACTTGCTATTAGTATAAGTGACGGCTGTCAATCTCTTTTTTTCCTAGCCAAAAATAGGCACTTGAGGAGGATTGGGCATTACTGGATATTGGAAAGGAGCTGTTGTCCTGCTTGGAAGTTTTGGAATTGGGGAGATTTCATAAAACTCCTCTGGAGATTCACCAGAGCCCAATCTTGAACGTGGCTTAAATCTTGCCTGTTTGGGTTGATCTATGGAGTTTTGTACAGAATTTCTGAATGCACAGTAATTCCAGTTAACCGCTACTTACACTTTCAGGTGCAGAAACGACACCGGAGAATTTGAGCCTTGCGTAAAGCAGCAAGAGTTTGAGCAAATGTGTGGGATCCTAAGAGATCGCTCTGGGCCTTTCTCAGAGTGTCACTGGCATGAGGATCCAGCTTCTTATTATGAATCCTGCATCTATGACCTCTGCCGGTTCGGACCAGGCAATCTCATGCTCTGTGGAGCCATAGAAGCTTATGAAGAGATGTGTGAGATGCTGGGAGTGACGGTGCCAAACTGGAGGAAAGAACTTAAGTGTGGTGAGCATGGTTCCTCTTGAGCTATCTATGACATCACCACTTATAATGTGCAAATGTGCACACATTCATTTCTATGCCTTTAGTTCAGGAGAGCTTTTCTGTTGTGAACCACATTCCCACAGGGGTAATCTGTTTGGGGCTGCATGCCGGCACTTGGGGGCGGGGGGAGAGCCATTTTTGGCAAAAGCCAAAAATGAGAGGTGGAGTTTACAGCACTGCAGGCTCACATAGTTCTCTCGTTCTCTCTCTCTCTCTCTCTCTCTCTCTCTCTCTCTCTCTCTCTCTCACACACACACACACACACACACACACACACACACACACACAGTCCCTCCATCTCTCACCGTCTCTTTTTCTCCCCTATGAGGAAAGGCTACAGCATTTGTGTTACACCACACCCCTACAGCAGCCCAGTTTTTGTGCCACTTCCCCATGGCAGCCATTTTGTGATTGGTGCCCAAAGCACTTACTCAAAACTCCCAAGTATGCCCGTTTGCCTGAAGAAGTTTGTGTCCTCCGTGCTGTATTATGAAGAAATGCCCTTTTTAATAGACGAGATCCTCCTACACAATATTTACTCTCACAAGTAATCTCTATTCAGCAAAGCTTCCTGCCATCTTTAGTTAAATGTTTAGGACAATATCCAGCTAAGTTTTACTCAGAGTAAATGCACTTACATTAATGGGCGTTAGTCATGTTCATTAATTTCAAAGGCTTTGCTCTGTAGAACTAACATTTATAGCATGGTATTTCACCTGGGGGATAAGGGACAAATATTTCACTAATATTTCACCCCCAATAGAATTGCCCTAGTGTCAGATTCTGTTCCCACAGCAGGGGGAGGAGGAGCTTGAATTACTTATTTCCCCTCTTTCTTCTTCTTTTTGCAGAAAAAATATCATTAAGAAAGAAAAATATGGATCCAGATTAAATCAGTTGAAATTAGGACTTGTACACATTTACCTTTTGCCCTGTGCTTTCTAGGCACAGATATGTGTTTTCCTGGTCTGGATGCAAGTGTTTTTGTTTTGCCTTGCTGCTTTCCCCAGAAAACATCATCTTTAACGCTGAATCGGAGCAAATGGCAATTCAGGTTTTCCACGGATAGTCATTTGCTCTGATTCAGTTGTAAAGAGCAGGTTTTCACAGGGAATACAGCTTCGATAAGTGTGGATGAGTGCTTCTGTGGCTGCCTTTAAATGTTTGGGGAGGAAGGAAAGACCAAATCACAGCTCCCTTGCATCTATTTTGACTTAAGTTGCCAACCAGGGTTGCAAAATAACGTTGTAGTTGTCTCTTTGTTTGGTGGCAGCGAGGGCAGTCATGTCCTCTTCTTTTGGGATAATTTGTTTTCTTTTACCCTAGAAATTGCCTGCCCAGCCAACACTTACTATGATTTCTGTGGCACAGCCTGTCCTGCCAGTTGCGCCAACCTCAATGCTTCTGCCCAGTGCTCCAAGCCATGTGTGGCAGGTTGTTTCTGCAGAGAAGGCCATGTTTTGAAGTCTGGAGTCTGTGTGCCCTTGGAAGAGTGTGGCTGCAGGCTAAATGGCCACAGCTATCAGGTGGGCGAAGAGGTGATCCTGACAGACACCTGCAGCAGGAAATGCTCCTGCAAGCAGCCTGGCCATCCCATGGAATGTTGGGACCACACCTGTGGGCCTCTAGAGAGATGCAGAACCATAGACGGCATCCGGGGCTGTCACCCTGTGAAATACGGCACCATGTGGGCATTCGGTTACCTCCACTATATCACATTTGATGGAGTTGCATTTGATTATCGAGGCGTCTGCAGGTACACACTCACTAGGTACTGCGGCCCTCCCAGCCAGCTTCCTGCTTTCACCATCCATGTGACCAACGAACACATGGACTCCATCGCAGCATCTTGGACCAGACAGATAGAACTGGATGTCTATGGGGAACACATTGCTGTAGCAGGAGGGCAAGAAGGCAAAGTGCAGGTAAGGAGAACTTTTTGCAAGCTTGGAAGAACCTCACACACACCCCAGAGAACACTGCAGAACTGATTAGTAGAGAACCTGGAATCCCCAAAGAGTCGCTAGCTTGGCACACTCGTACACAAATACACTCTGCCTATACAGCCAATTTTCGCAAGTCTGCAAGATGTTTGAGGAATCATCACCATCCAAATTTAGCAAGCGTTTCAGGTGTCTTCCTGTCCCAAGAGGGGATGGAGAGGAGGTCACAATTAAGAGTTGCTCGTCGACAAACATGCAGTAGAATGCTAATCAAGTTCACTTAGCAGTAAGTCCCATCGCATTCCTGGTAAGTGCGTTAAAAGATTGCAGCCTTAGTTGTTATGCATAGGTCAGGACTGGAAGTAACAGCAGTAGTCATGTATGTCTGCAAAAGTGGCTGCCCTGTTGCATAGTAAGATATAGATATGGCATCTCAGGGCCCCTGCAGTTGTCCTTTTCCTTGTGCCTTTGTGATGATTTGTGCTCATGATAGCATCAGGTAATACACCATCCTCTTTTTAATACTGTTTGTGGCTGCAGACATTTTGGGTGTGCTTGTTGCTTTTCCATTGGTGCATGTCCCATAATGGCCTGCTGCAATCCTGTCGCTTTTCATACCATACAGTGGTGCCCCACAAGACGAATGCCTCGCAAGACGGAAAACCTGCCAGACGAAAGGGTTTTCCATTTTTGAGCTGCTTCGCAAGACGATTTTCCCTATGGGCTTGCTTTGCAAGACGAAAACGTCTTGGGAGTGTTCTGATTTTTTTTGCTTTCCAACCCCTTTTTCTAAGCCGCTAAGCCGCTAATAGCCTTTTAGCCGCTAATCCGCTAAGCCTTTAATAGCCGCTAAGCCTTTAATAGCCACTAAACCGCTAATAGCGCTAATCCGCTAAGCCGCTAATAGGGTTGCTTCGCAAGATGAAAAAACCGCTAGATGAAGAGACTCGCGGAACGGATTAATTTTGTCTTGCGAGGCACCACTGTATATGCTCAGGGCAGAGGGTGTGTGGGCTGTCTTTTTCTTTCATTGCACTTCAGCTCAGGAATGCCCCTCCATGCAGCAATAAAGTGAATCAGAATGGGAAGCCCGGCAATATCCGAAAGGTTGCCAATTCTTGTAGAATGGCAGCTTAAGGAATGAATATGAAAATAGTAAACTAAAATGAGCAATGATTTCAGTATATTAAAAATCACACCAGTCAATGATCAATTAATCAGTTATGAAATTGATTATGAAAAGTATTTTTTCTTTTCATTTTTTTTTCTTGTTTCTTTCTTTTATCTTTTGTCTTTCTTCTTTTCTAGTTTGCATTCTGGAAAATTGTGTAGATAAAAAGTTTTTATGTATGTTTATGTATTGTTTCTATTTCTTTTTTTCTTTCTTTTTTGTAACATTTAATAAAATTTAATTTTTTTAAAAAAACAAAACACACCAGTCAGCCTGGGGGTAATTGTGGTCGGCAAGGGGGTCTCAGTAGTTCCTAAAGGTTTCTGGCATCACCCTTTTGTCCTAGGTAAATGGCCTCCTGGCAAACCTGCCCCTCACTCTTGCATCAGGGAAGATCAACGCCTACTTCAGAGGCTCATCCATCGTCATCCAGACTGATTTTGGCCTCTCCATTTCCTACGACTGGTCTTACTATGTGTCCGTTTCTGTTCCCGAAACCTATTCCGAGTCCCTCTGCGGCCTTGGTGGAGATTTCAATGGAAACCACCACGATGACTTCAGGACCCCCAACGGCTCCTTGGCTCAGGATGCCCTTGCTTTTGGCAACAGCTGGAAGGATGCCAACTCCCCTTTCCACTGCACAGTGGTTGGGCTCCCGTCCTCATGCACTGAAACCGAGGCAGCCCAGTTCAGATCTCAAGGCCGCTGTGGAATGATTAGCGATCAAAACGGACCCTTTAAAGAATGCCACGACCTTGCAGATCCTCAAATGCACATGGAGACCTGTGTGAAAGACCTGTGTGCCACTCAGGGCAGCCATAAGACCCTGTGCATGGCCCTTCAGAGTTATGCTTGGCAGTGTCAGGTTCAGGGCATCATCATCCAGCCATGGAGGAAGATTGTCGGCTGTGGTAAGTGAGACTCCAAAAAGTAGAATTTTAAGGTGTCTTGTTGTATCGTCAACAGCTGGAATGGAAGTTTCCTCCCATTTTTCTTATTTTACCTATCTCTCCTTCATGGAGAGTATTCCCTAAATGGGGAAGAGACATAGCTCAGTGATAGAACATCCGCTTTGCATGCACATCTCCAGTTTCAATCTCCAGCAGCTCCAGGTCCTCTGTCTGAAAATCCTGGGCAGCTGCTGCCATTTGGTGCCAACAATACTGAGATTAGATGGACCAGTGGTCTGACTTATACTAAGTCAGCTTCATATGTTCTTATATATGTTTCTTTAACATTGCTGGAAGTGTTGCACTGTGTGTGTCTTTCAGAGCTGACCTGCCCATCGAATAGCAACTACGTGCTCTGTGGAACTGCTTCCCCCGCGTCTTGCTCACAACCACCTGTGCCCAGGAGTTTCTCACCTGCCTGTTTAGAAGAATGCCAGTGCGAACCTGGCTCAGTGCTGAGTGGCACCACCTGTGTGCTTCGGGAGCAGTGCGGCTGCAGCTACAAGGGCCGATACTACCTAAAAGGGGAAACATTCTTCCAGGAAAGAGAGAATTGCCATAAGATATACCGGTGTGACGAATCAATCCATGCCGTTGGTGGCGCAGAGTCCTTGTGCGGCCCCGGGCAGTTTTGCGGTAGCCAGAATGGGGTGTACGGGTGTCACCCATTGTCAGACGGTACCTGTCGGGTTTCCGGGTTTCTCAGCTACATCACCTTTGATGGGCGGCATTATGGTTTCCATGGTGCCTCCACGACTGTCGTGGTTGAACTGTGTGGGGCACCGGAGTCCTTGCCATCTTTTAGAGTTGAGGTGAAGACCGAGAATGTGGCTGGAAATCCTTTACCCGTGATATCAGAAGTGCTTGTGCTAGCAAATAATACACAGATATCTCTGCAGAGAGAACGCCAGGGCACTGTCCAGGTAAGAACGTAGGAGCCATGTTGGAGGTTAAACAGGAAAGGCTTCTGCCTAAACTCATCCCCAGACTCGGCAGAGCAGAAAATTCAGTGTGCAAAGGAGGAGAAAGGAGAGATGCAGGTCCACCAGCAGCTCAGCTAAGAAGCCAGTGTGGTGTTGTGGTTAAGAGCTGTAGACTCGTAATCTGGTGAACTGGGTTCGCTTCCCCGCTCCTCCACATGCAGCTGTTGGGTGACCTTGGGCTAGTCACACTTCTCTGAAGTCTCTCAGCCTCACTCACCTCACAGAGTGTTTGTTGTGGGGGAGGAAGGGAAAGGAGATTGTTAGCCGCTTTGAGACTCCTTCGGGTAGTGATAAAGCGGGGTATCAAATCCAAAACTCTTCCTTCCCCAGCCCTTTCGGCTGTCATAGGGCTGCAGCTTTGGCATCAGGTTGTAGCAGAGGAGGAATCAGAAAGGACACGGGAGGACCACTCCATCAGCCTGGAGACCAGCAACTTTTGACAACACTAGACATACACACAACATACAGACATGCTGGGCACACAAATTACTCACAGCCTCCCCTTATCAGTGGGCAGTGTTCTAATAAGAGAAGGGGGAAGAAGAGGAGGAGGGATGTGATTGGCCCTTCCATGCTTCTCAAATGATCACTCTGATGACCAAGGATGGAATGGTTTGCGTCCTCATCAGGATGCAGGGCTGAGTTGGGCAGATAGATTTAGGCACCTCCCACCCCTAGACCATGTCTTCCCTAAGTGTCCCCCTTTTTGCTACCACCATAAAAATTGGGGTGGGCAGAGACAAATGTCCATGGGGAGGCAGACAGGTTAGGCCTGGATTAGGGCAGCGGTTAGCTGGTCTTAATGTAAGGCAAGTCAGTGTCATTATTCCCCATACAGAAGATGGGATGACTGAAGCTGAGAGAGAGAGAGTGGCTTCCCTCATGAGTTTGTGACAGAGGGGAGATTCAAACCAGGAACTTTGTCATTTGTTGCTCAGCTTCTTTGCCGCTGTGAACCCCAACCGTTGTTCCTCTGCTGCAAAATGCTCAGATTATCCTGATGGAGCTTCCCACATATGCTATGTGCTGTGCCAAGAGGAGGGCCGTGGCTTGTTGCAAGGGACATGGTTGCAGCCGCAGTAGAAAGGTGGTGGGGAAAGGGTTAAGCACATGCCCACATTGGATGTATCTCTGCTGCAAAATCCCTTCTCCATGGCCACTTTGCAGCAAAGATGTGGTAATTGGGAATCTCTGCGTAGTTTGGCCACTGAGGTTTCTGTTGTCAGGACTAACCTGCTTTTGTCGTTTCCTTTCATACAGATTGACGGCGTGGCTTTAAACCTCCCAGTGCAAATCCAGGCCCTGGGAACTGCCATTTATCAGCATGGCTTTTACACAACTTTAAAAGCAGACTTTGGGCTAACGGTGATCTATGACCTGGACCACGGTCTCCTTGTCACACTTCCCCCTCAATACCAAGGCCAGACCTGCGGGCTGTGTGGGAACTTTAATGGAGCTGTTGGTGATGATTTCCCATTGAAAAATAGCTCCACAACAAAAAACACGTTGCATTTTGGTGACCTCGATGGATCTCGTGCCTCTAACCCCATGTTTGATCTCATCTGGTCAAAATCTATGTGCTGGATCATCCAGAATCCAGATGGGCCGTTTGCTTCTTGCCACTCCCAAGTTGATCCAGAGCCTTATCTGACCGACTGCATCTTTTACTTTCATCTCTCTGTCGGGGACAACACCACCTTGTGCCGGTCCATTCAGACATACGTAATGGCTTGCCAGAGAGCCAATGTTACCATCTCACCTTGGAGGACAGAGACTTTCTGTGGTAGGCCAAATCCACTTCTGCCTCACAGTTTGGACTGCAGTATAGCTAATGTGATGTATTGTTTTTCTGTAACAAATTAGGCTTAAAACCAAGAGTTCTCAAATTGTGATCCATGGACTACTGGTGTTCTACTGGGAGCCAGTGTGGTATAGTGGTTAAGAGCGGTAGTCTCGTAATCTGGGGAACCGGGTTCGCGTCTCCGCTCCTCCACATGCAGCTGCTGGGTGACCTTGGGCCAGTCACACTTCTCTGAAGTCTCTCAGCCCCACTCACCTCACAGAGTGTTTGTTGTGGGGGAGGAAGGGAAAGGAGAATGTTAGCCACTTTGAAACTCCTTCGGGTAGTGATAAAGCAGGATATCAAATCCAAATTCTTCTTCTACAAGAAGAGTGATTCAGGTGGTGTGCAGAAAGACTGAAAAACAGTCAATAGTATCTATACTTATGCTTGCACTTTATTTGTCGTCCCCCCCCCCCATGACAATGGAGATTGAGACTGTTTTGACCAGGGCAAGAATATCAAACAGGCTAACAAGCACTTGGCCTGGGGCCTGTGATCTTCATAATATGGATAAGCACCCCCCCTTTTTTTCTGTCCTCCATCCAAACAAGCACGAGGTATTATGAAAGCATGAGGACGCTTTAGCTGAGATTTCTGCATTGCAGGGTGTTGGACTAGATGACTCTTGGGTCACTTCCAACTCTAAGATTCTATGATTCTATAAAAGTTCAAGGACACATTCCAGCCAGGCAAGAACACTCAAGGAGAGGGTGTACAACAGGGCTGGTGAGGTGTGAGGCCTGGAGAGAGTTCCAAGGGAGAGAGAGACTTAAAAGGCTGAATTTGGCCCCTTGTGTCTGAGGTTTCCCACCTGTGCTTTGGGACTTCCCCTCCCTTAATGGCACTCTGCTTCTCATTCCATGTTTCTTCTTTCCTGAGCAGGCTTTGACTGCCCTGCCAATAGCCACTACGAGCTCTGTGGGCCTCCCTGCCAGGACGTCTGCTTCAGTGCTTGGATTAAGCCCCACTGCCTTCCTATGTGCATTGAAGGGTGTTTCTGTGACAGAGGGTACCTGCGCAGTGGAGACAGATGCATCCCAGAAGAGCAGTGTGGCTGTGTGCACAAAGGGCTGCATTATAAGGTGAGGGTCCACACCCCTGCTTTCCAGTGTATGTAGCCATAATGTAGCCACAACGGGCTTCTTCTCTCCCTGCTGCCCCTAATCCTCAAATGGCTCCCATTTACCTACAGTGCTCTGGAGTGATGCTTATATCTGGGACACTGTAGTAAATTAAAATGGCAGTTGCCTGGTACTGATTGGAGGAGAACTGGTGCTTCATTAGTCCACTGGGAGGACACCAGCATAAACAAGGAAGCCCACCAGAGGGCATTCTGCTGAGTGGCCTCTCACTGAGTAGACACAGCTTTACAGTGGCCATATGTTGTTAAGTGCAATTGTATAATTGACCCTGAAACTGAGAGTGCCTGTGTGTGTTGCTGAAAAGTTTCAATATGGGGAAATTCCACTGGAGTGTACTAAGTTCTCTGGGCTCCTTCATGGGTTGATAATTAATTGTTGTTGTTCTCTGCTAGCTAACATGGGAGTGTTTAACTTTAGATCACATGGGAGGCTATTGAATTGCTAATCTGCCATCTTGGAAGGGTTGTGGCTCTAGTCCTTTGTTCCCAGGATTAGTGGGAATAGAAATGTGTGAAAGAGTCTCCTGAAGGGAAAGAAAACAGCTCCAAGCAAAATGGAGGCTTTAGGAAAGAGGGTGACCTCTGCTTCCAGGTCTGTTTGGAATTGTAAGATGCTGAACCTGTGCTGGACAGCACAAGATACAGTGGTATCTTGGTTCTCAACTTAATCCATTCCGGAAGTCCATTCCAAAACCAAAGTGTTCCAAGACCAAGGCGCGCTTTCCCATAGAAAGTAATGCAAAACAAATTAATCCGTTCCAGACAATCCCTAAAACAGCAATTTAACATGAATTTTACTATCTAACGAGACCATTGATCCATAAAATGAAAGCAATAATCAATGTACTGTATTATAAAATAAATAAAATAGTATTGTAGATGATTTTTTAAAAAATTCTTACCTGCACTGATGATAGTCATTGTTTGGATGGGGGGGGCTTTTATCCATTTCCGCAGTCACACAGTCAATCAATCAGTAGCTGAACTGCGTTCCACACAGTCACCCAAAACCCCCCCGAAAAAGCCTCAAAAACAAAAACGCAAAATAAATAGCAAAATCAAAAGCGCTGAACCTAATCCATTCCGGAAGGCCGTTTGACTTCTGAAATGTTCGAAAACCAAGGTGCATCTTCTGATTGGTGCAGGAGCCCCGGAAACAATTGCCGACAGCCACATCGGACATTAGCCCTCCGAAAAAATGTTTGAAAACCAGAACAGTTACTTCGGGGTTTTTGGGGTTTGGGAACCAAGGAGTTTGAGTACCAAGGTACCACTGCATTGTACGGAACAACTTGGGTGTGTCTTTGATGTTTATGTTCTGTTTTGAAGAAAGTTCTGCAATTAAAGTTTTGAATCAAACAAAGGGTCCAGGCAACGTTTATTCCAAAAGGAATCAGGGTTGTTATTGTTTTGCATCCAGTCACTTCAAGTTGTGCACTATTAATATCTGTGGCAAGTCTTTCAGCTCACAACCTCCCATTATGCTTGCAGATTGGGGAGCGGGTCTGGCTCCCTGGTTGCCGTGAGAGGTGCATCTGTGACGGCCCTTCCGACTTCCGCTGTGTCCCAGCCAGCTGTAACCTCGGCCAGAAGTGTGCTGTGAAGGATGGGAAGCTGGGCTGCCATACACGGTGGGGAACCTGCACAGTCACTGGGGACCCTCACTACTTCACCTTTGATGGGGCTGTGGTGCATTTCCAGGGCACTTGCGCCTATGAGATCTCCAGGACTTGCCATCCCTCCTCTCCCTTCTTCTACCGGGTTGTTGCAGAGAACAGGCACCAGGGAAACCCACGGGTGTCTTTTGTGAGCCAAGTGGAAGTCTGGCTGAAGAATGAAACGCTGAGCTTTCATATAATCCTAGGGAGTGGCCAAACAGCAGAGGTACGTGAAAGATTTCTGGATATGGTGCATAGTTATTTTTGGGGGGGTGTGTGTGAAAATGCTTTTATCCTGCTTTATATTCTCCACAGGCTCTCAAAACTGCTTACAGAAAATGCAATAAAAATGATGTCAGAGTTTGGTATCGGGAACAGCAATTGCCCAATGGTGACGGAATTACTTAGGTGGCATTTCCTGCCCATCTCACCCTTGTTGGTTTTCCACCACCTCCTTAAGGCTACTTTATGCTGGCACCATTTTATTTATCTGCTTAGTCAGATTTGGTATTTTATTTAGTGCCCCGCTTGAATTTCGTTTTAGCTGCCTTTGCAATTGCATTTTTTGTCTGTGTTTTTTTAATTAAAAAATTCACATTGTTACAGGTTAGTTTTCCTTTTAGCCACACTCCTATTGTCAGCTCCCTTAGGCATTTATCAGATGGAAAGCTGGGAAAGAAGCTTGCTTTAATAAATCACAATTGCAATGAGGTCCTGGGAAACAATTTCAGTGCAATTGAACTGAATGACGAAATCTGTACTTTGTTGTGAAATGATCACAGGTGGCCACAAACCTTTCTCTGACACATCTGATATGCTTACTGCCTCAATCACAGGTCAACCAGGAAAGAGTGCAACTACCCCACAGCCTGGGAGCCCTGGGTGCTATTTCCAAGGTCAAAAACATTGTGACAATAAAAACAGTAGCCAGTGTGGAGATCCAGTACAACGGCCGCCACACGCTCTTTATCCATGCGGGGCCAGAATACCAGGGGAAACTCTGTGGAATGTGTGGGAATTTCAACGGCATCCGTAGAGATGATAAAGTCCTCCCTGATGGAAGCAGAGCCCAGAATGACTTGCAGTTTGGGAATGCCTGGAAAACAGATACAAGCCCAATGGGGTAAGAGGGGTCGATATTGCAGCGTTTAACACTTTGTTGGTCTTTTCGTGGCATCATCTTTACAGTCCGATGAACGCTGATGCCTTGGTGTGAGGGTAGCGATGTACAGAATATCTCTTCCCATCAATTTTCTCTCTCTGCTCAGCAAGGTGTGGTGTGGCGTAAGGCACAGGCAACAGGAGTGTTCAGGTGAGCTGCACTGAGCACGTCCTCAGCATTCAGCTCAAGCCACCAAATGGTTCAGCACAGCCAGCATTTCTCAAGTCAGTTTCAAAATAAGCCAACTTCAAATTACATGTAGTAGAGATGGCTTATTTAGCTTGAGTCTGTTTTAAACCATGACCTCTGAACAAGATTAGTAGGAAATAAAATGGATGCTAACAAAGCTTTTCTCTTGGTCACACTGAAGTAAAGATGTCGGAGAATTCCAGTGAAAATGGAAACATAAGTGGAAATGGCCAGTGTTTGCTTAGTTGTCCGAAGTGCAAAATGAAAATATACCTGACGAATATGATTGATGATGATGACGATTTATTTATACTCCACCCATCCGGCTGGGTTTCCCCAGCCACTCTGGGCGGCTTCCAACAAAGATTAAAAATACATTAAAACTGCTGCTTTAAATCAAGTAATACATAATTGATTACATTACCCCTATTTGCCTTGTATTCCCTTTGCACTGAAATGAACAGAACAACATAATGTATGTTGGGGCAATATATATATATATAGAGAGAGGGGGGGGGATTCCTGGTTGTCAAGATCCAAATTTGGGGCAAGTACTTTTTGGGGAGAAGATTCCAGCAGGGATTTAAAATCACAAAATATCCAGCAAGATAAAGCATAGAAAATGCGCATTTTAAAATTCCCTTCAAAGTTTTCTACTTCCTCCAGCATAGGAAAGGACCATGTGTTTGGTAAGTTAAAAATGGTTTATTGTACTTACAAACTCTCCAAAGGTCAGATTCATGTGCTTTTCTATAGAGCATTCAGAAAAAGTTTCATAGGCAGTAAAACTTAGCTTAGTTCCAAAGTGGTGAAAGTTCCTAAATTATTGGTATAGGAACTCAAGAGCGGCTAGTGAGAGCCATGTGGCTGAGCTGGAGCAACTAGCTCAAACCTCTTCACACACTGAGCTGGATTACCAGTTTCCTCCCGAAGGGAAGTGACATAGCGAAGCCTGGCAGGACAGCTTCCTCTATGGTGTTAACCCCTTCGTGCATTAATTAAACTTAACCAGCCTCATAGAACCAACATGCTTGTCCCACAATGCCGGTGTAATTTACATGGAAGCCCAAGGTTTGCCTAGGCTCTTTCCTTTTCATGCCCAACTCTGGCCGGTGACCACAGAAAGGCGTCTGCTGGGACTAAAACCCCCTGTCTTTACTTTTCAGGTGCTTGGATGACACTGTAGCACTAGAGCCATGCAAAGATCCCCAGGAATATGAAGAGGTCTGTGGGGTCCTGATTAACAAATCAGGACCATTTGCTGAGTGCCACTGGCATGTGGACCCTTCTCCTTTTTATTTGTCCTGCTTATATGACTTGTGCCACTATGGGGTGGCTAATGGCATGTTGTGTGTGGCCCTCGGCGCTTACGAGGAACGGTGTCTTCTTAATGGGGTCCACGTCAGTGGCTGGAGAGCAGCTGCCCGGTGCCGTGAGTTCCAATTTCATCACCTGCCTGTCCATCTTGGGGGCAACTGGGGTTAAAGGGGCTTCCAGATTCTCACTCTTTTCGTGTGGGATTCAGTTACAAACTGGCAAATTCAGGTTGTGAAATTATAGCAGGTCGGGAGGTCTTGTCCACTATCCAAATGTTCAGACTTTTTGCAACAAGAAAAGTGACAGGAAAATACACTGGAAAGTCTGGGGTAATACTAGCTTTGATGCAACTTCATCTAACCTCCCCACAAACAAATCAGAATGAATGCTGAATAAATAAATGGTGCACATTATCTGATCTCCCTTCAAACAAAACAAGACCAATACTTCTTAGAGAGTTTTTTTGGAAGCACCCCAAGTCTATTAACTAGAAAGGGATGGAAAACCAACCTTGGTGACTACACAGGGTAATTAAATGTAGGTAAAAACCAATCCTCGGAAAATCTGCTGTGCAGGTGCGAGGCTCATTATTTCTTCTGTTAGTGCTGCTGCTGACAGACTTCCTCTACTTTCTGTGTCCCTGAGCTCTCAGACTTCCTCAGAGCAGGGGTTGACTAACCATTGTCAGATGGCGGGCTGCATTCTAATCCTTGGGCCCTATTGAGATTTCCTCTACAGCCAAAGTGGCTTTCACTTCCACCCCAGAGGGTGGAATGTTTATCAGCATTCTGTGACTTGCCTTGCCTTTCTCCCTCAGCAATCACAAAAGATAATGAACATCATGATATTTAAATCACTGGCCAGAGTTCTGCGTGTGTAACTCTGTGTGTGTGGTATCTTTAAAAACTGTAAACATTTGAAATGTTCCTCTCTGTAGCTTGCGTAGTTTCAACACCCCCATCCCCCTGCTTCTTCAATACACACAAGCTCACAGGAATACAGGGGGTTCCTCAGGATGTGGAACCATCAGGAGAAGACTTTGGAGCAAAGGTAGAAGGCCCCATTCAGAAGTATAAGCAAGTCCCCCCCCCCTCCACCCAGGTATGGCTTACCACTTTGTGAAGCAAGGAAAGTGATGCATACTATGATCCAAAAAGACCCCTCCATGTGAAGTTCAGAGTCGGCAATTACCTAAGACCACCACTGATTCCTGCAACTAAACCTGTTCCTCTTTCTCTAGCCGCAGCAGACCCCTGCCTTGACTTGGCATGTGGAGACAATGAATGGTGTGGTGAGAAAAACGGGAAATGGGGCTGCTTCTGCCACAGAGATTATAGCCCTGCCAAACGGGCTTCTTATGGTAAACAAGGACCACAGCTTTTCCTTTTTTGTCTTTGCATTTGCCTTTGAAACATGGAATCGCTTCGTGTTACAGAATGTTGGTATTCACACATTCCCCTGATGCCGTGCCATCAAACCGAGGGCCACATGTGTGGGTCCCAACGATCCCAGAGCGGCCCTCGTCTTGCCACATGCTGGCGGGCTCCAGCTCCAGCAACAATATCATCAGCTGTCACCTGCAACAACCCAGCTGTCAGAAACAGGGCCAGGCTGCCAAATTCCTTTTCTCCCTCCAGATTACCGGTTGACATGCGGCGGCAGCAACAGTGCCGTGTCTCTCTCCCGCTGCCTGCTCTTCACCGATGGATTCCCCGCTGAGGAACTGCATTTGGCAGATCCCACCTGCGCTGGCACGCTTGTCAGAGACAGGCTCCTCTTCTACTTTGATACTGTGCAGAAGACCTGTGGGACCACAATGGAGGTGGGGAGAATTATCCAGCATAAAGCCTCCCCTCTCCCCACGCCACTCATGAAGAAACACTTGACAGATATCCCAACATGCAGCTGCTGCTCCAGTAAAAAAAAGCCTCTCTGCTGAAATAGGTAGCAGCAAAATATCTCTGCCTGACTGAGATGCTAGAAAGCTGCTTGCCATCAGAGTAGACAGATGAGATGAGCAAATAATATAAGCAGAAGTCAGTTTCCTATGTCTGTACCAAGGATGTCCAACCAGTAGATCATGATCTACCGGTAGATCCCTGGCTGAACCTGGTAGATTGCTGGGCAATCCACCCACCCCACGCACTCTCCTCCTCCCTCCAATGACAATGGGTAGATCACTGCCAGTTTTTTTATATACTGGGAGTAGATCACAGTCTCTTTGGAGTTGGAAATGCCTGGTCTATACCATCTCCTGCTATCTGATCCTTTTAACCAGAGATGTTGTGACCCTGGTACTTTCTGTGTGTACCAGTGAGCTATGACCCCACCTCAAATAGACCTCCTAAAAAGCAAGATTCTGGCAGGTAGCGCTGTGGTCTAAACCACTGAGCCTAGGACTTGCCAATCGGAAGGTCGGCGGTTCAAATCCCCGCGACGGGGTGAGCTACCGTGGCTCGGTCCCTGCTCCTGCCAACCCAGCAGCTCGAAAGCACGTCAAAGTGCAAGTAGATAAATGGCAGGAAAGTAAATGGTGTTTTTGTGTGCTGCTCTGGTTTTGCCAGAAGCGGTTTAGTCGTGCTGGCCACATGACCCAGAAAAACTGTCTGCGGACAAACGTCAGCTCCCTCGGCCAGTAAAGCGAGATGAGCGCCACAACCCCAGAGTCGTTCGCGACTGGACTTAACTGTCAGGGGTCCTTTACCTGTACCTTTAGCCTCTGATACCTAACTGGCTTACACTAAGGGAGATGTCGGTATTATTTCCAGACTCCTGGAGACTGGGAGGAGGGACACTGCCAAAGCAAGAAAGGAAAATCTGCCCTCTGTGTCCGCTTACATTGCAGTGGGCCTCACAAAGTTCTTTCCTTGCATTATTTCCAGATCAACACAACCCATGCCATCTACTTCAACGCAGTGGAGGGCCGTGTGGAGAACACCTACGGAGGGGTGATCAGCAGGGATCGCTTTCTCTTCCTGCGCTTCTCCTGCGCCTACCCGCTGAACATCAACCTTTCAATGACATCTGCCATCCATCCCATCCAGGAGTGAGTTCAGCCGGAAGGACAGGACAGAGAAGCCAAATGCCCCAATGCAGGATTTCACATCCTCGTAATATTTGCATCTTTCCAGCGTTGGCTCCAGCAGCACCTGGTCCCCTGCAGAGAACTGTCTTTGTATCCTCTCGCTGTGCTCTTCCCCATCTTTCCTCGCATGCATCTTTCAATTGTGGAAGCCTTTCTGTGCTTCTTCCACTCACATGGCTTCAAATACTCCAGGCCTTTTACCTAGGTTCACCATGTTGGCTCCAAAGTTCTTTGTTCCTTTGCTCTTATTCGCTTCAAATTTAGGTACCTTTGCATTCCTCTAAGAATCTACCTTCTGGACCAGACTGAAGGCCTCCCAGTTCAGTACTCTTGACTCCAACAAAGGCCAAGCAGAGTTTTCCCACCCTCAAAACATTGCTCTTGTGTCCTTCCAACCTCCTGCTTTCCAAATCTTTCTTCTTCCTCACTCTTCATCTCCCAGCAGTCCTCTTCCTGATCCCAAGAAAGTGCCGTGCTGCCCTGTTGCTTGCTCCAAAACAAAAGCATTGTAACTCTCTTATGTTTTACCCCTTTGATAGCATCATTAACACCACTCTCACCTCCGGCCAAGGGAGCTACCAGACCACCATGACTTTGTACCAAGACCCTCAGTACAGCCGGCCCTTCACCCAGAGCCCTATCCTACTCACTGTCAATCACAGGGCCTATGTGGGCATCAGCATTTCGGAAGCAGACGCCACCCGCTTTGTACTGACCTTGTCGTCGTGCTGGGCCACACCGGACAAAGGCGCCTCCTCCAGCATTCGGTGGGATATCATCACCAACCAGTAAGCTGCTTGCTTCTTCCTGTTTGCGTGGTCTGCTCGAAAGGGAACAGGGCTTACTAACTGGAGGAGACAGGCAGGGAGAAGAGAGAATTCATAGCACTGGAGAACAGGGGTTGAGAATCGGGAGGACACTTGGGTTTGGCTGTTGATGCCTTTTACACATCGACCATGGACTGAGGGCCAGGACACCTGGCATGAAAGAGTAGCTAGAGAAGAAAGCCACAGCATTCAAGCTGAATACAGTGGTACCTCGGGTTTAGAACTTAATTCGTTCTGGAGGTCCGTTCTTAACCTGAAACTGTTCTTAACCTGAAGTACCATTTTAGCTAATGGGGCCTCCCGCTGCTGCCGCGCTGCCGCCACACGATTTCTGTTCTCATCCTGAAGCAAAGTTCTTAACCCGAGGTAATATTTCTGGGTTAGCGGAGTCTGTAACCTAAAGCGTCTGTAACCCGAGGTACCACTGTTTGTATTAAGAAGGGGAGAAGTAGAGGGACTGCAGTGTAGCAAGACAAGAACCTAACTTGAATATTCTCTTAACTGAGGATCAAACTAGAAATGATGTTATTCATATATTTAGTCCCTGCGTGACTGTTTTTCTTAAAACAAAACATATAAGTAGTTGCTATAGAGACCTCAAACTGGGTGGATAACATTCTGGACAGGGAGGGGGGAGTCTTAAACTCCTGCCCCCACTATGATCCTGTTCAGAAACTGAGCCCTCCACACTTACATACCCAGAGCCAGGCAGAGGCCCGGACCAGATAGATAATGTGTCCCCCCCCTTTTTTTTTACCCTGTGGATAACTGAAGTCTTATAAATAAGTTACAGATAGGTAGCCGTGTTGGTCTGCCATAGTCAAAATAAAAAAATTCCTTCCAGTAGCACCTTAAAGACCAACTAAGTTAGTTCTTGGTATGAGCTTTCGTGTGCATGCACGAAAAGCATTGTAACTCTCTTATGTTTTACCCCTTTGATAGCATCATTAACACCACTCTCTTCTTCAGTGTATCTGAAGAAGTGTGCATGCACACGAAAGCTCATACCAAGAACTAACTTAGTTGGTCTTTAAGGTGCTACTGGAAGGAATTTTCTTATAAATAAGTAAGTATATAAATAATTTTCACAAAAGTTATGCTGACAAATAATTTTATTTCAAGGCTTGAACCATATCTGCATATAAAGACAAAATGGAAAATATAGATAAATATGCTGACCGAGGCCCCCTTTGGAATCGGAGGCCCAGGCCAAATAGCCCATATGGCACCCCGCCCCCAATCTGGGCCTGTACACACCTGATGTCTTCTATGCAGAGAGCTCCCCACTGCAAAGGGGAGCTGCAGTTTCAATTCAGACCACAGGGTTAAAGACTCTCTCCTCCCTGTCCTTGTTGTGGTCTTGATCCCTTTCTGGCTCCTGCGTATAAAATTTATGGGGAAGGAAAACACAGCCCAAGGGATGAAAGGGATGACAATGCTCCTTATTAAGGCCTGGGTCTCAGAAAACGTGGTGCAACATCTCCAGCGCCTCTCTGCCCATCATTCCTTGATGTTGCAGAGATCAAGTATGAAAACGCCTCTACGTGAACCAGCCTAATGTGATTTCTCAGCCGATGATCAGTCAACACTCAGCGACTCCTAGCTGAATGTCAGGACTGTCTTAATGGAAGATCGTTGTGATGACCCTGGATGGACATGAAAGTCTTGTGAAGGGTCTTTCGCACCTGCAAGTTGTCGTTTGATGCTTCAGTCAAACGAGTGATAAACTTGCACAGGTGAACAAGCCCTTGGTCTCACCAGGCCCCTGCAACTCTCAATCCTTTGCCCTATGCCACCTTCTCATTGCAGGTGTCCAAACCCTCGAGACGGCACCGTGGTAGTTGAAAAGGATGCCGTGTCCCTCACTGGCCATTTCTCCTTCAATGTCTTTGCCTTCATCCCAGATTTGGAGGAGGTGTACCTGCACTGTCGTATCCGCCTCTGCAGCTTCCTTACCGCCAGGTGCACCGTGGTGAGTTAGGAAAAGTAGAAGGAGGAACCGCTAACAAGGCTGGCTCCAGGTTTGAGCGGGGCCATAGTGGGCCCCTCCCATGCCAATGGGTTGCCCTGGTGTTGTGGACTTACCTGGCGGCGGAAGCAGAGTTCTTTCCACTCCTATAGAACCATTTAAGTTTCCCACAATGCCCCAACCTAGTGTCATTCTGGGGTATTATGGGAAATCAAAACGGTGGTCAGTTTCTCATAGTTCCCTGGAAAACATCAAGGGCATTTAAATGGCAGCTGAGTGATTCCAGTGCTCAGAATGGAGTTAAAGGAGTACCTAGGGCAGGCATCAGGTGTGGTTACCTGTTGGGAGTCTGGGGCCTTGGCAACTGCCCAAGGATGTTGCATGCTGACACAGGGTCAAGGTTTCTGAGTCAGATCAGGCCAAGGAAACAGCTTTGAGAGCTGGTGATGGCCCTCATAGCCTCATCTGGAGAGAGATTAAGATCAGAGAGGTGGAAAATTACCCAGGCGATCTTGACTTGTGTTAAAATCTAGATATGATCCTGATATACCTGCATCAACCTGGACAGAAAACAGACTGGCAATGGGCTGGGAAATTAGCCTGACTGTCATTTTGGTACCCACGGGAGTGCTGAGACTACAGAGCTAACCTATGCAGAATCCTCTAGACAAAACAATAAGGTCCCATTTCCTCCCCTTCTTTCAGAATTGTGACAAGCCAGGCCCTGCGATTGCTGGAAGGAAGCCTCCATCGGGCATTGTCTCAGCTGGCCCTTTCTTGAGATATGATGATTCTCTTGATCAAGGCAAGACACTTTCCCCTCGGCACAAAGGCTCAGGCACCTGGGCCCTGCCTGGCATTGCCTGTTCTCACAAACAACGCTAAAAGAATCTTTCTGCCATGACTGTGGGGCAGGGCGGGGGTGCTGCTGTTTTCTTACCCAAGCTGTAAATTAGATTAATTCAGCAAGGAACATGAGGAACAGAAAGTTTGATTTAATACGTTGAATTAATAATAATAATTCTGGGGTGTTTGTGTGCCAAAGAAATGCAGCTTGTTGATTTTAAATAACCCAGCAGGTGTGTAATTTCCATTTCCTGCAAGCAGACATAGCATTAACAATGTTCATTAGTGACAGGAGTTCATCTTACATCTTAGGATAGCGTTCAAACAGTGAAAATCCGGACAGCTTTTTTTTATTTTTTAGTTTTGCTCAAAGTTATTGCATTTTATTATTATTTTTGCAAAATCACTTTTTGGAGGCATTTTTAAGGAAAATTGCAAAAATGGCACTGCCCTGCATCCAGATTTCCCCGAACATATTGCCAATTTCCACCCGGACACTGCTGCCGACTGCAGTACCTCTGGAAAATTCTGGACGTATCACAACCCTATCTTAGGAGAGCACAGCATTGTGGCTTGAACCAAAAAGAAAATCTGCAAGTATTCAGCTTTGCCATTTTGTCATTCAAACTGTGAATGCAAAACTTTAAAATCCAAGCCTTAGATATAGGTTGGCTTCAGTTGTAAAGACACAGAAATTTGGGAAACTAGTTCGTTTTAGCTGTGGTTAATTAAGAAGCCTAGGTGTTAAAGTGCTGTTAAAACAAATCACAGCTGCATTTGTCAAACACTCCTGTCAAAACATATGCCTAGGTGGACCCGAAACACTTTGTACCTTCCGAAGCACTTTCTAAGTGCGATGCAGCAGTATTCCCCTGCGAGGCTTGCCTCAAATGATCTGCCAGTAACTGGACAGGGAAGCTGATTGATAACCATCTCTTCCTCTCTGCAGGGCTCCGGCTGGCTGCCAGAAGCTGCACTGCACCCTCCTTCGCCATTCTGCCTGTGCTGCTCAGTGCCATCATTTCCTGCAACATTTTCTGCTAACGCCTTTAATCCCAGACAGGGTTGTTGTTGGGAATATGGCTCACGGAGAGATGGAGATGGATCTTGAAATTCACCATCCCCGCGGGATTCCTGCTGCTGCTGCACATGCTGACACCCTCCCAGTTTCTGCTGTGAAGGCAGAGCCCATTATTGGAGATAGAAGCCTGCTGTTGTTTACGTCAGGGGTGGGGAACCTCAGGCCCTCAGGACTCTAACCAAGCCACACACCCTCTTCCTCGGCCAAACATTTCACCAGCTCTGCTTCACATATTCCTTAAGTGTTTGTTTTTTTGTTGCTCTGCCTCTGGGTTTGCCCTCCACTGGCTTGTGTCCTGCAGAAGACTGCCCAGAAGGGAATGCAGCCCTGAAAAATGTCCCCCATCCCTGGTTTACACAATCTTTTTGGGACCAAACTTGGTGCAGTACCATTCAAGCAATTAGCAACCATGCTGATGATGCTTTAAATATATAAGCAGGTATTGGTGGGAGGTGTTTTTTGAAATCTGGGTAGCCTACTAATTTAAATAACAGCCCTGATCCAGATTGGGATTACAGTGGAGAGCAGAATGATAAAGCCTCTGTACCCCTACTTGCCAGAGTCATGATCTGCATCACACAGCCTACCTCTGGTTTGTTTTTGTTTTTTACCCTGAAAATAAAACAGACAATTGCTACTTGTGCAAATGGTGTCCTCTCTAGATTGGCCCTTATCTGAAGATGACAGTTACAGATAGCTAGCCGTGTTGGTCTGCCATAGTCAAAATAAAAAATTCCTTCCAGTAGCACCTTAAAGACCAACTAAGTTAGTTCTTGGTATGAGCATTCGTGTGCATGCACACTTCTTCAGATACACTGAAACAGAAGTTGCCAGATCCTTCTATATAGTGAGAAGGGTGGTGGGAATGGGAGATTGGCAGATAGCTGAGATGAGCCTGTTGACGACTCTTAACGACTGCAATAGGTCTTACAGGAAAAGGCACGGGGTGAGAAGGTGAAAAATGGCTTAGTCATGTATAATGAGATAAGAATCCAATGTCTCTGGAGAGACCTGGTTTGAACAAAGACATTGGATTCTTATCTCATTATACATGACTAAGCCATTTTTCACCTTCTCACCCCTTGCCTTTTCCTGTAAGACCTATTGCAGTCGTTAAGAGTCGTCAACAGGCTCATCTCAGCTATCTGCCAATCTCCCATTCCCACCACCCTTCTCACTATATAGAAGGATCTGGCAACTTCTGTTTCAGTGTATCTGAAGAAGTGTGCATGCACACGAAAGCTCATACCAAGAACTAACTTAGTTGGTCTTTAAGGTGCTACTGGAAGGAATTTTTTATTTTGACTGAAGATGACAGTGAGCAAATCCAAGTGCCTCAGCTCTTTCAAAGGGGTTTCTTGCTTTGTTTTAATGTGTAACACTACAAATGGAATGAGCTGCTAACTGGCTGGGGGGGAAACTCACCTGGCTTGCTCCAGTGCTTCTGGATTTTTTAACTGCTGAAGCTAAACATGCTCACCTTCTAATTGCTGCAGGTGAAACATTTAAATGAGCAATGGTGCACCCACACGCCCTTTGCAGCCCTAGCTGAAATCCTGAAAGTGGTGTTAGAGTTTAATTTTGCTTTTGCATTTCCCTGCATTGGTAACTCAAATGCTGATCCTGCAGTGGTCAAAAATGCACAATGGATTTAAAAGCGCCTCTCTGCCATTCTGTCCCTTATTGGCAATTCACTGGCATGGTGATTCATTCTAAAATTAGGCTTTAATCCTGTGTGTACACTTCCTTTCTGGCAGCCACAGCCATGGAGCTCTGCTTCCTCACACCTGTCTCATCAGCAGCTCCGGGGCTTATTTGGACTTCTCCAACACACATGTTAGAGTTACCTTTCTCTGCTGTACATCTTGTGGCAATGTATATGACTTTACTGACATGCCTGCCATCCTCATCAAATTTATCCTGGGACTAGTGGTCCCTTCCACTTTGTGGTGTTGGGAAGCAAGAGACAGGCGACTCAGATCTAGTTTCAGAGCTTTGCATCACCCTCTGAATCTTTTCCAACATCCTCTTGCTGATTCCTTCCATCCTTCGCTTGGAGTCTAGTATCATCCTGCTTCCCATCTGTGCAGGGTTATGCATCACTGAACCTTTGCTGCAAGGCGCTGATACAATCCTGACCAGATTTTATTTTTTAGTATGTGTTTTTGTGTTCTCGTTTTGCGATTTGTATGATGCGAACTGCCCTGCGATCTTTGGATGAAGGGTGGTATACAAATGTCAATAATAATAATAATAATAATAATAATAATAATAATTTGGCTCTACGAAAGCCCCTGGGTTGTTTGGGTTTTTTTGTTAACGTTTCCCAGAAGGTTCCCCCCCCCAAAAAAAGAACAATTCTAAATCTCTTTTACAAAGTGTTGTAGCCCTTCCACAAACCTCTCCTCAAACATTTGATCAGCATCCTAATGCTCAGTTCTTTCCAGTTCTTCTATTGGCCTTAAAGTTTCTTGAAGCTGTTGATGCCATTTTGCCCTTTGTCTCAGGTGGCAAAAGCAGGTTTCAAGCCAAACCCCCATGGGGCAGTGTCAGGAAGGGAGCCCCGTGGGGCAGTGTCAGGAAGCACTTCTTTGGGGGGAAGGGGGGAAGCTCAGAGACCAGGGGCGGCAGCAGCGGCTGCCCAGAGGACTCCCAGGGAGAGGGGAGCAGAGGGGAGGGTGTTTGAACACCTACAAGGGAGGGTGTTTGAAAAAGGGTGAGAGGCAGGCAAGGGGTGACATAACTAGGTTCCTGAGCAGGGCTGGATTTAGGTTTGAAGGGGCCATAAGCTACTGACGGCAATGAGGCCCTTTATATTAGGCATCCCTATATATCGCATCTTAAAACGCAGAGACATCACCTTGCCAACAAAGGTCCGTATAGTTAAAGCCATGGTTTTCCCAGGAGTGATGTATGGAAGTGAGAGCTGGACCATCAAGAAGGCTGATCACCAAAGAATTGATGCTTTTTAATTATGGTGCTGGAGGAGACTCTTGAGAGTCCCACGGACTGCAAGAAGATCAAACCTCTCCATCCTTAAGGAAATCAGCCCTGAGTGCTCACTGGAAGGACAGATCCTGAAGCTGAGACTCCAGTACTTTGGCCACCTCATGAGAAGACTCCCTGGAAAAGACCCTGATGTTGGGAAAGATGGAGGGCACAAGGAGAAGAGGACGACAGAGGACAAGATGGTTGGACAGTGTTCTCGAAGCTACCAGCATGAGTTTGACCAAACTGCGGGAGGCAGTGGAAGACAGGAGTGCCTGGCGTGCTCTGGTCCATGGGGTCACAAAGAGTTGGACACAACTAAATGACTGAACAACAAATAACAACCCTATATATAGAAATGAGCAAACCAGTGATATTTTAGGGAGCAGGCTAGCAGGCGAGGCCCATTACTTACATCACAGGAGCCTACACAACACAAAACACTGTTGCTGTATGTAGGTTTTGCTTTATTTGTTTATTATCTTATATTTTGGAAATATACATCCAGGTGTTTTTTTCTTTAGTTTTTTTGGGGGCCCCCAAGAGAGTGGGGCCCTAAGCTATAGCTTGTTTAGCATATACGGAAATCCAGGACTGCTCCTGAGCCCCACGGGGGTGCCGCAGAAAGAATGCAGTTGGTCCAGGGAGCCGTGGACCCAGAAAGGTTGGAAACCTCTGCCTTAAAATATAGGGGGAAGGTTTCTTTCTCTCTGCCCCCTCCCCGGCTCTCAAATGGTACCGTCCATTCTACCACCACGTTCTGGGCAGATTCTTTTGAGGGCGGCCAGTTCCAAAGGGGGAAAGGGTTTTTTTTTTTTATCTCCCGCACAGTCCATGGGGAGCACGTCATCAGGCGCAGGCACCCTGTCTCCCCCACCCCAAGAAGGCTGCTTTCCTAGATCCGACGGTGGCGCGGCGCCTCCGCTGCCCACTAGAGGGCGCCCCTCCGCCGCTTGGCTCCCGAACCGGGCTGGCCGGCGCGTTGCGTAACTGTGCCTTGGGCCGCTTCCCAGCAAAGCGGAGCCGGAGAGGATCGGCGACGGGAAGATGGAGACGCTGTGGGCGAGCGAGCCGAGATTCCTCTCTTGGGAAGGGAAGGCGGAGAGGGCGCCTCTGCCTTGATTTATGGCGCCATCCAAGGCAGAAAGGCGGCCTTTGCAGCGCGAAAGGCGGGTCCGGCGCTCTCCCCCCTTAGCGCACATTTCCCAAGCGCTGTGCCTTTGAGACAGGCAGGAATCCGGCAGGTGCAGCGACCAGATGAGTTTGGGAGTCCCAGGACTGGGGAGACTCGCGCTGTGGGCTTCCCAGGGCCCCTGACTGGCACATTATGGGAAACAGAAGGTTGGACTCTGTGGACATTTGTCCTAGTCCAGGAGAGCGCTTCTTATGAGGCTTATAAACAGGGGCTGCCAAACATGGCACTCAGCTTTGATGATGACTTGCTGGTTATGATGATCACTTATATAGTGCCTCAAATTGACTCAAATCACTTATATAGTGCCTCAAAAATAAATATAAAACGGTATAGAAATGACGTGAATAATAATAATTTTTCTGCACAGCTGTAAGAGGCAGTGGTATATCATCATCAGCGCAGGGCACTTTGGAGCAGAAGTTCAAGGCCTAGACGCAACCACCAGTGTGCCAGAGCTGGAGGTAGTGAGTTAATACATGTTACCAGAAGGGCTTTTCAAATTGCAGAGCTGTCTCAGGCAAAGCAGTGCCTGGAGGAATTTCTCCCGGGCAGCTTCTAAAGGTGACAGAGCCCCTCTTTGGGTCTAGCGCTGGCAAATGTCCTGCAATCTCAAATTCACAATCTGCACTTCTGAGGTCTGCTAGCATCCCTCTATTATGCCCTACAAAGTCCCTACTATCTCTGCATCAGGTTCATCCATGGGCGTGGGCACGGGGCAGCCCCCCTCCCAATCAAGTAAGTAAATAAAAATACTTAAGTAGAAATTGTAGAAAGATTTAGACAGATTTTTCTAAGCACCTGGGGTCAAAAGAAAGTAATTTAAAACAACTGTTGTTGAGACATTTAATTCTGAACCTGCTAAACAGAGTCCAACAGAGGTTGATAACAGGTGGGTGTCCTGCCCACATAAATCCTGGGCTTATCTATCTCCCCTTTCCACACCTTGTGATGGAGTTCCTTTGCATATGTGGGTGAGTCTTGGTTTAGTTTTAATGGAATGATGTCCATGAAACCTCAGCCGACACTTTGGGAACAGAAATCGCCTGGCACCAAAGATTTCTGCATGCACTTTCTGCGCCTCTGGGCTTTCCAGAAATACTTTGCATGAACAACCCCCCTGAGATTTGCTCTCAGACAGCATCAGAGTTACTGCAGCAGGGAGAACACAACACCCTGCTTCAGCTGCTGGAATTGAACGCTGAAGAACACAGAGCACCGCTTCCTGCTAGCACAATGGTTGGATTCAAAGGGTCTCCCCCAGACTGGTGTTTCTCCAATGTTATTGCATGATTGCCATCTGAAAGGACAGTCTTCTTGCAACAAAAGTGGGACGAAAATTTACTTGGGAACATTAGTAGTACAGAAAGCTAAGAGGATTTCAGTGGGAAGTTACTACAAGACAGGCACTGATTGGAAATGAAGCGGTACGCCCACCCCCAGAATCTTTTTGCAGTATTGAAAGTGGGTTTGTGTATAAATGACCCCGCTACCATTTTATTGAGCACAAATCACCATGAATGCACAATGAAAAGGACAATTGGAGAGGCTCTGAAATGATTTTAAAAAAAACCTCCAGAGAATATTGTGGGTGCAAAAGAGGATAGGACTCCAGTATTTTCACTAGCTGTGTGTACAAGAGGGGAATTGAGGTGGACACCACTTCTGCACCAATAGCAACTTTCCTCTTTCACATCCAGTCACCCTAAAGTCTGGAGGGATTCTGCAACCTATGCCAAGCACATAACAAAGAGGCTCAACCGCTCTGTGTGGGCCCAGCCTTCTCCCACTAGAGGTCTTGGAACATTGTGAGAGGGGTTCAAAACAGACAAGGGCTGCCCCGAGTTTGTGCTAGGTATTCTGTGCCTGCCCTGAGCACAGGTAGCAAACTTCACCTTGCATGCCGGAGACCTCCAGCCTAGCCAAGGGAGTGGCAAAAACACTGTCACAAGGGAGAAGCCCCGTCAATTTCAAAATAGAGCCAGGCTCTTCTATGTGGTTTTAAGTTGTGGAATACAACCCCAAAAACAGTTCAGCCCATCACCATGGTTTCCTTGTAGGAAGAAACACTTGAGCGCTGCTTCCTTTCAGATGGACACAAGCCACTGTGAACATCTCTTGTCTATCCAGCAGAAATCAACCTGGGAGGCCCCTGCCAGCGTGAAAGCAGATGAAAGGAGAGGAAACAGCTATTTAGGGTACAAAACCTTTGTATCCATGTTTTTTAACCAAAGAAAAGATGGGGCAAGTCAAAGGTTGGCTGCACAGCCCATTGGCACACATTTTTAGCTGTGCTGTGAAAATACTGCCGTAACCTTTAAAAAGATGAAAGAGGGCTGTGTTTCAGGCTCCCAGCTGTAGCTCGGTGGCAGAGGATCTGCTGTGTGTGCAGAAGGTCTCAGGTTCAATCCCCGCCATCTCCAGACAGGGCTGGGAGTTGAAAACTCAGGAGAGCCACTGCTAGTCAAATGCGGACAAAAAAAGGGACCAATGGTCTGACTTGGTTATAAAAGGCATGTTCCTTGGAGCAGGATTGCAAAGGGGGTGGGGAGGCCTCCTGCTTCCTGGAGCATGCCACCCTGCTGAACTCTCGCTGACATCTGTGCAAAAGGCCCCGCAGGAACTGGCACACAGCCAAGGGGGAGCATCACAGGCCATTGCTCTGGCTCAACCGCATGCAGCTGCGCTGGCTCAGGAAAACACCAGTTGAATCACCCCATTCTCCAAGGCTGGAGATGCAAAGCCACCCCCTACCCTTCCGAGGGGCTGTGTGTGACTCGGGGAAAACATCAAGCAATGCCACAGCCCCTTGCTTTCCTCCAAACTGGCGCTCCTCCTGCCCTCTCCCCCCGATCTGAAGAAGACTCATCTCCCCACCCTGGAACACAGAACACCCTCTTCCTTTTCTCCCTGTCCTTCTTAAAAGCCACCCAGACAACACGGCTATCATTAGGCACGGTGGCTGCATCCCCCAGTCGGAGCACACCCAAGGAGGGATTGACGGGGGGGGGGAGCAGTCCTAAGGCTCCGTGCCACCCCCACCCTGTCTTTTCTAGGGGTTTTTTTGTCACTGGCTCCTAGTGCCTCATCTGGAGCCGGAACAAAAGGCCAAGCCCCCTTGCCCTCCCTCCGGGGCTGCCGTTCTCACATCTGAGTCAATGGAGCGCTTGTTCTCCATCGAACTCCCTAACAATGTCCCGTCTGTGCCCAGAGCAGCCGAGAAAGGGGCCTGGGGTTGTTCTCAGAAGTGCCGGGGTCACTGGTGAATTTCAAGTCAGCGGAAATGACAGAGCGAAGGGAAGCTCTCGGGGGGCAGCAGGCAGGCACCCTCCCGGAGGCCACTGTGGACCCCCACCACCCTCCCCAGGTCTTCATGCTCTGCCACTGGCCTGCAGCCAAACCCCAAAAGGTGAAGGAGCAAAGGTATCTTTGGAAGCTGACCTGAGCCTCTGCCCAAAGGCATCTTTAAGAGCTGCACCTAAGAGAGAATGTATGCTATGAACTGCCCTGAGATAATAAAATAAATTCCTCTAGGTTTAGGAGCATAGGAAACTGCCTTATGCCAAGTCAGATCACTGGTCCACCTAATTCAGTGCTGCAGACACAGACTGGCAGCAGCTCTCCAGGGTTACAGGGAGGGAGCTTTTCCTAGCCCAACCTGGAGACACTGGGGATCGAACCTGGGACTTCCTGCCTGCAAGGCAGATGCTCTGCCACTGAGCTACAACCCACAGCTTGGTTTGGAAAACTACTGGCATAGACCCAGGGTGGCCACTGAATGCCTCATTAAGGCGGGGGCAAAAGAGGACACCGCTGTGCATGGAAACCAAACGTGCTAATCTATATTTGTGGATGCAAATTTAGAATAATCCCTGTGATTCAAATAGAAATACAAAACATCTTGCCAAGGTGCAGAAGACTATGGCCAGGTGATATGTTTGCTGTTCAGGCGCTGTGCTAACTCTCAGGGGTGACTTCAAGATCTGTCTTGCTCTCCCTCTTTGGGCTCTTTGAACTTCCGGCCAGATTTGGACTGGACAGCCCTTCAAAGGGGAGGCTCATCATTGCTGCCTTGTCTTACACCAGCCTGATCGGCATGAATACATCTGCCACTGCCCTTGTGGCCCCACGTTGACTCTAGGTTCAGATCCCACTGCTGCAAGAGATGTGTCAAAGAGCCTTCAAAAAGTACCATTTCAGCCTTTACAAAGATAAAAAGAGGTTGCGTTAGCCAGGAATGGTAGGGCTCACTGGGTTTGGCTTCCTCCAGAAGGAGATTTACGGCAGTTTGGAATGTATTTACAAGTACATAGGTTCAGCATAGACACACAGCTTTGATGCTCCTAAAGGTAAAGGGACCCCTGACCATTAGGTCCAGTCGTGACCGACTCTGGGGTTGCGGCGCTCATCTCACTTTATTGGCCGAGGGAGCCGGCGTACAGCTTCCAGGTCATGTGGCCAGCATGACTAAGCCACTTCTGGCGAACCAGAGCAGCGCACGGAAACGCCATTTACCTTCCTGCTGGAGTGGTACCTATTTATCTACTTGCACTTTGTGCTTTTGAGCTGCTAGGTTGGCAGGATGTTCCTAGGGGGCAGCATTTTCACTCCCTCACCATATCAGATAGGCAGAGAGGACCATGCACACTTCAAGATGCTTTCTGCCTATCAGCGAGAGCTCTGCCTTCTCTCTTAAAACTGGAGTTTCTCTCACATGGAAAAACACGCCTCCTGCTCTGAAGATAATCACACCTCCACCATCCATTTAAAACACATGTCTTTTCCAAAAGAATCATGGGAACTGTAGTTCAGTAAGAATGTTGAGGGTTGCAGCTCTGTGAGGGGCAAACTAAAGTTCCCAGGATTCTTTGGAGGAAGCCATGGGCTTTGGTTGTGTGGTGTGTATCTTTAGTCTTTTTCCCCAGGGCCGGATGCCTCTCCCATTCAAAGCACTCAGGAAAGGACTCAAAACACCTGAGAAAGATGCCCTTCAGAAGCAATTTGCTTGTTTAGAATGTTTATACCCTTCTCTCCTATAGTTCAAGGAGGCTTACCAAGCAGTAAACTGCAGTGGCAATTGAAAAAACACCCACACCAGCAATAGAAGGAACAAACAGTGATAAAAAGATAGCAGTAAAAAAAAAAAAAAAAGTTTAACAGCAGCTGCAGCAAGAAGCACCTTCGCACATCGTAAAAAGCTAGCGTGAGTCAGAAAGTAAAGAACCAGAGTTGGGATGGGGAATCCTGTGTGATGGTCCAAGCGATGTTGTTGGACTTTTCATCAGCCCCAGACAGCCTGGCCAGTGGTCAGGGATGACTGGAAGCTGCAGTTCGGCAACATTCAAAGGGGTGGAGGTAGGGCAGTGGGACCAGTTCCACTGCACTGGCCACTGCAGATGCACTACCAGTGCAGGTGGCGCTCTGGTCTAAACCACTGAGCCTCTTGGGCTTGCCAATCAGAAGGTCGGCGGTTTGAATCCCCATGATGGGGTGAGTTCCCCTTGCTCTGTCCCAGCTCCTGCCAACCTAGCAGTTTGAAAGCACGCCAGTGCAAGTAGATAAATAGGTACTGCTGCGGCGGGAAGGTAAACGGTGTTTCTGTGTGCTCTGGCACTCGTCATGGTCCTCCGTGAGCCAGTAGCAGTTTAGTCATGTTGTCCACATGACCCAGAAAGCTGTCTGTGGACAAACGCCAGCTCCCTCGGCCCGAAAAGCGATACGAGTGCCTCACCCCATAGCCACCTTTGACTGGACTTAACCGTCCAGGGGTCTCTTACCTTATTACCTTTTTACTACCAGAAGGACATCCAGATCGATGACCAAAAGATCATAACTCTGAGATACCAATGAGATTGTTAAAGAAAATGAGCAATTATAACTTTCTCGCTGATGCTTTGAGAAACAATGCCATCCCATTCAGATGGGAACTTCCTGAAGGCATTTCATTTACGTACAAAGGGAAGAAACAAAGGTGTTGAGACCTTTCAGAAGCAGAGCAGATATGTTCAGAGGAAATACAGGAAAGAGCCGGGGGGGGGGGACTATCACATGGGCAGAACTATCCAGAAGAAACTATCTAGAACTATCCAGAAGAAAGGGAGCAGGAAGAGTAAGAACAGAAGGAACAAGACTCTTAAACATAGAAAACAGATTAAATTCAAATAAAAAATTAAGATGGATTTTTAAAAATTGAGCTGGGATGTATATGGACTAAATAAAGTTACGAGAAACGAAACAAGACGTGTCACTGAAACAAAATTTGGATGCAATATGTTTGCAGAAAACACATTTCGAAACAACATAGAAGAGTATTAACAAAAGGTTGCAACTATGAAGTAGGGAAGGGAAGGGAAGCAAAGAAGCGAGAGGGGTGTGCCAAATTTTGGACTTGCACCGCTGAAAGTTGAGACCAAAGTCTGCCCCTGCCACAGGTTTCCTACCCAGATTGTTCCTAACTATTGGTTGACTATTTGATTAGCTATTGCTGTGCACAGCCTGGTCTCCAAGTGGCGAGAGGCTCCAGGGGTTCCGGCTTTCCTTGGAACAAAGGTCACTGGAGACTATGGTGTCTTTAGGATACAGTGGTACCTTGGCTCTCAAACTTAATCTGTTCCAGAAGTACATTCCAAAACCAAAGCGTTCCAAAACCAAGGTGCACTTTCCCATAGAAAGTAATGCAAAATGGATTAATCCGTTCCAGACTTTTAAAAACAACCCCTTTTAAAAACATGAATTTTACTATCTAATGAGACCATTGATCCATATAATGAAAGCAATAAACAATGTACTGCAGTCACACAATCAATCAATCAGTAGTGAATTGGGTTCCACAGCGTCACAAAAACAAAACAAAAAGAGCTGCAAAAACAAAAACGCAAAATACAGTGGTACCTCGGGTTACAAATGCTTCAGGTTACAGACTCCACTAACCCAGAAATAGTACCTCAGGTTAAGAATTTTACCTCAGGTTGGGAACAGAAATCGCACGCCGGCGGCGCGGCAGCAGCGGGAAGCCCCATTAGCTAAAGTGTTACCTCAGGTTAAGAACAGTTTCAGGTTAAGAACGGACCTCCGGAATGAATTAAGTTTGTAACCAGTGGTACCACTGTAAATAGCAAAAACAGACAGACCTCAGTGTAACACTCAAAACGGAAGCGTGGCACTTAAATCAGGAGCGTAACACTCGAAGCGGCTTTTGAGAAGAGTTGGCCAACCAGAACACTTACTTCTGGGTTTGCAGTGTTTGGGTTCCAAGTTGTTTGAGTACCAAGGCATTTGAGAACCAAGGTACCACTGTATTTGGTTTTATTTTCGCAAGTTGGACTGGTGAGAACCAGCAGCACCATCTCCATGCAGTTTATGGGGTCAGCAGGCTAGGAACAAATCCAGGGGAAGGAGGCATGGTAGCCCCAAAGGTGTGCATCATTAGCCAGTTTCTTTCCAGGACTCAACAAGGGGGAGGGGGGACCTGCCGGCCTCCATGCCATTCTAACTGGCAAGTAAAGCTGATGTTCCCTGCAGGTCTCTAGAGAGATCAGGACCTGGCAGCTGTGCCCATGCCAAATACTTAAGCTGCTCTCCGCAGGAATGCACAGCTCTAGCTCCACTGCCAAGGGGTTCATTTGTATGTACATCAGGTACAGTGTGTTCTGGGCTTGGATTCCCCACCTCTGCTGTTTATATGCTGATCTATACACACAATACAGAGGTGAAGGAAGGTGATCCGAGAAGCAGCCACCGCCCTGGAGGGACAGGCTGTTCTGAGACCATCAATCCTTACAGTGTTTGCTGTTTCCGAGATGAGATCCAGGTCCAGCTGCCAGTGGCGTAGCGTGGGGGGTGCCAGGGGTGTCAGCCGCACCGGGCGCAACATCTGGGGGGCGCACTCGCTGCCTCCGGACTCGCCGAAGAGCCTCCGGCGCAGGCTGTAGCAGAGCCCCATGTCTCGCGGAACCGACGAGCTGTGCGCGCGTCCGGGCTGAAGGAGCCCGGCAGGCAGCGGCTCTCAGCGCTCGCTGCGGAGGACGCGCCAGGCAGCCCCTCCTCACAGCCCCGCCTCCGCCGCTGCTGCTGCAGCTGCTGGGCCATGTTGCATTTTCCTCGCCTCTCTGCCCCCCTCCTCCTCCGGGCAAGCGGCGTGGTTTGGGCGGCAGCGCCAGCGGCAACTCGCCTCAGATCGGCAGGTTAGGGGTTAGGGGGGGCGCAAATTACTTGCCTTGCCCCGGGTTAGGGGGCGCAAATTACTTGCCTTGCCCCGGGTGCTGACAACTCACACTACGCCGCTGCCAGCTGCAACTGTCCCTCCTTCACTGATCATGTCTTTCTTTAAAGCAGGGTTTCCCAAACTGGGGCCTCCAGCTGTTTTTGGACTACAACTCCCATCATCCGTCGCTAGCAGGACCTGCGGTCAAGGATGATGGGAATTGTAGTCCAAACGCAGATGGAGACCCAAGTTTGTTAAACATTGCTTTAAGGCAGGGCTGCAAGGAAACTTTTATCAGTCCGGGGCCACGTTCCTGCAAAGGGCAATGCCCCAGGGGCCTGTAAACCAGTGGTGGGTGTGGCCAGGACCCAAAAGTGGGTGGAGCAACAGAGGAGGTGCTTGCCTTGGTGTGAAGGGTTCTATTCAAGCCATGTAACATTGGGAGCTTGCTGCACACCTCTCTCCCCACCTGGGCAATTAAGAGGTGTTTCAAGGAACACATTTCAGCCAGGCAGAAGCACCCAAGGAGGAGGGGGAGCACAACCAGCGAGCGGTGTAGCGCTGGAAGGGTATGCCCTGGAGAGAGCCCTGAGGGACTGGATGGGAGAGAGATAGCACTGAGGGATGTAGAGATAGACTGGGTGTTTGTGTGTGTGTATTTGGCCCAAGGGCTTGAAGTTCCCGCCACTGTTTGAAAGCACTTTGCAAGGCTCTACACACACTTACAGGAATCAGAAATAAAAGCTTCTCCATATCCCCAGCTCTTTACTGTATATTCGCCCCCTTTTTCATATATAACTTTGTGTCTTCCTGTAAATCTGGCCTTAAAAGCTTCTTTGACTTTGGTGCAATTTATCCCAGCATCCTCATTATAACAGTCTGAAAGCCCCTGGGAATGCATCCCAATTGTCCTTTGGAAAGGTTGGAGTTCCCTCTCCAGCGATGAAGAATGAGAGCGCAAGAGAGCGCTCTGATACTAGTCTGATACCAGCAACCCCTATCCGTGGTCCTGGCCCATCTTTGGTAAGGCCAAAACAGGTGAGCAGACAACTGGTCAAGAACCTGGAGAAGGAAGAGATTGCATCTCAGCCACCTGACATGGCCCCGAGCTGGACCAAGATTTAGGTCAGCTCTGGTCTAAATATCTCTCTTTGATTTCCCCCCATATTGTTCCCAATGAGAGGGGAGATCCATTTGTGATTTCCCCCACCAAAGCCTGGAAATAGACAGAATGATGGAAGTGTTTTTCTCTCTCATTACCTCCACCCCCCTGGCGAGAGCCCAGCAGGCTGTGATCTCAAGGTGGTTCAGAAGATAAAAATACTGGATAGAAAAATACAGGATGAAGAGCGCGGTATAAAAATAAAAAAACAGTCAGCTCCCAGAGGTTCCCTGTGGCTGGCGGTACCACCAGAGGTTACTTTCTCCAGACCTACCGATCCCCAGAGGTGGATCTGTATGTTGGTACTTGGCAGGTCATCCATAAGCTCCGCTCAGCTTTTTCCTGGTCTGGCCTTTCTGCAGCCTATCATTTCACCAGAGTGTTTACAGAAGCAACAAAATCAACCAAGGGACACAAATTGCGGCCTTATCTGGTTGAATTACTATGTTACATCTACCCGTACTTCAAAAAGATCTTCCCCTTTGCCTGTGCTGGGCCCAGGGGTAACCTGTGAAATGCAGTCCAGTCCAGAATCCAAAGGTTCCGCTAGGAGTCAGTCCGACAGGACCAAGGCAGGACACGAGGCAGGAAACCAGGCAAGGACAGGGGCAGGGTCTAGCATACAGCAAAGTTGCTCCCACAACCTTGGCGGGGTCCGACGGCCTTTTATCTTTGTCGGGGTATCGGCCGGTCCTGATCCCCCGGCGACTCACCTCCCTGTTTCGCCCGAAGGCGAGCACTCCTCCTCAGAGTACTCAGGCCTCTCCTTCTCTCAGACCTTAGTCTCTGCAGCTCAGGAGACATCAGTGGCTTACTAGATCCAGGGGCCGCCTCAGCCTCCCCTGACCAAGCCAGTAGTGGAGCAGCTGTAAACGATGGCCCAGCTGAAGGCGATGAGGTAATCCCCGCATCTGAAGCCAGGGCAGGCTCAGGCCCCTGACTTGGCCCATATGGTGTTTGTTGCAGGGGAACCTGTGCAGACTGGGACCCTTCAGGATCAGGCCCCAGACTTGGTTCAGATGATGCCTGAGGCAAAGGATCCGGTGCAGAGTGAGTCTCCCCTGGTTCCGAGTCCGAGCGCGAGTCCCAGGCCATCACAGTGCCAATGAGTACACTCATTGGCATGGTAAGATTCCCCCCTTCCTCCCAGTCCGCATCTGTGTCTGTGTGTCTGAGAGAGCCACCAACATCCAAACTAGCAAGGCAGCCTCAACCTGCTACAGGTGGATGCATTTGTCTACTGACTTTTGTTGCAAAGTAGCAGAGACCGCAGAGGCCATTCTGGTTCTAGTCGCATTGTTTCGGTGCTTTGTTTAGTTTTTTGATAGGATTGTCTGAGCTGCCCACTGACCCCTCACATCCCACACAACTGGCAGCTCTGCTAAGGAAGAAACAATGGAACTGAAAAGAATAAGCACTGATGCATCAGCCTTAGCTTTGCTCAGACCAACTGTTTACCTCTATGTTTACCTCTGACTCAGGAAAGCGGGGAGGGGACACTGGGAATCTTATGGACTAGAAACCTAATTCTGTGCATGTGCTTGTTCTCCCACTGGTTTCTAAACGTTTCCAGTTTTTCCATGTCAGACTTGTGCCTGTTTCTTCTTTTCTGTCCAGACATACAAGTCTATGCTATATAGGCAGCAGCAGCAGATAGCTAGAAGGTAATCTATATCCCGTGTGTCTTACCTCATTCTCTGCTGTTGACCTGAAAGTCACCTTTTCTTCAGCAAAGGAACTTCAGAAGTTTGATTCTATTTGTTTAGGCCTGAATAGAGACAATGGCTTCCTCTCCCACATCAGGGGCTTTAGTTAACCAAGCAAAGCTTAAGAAGGCTGTTGTCATTGCCCATTACTGGTGCTGTAAATGGTTACTTAAATGGCAGACATTTAAGTTTGGCTTAGGGTAGCCACAGACTGGATGATTCCCAGTGCCAGCCAGGTATGTGTTGATTTTATAGCTGCAAAATGTGAGCTGTGTTTATTGTCAGTAATATAGGTGTGGCAGGATTAGATAATATCCAAGTGAGCTTTTTGCAAGGCTTATTCGCATTGGCTCACTGTTAAGATTTAGTTGCATTATCACAGATGATGCTTTGTGTTTCATTGCCATCTGACCTCACTGTTTTCACTTCCTTCCCTCTGCACCCAGGAGGCCTCTGTGTGTTTACAACACTTTATGCATCTGATAAAGGGGATTATAGTCCGTGAACGTGTATGACATAATAGACCACTTTGCCCTTAAGGCTTCACAACACGCCTTGTTGGTTTTGTTGCAACAGACTAATATGGATACTTCAACTTCCAGAGGAGCTTTCATGCAAAACTGCCTGCTTTGATCTAGCAAATTCAGTTCTTGGAAAGCTTCATTACCTCTGTGATTGTATCAGTGCGAAGGTGACGCCGACCTGCACAAAGCCGGAATAGGAAGATCAGATTTCTGCATGAGAGGGTTTTTGGCTGTGCCTGTTTTCCCTCGTGAAGCTGGGAAAGATTGGTGCTATTTAGGGAAGTGTTCCACGCTGCGTTTCAAACCATCTGTGCTTATTTCTATGTCTCTGGTTATTTGGGGGATAATAAATGCAACAAGAATGAATGCTCTTAAGTACAGCCCCATCTGCACTATATATTTAAAGAGGAATCATACCACTTTAAACAGACATGGATCCCCCCCCCCCGAATCCTGGGAAGTGTAGTTTCTTAAGGGTGCTGAGAGCTGTTAGGAGACCCTGTTCTCCTCGCAAAACTACAATTCCCAGAGTTCCCTGGGAAGAGGGATTCACTGTTTAAACCACTCTGGGAACTGTAGATTTGTGAAGAGAATAGAGGTCTTCTAACAAATCTTACCACCCTTAACAAACTACAGTTCCCAGGATTCTTTGGGGTCTGTCCCACTGTGTAATAGGGGAATTGCTGCAGCCCTTGGCAAATTTGCTCAGTGGCAAAAGATCTGTCACACAGGCTGGCCCTGGGGAAACATGTAGCTGGCCCTGGGGAAACAAGTGGAAAGAGATGGAGGCGAGGGGCTGTGAAAAAGAGGGGGGAAGGGGCGCCCTGCCCCCCGGCTCTGTCCTGTCCACTGCTGGCATCCCCAGCCCTACAGATGACTCTTTAATGGACCTCTTCTTTAGAAAAATCTGCCTTTGGCGGCACCAGTTTCTACAGGCCTCACCTTGTTTAACCCAAGGTCTAACTATTACCTGAGGCTATGCACTGCTCCAGCTCCGACCGCTTTTTGCAACGGGACAGGGATTGCACAATGCTCCTGCCTCCTCAAACCATCTCCAGCATCTTGCTTCAAGTCCTCTCTGGCCCAGTCTGGATCTCTGAGGGGGTGGAGCAGCCTCCCCGGAAATCGAGGAGCAACAGGACGTGTCAGGGCCCTGTTCCTACAAGGAAACTTTTGGTGATTTGCATGAGCCAAGAATGCTTGATAAGGCCACTGGAGGGTTTTGCCCTTCTACAATGCCCACGGCACAGACAGCTGCCAAGCCTCTTGACGAGGCTGTTTTAAAGACCCTCTTCCTAGGAAGCTACCTAATACCAGGTCAGGCCATTTGGCCACCCAGGCTGGTTCTGTCCACCCTGACTGGCAGCAACAGCAGCAGCAGCAGCAGCAGCTCTCCAGAGTTTCAGATTCTTCTAACTGGAAATGTTGTGCATTGAACCTGGCAGCTTCTGCATGCAAAACAGAGACTCTCTTCCAGGCTCAGAATCTGCACCTCGCATGCTGGGGCATTTGCAGGGGTCGGCATATCCTGGCAAGGCCTACTGGGTATCCTGCCTGCTGTGACATTCTGCATGCAAAGCAGGGAGGGGCTCTCCCACTGCGTTTAGTAAATGCCTGCAGATCTACTGCAAATCATTTACTGGTCCACCAGGAGATCCTAGATCTACCTCCTGCCCTCTCCTCCCTTAGCAATGTAGCAAGTAAAAGCAGTGCTTGGCAGATTTAGAGGTGGGCCGTGTTCCCAGGGGTCCTTGCACCCATACCTTGCAGTGTGGGCTACTTTCACCACTCTAACGCACAGATTCACAAACATTAATACGTCTGGGCTCACGGCTTGAATTGTGGAGTGACAGGTACGTGGAGGTGTTAATCAAATATTACACAACCCTGCTGCCTCCAGCCTTCTAAAAACAGCAGCCAAGACTGCTCTCTGCAATCTGAGCACGAACTGAGGTGCACTGTTGTAACGCTAAGAAATGTTCACTTAAAATATGTGCCTTGGGAAACAATCGCAGTTTTTCCCAATAAAGTCGTTTCAGCTGGAAGAGGTTGATTTGGGGATCTAAACTGCATTGGATTTCTGGTGTTCAACAACACCCCGCCCCCCAAACTAATGCAGCAATTTCCCCTGATAGGCCACCTATGCATTTGATAATTGCAACAACAGGCAGAAAACCAGAAGATGCAGCTTTCTCCATCACTCCCAAAGCCAGGCAGAAAGTGGCCCTACTCAACCAACGAGAGTCTATCTAGTGAAAATGGCTGAAAAGATTGAGCTGTGAGCCAGGGAGCTCCAAATTCAAATCTTACCTTTGCTGAGATAATGAATAGCTGGGATGGGGAACTTGGTGGACTACAACTCCCATCAACCCCTGCTCATTGGCCACGCTGACTAGGGCTGATGGGCACTGAAGCCCAATAATTGTTGTTAGGACAAAAGGTGGTCAGAAGACCTACCAGCAAAAGAGAAAGGAGTACATCAGGCAGCTGTGAACACCTGTGTGGCAGGCGGAAATCCAACAGATGCAGCGGTCTCCCTCATTATTCAAAACCTGTGGGGAAGTGGAGGAAGAGCTGCAGCCCTCCAGGTGGAGTTGGGACACTAAACCTCCTCAAGCCAGCGCTGCCCACTGGCCAGGGGTGATGTCCTAGCCAGCAGGCCACAGGTTCCTCACCCCTGCGAGATACACAAACGCTGCTATGAAAGGCACGGTTGTCTCAAGCCAGAGGAGGACCCCTATTTGAGGGGGTGAGTTGTGAAGGGAAAGCGAGCGGCCCTGCCTCGTTTCCTACAAGGGAAGGGAAGGATCGAGGCGCCTCTCCGAGCTGGCAGGAGGCTGGAAGCTCCGGGTTGTCTGTTCCCTTGCAGAGGAAAGGCGAGGAGGCCAAGGCGGCCCTTCCCTTCCCCGCGGCAGCCAAACCTGTTCCTCCTCCTCCTCCTCCTCACCTGCCTTGGGTGTGGTCTGCGCTCAGGTCTGTTTAGTCAGGGAAAGGAGGGCCCCTCCCCGCCTCGGCTTTTTCCGGGTCGGGTTGGCTCGCCTGCATTTGGCCTTTCTGCAGACGGGGTGAGTAGAGGGGCCCTTTGGAAAGAAGAGGGAGGGGAGCAGGATCGGGACCCGGCCTCCTGGCGGAGGGGAAGGTTTGGTTGCCCACCGTGGGGCTCTCTTGCAACCTCCGGCTTGGGCGCGGCTGCCCCAGGCTTGCACTTTGCTCTCTTTTACCAAGGTAGAGGAAAAGAGCATCGTGCGCTCCTTGCTTGTGCGCGCGGCTGTTTCTGAGCAGAGCTGCCAAGCTGAAAGTTCTCCCCTGAAATTAGGGCCGCCTGGGAATTGTTCAGCGAAAAGAGCAGTTCATCTGACCAGGTCCTGGCAGCTCTGTAAGACCCGAATAAGCGTGTTCTTTGTATCTCTCTCTCTCTCTTTCTCTCTGCAAAAAAGAAAAAAAGCAAGCAAGCGGGGAGCGCTTCTCCGAGAGCTGCTTTAACTCACGAAGCAAAACAAAAACATCAATCATGATGCGCATTAAAAGTATGGTAGCTTTCTGTGCTTCATCATAGTTTCCCTTTTCTAGAGACCAGCTGCTCCATGCTGGCCCTTATTTCAGATGGGCTTATACAAAAATACAGTAGTGTATTTAGGCCTACATGGGGTAAAACCCAGCATTGCCCTGGATTTTGGATGAGCACAATTCTGTCCCTTTATGGGAGGCTGAGGGAGGGGCTGTTTCCAGTCTGTGCCACCCCTGGCCGCCTTGTGGGTAACGTGTTGCCTTTGTTGTGCAGACATTTTATTTTATTTGCCTGATCCATTTGACAGAGATTGGCACTTGTGTGGCTGCTCCTTAGTTACGGTAGGAAAGGGGCATAATTTTGGAGCGGCCACTGTGAGCAAAGCTGGGATGTGTCCTTCCCATTGGAACTGATCGTGATCTGGAAGCAACAACTGGTGTGGTTTCGAATCACTTGTGTGGGATCCAGGCCTCTTTCTAGAGGAAAGCAGTTCCGTTTGGAAGCTGTTATAATTGTGGGGACAAAAAGAGGCAGAAGTAATGAGCTGCAAGAAGTGAAGGCCCCACTGGGCTGTCAGGGCAATGGCATGGAAGGGGGGTATCTCCATCTCTACATCTCAGTGGTGCAAATAGACCCCCTCTATGCCTGTTGTTGGCTGCCACTTAAAATGGCTGCATTCTACTTGATTCTGGAAATGTTAGTCAGGCTGGACTCCTTGACTGCAATAGGTTGCTTGGGACATGTGCCTCCGTTCTCGGATGGTGGGCCATTGTGATGTGCTCCTCTTTGGAATGTGGCTACCTGTGTGTCAGGAAGCACCTATTGGTTAGTGTCTGTGACCTCACTGACAATGAGAAGCCTGCTGGGGTCTTTAGACTCAGCTGGCAAAGACGGATTCAGAAAGGAGCTGGAATTGAAAGGCAAACTGTCCCCTTCTTCTTCTCACATGGAATATGCATCTGCAGTTCAGATTTGAACCGGTTCTGAAACTGAATTATATACAGCTCCACAAAACAACTCCAGAACATCGTGAGTGACAAAAAAATATATCATGTTTTCATAGAAACACAAGGGCTTTGCATTATAGATATGCAAGGGTACACACACACACACACACACACAGAGAGAGAGAGAGTGTCTGGCAGAGGATCTTCAGACTTTGCTTTGAGACTTTGGTCCCATTTACACAGTGCTTCTTCAGTGTGTTTTGTGAGTCCCCAATTCATGCAAGATTCCTGCACTGCACGTACACAAGTTGAATCTAATTCCTTTGTCACAATGCAAATAATTGCTTCACTGCTGCTGATAGCTGAAAGAGCAAGACTAGTCAGTTCCCCAGGAGCTGGGGGGTAGGCCTCAGGAACTAATGGTAGCAATTAGCGTATTTTTTGCTCTATAAGACTCACTTTTCCCCTCCTAAAAACTAAGGGGAAATGTGTGTGCATCTTATGGAGCGAATGCAGGCTGCACAGCTCTCCTAGAAGCCAGAACAGCAAGAGGGATTGCTGCTTTCACTGTGCTGCGATCCCTCTTGCAGTTCTGGCTTCTGAGATTCAGAACGTTTTTTTTTTCTTGTTTTCCTCCTCCAAAAACTAGGCACGTCTTGTGGTCTGGTGCGTCTTATAGAGCGAAAAATACGGTATATAGCTGCCACTCTAGGTGCAGCCATGGAGTCTTTAGACAGGCACTGTTTCTTGCAGGTAATGGCAGCAGTGTTTCTCATAGGGTAGCAGGGAGAAGACTTCTCAGTTTAGGTCTTGAAATAACCCTTCACTAGGCATGCTTGCAGCTTCTGTCTGGATATGTTAATTTAGCAAAGAAAATGTGTTTGCATGCCTATTCTTGAAATACTTGTGCATTCCATATGCAAAATGGAATTATGCAAAACCGTGAATTGCAAAATTAGGAAGGAACTTCCTTTTGACATTTTTTTAAATCTGCAAAACAGTCATTTAAATTACAGGAGAGGCTTAATCCCTAAACCACAGTAAGGCAACACTTTTATCAACCCTCCCCCCAAATGTCACAAAGTTGTGTGCAAGCTTTTGAGACTTGCGGGCTCAATGTTAAAACAAAACAAGGCTGGGGATGGAGGGGAAATAGGAATAGAGTGTGATAAGTTAAGGACTGCAACCCTCATTGGCTTCACCTGTTGGATTTGGTGATGGGAGTTGTAGTTCAGCAATATCTGGAGGGCCACAGGATCCCCATCCCTGAATTGAGGCCTGCAGTTTGCAGCAATTTAAGCATCCCTGGTTTTATAGGTTTTCTAGAGTTTGACATTGTTGGTTTGTATTGCTTTCATTTTGGCTGTCACTGCTTTTTGTGGTCCTTAGGAGAATGGATGCTTTTGGAAATAGGGTTTCTGGAATAAGGGGCAATCACTCATTTCTGTGGTCTGAAACAACGGATGGTCTCTTGAAATAGAAAGGTGCCTGTAGATTCACTGGTGTTGTTGAAGAGCTGTTCCTAATTCTGCCTATTATTTTTAAAGGCATCATCTTTGGGATGACGGGTTCTGCCCAGGATGGGGAATTGGGGTGTTTTCATGCACGCTGTTGACTCGCATTTTGAAGACGGGGTTTGGGGTTTTCTGCTTCAGAGCTCTGTGTGTCTTGGGACATTCTTTTGGTCTTTCATTCAGTCCTGGTGCAACTTCATTTCAAATACAGTGGTACCTCAGGTTAAGTACTTAATTCTTTCCGGACGTCCGTACTGAAACTGTTCTTAACCTGAAGCACCACTTTAGCTAATGGGGCCTCCTGCTGCTGCTGCGCTGCCGGAGGCCGATTTCTGTTCTCATCCTAAAGCAAAGTTCTTAACCTGAAGCACTATTTCTGGGTTAGCAGAGTCTGTAACCTGAAGCGTATGTAACCTGAATTACCACTGTAAAGACTGTTGCACCTTCAGAGGCAATAAGAACTGCTTCTGTGGTTGATGCAACAGTTCTCTGTGTGCAGGTAGTTATCTTGGCCCCTGTAAAGCAGAGACCTTTTTATATCCCCAAGCTCTTAAAATCTCTTGTAAGCTTTAAGCAGTTTTGCGCTCTGTTGCTGTTTTTTATGGTATGTTTATTTACTTTTATTATTGGATTTTAAGTTACCACTTCTTGCAAACTGCAAACTTTGTTGTAGGGCGGCCTATGTAAATACTATAAATGTAGCTTAGGGCCAGAACACATCCCTTGCATGAGAAAGGCCCCAGGTTCAATCCTTGGAATCTCCTTTTGCAGGACTGCAAAAGACTTTTATGAACTCTGGAGCGCTGTTGTCAGTCATTGTCGACCAGCCTTTCCTAAGCAGCTGCAACCTTGTGTTCTCTGGATGTTGTTGGACTACAGCTCCCATGAGCTCCAACCAGCATGGCTTAATGGCCAGGGATGATGGGAGTTGTAGTCCAAAACGTTGGAGGGTACAAGGATGAGGAATGCTGGTTTTAAATTACCCAAAGCTCACCAATGCTCATTAATTTGTCTCATCCCTTTTAAAAGTATTCTACTCACCATTGCGATGTTCTGTAGCAGTGAATTCTGTTGCAGTACTAACAATGAACTTTTCTGCAAACCCCACACCTTTTTAATACCGTGCTTCTGGTTGAATCCTGAGCCTTTAAAAAAATGTGCTTAAATTTGGGGCTAGAATTCCCATAATGAGCCCTGGCTCTGAACAGAGCAGATTCCTTGAACTTGCCGAAACTTGTTTGCTTTTCATAATGCTGTCATAATGAGTTAGTAACTGGAGATTTCCAAGGAAGACATTGTTCTGTGACTTGCCAATCAAATTATTGCCTTGGCACCCAATGAATTTGGACGCAGGAGGTGCAGCTACATCCAGCATTCCTTCCAATATTGCTCTCCATCCTGAGCCGTCCATTAATAAACCATTTGTTTCTGAGATTTGTTTCCTGCATCACATTTGTGACGGCTCTAATCTGTTTCCCACTGGCACAAGGTAGGTACCGAGTAGTTAGCGCTTATATGTTCTAAGGCAGGGGTAGTCAACCTAGTGCTCTCCAATTTCTGCTGGACTGAACTCCCATCAGTCCCAGCCAACATGGCCGGGGCTAATGGGACTTGTAGTTCAACAGTATCTGGAGGGCATTGCGTTGGTTACCGCTGTTCAGTGGCTTCTGAATCTGTAGAATTTATGTGAAAGGCCATTAACTACTCTTTGTAGCCATTCCACAATAAGCACATAGCTCCTTCTGCTTCTCTGGTCTGGGTAAAGTGTTTTCCCAGTCCAGCTCCAACATTCTCCCCAGAGTTGCTTTTCAACTCAGTTTCTCAGGTTCCTGGGAGCTTTCTTGGGCCATATTGATGCATGGATCTCTTCAGGTGCACTTATCTTCAACATTTGACCCTTCCTCAGTGAAGCTACTCTTCAGGAGGCACCAGCTAGGGGACCCCCAAGGGAGGTCCCTGAGAAAGGAGGCTCAGAGCCCAGGGATTGGTGGTGGGACACTGTGGAGAGGTCAAAGGGGGACGATGGGGAGGAGGTGCTGGATGCTGAAGGGACAACAAGTTTTAGCGAGCAGGAGGAACCTGTGACAGGAAGCAGGCTGAAGCAGATGAGAATCCCTGGAGTCTCCATCTCCTGCTGTGATAAGCTCCTCCACCCACTGGTCTCCAAGAAATAATAAGCAGGATAATCAGGAGACTGGAAGAGAGAACAGAGGTGCGCAGACACAGTTTGAGACTGCTTGGGAAACTCCTCCAGGAGCCTTGGAAGGGACGGAAGGCAGGGACCTTCAAACTGATTTATAGAGGCAAGACCTACTGGGAAGTGCTGCCGAGTTCTGTGCCATTTCCTTGAATTCCTTGAATCTGCCAACAGAGAGCCTTGCTCCTTTCGTGCTGACTGCATCTGACTCCAGCCCTGACCCTGCTGGGAGTAGCTTGTGCCTCTTGATGGAGTAGATTCAGAGTCTCCAGCTGTTTTTGGACTACAGTTCCCATCATCACTGGTCCTGGTAGCTAGAGATGATTGACGTTATAGTCCAAAATCAGTTGGAGACAGAAGTTTGGGAAACTCTGGAGTAGAGTGTGGGCGGGGGGAGCAGCAGGCCAGAGGTCTTCCAGACCTCTCTATTCATCCCTTGTTCTCCCCAGCCCATGTTCCTTCGGACCACCCCCCTCACTGTCATTATGCCCCTTACAGCAAAGGCAGGTCTAGCGGAGTGCAACCAATTCGGTCGCACCAGGCAGAGGAATTCTAGGGTGCTGCAACTATGATGTCCAGTGTAAGTCGAGAGATGGAGGGGCTGCTGGATTTTGTCGTTGCACAGGGCTCCACTGAAATTTGAGGTGCCAAGGTCTGCCACAGCTTATGGGGAAACTGTTTTCTCATTCCCATTATTTATAAATGCAAGTTTAGATATTTGTGCTTGGTGACACTTTCCTGCTGCCACCCATTCCCTTAGAATGTTTTAAAGACTCCTCGTAGCCTAGATGTGAGATTGAAACCAACACTGGAGTCAGAATGACTAAGGTGGTTTATCAGGGGGATGTTATGTACATAAGGGGACACTGGTATTTATTTTGGGGGTCTTAAATATGCTTGGTGATAGTTTCCAAGGGGTCGAGAGATGCTGTTACTCACCCAGCTTCCAGGTGGCTTTTTGCCTTCGGTTCCCTAAACATTCACTCCAGCCAAAGTTACTCACAACCCTGTTCTGCTACTGGGGATTAGGGCGGGGCAATATATCAATATATTGTCCAAAACCAGTTTGAAGTTCACATCGTGATACTTGTTTTGGAATTTTTGACCTGGCAATATATCACTATTCATGGGGGTTGTTTGTGTGTGCTATGCAAAAATCATGATGTGGGAAAAGCCATGAAGCCAGCCAATGTCTCTGCATAGCTCCATCCTTATTTCGGTATCATGATATAGTCGTACCTCGGAAGTTGAACAAAATCCGTTCCGGAAGTCCGTTTGACTTCCAAAATGTTCGAAAACAAAAGTGCAGCTTCTGATTGGCTGCAGGAAACTCCTGCAGCCAATCGGAAGCTGCAGAAGCCCCTTCGGATGTTCGGCTCCCAAAAGAATGTTTGAAAACCGAAACGCTCACTTCCGGTTTTTGATCGTTTGGGAGCCAGAACGTTCGACTTCTAAGGGGTTCGGGAGCCGAGGTATGACTGTATTGCGATGTTTAGCTGATGATATATCATGATGTTGAAAACCAGATATTGCCCAGCCCTACTGGGGACAATCTTCCTCTGACCCCAAAGCCTTTGCAGTTGTACTTCTGCCTACATGGACACAGTTTAGCTGTTTCTTAAAACCCAGTTGCGTAATCTTCTGGTCAGACCTTTTCTCAAGGCTCCCTCTCAGCCTAACACAGCTCCCTTCTTCTGTTCTTCACCAGCAACAGCTTAATATTAAGGCCTCAGCTATCCACTTTTCCCTCAGCTTTCCCACCCCTCCTCAGCTTTAGCAGTTGGTGTTCTTTTTCCCAACTGACAGTTAACTTGCCCATTCTTCACTGACTAGAACCTCCAGCCAATCACAGCCTGTTATTTCCCAGGCCAACCAGAATGAGTTTACCTGATCCAGGTGACTCACTGTCTCTCTCCCTCCTAATAGAAGCTGTTGCCAGAGAGGTACTACTAACAGTAACATAGCAGCCCAAGGCCTCAAACATTTGGTACTTGCACTCTGACATCAACAAGTAGAGGCAGCACCTTTTTGGCTTCTGCAAAACGCTGGATTTGGGCTTTGCTGAAAGCGTTTGCTATGAAGAGGCTGGAACTAATTTTATTAGTGCTCTGTCTCGGCATCACACAGTTGACTTCAGTTCACTGTATCCAAAAGAATTTGTAAATATTTCTCGGTAAAGTGCCATCTCTTACGTATTTGCTTTACTCTGCTCTCCCTGCCACACGCTGTGACAGCGTAAATGCCACTGAGGACTAGCAACCATCTGATTAAATGATTCTAATCCTGTAACCATCACCCTGTTCTCCCAACTTACACCTGCTTTTCACAGTTCTGTCTCTTTAAGACAATATCCTTCTTCCTGTCCCTAAGCTTCTGGTGCTGTAGCTTGCTTGACTGCCCTGTTGATCCATAAACATCGGAGTAACTTGTATCTGGAAAACACTTTATATTTACTTATCTCTATCTCTAGCATCAGGTTTTTTGGCCCCTCTGGGCACCCTGGAGGGCTAAAGCAATGCTAAGAATGTATGTTCGGTTTGGAATGTTCTGTCCTAATTTTGTTTTCTGATTGGCTTGGGTAACCCTGTAGAGTTCTGAATGCCACTCGAGTACAGACCGGTTTTGCTTGTTGCGCTTCACTCTCTTTCAGTTTTGTCTTGAACACGTTGTGTTGTTTTTTTAAGTAGAGATGGTTTTTAGAAGACATCTGAAGGCAGCCCTGTTTAGGGAAGCTTTTAATGTTTGACAAATTACTGTATTTAATATTTTGTTGGAAGCCGCCCGGAGTGGCTGGGGAAGCCCAGCCAGATGCGCGGGGTATAAATAATAATAATAATAATAATAATAATAATAATAATAATAATAATAATATCTTTATTGTCATTGCCCCCTCTCGGGGACAACGAAATTACTTGAACCCATTATTATTATTATTATTATTTGGTGTAAAATACACTGTCCCCCCCCCCATCTTTTTTCGACCGGTTGGCGGCTGCTCTCTTGAGTCTTGCGCAAGAAGATTTCCCCATCACCTACTGCCTGGTCTTGAATGCAAAGCATACACTATATCACTGAGCTAAATAAGGTTGTGTTGCTGGCCAACCCAGCAATGGAATCTGCTAAGAATTTGGGAGTGGGCACATTATCACAGAGGATAGGGCTGTTCCATCTTCACTGTCAGGGGCATAGCAAGGATTTTGGTTGGTGGGGCAAAAAGTTTGTTGAGCTTTTTTTTGGGGGGGGGGAGATTGCCTCCTAAAGCTTCCGCTGGGGTGGAGCAGAGCCTCGGTTAATTGAGTACTTTAAATGCTTTTCAATTTTTTTGTAGATGGGGGGGATCGCCCCCCACCCGGCCCCCTCGGCTACACCCATGGTCAGTTGGGTTCAAGTCCAGCTTTCAAGCTTTTCGTAGGCATCAGTTTTGCCATTGTTTTGCCAGGGGAGTTTTTAATGTTTGATGTTGTATCGTGTTTTTAATATTCTGTTGGGAGCCGCCCAGAGTGGCTGGGGAAACCCAGCCAGATGGGCGGGGTATTATTATAAATAAATAAATAAATAAATAAATAAATAAATGTATGTGAGAACAAGATGCTGAACTAGATAGGCCTTTGGCCTTCTTAGATTCTTAAAGGTAGGGAGAGGGCTGAGAGATGTTCGCAGGGAAGCTTGATCCATTTGCCGCCTCAGCCTCTGGGAGAAGTGGTGCATGAATGGAACAAATGTTCTTGTGAATGGCATATATATATATATATATATACAGTTCCATTCTGGTCCCAGGGTATGGCCTCAAGACATGTGAGGCCACCACTCTTGCCGAAGCTAAGCAGGTCTGGGTTGGGTCTGTTCCTGGATGGGAGACTGCTTGAGAAGGAAGTACATGTACACTGCCTTGGTTTGGGGGGGAGAAGGCATGGTGCGGGGAGGCAGGGTATAAATACTGGAAAAACTAGAAAACGAAATGAATTCTCTCCATCTTCTTTCCTCACAAAGCTCTGCTTATCCCTACACACCAATATGAAACCCACCACCATGGAGATCCTGCTGCTTCTCTTGGCTGGTAAAGTTCTCAGAATTGTCCTCTCATCTTCTGCTCCCTTCCCTTCCCCACCCCCGTGAAGCTGGCACTGAAGCCGGTGCCTGTATCTTAATGCTATTCAGGGCCAATGAGAGCTGTGGGTGGGATGCCCTTCCGCAACCTAACCATGTTAGGCTTCTGCACTGCAAAGGGCAGCTGTGAGTAGGGAACTGAAAGCTGGGGGGCTGTAGTTATGCTATCAAATTACAATAACTCTTTTCGTTTTCTTCCGTAGCATTCCCTGTCCTGGGGGCCAATGATCCTACTGGTGAGTAGCTGTTGGTACCCCCTGTTTGTTTTTGGGGTTTTTGTATATATTGCTATAGATGTGGCAAAGGGGCTCCTTAACAAGGATGGAGAACCTGTGGTCTTTCAAATGTTGGACTTCCAACACCAATTGGCACAGCCAATGTTCAGAATAGCTCAGGACCACAATACCTTGAGGACCATTTCTCTCCATATGAACCAACCCAGACCCTGAGATCTTTGTGTTCAAAGAACAGTCAGCAACACACCTGGGTGCTTATTAGAGGGCTGTTTTGAGGTGTGAATCCTAAGGCTAGGATGTTCTAACGTCTTTCTTCCTCTCTCTTCAGATCCAAACAGCCCCTTTTATTACGGTAAGTTTGAGTCATTCTTGGCAACACCGTATAATCCATCCTGAATCTTCTGGCCAAGAGCAATTGTACATAAACAGATGGTGTACTTGTTTACAATAGGAAGGAATTGCCATGTTTCATCTGTCTTTTGTGCAAGAGTGCTAATCGTACAATGGAACACATCCACCCCAGCTCCTTGAAACCCTTAGTCCTATTCTGTATTTATCCCCTGCAACTCCTGATCACAACTACAAGTTCTTTTAAATGTTTCTCACTGAGTAGTTCCTTAAGACGACTCTTCCATAACTCCCTGCCTAATAAAAATCACCAGAACATCCCTGATTGGTGGATATTGAGTGGGTGGGAAAGAGGTTTATAGATTAGTGGGAGAGAATGGAGTGAAGATGCAAGTATCCTAGACAAGACCAAACCTCTCCTCTTTCCTCCTGCAGACTGGTACTCGCTGCGTGTTGGCGGTTTGATCGTTGCTGGTGTACTCTGTTTTCTGGGAATTGTTATCCTGCTGAGTAAGTGAATGCAGAAATTTGTGGGGTGGGAGGGAGGGAGGAAGAGTTGGTTTAGAGGCTATTAGCAATTGCTTATACAGTTTGGCTTAGGTGCTAAATCTGTGTCTGGGCTACACCACTGCAGTGCAGAGATGTGTGAGCACCACCAGTTATCCTTCCATGCAGAAAACTGGCACATTCTATAGAAAGCTAGGCTTAGAACATTTCTGTCATAAGAGGTCTGTTCTGTGTGGAGGAGCATGCAATCCTAGGTGCCTTCACACTGCAGTATTTTATTCATTTGCAAAAAAATAATTACACTGCCCTTCATGCAGATCTCAAGGCAGATCACAACAGCAATGAATTATTATTTAGTTATTATTCATTGAATGCATACCCCAGCCTTCCTCCAAAAGGAGCCCTGGGTGGCAGCATGAAGTGCTTCAGCCGCAGACACCCGATTGATTGATTGATTGATTGATTGATTTATGTATGTTCATTCACGTATATTTTCAGTGCTGCTGTTCAGACAGAATGGTTTCCACTGTAGTCTGCACCCATAGTAACAGCAACAGTAAAATCATTTTAGAAAATGAAATAGGTGTCAATTTGGGCTCAGCTTTAGAGAGAACCTTATCGCTCACTGTCCAAGTACCCCTGCCGTTGCAACACGATTTTTTTTGACAGATAATGAGTCATACCCAACTAAGTTAAAATCTGAGTAGACCCATTGAAATGAATGTACCCAAGTTAACCGTGTCCTTTAATTTCAGTGTGTCAGCTGTGAGCATGACTAACAATGGATACAACTCAATACGTCTATTATTTTTGTATTTACTTACTGAGAATGGCTTGGGTCCAATATTCTCTGCCTGCTATCACAAGGGCGAGTTCCAACATTGAGCAACAGAGGGATCCAGTGCCATGGATTGCGCAATCTATAGTGCAATGATGTTACCAGCAACCTGCTGTTGCATTTTCTTGTGCAGCATACCATATTTTTTGCTCTATAGGACTCACTTTTTCCCCTTCAAAAATTAAGGGGAAATGTGTGTGCGTCCTATGGAGCGAATGCAGGCTCCTTGGCTTCAGCGATAGCAACGCGAAGCCTCCGAAATGCAGAGGGAGTGCTCCGGAGGCTTCGCGTTGCTTTTGCTAAAGCCTGAAGGGGCTCCGTTTCTCCTGCCGCTTCGCTGAAGGGGGTGCTGAGCAGAGAGGGGGAGAATTTTTTTTTCTTGTTCTCCCCCTCTAAAACAAGTTGCGTCTTATGGTCGGGTGCGTCCTATAGAGCGAAAAGTACGGTAGTTTCTCTGGCATAAAGCATTTCTGTAGTGGAACAAGTACTGTGTACCTTTTAAGTGACTTTAACTACATTGGATGCAACCCATCATCCTCTGGCAGAGTGATTTTTGCTCTTCAAACAGAGCAGCAAATGGATAGTTACTTAATTTATTATTGTCGTATTTTTTACTACCAGGAGAAGCAGTTGTGGAATAACTTGATCAGCCTTGCTTACTGGCAACCTTAACTTGGAAAGGAGAGGGCACTGTTTTGGGAAGGGGAACACAACATGTCCCATTTTGAGCCAGCTCCATCACACAGAGATACCATATATCAGATCAACCATTGGCCTCTGTAGCCTATGACAGCTTTCTATAACTGGGAGCCCTGGTCTACAACTCCCCCCTGCCCCATACTGGCTGTGGCTGATGGAAGTTGTAGTCGAAAACAGCCAAAAGGCAGCCAATTGGGGAAGGCTAGCCTAGAGTCTCTGTGGCTGCAGCTCTCCAAATATCTCAGGCCGTGGTCTTCCCTGCCCACCCCTGCTCCCTGAGATGCCAGAGGGCCGAAGCAGGTCTCACTTCCCCGTGCAAACCTTATGCAAGACACGTGCATTTTGTCAGCCGCTGCTGATGGCTAATTTGCCAAATCCTTATGCTGTTTTTCATTCTCTCTTCCCAGGTGGAAAGTGCAAATGCAAACCTAAGAGGAAAAACAGGTATGATGAAATCGCTCCCATAGGTCGTAGGGTGGCAGGAGGGAGATGGCAGGCACTGTGGGTGGCAAATTAATAGGTGGCAAATTTGAAGGGGTATGATTCTGGAGACAGTAAAGTCCTATTCCCGCGATCTTAAAACTGGAAGGAGGAATGTTGATGATGGTCTGTGGCTTCAACCTTATTAACTTGTCCTCTTCCTTTGTAGTGTCCACACCATGCAAAAGCTCCCGCTTGCAGGTAAGTGCTCCTTTGGGGCTGGAGAAGCGATGGGGGGCAGGTCTACTGAAAATGCCTTATTCACCCCTGCTGGGGACAGCAAGGATTAACATTTCTTGAAGTGGATCGTGGGTGGAATGTGAAGCTGCTGCGACTTCAGCCTGGAAGCCTGAGTGGCCTTCATCGCATGCACCAGGCCAACGGAGAACCGGGATCCCAAGTGAGATTTCTAAGCGGGAATAGATTTTGCAGCAGAAAAGAGAACCATGCAAATGCTTGCAGCATCTGGGCATGAAATACCACATGGCCATTACCTCCAGAACTGTCATGCAAAGAATCCCAATCCTGCGTCGCCGGTTATATAAAAGTGCTGTGTCCTGCCCCTCGTTGGAATCCACCCTGTGAGAAGGGTATTGTGAGGGAGACGATAGGGAGAGCTGAGGGGTGCATTTAACTATTTTGCCCTCTGGTGGCAGCTGCAGAGTGCTTGGCTGCAGCATTGCCTGAGCAGGAGGCTTTTTTGGGCTTGCTAAAGATGCCATCAGATCTTTGCCCTGAAGCAAAACCTGAAGTACATTTGCAACGGCTGTGGAAATAATTACCCGTCCATCGCCATACAGTTCCAGAGCAGGTCACAACAATGTGGTACCTTGGTTCTCAAACTTAATCCGTTCCAGAAATCCGTTCCAAAACCAAAGTGTTCCAAAACCAAGGCGTGCTTTCCCATAGAAAGTAATGCAAAATTGATTCATCTGTTCCAGACTTTTAAAAACAACCCCCAAAACAGCAATTTAACATGAATTTTACTATCTAATGCGACCATTGATCCATAAAATGAAAGCAATAAACAATGTCACACAATCATTCAATCAATCAGTAGCTGAACTGGGTTCCAAAGAGTTACAAAAAAAAGAGCCACAAAACAGAAACGCAAAATAAATAGCAAAAACAGACAGACCTCAGCGTAACACTCAAATCGGAAGCGTAACACTCAAAACGGAGCACGTTCGGCTTCCAAAGAAAGTTCGCAAACCAGAACACTTCCGGGTTTGCAGTGTTTGGTTCTAAGTTGTTTGAGTACCAAGGTGTTTGAGAACCAAGGTACCACTGTACATTAAAAACACTCTGAAACAAGTTACAGTGTGAGCTAGAGGAGGTCCCAAAATATATGTATCTCAAGTGCAAAGGCAAGGGTGAAGAGATGCCTTCAGCCTATAATGAAGGTGCCAGGCACTCTTCTGTGGGGAGGGAATTCCACAACTTAGGGGCTGCCCTGGAAAATGCCTTCTCATAAGACAGACAGACACACACACACACACACACACACACACACACAAAATTCTAAGGGCCATGGAATGACCAAGAGGGTCTCCTCTGCTGATCTTAACACCTGAGAGGGTCTGTAGGAAAGGAGGGCGTCTTTTGGATATTTAGGGGCCTAAGTCGTTTGGAGCTTCAAACGCTACAATGAGCACAGTGAATTGGGCACAGAAGTGAACTGGTAACCAGTTACAAGGGTTGTATTCACACACACACACACACACACACACACACACACACAACTAAAGTGAAACTTGGAGGTTCTTTGTGAGGCAAAACATTGAAGAACTTTTGAGGGAAGTGTCTTAACACCAGTAAAAATGGTGCGTGTGTGTGTTCATGTGCACACTTTGTTCAGCACAGGTTTTGGCAAAGGAAGGTAGACAGTTCTGAATTCTGTTTTGGCAAGAGAAGGTATCTTAAATATGCTGTGCTATCTAGTTCTCCCTCTCTCTCTCTATCTCTCTCTCCTGTAGGAGAAGCCAGTGAATGCTGAGTGAAGATAATGACTGCTCCCACTAACATACCAGCCATACCTGACTCCTCTCTCAATTGATGTAACACACTGGATCTTTCAATGCTTTCTGGGCTCTCACACCTGTATTAGGTTTTGTTTTGTTGGTTTTTTTTTAAAAAAGAGACATATAATAAAATTCTGGTGTTTTTCCTGAAATGGATGGTCTTGGGCTATGCGCAGATGATTCTGATTTAAGGCAACAATGAGGGTCCTCTCTCTCTCTCTCTCTCTCTCTCTCTCTCTCTCTCTCTGGCCCTTGGGACAATTCCCAGGCCACCTGCTCCCCCAAGGCCACCCCCCCGGCCTTTCTTCACATCCACTTTGTGTGCTTTTGCCTGGCTGGAATATGTCCTTGAATGTGAACAATGCCTCTTGCCAGCCTGGAGGGAGGACAAAAAGAAGTGTATGAAGTCTACTGTACAAAAAAATTGTGTCCATGTTTATCCTTGGTCCCATGTGACATGTGATCCTTGGAAGGCTGCCCAAATGGGGATATGGTGGCCCTCAGGTTGAATTAAGGCCCAGACATAAGGCGGCATGTCCAGAGACCAGAAGCCCACCACTGAAGTTTAGCTGTTGTCACTACACCATGAGAGAGGGGAAGCCCAGTCTTCAAAAGTTGGTGCCTTTGCCGTAGAAATTCCCACTGATTTAGTCAGTGTGTGAAGATGTTGCATGTAGAAGATGAAACTGGAGGAAGGGAGGCTTGTGTTTTGCAGGAAGCATGGGCCATTTCCAAGAGAGTGCTATCCAATGTTCTAAGACAGGAGTGGGGAACCTATGGGCCTTCAGTTGTTGGGACTCACAACTCCTGTACAGATCTAGACCATTAGTCCAACTAGGCTGGCAGTGTCTATGCTCCATTAGCAGCTGTCCAGGGTTTCAGACACAGTCTTTCTCCCAGTCCTACCTAGAGATGACAGCGATTGAACCTATGACCTTCAACATGCAAAGCAGATGCTCAACCACAGCCCTTCCCTAAGTTGGAAGGATCACATCCTTAGGGCCTTACCCTGTTTTAGTGTCTTCCAAGCTGCACGGAGCCTGGAAGCTGAAATCATTTCTGGGTTACACAATTCACAGTTTTGCAAATTTGTAGTTCATCACCCAAGGTACCGTGTCTCTTAGTGGCAGCCCAATGGCACCTCTGGCATTTACTTCCTTGCGATCTCCACTAGCCCCCGCTCACTTGCTGTCTGTGGACACTCTTGTTCCAAACACTTTTGTTTCTTAATTGCAAGGCATTACTTGAACAATTTTCTGCTGGCTGAAAGTTTACAGCTGATGCGCTTCCAAATGTTGCTTACTGCAATGTACTCTGGCTTAATTGCTTTGAGCTGTAAGCCGCTTTGGGAGGGTTTTGTCCTAAAAGGCAAGATATAGCTATCCAAAAATGAAGTGAATAATAAAAAAAGCATGTTGTACAGAGCAAACTCTCCTTTATATTGCTGCCTGTATGCATGCAAGGCTACTAGAAAGATCCCAGTAGAAGGAAAAACAACGCTAACATCACAGGATCCAGACTTCATATTTTTATAGTAGATCTCTGCTGCTTTCTCTTCATTTGACAATTTATAGCTGCGTCTCTGCGGTTCTTAAATCCTTGAATACGAAGGCTTGGGAAGCAGGTGTATTGCTGCAAAACATTAAATCCAGAGGCACTAGGAAGATGGCCTCAAATGGATCTTGCACAAGTAAAAGAAGTGGTGCTGTGAGCAACTTTGGCATGCCTTGTGGATGGATTCTCTGTCCAGTTTGGTCAAGGCGTGTGTAGCAGATTTGTGAAGCTGGGAATTACGTAACCGAGATCACAATTTTTATCTTTGTCGACCTTGAGGTATCAACTGCTCCTTGAACTTTAATCACAATATAAAACGCAAGCGTCTGCTGGAAATGTCTTCCTGTTTCAGAATTGGTTCTAGCTTTGCACATCCTCCAGCCAACATGGCGACTTCCGGATGTTGCTGAACTGCAACTCCCATCAGCCCCAGGGAGCCTATCCATAGCCAGGAATTATGTGAGTCGTAGTCCACAGCATGGGGAGGGCCAAAGGTTTCTCATGCCTGCTGTATCCATTTAGCCACTGCCAGTGGCTAGGGATCATGATTGGACAGTGTTTTTGTGCTCACGTCCTGCTGGAAACCAATGCATTTTGCTGGCCACTTTGGGAACACAATATTGGGATTAGGTGGGCCTTTGGCCTGGTCCTGCAGGGCTCTCATGTTCTTGAACTTGCAGGAGGTTTCCTGGAAAATGCAACGGTGGCAACACAGCAGTGCACTCTCTTCAGAGTAACTCCTCCCCAGCTCCCCCCATGGAGTCTAGGTAAAGGGTAAAGGGACCCCTGACCATTAGGTCCAGTCATGACTGACTGTGGGGTTGTGGCGCTCATCTCGCTTTATTGGCCGAGGCAGCCGACGTACAGCTTCCGGGTCATGTGGCCAGCATGACTAAGTCGCTTCTGGCAAACCAGAGCAGCACACAGAAAAGCCGTTTACCTTCCCGCACTTTGACATGCTTTCGATCTGCTAGGTTGGCAGGAGCAGGGACCGAGCAACGGGAGCTCACCCCGTCGTGGGGATTTGAACGGCCGACCTTCTGATCAGCAAGTCCTAGGCTCTGTGGTTTAATCCACAGCGCCATCCACATCCCTGACCCCATGGAGTCTAGCATGCAACAAACCTGGCAGCACAGTACAGTTGTGCCTGGGCACCCCCCCTCCTTGATATGATTATTGGCACAACCCACCTGTTGTTGCAGTTGGGAAGAAGGTGCACAGCAATCAATACTACTCATGAGCCCACGAACAATATACTATTTTTATTATTATTTACATTGGTCGCATGTTGTGGGACCCCCACGTCATGAATGGGAGACAGAAGAAGGTGGTGGTCTGCCTCTGTCGGAGAAACAGCCTCTGCCCAGGTGATGCCAGCTCAATATCCTCATGATTCCAGTAAGAGCATGTACTCCTTGCAGCCCAGTGCTGCCCACTACTGGAAGAAGGTTGATGGATTTGAACAACATGCTGGTTATTTACAGGTAAAAGGATAAATGCTGTACTTAAGATGCATGGCAGATCTCCCTGGAGCCTTTCTCAGTTCTGTAGTCTCCTTTGCTCACCCATCCTATCAGTGAGTCCAGCCTACCCTGTGCCCCCTTGGTTTTCTCCCCCTGACCCACATCAAAAGGAGCAGGGGTACCTCATGTGCTTGAAAGCTAAGCTTGTGCTTTAGTTGTGCTTTAAGAACCAGACACTGTGTCGTGCCTAAAAATATTCAAAAAACCATAAGACTGAAAACGGCCATTAAAAACACATTTGATGCAACCCAGCGGTCAATAATTGCAGGTGTCTCATTGAATGCCATTGACACTTGCTTCCATAGAACCATACATGGAATTCTGCAGTTTTGTCTCAATGGAAACCTAGAATGGGACTTTGCAGCGGCCGATTAAATGTCACGGATTTCAATGACATAGCGCAATCCTAGACCCAGGTGTAGGTCCCATTGAGTTCCACGGGTTCATGCTCCCAGATCAGTGGGTATAGGGTTACAGCTTACCTTTTTCTGGATTGCACAAATTTTATTTAGAAAACAACAACCATGCATTTGAAAAGGAGGGGAAATAATTTGTAGTAAAAACAACAAGCGAGCAGAGAAATTAAGCAAGGGGTAACGGTTTGCACTGAAACCTTTTAAAAAAAGACAATAAAAGTTGACTTGGGGAGGGAAAACACAAGCCTTCATCCACGTTAGTGAGGAGGAACAGTATTTAAATGGAGAGCATCCATGCTTTAAGCGGGGGGGGAAACGACCGGGAACAAAATTCGGATTGATTTTAAGCAAGGTTTGCCTCTCCAAATCTGCACGCCCCCATCTGTGAAGATGCTCAGTTTAGCCCCACTGTAAAGCATTGTGGGCTTTTGGTCCTGCAATCTCCAACATCCTTTGTTCTAGCGGTTGTTTTTTTGTTTATTTTTTTAAGCATTCTGTGGACTGTTCCTGTTGCCATTATTTTCACGTGCTAGTGAACTGTGGCTGTTCAGTTTGCCTGCCTCCCACCCACTGGCTAGCTGTTACCCAGTCCTCTCCACCCTTCTTTGCCGCTGGAGAATTGCACTCTCAGCAGCGTCTTGCTTCCCGTCCTGCCTTCCTAGTAGTTGCCTCTGGCACTGCACTTCCTCCAGGGGCTGGCTCCTCTCCTGCCCTTCCTCTCCCCATGGTGGCTGCCTCTTCTCCTTGACACCCCCAACCCCACCACCGCCAGGCTCAGGCACTCTGATCGTTGATGACATGCCGGTAGATATGCGTTTGGCCCTTGAAGCTGGAGGCGATGAGGAAGTCCTGGTTGTCGATGCTGAGGTGGGCGAAGGAGCGCGGGGCCTGGGTGCTCAGCTCTTGGAAGTGCTGGAAGAGCCCTGTGACGGGGTCATAGAGGTACACTTTGCTGAAGGAGTAGTCGTTGCCTAGGAAGGCGTAGCGGTAACCGGCGATGCTCAGCGGCTGGAAGACCATGGAGCCGCGGGAAGGCATCTGCTGGACATCTCGGAACATGGAGCCGTCCCAGTGCATCACCTGCGGGTGGCAGAGAGGAACGTGAGCTCAGGTGCCCTTGGAAAGATGGAGACTCCAGCAAAGTACAACACAGGGTTGGATATGCTCGAACTCAGCCCAGAATACCTCAAGGAGCATCTCCACCCCCATTGTTCAGCCCGGGCACTGAGGTCCAGTTCCAAGGGCCTTCTGGCGGTTCCCTCCCTGTGAGAAGTGAGGTTACAGGGAACCAGGCAGAGGGCCTTCTCAGTAGTGGCCCCCACCCTGTGGAACGCCCTCCCATCAGATGTCAAGGAAATAAACAACTATCTGACTTTTAGAAGACATCTGAAGGCAGCCCTGTTTAGGGAAGCTTTTAATGTTTGATGTTTTATTCTATTTTTAATATTTTGTTGGGAGCTGCGTAGAGTGGCGGGGGAAACCCAGCCAGATTAGTGGAGTATAAATAAAACAACAACAACAACATTAATGATATAATATTATCATATCCTACTTCTAATTGAGCCAAGAACTGGGTGATTGATGTACTTAAAAAGACCTGTGACCAGGACAGGATAACAAATTCATTCATTTCTTACCAGTCACTGGAATTTGGGCAGTCCCACGTAGGGAACTGATGGGTTTGGGGCTGATAAGCCATGGTTTATTGGGTCAAGGGTAGGCCTTGTGCCAGGGTAGCTCCTTATTCCCTCACATAAACAACCACTCTTTGTCCTTTTCTGTATAAAGCACAACAGGTGCTTGAAGATGCTGCCATATCATAGTCTCCATTCTAAACACACTGAGTTTCTTCAACACAGGACCATCTTCACTGCCCTCCTCTGAACCGCAACCAATTTGTCTGCTACTTTCTTAATGTGCAGCACCCAGAAATGGGCACTTTACACCAGATGAGGTCTGGTTAATGTGGAATAAGTGGCATTTCTTTGCCATGGCTTGGAAACTGTGGTTCTACTAATGCAGCCTAATGTGTCTGAAAGCAGACTTCAGGAGCACTCCATATCTACTTCCCTGCTCAGGGCTTCCTTTACCTCTAGGCTGCCAGGTTCAACACCCACCACACCTCAACATTCAGAAACAGGCGGTGCTGTAAATGAGAGTGGACTAAGGGCAGTTTCAACACCTTTCCACCGAGCATAAGCACATTCCCCCACTGCAGGGTTGAAGAAACCCTGGCCCTCTAGACCAGTGTTACCCAAACTTGGGTCTCCAGCTGTTTTAGGACCACAATTCCCATCATCCCTGACCATGGGCCCTGTTAGCTAGGGATGATGGGAGTTGTAGTCCAACAACAGCTTGGGCGATCCAAGGTTGGGAAACCCTACTCTAGGCATTGTTCAACTACAACCACCATTGCCCACGCTTGCTGGGGCTGATGGGAACTGTAGCTGTAGCAACATCTGGAAGGCCAAAGATTCCCCACACCTGTCCTACTGAGAAGCAAATTGGGATTTGGTGACGATTCCGCCAGCCTCACCTTGGAGTCACCAAGGAATCGGGTCAGGCAAACGTAGACATCCTCCTTGACTTTGAAGTGCTTGACGGCATAGACATCGTCCATGTCAGGGATGTCCGTGCGGCGGACAAACTGCTGCTTATTCCACTGGTAGACGACAGGGCGCTGAGAGCTGCTGGCCAAGATGAGGTGGGGTTTGCCAGCAATCTCCAGGAACTCGGCATCTGTGTCGCGATACCAGGGGTGCAGAGACTGATGCGAGTAGAAGCCATGCCCGTTCCAGCGATACAGCGTAGTGGAGCCGGCCTTGGAGCTGTCGGCCATGATGAAATACCAGTCTCCCTCCACGCGGAAGACCTCAATGTCGTTGGGCTTGCGGATGCGGGAGCCGTCGATGGCCTGCATGTGCACAAAGCCCCCTGCCGCTGCTTCATGCCGCTTGTAGATGTGCGAGCCTCCGAACAGCTGAGCCACTACCACAAAGAGGTGGCCGTCGATCACCAGGGGTTTGCAGACCACCGTGGACGAGCCTAGGAAGTGGAGACGGTGTGGAGAGAACGAATGGTGACCTGCTCCTTTGCGTGATGTTAGAGAGGCTACAGTTGAAAGAAACAGCAGCTATGGAGAAGGCCCAATGGAACACAGACAAAATGGCGGACGGGTGGGCAAGTGTTCAGTGTCATACTACAGAGACATGGCTTCCGTAAGAAGGAAAACATGAATGATCTTTAGGGCTGGACGATATCTGGTTTTCAACATCGCAATATATTGCCAGCTAAACATCATGATATATCTATCATCTATCTATCTATCTATCTATCTATCTATCTATCTATCTATCTATATCTATCTATCTATCTATCTATCACGATGTCTGAAATAAGGATGGAGCTATGTAAAGGCATTGGGCTGGCTTCACGGTTTCCCCCCGCATTGCGATTTTTGCATGGTGCGCACACACAAACATCACAATTCGCGATATATTGCCAGGTCAAAAATTATGACGCCTATATCAGAATACGAACCTCAAACTGGATGATATATTGATATAACGCCCAGCCCTAATGATCTTATCCCATAGAACGTTCCCATAGAACACAAGTAGGGAACGTACATTCCCCCAGAGGTTGCTGGGCTGCAACTCCCACCATGTCTGACCATTGGCCATGCAGGCAGGGGCTTATGGGAATTGGAGTCCAACAGTGTCTGGGTGTGTGTGTAGGGGTTTGCCATCCCTGGCCTCACACCTCAAACCCCAGCCAGCCTATTTAACACTAGCAGCTACATTAGAGTCCTTCCCTCGCTGCACCTGGGACACAATGAGCCTTCCTACAAACATTAACTCTCAAGCTTTCTCCCACACTCATGTATTGTTGCTGACCTTGTCCATTAATAAGGATCATAGAAAACCGCTTTTACTTTCTGACCATCTAGCCCAGTATTGTCTGCAATGATTGACAGCAGCTCTCCAGGGATTCAGGCAAGGGAACCTTCCCAGTCCTACCTGGAGGTGCTGGGGATTGAACCAGGGACCTCTGGCATGTCAAGCCAACACCCTCCTACTGAGCTAAAGCTCTTCTGCCTCCCAGGATGTAAGGCAGGGTCTCTAATAGAGCCAGGAGAGGAAGTGGGTGCATAGCTCACCGTTAATGCTGGCATAGGTGCGGAATTTCCCGGCCACATGGTCCCACTCCAAGAAACTGCAGCGGCCAGTGAAGGGCTGGGCAATGACCAAGTTCTGTTCCTTGTTGTTCATGAAGGTTTCCACCGAGAGCGACTGCTCAGGTAGCATGTCGAAGAGAACAAGGTCTGCAGGAAAGAGGGTGGGGGTTAGAACTTGAACAGGAAAGGACCTTCTCTGCTTCTATTTGCTTCAACTGTCCTGAGTGGGGACAACTCAGCTGGCTGAAACACTATTAATCAATAAGGGCATGTTCCCCAGGCTTGCCTTAAACACCCACCCACCCACATCACAGACTCTTTGTATTTATTTACAGTACTGCTTTTAAACCCTCAGGCACACATTTCTTTATCTGCCTCTCAGAACTCTCCCAAATCAACTTTTAAAGACATCTAGAGCCATGGCCACCACATCTCATGGTGGCAAATCCCACCAGGTGACAAAAGTGTTTCCTTTGGTCTGCCCTGCACTGATGCCCCCCAAAATTCAATTGGACAATCCCAACTTCTGGTGCAGGGTTTCTCAAACATGGGTCTCCAGCTGTTTTTGGACTACAACTCCCATAATCCCAAGCTAACAGGACCAGTGGCCAGGAATAATGGGAACTGTAATCCAAAAACAGCTGTTCTAGTGATCTGAAAGGAGAAAAGCTTCTCTTCTATCCTCTTTCCCCCTACACCATACATAATCCTGATCATGTTTGTCACCCACGACAGCCATGAAGAACCTAAGAACCATAAAAGTACTCATCCTAGATCAGACCAAAAGGCTTATCTCAGGGGTGAGAAACCTGTGACTCTCCAGATGATCCTGGACTACAAATCCTATCATCCCTAACCACTGGCCATCCTGGCTGGGCTGACAGGAGTTGGAGTCCACTAGCATCATGAGGTTCAAACCCCTCAAGTATTCGAGTCCAGTATCCCAAACCAGATGCCATTAAGAATCCCACAAGCAGGGAAGCTGAAGGCAAGGCTGAAACCAAACAACAACAACAATAACATTAATACCCCACCCATTTGACTGGGTGGCTTCCAGCAAAATATAAAGTAAAAATAAAATAATAAATAATATAATGTCAAACATTAAAAACTTCCTGATACAGGGCTGCCTTCAGATGTCTTCTAAAAGATGTGTAGTTCTTCATCTCCTTGACATCTGATGGGCGGGCAACCTGACTGCTCAATCAGCAAACACCTGCTATATGTGAAAACCATTGGTGCCAACTCCCTGGGGCCCTGGGTGCCCAAGCACCCATAAAATTCCCCATGAAGGTGCCAGGCACCCACAAATTTCAGTGCCAGGGCCATGCACAATCAATGGCCCCGGGTACCCACAGTCGTGGAGCCAAGCTGGCACTCCTGTTGAAAACAATGACAGGAGAGTGGCAGAAGAAAACAGACTGGAGGGGCTGGAATAAGAGGACAGGGAATCCCAAAAGAACTGTAGCAGGTGGGGGTTCTTGTTTATTTTGCGTGTTTATATACTGCTTTGCATCAGACAAGACCCAAAAGTGGTTTACAAAATCAGTGGCGGAGCAAGCTGATTGGGCACCTGGGGTGGTGCACATGCCCTGTGCCCAGGGGCGGGGCCAGCCGGGGCAGGACACTTCGGAGTCTGCCTGCCTCCTCCCACTCAGCTGCCCTACAGCTGAGGGGAAGGCGGCGAGCAAACCGTTTGGGGCAGCGCGGAGCCTGCGGGCGCCTGAGCCACCGCGTCACTCCCAGGAGAGGTGCATGGCTCCGGTACGCTGCAGGCCCTGTGGTGAGTGCCGCCCAGCATTTTGTCACCCCCCTCAGTGGTGACACCTTGGCTGGCCCGCCCCCACCGCGCCCCCTTCCTCCACCTCTGTACAAAATGTCTTGGGCCGTCCTTGAGTGAAGGTGGTGGTGGGGACCCTCTTCCGGGTGGGGGAAGCGCAGGGGAGAAAGCAATGACCTACCTGTAGTGATGCAGTTGAAGCCTGCAGGGCGGAGGTCGCTGATTTTGGTGCGGTTCAGCTCCGGCGGTGACCGGCACTCCATGGGCTCCACCTGGGCGTTGGTCTCGCCCAGCCACTCCACCAGCCATTTGAGTTTGCAGTCACAGTGGAAAGCATTTCCCCGCAAGTCCCTGCCAGGAAAGAAGCCAGTTTGGGATCAGCACTAGGGTGAGGGCAGCCGAAATGTGGACAGTGTTATCATTGTTGGATTAGATTCCTGCATTGCTGGGGGTTGGACTAGATGACCCTCAGGGTCCCTTCCAATTCTACAATTCTATGGAGTTTCAGTTCAAAAGCTTCTGAAGGGCACCATGTTGGCTATCCCTGCCCTCTTCCCTTGCCCTGCCCCAGCCTTGCTCCCTCCCTTCTTACAGCATAGTCAACTTTTGCATCCTTTTGTAATTAGGTTAGGATGGTGAACATAGCTTGGGGTGGCACTGTTTTGAAAACTGTCGCTGCTTCAGCAACTGTGCCCACAATTAGCCGAGCAAATTAATCTCCACCCACGCAGAGCTTGTGACATTCGGTCCTCCCCTTTGGCTTTCCTTTGCAAGAGACTCCAATGCGCTTTTGATTGCCCTCCTTGCCAGCAGCGGAGAGGTAACTAAATCACTATGGGCACTTAGAATCCAAGAATTGTAGAGTTAGAAGGGATTTCACCCCCTGCAATGCAGGAATCTCCACTGAAGCATCCATGGCAGATGGCCATCCAACTTCTGCTTAAAAACCTCCAAGGAAGCAGACTCCACAACCTCCAAAGGGAGACCATTCCACTATCAAACAGCTCTTACTGTCAGAAAGTTCCTCCTAATGTTTAGCCAGAATCTCCTTTCTTGTAATTTGAAGCCACTGTTCCGAGTGCCACCTCCAGAGCAGGAGAAAACAAGCTTATTCCATTTTCCATATGACAGCCCTTGATGTATTTGAAGATGCCTATCGTATTTCCTCTTATCCAGACTAAACATACCCAGCTCCTTCAACCATTCCTCATAAGGCTTGGTTTCCAGACTCTTGATCTTCTTGGTCACCCTCCTCTGCATACATTCCAGCTTGTCAATATCCTTTTTAAATTGTGGCGCCCAGAACTGGACACAATACTCCAGGTGTGGCAGAATATGACTTCCCTATACTTCTGATGATGAAGCCTAAAATAGCATTAGGGGTTTTGTTTTGTTTTGTTTTTTGCTGCTGCGTCACACTGTCGACTCATGTTAAGCTGTTAGACAACGTTAGCTATTTCAAGAGCATTCCTTCTGACTTGTTTGTGAGGAGGTTAGATGAACTTGTGCCAAAGGAAATATTGTCCTGTGCTTTCTCATACATTCCCTCTCACTTTTATTATGGCAAGACGTCTGATCTTTTGAGGGAAGGGGGTTCATAGCGCAAGACCACCCAACCAACTCTAATGGTGGCAACCTGACTTTGCCAGGAAGCAACTGAATCCCACCCAAAATTAGTGACTGCCTGGAAGTGCCCCACATCCCCCATGTACTCCACACCCACACCCCCCCCTTAGCCCCACACTCACACTGAAGTCAAAGCATCTAAGCCCTGGAACAGGTTCCTTGGTAAGGTCTGCAGGTTATTGTTAGCCAAATTCCTGTGGGCAAGAAGAAGAAGAAGAGTTTGGATTTGATATCCCACTTTATCACTCCCCTTCAGGAGTCTCAAAGCGGCTAACAATCTCCTTTCCCTTCCTCCCCCACAACAAAAACTCTGTGAGGTGAGTGAAGCTGAGAGATTTCAGAGAAGTGTGACTAGCCCAAGGCCACCCAGCAGCTGTATGTGGAGGAGCGGAGACGCGAACCCGGTTCACCACTACACCACACTGGCAGGGAAAGCACTTAGAAGGAAGGCAACGTACACATCCTCAGTTTGTGGGGCTGGGAAGGCGAACATTGTGGTGGAAGTGAAGGAAGCACAGTTTAAATAAAGGGGATATGTATTAGGAACCAACAGGGTCTGCAAAAGACGTTTTGCTACTGGTCAGGAATGATGGGAGTTGGATTTGGGGGTATTGGGAGCAGTGAGGGATGATGAGAACGGTCCAGGAATGCTGGAAGCTGGAATCCAACATCATATGGAAATCTGGTGTTTGGGGAAAATGCAAGGAAGTGTAAGGTAGAGAGAAGGAGAGGACAAGTATGGAGATGTGGGGTGGCTGGATGCCATGTTGGGAAGTGAAATTGTTTGGGTCTGTGTTAAGGGATAGACTGGGATTAGGAGTGGGTCAAAAAAACCACTCACAGGTAGAGGAGGTTCTTGAGACCTCGGAAGGCGTTCTTAGAGATTGCTTCAAGCCTGTTTTGCTCAATGAACCTACAAGTGGAAAGAACAATTAAGTCACAATTTTGAAGACAGCAGTGGAGGGACAACTAAAAGGGAAACAAGGTAGCCAGTCTCAGAGGTTTAATGGTGATATTCATGGCTTCAAGGGACGGGGGGCAAAGGGGGTTAGAAGCCTGAAATGGCAAGACTTATCTATAAAAGCTGTATGTGTTGGATCCAGGCACAGCAGCTCATACCTTCCTATCTCACCTCTCTCACACTCTGAATTCCTCTCTTGCTTTTGGCTTAGTGGCAAACCATAGTTTAGTGGCCTGAACCAGACCAATCCATGGTTGGTGTATGCCACAGTTTTCCTACAAACCACAGTTTTGGACTGGGTTTATATACCTGTTTTGTTGAATTCATGGTTTGCCCAGACCACAGGTTGCCCAGTTCAGATGTAACAGCAAACTGTGGATTGCTGCTACATCAGAACGAAACCAGAGAGTGTGAGTAGTAGTGTGGAAGGTGTAGCGAATGTGCGAGCACAGAGGCTCATTTACACGATTCTTGGTACCACATCTGGTTTGGTGTCACATCTGAACTAGCCGAAAGAGGTTGCAAACCTATCTTTCACTATTATTATTATTATTATTATTATTATTATTATTATTATTAAGTTTCTATACTACCCTTCATCCAAAGATCACAGGGCAGTTTACAATATAAAAGCACATAAATACATACCATAACAACAAACAAAACCAATACCCCCCCCCAGTTTAAAAGGCCATATAGCTTGTTTAATTAGCCTATTATTATTTATATAAATGTGCATAATTTCTATTAATTTATTAAATCAGACCATTACGCACATTTAAAACAGCATGTTTCCTTTCAAAAAATTCACTGATGTTGTAGTCTACGGAAGTGTACTTAAACTTAAGCGAAGATTAAGTAACAAAATTAAAGCCTAGGAGATTAGTCAACTAGGGAGATCTTTAATAAGTTGCCTGTCTTCTCTTGATATGGATTCACCTCCTAAAGTGACTCAACCTTGCCCCAAATATCCATCCCAACCCCTTACCCTCCTGGGTCATTTATGCCTCGCCCCACTCCACCCCACCCCAATGCGCATGGCTGCCCCAACCCTCCCCTGATGCCCCCCCCTTGCACACTCACAAGTACTCCAGGTGTATGAGTCCCACAAAGGCGTCGTCCCCGATCAGTTCCAGGGAGTTGTAAGTGATCAAGCTAGGGGTTGGGGGATTGGGGGAAGAAGCAGGCAGGTCAGACACTGGGGCATACAACGGGGACGGTAACCAAGTCTGGGATGGAAGACAGGGAGCAGGGCTTGCGTCCCAAATCGCTGCATCTTGCATCAAGGTGCCCTCTAGGTTTGGGAGGGCATGGTAACAAGGTTTACTGTCGCTACCGTCCAAAAGAGTTAAATCACACTCACAACCTGGTGTTCCTATGGTGGGCGAAAGAGGACTCAGTGAGGAGCTATCTCACTAGTACCAAGACCTTGGTCTACCCACAGCTGGAAGGTCAACAGGAAGGAAAGGGGCCTGCCAATCACCCCTTAGATGTAATGGAGAGATCTAATGGGGTGCCCAGAGTATTATGCCAGAGCATCCTGCACCAGCCCCCCCCCCTTGCTCTTGTCATTAGCTAGAGCTCAGCACATGGACATAGCCAGGATTTTTTGTTGGGTAGGGTAGGACTTTTATGGGGGGGGCAGAACCGACGTGATTGGTCAGTTAGTTAAGTATTTCTATTGTTTTAATTGATTGGGGGGGGGCTTCCCCTCTTGCGCCCCCTGGCTACGCCCATGCCTTGGCAGGGTTTGGCCCCCAAATCTGTTCTTCAACCCAAGGGATCAAGGTTGGACTATGTGACAAAATGACAGGGAAAACAGTGACTTGGAGCATGCACAGAATATGCATTTCTTTGTAGAACATGTGTGGGCCATTTCTATCCACACACCTGCAGTTAGGGGACTTCCAGATCAAAGGTTATGGATTCATATGGGTACCTCTCTCTCTCTCTCTCTCTCTCTCTCTCTCTCTCTCTCTCTCTCTCTCTCTCTCTAATTAAGCACTGCCATCATGCCAATGAGAAACTTCCTCCGCCTTGCACCAGCGCAGATTGGAATGAAGGCCTCTACTCACTATTTCCATCCCACTTGGCTCTGCTTGCGGTGCGTGAGATTCTCTCACCCACCCCTTAAGCAGCAGTAGGGCACAAGCAAGTATCCGTGAAAATGTACAAATACAATTGCACAGATGTGAGAGAGACATGCTTACGGGGGGCACACACAGACACACCAACAGACACCATCACATGTACTGCAAAATCAAGTGTCGGCACTAACCCACAAGCCCGATCTCGTGAAACGTTACAAGTTCCCTCCTGAAATCCACTCTCACAGGAGCATCTGCAAACAGTCACTGATAAGGCAGATCAATTTCAGGGCTGCTATTGTTGATTAATGGTTCAAGTTTAAGCCAATTAACTGATGGATGAGTTGATGAAATCTGCATTAATTTGCAGAAAGATAACCTTTGTTCCAAAGAAAAGCATTTTTTAAGTCAATGCACAAATTTGTTGCAACAGACATTGTTTTTGGAGAGGCATTCTGCCTGATGTCTCTTACACTGGAGGAAATGCCTCTTTTGTGATGCTACTTGTATAAAAATAAAAATGTGTATAACAAATTCCCTGAGCACCTTTTACTCCCTTCCAATGACCTTTCTAACTGACAAATTGACTAAACCAGCCTTCCAAACCTGTTGTCCTCCAGATGTTGTTGGACTCTAACTCCCATCAGCCCCCAAGCACCATGGCCAATGGTCAGGGATGATGGGAGTTGGAGTCCAATACATTTGCAGGCCACCAGGTTGGGCTAGAGAAGACAGCTAGGTGGATATATTCACATACTGCCAGGGAACTTTTGTCCCACCAGATGTGGTTGAACTATGGGCCACTATGGGGTTGCAGTGCTCATCTTGCTTTCAGGCCGAGGGAGCTGGCGTTGGTCCACAGACAGCTTTCTGGGTCATGTGGCCAGCATAACTAAACTGCTTCTGGTTCAACTAAACACTGTGGTGGAAACCAGAGAGCATTTGCCTTCCCGCTGTAGCAGTACCTATTTATCTACTTGCACTGGTATGCTTTCGAACTGCTAGGTTGGCAGAAGCTGGGACAGAGCAATGGGAGCTCACTCCATCGTGGGGATTCAAACCGCCGACGTTCCGATCGGCAAGTCCAAGAGGCTCAATGGTTTAGACCACAGTGCCAACTCCCATCAGACACAGCAAGCATGGTCAGGGATGGTGGCAGCTGTAGCTCAGTCACATCTGGAGGGCCAAAGGTTCCCCACACCTGCTCTGTGCATATCCAAAAGCAAGAGGCAGCGAAAGAGTACAAATTGACCTAAGGAGATTCACCGTCACTGGGCGACACACAGGCTGAAAGGGAGGTTTACGGGAACAGCTTCTTATGTGGCTCACACGCATGGAGAAAACAAAAGGCATGCCAGGCATTGTCTATCCACACACACCACTCACAACCGAGGTGTCAGGAATCCTTACAGCAGCTGGAGAGATGGCACCTGTTGAAAGCTGCCAGCTAAGATCTCGGTGAATCCTGAGCGAATTAGAGACCTGCAGAGAGAGGAAGGAGGAGAGGGGGAGGAAAGATAAAGGAGGGGGGTGGAAAGTGGATGATGTGAGGAAAGATGTCAGCTGCAGGCAGCCTGGCAGCACCAGCAAGCCCCATGAAGGATGGCACAGTCAGCCCCAAACTGAGCCTGCCCAGACTTGAAGGAGCTCAAACCCCGAAGCATCCTGACCACAGAACTCCAAAAAAACCAGCCTTTCAAAGCCCAAACGTTGTTGTCTTCCCACCACCCCCATAAAAAACCCCTTCGTTGCTTCACAGAGAGAGCAGAGCTGACATCCGTCTCTGTTTTTTTCATGCAGCAGCTAGAGTGGTTGTGTGTTTCTGTGGAATGCGTCTAAGCTTTCCTGGAGTACACATTGCTTTTCAACCTATGGTTCCTCTACTCACTTCCAAGGGTCTCCAGGGAGCTGCATGCCTGCATCTCTGCAACAGCAGAGCAATCCCTGAGAGATCTGCAGATGCTTTCACCTGCAAGTTATCTCTCCAGTCTATGGGGGGGGGGGAGCACTTGAGGCACACCTAGGATAGACACTTGTTCTGTCCCTTGGATGCCACCGCTGGAGGTAACAGCTGGGCTGTGTAGTATCCACTCGAGGTGTTGCTCTAGGGAACAGGCAAGGGATCTAAGGCCCCGAGGGCACATTCTTGGGCTCGCGGATCCAGTACAATTTGGGAAGGAGATGATTCTTCTCCCCCGCACGGTTCAAAGTGCTGGATCCCCGAAACCTTCCAGATTCCTCATAGCTAACCGCCAACGAGCCACCATCACTGCACCACACAGCCATGTGGGGAGGGGAGAAGCAGGGCATCCACCTTTACGTGCTGCCAAAAATCATTAGAAATGAATAAATAAATAAATAAACGATGCCAAGCAGGAAAACCGACATCCAGCCAGAACTATTGGCGGGGAGGGAAATGGAGGAGGTGGGAGAGCACACCCCAAGGGCTGGTTGCTGATTCTCACAGGCAATATCCCTCCCCACGGTGGCGGCCCCATGTCCAGGGTTCCGATGTGGGGAGGAGAGGGCAGTTAAAAAAGAGCCATTCACCTTTCTTTTTGGGAGGGTCCCTCACCCATCCTTAAGGGGCTGTTTTTCGAAGGCTGGTGGGGCAGGGGAGCCGGGTGAAACTGAGAGGGTGGGGGAGTCAAGGGGATCTGTAGATAGCACCCCCTCCTCTAAATTATTCAAGTCCTGGCCCCAAACTTTTAGGAGATGAATCCCCTAGCCCAGCCCCTCCTCAATGAACCCGAGCCACCCGAATCAAGTGTAAACTTAAGCAAATTATTTATTTGTCTGTCTGTTTATCTATCTATCTATCTATCCATCCATCTATCTCTATCTCCTTTATAACCCCCTGCTTCATGGAACTTTGAAGTGTCAGGCATAGCCCTACTGGCTTTAGCCCAAACGTAGCAGAGTTTTCCTGCACAGCGAGGAAGCTAGTTGAGGTGGTAATGACTAGTCAGCTAGACTCAGAATAACTATTTACAGGATTTATTAAAAGGAAAAATAAAACCAGCAGAGTTTCTGCATACAAATAAAAGCAAAATAAATCCTCTCTTTCTCTCTCTCAAAACCATACACAGCACTTCTAACTCCTAACACACCTCACACCAAACTGAGCTAGCAATCCCTTGATAACAGAGTTGAGTGCTGGTCGTTAACCAACCAGAGTAAGTAGTTTCTAGGTCAAGCAGACCTGGGCTTTCTGCCAAGAGTAAATTGACACCAGCTTGAGTTAATTGGTGAAGCTAGAATCTGCAAGTTTCCCACGAGAACCAATTAACAGAAACTGAACACCCCCTCACAGATTCTGCTGAACAATTAACACCAAATACACCTATGTAGGAGATTATTTTTCCAGCAAACCTAAACCCTTGCACATTCGCTTGTTCTTTATCTTTGCCAATGGTTTAGTTAACACATCTGCTACATTTTCTTCACTTGATACATAAGTACAGGTGATTACATTGTCTTGTACACAGCAACGTACATTTTGGTATTTTACAGAGATATGTTTGGAACGCGATTTGAAGCCCTCTGTTTTACTTAAGGTTATACAAGCTTGATTATCAATGTAAACTTGTACTGGTTCTCCACAATTTACATTTAAATCTGCTAACAAATGCTTGAAATAAATCACCTCGTTGCACAATTCACTCAATGCGGCGTACTCTGATTCCGTTGATGACACACTTACAACGTCTTGCTTGCGTGACCACCAGCTGATTAAAGCTCCACCGACCATTATGACTAGTCCAGTGACAGATTTTCTATCTGGCAAATTTCCCCAGTCACTATCACAGTAGCAACTCAACATTTCGTCCTCGGAAGAATTTAATTGCAACATATAGCCAATTGTCTGTTTGAGGTATCTCAGAACTTGTTTTACCCCTTTCCAGGCATTTAGTGTGGGTTTTGAGACCAATCTACTTAATATGCCTACAGCGTAGCTAATATCAGGTCTGGACCACTGTGCTAGATACAATAAACTTCCAATTACAGAGTGATATACATCAGGATGTTCAAATTCAGGACTCTCATCTGTATGAAGTGTTTTTATGAAACCTGGATCCATAGGCACCGCTGCCCCTTTGCAATCCTGCATCCTGTATGTAGTCAGTAGTTGCTTAACTTTGTTCTGCTGACTAATTAGGCAGCTGCCATCTTGGGCCCAGCACACTTCCAACCCTAGATATGTCCTAACCGGGCCTAAGTCCTTCACTTTGAACTTACTGGACAATTGCTTGGCAAACCTTTTAGTTTGTTTATCTGTTTTACAGGCATACAATACATCATCTACATAAATCAGACAAAATTCTTGATCACTGCCTGTACCACGTACATAAACACAATTGTCAGCTGTACTCTGCTTGAAACCAAATGACACTAAGGCCTCATGGAAACATTTGTTCCAAGATCTTGCAGCCTGTTTGAGACCATATAGAGCTTTGTTTAATTTCAACACTCTATTGGAACCTGTCTCATAACCAGGCGGTTCGGCTAGATACAGGTCTTCTGATATTGATGCATGTAAATATGCAGTCTGGATATCAAAATGGTTTAACAGGAGTTTTCTCTTTGCTCCAAGCGTTAAAATCAGCCTTACACTGTCCCCCTTAGCAGTAGGGGAAAAAGTCTCATCATAATCTTTTCCAGGCCTCTGAGAATATCCTTGAGCGACTAAACGAGCTTTGTATTTGTACTCTCCTGTCACCAGAGGTTTAAGTTTGTACACCCACCTGCAGCCTACAATCTTTGCCCCCTCAGGCGCTGCTACTGGTGTAAAAACCTTGTGCTCATTCAGAGAGGACATCTCTTCCTCCATTGCCTGTTTCCAGAGCTCTGCCTCCTCTTTTGGTAACTTTAACACCTCCTGAAAACTCTTGGGCTCTGCAATTACACTAAACACATTTGCAGTATCTGGGGAAAAACGCACCGGAGGCACTCCTTTGTTTTGTCTTTTAGATCTTCTGGGAGAAAATTTTTCTTCTGACCCACTTTCCTCCTCAGAACTACGACCTCTCTTTTGTTGCTTAGCAACTGGTCTCTGGCTAACTCCACTTTCTTGAGAGCTCTTATCTGAACTTTCCTCCCCCTCAGACTCTGATTCTCTGTGTCTACCTTCAGAGTCATGGAGCTCCTGGGAAGGTTCAAACCAAACCTCAGTATTGGCATGTAGTCTCTCCCAGCCACTATGTTCACAAAAACTGGCATTCCTGGAGATCACAATGCCATTTGTCCCTTCAGCAAAGCGGAAACCTTTTCCCAGCTCCTGGTAACCCACAAACACTAACTGTTTGGTCTTAGGATCTCCCTTCTTCCTCATTTGTTTTGGAATTAATACCCAGGCTTTTGATCCAAACACATGCAAATGGTCAATTTTAGGTTTTTTCTGAAACAATTTAAAGTATGGGGTTGTACCTACTGTTTGGTGAAAGATCCTGTTTTGGAGATAACACGCGGTGAGCATGCTCTCCCCCCAATAAGACATGGGCAAATCAGCATCATCAAGCATGGCAAACATCATATCTTGTAAAGATCTGTTTTTTCGCTCTGCAACGCCATTCTCCTCTGGGGAAAAAACGTTCGTTTTTCTATGCCCGATGCCACGCTTTTGTAACCAATCTCTAAAGGCATTTGACATAAATTCGCCACCTCTGTCCGTCTGAATCCTTTTGAGTTTAATGGACAGAAATCTTTCCACAGATGCCACCCAGCCTTTAAACTTAGTGAACACGTCACCCTTATTTTTCATGGGAAAAACCCAAGAGTAACGCGTGGCGTCATCCACAATTGTTAGTGAAAAGCGCGCTCCACCCCTGCTTACAGCAAATGGACCAATTACGTCCATGTGAACCAGCTGTAGCGGTGACTCACTAACTCTGTCACTTCTGGGGTAAGAGACTCTGTGGGTTTTAACCTTTTTACAGACATTACAATCAAGGTACTTGTTACAACTCTTTAAATTACCCCCATCAGCCAATTCAGACATTTTTAGTACACTTTTCCAGCAGGCATGCCCCATTTTCCTATGCAATAAGTGCACACAGTTGTCATGTATAGCTTTGTTATTCACTGCAGGCTGAGATTTACTGACTACTGCTGCAACTTGAGATCCTGCTTTAAGCCAAAACAAACCTCCCTCTGACTTAGCAGTGCCTAAAATCTCACCAGCCTTCTTAATAATGCAACTGTCTCCTTCAAAATACACTTTAAACCCAGCTTTTAGCAAACAATCTACAGACATCAGATTGCTCCTTAATGAAGGCACACAAAGTACATTTTGCAGGCATTCACGAAGACAAGGAACAAAAACTGCACCCCCCGAAATTACTTCGGAAGTACTTCCGTCTGCTAGAGCCACCTGGCTGCGCTGTGCTGAGTTCTTGGAAACAAACAATTCATCTGAATTCACGATATGGCGAGACGCTCCCGAATCGACCACCCAGACCGCTTGTTTCTCATCAGCAATCTTGACCTCGCCGGTCACCAGCTGAGCCGACTGTTTTCGTTTGAAGAATTTCTTTTTACGCTGCTGCTGCTGCTGATCTCGTCTCTGCTCTTGCACCGGCAACTGAGACTTGACCAACTCCGGACATTGTCGTTTTAGATGCGCTGAAGACCCACATCGGAAACAACGCCTAACAGCAAACGCTGACTCCTCACCAGTACGCTGCTTTTGCTCCACCTCTGGCACGGCATGAGAACTCCTTCCAAACCGCCCACCTGTAGAAGCCTCTGCAGCCAACGACCTTTCTTGCCTCTTCTGCCATTCTTCAATCAAACGCCCAGTAACGTAACTGACTGATAAATCATGCTCCTGTATGCCTTCTAGAGACAAAACTAAATTATCCCAGCTTTCCGGGAGAGAACTCAAAATAATAGCCACCTTCTCCTGCTGGTCTAATGCACAGTCTCTTTCCTGTAGCGCAGAAAACTTTAACTGTAAACTGTGTAGGTGTTCCTGCATTGTAACCCCAGGCTGTAACATTGCCTTGTACAATGCCTTGCGAATGAACAGCTTGGAAACCGCTGTCTCACGCACATGGAGTTCTTTAAGTGCTTGCCACACACCTCTAGCTGTCTTGATTCCCCTCACATATGGCAACTGGGAATCTTCCAGCCCCAAGACAATTGTGGCCCTTGCTCTTTGGTCTTTATCGAGGTCTTCATCATCAGGCTTCGTAGGAAACTTACTCACCACTTGCCAGAGACGATCCCTCTGCAGCACTGCCTGCATGCGTTCCGACCACAGCAAGTAATTGGAGTCATTCAGACGCTCAAAAGCCATCTGAACTGGTTGTGAGGCCATCTTGAGAGCGATGTCCCTGGAACCCGGAACCAGCTACTCACGACCACCGAGAGAGAAAACAGGAACCACAGCACCCAGCACTCACATGCTGCAGCTGTTGTCCTTGTGTCCACTGCGTCACCAGCTCACAACAGTCAGGAACCAGCCAGTGTCCATCTGCTGCACCAACAGGAACAACAACTTCTGGAACTACTGGAACCAACGCCGTTGATGCTGACACCACCGCAACTCAGGCTGGCAGCACAATGCCCATAACCTCATGGAACTTTGAAGTGTCAGGCATAGCCCTACTGGCTTTAGCCCAAACGTAGCAGAGTTTTCCTGCACAGCGAGGAAGCTAGTTGAGGTGGTAATGACTAGTCAGCTAGACTCAGAATAACTATTTACAGGATTTATTAAAAGGAAAAATAAAACCAGCAGAGTTTCTGCATACAAATAAAAGCAAAATAAATCCTCTCTTTCTCTCTCTCAAAACCATACACAGCACTTCTAACTCCTAACACACCTCACACCAAACTGAGCTAGCAATCCCTTGATAACAGAGTTGAGTGCTGGTCGTTAACCAACCAGAGTAAGTAGTTTCTAGGTCAAGCAGACCTGGGCTTTCTGCCAAGAGTAAATTGACACCAGCTTGAGTTAATTGGTGAAGCTAGAATCTGCAAGTTTCCCACGAGAACCAATTAACAGAAACTGAACATGCTGCCCACCTTCTCCAAGCAAGGGGTCCTGGAGAATATGCATGTATTCGGCCTGCGTGTAAGGGAAAGGGAAGCGGGGTTCCTGCGTGGAGTGGGGGGCGACATTCCCCGAGCCCCTCCACCGCCTCCAATCCCCGCACCCGCACCCCGGAGAGAAGCTTGCTTACAGGGAGAAGAGGTTCTGGGGCAGGTCTCGTGGGATCTCCTTGACCTTCTCGCAGATGGCCGTGTCCTTGAAGCAGGTGCAGCCCCCCGGGCACTTGCGCTTGGGGTACTTTCGGCCGCCGCTGCCCGGCCCGGCCAGGAGCAGCAGCAGCAGCAGCGGGGCGCCGGCGCCGCCGAGCCCCAGGCGCCAGCCCATCCTCCAGCCTCGCAGGGGCCCCAGGCGAGCAGCCCGGCCGGCGGGGCGCCTTCCCGGCGGCGGAGGCTCTGCTTTCCCCGCTCGCGCAAAGCGACCGGTCGCGTCCGCGTGGGTCCTAATCCCGAGGCGACAGCGCCTTGCTCCGCGCTCCCTCCGTCATGGTCTCGCCGGCCTCCGCGGTGGCGTGCAAGGCGCCCTCTCCGCCTCTTGCGCCTGGATCCAGCAATGGGTCCCTTTTCGACTCCCTTTCAGCGGCGCAGACGCTCCCGGGTTACCGCCGCCTGCGGATCTTGCAATCCGCTTTGCCTGCTGCTCTGATTGCTGTGATCGCTAAAGATCTAAGTGTATGTATATATAGATAGATAATCGACTTCTCCACCTAGGAGGGAAACGAAATAGAATCAGCTAATCGATTTGGGGCTGATAGGAAATATCTAACCCCAAACAGCCGTTTCTCTAACGTTCATGCACCCGTTTCCCACTCCGCTCCTTCCTCCCTTTCTCTCTGCTCTGCTCTTGTCTCCGCAGATACATCACCGCCGCGTGTACACACGCGCGCGCACACACACAAACCAGAGAGAGAGCGAGAGAAAGCTGCCAACCAATAGGAATGCAAGCTCCCGGCTGGCACAGCTACCAACCTACACTGGGGAGGCAAATGAAATTGGAGGGAAAGGAGGAGATGGGGAATCATTGTTGTCACCCAGCACATCAAAACTCTGGAAATTGCTCCCGCAAGAGGTAGTGATGGCCACTAGCGCAAATGAGGATTGGACTAATTCATGGCGGATAATGGCCATCGCGACTGCGTGTCATCTCCACTTCCCACAGGCATTTGCCTGGCCACTGTCAGAATAGGATGGCAGAGAAGCTGGGTCTTGGGCCTGATCCAAGCAGGGCCCTTCTAACGCTCTTCTGCAATGAGCAAGAGGGCCCCCAATTCAGGGTTGGCCCAAGTTGTTTTGCCGTCTGAGGCAAAGGACAACATAGGGGCCTCTCTTGTGTTGAAAAGTTGACTAGCCTGGCTGCTGGATCTTCAGCACTGGTGTCAGGATAGCGTCCTCCACACAGCACCTGAAGACAGCAGCTCAGTGCAGGGCAAGCCATGTAGCATATACAGTGGAGGGTGGTCGTAGAGCTTAAGATGAACAAGCAGGGAACTGCTGTTGCTTCCCAATATTTGCCACCTGAGGGCATTCTCCTCACTTTGCCTAATGGTAGGGCTGGCCCTCTGAATACATATTACCACCTAAAACAGGAGAGAGAGAGAGAGAGCGCATTAAGTCCCCAGAGTGTAATATTATCTAACTGCACAGCTGGTGTTGCCTTCACAAAAATCATATGGGTGACACTGATCTTCCTGTGTGTGAGATTAGATCTCAGAACAAGAGTTCCATGTTCATTCTATTAATCACATGTCTGTATCTCACAGTCCCTACCGGAAGGGCAGATTAACACACACACACGGCTAGCAACTGACCTTATCCCACCAAACCAATGGGGATTCGAACCCAGGTCTCCCCAGACAGCCATGGCATTAGCATGCTCCCCAGGCAGCTGCCTGGGACCCATAAAAACTCGCCAATGAGGCCTGCTTTTGCTTCCCACTCTAGAAAAGGTGGCTGAGTCTACCATGTACCTTGGACTGATGCTACAACAAGGGCATTATGGGAAATTAAATGAAGGTTCCAAGACACAGATCCCTGATGCTCCAGCTTCCACCTGGATAATCTATAGGGGACCAGCTGGCATATGAACAGCCCCACCAAATGGTACCTTATCAAGGGTCTCCTCCAATCTGCCCTGTTCTCAGGTTAAGTCCAACACTCCATGGGTACATTGCTTGAAAAAAGAACAAGCTAGATATAGTCTTAACAACTCTGAAAGCAATCATAGTATTTGGAAGGATAGCTGACCATCTAGATCAGGCATAGGCAAACTCGGCCCTCCCCTCCAGATGTTTTGGGACTACAATTCCCATCATCCCTGACCACTGGTCCTGTTAGCTAGCTAGGGATCATGGGAGTTGTAGTCCCAAAACATCTGGAGGGCCGAGTTTGCCTATGCCTGATCTAGAGTCTGCTTAACTTTTTTGAATTAGCAGAGAGTCCACCACCTTTCAAGCTCCATAGTCAAAGACCTGATACCATCAGGAAGTTATTTCTAATGTTTAGCAGAAATATTCTAGTGTGTTCTAGGGAGGGATTGGTGTGAATATATCAATTTTGGATTCTCTGTCTTTTTTTTGTTTCAGTCTTCAGGTCACCACATTTCTGCATCAGTTTGCATTTTGAAAATCCTCATGATAATTTCTCAGTATTTTAGTGCAAATTTCTCCTAATGTATGCATTTTTGAAAGCAGTTTGTGTGTGTTCTATTTTCATAGGAGCCAACTCCTAGGGGCCAAGGTCCATTTGCCCCCCCCCCAATAAAATATTTGAGCCCCCACTCCAAGTTGATGGGCACTGCCATTCAAATGATGGGTATTCACAGCATCTTGTGTTTCATTATTTGGGATGGGGTTTACCTGAGCTCCCCAATATTTTATTCAAGTTGGTACCCCAGGCTATTTTCATGATTATATACAGTTTTATGCACCCTTCTCCTATTGTATGCATTTTTGTATATAAAGAAGTGCAAATATTAAACAATGGCTGTGTTTGGGTTTGCATATTGTTTTGGAAAGGGCAAATTAGGTAGGTTTGAACTAAAATTCAAACTGAACCAAATTCCACCTCCTATCCCTAGTTCTTAGTGATTCAAATAGGGGTAGCAATGGGATAGATTTCACAGTTAATGTATACAGAAATGGTGCCTCCAGTATGATGAAAACATACATAAAATAGCTATATATAGAAAAACAGTTAAAACAACACAAAACAATATGCATGTATGTACTGTATGTATGCTTTAAGGCTGATCACCAAAGAATTGATGCTTTTGAATTATGGTGCCGGAGGAGACTCTTGAGAGTCCCATGGACTGCAAGAAGATAAAACCTATCCATTCTGAAGGAAATCAGCCCTGAGTGCTCACTGGAAGGACAGATCCTGAAGCTGAGGCTGCAATACTTTGGCCACCTCATGAGAAGAGAAGACTCCCTGGAAAAGACCCTGATGTTGGGAAAGATGGAGGGCACAAGGAGAAGGGGATGGCAGAGGACGAGATGGTTGGACAGTGTTCTCGAAGCTAGCAGCATGAGTTTGACCAAACTGCGGGAGGCAGTGGAAGACAGGAGTGCCTAGCGTGCTCTGGTCCATGGTCTCACGAAGAGTCGGACATGACTAAACGACTAAACAACAACACTGTATATATGTAAGTAACTAAGTAAGTATGTATGTATATTTAAAACAACAACACATACATACATAAATTACATTCAAATATTGGTATCCAATGCTACTCAGGATACATTCATTGAAAGTATTGGACATGACTAACCTAGGACCATTCATTTCACTGAGTAGAACTCAAGTTGGATACAACCCTAAACTGAACTTGGGACTTCCTCTGATCTATGCCCACTTCATGAACTAATGCCAACTAATGGAAGAAGCCTCCTGGGAGTTTATTGGAAACCTGGTGGAATAGTGAGAAATAGCAGGGTATTGTTATAGATGAATATAGACTCTACTGAAATGTCCAAGTGCATTGAGGGTGGCTTAGCTCTGTATGTCAAAGAGGGCATAGAGTTCGATGATCTAGAAAATATATGAGGAATAAACACCTTTGCTTTGGCAGTTAGCTCAGCTGGTTAGAGTGTGGTGCTGATAATGCAATAAGATTGCCTTCCATAAACATGGTTTTAACAATGAGTCCGTAAGTGACTGTGGAGGCCAATTCTGGATCCACACGTCCTTCCACAGTGGACACAGGTTTCCGGGTGGGAGTTGATTACGGTGTGGATTTGCCAAGCATGCCTTCCTCTTAGCACGTTTCTCCCTTACGTCCTGAGTTGGAGTGTCTTCAGAGCCCACGGCACCTTTGGCAAAGGCTGTTCTCCAACTGGAGTGCTCACAGGCAAGTGTTTCTCAATTGTTGGTGTTTATACTACGTTGATCGTATTGTTCTATAATCACTGTGGGAACTACAGAATCACAGGAAAGGGAAAGAAACTATGCAAAGCACAGAAGCGTCACTTCTTCTTTTTTTTTTACCCCTGTCTGATCAGCCCAACCTCTTCAGGCTTCTGAAATTTTGCCAGGCATGAGGACTAGAAACCTGCACTCTTCTCAAGATTGAGCCAAAGCAAGTGTCACCCCTTCACTTCCCAGTACATTTTCCCATCACATTCATTACAGCAAAAAGGCCAATATTTTGGGAAGAAGCAGCTTTGTTGTGCAAGACTTCCCAAGCAACTGTTATTGCATAACCTGAATTAGCTGGTATCTGATTGAATCCAACCCGAAAACAGTGACAGTCTGGAAGCCCCCGGATGATTTTTCCTGGTGCAGGGAGGCCCTCTGCTGGTGCTACTTTCTCATTGAGGAAGATCTTTGTGTCAGTTCCGCAGAACAGAACTCACTGCAAGATCTGTGAATAACCATCATCCTGGAAGCAGCACACAAGTCTAGGTTCTCTTGTAGCTTCCAGCCATTGGAAAGGACCACAGCTCAGGGTGAAGCACATGTTTGGGTGGCTTGATCCTTAGCAGAAAACCCTCAGAGTCCGTTCCAACTCTATACTTCTATGATTATCTCTGTTGTTGGCCAGCGTGAAACAATACTGGGATTGCCAAATAGACTGACCTGGTCTAAGGCAACTTCCTACAGTGGTAGTACATCGGGTTAAGTACTTAATTCGTTCCGGAGGTCCATTCTTTTTTTTAAAAAAATAATATTTATTAATTTTCCAACAGTTTAAACACAACACTACAGGGAAAAAAACACAATACAATACAATACAATACAATACAATACAAAAACACTACAAAACACTAACACATAAAACTAACAAAACAAAACAAAAACCATTTTAAACACACCAAACAATTTCAATATCTTATCTTTCATTCACTTATTTCCACGACCTCCTCACATCTCCCTTTTTGTATTCCACTTCTGTTAATTGTTTCAGCAATTCCTTTCCATTTTCCTCTGTTTTCTATCCTATAATTATCTTAACACATTCTAACCTTATTTTTTCCCTTTAATACTCTATTAATCTATTTATACTTAATTCCTTATAACATTTCTACTAAAGCCATATAACTTCATTCCAACATTTTTCTAACATTCATTAATTTTACAGTATTTCTGTAAATAGTCTTTAAACTTTTTCCAGTCTTCTTCCACTGACTCTTCTCCCTGGTCTCGGATTCTGCCAGTCATTTCCGCCATTTCCATATAGTCCATCAACTTCATCTGCCATTCTTCCCAGGTGGGTAAATCTTGTGTCTTCCGGTACTTCGCCATGAGTACTCTTGCTGCTGTTGTTGCATACATAACAAAGGTCCATCCTTCTTTGGCACCATTTGGCCGACCATGCCCAGGAGAAAGGCCTCTGGTTTCTTCAGAAAAGTATATTTAAATATCTTTTTCATTTCATTATAAATCATCTCCCAGAATGTCTTAATCCTTGGGCATGTCCACCAAAGATGAAAGAATGTACCTTCAGTCTCATTACATTTCCAACATTTATTGTCGGGCAAATGGTAAATTTTTGCAAGCTTGACTGGTGTCATGTACCACCTATAAATCATTTTCATTAAATTTTCTCTTAGGGCATTACATGCCGTGAATTTCATACCTGTGGTCCATAACTGTTCCCAGTCAGCCATCATTATGTTATGTTCAACATCTTGTGCCCATTTAATCATAGCTGATTTCACCGTTTCATCCTGAGTGTTCCATTTCAACAGCAAGTTATACATTCTTGACAAATTCTTAATTTTTGGATCCAACAATTCTGTTTCCAATTTTGATTTTTCCACCTGGAAACCAACTTTTTTGTCCAAATTGTATGCCTCCATTATTTGGTAATAATCCGGAGGTCCGTTCTTAACCGGAGGTCCGTTCTTAACCTGAAACTGTTCTTAACCTGAAGCACCACTTTAGCTAATGGGGCCTCCTGCTGCTGCCACGCCGCTGGAGCACAATTTCTGTTCTCATCCTGAAGCAAAGTTCTTAACCCAAAGCACTATTTCTGGGTTAGTGGAGTCTGTAATCTGAAGCATCTGTAACCTGAAGCATATGTAACCCGAGGTACCACTGTATTTTAATATGGCTAGCTCAATTTTTTAAAAAATTGAGTGTGTGCTCCAGAATCCTTTGTTATGATTAGGGATGGAGGGGAGGTTTGATTTAGTTTGTATTTAGAAATGCACTTACAAAACCCACATTTTCCGAAACAATATGCAAATGAAAACCTAGTCATCCTTCAAAATTCATGCTTCTCTGTAAAGTAATGCCTTCTAAAATGCATATGCTGGGATGAAGTCTGCATAAAATTGCTCTGCAAAAATGTGCATGTTAGGCAGATATGCATGCAAACGTGCATACATTAGGGGGAAATGCACTAAAACACAGATTTGTTTTTGTTTTACATTGCAAACTGATGTGGAAATGTGGAGAACTGAACTGAAGGTTTGGAAGATGAGAAACCGAAGGACCTGAATTTGAGATTCACCCATTCCCTATGCAGAACTACCTTGTGAGGTCAGTTAGTCTGAGTGATTGTGATTGGTCAGAAGTGGCTCGTTGGGTGGGGTGAAGTTACTATGCTATGAAGTTACTATGCTCGCTTCCCAACAGGTGGGCCACTGTTGCTCCCTGGGAGGGGATGGGTGGCAGGAAAGCCAGCATAGTGCAAACACATCAATCTGCCTGCAACTGCAATCCATCTGTGGATAAACTAGTTTAGCAGCTCCAGCCCACCCTGCCCCATCTGACAAGCCACTTCTGATCCAATATATCCTCAGGGCTATTTGGGGAGTCCAACCCCACTTTCCCCAGTGGGAGTCTGGCAGCCTAGCCACTACAGTATGGCTTTCATTGAGAGAGTTTTGGACATGGACATGTTTCTCTCCCTGTGTGTGAAACTGTTTATTTACAAACTTAGGAAAGAAATGTGGTTGGCAAGGAGTCCCAAAGCAAAATCACTGCAGACCTCGGCATACAAGAAACATCCTGGATGCTCAGCTCATTTTGTGTGTGTCCCCCCCCCTCCTTTTAGCGTGTTTTCTGTGCTCTTGCAAGTCCTCGGGCCCCTTCTAAAATGCAGGGATCCTGTAGGCAATGGTGACATCAGGGTGAAGTTGTGGATCCCACTCAGCAGAACAAGCGAGGGGATCTTTAAACACAGCCTTGCTGGCTTGTCACAGTTTGAGAAATAAGCAGAGCCATATGCCATGCCAACTGAAGAGGTGGCTCTCTATGAAGTCCAACATTTAGGGAAACTCCTTTTTAAGTTTTGAGGGCCACATTCTCTTCTGCACAACTTTATGGAGGCCACATGTCAGCAGTGGGTGGGCAAACACGGGCGGAGGAATGAATGTCAATATTACTTTTGTACAGCAGGCTAGTTCCTACGCACACCCCCTCCCTGTCCTCCAGCAAGCAAGCAAGCAAGCAAGCAAGAAGCATTACTGAGAGCTCAGGGACACATTCCAGCCAGGCAAAAGCACTCAGGGACAGGGTGAAGGAAGGCCAGTGAGGGTTGTGGCCCCAGGAGAGGGGGTATGACTGGGGCAAGGATGTGTACCCTGGAGAAAGGCCTGAGGTCCAGATAGAGAGGCATGGAGGGCCACATCTGGGCCCCTGCACCTGAAGTTCTCCATCCCTCCTTATTTTATTTTTAAATAACTTTTTTATTCAAAATTAAAACAAAACATATTATCCAGAAACATATCATCCTTATTTTTTCCCCATTTTTCCTCCCTCCCCCCACCCTCCCACACAAATCCCACCCCCACCCCCCGGCTTCCCTCAGTTCCAGTCTTTGATTTCTCTAAAAATGCTGTTTTCTGCATGTTACACAGTTGTATAGATCCTCAAACTATTTAGCTGCTGATTATCAATAAAAAGTTTGTGAATGTTTATTCAAAACCAACCAAGGAGTCCAGTTCACTTTGTTGTGTCTTCAAATATTTTGTAAAGGGTTACCATTCATCTTTAAAGTCAGTTATCCTTGTCCTGTAGCTTGTATGTCAGTTTTGCCAGTTCTGCATAGTCCATCAATTTTTCTTGCCATGATTCTTTGGTTGGAGGTTCTTCAGTCTTCCATCCTTGTGCTTTTAAAACTCTCGCGGCCATTGTCGCATACATGAAGATGTTTTTCAGCTTTTTTGGCAGATCTTTCCCTACAATCCCTAAATAAAAATGCTTCAGGTTTTTAAACAAATGTTAAATGGAACATTTTCTTCAATTCGTTGTATATCATTTCCCAATTTTTTTTAATTACCTCACAATCCCACCACATATGATAAAATGTCCCCTCCTTTTCCTTACACTTCCAACATATATTTGAACTAGTTATGTACATTTTCCCTAACTGCACTGGTGTTGTGCACCAGTCCATCCCTCCTTACAACTGTCTCACTCCGCCTCTGTTTTAGCTAAAATGTTTAGTTAGTGTCTCTTTGTTGAACTCCCATCCAAAACGGCTGTCTGTGTCTGATTCCCAGCTTGCCTGCTGCTCTGAAGTTTTGGCATCTTAGGACAGGTCCAGGACAGGCTACTTTACCCTTCAATAGCCTCCTCTTTTTTGTCAAAATACATGAGAGCTGCTCTTTGAGAAACCTGGCGAGTCCTGCAGGGTCGATGCCCTCTCTCCATCTCCCAGGAGTCTCCGGCAAGCTCCAACAAGCTCTAATAGTTTCCACTCCCCCTGACGATCCGGCCTTTTGGCTCTCTCCCACCACCACCCCTCCATCCCAAATGCCAAGCTGTAAAGCACAGCGCGGATCGCGGGCCCTCCCCCCCACCCCGACTTGCACAATGGGTCCAGCTGTTTGGCCAAGTGCCCTAAGAGCTGGGATTCCCGCCCAGGCCTCGGCATTTCCCTTCACACAGCGCTGCTTTGTTCTTCCAAAGTCTTCTCGGGAGGGGATGGAGAAGACCTGGACTTAAAGAGCAGCTGTTCAGAATGAGGCAAAAGCAAAGAGAGGGCAAAGGAGGTTGCCGCTGGGGGGGGGGGGCAATTGCTCAGGATGAAGGCAGGTTATAACCAAAGGCACCTGCCTTCTTACAGTGCTTTACTGGCTCCCAGTGGAATACAGGGTCAGGTTTAAGGTGCTGGTTTTGACCTTTAAAGCCCTGTACGGCCTAGGACCCACATACCTACGGGACCGCCTCTCCTGGTATGCCCCGCGGAGGACCTTAAGGTCCACAAATGACAACATTTTGGAGGTCCCAGGTCGCAAGGTGGTTAGATTGGTCTCAACTAGGACTTTTAGGCCTTTTCAGTACTGGCCCTGACTTGGTGGAACACTCTTTCACAAGAGACTAGGGCCAACACCGTCAAGGAGGAGGATGGGGGCAAAGTTATAATTAGTTGGCACTGCCTGTTATTGGCTCTTGCTCTGCCTACTGTTGGGCCTCCCTTCCTTCTGCCCTGCCAGCTCCAATGGGTATCTGCCACCACTGTCTCAGTGAGTTAGCAGAGAAGAATTTGAGGGGTCACTGATCTGTGGGATACATTTGCCAGGAGTACCTTCTGCATTGCCTCAGGCGTGTAATGAACTTGGAGTAAGCAACTGGCATTCCTTGGGTCAAATCTGCCCTCTTCCCAAGTGCCAATCCACCCAAAATAATTTGCTGCTTGATGCAAGGGACAGGGTGACCCCTCCTCATTTCCATTGATATAAAACGGACAGTGCTCTGGTTAGAAGAGTGCTACTCAACCTTGAGTCCCCAGGTGATGTAGGGCTGCCCCTCTCAGGTGATGTAGGGTTGTCCCCAGCCAACTTAACCAACAACATCTAGGGACCCGAGGCTGAATAATGCTGGCTTGTTCTGCATGCCTGTCTTTGTGAGTAGGTACAACCATCCAGTCAGCACTCAGAAGAACTCGTAGTGCCTGGAACAAGAATTGCATTCTGAAATTGCTGTCCAAAGGCGTGGAAGGAAGAAGACGACAAATTTTTGGTGACCTTGCAACACTGCTGAAACAATGTCTCTCTCTCTCTCTCTCTCTCTCACACACACACACACACACACACACACACGCACGCACAGAAAGACAGCATGGGGGAAAGTTTAGAAAATGAAAGGTCTAGCTCTTCCAAACAGACAGACACAGTCGCAAGCAGAAAATCAAAATCCACCCCCTAGTGGTTAAAATAAAAGCAATATACTAAACTGACCTTCACCCACCAGATGTTTTTGACTACAACTCCCATCAACCCCACCCACTTTCCTGTGCCAATGGTTGTAGTGCTGTGTCTCTCAGTCGCCTTTAGCCCTTTCTGCAAAAGCTCACTGCGAACATCTACCACATCTTTCCCTGCCAATTGTGTGTTGCAACTGGGAGCATCTGAATCAGCAAAGGCAGCCTGAGGAGAAACATCATCTTTATCACAAACATTCTACCCAGCCTGGACAATTTTACTGCTTGCAAGGGTTGCAAGTTGCGACAGACCCCAAAACAGGCACCAAAAAACGGCTCTGCTATAGAACATGTGTTCCATACAGGAGAGGTCTGTGCTGCAAGCGATGTCTGTTTGTGTGGTATCTTCCCAAGAACCATCGAAAACTTGGAACGAAGTATGAGAGAGCCATTCTGGGTTACCAACTTTCAGATCAGCCTTTGCAGTTATGCCTTTGTATGTTTTGTCATTTATGTTTGCTGGTGGCCTCATAACATAGTCCTGTTGCAAAGATTTAGCAGTACAGTGGTACCTCGCAAGACGAATGCCTTGCAAGACGAAAAACGCGCAAGACGAAAGAGTTTTCCATTTTTTGAGTCGTTCCGCAAGATAAATTTCCCTATGGGCTAGCTTCGCAAGATGAAATGTCTTGTGAGTTCTTGCGAGTTTGTTTCCTTTTTCTTAAAGCCGCGAAGCCGTAAATAGCCACTAAGCCGTTAATAGCCGCTAAGCCGCTAATAGCCACTAAGCCGCTAAGCCGCTAATAGCCGTGCTTCACAAGACAAAAAAACCGCAAGACGAAGAGACTCGCGGAACGGATTAATTTCGTCTTGCGAGGCACCACTGTACTTAAGCACAAATTGTTCCAGAGAATCTAGTTGCAGGAATGGAGAAATACAGTGTACATTAAAAAATGTAATCATGTTCCTATCCTGTACTGGTGCTTTGAGCGAGTCTGCTTGAATGATGGGTGAAAGGGAGGCAGGTTCTCCCACACATTTGTGTCACAGCACAGAAATAGCGAGCATTCCCAGTTTTTGACTGGCCCTGCTTCAGTGCCTTTGCCCACATCCTGACACTCAGAAATTCAGAAGGTGACTCTTTTCTTATGAGTTCTTTTTCATGTCAGGAAAAGTTCCACATGCTAAGTTTCTATGGACTTTGTTGCTGTTGTTTAGTCATTTAGTTGTGTCCGACTCTTCGTGACCCCATGGACCAGAGCACGCTAGGCACTTCTGTCTTCCACTGCCTCCCGCAGTTTGGTCAGACTCATGCTGGTAGCTTCAAAGACACTATCCAACCATCTCATCCTCTGTCGTCCCCTTCTCCTTGTGCCCTCCATCTTCCCCAACATCAGGGTCTTTTCCAGGGAGTCTTCTCTTCTCATGAGGTGGCCAAAGTATTGGAGCCTCAGCTTTAGGATCTGTCCTTCCAGTGAGCACACAGGGCTGATTTCCTTAAGAATGGATAGCTTTGATCTTCTTGCAGTCTGTGGGACTCTCAAGAGTCTCCTCCAGCACCATAATTCAAAAGCATCAATTCTTTGGCGATCAGCCTTCTTGATGGTCCAGCTCTCACTTCCATACATCACTACTGGGAAAACCATAGCTTTAACTACACGGACCTTTGTTGGCAAGGTGATGTCTCTACTTCTACAGACTAGGCTGCCCTTAAAGAGACAGCAGAACTATTGGTGGCAGGTGGGGGAAGTTGGAAACTCTAGAAATAACTCCAGCAAATCCTCTACAACTGTTCCTGAAGACAATGCATCTCTAGAGACTCATCCTCCATCTCCTGGAAAGACCTTTTGGGGTCCCATTGCTGGAAATCGGTTGCCCCCTACTGGTAATTCGTCAAATCACCCAGTGGACGTGAGTGTAAGTTGAGTGGTTGAGGTGCATAACTGGTCATTGTGCACATTCACCAGGCCTTGTGGAGAATGTGCACACAACCCCTCATTGAACAGGGAATTGTGCACATTTCCCAGGCAATATGAATTCACCTCCCCTCTTCCTGCTGCTCTGTGGGAGCTGGGAGGGTATGTTGTAGACAAGAGGTGGCAGAGGGGACACAGAGTCCGAGGACTCAGTTAGTTGGTTGGTTAGATGACACACTTTTACTATTTTATTATTATTTATTGAATTTATATACCACCCTATACATGGAGGTCTCAGGGCAGCTCACAGAGCAAAACCAGAACACAAAACCACAAAATATATAATCAAAATAAAAACAACAACACAATAACCCCCTTGGAGACCATGCATGCTGACTGGAGAATGTGCATATTGCCCACAGAATGTGAAGAATGCAGTTGAGAAATGTACATCCCCCAAGGCCTGTTGACTGTTGGAGATTATGCTTATTGGCCAGGGAATGTATAAAAGTTAATTGATTTATGCATAATTCCAAAGGCCTGTTGGAGATTATGTGTATTGACCAGGAAATATGCACAATAGCTGGTTGTTATGCACATTACTGCTCAACTTACATTCCTTTCTTTACAGATACAAAATATATGATATGTACAGGGTGATGTCTACTGAACGTCAGTCTGATGTGCAGTCCTTATGAGAGAAAGGCTGCCCTTTTCTGAAGCTGTGTTAATTTTCCTTTCCAGAGCTAATTTACTTTCCCAGTCCGCCACTATAATAGCAGCTAAGACTGTGTCTGCATGCTTGGCCCAGAAGTTAAAAGACTCACATCCTGATAAGCTTGGTACATTTCTTCACCCATCCCCCACTGCTTTCCCTGCAGATGAATTTGAACATGTGTCAAGAGAAATGAATGCTCACATTTGATGTGGGAATCTGATAAGCTGCAGAGCACTCTTCGATGTGTGCTTGTTAATTGGTAGGATATTTAGCCTGATGCCCAGCTCATGATCAAGGTCACTTGATGCATATTACAAATCAGCCCTTGAACACTGTTTATCCCTGTTGTCATGCTGGCCATCAGTGGGGCTAAAGGGTGTTTTTAAAAGGCCAATCCCCACCTGGATATTTCAGCATCTTAATGACTGTGAGTAGGGACTTGGTGCACAACACCAGCTTAAAATGCAGCTTTGTTGTTGTTTAGTCGTGTCCGACTCTTTGTGACCCCATGGACCAGAGCACGCCAGGCCTCCCGCAGTTTGGTCAAACTCACGTTGGTAGCTTCAAGAACACTGTCCAACCATCTCATCCTCTGTCGTGCCCTTCTCCTTGTGCCCTCCATCTTTCCCAACATCAGGGTCTTTTCCAGGGAGTCTTCTCTTCTCATGAGGTGGCCAAAGTATTGGAGCCTCAGCTTCATGCTCTGTCCTTCCAGTGAGCACTCAGGGCTGATTTCCTTAAGAATGGATAGGTTTGATCTTCTTGCAGTCCATGGGACTCTCAAGAGTCTCTCCAACACCATAACCCAAAGGCATCAATTATTTGGCGATCAGCCTTCTTTATGGTCCAGCTCTCACTTCCATACATCACTACTGGGAAAACCATAGCTTTAACTATACGGACCTTTGTTGGCAAGGTGATGTCTCTGCTTTTTAAGATGCTGTCTAGGTTTGTCATTGCTTTCCTCCCAAGAAAAATGCAGTTTTGATTGCTAAATTGACTCAGAGAGGGCCTGTTCTTTTAAGACACTATGCCACATAAAAATCTTGCTCTGGGACAGGGGTTTCCCAACCTTGGGTCTCCAGCTGTTTTTGGACTGCAATTCCCATCATCCCTGACCACTGGTTCTGGTAGCTAGGGATGATGGGAGTTGTAGTCTAACAACCAGAAAAGTACCAAGTTTGGGAAACCCTTCTCTGGGACTTTTCCTGCCAAGGAAACAGGTGATACCTATAGCAGAGATGAGGAGCAGCTAGATGATGTTAGGAGTCTAGCTTCCATCATACCCAACCAGCAGAGCTATTGGTCATGGGAGTTGTAGTCCACCCACATCTGGAGGGCTCTGCGTTCCTCACCCCTCACAGATATGCAACTCTTATGTGACCTTTTTTTGTCAAGTTGTTTTGCATCCAAAAAAAACGTGATTAAGGGGGCGGGGCGTGTGTGCCTGACAGAGAGGAGCGTCCACGCATTACTCAGTCACTTTTTAGAAACACGCGTAAAAAAACGAGGGGAAGAGAAATCGACGCCTGCCATGAACGGTCTTCAGCACGGATCTCATTCACTACACGCGTGTCCGCGCGCGTCAAGCAGCCCCACGCCCGGATCTGCCGCGTGCGCCATCCACACGCAACTGCAAGGCGCGCTAGCTGTGCGCGCACGCCAACACGACGGCAGCCTGCCTGCCTCCCTTTCCCTCCTCCGGCCTTTCCCTCCGGCTGCTGACCCCCGGCCGGCCCCGCCGAGCTCCGCGCCCCGCCCAGGCTCCGCCGGCCCCCGCGGTCCCTCCCACACCCACCCGGGTTCGCGCCGGCGACGCGGCTGCTTTCCGACGCTCAGCAAGGGAAGCGCGCCGAGGTCGGGACCACCGATCGGGCCCGGAACCGCGTGGCAAGCAGCGAGGACGGGTAGGAAGAGGTGGGGGCGACCGAAAGCAACCGGTGTTTGTGTGCGTCTCTGAACTTCTCGGAAAGCGCTTTGCCAAGTAAGTTCAAGGCAACGGTCTGCTGTTGTGGGTTGATTTCGAGGTGGGTGCGATCCGGAGTTAGCAGAGACGTCAGAATCTGGATAAGGGGCACGAAATCGCCTCCTTTTGGAGGTCGGGTTTCTTTTTGTGCGTGACTTTGCTTCCTGGAAAGTGCTAATACTGGTGGTCACCCGTCATTAGTGGACTATTAAATCTAAGTTGGGAGCTACTAGCAAAGTCAGTTCCAGGTTTCTGGAGGACAGGATACTCTCCATGGCCCCAATCCTCTTGGCGAGCCTTCCCCCTCGCTGTGGCAGGTCTAGGGGGCTCTTGTTAGTGTGCTAGGGTCTGGGGTGGGGTGGGGGTCTGACCTTTGCCAACTTAAGAAGAGAGGAAACAGACCAGCTGTCCCTCTAGTTCTGTATTGCCCACACTGATTGACAGCTGTTTCTCCAGGGTTTCAATCCGGAGAATTCCCCAGCCCCTAACTTGCAGCTTGGACCTGGAACCTTCTGCACTCAAAGCAGATGTTCTACAGCTGAGCCAGGACTCTCCCCCTTGACGTTGCTGCCCCTGGTAATTGGGGTCCTTTTACCTCCTGGTGTGTGTGCCTCTCGGTGCTCAGTTGACGGGGCAAATAAACAGTTTTCCTTCCCCAAGCCCCATGAAACAGCTGCGTAATGTGGAAGCTCGTGTGCTTGGGTTTCTCTGCATTAGTTGTGGTCTCTGAAAATTTAACAGCGTACGAAGGAGGCCTTCCTCCTGCAAAGGTCATTGGGGTGATCTTGAAATCTGTGGGAAAGACCCGATATTTTGGAATAATCCCAGGGGTTTGGGAGGATAACTCCGAAGAGCCGCATGACTCTTATTAGAAATGCTTCTGTGTCTTCCCCAGTGGTGCAAACAGGCACAAGTTCAACAGGGGAAACCTCTCCCTCCCCCCACATCACGTTATTGGCAGGGAAGGCTTCTCCTGTTGAAGTTTTGCATGCCGCTCAGTTTGAAAAAGAGACAGGAGCCTAGGTGCTGGCGGTGGAGGCGGCTGGCAGGCAACCCTAAGTGGGAAAGGCTTGGAAGTATTTCCAGAGGAAGGTGGTTGAATGGGAGGCTTGTGTTAGGTGAGCACGGCAAGTGACCCGATCGACTCATGTTGACTCGAAATATTTGCTTGGCTTTAAGGGACAAAGAATGGCCCATTTCTTTGACTGCCTTTAGCAACATTCCTAAGGGAAACGCTCTGGGCTTGCGAGAATGCTGCGTTAGTGTTTTGCAAATTACAGAATTTCTTCATGGGACTTGGTGTGCTGAGGCGGCCCGGAAGGGGGCGTTAGGCAAAGGGATGGAGGGTGTGTCTTATGAAGGGCTACATGCAAACTGCCAGGTCAAAGGCAGCCTGCCTCTTGAGGACCAGTTGCTGGGAAAAGGGCTAATGCTGTTGTGTCTGGCTGGCCACTGGGGGAAATGCAGGAAGTTGCCTTCTTATACCATCTAGCTGACACCGAGCAGGAGAGTGTTTTTTTCCAGGCTTACCTGGAGATGCCAGGGATTGACCCTGAGACCTTTTGCGGGCAAAGGAGCTGCTCAACTGCTGAAGTACAGCCTTTCCAGGATGCTGTGCAAACTAATCCTACAAGGGCTCTTCTTATGTGCTCTGTGGTTCTCATTTCTACCAGCCTGTTTGTTACACTGGGGAATGATTGCTGTCCAAACAATATGGAGAGCACCATAATAGCATAAGTCGTCTTCTTTGGCGATCACTTGTAGCTGAGTAAGATTGCCTTCCATAAACACGGTTTTAACAATGAGTCCGTAAGTGACTGTGGAGGCCAATTATGGACCCACACGTCCTTCCACAGTGGGGACATTGGTTCCCGGGCGGGAGTTGATCACGGTGTGGATTTGCCAAGCGTGCCTTCCTCTTAGCACATTTCTCCCTTGCGTCCTGAGTTCGAGTGTCTTCAAAGCCTTTGGTAAAGGCTGTTCTCCAATTGGAGCACTCGCAGGCCAGTATTTCCCAGTTGTCGGGGTTTATACTACATTTGTTTAGATTTGCCTTGAGATTTGCCTTTAAACCCCTTTTGTTGACCACCAGCATTACGCTTTCCATTTTTAAGTTGGGAATAGAGTAGTTGCTTTGGAAGACGATAATCAGGCATCTTCACAATGTAAGTAGAACCTGCAGGATCAGGCCAATGGCCCTGAAAACCCCAGCTTCTTGTTCTTATGGTTGGCCAACCAGATGCCTCTGATAAGCCTGCGCCGGCGGCAGAAGTTGGTGGAGGTGATGCTGAGCCAGATGGATCAAGGCACTGGCTCTACATAGAACACGTTCCCCTTGTTCGGTTTTTCCATCTGTAAAAGGGGAACAATAGCAACTTTTCAGGTGTTTTTTAATTGTGAGAGAAAATCACAGTACAATTTTTAAAGTGCTTGTGTATGTTCTAAAAGGTTGCATGCTAGTGGACCTATCTTCTACCTTTAGCCTGGTGTCTTTAGCCAGATCCGGTGAATTTCCTAGTTTCCTAATCTCTGCAGGCAGGAACAAGAAAAATCTTAGTCTCTTAAATTACTTTAACATACGAGACCAACTTGGTAGAGACAGCGTAATTAATTTCCCCTTTCCTACTAGATCTTCCTTGTACCTTAAGCATATTCTCCTTCACCAGAGGTGAGGGGGCGTGAACTAACTGAGTCTAGGAATACAATTCTGTGGTTTTAACTCTTTCATGGATGTATTAACTAGCCCTAGGCTTGCTAGTTATATTCGACTGCAATTTCCCACCGTTGTTGTTAGCTATTTATTTATTTATATACCGCTGAGTTGCCAAAAGGGCTTCTAAGCACTTTACAAGTATGTTGTTGTTGTTTAGTCGTTTAGTCGTGTCCGACAAACGGTAACAAATGTATCCAGACCTTTTTAAAATGCACAATAATGCAATTTCATCCAAAAGTTGAAGACATTCATTATTAAAAATGTAAGACAAGTTCATCAAAACATTATAACTATTAAAACAGTTTTTTTAAAAAGCAATGAAAACAATATAACACTCCACTGACGTGGGTTTTAAAGTTTTATAATTTGCCCGAGTTTTGAATGTTCTGCTTCTTTTTTTAAAATGCAGCCACCTGTCGTTTTAAATGGATAGTTTTAATTGTGAGCCGCTCTGACAACCCTTCTCAGGATCAAGGCCAGGGTGCCATATTAACTGCTGCTCCCCACCCACAAACCCAAGACAGTCTACTCCAGGCCCGTCAGTTTTGTGCAAAAGGAGAACAGGCTTGCGGCAAAGGTGGAATGCTGTGGCTACTTATCGTCTTTGGAAGGGCTTGGTACTGAAATGAACCCAAGCAGAGCTGTGAGACTGGATGCCATGGGGGTCGAGTATGGGGGATATTTATAACTCTAGCATCCTGCTAGCCTGGGTATATTTAGACAGAGCTGCCAAACAACAAGTCAGGGGAGAGGGCTTGGCCAAAGGGCTTAGCTGAACTCCCGTGTGCTACACCCAAGAGGAATTTTCCTTCCTGGGTCACTTCTTTCCCTGCCTCTCGCAGTTTTGTTGTTGTTGTTGTTTAGTTGTGTCCGACTCTTCGTGACCCCATGGACCAGAGCACGCCAGGTACTCCTGTCTTTCACTGCCTCCCGCAGTTTTGTCAAACTCACGTTGGTAGCTTCGAGAACACTGTCCAACCATCTCGTCCTCTGTCGTCCCCTTCTCCTTGTTCCCTCCATCTTTCCCAACATCAGGGTCTTTTCCAGGGAGTCTTCTCTTCTCATGAGGTGGCCAAAGTACTGGAGCTTCAGCTTCAGGATCTGTCCTTCCAGTGGGCACTCAGGGCTGATTTCCTTCAGAATGGATAGGTTTGATCTTCTTGCAGTCCATGGGACTCTCAAGAGTCTCCTCCAGCACCATAATTCAAAAGCATCAATTCTTCGGCGATCAGCCTTTTTTATGGTCCAGCTCTCATAATACTAACCTACAAAAGTGATGAGCCAATGAATGGCCGAGTCCTAGGCAGGAACCAAGCCTCCCTTTCTTTCTATATCTCCTAAGCATCCCCAACCTGCTTCACATGAGACAACAGTGTGATGCAGCAGCAAAAAAAGCTAAAGCCATTCTAGGCTGCATCAACAAAAGTGCCGTATTTTTCGCTCTATAACACGCACCAGACCATAACATGCACGTAGTTTTTAGAGGAGGAAAACAAGGAAAAAAATATTCTAAACGAAATAGTGGATATATGATTTTTGTGGTTCATGCTGTGGCCACAGACATGTGATCTGACAGTGAGTTTGGAGTAGCCCAATGCAAAAATCCTGAGGATCCATGTGGATCCATGCTTTGTAACCACGGAAGAGGGAAGGAAGGGGAACCATGGATCCTCTGCTCACGACTGCAGCAGATCCCACCCGCCACCGGCAGGCATTCGCTCCATAACACGCACAGACATTTCCCCTTACTTTCTAGGAGGAAAAAAGTGAGTGTTATGGTGCAAAAAATACGGTATAGTGTCCAAGTCAAGGGAAGTCATAGTACCACTCTGTCCTGCCTTGGACAGACCACACCTGGAATACTTACTGTGTCCAGTTCTGGGTGCTACAATTTAAGAAGGATATCGACAAGCTGGAACATGTGCAGAAGAGGGCAACCGAGATGACCAAGGGTCTGGAAACCAAGCCTTATGAGGAACAGTTGAAGGATCTGGATATTTAGCCTGGAAAAGAGGAGACTGAAAGGAGATAGGATAGCCATTTTCAAATATATACAAGGCTGTCACGTGGAAGATGGAGCAAGCAGCTTGTTTTCTCTTGCCCCAGAGGGTAGTACCTGAACCAGTGGCTTCAAGTTACAAGAAAGGAGATTCCCTCATTGCAGGGGGTTGGACAAAAAGACCTTGGCCTGCTCCCAACAGGTAATGTTGCGGTGGGGGGCATAGACAGCTTGGCCTTATAGAGTGGGTGCCCCTGGCTCTCTTCATTATTCTCCCTTACTGCTAGAATTTAGATTTCCAGCTTCTTGGGGGCAGAGATCTGTCTTCCTTTCGCTCCTTTGTTTTGAGTATATTAAAGTGAAGTAAGGTTGAAGAACCTTTGGCTTTCATCTCTGACCATTGGCCATGCTGCTGCGGGGAGTTAATCCATATCAGGAAGGCTGTATGCTCCCCATTCCAAGTGCAAAGAGACGTGCATTGATGTTTCCACCAAAAATAACGATAAAAGGATGCCTCTCAGCTGGTTCTGGGGCCATTTTTTTTTTGTTTCTGATACCCAATGTACCAACCTGGATCAAACCACTGACCCAATAGCCCCTTACAGCAAAAAGTCTAGTTAACTATGCTAGGGAATGGACAAACTTCAGTCTGCATTAAATGTGTAGCCTGCTGTTGTGTATTTTCTTCTTCTTAAGATAGCAGACATGTTTTTGTGTGTGATAAGGACAAGAAGCAACGGAGTGGGCAGGCGGGGTGAGTTAACTAACATGCAGAGAAAGGGTTAAACCTTTGCACTCCCCATTCCCAGTCCTATCCCTCCCATCCTACTCCTGCCTTGGAAATCAAAAGCAGGATAGGTGCTTAGCTTAGGGGAGAGACAGTGTGGTGTAGTGGTTAGAGGACCAGACTAGGACCTGGGAGACCGGGGTTCAAATTGCCATTTGGCCAGTATTATTTATTAAATTTATATACCACCCTTAATCCGAGGATCACAGGATGGTTTACAGTATATAAACACAAAAAATTATAACATAATAAACAAAACAATAACACACACATCCTATACTTAGTTTTAAAAGCCATAGATTAATTAGCCAAAGGCATGGGTGAAGAAGACTGCTTTAACCTGGCGCCTAAAGATATGCAGTGAAGGTGCCAGTTGAGCCTCCCTAGGGAGAGTATTCCACAAACAGGGAGCCACTGCAGAAAAGGCCCCGCTCTCATGTTGACGCTCTCCAGATGAAGCTCACTTGGGCCAGTCACTGCCTTTCAGCCTAAACTACCTTGCAGGGTTGTGGTGGCAATTAAATGGGGAGAGGGAAAACCATGTGCACTACCTTGATCTCCTTGGAGGAAAAGGTGGGATATAAATGCAAGAAATTAAATGGATAAATTAAATGCAGGGGTTTAGCCTCAAGTGCATTCCCTCCAGGTAAGTCTGCAAAAGGGAAGAGAGGTGCTTCGTTCTCTCTCCAAAGAGCGTGGCGTCAGTTTGTGTGGGCAATCTAGCTAGTTAAAAGGAATGAATCATGAGTCACGGCAAAGCTTGCAGGCATCCCCGCAGAGGAGAAAACAAAAGGGCTGGTTTCATTTCAAGGTTTCCAAACCTGATGTACCCTTGGTTAACAGATTGTCCTCAGCAGAATGTCAGATTCAGTCTGTTGCAACTTTAAAGAACAATAATACTGCATTGGCGCATATATTTTGATGTCCTTGTAGCTTGCTTTCCTGTGGTATATATTCTCAAAACATGAAAATAAACACGCACACAAAGAGTATACAAATGCAAGAATTATAGGGCCACTCTCTTCTGTAGACCTGCTTGGTAGTCCATCACATATTTTGGGGGCGGCAGTCTAGCCTGATCCAACTCCTTCTCCCTCTCTGGCTGTGTGCATCCCATACATTTAAAACACATTGCTTCCCCCAAAGCAGGGCTTCCCAAACACTGGTCTCCAGCTGTTTTGGGACTACAACTCCCATCATCCTTAGCTAACAGGACCAGTGGTCAGGGGTGATAGGAACTGTAGTCCAAAACAGCCGGAGACCAGTGTTTGGGAAACCCTGGCCCAAAGCATCCTGGGAACCACGGTTTGTTAAGGGTTCTGGGAACTGTAGTTCTGTGAAGGGCAAACTACAGTTCCCAGGCTTCTTGCTTTTAAGTGAATGCTGCATGCACAGCCGGGCTGTTTCCTTTGCTGTGCTGCCTGTGGGGTTTTTTCTTTTCTTTCGCACCTTCTGGTCAGCAGCGCACGCTGCTGTTCCCCTCCAGCCTTTGTCCTGGAGCCAAGGCAGACTTAATTTAGCTCCCCTAATCTTTCCCTCTCTGCCACTAGCCAGTACCTTCCCTCTTAGTTTTTTAAAAAGAAGTTTGTTCCTTTCCCTCAGCTCCAACCAGCCCATATCTCCTCGCGAAAGACCAGGGAGGCCCAGCAGTACGGATCCTGAGGGGTAGGTGTGAGGGGCTGCACGGGGCAGGTAGCGAAGCAATTTCCCCACCCTTTATCTGGGGAAAGGAGACAAGACGACCCCAAGGGCACTGCTGTTGGGCAGGGTGAGTTTCCTGCGAGGGTGAGCCTATGGGTGGGATAATATAACACCCTTGCGTGCCAAAACACAGCAGAATGGGCACCTCTCTGGGGAGGAACAGGGACAGCTGTGTCAGGGGCTGTAATGGAGCTGTCAACCGAGTGGTTGTGTTGGCTATTTGGAATGGGGCATGGCAGAATCAGGGGGCAAGCGTTTTTCTCTGGTGTGTAGCAATGCTTGGAAAGCCAGTTTTTTAAACAAACTGCAGTTCCCAGGTTTCTGTGGTGGTGGTCATGGTGGGGGAAGCCACGTGTTTTTAACGTGCTTTAAACATGTGTTGTGATTTTTCACATTGATGGAATATGCAGAAATGGCAAGTTTATCTAGCGAAATCAGAAATCAAGATGAGGCAGAATTCAAGGAGGATTGGATAAAGTTTGTAGATTGTTTTTTAAAAACACAACTATTGTAAACATGCTAAAACTCAAGTGGCTTTAGAGTAAAAACAACAGTAAAACACAGATTTGAAAATACTGTGGAAAAGGCAAGATATAGAATAACTAGCATGCAGAATAAATTAGAAAAATATGATTGTACATTGGCAAATGTTGCTTCAACTTTCTTTTTGAAATATATAAATAAAAGCTTATGAAAACAAATAAATAAAATAAACCTTTGGTGTGGATGTGACATGCTCCCGTGATGTCTAGCCTCACCCTGTGAAGGTGTAGCCATCCTTTCTGCATTTAAAGCAGCCTTGCATAGAACCCTGGGAACTACAGTTCCCAGCGCCCTCGCTCAATTAAAGTTGCCAGGATTCTTTGTGGGGAGGGAAAGGGGCTTTAAGGGTACAGGCTTGTGTTCAACATAGTGCTAAGATTCTGCCAGCAAAAAGGTTGCGCAACGGAATCTCCTCCCCCTCACGCACCCCCTTGGCCCTGGTGGGCATGCAGCCCCCAAGGAAAGGTCTGATCCAGTTGAGGTACAGTCAGTGTTAACTGGATCCACCAGTGGGTCCAAGGGGGCTCTTTTCTCTCTCTGCCTCCTTTCCTCTGAAACTCAGCACTGCAATGCTGAGATTGTCCAAGGCATTTGGGTGCTTGAACCCGAAATTCTCTGCATCATGCTCCCATCAGGGCAAATTAACAATAATGCAATTGGCTTCATTAATGGCGACAGATTGGCACATGCATCAGATCTCCTGTTTTTGCAGCCCCTCTGGCCCATTGGATGGACGCGGGTGGCGCTGTGGATTAAACCACAGAGACTATTCTGCTCTGTATTCTGCTCTGGTCAGACCTCACCTGGAGTACTGTGTCCAGTTCTGGGCACCACAATTCAAGAAGGACACTGACAAACTGGAACGTGTCCAGAGGAGGGCAACCAAAATGGTCAAAGGCCTGGAAACGATGCCTTATGAGGAACGGCTAAGGGAGCTGGGCATGTTTAGCCTGGAGAAGAGGAGGTTAAGGGGTGATATGATAGCCATGTTCAAATATATAAAAGGATGTCACATAGAGGAGGGAGAAAGGTTGTTTTCTGCTGCTCCAGAGAAGCGGACACGGAGCAATGGATCCAAACTACAAGAAAGAAGATTCCACCTAAACATTAGGAAGAACTTCCTGACAGTAAGAGCTGTTCGACAGTGGAATTTGCTGCCAAGGAGTGTGGTGGAGTCTCCTACTTTGGAGGTCTTTAAGCAGAGGCTTGACAACCATATGTCAGGAGTGCTCTGATGGTGTTTCCTGCTTGGCAGGGGGTTGGACTCGATGGCCCTTGTGGTCTCTTCCAACTCTATGATTCTATGACTAGGACTTGCCGATCAGAAGGTCGGCGATTCGAATCCCCATGACGGGGTGAGCTCCCGTTTCTCAGTCCCTGCTCCTGCCAACCTAGCAGTTTGAAAGCACGTCAAAGTGCAAGTAGATAAATAGGCACCTCTCCAGTGGGAAGGTAAACGGCGTTTCCGTGTGCTGCTCTGGTCTGCCAGAAGTGGCTTAGTCATGCTGGCCACATGACCCAGAAGCTGTACACCGACTCCCTCGGCCATCATAGCGAGATGAGCGCCGTAACCCCAGAGTTGGCCACGACTGGACCTAATGGTTAGGGGTCCCTTTACCTTTACCTTTGGCCCATCAGATACTAAGGGGTGGTGAAGCTTGAGAGCCTGGCAGAATAACCTACATAAATATTGGGCTCCTGCAGATCTGTTTCTTGAGCATTTATGTGGATTCGCTCGCACACAGCTTACACAGAGGTTAAGCAATATCTAGCTTTAATTTTTATGTATATCTTATTGGTTTTATACTCCACCTTTCCTCCGAGGAGCTCAGGGTGGTGTGCATGGTTTTCTCCCTTCCCCATTTTTAACTTCACAACAACCCTGTGAGGTTGTTTAGGTTGGGAGACTGTGGCTGGCCCCAGGTCACCAAGCGAGCGTCAGGTCTGCCTGGGGATTTGATCCCTGGTCTCCCTGTTGCTTTCCTAACCACAAAAAAAATCTGTTGTCCGCCCTGCTCCACCTAGGATTTGTGGTTGCAGGGCAACAGCTAGGCACTTTTACCCATTAGAATTCTGCAAGCCTAAATTCCTTTCTGCGCCTGAATCCCTCCCGCAAAGCACAGGCAGCCCGGAGGCGACAGATGTATTGCCCCTGTAGTGGGGTTCAAAATTGGCTGCCAGAGGCATGCTGTTTCTCCTGGTGCCCAGTAGCATTGCTAGCCCTGCTGGAGGCAACCCCAGCCGCCAACTCGCTTTCTTCCAGGAATGTGCTCCCCGCTGGGGTGCAGTTACTGAGCAGCAGGGAAAGGCAGGCTGGTGTTGCTCTGCAGCTACAGCAACAAACAATAGGGTGTGTATGTGTGGGAAATTAAGGCTACAAGGAACCGACAAAAGAACATTCAGGCAGCTCTAAACCTGGCCGTCCCTGGATTGTCCAACCAGTCTAACCGTCTGCGTCCCCCCGTTTCAATCTCCCCAGCATGGAGAGAAGCTTTTGTACCCTTGTCCAATGGATCTCAAAATTACGAGCTGCCTGGGCAGGCCCAAACATCTCCTGCACATTCCACAAGGCTTTGGCGACACTCTGCTCCCTGCCAGAGCCTGGCTTCCACTTTTTTGGTCTTGTGCCGTGGTTGAGAGGAGGAGGTCCCCCGCTTCTTTGCAGCTCCTCCCACGCACATTGATTGACAGGTGGTTGACAGGTCCCCGCTCCTACCCACAATACCTCTGTCAGTTGATGCCAGCATCATTGCCTAGCTGTAAATCGGGCTAATTCCAGAAGGAAGTGTAGCTCGGTGGCAGAGCAAAGTGCAAACACGTGGCACTGTACCTTGAAAACCCATTTTTTTGAGAGCAAAGTGGTACCTAACGTTTAGAGCAGCTCCAAATGTGTGAGCTGGGGCGTTCTTTGTTGCACCGAGAAATCTCTTGGCTGACGTTTGCAGTTGAAAGCGTGGCCTTTCTGGCAGAGAGTGAGCCAAGGCATGGGAGTGTTCCTATTCCCCTTTCCTGCTCGGTTAGTGATAGCAGCAGCCAAACATGCAAGCCAGAAGGATGTTTGTGGAAAGGATCTGTTTGTCTGAGCACTATGGGGCTGGGGTAGGAAGTGAGGAAGCAGGGGCCAGCCTCCCTCCCGGGCAATTGGGTGTGTGCCTTCCAGCATTAGTCCGATGGTGGTTGTTGTTTTTGAACCGGTGCCTAGCAGCGAAGTCATGTGTTGAGTGCGGATGGAAATTGTGCCAAATGGGACCCCTGTGGAACAGGTGGGGGAGAGGGGTACAGAATGGAGTAGTGGTACCTCGGGTTACATACGCTTCAGGTTACATATGTTTCAGGTTACAGACTCCGCTAACCCAGAAATATTACCTCAGGTTAAGAACTTTGCTTCAGGATGAGAACAGAAATCGCACAGTGACGGCGCGGCGGCAGCAGGAGGCCCCATTAGCTGAAGTGGTGCTTCAGGTTAAGAACAGTTTCAGGTTAAGAACAGACCTCCAGAACGAATTAAGTACTTAACCTGAGGTACCACTGTATCCTGGAGCAGGGCTGAGCAGGTCGGAGGAATGATATATACTGCAGCATTTTATTGCAAGCCTCAGTTGTTTTCCGTAAGTGCCTCCTCGGCCATTGGAGGCCATGGGCACTTGCAAACAGAGACTCTGAATTTTAGCTGAATTCTCCCTCTTTCTTGTTAAATGCACTTTGATCTGCATGTTCTGGTTAAGAGCACGACAGGACCTTTCTCTGCCGGAAGGTTGCGAGCTTAATTGCCTGCCAGGGCAGGCAGAAGGGAAACCCTGAAACGTCCCTGAGCACCCTAGAGACAGGTTATCATTTGCAAACATTGCAAAGCAGTTTTCGGTGGCTGCAAAAAAAGCCTATTGCCATAGTTACAGGCCTTTGCCCTCCCTTCCACAGGGCCACTGAGGCCATTTCAGGATGTGAAATAATGGGTCCAGCCCCAGCTGTTGGAGAAACCATTTCCTCTCCTCTCCCAGTCCATTTCCCTTTCCACCTGGCTGATCTGAACACGCCCCCCCCCAAACTGCCCCTCTCCCCACAGCCGTCGTGCTGACACTTCTCAGCCATCTTTGTTTCCTGCTTGCATTTTGAGGTACCTTCTCTAATTCTGGAATGTTTCTCAGCAAAGCTCTATTTTTAACCGTACCCCCCTGGCTCCCGGTGGACTTGCTGTTTACTTTTCCGTCCTTAAGAGTAGCCGACTTTGCGTTCTCTCAGGGTTCCTGCTTGTTCAGTGGGAACTCCCCAACAGGCTGCGTTCTTTCTTCAGGGCAATGCCGAGTGAGGTGGGAAACGTTAGCTGTTGAATTTCTGCTGGTTGCCTCAGATTGGTGCGTCCGTTGACAGCGCAGGAGCCATCTCAAGAGGGAAAGGCAACAACCTTGCTGGGAGAAAAGGGTGGAGGAGGGAGAAGAAAGGGGGAATGAAGAGGGGAAATGTTATGTACTGAAGTTCTCACCCTGGGCCAGCAGGGGGATACTGTAGATAGTTTTCACTCAGGTCCACATATGCAAATAAGGGATTGAAAGTGACGTTCAGTGATAGGATAGTTACAGAAAATGGTTACTGTTGCGTGGTAGTGGAGCTCTATATAAGCAGGCTGGCTGAACCCTTCAGTTCAGTTCTGGCCTGGCCTGTGAATAAACAAGAGCTGTTTGAAGAATCGCTGTGTCGTCTGATATGTTCACCCACAACTTAACAGGAAATGCCCTGAAGAAGAACAACATGTCTGAAAAGGTGGAATTTGTAGCTCATGGCAGCTGTTTTTGGTGGAAAACAGGATAGGGGGGAAAGGTTTAGCCCCAATAGGGTTCTCTTTGCATCCTGGGGCTAAGTACAGTGGTACCTCGGGTTAAGAACTTAATTCGTCCCAGAGGTCTGTTCTTAACCTGAAACTGTTCTTAACCTGAGGTACCACTTTAGCTAATAGGGCCTCCCGCTGCCGCCATGCCACCGCCACTCAATTTCTGTTCTCATCCTGAAGCAAAACTCTTAACCCGAGGTACTATTTCTGGATTAGCGGAGTCTGTAACCTGAAGCGTATGTAACCTGAAGCATCTGTAACCCGAGGTACCACTGTACACTTTTTAGAAAGTGTGCTTAACACAATGTGTAGTGTAGGCAGCCCTGTTCAGGGAGGTTTTTAATATGTAACGCTGTACTGTTTTTAACACTGATTGGGAGCCGCCCAGAGTGGCTGGGGAAACTCAGCCAGATGGGCGGGGTATAAATAATAAATTATTATTATTATTATTATAGTTGGGCCCTGTAATAGGGAACCTCAGGGCTAAATGCAACCTACCACGACTCTCTGTATGGTCCTCAGCTCTCTCTCCAGCCACACCCCCTTTCACCAGACCACACCCCTTTCCCTCCAGGCTGCACACCTCACCAGCCTTGCTTTGTGCTCTTCCTGGGAGTTTTTGCCTTGCTGGAAGAACAATTCTTGCTTGCCTGGATGGTGGCCAGAAAGAACCACAGAATTGGAAGGGACCCTGAGAGTCATCTAGTCCATCCCCTGCAATGCAGGAATCTCAGCTAAAGCATATTACATCCCGCACATTGCTCAAGCCAGGAATCTGACTATCCATTGTTTTTATATCTCCTCAGAACAGTCATGGACTTGTGGTTCCTTCTGCCTCTGTGTGGGATCTTGATAGGATCTGCAGTAGCAGGTAAGCTTGTGGGGGGGGGCAGGGGAGGAGGAGGATGAGAAATGGCTGAGAACGTCTGCTGACATTTGGGCTTTTGTACTCTGCGCAAAAAGAAAATCCAGTTCAAAAATGTACTGCACCTTATAGTCAAAAAGGATCTTGGTGAGCCAAGGTGGTGTAGTGGTTAGAATCTCGGACTAAGACCAGGGAGACCTGGGTTCAAATCCACACTCACTGGGTGACCTTGCTCTAGTCCATGGGTAAGCAAACTAAGGCCCGGGGGCTGGATGTGGCCCAATCGCCTTCTAAATCTGGCCCGGGGACGGTCCGGGAATCAGCGTGTTTTTACATGAGTAGAATGTCCTTTTATTTAAAATGCATCTCTGGGTTATTTGTGGGGCATAGGAATTTGTTCATTCCCCCCCCAAAAAAAATATAGTCCAGTCCCCCACAAGGTCTGAGGGACAGTGGAAAAAATTTGCTGACCCCTCGTCTAGTCACTGCCTCTTAGCTTACTTTACAGGATTGTTGTGGGGATTAAATGGGGAAGGGGAAAACCATATACACTACCTCAAACCTCTTGTGGGGGGCAGGGGCAGCAGACGGTAGGATAAAAATATAATAAATCAAATAAATAAACCTGAACTTGGCAGTATTTGCTCGAATGTCACCCAAAAATAGCAGGTGTCTGAAAGTGCCACTTATATATCCAGGTCTTTTTGGTGTTGTTTTTGTTGTTATTTCTTAATTTATATGTTGCTTAGTTGCCAGGTGGGATAGGAAATGCAATTTAAAGAGGAGGAAAGGTGGGATATAAATAAAAATAAATAATAAAGATAAAACATTTCCCCCCAAATGGGGTTTATCAAGATCATGGGAAGTTATTATAACGCTAAGTAGTTCAGTATAAAGTGATTGATTAATGGGGGCGGGGCAGGGAAGATTAAAGGATAACTGTATTATTAATCTCCTCTATATATGTGTGTGTGTGTTTGCCTCTTTCAGAACCACCACAACCCAAGGACATTCCACACGACCCATTCAATTATGGTGAGCCAGTTGTTACTACCTGGGGTCAGGAGATAGATGGCAAGGGCGGAGACCCTCTGACAGACTTTTGGAAACAAAAAACGTGTTCTCCAATCTCCTCATTTTTTAAATTAAAAAACTACAGCTTTAAAAGAGGTGCAGATGACTCTGGCTTGGAGCGCAGCACTGATGCAAAGGAGAGGGGTTTTTTAACCTTCCGTCACCACCTGTGGAGGCTATTTTCCTCAGCCTATGTCTCCCTTGCTTCCCATAGTGGAGACCCATCCATTTGAGCAAGTGGGGCACTGCTGCACTAAGATCAGTCTGTCCCCAGCCAGCCCTCACATGTCTGCCTACCTCTTCACTGACAAGAGGTGGCTCTGGTAGTCAGCTTTCTATTCCTTAGTCTCAGTGCTGGCCTTCTAGGACTCAACAGGGAGGAGGAAACCTGTGCCACATTTACACCATGCCTTAAAAGTGCTGTGATACTGCTTTAAACAGTCGTCTCTTCCCCTCGCCCCCCCAAGAACCCTGGGAGCTGTTGTTCTGAGAGTGCTTAGGAGACGCCTATTCCCCTCACGGGTCTACAATTTCCAGAGCAGTCTTGCAGTCAATCCCTCTCCATGGGGAACTGTGGGAATTGAAGCTCTGCGAGGACAATGGGGCCTCCTTTCCTTAGTTGGCGCTTGCTATCATTGGCTTGGGGACGTGGGTGGCGCTGTGGTCTAAACCACTGAGCCTAGGGCTTTCCAATCGGAAGGTCGGCGGTTCGAATGCCCACGATGGAGTGAGTTCCCATTGTTCGGTCCCAGCTCCTGCCCACCTTGCAGTTCGAAAGCACATCAAAGTACAAGTAGATAAATAGGTACAGCTCTTGCGGGAAGGTAAACGGCGTTTCTGTGTGCTGCTCTGGTTCGCCAGAAGTGGCTTAGTCATGCTGGCCACGTGACCCAGAAGCTGTCTGCGGGCAAACGCCGGCTCCCTTGGCCTATAGAGAGAGATGAGCGCCGCAACCCCAGAGTCGTCCGCGACTGGACCTAACAGTCAGGGGGTACCTTTACCTTTAGATATCATTGGCTTGGGAGCTCCGCCTACGGTTTGGGCTACCAGAATTTCGCCCTACCCATCCCGATGGGCACCAGCTGCTATTGATTTGGAGAGCACTGGGTTGGGGAACACTGATGCAAAGCATCACAAGAGCGTCCCCTCATTCCAAGTCGGGGATATGTTCCCAGCTGGAAATGACCACTTCTTCCTTCTCCTTCCTTCTCAGATTACCAGTCGCTGAGAATTGGGGGGCTGGTTTTTGCTGTCGTCCTGTTCCTGCTTGGCATTCTCATTGTGCTCAGTGAGTAGATTCTCTCCCTCTCCCCCCCCAGCCCCCACAATCCCCTGCCTTCTAATGAGCCAAGCTTAGCCATGGCACCTGCCGAATTTCCCCAACATTGTGACTTTAATAAAATGCAGCTGCAGAAGCTGCAGGTGTGGAGAGGAAGGGCTCCTTTCACACACCTGTTTAGTAGAGGGCTGATCGCTCAGGGCGAAAGGGACACTGCCCCAACAACTCTCAGCCTGCCCTCTGCCAGACCCAACCTTGCTTTCTTACTTACATCCAGCATATATGGTATTACTGGCTATCCTTGTCCTCAATCTCAGTGTCATAGGAGTCATCAGGGAAGTGGACAAAACTAGAATTAGCGTTCTCTGGCGCCACCTACTGTTGACCTCCCTGCCTCCTGCCTCGCCAGTTCCAAATGGGAACCAGCCACCACTGTCCAGTTGTTATTTTTTCTCCTCTTAAGACCCACACAGCGGGGCTCAGTTGCACACTCTGTCTCACACACCAGATACACCTTTTCTCTCGAGGAGTGAAAAGCAGCTGGTGGGGGCGGGGTGGGAGCAGGAAACTACTGAAGGGAAATGGATCGAGGAGCCCATGTGGACATATGGCTCAGTCAGTAGAGCATGAGACTCTTAATATCAGGGTTGTGGGTTCGATGCCCACATTGGGCAAAAATAAAAATAAAAATCCCGCATTGGTCCCTTCCAACTCTAGAATTCTATGATTTTATATATGAAGCTGTCTTTTACAGAGTCAGGCATTTGGTCTGCCTTGTCCACTATTTCTGCCTCTGACTGGATGTGGCTCTACAGGGACCCCAGCAGATGTCTTTCCCATCACTCACATCCCTGGAGACACCGGGGATTGAATTTGGGGCCTTCCACAGGCAAAGTTACGTGCTCTGCCATAACTTTCTACTGCCACCTTCTGGTGATCTTCTGCAGCATGTTAACAGCACATGCAGCTGCTAAGTGCCACCAGGCTTGTAGATAAATTGGAGCCTCTGAGATACAGGAGGGTGTGTTGACATCCTTTGGGGAACCTTGAGGTTTGCAAAAGGAAAACACATCAAGGGGAAACCCGTAGGGGGGCATCTTCTCCAACCGAAAGAGCAACCCAATGAAAGCTGCTTGTGTCCTCAGAATGCCGTTGAGAGGATGTCTGGAATGGAGTTTTTGGGAGGAGGGCATGGCTGGCTGGAAGCCCGAGCAGCGGCACTCTGTGCTGCAACATTTTGTTGCAGGTCTCACTTGTAGTCTCTGAGCCCCATGTGGACCTCAGACTGTTGATCTATTTAGCTCAAGACTGGCTGGCTTCAGTGCTCTTAAGTTTAGTCTTTCCCATCCTGTCTTTAGATATTTTGTGAATTAGAGTTGGGACTGTCTCTGTGCATTCTGCCACTGACCCGTGGGCTCCCTCTAATGTGGGCTGCTTTCTGTTCCAACTACTTGGCAACACTCCCTTCCCAAAAGAAGGCTGGCAATCCCAGAGTCTTTGCCCCTCGCCTGTCCCAGTACTGATTCTCTTTCACTGTTTGCCCAACTTGGGATTTCTCTCTCTCTTTCCCAGGTCGACGTTGTCGCTGCAAGTTCAACCAGCAACAGAGGTAACGCCTTTCTGAAAGCTTAAATGAGTGGGTGACCTAGGATGGAGGGGCTATTATATATTGCAGATGCAGACAGGTGACCTAGAAAGGAGAAAAAAAAGTAGCTCAAATTATGAGTTTTGGAGAATGTGACATTATAACCTGAACAGGACAACAGCGCCCTCTAGAGCATCTGTGATCAGACCATTCCTCCGGAAGTCTGCAACAAACTGATATCCTGTCTTTTATTCTTCAGTATGCATTCTGAGGTTGATAATCATTTATTGCAGTACCTCATCTAATCAAAACTAGCTAAGACTTCTTGTAATATAAGTTTTAATGAGTCATCAAGGAGGTGGAATCAACCTCTAAAGAAATTCTTGATTGGCAAAATATACTTATCTCTTGTGCCAGTAGTCTGTTACACAAATAGGCTAAAACCTGATCTGCCTCTGTGAACAAACAGGCTTTGCGCTCTGTCTTTGTCTTCTTGGAACCATCCAGTCAGGAGGCCAAAGATATTCTCTCGCTCAGAAATTCTCTTCTATAAGGAACTCTGCACATGCTCTAAAATCCAAGACTTTGCTTAAGCAGGTAAAATGTAACTAGCTAGGTCAGGCTGATGTTTCTTTTTCTTTGCAAGTCTTGTGCATGATTTTGTTGCCTTCCCTTTATTTATTATTATTTAAAATGCTTGTATACCGCCTCTCATTAAAACAATACCAAGGTGTACAGTAAAACAGTTTGGTACGAAACAAGAAGAAGTACAATCGGAAAAAGATCTTCTCACACACCCTTTCCTCCAGATAAAAACTATTTACACTTGGACATTTGGCTTCACTCATTTCCAAAGGAATTTCTCACTAAAAGCTTCCCCATGTGCTAAGACTGCACAGTTGTTAAGCTGCCTCCTTTGTTTTCTTAAGGAGCTTTCACAAGATTTTGTTTATTTATTTCTTTATATATATATTTATAGCCGGCACTTTCATAAAAACATATCCAGGTGATATGCGACATATAAGGATAAAATCAGCCAAAAGCATCCATAAATACATCAGTAAAACATAGTGATTGCTTAAAAAGAGATGGTTCGTGACCATATAGTTTTCAAAAGACATCTTAAAGAAGGAAGGGATGGTTCCTGCCGAACTCTAGTGGCAGGGAGTTCCGCAGGGTAGGGCGTGCCCCACTCAAGGCTCAGTCCCTCGTTTAGACCAACCCAGCCTTAGGAGCGTTGGGAACCAGCCAGAAATCATCCATCAGACAGTCTCAGTGACAGAGGTGGACCGTAAGGAATCAGGCAGTCCTTAAGCTATTTGGACCTCAAGTTGTTTAGGGCTTTATGAATGAATACAAGTAACTTGAATCTGGCCTGGTAGCAAGACGGCAAATTGTTAAACTTGGGGCTTTGGAAAAGTAAATACAAAGCTTCTCCCTGTCTGCCAGTGGCGTAGCGTGGGTTGCCAGCACTCCGGGCTACCTGGAGGAGAGAGGGTGAGAAGGAGGGAAACAGAGACAGAGAACGCATGTGCATTCAGCTGCCTAACAGCATCTGTGGCACCCAAGAGATTGCAGCTGTAGAGCTAAGAAAAGAAGAGTTGTTCCATTGCCCAGAGAGGTTCTCATGGAGAGGCCGTTTTCAACAGAGCCCAGCAACGGAATCGCACAACTGTATTGAGACAGCACCAGGTGTTGAAATTTGGCGGCCTTAACAATTTTGCACCCCTGTGGCCCTCCCCACGCTACGCCACTGCTCCCTGCTCCCTCACCACAATAGTTGGATTGGAAGAAGGGGTCCTTGGCAGTAGGGTTCAGACCACCAGCCCTCCAAATAGTCAACCCATTTGGGCCCATGGAAATGTGAATAAATCCATAGCTGGCAAGGCTCATTGGCTCGCATCACCTTAATTAACCATTTCTGTTGGTGCCCTGAGTAGTTATTTTATCTGTCAACAGGAGGAGCTATTGCTTTGCACTTGTACAAAACACCATGGTTTTTAAAAAAACAGAAATCACTGCAGGATATGAAGAGAGCAAGGCATTTTTGTTAAGCACAGCATGACAAATATTTTTTCCTATTTACAGGACGGGTGAACCTGACGAGGAGGAGGGGCCCCTGCGCAGCTCGATTCGGCGTAAGATCCAGCCTACTTTAGTTATCCTTCACTTTCCCCTGCTGCGCCCTTCTTTTCCTCATGCTTGAGGACTAGACACTTTAAAAAGAAAACCGGGGAGCTGAGCCTCGTGCCTACGTCAGATTTATTTGTTTCGTTAAAAACTTTTTATTTGTTTATTTTGTAAAAATTACTTGCTTGATTGTAAAAACAAAACAAAACAAATCAAAAGTTTATATATATATTAAGGGGTTGGCAGAAGGTAGATTGAAATCTGCTGGTAGGATTTCTAAGTGCGTTGGAATAGATTGGCAAGGACTCCTGGCTCAGGTGTTTAACAATAGCAACCAGGATATGACTTTTCCCACCTTAATTGAGCGGCTGAAACAAAGAAAGCGAGTGGACTTTTCTTAAGGATGGAGAGGTTTGATCTTCTTGCAGTCCATGGGACTCTCAAGAGTCTCCTCCAGCACCATAATTCAAAAGCATCAATTCTTCGGCGATCAGCCTTCTTTATGGTCCAGCTCTCACTTCCATACATCACTCCTGGGAAAACCATAGCTTTAACTATACGGACCTTTGTTGGCAAGGTGGGGGCTGTTAGGAGACCCCTATTCTCCTCACAGAGCAGCAGTTCCCAGAGTGGATTAACAATCAATTCTTCTTTCCAGGGAACTTTGGGAACTGTAGCTCTTTGACAGGATCCAGCCAGGCAAAAAAAACCTTGAGGCACAAAGAAAGGCCTGTGAGGAGGGTGTGACCTGAGGAGGGCCAGACTGAGATGTCTGGAGGGCCTCATTCCATCCCCAGGCCTCAGGTTCCCCACTCCTCTGCTAGATCCTGTGCTGTGGGGCGAAATGTATTTTGGGACTGCTTTGATTTGTCATGTAACAGGACACACTGCTGGGGCAAACTATTCCTGCCTGGGGTGGATTAGGGAAAAAGTAGGAAAGAAAGCTTAAAGCCTTTTAGGGAAACAACCGTTTTTTAAAAACTGTCTCTTTCTGACTCTCCTTGCTAGGTTTATCCACAAGGATGAGATAGAAGAAGCCTGAAACTGGTGAGTTGCATATACCACAGGACTGGGGAGATGGACCACTGGTTTGGACGGACTGGTTGGGCTTTGGGTCCCGCTAGCATGCTCTGAAAATCAAGTTGACAGCTTCGCTCATAGTTTACACTATATTGAAATTGAAAGTGATCATAGAACTTTCCAGTGAACACTACTGCATGGGCAGTGTGTCACAGTGGTTAGACTTTTGGACTAGCATCTGCGTGGCCAGGGTTCAATCCAGGGGTATTGTGGGGAACGCTGAATGGCGGCTCGCACACCCTGCCAATAATGCTGATTGGAACACTAGAGGGGTTAAAGAGGGGGCTGTGGGGCAGACATCAGTAGGGCAGGGTCTGCCGGACCCCTGGCAGCCAGTGGAGGCTCATCCATTGGGGCGAATGGGCATTCCCTTGCCAAGCTCAATCAACTCAGCCTGCCTGCCTTCTTACTTCCAGCCAGGGGTTGGCACTACCTGCCATCTTCCTGCCCCCTATCCTCAGCAGGGAAGAGGCCAATGGAGAGAAAACAAGAATTAGTTGCCTCTGCCAGACATTGTCTCTAGCGCCACCTACTGTCGGTCTCCCTGCCTTAAAACCTACCAGTTCCAAAAGGCACTCCACTACTTGGAGCTGCCCAGGAATCCTGGGTGCCAACTCTGGGCCTGGCAGAGGCAGTCCTTATACCCAGGGCCTGAGCTGCCTAGGGCTTTTAAAGGTGAACCATGTCCCTTTTAATTTAGCCAGGCACCTCCAGGCCTGCAGTTACAGAGAGGCCTGGAAGTACACAAGAAGCTTCCTTATCCTAAGTCAGCAGCTCTCCAGGATTCAGGCAAGAGTCTCTCCCAGACCTATCTGGCGCTGATGGGATTCACCCTGAGACCTTCTGCATGCCAAACATGTGCTCTCCTACTGAGCCACAGTCATTTCCTCTAAACTTACTGTGGGACATCTCACAGAGCAGTATGTCGTTGAGAACCATCTGGAGAAACTGTGATCTTATCGGGGCTTTTCGGGGGCATCTGTTGGGCTTCTGCCTTTCTGGATTTATTTTGAACTTAACTCCTTCTGCGCCTGACTTTTCTTTTTCTCCTCCCAGGCTGCTCCTGACATGTCGTTCCCCCCATGATCCAGAGTGTTCCTGTCTCTGCACTACACACAGCCCTCGCCTCCCTGCCCCCCAGCAAGCCGCCTGCCTTTTGCACCAAACCTGGCAAAACGCCAGGCCTGCTGTCTTCGTGGTGATCCCAGCCTAACGTGGAAGTGCTTAGCTTGCTGCGAGACTCCGAGAGAAAGGGGTTGTCGTCCGACACATTTTGCTCAAGCTTAGTCCTCATCCTAGGCGATGAGGGGGTATGAAATCTGCCTTCCTGGTGCTCAGACGGTTACGATGAGACTTCCCAAGAGCGGTGGTAGAAATGCTTTTCAGACATATCTAGGCATAAAGGCTGGCAGCTCTGCCCTTGAAAAGAAAACAGAAGGGGTGTTCTTCTTCCAGAGAAGCTAGGAGCTCATCCAAAGTGGTGGGTTGCTTCCACTGGCCTTTCAGATTGTCACTCAATGCAATCTCAGTTACTCAGTGCAAGTGCAGAGTGCAAGCCAGCCTTTTCTTACTTGGTGCGTTCCAGATCTCGTCGGACTCCCAATTCCCATCAAACCTGGCCAGCGTGCCCAATGGCCAGGGATGAAGGGAGTTGCAGTCCCAACGACATTTGGATGGCACTGTTTTGGGGAAAGCTGAAAGCGAGCACTGTCTCCAGACACCTGTCTGTCTCGAGAGACAATGGAGTGCGCCTCGGGGGGTGAAGTCTAATTGCTGTGTTAACAGCACCAGAGTGATCTCCCCAGGGCGCAAGCCTGGGCAGTGTGTATGGAGGTCCCAGGCTGCCCAGATGGCAAGACCCCTCTCTCAGCCTTGCTGATGTGGCCCAAAGGAAAGCAGAGCAATACGTTTGACAGCAGCTTGGCTGTAGGAGTTGCTGGACAGAGGCATACAAGGCACCATCCAACCACCTTGGGAACTGCAGATTTGCATAGGGTTTTCTCCTTAGCCTTGTCTTCTCCTGAAGATATCCCTCAAGGCAGCAGAGGTCTAGGATCTGAGTCTTCCTTCTCCTAGATGGGCTGCCTTCCCAAGTTGACGAGGAGCCCCATTTGCCCCTCACTTCACTCTGCAGGATGTGCAGAAATCATCTTCTTGACCATTGGGCCCACTATTGGTCTCATCCACTCCATCTGCTGGAGCCTGTCTTCATATGCAGGGGAAGTCCTTAACTCACCGGGGGTTTGAGACCCATCTGCTATCCTCGCCTGGTTTAGCCAGCCACTTTAAGCCACTTCCCAGAGTGTGGCTGCTGTCATATGCTGACAGCTTCTAGGAGCCACAGGTGAGAGCTGATTGCAGGGTGGGGCCCAAAGCTGAACAAACTACTCCAGAAGGAGCACAATGTGTCCCCCATCAGAGGTACTACCCCTCTCCTAACATCCCACCCCATCCCCAGGAAGAGGGTGATGAATAATGCATCCCTAACCATGAGGCTCCCTAACCAGGATTTTGCAATTTCCCCCAGAGCCTATTTGTTGCATTTAGCAGCTGCAGCCACAAGACGTAGTGGGGAATGTTCATTTTGTTCCTGTCTGGTGGAGTGCAAGTTCCCAGCCCTGCCAAATGCACAATAATACACTCTTATAAATGGGAAGGGAGTATGAGATCTTTCCTTTTTTTAATGAGAGTAAATTGAGGCCTTTCTTTCATAAACAAAACATAGTGACAGTTTCGACAGGAAGAAGAAGTTCTGGCCTTATTACAAGCTTGCTTTTTTGCCAAGAACTTCCTACAGTCAGTGCAGAATATCCAGCTGTTGGGCTCAGCAAGCTGGCTGGATCTAACCAACTAGGGATGCAGAAGCCGTAGCCCTTCCAGATGTGATAGGACTCTCAACTCAAATGCCTATGGTAACTGGGGCTGCTGGGAGTCCAGCACCAAATTAGAGGACCACGGCTTCCCCATCCTTAGCCTAAATCTTTGCCTGTGGCATAGCAATGCAGCCTGGCTCTGAAAATCCAGACCAGAACTGGAAATCTGCTCCCAAGTGCTGATGCTTCAAATAATAAAATCTGGAGGCAGAAAGTAATTCCCGCCTTTGCCCTGCGTGTTGGGTGTGTAGGAGGCAATAAATGAGTGTGTACGCTAGTTCTCCTGTTATACCGCCTTCACCTGCTTGGAAAAACAACCTTGCTGCGTGCGGTATCATTTGAGGTTACCTGCATTCTCTCGCCACAGAGCAGTGTGGTTTCTTTCCAGCAGAGGGCAGTGCTATAACATCCACCTGCTTCGGTTCCGTCTAGGCTGCGTAGGAGGAGCAGGTGTGGGTGGCACCTGTCAAAGCTTCATGCCTGATGCTCTTTGTCCTGCTGGCCCTTAGGAAAGCTCTCCACTGAGCCCCGTTCCCCTGGTTTCGCTGACCCCTTTCTATGTTTCTGACCTTTTATGTCTGCCAAGTCTCTTCCACGACATTAAATTGCTACTTTCTCCAGCTGCGGTGAAATGTCAGACTTTGCTCTCTCTGTGTATCTGTGTGCTTGTGCATGAACGAGCCTGGGAGCAGTAAGATATGGGTGGTATTTTCGGGAATTTCCACACACAAACTCCCAGGTGCCTTGCTCGGATATAGAACTATCTCCTTCACTAAATAACAGCTGTACCAAACAGCTGTGGAGGGGTCGGAGGAGAGCTGCACATTTCCCCATTGTGAGTTTAATTGCCTTAAGTGACTTGCCACCTAGGTTGGGGGCCTAATCCAGCTCCTGCAGCAATTCCACCCCCACCCCCTCAAATTTCAACAGCAGCGACAAAAATACAGTCATACCTTGGGTTACAGACGCTTCAGGTTGCGTTTTTTCAGGTTACGGATGTGCTGAAACCCCGACGTACCAGAACGGGTTACTTCCGGGTTTCGGTGGTCGTGCATGCTCAGAAGCGCTAAATCACACTTTGCTCATGCACAGAAGCACCGAATCACAACCTGCGCATACACAGACGCGGTGCTGCGGCTTGCGAATGCTGCGGGCTGCGAACGTGCCTCCCGCACAGATCACTTTCACGACCTGAGCGTCCACTGTAATATAAATTAGGGTTCACAGGCTGGATAGCTCAGTCGGTAGAGCATGAGACTTGATCCTAGGGTCATGGATTTGAGCCCCACATTAGCTGAAAGGTTCCTGCATCACAGAGGGTTGGACTAGATGACATTTGTGGCCCCTTCCAGCTCTACAATTCTCTGATTCTATGAGTGCCATCTTAGGACTGCAAGTCACCCCCACTGTGGTCATCACATCGACCATTTGATGAACAATAACCCCTCTCTGCTGACCAGAGCCCCTGTTTTGCAGGCAGAATTTTTCTGGCTCATTCCTCACCTACTCCAAGCAAGGCTAGGTGAGATGCCCTATGTGAAAAGCTGGAAAGTGTCTGCCAGGCTAGTGCTGAGCTAGATAGACCAGTTGTCCCTGACTCAGTATAGCGTGACTTCTGTGTTCCAGAATCGCAGAACTGTAGAATTAGAAGGGACCCCCAAGGACCATCTAGTCCATCCCCCTGAAACACGGGAATCTTTTTGCCTAAAGTGGGGTTTGAACCCATGACCCTGAGATGAAGAGGCTCATACCAACAGAGCTTTTGCAGGCCCTGTTCTTCCTATGGATCAGCTGAGGACGGTCTTATTAGGGGAAAAGAAATACCTAGCTATGTTTTGAGCTGGTAATGTGCACATAGCCTTAGTTAAAAGCACAACCTGCTGAGAAAGAATCAGTGATTCTTATGTGTAAGGAAAGAGTGCCCTAGTTTTGGAAACAAGTATTGTCTCGGTTATCTGGACCATCTATTGACTCCAGTTCCAAAGGAGCCTGCTTCATCCAGATGACAGATTGTTTCCATGTAAAAAAACACACTGAGCCTCACAGATGTGCAACTGTTGTGTGTCCCCTACTTCCATGAGCGATGAGAAGTTTTAGGGGAAGCTCCACATCCTTTGTCTCTCCCCAAGCTTTCTCTCACTTCCTGCCTTCCACACTTGCGTGTGCGCTGACACACGCCAGCTTCCTCGGCTGGAACGGCATCACCTTTGCCGAGGCCCGTTGGGTATCTCATTCAAAAACGCGGAGAGAGCCTCAGCTGGCAGGAGACCATCTCTAAACCATGAGCTCTCGTTGACGGAACCTCAGCTGGTCATGTGGGACTATTCACCAGCAATCTGCAAGGCACAAATGTGACAGGTCCAGGCCACAAGTGCCTGCAAGTAAGGAATTGTTTGATGCCACCTCCCTCATACTGATGCCTTCTTGATGTTTCTGACTACAATTCCCATCAACCCAAGCCAGCATGGCGATGGGAGCTGTAGTTCGAGACAAGTAGAGGGCACCAGGATGGCCAAGGCAGGAGTCCTACATGAGCTTGCACACAAGGCTTGACGGTTGACAGGGAGACGGTTTCATCAAACAGGCACGCGTCTTACATGAAAATCAAAACTGTTTTCTTCTCTGCCTTCCACTTGTCCCTCTAGGCCTTGCTCAGGGACTGGCGCAACTCCCCAAAGTCTTAAATAAGCTGCCCCTCGGGGGCTCCCTGTACAGCTTCATTGAACGCTGCTTTGTCTCTGTGACTTGAGTGGAAAATAACAAAAATCTCCAGGGGAATGTAAGGTTTCCATTTCCCTGGGGCTCAGATCTCCAAAGCTGGGTTTCAACTTCCAAAGAGGTAATCATGTTAATCTGCCGCAGCAGAAACAACAGAGGTTTTTGATGCCTGAAAAGCTAATAGATTAGGTTTGGCAAAGCTGCTGTGGATCTAACTCCGCCATTAAGCCAATATAAAGTATTGTCCTCAGGTGTGTGTATGTGTGTGTGTGTGTGCGCGCAGGCACCCCCCATTTATGTGGGGGCTACGTTCTGGGTCTACATGCATAAGGAAAATTGGGCAAGTGGGGAGCAGCCTCTGAAAAGCCCCTCAATGCCCATTTCGCCCCCTCCTGCTCTCCAGCTCTCTCCTTCTCTCTCTCTCTCTCTCTCTCTCTCTCTCTCCACAACTCTCTCTTCAACTAGAGTTGAAGCTCTGGAGCCAGCTGGAGGATGCACAGGAAAACAGCTGCTGCACTACTGCACATGTCAGCTGCTAGATGGGGAGGCTGAGCAGCCTAAACAAAGCCTCTCTGCACTTCAGGTCTCTTTGGGACTTGCTCTGCCCTTACTAAAGTTCTTTTCAGCGTCTGAGGAGGGTCTCCTCTCAAGCCATGAGGACTCTCCAGCTGTCTCCTGCCATTTCCTGGTTTGAATCTATTTCCCGGTGCTGCGTGTATATGTGGTTGCACGTGAGTTAATTGCATGTAAGTGGGGGACGCCTGTGTGTAAGAGTTGGATCAGGCCAATGGCTTAACTAGTCTCACATCTTGTTCTCATAGTGACCAATCAGATGCTTCTGCGAAGCCTACAAAGCAGGACATGAGCATAACAGCACTCACATGGAATCACAGAACCATAGAGCTGGAAGGGACCCCAAGGGCCATCTAGACCAACCCCCTGCAATGCAGGAATCTCGGCTAAAGCATCCATGACAGATGGCCACCCAACCTTTGCTCCCAACTCTCTCCAACTGTGATTCCCGGCAACTGGCCTTCAGAAGCATCCTGAATGTAGAACATAATTATCATGACTAGTGGCCACTGGTAACCTCATCCCTCTTAAATTTGTCTACTCTTCTAAAGCCATTCAAGCTGGTTTCCATTACTGTTCCTTGTGGGATCAAATCCCACAGTGTGAAGAAGCTAATTCTTTCATCAGTCCTAGAATCATAGAATTGTAGAGTTGGAAGGGACCCTGGAAGGGACATCTAAACCAACCCCCTGCAATGCAGGAATGAGCTTCTGAAGCTTCCAATGTGCAGCTTCAATGGATGCCCACCAAACAGGTTCTCCACCCCTCTTTGACTTCCTCTTTCATCCCCCTCTTGAGCTATTTCTGTGGCAACTACCAAGGTAGGCACCTGAACAGCTCGTCTCATGGTTGACTCTGAGGAGACCTCTCTTTCAGGTACTCCCTGTCCTAGATCCCAGGTAATCTCTTCTGAAAGAAGTAACTTAATTAACACAACATCAGACTTGGCCAGTTTGGAGCAGCCTGATCTTTTCCATCAACAGCTTCTCATCAGCAGCCTTACCTGAAAGATAACCTCTCTTTGCTTGCTCTGCTCTTGGCCATCACATGGCTTTTGGGAACAAGGTGTCGCCTGTAAATTCGGTGTTACTGAAGGTCATTATACTCCAGTCAGCTGTCCCTTACTGGGCCTACTTTTTGGATGCCTAGAAAGTGCCTGGATTTATGAAGGTCATGACTGGGACATTTACAATGCAGCACAGGGAACTCCTTGTTTACGTATACTCAAGGCTTGTGCAACTGTGCGTGTGCATCGCCACAAAAGTGGCACGAAAAGAGGCAAAAACAGCCCTAAAATGGAAAAATGGCACATTTTCATGAAAATGGCACAAAAACTGCATCTAGCAATCCCACAAGCCTTTGCAAATGCAATCCCATGAGTCTTTGAAGCCCGTGGAGACTTGGAATTTGAGCAAGGAGGTTTAGAGGGCGCGGTTGTGGTGGAGTTTGGTGGATTTTTTTTAAAAAAAATTCAAGGGTTTTTCAAGGGTCTAGAGCAGGGGTATGCAACCTAAGGCCTGGGTTATTTGTAGGGCATAGGAATTCGTTCATTTTTTTCTCTCCAAAATATAGTTTGGCCCACCACATGGTCTGAGGGATGATGGACCGGCCTATGACTGAAAAAGGTTGCTGACCCCTGGTCTAGAGGGTTTTTGCAGGCTTTTTCAATGGTGTTCCCGACATACACTATTTCACTTAAACACATGGTGCCTTGGAATGCAACCCCCTTGTAAATAGGGAGTTGCCTGTACTAAGCATGTTAACCCATAAGCAGCGCACACAGCATGCAGGAACACAGAAGCTGTCTTATGCAGAGTCAGAGAAAGAAGGGGAAGAGGAGAAAGAAAAAGTCCCAGCAAAAGAGGAATGGATATGGAATACAGTGGTACCTTGGTTTACGAACTTAATCCGTTCCTGAAGTCCATTCTTAAACCAAAGCATTCTTAAACCAAGGCGTGCTTTTCCATAGCAGCGGGGGACTCATATTACAAATGGAACACACTCAACAGGAAGCAAAACATGCTCTCATTCCAAGGAAAAGTTCACAAACCAAAACACCTACTTCTGGGTTTGCAGCATTCATAATCAAAGCTGTTCATAAACTAAGCTGTTCTTAAACCAAGGTACCACTGTATGCAGAAACAGTGAAACATACCTGAAAAAAATAATAAATCAAGACAACAAACTTTTTATAAAAAAGAATGGAAATGGTTTATTGAATATTTACAAACAGATTGTAAACAGAAAAGAACATTGGCAGGATTATTGTAATAATCTGCAGTTTTACACGAGTATATATTTAAAGTAGATGAATAAATGAGCAAATTAAGTTGATTTGGATATGCAGAAAATATTAAATATAAATTTAAGGAACCGCAGAAAGAGGGGGAAGGAAGTCAAGTTTTGAAATGTTAAGATGATTGTAAAATCACTGAAATGTATAAAACTGAAAATCATAAATAAAAACTTAAAAACAACAACAACATACTATATACACACAGAGAAGGGGCAAGGAGCAAGCAATTTGGGGCCTGTTGCAGCTTTTCCCTCTTTGATTTTCTTGAAATTGACGGAAATAATTCAGAGACCTGCTTTGCTCTCTGCTGCCCTCCCTGTGCAAACAGTTTGTTTAGGCTGACACTTTAGGTTCGAACAGCCCTGGAAATGCCTTACACCAAGGGTGATTGATTGCTTATACAGTGGTCTCCAGGGAGCATCACCAAATGGCCCAGCACAAATGAATCACATCACCGAAGCCTCATATATTCATATGGAGTCAGTGCATCCCAGTGGCTGCATCAAAGCTATTCATAGCCCACGATGTGAGGGCAATGGCAGTGACTGAACATGTTCAATGGGCCAGAGGACTCTTATGCAAATTGAATGAAGAGATCACAGACATTTGGGCACCCTTTCTGACACATATGCCAACACTCATCAGCAGATGGATTTCTTCAAAACCAAACACCGTGAGTGTATACTTGGATGACAAAGACACAATAATAACAGCTGGCGTTTGTACTAGAGATGGAGAAAATCGATTTTGCGTTTAAACCCGAACTTCTCAAATCCGCTCTTTCTGAAACAAGATGAGAATCTAAACACAGCTAGCCTTTGAAAGCTGCGTATTCGAATTTTGTGATGCCGTTCTCCTCCTGCCGTTTTCAAAAACACATCTATTTGGGGAAAGTGTGATTTTAAAAAGTAATATAACTTGCTAAAATGCATTATATTGGGATTATATTGCTTGTACAAATTTGTACAAAATTTACAAGGAGAAATTTGTGCTAACATGCTGGTGAATTTTCATGAGGGTTTTTAAAATAAATGCAGATTCCCACACAAACTGAATTTAAGACTGAAAAGAATGAGAAATTGAGAGAATTGAAAATGACAGCTCCTTCCATCCTTATTTATACCTACCATAAAAGGGGAGTTGTAAGATACTGCTATGTGCTCTGTGTGGACAAGAGGAGACAAGTGGCATAAACACCCCTAGTGTGCTACAGATCAAGGCCTTTCCAATATGGTGTCCTGCAGATATTGCTGGACTCCAACTCCCATCAGCCCCAGCTGCAATGGCCATTTGTTTATGTAGTCCATTGACATCCTTGCAGCAGATCCACTGCCCTGCATCTCCAGAGACAGTCACTCTGAACCCTAATATTTCCATGGAATTGGGGAGAGGCATCCCTTTTTATCCATGGCTATTAGCTATGATGGGGGGCATGGGGGGCGCTGTGGTCTAAACCACTGAGCCTCTTGGGCTTGCTGATCAGAAGGTCGGCGGTTTGAATCCCTGCGATGGAGTGAGCTCCCGTTGCTCAGTCCCAGCTCCTGCCAACCAACAGTTCGAAAGCACGCCAAAAAGTGCAAGTAGATAAATAGGTACCACTCTGGTGGGAAGGTAAATGGCGTTTCCATGCACCGCTCTCTGGTTTCCATCATGGTTGCGCCAGAAGCGGCTTAGTCATGCTGGCCACATGACCCAGAAAAACTGTCTGTGGTCAAACGCCAGCTCCCTCGGCCTGTAAAGTGAGATGAACGCCGCAACCCCAGAGTCGTCTGTGACTGGACTTAACTGTCAGGAGTCCTTTACCTTTACCGTTAACTTATTAGCCATGATGGCTATGAATACCAGTTGTTGGGGTTGACAAACTATTGCTGCCGTGATCCTGCTTGCAGACTTCCTGTAGACATCTGGTTGGTCCCTATGAGAACAGGATGCTCAACTAAAGGGGCTTTTTGGCCTGATGGGGCAGGCTGTTCTTACGTTCTTATGCAATGTGAACATGCAATCAGATTATTAAAAAAAGGAAACCTGAGGCTCCTTTTCCATCCACAGTCTTCAATCCGTAAAAGCTCCTAAAAAGGTAAAGGGACCCCTGACCATTAGGTCCAGTCGTGACCGACTCGGCGGTTGTGGCGCTCATCTTGCTTTATTGGCTGAGGGAGCCGGCGTACAGCTTCTGGATCATGTGGCCAGCATGACTAAGCCTCTTCTGGCAAACCAGAGCAGCACAAGGAAACACTGTTTACCTTCCCACCGGAGTGGTACCTATTTATCTACTTGCACTTTGACGTGCTTTCGAACTGCTAGGTTGGCAGGAGCAGGGACCGAGCAACGGGAGCTCACCCTGTCGCGGGGATTCGAACCACTGACCTTCTGATCGGCAAGTCCTAGGCTCTGTGGTTTAACCCACAGCGCCACCCACGTCCCTGTAAACGCTCCTAGTAGGGTGTAAATTCCACTGAACACGGTGGGGCTTATTTCTGAGCAACTGTGCTCAGGATGGCACAGCGAGTATCTAATGCCATTTGGCAGGTTGCAGCCAATATGCTCTGGAAATGTAAGAAACTCTTTGCGTCTGTTTTTTGAAAGCTTACTCAAAAGCGTAAGAACAAAAGGTACTGTGAGGCAGTCAACGGCAGCCTTCTCTGTGCTTCTGTTATCATGAGAAGAGACCTGCTGGATCAGTCCCAAAACCCATCAACTCCAGAACTCTGCTCTCACAGTGGACAACCAAATGTCTATGGGAAGTCCGCACGCGGTCTCGTTTTCATTTCGTTTCTTATATCTCTACACCTCTTTTCACTCCCTTGAGTCACAAAGCGGCTTACACGCAATAAATAACAACAGAACAGAACATCACAGTTACAACATAGATCATATAAAATAATGATCAAATCATCAGTAAAACAACCATCACAAAACAAAAAGGCTAAACAGCACAACCACAAGAAAAATCATATTATCAAATTCACAAAGCATTGCAGCACTCTACAAAACAATATTTACAATATTAACAAACTAACAACCAAAAATAAACTAAGCACTGCTGAATTCATACACACCCTCTCGCCACCCCAATGACTCATAGTCTTCTACTCAGTTCATCAAAAGACACATTCACATGGAGTCTTTCACCCAACATGGGGCTCAAACCCATGACGCTGAGATGAAGAGTCTCGTGCTCTACGGATGGAGCTATGGAGCTAAATCAGCTATGGTCTGATTCAATATCAGCCATGCAGCACACTGTCCTTTTAAATCACATTCAAAGCACATGCTTTCCCTCAAAGAATTCTGGGAACTGGAGTTTACCCCTCATAGAGTTACAATTCCCAGCAACCCTTTAAAAACTACAATGCCCAGAATTCTTTGAGGGAGAGGGGAAAGTGTGTGCACAGCCTTACTCTTTTGAACAGTAAGCACCGATCAGTAACAGAATAGGCTGCTGGGGCAGGTTGCGACTGTAAGGAGAAAGGCTTGCGACAGGCACTATCTATTGGGGATAATGTGTCTTGTCGCCTTCGGGGAGTTGATGGGATTAGAGAGCCTAATGGGCTGTGCTCCAGCAGCGCTGTCATTCTTATGAGCTTGTGATCTTCTGTTTTGTGTTTTTATGAGGCTTGTCAATACAGCGAGCTGGATGAGAAAAGCGATTCCATCAACACTATGTGTACTTGACCTTGGGCAAGATGGCTCAGCAAAATGTTAATTAGTTCTTGCATAAAACTAATTCCGCCTTAAATCACAGACTGGCTTCATTAGGGGATGGAAAGACTTAACGAGGAACGGGGACGGCTGTGAGCCACATGCGACCTCGTTTCCCGTGGCTCAAGGAGTCTCGTTAGAATCCTGAAAGTCTTGACACATCCTCCCAATAGATAATAATGGTTTTTAAAGGGTTTTAGCCCCCCATGGCTTCACAAATAGTTTAGTAATGTGATGGACCAAGAGGTAAAAAGACTTAGCAGCCAGAAAGCCAAGTTGTTTTTTCCAAATGTAAGCCCCTCAGGGCGGGGGCCTGTCATGCTGTTCCTCTTTAAAGCACTTGTACACATTGGTGGTGCTATATAAACAGTAAATAAACATAATAAACAACAAATAAAAATATCTGATGAATTGGCATTTGATTTCGACACCTGCATCTCAAAAGTTGATATAGTACAATGAAAGCAAGGAGAACTGCAACACGTATTTGGGAGTGGGGTAATTGGGTGGTTTTTGTTTTTATTCTTATTATGTATTTTGTGTTTTTATATTGTGATTTTATGCTGTAAACACTCTGAGACCTGTGGGTATAGGGCGGTATGAAAATTTTAATAATAATAATAATAATAATAATAATAATAATAATAATAATAATAGCAGCAGCAGGCTCTGCTGAACCCCCTGGACTTATATATGCAGTGGGGCATCAATGGGGAACGTGTGGCCCTGCAGATGTTTCCAGGCTACAGCTTTCTTGCTATGTTATGCATTTTTGTGTTTTTATATTGCAAACTGCCCTGTGATCCTCGGAGGGAGGGTGGTATAGAAATTTAATAAATACATAAATACATTTTTAAAAATTGGCCATGCTGGATGCAGATGATGGGGGTTTGAGTCCAAATGTTCTGGTCCCCTGCTTGGACTCCATATAAGGCATCTTCCTATTTTCCTAACCCCTGGCTTTAGCAAGGCTGCAATGTAAGCTACTGCTTTTGTCACTAGCATCTGTTGCTTAGACCACTTTCCCCCTCTGCACCTGCCCCCCTGCCTACCACTGGAATATGCCCTGAATGAAGGCATGTGGCTTCCTGGCTGAAAAATATATTTCCCCCCCACCCCTAAGTAGACCGAGGTTATGGAATCCTGAATGGTACCACTTCAAAGGGGAGAGAGAGGGTGGGGAGAGGTGTTTGACTAGGTCTACCCCAGTGGTAGCTGGTGCTCATTGTGACTGGCAGGGTGGAAAGCAGGAAGCCAACAGTAGGTGGAGCCAGAGCCAGCTGATAGGCAGAGCCAAAGGATTACAGTGGTACCTTAGTTCTCAAATGCCATGGTACTCAAACGCCTTGGTTCTCAAATGCCGAAAACCCTGTTTCCGAACGTTTTTCAGAAGCCGAATGTCCGATGTGGCTGTCAGCTGTTGTTTGCCAGGCACCTTCAAAGCTGCACTTTGGTTTTCGAAGATTTCAGAAGTCAAATGGACTTCCGGAATGGATTAAGTTTGGCGCTTTTGTTTTTGCTATTTATTTCGCGTTTTTGTTTTTGAGGCTTTTTCGGTTAATTTGTTTTTGTGACTGTGTGGAACCCAATTCAGCTACTGATTGATTGATTGTGTGACTGCGGAAATGGATAAAAGCCCCCCCCCCCAATGACTAACATCAGTGCAGGTAAAAAAAAGACTATACTGTCTTATTTATTTTATAGTACAGTACATTGATTATTGCTTTCATTTTATGGGTCAATGGTCTTGTTAGATAGTAAAATTCATGTTAAATTGCTGTTTTAGGGGTTGTTTTTAAAAGTCTGGAGCGGATTAATCTGTTTTGCATTACTTTCTATGGAAAAGTGCGCCTTGGTTTTGGAGAGCTTTGGTTTTGGAACGGACTTCTGTAATGGATTAAGTTTGAGAACCAAGGTACCACTGTAATACTGTAATACTGTATTACTGTAATACTGTAATACAAGGTACCAAGGTACAAGGTACCAAGGTACTGTAATACAAGGTACTGTCATACTGTAATATTGTAATACAAGGTACCACTGTCCCCTGCTCTTTTCTGTTGTTTTCTACAAGGGCTGAGACTGAGGACTGGTTGTCAGTAGGAAGGAAGGCAGAGGTTGTTGACGGCAGTGCCCCAGTTGTCTTGATGGACCATCTCCCACTGGTCTATCCTCCATCCATTTGGCCAACCCCCTTTAAAAATAAGTTGCCCTATAGCAAAGGTGCCATCAGGGCAGGACTTTCAGCCAGATGTCCAGCAGAATGAGGAGGAAGACGCCCCAACTCCATTAATCTGGGATAGTTCAGACAGTAGAGCACGAGACTCTTAATCTCAGGGTCATGGGTTTCAGCCCCATGCTGGGCAAAAGATTCCTGTGTTGCAGAGGGTTGGACTAGATGACCCTCATGGTCCCTTTCGACCCTACGATTCTATCGCCAAAGGGCTGGTTTGCTACATTTGGGAAGGAATGAAGCAACATCACCACCACTACTTCAAAAAGATGTCTTCTTCCCATAAAGCCCATCAAGCCCAGAGACTAAAAATACCTAAGTACTCCACTGCAGCCAGTGCCCATCACATTGTAGTCATGCGACCCTTCGTTCTCTAAGCTAGTTATGTTCTCTGTTAAAGAAGCCCTTTCTTTTGCTGCTGGTTCTAATCATCCTGACTTTGTTTCCTTTGAGAGAGTGATTTTTTCTCTCTCTCTCTCTCTCTCTCTCCCCCCTGCCCTTGTGATCACAGAGAGCTGGATCTTGCTGCTCATAGCATAGACCTTCCCCCCACTCTAGTCTACAGCTTTGTGCATTTACCGGTGCTATCCTGCAAAAACCACCAGTGGAAGCCACCAACCGCAACAGGGTTTTAATTTTCCCAAGCCCTGCAGGCTCTTTAGCTGCAGGGCGCCTCCAGACTGTCAGACCAGAACATTAGGTTTGCGCAGTTAAAAGTGGATTAAAGCACTCTGTTGCCTTGGAGAAATAAATCAGCTTCTTTCTCTTCTTTTAAATGGACCTTCTGCAGGTTGGAAAGTGACATGGAAACACCTCGAAAAGGGTGGGATGATTGAATGAGAAAGGAAGGCGTGCAATCTCTCTGCAAACGAATCAGGGTAATAAATAAAGATCAGACTCTGGCTGCATTCACATAGCAGGTTATTCCATTTTGCTGATGTTTCCCTGTTAATTCTGTGTTACAGTTTAGCCTCCACACAACATAAAAGACACTTCCATAAATATAGCAGGATATAGCACAAGTTGGGTGCTCCTTTCCATGTTATTTGCTTCCAGAATATTTGCACATAACACTGAAATGAGCCTGCCTCTATCTCTGCCTGCCTTTGCACCTCTCTCACAATATTGCTTCCTTTCTGGCTCTCCACAGGGTGTGCAAGACCTGGATTCTCCTGACTCTCCCATCCCTTGTCTCAAGCTTCTCTTATTGGCCTCCTTCTTCATGGAGGTAAGACTTTCCACTGTCCAGATTTGCCTCACCAATCCAGTCTAGACTTTGCTCTCAGCTGCACTTTTCCGTTTAGAAAAATAGCAAGAGAAAGCCATGATAGAAGTCTACAGAATCAGGCACCATGTGGAGAAAATGGATTATAATACCAGAACTTGGGGCTGTCCAATGAAGTTGAATGTTGGACAATTCGGAACAGATAAAAGAAAGGATTTCTTCACACCGCATAGAGTTAAAATTTGGAATTTGCTGCCACAAGAGGTGGTGATGGACACTGGCTTGGATGGCTTGAAGGAAGAATTAAATTCATAGAAGTTAAGACTATTAAGGGCTGACATCCGGAATTCAGAACTGGATACCGGCAATTGCAGGAGGAGGAGGAGGAGGAGGAGGAGGAGGAGGAGAAGGAGAAGGAGAAGGAGAAGAAGAAGAAGAAGAAGAAGAAGAAGAGGAGGAGGAGGAGGAGGAGGAGGAGTTTGGATTTGATATCCCTAAGGAGTCTCAAAGTGACTAACAATCTCCTTTCCCTTCCTCCCTCACAACAAACACTCTGTGAGGTGAGTGGGGCTGAGAGACTTCAGAGAAGTGTGACTGGCCCAAGGTCACCCAGCAGCTGCATGTGGAGGAGCGGAGACGCGAACCCGGTTCCTCAGATTACGAGTCTACCGCTCTTAGCCACTACACCACACTGGAGGCGAGAGGTGCTGTTGCATTCAGGTCCAGCTTGTGGACTTCATATGGGCATCTGGTTGACCACAGTGAGAACAGGATGCTGAACTAGATGGGCCCCTGGCCTGATCCTGCAGCACCCTTCTTTTCTTCTTTCTCTCTTGTGGACCCCTTCCCCTTTCATGCTGCTGCAATGTGAGAAAAAGAGAGCGCTGGGCCTCCAGCCACCCTGCTGTTTAACACTCCCAGTCCACCTTGCTTCCTTTCAGTCCAGCTGGAAGCATCACAGCATTAAAAAAAACAGCACCAGTCACACCCTGCCGGCTCTCACACCTTTTGTGCTGTTGATGTACCTGGATGATGAATGGAGAATTGCGTTCTTTTCCCCTGTTAACGTTGACCTTGTATTATTTCATCCTAATATTAAATTTGATTTGTTGACTTTGCCTTACGTACTTGTTTTCAGTTGCGCCATTCATTTTTGAAGGATTTTTTTTAAAAAAATCACAAATAAATAAAAAGTAGCTGATGTCTCTTGTGAACTGCTTTGGACACTGGGGGAAAGTGGCATATCCATTAAACGAATAAAGGCTTTAAAAAAGTTATTTCCCCCCACCACCACCACCACTCAAACCCTTTAAACCAGTGGCTACCACTACATCTTGTCTGGGGGTGAGGGAAGAAGAGGAGGTGTGATTTTGGGAGCTGGGAACTTGTGTGTGTGTGTGTGTGTGTGTGTGTGTGTGAACCACATGCAGGATTCCTGGGTTCTCTTTCCTAAGGGTCCTGGGATGGAGCGCGTGGGGCGGGAAGAATCAAGTCCAAGGTCTGAGGTTTCCACCTCCTCCTTCCTCGATCCTCCTCTCACTTTCCACTGGCCCCTCCCTCCCCACGTGGAACGAAGGGGGGGGGGAGGAAGAGAGGGGGAAAAACACCCGCCAGCCCCGCATCTTCACGCCAGTCTTAGCGCTTCTCCCTCCCAGCTGGGCTGTGCCGCATTCGCTCTTGGCTACGGATCGGACCCGCGAAGAGGAGCAGCTGCGTCACCGCATCGACCACCACCACCACCATGGCTACCCCCCCGACGCCCCTGCATGGTGAGATTCGCCCCCCTCCCACCTCCGGGGGAGACGGGGCAAGGGCTGGGTGAGGGGGGCTTCCGAGCGGGGCACCCCACAAGCTCATCTAGTCCAGCCCCCCGCTTTGCCCAAGACTAGATATTGCGGGGCAGGAGGAAGCCTTCTTGGAAATCAAAGGCAATGAGTTTTCTGGGTCGGGGGTAGTTTAGGTATTTGCCCGCCACATTACTATGTTTTGAGGTAGCCCGAGTTTTAGCCACCCGCTTCCTTCCAGAAGCAGAGAGGAAATTGGAGGAGTGGGGCGCTGATGGGAGACCCCGCACAAAACCCACTCCTTTGCGCGTGCAAAAAAGGAAGCCCCGCTTGGTTCAAACGAAACTCGCTTCTCCGGGCAAAAACGAACCGGCAGATTTCCTTTGAAGGAGCCGGGAATCCGGAGCTGCTGCTCCTGCTCCGGAATCGCTCCGGAGCAGACGAAAGAACTTCCGATTTGGGTGTCGAAAACTGCGCTAACCCTGGCTGCACTGAACTGCCCCGCTCCCTCCTTTCCCTGCAATTCCTTACATCAGGAGGGAGGAGGATATTTGTGTGTGTGTGTGTGTGTGTTGCGGGGTGGAGTGGGGCGGCAGCGCTTGTGCTTCTGCAACTTTGAGGCACCGGGGAGCAGCTGCGATGGGGAGACGGTCCCGCGGGGGCTGCAGGACCATCCCCAGGAAACCTTGGCTGGGGCTCTTGGCAATTTGTTGTGAGCCGGCAGGTGCTCCGTGTGCGAGCGAGCACCTTTTGCCCTGGCATTTCTCAATGTGTGGCTGTTGCTTAACTGGAGACTGCAGAGGCAGGTGTGAAGCTGTTGCCTTCCTGCTTGCTTGCTTCCTTCCTCGCCTCCCCTCCTCTTCTCCCCCCCCCCCGCAGAATTCCCCCGGGAGGAGTCGCTGCAGGGGCTAAATGTGTGGGCTCTGTGTGTGTGTGTGTGTTTGCAGTCACATAGCATGTTGCCCAGCTCACTGCAGTCCTGGGAAGCCTGAAGTCATCCGCTTCTGCAGCTGCTGTTTGACTGACAGCACGGGGAGGACCAGGATGCTGCCCAGCGGCAGCGGCGGCAGCCTCTGTGCATCAAGGGGGTTGGATGCTTGGATGGAATGTGCAACTTTGCAGAAGCAGGGATGCTGCGGTTGTTTTGATGGCGAGGGTTGGCAGCGGGGTGGGAGAGGGAGAGTTTGTGCAGAGCTCTGAATGCCCAGTCAGTTGTGCTTGTGTGCTGCGTACACAGTGTACATGCCCTGTTTACTTTTCCCGGCTTCGACAGTGTTGAGAGTTGCTTGTGGTGCAGAGGAGTGTGTGTGTGTGTCTGTGAGTGAGTGAGTGAGTGATTCTTTGCAGAAATTGTTGTAGATGATATCACTCACATCTATGATGCTTCATATCATGTCAGACTGTTTGTCCACCCAGTCCAGTAAACTGACCAGCAGCAGATCTCAAAGATCTCAGACAGAGGGTCCCCTGCCCCACTGCCTGACCCCTTTTAACTGGTAATATTGGAATCCGAACTCAGGACCTTCTGAATGCGAAGCATTGGCTCCCTGCCTGAACTTTGGCCCCTCCAGCCACACATGCTAAGAATCATTTCTTCGGACACAATGTCAAACCGTGGTTAGAGAACCTTTGCCATAGTTTCCCGTGAAACCCACACAGAGAAACTGTGCTGCGTGGACCAGAATCAGAAACCATGGTTTGTAATGGGTTTTCAAACTACGATTTGCAGTAACTGTAGCTTGGCGTGGCATCTGAATGGATGAATTGCAGTTACAGTTGCTGTTCCACCTCCAAGGGCTGGGACACCCAGAAAAGAGAGTGCTGAGCAGACAGAAAAAGGAACGCAAGCGAGCCACTCTGAACCACGGTTTGCCTGCTGTACGTTTGAAAACACAAGCTGGTTGGGGATCTAAACGATGGCTGGTGCAAACCATGGTTTGGCATGAAGTCTGAAGAGACACAGCCTTCTTGACATCTCACTCTCCCTAATTTCCATCTATTACATTAATGTGCCTGGATAGCTCATTTAAATGGAGTATCCCCTCTATATAAAAGTTGTCTCGGTTAGGATGCGATTGTAGACAGGAGCAAAAACAGATGCTGTATCCTCTTGGCTTATTTGTATAAATGATGTTGTCCTGGGTGTGTTAGGGTGAATGCTTGACCTGATTCTATGAATGCCATGTTACCATTGTGTGTGTGAAGTTTCAGGCTAGGTGCAGATGGTGTGATTGTGTGTGTATGCCGTACCATCTGCTAGTTTTGTGTGTGCGCATGAATGGCATTTTCTCCTGGGTGTGTATGTTGTATTGAGTGGGTGTTTGCAAGAGGGCGAGATCTGCGATTCTGTGCATTTGAGTGCGTGGCCATGGTATCTAAGTTTGTCCTGTACATTTGGGGCCTGGTAGTGATGGATGTTCCTAGTTCCCATGAGGAATCAGGAAGGCAATTGGCAGGTAAACATACATAGGAGTTAGGTGCTAAGGATGAGACAACAATTGACAATAGGGGCATGAATACATTCCACCTCCCCATCAAACACCCCACACCAAACACTCCATATGCCTGCCAGCCATGCTGTCACCTAGTGGTCACACATATGGTATTACATGTGCTGTGTGTGTACATGCATAAGGTTCTTCTACTCAATTGAGTAGGGGGTAGTAATAATAATAACAACAACAAATATTTTCTGGGTTGCCCCAGCCACCCCGGGCAGCTTCCAACACATAGAAAAATATAATAAAACATTAAACCTTCACAACCTCCCTATACAGGGCTGCCTTCAGGTGTCTTCTAAATGTTGTATAGGGTTGGAGCACCCTTAAGGAAACCTACAAGCCCCACTGCTGACTTCCTCCAATTTCAGCTAAATCATTCCCCCTCAATAGATTTCTAAAAACAGAAGCTGAAATGGCCGTCGAAAAGGCTAAGGGGGACAGACTCTCTCCCTGCAATTGAAGCACTGCCTATTTTTGGATGATATGCCTGGATTTCTGGTTCTCCAGTTTTAGGACTCCCTTCCCTGATTCTTTTCATTACCAATCATCTTGGTTTTAAAGCAAGAAAATGTTACCAGTACGTATCTTGTTTTATTGGTCTTAAGGCTTGCAACTGGATCAATGCAGTAGGCAGAGTCTATGGGGAATAGTTACTTCCATCCTCTGCAAAAAACAACAACCCCCTGTATATACATCCCCCCCCCTTGCAAATGTGAATAGTTATTCTGGAAATTTTACAGACTGTGTTTTAAGTATTAAATTATGGTTTATGCTGAGTATTATCTGGCTCCCTAATCAAATCTAAGCTCTTTTCATTCGCTTGATCCAGTTTGTAGCTGTTAAGGCTGTTGCAGCTGTGGACATGCACGGTTCGTAGTGATGTTGAATGCTCAGCCACTGGGGTGACAGGCTGGTGGGGTCAAGAGCACAACATCTCTCCTTCTCCATACATTCATTTAACATGGGGGGGGCATGTGCATAGAGCTAACTTAGAATGTGTAGATTGTTGCTGGAGGGTCTCTGTAGCCCTTGGGGAAGGACTGTGTCTAAGTGGTAGAAGATCTGCTTCAAATGCAGGAGGTCCCAGGTTCAGTCCACAGCATTTCCAGGTAGAAGAGACTCCCTGCTTGAAGTCCTGGAGAGCTGCTGCCAGTCAGTATAGACCAGGGGTAGGCAACCTAAGGCCCGTGGGCTGGATGCAGCCCAATTGCCTTCTCAATCTGGCCCAAGGATGGTCCGGGAATCAGTGTGTTTTTACATGAGTAGAATGTGTGCTTTTGTTTAAAATGCATCTCTGGGTCATTTATGGGGCATAGGAATTCGTTCATTTCCCCCCCCAAAATATAGTCCGGTCCCCCCATAAGGATTGAGGGATGGTGGACCAGCCCCAAGCTGAAAAAGGTTGCTGACCCCTGGTGTAGAGAATACTGAGCTAGACAGACCAGTGGCCTCACTCTGTAGAAGGCAGCTTCCTATGTTCCCCTCCTCCATGTGATCCAACAACCAGGGTACCTGCGGTTTCATAAATAGGATGTTTGCCAGGTACGAAGCAAGGGAACAAGCCTCTATTACACATAATGCTCAAAATGTGTGTGACCATCTCCCCTGTTCTAAGTGTGGTTGTAATACACTCTGGAAATGTGACCCTGTGGTGAATGAGCCATTGCTTGGGAGGGACTTTTGGATCAGCCGCCAGTCTGCAGGCGTTCTAGGAAAGGTGTACGTCTGTTTACTAGGGAAGGCGAGCGTACAGGGTGTGCTTTTGTGTGTGTTCGTGCATGCATGCATGCATCCAGCAGTCTGCAACAGTTCCCCTCCTCCTCGTTGTGATGGAACTGCCCTCTCTGCCCAGGCCAAGGTGATGTGCTTTCCTGCACGCAGGCTGGGAAGTTGGAGGGAGTCAGGAAAGGTTATTGTTTGCTACATGCATTGATCCCAGCCACAGAAGGTTATGCGCCTGCTTAGTAACTCAGCTGCTCAGGGCCATTTGCAGTGGCAAACTTAAGTTTGTGTACTCTGCAGCAGTCAACAGGGAGAGCCAGACAATCGCAGCTCCTTGCCAAGCGTGCTTGTATGATGGAAAAGTTTGCTGCAGTCAGTGCTGGATTTATGTATATGCTAAACAAGCTATAGCTTAGGGCCCCACTCTCTTGGGGGCCCCAAAAAAATTTAAAGGAAAAAAACCTGGATGTACATTTCCAAAATATAAGATAAAAAACAAATAAAAATAAAACTTAGATACTGCAACAGTGTTTTGTGTTGTGTAGGCTCCTATGATGTAAGTAATGGGCCCCGCCTGCTAGCCTGCTCCCTAAAATATCACTGGTTTGCTCATTCCTATATCAATTACTTTGATAAAATACATATTTTGTTATGTGCAAATGGCTTTAGATACTTATTAGGTCCATAAATCACCATATAGCATATATTCCACACAAGAAACAGCGACAATTTGTTGTTGACAAAGGACAGCTGGACATATAAAGGGCCCCATTACTTTCAGTAGCTCAGGGCGTCATCAAACCTAAATCCAGCCCTGGTTGCATTCATTCTTTAGATGTTTAGGTGTACGCTTACAGCAATTTGCTCAGGGCTAAAACAAATGTACCAGGCACAGTAGTCCCTAAATGGCTTGTGATAAGCACCTACCAGATTCCCGAATGTGAGCACTGGCTGTTTGTTACTTACCTGCACATCTGTTTGCATTTTTCATGTATGCCCTGCTAGAAGTGTGGTTGCTGTTTGTCCATTGGTAAAGTCCTCTCCCCACTCCCCACCCCAAACCAGTGAGTTAAATAAATACTGTATCCCCTTTTGGAACTCTTCCATTCCCAGGCTACCTATCCTTTGAAAATCACTTGTGTAACGTTTGAGAAAGCCTTTCCTCTCTCAGCCTCTAGGAGGAAGCTTCCCTTGCCAAGTTTGGATAGCCTGCAAAACCGTACAGCCATAGATTTACCCACTTATTCATTCATTTATTTGATTGATTGATTGATTGAGTGATTGAGTGATTGATTGATATACTTCCCTTCATCAGGGCAGCTCACAAGATAACAATACAAGCACAAAGAAATAGTTAAAACAGAAGCAACAAAATAACTTAGCCAGATGGGTGGGGTATAAATAATATAATCGTCGTCATCATCATCATCATTATTAATAACCCCTCGCACAAACACATTTTAAAGGCTGGTGCCTTAATATATATATAATGAAGATGCCTCATGAACCTCCCTGGGGAGAGCATGCCACAAACGGGGAGCCGCTGCAGAAAAGGCCAATTCTTGTGTTGTTGCCAGCCTCAAAACCTCTCATAGAGGAGGTACACGAAAAAGGGCCTCAGGTTTACTAGGGATAACAGGTAGGAAGTAAATTCCATGTGAATTCAGATACCCACGGGTGCACTAACCTCCTTAGGGGATACTCTCTTGGGGTATTATTCACAGAATCACATGTATTGTTGGTTTTTAACCCAAGTTACTGAATGTGGAAACATTTAGGCTGCAGTCCTGGGCCCACTTACCTGGGAGTTGAACTCAGTGGGGTTTACTTCTGATTATAGGCTTGGAATGTGTAGGGCTGAACTGCTAGGTTTGTTTCTGCGGCCATCAATAGCCACTGAACACATAATTTGAATCGGGTGGGGGGAAGGGCATTCTCAGCCACCTTGATTTTGTGGTCAAACAGAGTGGTTTAAAGGATATTAAGGATTTCAGAAATCTGTGGTAGTTGATCATGAGGACATGTCTTGTGACACCAACAGAGACTTCCTCTGATATTTCTGCTGCTATTTTTCACCAGCAGAGAAACCTAAGAGCTGTCACTTATGTGTAGTGCTGGATGTTTGCATATTCATGAGAAGTGGTTGCTATTTGTGCCCGATGGAGAATTATTTGAGGTGAAAAGCTCCATTGTTTGCTGAAAGGCTCCTGACAAATAGAGGGACCTATTGGACAAGTGCGCAAGTTTTTAAATGTGTGACAGAACTCTTCGATTTGCCCGCTGAAGAGTTCTGTGTCACCTTGAAGCTTGAGTCCTCCTATGCACCTAGAGCCCAATCTCCCCAAATCTGTTCCATAGCTGATCCTCTCCAGAACCTATCCAGTAACAACTGGCTGTCTTGCTCATACCATGATAAATGAGACAGTTCCTCCATCAAAGCTCTTGCCTGCCTATCCACAATTTTAAGGAGATACAACTTTGCAGAATAATATTGGTGACTCATAATTAATGTATTACTTCTCATTTGAAGTATTTTACAGTCCTTATCTCACTGAGCCTCATAAGAAGCCTGTAGGCTCCTGCTTTATTACTTCCATTTCAGAGATGGAGAAGTCAAGTTAAACCATAGGGAGTTGTCTAGGGCCACCCTCTGAGCCCATTGACGACTTCGCATTAGAGTAACAGGCGAAACGAAATTCACACAAATTTGGAATTCATTAACACCTCCATATTCAGATTTGATTTTTTTAAAAAAGTTCAGACAATCCAGTTTTGCTTCTGAAATTCAAATGATTATGATATTTAAAAGAACATGAACTAATTTTTGTAGGTGAGTTTTAAGGCAATATTAAGTATTCTTGCTAAAGTCAACATCGCTGCACCTTAAAAACTAAGTATCCAACTAAGTATCCAACACCAATAGCTGGGTGTAGTGAAAAACATTCTGATGGGCAGGTTTTATAAACAAATTCAGATTAGAATCTTCTGGAGACTAAAGTTCTCTCCAACATTTGCTTCTGATCTACAATGAACCTTTAAACAGTATTTGCAATAGCAACAATAATAAGACTCATCATCACCACCCAAAGCTAGTTCCCATGCACAGGACAGACTTGTGACCAGAGCTTAATTTTTAAAGAGGGGCCAGACTAAAATATGGACTACACATGTAAACTGGTTTCAAGCTTAACTGTCATGATTACCAACCAATAACTCTGGAACCATAATGTGAAGACACATTGGGGCCCCTAAAAGGGGGTTCCTTGCACACTCACAAAACTGCAATTCCCAGAATCCTACATTAGTTACTGCTTAGTTACTGCTACATTAGTTACTACATTAGTTACTGCTCAGTTTAGATTTGTAGTGTGCAAATAGTGTCTGAAATCATACCAGGATCCCGCCAACTTGGAAGTCTTCTACTTAAGCCTAGATGGCAGGCTGAGTCACTGATGAAGGAAAGGCACTCTGCACATGCTTAGGGCCACTGATCTCAATTGCGTTTCTAGGGCCGAGCTCTGGCATTCTGAGAACAGGCTCTGTGACTTAATTACTGGAGCCGTCTAGCCCAGAATGAAACTGCTTGTGGTCAACGCACCACTAATGCTTATCATATTAGAGCAGATATTGTTGCCTATTAAGAGTTCCTGCCTCAGGCAGTTTTCAGATGCAGAAGTACCTTTCCAAACGCTCACAGTCCTTAACCTACCACCGGCATTATCCTGGACCCCTGCCCAGCAAGAATCTGCCAGCCAAAGAAATGCTGTTTTACTTCAAGGACTTCTGAGGGGCTGGCCTGGAGCCACACACACCCCACCTCCACCTTCCAACCTCGAATCCCAAATTCTGAACAGGGTCAGCACTTTAAACAGAATTCCTAGGCATCTTCAGCACTGCAGAGCACCAGCCTCATAGGCTGCTTTGATTTTGGTGGGCAGGCGAGGACATCCACGGCCTGATTGTGGCAGGAGGTGTTGTGGGGAGAAGGAGAGAGAAAGAAATGCTGCTCCATTTAATAAGCATCTCTGGGAAACGCCTCTCCCTTTATCTCTGCGGCTGCCTTGGTTATTGCTGTCTGCAGGGTGTTTCCCTGGCCTGCTTCCAGAACTTTCTGGGAAACCTGCTGACTCAGCGGTGGGGGAGCTTGACCCACACGCCAGCCTCCTGTCTGGCCCCCTGGATTCCTGGACAGGCCTCAGGGGCTACAGGAGGGGCAGAGGGAAGCAGGAAGGGTGAGAGATGGGACTCTTGGGAGCGCAAGAGGGGATCTGAGGACACGGTGGTCATTTTCATTCGCCAGCCCTCCACTGGCAGGGCTCTTGTGAGTTTAAAAAACGAGGGGTGCTTGTTTCGTGGTGGGGAGCAGGAGGAGCCCCAGCCAGGAAAGTTTCTTGTCAACAGCTGGCAAGGCGCCAGCTGCGTGGCTCCCCAAGCGAGCATCCTGTCTCCTCAGCTGCCCCCTCCTATCCCTGGCAGCGGATTAAGACACTGCGCCCGGCTATGCGGTGTCCTGTCTCCATGGCAACTCCCCATCCCCTGCATTGGAGTTTGCATTATTCATCCGCAGTCCCTGCGCTGCAGCAGCAACCGCCCTCAATCTTGCATCAAGCACTTTGGAGCCCTCTCCCTACCTATATTCTGCAGATAGGTTTGGGCGGGGGGGGGGGAAGGGGGGAGAGAAAAGGAATCACTTATGCAGGTGACCGGGACGGGTAGGGTGGGTTTGTTTAGTAAGAGGTAGGGGCACTTGAAGCAGGCCTTTGCTCCCAATAACCCAGAATGATGGAGCCGAGATCTGCTCTTAGAGGAGGGGCATAGGTGGCGATTTGACTTAGGAGGGCAGTGGGAGGGGGCACTTTTGAGAATGGGAGAAGGGAGCAAGTGAAAACCGGTGTGCGTGTGTCTTGTTAACTCTCGATTTTAACGTCACTTCCAGCCGTAGCAGAGAAAGCTGCCTGCTACCTGAAGTATAAATATATATCGGGAGAAGTTGCAGCAGCTGGTATTTTCTCTTTTTGTGTTGCTCCTAAAAGACATAGCAGCTCCACTTGGAAATCTGGGGCATATCAGGTATTGCACCAAAAGGGATGGATAGAGGGAGAGGTTGATGGTGCAGAGAATTGGGGAGGGTTTTTTTCGGGGGGGGGGGGTCAAAAGACATTCTGTGTGTGAGGTGAGTGGCCTTTACAAAAAGGTGGAAGAAATGTCAGAGTGGGCAGGTGTGTATATTTGTGTAGCTGGGTTATCTTTGGCTATGCAGATGATTTTTTAAAACATGTATTAATTTATCCCACTTTTTCCTCGAAGGAGCTCAAGATGGCCCAGGTGCTTCTTTCCCCTCCCTGTTCCATCCTCACAACAACCCTGTGAGGTAGGCTGGGCTGAGAGGCAGTGACTCGCTAAAGCTCACCCAGGGAGCTTCATGGCTGAATAGGGCTTTGAATCCCAATTTCCCAGATCCTAGTCCAACACTCTAACCATTGCATCACACCGTCTTCCCAAGGATTTTCTCAAGTTGAGGGGTGTTTGGCTCATGCATGGGTTACAAGAAGCTGGAGAATATGGGAGATCTGCATTTATCTGCCTTTCCTGAAAATATGGCTGAAATTATATCAAGCGGCCAAGACACCATTGGTGGTGAGGAGAATGAACACCGTCTCAATGTGACCTCTGTTGGCCAAACACCTGTGGGATGTCATGTTCGCTGGAAATGTGTTTGAAGTCATAACCTCTAGCCTAGAACCTCTTTCACTGAAGCCTAGATGGATGGCTGTGTGTGATTAGTTACTGGTGAGGGAAAGGCACTCTGTATACGCCCACAGTCACTCTTGATGGTGTTCCTTGTTCTATGGCCCTGGCATTCTGAAAATGGCCTCTGTGGCCAATCGCTGGGGCAGCTTAGATTTGCCCTCTATGTGGAATGTGATCCACCCCCCCGCCATAAGTCAGAAACGTGGCAATATTTTGAGTTGCAAGGAGCTGTCAACGATGTTCCTCACAGGCAGAGAGGTCTCCCCCATCACCTGCTGGTAAATCCTTTTAACTGGCGATACCAGGGATTGAACCTGTGGCCTTCTGCATTCAATGCAGGTGCCCTGCCACCGAGTTAAAAGGATCCACCATTGCCTGTAAGCACCCCAGACTCCCTGATGAGTCAGTGTCACTCTGTCCTGTCTTGACAGTACTGTTTGAATCATTATCAGGGCACGTCTACACTGCAAAATTAAAACCAATTTGAAACTGGTTTTACTCTCCAAGTCTCTTCTGAAGGATCATGGGAACTGGCATTTTTGGAAGGTACTGGGAAGTTTGCGTTAAGAGAGACCAGACCCTTTGCCAGAACAAGAGTTCACAGAGTTCCTTAGTCGGGAACTTCAGCCACTAAAGAGGTTTAGAAACTGGTTTGAGTGTATAGGCTCTGCATACCCAGAACACCAAAGGGCAGGAACCTATAAGGGCCTTCATGATCCACTGAAAGTGTGATTAGATTAGATGGCAGGTTGCAGTACTGTCCGACTCCCATCTTTTCCTTCTTCACGGGACCACTTGCACAACAAGCAAAACGCTTTCTGTACCACTCAAGAAAAAGGTACTCTTTTGCAAGATTTATTTCCCTCCAATTGCACACCTTTTGGGGGCATGCACAAGACCAGAACCACATTTCCAGATCAGAGGCAGCATCCAGAATTGCATTGTTAAAAGATGCTACCCAATGTGGTCCAAGACCACTGTTTGGAGAACTAGGGCCTGCCCTTCCATTAGATGCCATGATATAGTCTGAAGGAACGTGGGACCACCGCCTTACTGAAGCTAGACAGGTCCAAGTCTGGTCCATTTCTGGAAGGGTGCCGCCTTGGGTTCAATGACGGAAGAAACGCAATACATCATTATAAGGAAATAAACACAAATAAATAAAATTAGGAAGATTAAGGCAGTTGCCTCAAATTGTAGGCAATACCAAAGGATGTCAAACCACCAGCTATTCACATTTTTTTTACCATGGGGAGGGGAAACCATTTGAATTTTCCAATCAGGTATCAAAACATCTTAGGATCAGAAGCAAAACACTCCCAACCAGAGTTGCTATATATACATGCAGAGGCAGGCACTTAATGGTCAATTCTTAGAAAAAATGTGTTCTTCATTCTACAATGGCAGAAATCCCATCCTGGCCTGGAAGCAAGTGATAGGTGTCAATTCATACCTGTTTTCTTTAAAAGGTTGAAAGCAGCTCCAGTCGCTGTACCTCTCAACCCACTGCCCACTGGTCCCACTACCTCCCCTCCTTTCCCACTTACTGCATGAAGGACAACTTACAGCTTTGCTGAATAACAGGTAGGGTAGAAGAGCTTAGTGAGTGGAGGACCATGGTCAAAAACCCAGCTGTTATAGCATCACTCATTGCTTTAGATCTTATGAAGTTAGAAGAACGATACCTGGCAATCCTATTTGAACCCACTCATGCTACGCTCAAATCCTGTCTTGATCTACACAAGGCAGTAAAGCAGGTTAGTTGTTAACACCACTAGGAAGCAATTTGCTCCAACAGCACCAAGGAGAGCTCCCAGTGACAAGGTGTGATGCCCTTTGAGCTTCTTTCTCCAGTCCACTCTTTTTGAAGAACAGGGGTGGGACACCTCTGGCCAAAGGAGCAAATGCACTCCTCCAAGCCTCTTTCTCTGGTCCTTGGGACTCTCCCCATGACACACCCTCTCTCCAGGACACACCCCTCACCAGCCCTACTTTGCACCTTCCTTGGATGCTTTTGCCTGTCTGGAATTTGTCCTTAAACTCTGATCTTGCCTCTTTCTTGCCTGGATGAAAGAGAAGAGTGTGTGCATGTGCGTATAGGAGGTAGTCTGCTATACCAAGGTAACATGTACATTCATGGCTCCGCCCACGTTTGCCTCTGGCCCTTCCTACCACCGTCCCAGAAGGCAATGAGACCTTTGGCCTGAAAAATGTTCCCAAGCCCTGAACTAGGGTGAGGTAGTGTGGGAGTCAGTTTGTTCCTCAAGCTCAGGGCAAATTGCTCTTGAGAATCCTAGTTCTGGTTCTATGATACCTGATTTAGATGTAGCGATGACCACCAAGCTTGATGGTTTTCAAAGAGGGTTAGACAAATTCATGGATGGTGAGGCCATCACTATCTACTAGACATTCTGGCTATGTTTACTGCTGGAGGCAGCATGCTGGGAATCACAAGTGGGGAGGGGGCTACCTTTAAAGCCCTATACGGCCTAGGACCATCGTACCTACGGGACCGCCTCTCCTGGTGTGCCCCACAGAGGAACCTACGGTCTGCAAATAAAAACATCCTGAAGGTCCCAGGCCTCAGAGAGGTTAGGCTGGCCTCAACTAGAGCCAGGGCTTTCTCGGCTGCGGCTCCAATCTGGTGGAATGCTCTGTCACAAGAGACTAGGGCCCTGCGGGACCTGACATCTTTCCGCAGGGCCTGCAAGACAGAGTTGTTCCACCAGGCCTTTGGTCAGGGCGCAGCCTGACTCCCTCCTCTGGCAACCTGCACAGAATTTTGCTTAACGGTTGCCATTAATTTGATTTTAATTAATTTTTATAATGAAATGCTTTTAGAATGTTGGATTATTTGATTGTTTGATTATTTGATTGTTGTTAGCTGCCCTGAGCCCAGCTTCGGCTGGGGAGGGCGGGATATAAATAAAATGCATTATTATTATTATTATTATTATTATTATTATTATTATTATTATTACTACTACTACTACATTCATACCCTGCTTGGGGGCTTCCACAGGCATCTGGTTGCCCACTGTGAGAACAGGATGTTGGACTAAATGGGCCTTTGGCCTGACCCAGCAGGTCTCTTCTTATGTGGGCTCCTGCCTGGTAGCTTTGGGTTTCAGCACCTTCTTAAGCACCAGCCAGGAACCTGGTGCAGCTCCTTGGGCAGTGATGCTGTAGCCTCCAACTCAGTGTCCTGGTCATTGCTAGACTCACTTCATGGCACATCCTGTGTCAAACGGTTTGAAGGGAACCAGTGACTTCAGATTCACCAGATTGTGTTCCCTAAACTGAGAAATGTAGAAGGCTTAGAGGATGCTTAGAAGAAGATAGGCAATAACTTTTAGCATCTCTCTTAAATAAGAACAGGACAGCAACAGGAAATGCATGGCAATACCCAGGCACAACTAAGCCCAGCGCCACCTAGTGACTAATGAGTATAATGACACTATCCACATAGTGGATGCAGGAATGAACTACACAACATTTATTTAAGCCATTGTTTTTAGTGAACCCTATTGGGTACGACATTACCCAAGACAATGATTTACCAGACAATGAAATGAAATGCACAATAGGCCTGGTTGCTCACTGTACTCTCACTCTCTGTTTTCTCCCCAGATAACAGCAGCCACATGGACCCCTTCACCTATGGTGAGTAATGTTGTAAAATGCAGCACAGTCGCTGGGTGTGAGGGTTGTGTCATACCCAAAGTAGACCCACTGAAATTACTGAGCATGGCTAACTTGGGTCCACTATTCTCAATGGGATCTGCTCTGAGAAGAATTTACCTGGAGATCCTTTTGCCCCACACGAGAAGGAAGAGATATTGTAGGGAGTTGGCTGCCCCTTGGGAGTCCCTTCCAACTCTAGGTGGGGATGTTAAGATGTTGGGGTGCAAGGGTGGTGGTGCCTGGGTTTTACAGGGAGAGGCGGGGCATGTCTTTGGGTGGCAGATACGGCATCTAAGGCATCTTGGTTTGGGTGCTTGGGTGACCATGAACATTGTACATTCTGACCAGCTCCATTACCCTTCCAGACTATGATACGCTGCGCACAGTGGGACTGGTCTTGGCCATCGTCATGTTTGTGCTGGGAATCTTGATAGCACTGAGTGAGTCACTTCTTTTTTAATTGATGTATGCTTCCTTTATGCCTCTCTTGGCTCCTACACTGGCCTCCCTGTCTGGTTCCCTCAGCTCCCAGTTCTGATATTTTACTTGGGTCCAATATCTGCCCCATTCTGCCGACAAACTACCCAAATGCAGATACCTGTATCAGCCAAAGGAATCAGCAGCTACTGAAGAATCTAGCCTTCCTTCCTTCCTTCCTTCCTTCCTTCCTTCCTTCCTTCCGTCCGTCTACAAGGTTCTAGAAGTAACATCTCAGGAAACTTTTGATGCCAAAGGTGTCAGGGGATTAGGAGCCCACAATAGCTCTCTGCTCATCCCCTCCAGTGACTAGTAGAAGCAACATAAATGAGATGCCACAGTGATGCAGTGGCTAGCATGTTGAACTTTGACCAGCATCCATATCCCTGTTCAGCCACAAAGCTCATTGGTTGATCTTGGACCAACCATGGGAAGGTATTTTATATCAAGTCAAGATTCCTATGCATTCCAGTCCAGGGTTGTCTCCCTTGGTTGGAAGCAGCTCTCCCGAAACTCATGGAGATGTCTTTCCCATCTCCTGTTACTTGATCTTTTAAAGTAGATATGCTGGAGATTGAATGTTGGGACCTTCAGTCATCAAGGCATGAGCTGTTCCACTGAACAATGGTGTTGGTCCTTGTCATGGCCCTTCCCTCAGCTTAACATAACTCACAGGGTTGTTGTTGTTGTGTGGTGAATCCCCAGCAATACTCTAAGCTTCATGGAAGAAGGGTGGGGCACACATGATAGGTAGATAAAAGAATGTAACATAATTTAGTCATATTCTGCATCGTGCTTATACATAGCAACATAAGAAGAGCTTTGCTGGGTCAGACCAAAGGTCCAACATCCTGTTCTCACAATGGCCAACCATTTGCCTCTGGGAAGCCTGCTTTCGGGACACGAATACAAAGAATTCTGCTTATTATTTTCATCCCAGAGCATAGATAACCTTATCCATTGTGAGATACAGAAATGCAAGATACAGCTGCACGCGATGGGCCTGGAGCAGTGACTTCTCAACTTCCAGGGCAAATAGCAGCTTCAGGGGGGTTTCATTGGAAGGGAAAGGGTTAACCAAGGGATCTCCCTAGGTATATGTGGAAGGTGTATATATACATTTGTCACTGAGGCCATCCAGAGGAGCTCTGTTAGTTACAGACCCCCGACTGGCCTTAGCTAGATGTCAGTCATTTAGTTTCTCCTCCAGCAGTGATTGAGGAAGACCGTTTTAGGCTGACAGGCCTTTGCAGCCATTAAAAACATTATTGATTAGCCAATCACCTTAATGATTATTTTGTACTGTATTTAAATAGCGTTTTAAGTTTTATTGTCGAGCAATAACCTTATATTTTATGACACAGCTGTAATCTTTTCATAAACAAACAAAATATGAAAAGGAAAATACTTTTTAATAGCAGCCTGTTAAGGACCTGTGTGACCTTTCAGGACTGTGCTGAATATTGAGGTGGCAGTCGAAAGAGTGGCAGCGGTGGAAGAAGGAAGGAAACTGGGATAAATGAGAGAAGAGTTAATTGCCTTGCTAAAGCCCCTATTAGTTTTATCTAGACAAGGTGATAGATGGTGGGGGGGGGGGGGGTAGATGCATGCTGTAAAGTTAACAAGCCAGTTTGCCTACATTGTGCACAGATCTTTCAGGAGTGTAAAAGGGTGCCCTTCCCCTTTCTCATTATCAAGACACTCACCCACCTTTCACTATAGAGCTACAAAATGCCCAAGTTCAGCTTATCTGAATGCTCCAGTCCTAAATCTGAGCCACATTTCACTACAAAGTACAGCTGAGGCCCGTGGGTCTACCGTGTGTTTTGAGAAGGGGGGTCCTTTCCTCCACTCTAGACCATGCTATCCTCATGCTGAGAGCTCTGAACAGCACTACATGGCTCCTTTTCCAGCTGGGCAGCAGCCCTGAATAAGAGGGTGAGGTTACGCTGCAACGTTTTGTTACAGGCCCCAGTATTTTAATTTATTTATGAATGACACTTCGTCCCACCAGATAGCAAGACTCAGTGGCGTAGCGTGGGGGTGCAGGGGGGGCCGGCCGCACCGGGCGCAACAACTGGGGGTTAGGGTTAGGGGGCACAAATCCACGGGTTAGGGGGCGCAAATCCATGGGTTAGGGGGCGCAAATCCACAGGTTAGGGGGCACAAATTACTTGCCTTGCCCCGGGTGCTGACAACCCACGCTACGCTACTGGCAAGACAGGATCGTTGTTGCAGCCTCCCAGCCCTTCCCTTCCACTCATACTTTGCTTTCTCTTTTCCCCTCCTGCTGCAGGTAAAAAGTTCAAGTGCAAAAAATCTGACCCCAGGTAGGTGCTTCCTGACCACCTTCTCTCTTGTCTTCATCCCTGAGCTGAACTCTGCAACACCCCCCACCTGACCTTCCTCCTCCTCAAACGTTGTGCCCTTCATCCCTATTCACTTGTTCCCTTTTCTGTGTCTTCATCTCTGCAGCCTGTCGGACCCCAGGGCACCGGGCAAGACTCCTAGTAAGTGTGGCGTGGCCTTGGGAGGGAGGGAGGCACAGGGCAAGTGGTATCTCATGGGCCTGTTTGTGTGTGTAGCCTTGTGCAAACTTAGCAGGCAACACAACCTCTCTCTCTCTATTTTCAATCGACTTAAAAGCAGACCAGGGGTCAGTGGTGGCTGGTGCATTGGGACTGGTAGGGTAGGCAGTACGGAGGCCAACAGTAGGGGGCGCCAGAGACACCAATAGGTGAAGCCAGAGCCAATGACAAGCGAAGCCAACTAATTCTCGCTTTATCCTCATCCTCTTCCTTGTTGAGTTCTACAAATGCAACACTGAGACCATACCTTCCAGCATGGCATGGCCCGAATCTGGGACGTCATCTTCTGGGTCTCGAGTGAGTCACGTGACCTGCATGAGATTGCAGCCCCCCTCCCAAAGCACTGTTTTCCGGCACAGCACCCAAAAAACATGAGTTTTGGGGTGCTTTGAAATGCAAATTTCAGTGCGCCATACCCAAAAATGGTGCAGCCTGAAATAGGGTGAGATCATGATGGCCATCTGGGCCTCTCGTAAAAAGAAAAGGGATGTCCTGTTTTTTTCCAGGACAGTTGACGGGTATGTGAGACTAAGGGGGAGGAAGCTGACAGCCAGAGCCCTTCCCTGCACCCCGGACTGGGTGCCAAGGCAGGCAGAAGGGGGCTGTCTGAGGGGCAGACTGAGGTTGGCAAGGCAGTGCCTCATATGTATGCCCTAACAGACCAGCCTCCACTGCCAGGGGTCCACCTGAACCACCATATTTTACCCATAAGAGAGGTCACGTTTATTAGACATTCATTCTGATTTCTTCCCAGAGAGGTTAGACAACGTTGCTTCAAAAGCAGCCATTACCTCAGTTTCCAGCGCATCCCTTTCCTTACTGCAAAAATAAATTAATAAAAATAAATATTTTGGGGGGAGGGGGAATGGGCCCTGTTGCAAAAGAGGGCCGAATCCATTTCAATGGTGCAAGCTGGATTTGCCAGGATGCGGTCGGACCCCCGTAAGAACAGCTACCGCCTCAAACTGCCCAGGGTGTTTCGAAAACAGCCCCCTTCCCGCCGATCTGAGTTTGTGCACATGCGAAGGTGCCTGCTTCTCTGCCCCCTTCACCTTCTCCTTACGGAGGCATTGAGGAAATTGCGAGAGGGAGGGCGGCTTGAAGCTCCCACACCTGAGGTAACCTCCCGCCCACCTTCCGTTACCATGGAGTTTGCTGACGTCGGAGGGGATGCTGAGGACTCTATGGTGACGCCATGGCAACGGAGAGCACGATTCCTGCAGCAGCTGGGAAGCCTACAGGGAGACATTGTTTGCCAGGGCTCCCGAATGCTAGGATTCACTTCTCTCCATCTTGCCACGGCCACTGCCACTCTTCTCTCAAACTCTCTCCTCCTCCTTCTTCTCTCTTCCAGCTCCAGCCGGTGGTGTGTAGGTGCCCTCGCCAATCTCTGCTGCTCCCGACTGGCTGGGGGATGAACTGCGCCCAGGAACATTTCTCCTGAGACCTTGGCACCTTGGCACCGACTGCCCGGGAGGGGGAGGGGCTCTCCGTTCTATCCTCGACAAGGGAGGGGCAATTTTATAACCAGTTAGCTCTTGCGCTTCCATTGCATGACGGGGGCGGGCACCTGGGCGGGGTTGGGGGAGCTACACAGGCCATGAGGTAGCAAAGTCCCTCTGCCTGTCTATTTCAGCTGGCACCCACCCCGCTGGGGTCTGGTTCCCATAACCCCCAAAACAGGGTCCCTTTAAACTGCAATAACGCTGCCTGCTGCCACCCTCTGGGAAACACCCCCCCATGCCACGCCCCCCCCAGCGATGCCCCCTTGCTTCTGGGCATATTAACCCCCCCATAGCTGCTGCTGCTTTGCTTTCTGTGCCTCCCGCTACGCTGTGAGAAAAAAAGAAGTCCAATGACCACGATAGCCACAAGGGGGACGGGGATTCTACCCAAGAGCCAATCTGCCCCAGAGCTAGAAACCAGGACGCTTTTTTTGGGTGGGGTGGTGGTGTTGGGCCACCTGTGAAGCCAAGGATAGGGCCAGCCGAAGGAATAAAAAGGAGCGAGGGAGGGCTTGCTTTTGTGGCATACACTCCACTCCCCCCAGGGGGCGCTGCTCACAGCTTCTCCTTGCTGTACCATCCACATCTCCGTGTCTCTCATCCAAGCATGGAGCAAACTTTGACCAATCAATAAACGTGGGTTGTTTTTTCTAACTAGACTCGCTTGCTTCGTTTTGTTTGTTGGTACCCTAACGGGCTCAAAAGTTCCATCTCATCACTGGGTAGCTCAGTGGGTTAGAGCATGGTGCCGATAACGCCAAGGTTGCAGGTTCGATTCCCCGTGTGGGACAAATGCATATCCCTGCATTGCAGGGGGTTAGACTTAGATGATCCTCAGGGTCCTTCCCAACTCTACAAGTCTATGATTCCAAGCTGTCTTGGGATCCGCAATTCTGAGCTTGCTGCATAAGTGGCAGGAGTTGGGCTCTAAAAGAGTTGAGCTCTACCCCCTCTTTTTTTTACTGATCTTCCGCTCCTGCGAGAAGTGAGGTTACAGGGAACCAGGCAGAGGGCCTTCTCGGTAGTGGCGCCCTCCCTGTGGAATGCCCTCCCACCAAATGTCAAGGAAATAAACAACTACCTGACTTTTAGAAGACATCTGAAGGCAGCCCTGTTTAGGGAAGTTTTTAATGTCTGGTGTTTTATTCTGTTTTTAATCTGTTGGGAGCCACCCAGAGTGGCTGGGGAAACCCAGCCAGATGGGCGGGACATAAATAATAATAATAATAATAATAATAATAATAATAATAATAATAATAATTCTCTAGAACTAAGGAATAAGCTACACACCAGGTTGTAGCTAGCTAAGTTCTATGTGGAGTGCACTCATAGAAATTAATGGACGTAAATTTCTCATGTTAATTAATCCCGGTGGGCCTAATGTTGGAAAGAATCCTTTGTATTAAATGTGGAGTTGCACTTACGATGCCTTTTAAAATGGCAGCTTTGGGAGGGGCTGATTAGGATCAGGTAGAAAAGGTAAAGGACCCCTGGACAGTTAAGTCCAGTCAAAGGTTGCGGCGCTCATCTCGCTTTCAGGTGAGGGAGCTGGCGTTTGTCCGAAAGACAGCTTTCTGGGTCACGTGGCCTGCATGACTACTTCTGGTGCAATGGAACACCGTGACAAGTGCCAGAGCTCATGGAAACGCTGTTTACCTTCCCACCGCGGTGGTACCTATTTATCTACTTGCACTGGTATGCCTTTAAACTGCTAGGTTGGCAGAAGCTAGGGCAGAGCAACAGGAGCTCAACCCATTGCATGGATTCGAACCACAGATCTTCCGATCGGAATCAAGGCCATAAGAAGGGCTGTGTTAATGTGATGAAAAACTGCCCCCCACTTCTCAAAGCTGCTACTTGCCATGTGTGGAGGGGAAGCTGCAATTGGCCCCAAATGTGTCTTCCTTCCTGATACAGGTAAGAGCTGGTGGAGAAGGCGGATCTCAGCCCGAGAATGCAGAATGTTAAATAAGTTACGGTGTGCCATGACAGCTGCTATTTTTCAAAAAACAAATAAAAAACACAGCCCAGATGTGTTAAATGCAATAACGTGTTTAATTGCAACGTTTAGTCTGGCCCTTCTGAGAAGAAAAGGCCTTGATCTTCTTATTGAGATGCCCTCTTTTTTGTTTTTGTTTTTCCGCTGGCTTTTAACATTGGTTGGTCAGCAGAAACGAGCAGCTGAATGTGCTCCTCTCCACGGTGTGAAGTGTTTCACCTGCCAACTGGCTGCATCTTAGGCTGCAGAAGAACGGCACAGGCGGCTTTGTTTTGCGGCCAGTTGGCAACCCTCGACCATCTAATCAGCGTTATTGTGGCGATGGGGGAGGTGGAAAAAACCCACCAGCCATTCTTGGAACATCCTGGCATCCTTAACTAAGGAAGGGATGAATGAGCAGCTGCCTGGGCCGCGGCCTGGTAAATTGCCATGATCAGAAGAAAGAGGAACAGAACACATACAGAAAGAGGCAAATTGAGAGGGTGCGTGTGGCTGCCGCGCTGCCAACAAGGGCCAATCCACACTTCCGCTTGTCCTGTGCCTAGAAGACAAGGATCTGAGCAGTTTCCTGCTTGTCCTGTACTTCCTAGGCATGGGTCTGTATGCAATTTGCCTAAAATAGAATAATAGAATTGTAGAGTCGGAAGGGACCCTTAGGGTCATCCAGTCCATCCCCCTGCAGTGCAGGAATATACAGGGAGCGAACCTGAAAGCTTGGCATTATCAGCACCACGCTCAGCACCAACTGAGCAGTTTTGCCTCTGCCCCGCCGCTTTCCCACTGAAAACCTGCTCTTTAGTGCTAAATCAGAACAAACAGCAATCTGTGGGAAAACCCAATTGACATTTACTCCAGTTCAGCAGAAAAGAGCAGGTTTACCCAGAGGGGAGGGGAGTAGTGGGGCAAACAGAAATGTGGATGAGCCCTCAGTCTGTAAAAAACCTGGATCCAGGGGCTGAGCCATGCCTCTAAATATATCCAGCGATGTGGGGCCTCCTCCCCTGAGATTGCAAGAAAAATGTGCTGCTCTCTTTAGCGACCAGGGTCTCACTTGCTTCCCTTTAGGTACCAATTCCCAGCTATACTTGGGACTTTATATAATGGGAAGTAATTCACAAATCCAATAAAGCTAATGCTCCATATTCTGAATGATCTCACCTGCTGAGCCAGGCGGAGAAACCCACATTGTGAATGCAGCCATGGCTGCCAAGATAACGCGTAATTCCGGTGCTTTGGGGGAGTAGAAATATGAGATGCTGGTACACGTATCTTGATAAAAGTGCCATGGGTGCCCACACACAAGAGTTGCCATGGGTAGCAAGAAAAGAAACAATGGTCCTCTATACTGGTGAGGATCATCACATGCAAAAAAGCACCACATAATTCTACCCTAATGCCATCACAGGTGTCCAAGTTTGCAAGCTCGCTCTCATTGTGCAAAGGGGGCTTTCCCAGACCCCTCCAAATGCCACCACCTCTCACCCTAGCAACCCCATCCTCCCCATCAGCCTATAGTGAACCAGCAGCTCATTACCTAGCCAATCAGATTTGGCTGCAGGATGACCCTGAGGCCAAACAGAATTTGCCTCCTTTTTGAATTAGCTTTATTAGAGCTGAGTAATCTGGTTGGCTAGGCTCCCTTTCCCCACACTGGTGCCCTCCAGCTGTTCTGGACCACAACTCCCATCAGCCTCATCCAGCATCTTTTCTCTTGTTCTCAAGTGGGGAGCTATGGGGCAGTGGGGGCCCCCTCTGGTTTGGGGGACCATGGGCAATGTCATTTGGATCCCCTTTAAAGGTACAAAAATAAGTCAAGCATAACATTTCACTTATTTCTATACAGGAAGTTAAAATGAAAGTAAGGCTGATTGTATCACAATACGTTCCATCATGGTCAATTTTTTATTACAACCGGGGTGGAGAATATCACTTAATGCACTCTAAATACATGAATGCAAGTCACGAAAAGAAGCAAGCTGTGACCTTCGCATGTGGTACTCGTACGTAAACAGAAACAGCCCCCCCCAACCCAAACCTCTTTAAAAATCATATTAGTAGGAAGAGCATATGGAGAGTTGTTGATAACCAGTTCACTGATAAAAATTGCCATAGTGATTAATCCTATACGAGTACAGTGGTACCTCGGGTTACAGACGCTTCAGGTTACAGACTCCGCTAACCGAGAAATAGTACCTTGAGTTAAGAACGTTGCTTCAGGATGAGAACAGAAATCATGCTCTGGCGGCGCAGCGGCAGCAGGAGGCCCCATTAGCTAAAGCGGTGCTTCAGGTTAAGAACAGTTTCAGGTTAAGAACGAACCTCCGGAATGAATTAACCCGAGGTACCACTGTAAATTCTCTAGTTCCCTATTTAATGAAACGAACTTTTTCGAGCCTTCTTGGAAGCAAAGCCCTCAGTCAAATCACCATGACCCAAACTTTCCCCAATTTTATGTTCAGCTGAAACCAATACTAATCCTACTAGACATTCTCACAACGTTTTGGAGGGCTGTTAGAGGCAGTCCTTTGCTTGAAGATCTCCTCCATTTGAGGCCTGCCGAGCCCAAGACTAGTTTAAAAATAAGGAACCACCCAAAGGGGAGCAGAAGGGTCTTTGAAGTTTCCCATCCTGGTCAACAGACCAAAGAGGCAGGTACAAACGTCCCCTGGTGCCCCCCCCCCCGCTATGGCGAGATGCACTCTGCTTCTCCTGAAAGCACAGCAATTGTTTCTTAAATTTAAATATTTGCATGTAAATTACCACGTGCAGATATTATGCAAATGGGCACTCTCTTTTGTCCTTGCGACTGGTGATTCAAATCCTCATAATTGGCTACCCTAAGTACACAATGTCCCCTTTTCGGCTCAGCTGAGTTTTGGAAGAAGGAAAACAGGCAGGACTCTCTGTGTCCTTTCTGGGAAGAAGTTCCGGGCTTAAGGAGAAGCAAGAAAAAACAGGCAGATTCTTGTGGGCGACTTTTGGATTTTTTTAAAAAAATGATGCCACACATATGGCGTCGCCAGATGACCTGTTCAGCGAGCATTCATTCATCCAGACAAATTCATTCTGATTTGCTTGCTGGGTTTTTATACATCTTTCTGTTAATCCTGCGCTCAGTGCATTTTTAGTGCATTTACCCATTGCTGTGCATTGCTGCACACTGCAGTTCTGTGCTGCTGTTTGGTTATTCTCACCCTGGCTATGCCTGTTCTTTTTGTTTTCCTTGCACCATATTTTCATTTCATTTTTTCGAAACCAGTCCTGGGACCATTCAGCAAAAGGGGGGGGGGGCAGAGGCAAGAGTGGGCGGAGCAACAGATTAAAATGTCACCTTTGTACAGTAGGCAACTTTCTGTACACACACACACACAGCTCTCTGCCTTCTGTCCAGGCAAGCAAGAAGCATGGGGCACATTCCAGGCAGGCAAAAACACTCAAGGAGGGGCCAAAGCAGGGCCAGTGAGGGGTATGGCTTGGGGAGCATCCTGAGGGCCAGGTAGTGGGGCCCAGAGGGCCACATCTATCTCCTGGGCCTGAGGGCTTCGCCCCTGCTGTGTCCCCAAATGCTTCCTGCCCCACTGACTTGCTGATCTCTGGTGCTGAATTTATGCTCCCCAGAGCTGGCCCACCGATTAGGTAGGGTGAAGCACCCGCCTCAGGTGGTGGAAGTGCAAGTGTTTCATCTCAGGTGGAGATATGGGGTGGGCCATCCCTCCCCAGAGGAGTCCATAAATAGGGATCAGATTCGGGGAGGAGGGGAGTGTCTTCCTTGCTGTAATAAAGATTTGTTCTGGCTTTTAGCCACCAGAGGGCAGAACAACTCCAAAAAAGATGGGAGTTCTCAAAACCTTATAAGAACACAATGAGGTGCCTTAAACACCATTGTATTATTCAATGTGCTTTTAACTGAAGTGCTTATGAAGTTGACATGTGTCTTCTGATAGCAAAAGCAGCCATGCCTCCTCCTAATCTGGATCACCTCCCCCACCCCCACCCTGTTTTCCTAAGAATACAGTGGTACCTCTGGTTATGTACTTAATTCGTTCTGGAGGTCCATTCTTAACCTGAAACTGTTCTTAATCTGAAGCACCACTTTAGCTAATGGGGCCTCCCGCTGCCACTGCACTGCTGCTGCGCAATTTCTGTTCTCATCCTGAAGCAAAGTTCTTAACCTGAGGTACTATTTCTGGGTTAGCGGAATCTGTAACCTGAAGAGTATGTAACCCGAGGTACCTCTGTAATCAACACACACCACTGTGGGCTCCCCACTCTCCCAAACACTATTTGCTGCAAAAGAACCCATACCTTCAAAAGGGGAAGAGATTTTCAGTGGGGAAACGGCACGGGGGAAATGGCTAGCCCACTCAAATTCATGTGCTATGGGGCTTTGTTTCTAGTGCATTCACCCTGATTTCCTTGCACAAAGCTCACACAGAAATTATACAATTCCTGGTTTGTATTGGGCATTTGTTCTGACTTGTTTGTGGAGGGGTTACACATCAGGGAGCCTTCATTCTAATCTGCCTGCACAGTGTTTATATATAGAATCATAAATAATATACAGTGGTACCTCGGGTTACAGACGCTTCAGGTTACAGACACTTCAGGTTACAGACGCTTCAGGTTATAGACACTTCAGGTTACGGACTCCGCTAACCCAGAAATACTACATTGGGTTAAGAACTTTGCTTCAGGATGAGAACAGAAATCGTGCAGTGGCAGCATGGTGGAGGCGGGAGGCCCCATTAGCTAAAGTGGTGCTTCAGGTTAAGAACAGTTTCAGGTTAAGAACGGACCTTTAGAACGAATTATGGTAAGTACTTAACCTGAGGTACCACTGTAATTGTAGAATTGGAAGGAATCCTCAGAGTCATCTCGTCCAACCCCCTGCAATGAAGGAATCTCAGCTAAAGTATCCATGACAGATGGCCATCCAACCTCTGCTTAAAAACCTCCAAGGAAGGAGAGGCCACAGTCTTCTGAGGGAGACCATTCCACTGTCAAAAGCTCTTACCGTCAGAAAGATCTTCCTACCCTCCAGAGCAGGAGAAAACAAGCTTGCTTCATCCTCTATGTGGCAGATATCTAGCTTCATCCCTTGCTCATTGGTTGCTAAATAATGGGCTTGTGCGGGTAAACTGCAAGCAAATTTTGAAACAGGGCACAGTAGCAGAACCTCCCAATGAAACCTGAAACAATTTAGGGAGGAAAGGGGAGCCTGTGATCAGTGGCAGAACTTGATGTCTCCAGTTTCAGTGGCCTTTTCTGTGATCAACCTGTGGGTCCCTAGATGTTGTTGGACTACAGTTCCCATCATCCCTGACCACTGGTCATGTTGGCTAGGAATGATGGGAGTTGTAGTCCAACAACATCTGGGGACCCACAGGTTGAGAAACACTGCGTGTGCTCCCGTAATTTCTGACCATTGTCTGCACTGTCTGGGTTTGATGGGAATTGGACTCCAGCAATATCTAGAGCGCCCAGGTTTCCCTTCCATTTGCATCATCAAGAGACTTTCAAATCAATCCACTTGCCAAGAGGGTCCATTTCTCCGTTTCAAGGCAGGCTGGAAGATAGTGCACAAGTCATTTCTTTCTCTGGCCCCTTGTGCACTATACACTTTAAAATACCACTTTAAACATTTCTGGCTTCCCCCAAAGATTCCTGGGCACCATAGTTTATGGCAGGTCCTGAGAGTTGTGAGGAGACCCCAGTCCCCACCTCCACTCCCCTGCCCAGCTACCATCCCCAGAGTGTGAAGAGAATAGTACTCTCTTCCTCACAACTCTCAGCACCCCCACAAACTACAATTCCAAGGATCCTTTGGGGGAAGAGGGGGATGTTGTCGATTGGATCAGGGCTTCCTAAACTTGGGTCTCCACCTGTTTTTGGACTACAATTCCCATCATCCACTGGTCCTGCTAGCTACGGATGATGGGAGTTGTAGTCCAAAACCAGCTGGAGACCCTGGTTTGGGAAACCTTGGTTTGGATCCTATCCCAAAAGCTTCCCCAGCCAAGACGCACCAACCTGGGCGAGTGCCGATTTCTTGGGGCAGAAGGCACCCCCGCCGACCTTTTCCGACCGCCGTCTTCTCGCCCGAAATCTCACCGCGGAGGGTCGCACGCTTCCTCCCGCCAGAGACCAGATCCTTTTCCGGGACAATCAAGAAGCCCAGAACCGGGAGAGCGGGTGATGGGTGGATCTCCAACTCTGGAAGTCCCGGGACTAGGAGGAGCAATACGCGCAAAGTTCTTCCGCGCCATTGGAGCTCCCCGCGCAGATACGGGGGAGCGCTGCGGTGATGCAGCTTCCACATTCCCTTGTTTAAAGTCCTGGAACAACGAGGAAGGGAAGCGAGAGAGAGATCATAACCTGCAACAGGGGATCTGGCTTCCCAGCCGCGCTCTGAACCCACTGCAAGGACAGGAATCTCGCTCCCTTTCCAGTGCAACCCCTTTGGCGACCTGCACGGGCGCCGGAGGTTGAGATCTTTCTCCTCGCCTTTCAGTCGCCCCGGAGGAGCACGTGGCGCTGCCTGGAAATTTGAGATGTCCTGTTTTGCTCTCTTCCGCCCCCAGACTTCTTTCCTAGCCTCGGGCAGGAGCATCTATGCCTCTCTCTCCCCTTTACAGCTTTGTTTATTGGGTTACTTTTTTTCAGCCAACACCAGATTCATGGGGTGCCGGAGTCTTTATTGCAGGGCGGGCGGGATTGTGGCCCGAAAAAGCGTTGCTAGACTACAATTCCCATCACCCCTGGTTATTGGCTTTGCTGGGTGGGGTTGCTGGGAGGAAGTTAGGGGCTCAGCAACGAGAGCGCAACAGGTTCCCCCAGCCCTGCTTCCCTGTTTTTAAAGCTGCCGCTAAATGCTGTACCTCGTTTATATTTAGTTATTTAGCAGACTCGTATCCCACACATTTAGGCTATATAACAGCAACACGCATACACGGGCGTACCCGGGGGGGGCAGAGAGGTACTCCCAATAATCAATAAGAATACATAGCTAACTGAAGTTCTGCCCCCTCCAAACAAAAGGCCTCCCCCCTCCCACAAAATCCTGCCTGCGCCCATCACACGCGCACACACTCTGCCAAGGCAGTTTGCAACATACTGTATATAGATGACACATAGATGCAAATAATTCCGGGGGCTATTTTGCCCACGAGATGGCGCCCTTTCCCATTCTGTGCTCAAAAGCCAACCCAGCTGACAATCGCAGTGGCAACAGGACAGCAGCCTCCACTGCTTCATTTTAAAGGGAACTTCTAACCCCATCTGCTCTTGATGGCGGCCTGGACCCTGCGATCAATCGCTGACCCTGTCACTCGCACCCCCCTTGCTGCCGACCCCTTCCTCTCCCACCTGCTTGCTCCCCACTGCAACCTGCTCGCACGCCCCTCCCCCCTCCTACCTTTGTTGTCTTCCATCTCCTGCTCCTCGAGAGACACCGCACAGATCGCATGGACTGGAGCAGCCTGGGGAAGGTCAGATCGGGGCAGCCTACCAGAAGGTTGCCTGGGCCTGTGCTTTGTCAGCTAGCTGCCAAACTGAGGGCTGCCTCTGTCAAATACACCTGCAGCGAGATTTTGGGAAATGAGCCACAGCAGAGACTGCAGTGTCTTTATGATATATGGTTTATTTACACATTTCTACAACCTGTAGAATTAACCTGTAGAGTTAAAGCTATGGTTTTCCCAGTAGCTATGGTTTTCCCAGTAGTGACGTATGGAAGTGTGAGCTGGACCATAAAGAAGGCTGATCGCCGAAGAATTTATGCTTTTGAATTATGGTGCTGGAGGAAACTCTTGAGAGTCCCATGGACTGCAAGAAGATCAAACCTATCCATTCTTCAGGAAATCAGCCCTGAGTGCTCACTGGAAGGACAGAACCTGAAGCTGAGGCTCCAATACTTTGGCCACCTCATGAGAAGAGAAGACTCCCAGGAAAAGACCCTGATGTTGGGAAAGATGGAGGGCACAAGGAGAAGGGGAAGACAGAGGACGGGATGGTTGGACAGTGTTCTCGAAGCTACCAGCATGAGTTTGACCAAACTGTGGGAGGCAGTGGAAGACAGGAGTGCCTGGCGTGCTCTGGTCCATGGGGTCATGAAGAGTCGGACACGACTAAACGACTAAACAACAACAACAACAGCAACAACTTGAGCCTACGATGGCAGGGTTCACAACATGAACACCTCAAGAGGTTCTGGCTTCTTCCATTGCCACAGCAGCCATGGTCTTAAGCAGACCTTGGCCGTTGCTCTCAACCATTGCTCTCTGCAACACACTGCTTATTAACTCTGTTGCAAACTCCTAACTGCAATCCTAAAACTCTAAACTAAAACACTTGCAATGTCTTTTAAGCCAACTCTCAGTTGAGGGAGCCCACTCCTTTGCAGATAAGATTTGCCCTTGATCCTTTGTGTTGTCCTAACAGCTCATCCCCAGGCAATCACATCAGAAGGGATGTGGGTGGCGCTGTGGGTTAAACCACAGAGCCTAGGACTTGCCAATCAGAAGGTTGGCGGTTTGAATCCCTGCGACAGGGTGAGCTCCCATTGCTCAGTCCCTGCTCCTGCCAACCTAGCAGTTCAAAAGCACGTCAAAGTGCAAGTAGATAAATAGGTACCGCTTCGGCGGGAAGGTAAACGGCGTTTCCGTGCACTGCTCTGATTTGCCAGAAGCAGCTTAGTCATGCTGGCCACATGACCTGAAAGCTGTACACCGGCTCTCTTGGCCATAAAGTGAGATGAGCGCCGCAACCCCAGAGTCGGCCACGACTGGACCTAATGGTCAGGGGTCCCTTTACCTTTACCTTTTTAATTAGCTATTAAAACGTGATGATTCCCTAGGATTAAAGAGGTGTCTGATGCTTAATATACATGGGTCCATACCCTCCAACATTTCTCCAATGAAAATAGGGATGTCCTATTTAATAATAATACGGATGTGGCTTAGTTATGCTGGGCACATGACCCAGAAGCTGCCTACAGATAAATGCCAGCTCCCTCGGCCAGTAAAGCAAGATGAGCGCCGCAACCCCAGAATCGTCTGCGACTGGACGACGGTCAAGGGTTACTTTTACCTTTTATATAATGATGATGATGATGATGATGATGATGATGATGATGATAATAATAATAATAATAATAATAATAATAATAATAATAATAATAGCTCATCCATCTGACTGGGTTGCCCCAGCCAATCTGGGCGGCTTCCAACATACTGTATTTTTCTGTGCATAAGACTATATTTTCCCCACATTTCTTAAGTTTAAAATTGGGGGTCGTATTATACACAGAATGTAGGGGTCATCTTATACAGGGGGGCGTCTTATACACAGAAAAATATAAAAACATAATAAAACATTAAACATTTAAAATCTTCCCTATACAGGACTGCCTTCAGATGTCTTCTAAATGTTGTACTGTATAGTTATTATCTCCCTGGTTCAGGGGTTGCATAACTGCTTACCCTCCAACATTTCTCCAATGAAAATAAGGGCCTCCTAAGTGGGGCATTCCAGGATAAAATCAGAAACTGGGACGGCTTCTGTAAGTCCAGGACTGTCCCTGGAAAACAGGGACACTTGGAGGGTCTGCGCATCTTGATTAGATTCTAACATGAGTCCGACACACAGTTTTAACAAACAGACCTTAGTTAAATTCTAACCCTACCTTGATCAGGAATTCAGGGAGTCTTGCACCTACAAACTCATAGCAATACATAACTTGCTCGGTATTGCTTTCATTGACTGACAGAGGATTTCAGCCATGGGCCTCTCCTGTCCCAGCTCTGCCAGAGGTTGCCAGGGACCAAACCTGGGACCTTTGTTAGTTTTTCTATACTTTTCCTGCCACAAGTGTCCAACGCCCATTTCAAAAAAGAGAACCTAAGAATTTCTCTGCCAGGCTAACTGTTCTCAGTGTTCTCAAGTTCCTCTTTGAAACGTTCCGCCCCTCCAAGTTGGCACAATATTCTGGGCAAATTATGTGAATTAATGTCCGTGAAGGAGCCACGGCCTTTGTCTCACCGCTCTCCTAGCCGTGCAGAACAAAAAAATAGAAGTCTGGGTTGTGGTTTCTTTCGTTCCTCATTTGCTGCTCTGGGTTTGGTTACCGTGTCGTCATTTTACAGAGGAGCCTGTTACTTCTAAGGGAGTGCACCATCAAAGTTTGAAACACACACACACACGGCGATGGACTCGACGTATATATACCCACACACTCAGAAATGTAGGAACACGTGCCCATGACTCACACCGCTCCCCAGGGCCAGGAAGTGGCAAGAGGAGGAAATGACTATTGGGGCCTTTCGCTCGCTTGCAGATGCCCGGCAAACGGAACGCCTGGTGGACTGTAGCATCCGCCATGAAGGTGAGTGATTCCCCCCCTCCAACTCTCCAGCATAGACCACCCAGCTCTCCCTTTTTTTGCCATAAGAACCTTTTCTCCCCCTGCATCCTGTCTCTGGAACAATTTGCCGGCCAGAAAAAATTCCTACCAGGGATTAACCCTTTGGGGTGTTGGAGTTGCCAGAAGAACCAGACCCTCTGGCTCAGGGGAAATGAAAGCCACATGGCAAAGAAAAAAAACAACCCAGAGTCAGGAGGAAGGGAGATGGTCTCAGCGGTCAGCGAAAGTCTTGGGATTTATAGTCCAGAATCCGGACAGGCAAGCAGACACTTTTCCCTAGTTTTCACCAGCTTGCCTTTTTCACTCCATCCTTGTTTGGAAGGGTTGTTTTTTTTACAGAAAACTTCTTTGCTGTACGGACTTTGCCTTATATAGTTAGCAAGCTGCCTGCCTGTGTGGCCAGGGATGTCCGGCTTTCAAAGCCGTGGTTCTCAGAAGCCGAAGTCTGAGACCGGCCGGAAAGCATCAGACTTTTGGAGTTTTGGCATGTGTGCGTGCGTGACTGCGGGAGAGAAACAAAAAAAAAAGAACAAAAATAATTAGGCTTGCCCGAGACAAAGCCGAAAGCGTGGGGAAGGTTGTCCATTTCGGTGATGTTGGGACTACAGTGGATTGGAAAGGATCCAGGAGGAGAGGCTTCAAAAATAAACACCCCACACCAGGCTTGGGAGGCAGATGGAGTGAGCGCCCCCCCCCACTAGGTTTTTGGTAAACTCCCAATAGGGTCCTCTGTAGGACGTTGGCGGGCTGACAGCTCAGAGCTGCCTCCTCAGACGGCTGCATCATGGCTCTCACATCCTTTGAAGCAGTGTGAGCACAAGCCACAAGGTCTTCGGCAGTTGGAGTGAAAAAACTGTGCCTTCCACTGAGGGGAAATGCCTGTATATTTCCAGCTCCACAGACGGGATGTTGAGAGGCCTCAAAACCTCAGCAGAGCTTCTGAATCTAAAACAGTGGCGGACAACATGTAGGGTTCTTTCTCTCTCTGGGTATGGTGTTTATATTGTTGTTTTATTTCCTGAGGCCTTTTTATCAATTATTTTCAAAATAATGGACGTGCCCGTGGGGCAGGACATTTCATTTGTATTTGGTGCTGCTCCAGTGAAATCTTAAAAACTGGGCAGGAGGGAGAGATAATTGAATTTCTTTATGCTGTTACAGGAGCATATATTCTGTGGCTGTTTTACCGGGAGATCTAAATTGTTCTTATCATGGTCTCATAGGTTAAAGTTTATATTGCTAAAGTTGCTAAAGTTTATATTGATGTATCTAATTGTTATCAGTGCTGGTCTAAAATATGTTTTATTTTTTAAAAAAATAAATGGACTTTTATATTTGTGGGCAGTTGTGAACCACTTAGCGATTACCTTTGAAATATGAAGTGCTGTATAAATTAGCAGAGGAAAGAAATAACAAAAAATCAGTTATAAACACGCACAAGATGGCATTTACAGTATTTGTTTAAAGAAACATATATTCTGCTTTTCACTTCATCTGGGGCTCAAAGCAGGTTATACAGAATAAAAATGTAAGATCTACAAACTTTGAAACGTAGTTTAGAAACGTTGGAGGAGAAAGCATCAGAACAGCACTCATAGTGCAAAAACCTCCTGAAATGAAACAGTTCTAACTTGCTGCCTGAAAGTTAGTGGGGACAATCCAAAGTGAAATTATGAATGTGTACACACTCTCCCTTTAAAGCCTGTTTGAAGCACCTTCTTTCCCTCAAAGATTTCTGGCCACTGTAGTTTGCTAAGGGGTGCTGGGAGTTGCAACTCTGTGACTACGGTAAACTACAGTGCCCAGAACTCTGTAAGAAAAGTACGTCTTCCGAAGGCATTTTATAGGAATAGAGAGTACGCAGCATAAGTTGCCTGTTAAACCACTGCAACGCTCAGGGTTGTATCATTTCCCCCCCGGTTGGTGGCTATATTTATCTCTGTTGTATGAAAAATAACATGGGAGTTGATCAGAAGCTGGGGAAACGACAGAACCCTGAGTCTGATTCTATGGCTTAAAGAAGCTATGGCCAACAGTGAAAATAATGAAAATAAATGGCAATAGATCTAAAGAAGGCTGTGTGCTTTTTCTAGAATTAGATCCTGGTTCATTGGAATGCTAAATGCATAGTAATAGTAGTAGTAGCATTGAATCTTCTACAGTCCATCAATCAAGCCTCACCACAAGAGCAATGAACGCACGTGCCCAGACACATGCCTCTCAAACACTGGTATGGTTTCCTTGGCTTCTGTAAGGGTAATTGATTCAGCGTTTTGTTGGCTGAGAGATCTGTGCATCAGTTTCAGCTGTGAGTTTGTCCTGTTTTGGTTCACACAGTGGAGAAGTTGTTACTACTCAGAGCATTCAGTGTTGGCGCTATGGGGCACAATCTGAACTAGGGTCATGATGGCTGAATTTGTGTCTTTTCCAGCTCTTTGTCTTTCTGCTGCTTGTCTGTGTGAGCCTCAGTGGTCCTGTAGATGCTCAAGGTAAGATTCTCCCTCTTCAGTGTGTTAGTCCAGGTGTGCATTCAAACTCCTGCCTCCATGACATTAACCAGTTGTGAGTTCACACCCCCAAAGTTCTCTATGAGCTGCAGCCTTTCCATCTTAGCACCTAGTGTCCTCTAGGCGTTTTGAACTACAGTTCCCACCATCCCCAACTAGTATGGCCGGAGAAGAAGGGAGCTGTAGTCCAACATTATATGGAGGGCATCAGATTGGGGAAGGCTGCCCTAGCAGAAGTGCACAAGTCATCTGGAGTTATGGTTTAGCAAATCCATCATTTCTGCCCATTGCCTACATTGGTTGGGGCTTATGGGAGCTGAGGTCCAGCAGCACCTACAGAGCACCCCGTTGCCTAACCCTGGTCTGGAGACACAAGTGGCCTCCTAGAATATGGAAGCCTTCCTTTCCCACTTTGCCCATCAGCCAGCAGATTTCAACATTATTGCCACCCCTATCTTTTGGAGACAAATGACTGGGACATTTGGGCAAACGTAGCGAAGAAATACTGTTGTGAAATATTTTCCCCTGCCAATTAAAAATAATTATCCTCAAATAAGGCAAAACATATGCTGGCATTTCCGAGAATCCAGAAATGCCATGGCGACTGTTTCTCAGCCCAGTCATCCCTTCCTGCATGTGCTGCGGAGGCAGAGCAACAGACCCTCCAGCTGCTTGGGTGCTTCCAGTCGCTGCAAATTGCAACAAGCTGCTTAAGGGAACTGCCAAGAGCGGTGACTTCCTCTAAGCTTAGCTTCCATTATCTGAATGTGTCAATAAAGGTGCTCCAAGCTAGGTTTTGGCCTTGAAGTAGGCACTGATCCTTCTGGAAGGACCTCCTCAGACGGTGCTCCTGGCGGTTTTCGAGTTCTGTAATCCAGTGTGAAGGAGTACAAAAGCTAACCTCCCCCCCCCTTTTTATGAAGATTACCCACTCTGGATCCCACAGCTAATTCTTCCCTGGTCTCCTCGCTGGCCCAAATAGGACTCATTTAGCCAGCTAGCCCTGGTGATCATCTAATGTTTATTGGATGGATTTTTCCCCTAAATTGATTTTTGAATTCTGAATTTATTGTTATTCGCGTTTTATACTATATTTTATGCTGTTTTTGGTTGCATCAATTAAGTGTCTTAAATTTGTTGTTAGTCGCCCTGAGCCCGGTTTTCTGAACTGGGAAGGGCAGGGTATATATAAAAAAATATTTATTATTATTATTAAATAAATGATGTGGGAGAACAAATAATTAAAGTTCAGGGAATGCCAATTGTGGGGTGTAACATCACTGGAGCAGTCAAATACAACAGTTCCTGTTTGCCCAGAGTGGACACCCAGGAGAATGTTGCTCCAGACAGGAGGACTTCCTGTCACGCCTTTGTGACCAGGTAGATGGGTGTGACCCTATAAAGGTAAAGGTAAAGGGACCCCTGACAATTAGGTGCAGTCGTGGCCAACTCTGGGGTTGCGGTGCTCATCTCGCTTTATTGGCCGAGGGAGCCGGTGTACAGCTTCCGGGTCATGTGGCCAGCATGACTAAGCTGCTTCTGGCAAACCAGAGCAGCACACGGAAACACCGTTTACCTTCCCGCCGGAGCGGTAGCTATTTATCTACTTGCACTTTGGCGTGCTTTCAGACTGCTAGGTTGGCAGGAGCAGGGACCGAGCAACAGGAGCTCACCCCGTCACAGGGATTCGAACCACCGACCTTGTGATCGGAAAGTCCTAGGCTCTGTGGTTTAACCCACAGCGCCACCCGTGTCCCACGGGTGTGACCCTAGCAGACCCTATAAAAGGGCTAGTCATGCAGCCATCTTCCTCTTTTGGCCATTTTGCTCTTTTGTTGCTTCTTTACCATCATCCGCTGGCTCTTAGCCAGAAGCAAGTGGCTCATCTTTTCAGAGGATGTAAGCCGCAAGGTGGAAAGTCTGAGGCCTAGCTCAGACTTCTTTTCTCTACAACTGTAAATGTAACTACAAGATAAAACCTGCCTTCAGGACAATACTGTGAACTGAATGTAAGCAAACTTTACTGTTACTTTTAATGAAGACTGTTGTATTATTATTTTCAGAGGGAAACATAAGGGGAAACTGACCAGGAACAATCCAGACTGGACAAGCCAGACTAGATTGCTTAACTCAAATGATTCTCACAAATCCATCAGCTAGCTTCCAGAAATGTGCAAGGGAATGTGCTCTGCTACTTACTCATAAGCGTGAGCGAGGAGAGATAATATTTAAACAATATATCCTCTCCTAGCTTTCCTCAACATTCCCACACCAATATGGTGCCCGGCTGAAGTTTGGGATTACATCTCCCATCAGTGCCCACCACTGGCCATGTTGGCCGATGGGGATTGTAGTCCAAAAATGTTGGATACCCCTGTTTTAGTTCTTAAGTTTTATCTTGTAGCTGTTACTTTATGTTACTTTATGCTATTTTGAAACCAATCAAGTGCCTTTATTTATGTCACGGGGGCCACTAGGGGGCGTATCGGAAGATGGCTGACAATAACATCTCTCCGACCCACACGAGGTAATTTGGAGGCTATGATGGGGGTAATTAGCCTCCTTACCCCCCCCAGGATGGTGGGGGGGGACTGCCCTTGCCTGCTGTGCCCTACACCACCCCCGAATTTGTGGGGGTGGGGGCACTAGGTACAAAGCCCTCCTGTGGGATTCCGGCACTCCTGGACGCCATCCCTGATCTGCACCACTAGCTGCAAGAACTTCAAAAGAAACAATTTGGATGAAGCTAATTGCACATATTTCAACGAAGAAGGGGGAGTAAAAGACTGCTAACAGAAGAGATCTCGGACAAAACAAGACAAGAATAAATCACGAGAAGATACGCTAAGATACGGTATGGCAAATGACTGATGGGGGAGGGGGGGAAAACTCTCCTTTCTTTCCTTATGTGATTAAACAAGAATCCCCTCCCCTCACGAGTCATAAATGTCGTTTTAAGGACTTAAGCTGTGGATTTAAGACTGTGTGGAGATAAACTTTCGAACCAAAGCATGTTTTAAGAAGAGCGTGGAATGTACAAGAGCTCTGGAATGACACAGTTAAAATTGCTGTCGCCATATTGGGAAGTTCTGTTGGAGGTTTTGAGTCTGGGAGGAGAAATAGAGAAATAGAGCTGCTTTTATACTGTGGGTGAAACTCCTCAGAGGGACTCAAGAGCGACAGTTTTGCGAGATAATGATGGAAAGAGCGATGTTATCTATGAAGGTGATGATATATGAAAACCATCTCGATTTGAGGATTGGAAGAACGGAAAAATTCACACAGGATTAATATTGGTGTTTATCGGCTTAAGGAGACTATCAGAAGAGATCATAAAGAAAAAAGAGAAAATATATGAACAAGATGTGATGTGGAAACAGCAAGATAAGACTGGATAGAATTATGAACTCTGTTTGGACTGATTTGGTATGATTTGGACATTAATGCAGTAGCAAGAAGATGATCAGAATCCCCCTTTGGATCTTGAAATATGGGTCCCCCAACAAAATTTAAAATTTGGCTTTGTAATTTGGAACTTATGTGATGTGATTTAATTTGATTTGATTGGCCGGTTAATAAAAATTATTTATTAAAAAAAAAGATATTGGGCCAGTCACTTAGTCTACCTCACAGGGCTGTTGTAAGGATAAAATGGAGTGCGGGGGGACCGGGACACTTCTGCAAGCTTCTTGCAGAAAGCCTGGAATAAACATGTACAAAAGAAAGATTTTGCTGTTCATGCACGGAAAGGACTTCAACCCACTGCATTCTTGCTTTCATTCCAGCAAATGAAATGGATCTTGGGTTTGGATTTTGCTGAGAAGCATGCACTTTCAAACAAAAATTGGTGCATTTCCCTTTTGGTCAGTCATCAACAACTTTAAGTCTGAAAACCAGTCTTTGTTTTGTTGAACGCAGCCCTTGGCCCTTAAGACTTTAGATTTTGCTTAAACTGATGTCAGCCAGTTGGTTGGACTCCAACTCCCATCATCCCTGACCTTTGGCCATGCTGACTGTGGATGATGGGGGTTGGAATTGAACAACATCTGGAGGGGCCCCAGATTCCCTAGCTATGCTGACACATCATCAGGCTATCTCTGCATGCTCAGAAGGATATTTATGTGAGCTTGTGGCTTTGGTTTCAGGTACTTCATCCCCACTTGTGGGGCAGAAGGCAGATGGCGATAGAGCCACAACTGAGTCCTTTTTGCCTTCCACAGGTAAGTTTTGTTTGTTTAGTCATTTAGTCATGTCTGACTCTTCGTGACCCCTTGGACCAGAGCACGCTGGGGACTCCTGTCTTCCACTGCCTCCCGTAGTTTGGTCAAACTCATGTTCATAGCTTCAAGAACACTGTCCAAACATCTCGTCCTCTGTCGTCCCCTTCTCCTTGTGCCCTCAATCTTTCCCAACACCAGGGTCTTTTCCAGGGAGTCTTCTCTTCTCATGAGGTGGCCAAAGTACTGGAGCCTCACCTTCAGGATCTGTCCTTCCAGTGAGCACTCAAGGCTGATTTCCTTAAGAATGGATAGGTTTGATAGGATAGGACAAGTAAGTTTTACAGTTGTGCAAATGACTAGCCATACCTGGACCTTCCCAAAAGGCATGGTGATGCATTCATAATGCAGCCAAACAAACAAACAAACAAACAAACAAACAAACACCAAATCACTTTGCTGCCAACATCTGCCTGCCCCTTCAAAAGCACTCACATTCTTTCTTAGTTAAAGGTCAGCAGTATCAGTTTTGAACCCCATTCCCCTGGGAGGGAAATAAAGCTAATGTAGTATGTGTGACTTTGAACAGAGAAAAATAGCAGGCATGGCAAGGGTTATTAAAAATAAAAATAAATGCAGCCAACAATGGTGCAGTGTTGTAATTTTAGACTCTTAACTAAATAGTCTTCTGAGGAGGACCGTCATCTTCTTCTTCTTCTTCTTCTTCTTCTTCTTCTTCTTCTTCTTCTTCTTCTTCTTCTTCTTCTTCTAGTACATTTATTACCAGCCATTACAGTCCCATCATATAAAAGAATAGATAAATAGATAAGGAGGAAGTGTAGGTGTTCGTTTCAAGGGTTAAGCTAATACTTTACTGAAATATACTCGGAGTTGAGCGTGGATTTCATGCTCTTTATTCAGCTCATAGTAGTGAGGAATGGGGATGTTTCCCTGAACTGTCTGCTTTATATACATTATTTACACAATGGGCCCCACGTGATTGGCTAATTCTGGGAATCTCCTGTAGGCCAATCAGGCTGCGGATTCACTTCCACCTAGAGTTGGATTGGGTGGCTCCTGCAGACCAATCAGACTGCTGCATTCTGGATCCTATTGTTCTAGGACCAATCAGACTGCTACAATTTGGATCCTATTGTTCTAGGACCAATCAGACTGCTGCAATTTGGATCCTATTCAACTCAGTACATAACATTTATATTAGAGCTGAAGGCAGGAGGGGTGGGGAGATGGCAAGTAATAAGAAACTTGACCTCCTTTACTGAGCACAGTAAGAAAAACTTGCTGTTCCCAAATAAATACCATGGCTTTACAAAGCATTGAAATGATTGACTATTTGGATTTTTCTGATTGTCTATGGCTAGAATTAATTTTATTACTTATACTTGCATTTATCATTTCATTACCTTGCATATATACCAAATGCAATTTACAATGCTTCCCCATCCTCCTAAAGCTTTGTGGGTTTTGTTTACATGTAAAGAAAGTGAAATTTGGAATGTTACAAGTCTTGGTTGCACAACTGATTTGCACTTCAAGGGGAAAATACCTTGGTACATTTTTGTTTCAGTTGCTTGTCAACTTTGTTACGGCTGCTTGTTGATTCTTACTGTGGACTCGCAACTTGCAAAACATACCTAATTTATAACAACGTATATATTGTTGCACGCAACCCCAACTGGTTTCCTTAAAATGAGGGACAGTCTTTAGAAAACATGATTTATTTACACATATCGACAACCTGAGCCTATGATGGAGGGGCTCACAGCATTAACACCCCAAGAAGATATTTCTTCTCCCATAGCCGAAGCCTGGGATTCATGCAGAAAACAAATTGCAAGGTATTGTGGAAATGTGGGAGAACTGAACTTAAGATTTGGAAAAGAAGACCCCAGGAGAACCTGAAAAATGCCATATTCGCCCATCCCATTGTCGCTGTGGGCCTGGCGGTTTTTGGAAGGTTCATGAAACACTATGAAAGTCTGCAGAACTTTTTTGGCTAGAGGCATAAATGGGATGTGTGTACAAACCACCAGCTTCAATCAGTTTTTATAAAGACACGGGAGTTCTGCCCTCCATGTTGACATCTGGCCAGCTGCAATCGGTAGTAGCAGTGTAGCACTCGAGGAAGAGGACTTGCAGATCTTTCTAACCCAACATTTCTTCTCTATATCCTGGTCTTCTATAGCAGAGGAGCCAGAGGCTGAAAGTATGACGGCAAGCCCTCTGAATTTCCAGCAACGAGAGAATGCATCACTAGGAGGTATGTGGCTGAGAACTTCCTTGGGTTGGACTCCTTCCATAATTCCATGGATATTTGTGCAAGATAAATAAGACAAGACCAGAACGTCTACCTGCAAATATTGTCAAATTTAAAAGGATGTTTAATTCCCCCCTATTGGCATGAAGGATGACTATATATATATATATATATATATATATATATATATATATATGGAAATACATAGGGCGCCTCCAGACTGGAGCGGGTTTTTCTTTTTTATGGTTGTGTTCTGCAGCATATCACTGTTGCAAAAAAATAGTGCAATAGTGGTAGATTTATACTGGACCATCCACACACCATTCCAATTTATTAGTTGTGCTCACAAAACAAGCTCACAAAACCTCCCTGCAAACAAATCAGAATGAATGGTCACTAAATACCCAACACCGTCTAATCTCCCAGTAGTGAAATCAGGATGAATGCTCAATAAACCACTTGCTTGAAAGCAGGAAGGAAAAATCTTAGACAACATTTATGCTTGTGTGTTGCAACCGGGATGGGGGACTTGTGGCCCTCCTACAGATGTTGCAGGACTTCAACTCTCACCAGCCCCAACCAGCATGGCCTGTGTTTGGGGCCCTAAACAGCCTCGGCCCAGTATACCTGAAGGAGCGTCTCCACCTCCATCATTCTGCCCGGGCACTGAGGTCCAGCACCGAGGGCCTTCTGGCAGTTCCCTCGCTGCGAGAAGCCAGGTTACAGGGAACCAGGCAGAGGGCCTTCTTGGTAGTGGCACCCACCCTGTGGAACGCCCTCCCACCAGATGTCAAAGAGAAAAATAACTGCCAAACTTTTAGAAGACATCTGAAGGCAGCCTTGTTTAGGGAAGCTTTTAATGTTTAATAGGTTATTGTATTCTAGTGTTCTGTTGGAAGCCGTCCAGAGTGGCTGGGGAAACCCAGCCAGATGGGTGGGGTATAAATAATAATAATAATAATAATAATAATAATAATAATAATAATAATAATAAAGTTGTAGTCCAACAACTGGTCAGGGTGGATTCAGGCTCACCATTCCCACAGCCTGTGTGTGAGTTGTAAATCATGACGTAATAGTGAAAATGGCCTACCCAAATTCTCCACCCTTGTCGTGAGCAGAGGGGGGACATTTCAGTCGGTAGAGCACGTGACTCTTAATCTCAGGGACATGGGTTCGAGCAGATTCCTGCATTGCAAGGGGTTGAGCTAGATGGCCCTTCGGGTCCCTTCCAACTTGACAATTCTCCACGGATGGGGCAGAATTCTCCCAACAGTTCAAACAACATTCCCAACCTGCCCCTGGCAACCTCAGTTCCTCAAGCCCATCGAATAAGGCATAAGACATTCTTCCCAATAGCTTTTGGGGTAGGGTGACCATTTACCCCAAAAAGCTGCTGGGCAAAGGGTCTTATGTTTTGCCAATGTCTCACCATTATCAAACAAACCAGGCCATTATCAGCCTTTTGGTTCTTCATGACCCACCCCCAGCGAGCCATTGCCAGACTGGTCTCATGAGGAAGCTAGCAACATCAGAACTGGCAGGAAAGTTGTAGGGCCAGGAGACTGAAATTATCTACAAGGGGATTTCATCCTAGCTCCAGTGTAACACTCTTTTCTTAATATGCAGTAGAAGAGACATCTGTAGCTGAAGTGGAGACAACTAAAGGCATCACCCCTAGCAGTTTGAGCTTCACCAGTGCTGCAGGTGAGCATAAGAACCATGGACCACCCATGAGGGGAGGTGGGCAGAGAGAGGGAACAATCAGAAGGAGTTTGCTTTGCCACATCCAAAAGAATGGAACCAGCTCACCTGTCTCCTTCTGCATTTTCTTTTCCAGAAGTTACCCAAGCTCAACAGCCATCTGTAGACCAGAGGAGGAGAACAAGTATGTAGAAGGCAAAAGACAAATCCATGTTCTGTGTACAGAAGTTGAGGGACTGGAAGATGAACCTTAATTCAACACCAACAGCAGAATAGTGTCCTTTAAGTAAGGGCAGCAGGATAATTATGAGGGTGCAGGACAGGCTATGTGGCACACACAGTTCTGTCCCCCAACCAAAGGCTATGGCCAGTGGTTCAGGAAGGTGCCCTTTGCCAGTATTTGCTGCCTGAGCAGTCCCCTCATTCTGCTCTCCTGCCGTCAATCCCCATATTACAGGAATATAACTTTTAAGTACACAAACGTCTGCAAATATCAGGGATTTCGCCAAGACGAAACCAATGCCTTCAAGGAACTGCAGGCCAGCGGTGGGCAGGGCTGGAGTTAAAAGTGAGTGGGGCCAGAAGCAAAAGTGGGCAGTCACAGGTGTGACACTCACTTCCGTACAGAAGGCTATAGCCCAGCGACACAAAAGCTAGAGATTTCCTCATGCACTGCAAACACTTGGAGGGGCACATTTAGCCTGTAGGTCTGAGTTTCCCCACCTCTGCTGTAGCAGGAGGATCAGACATGACCTCTTCTTCCTCATAGTGGCAAGCTGGGCATATTTCTCAACTATCTCACATTCCTTCTTTTTTAACAGATGTTTGGAAGGTAGATTACCAAGAGAATGTTTTCCATTACGGTGAGTCTCAACAAGCTGGAAACAGACCATTGTGTTGCATGCCACCCCCATCTCCGAGCAGTGGGGATTCTAGGGGTTCCAGGTGCTAATCCAGGACTTGTGTTTCCTTTTGGGAATGATGCACAGCAGAAAATGTGGTGTCTTTATCATATATGGTTTGCTTACACATGTATACAACCTGAGCCTACACTGGAAGGGTTCACAGCATTAACAGCCCGGAAGGGTCTTGTTTCTCCTATGGCCACAGCCTTCGATTTAAACAGAAATGAAACATTTCCTCTGATCCTCCCTCCAGTTTGTTGCTTTACAAACTGGAGGGAGGTTACATCACTGCAAACTCAACTCCAGACTCAGGCTTTGTCTTTCTAACTATCTAACTATCTAACTTTCTAACTAACTATCTCTGATATCACCCATTTGTCTTCTCGCAAAGAGCCCCCTTCTTTTGTTCTCTTAATGGCCGATCACCCAGGTGATCACCCCAGCACAGGAAGCCAGCCTGGCTTATATTTTAACCCTTGCTGAATCCAGGGGTTAGAAGGATCTCGCAGACAGCCTACTTCCTCCCCCTCAGACTCATAACAATAGATACTTTTTCAGATACTTAAAACGGGCTTTCAATGAAAGTTGGTTTCTCCTGAGATGTTTACTCATCCCACTATTGTCATCCATTAAGAGGTAATGCAGACTTTCTCACCTTTGGAAAACTTGCACAACTCATCTGAACAGAGGAGACAATGGGACAAAAGAAATAGGGGTGTACACTATAGGAAGAGGTCCTCTCTGCTTTGAGCTCTCTTAAATTCCATTATCTGGTTGTGTACACAGTACACCTTTGCAACACATTCAAGTACATTTCCGCGCCTCAGATAATTATGGGTACCAGTTTGTCAAGGGTTGCTGGGAACTGCAACTCTGTGAGAGGTGAATTATGGTGCCCAGAATTCTTTGAGGGAAAGAATGTGCTTTGAAATTTCCTTAGAAGAATAGTTTGCACACAGCTGTAGCCAACATTCCATGGTCACTGAGCATGCTCAGTTTTCACTGGTCTGTTTAGGGTTTGCTCACCCCTACGTTCTTTTTGTATTTATGGAAACCTTGGGGGTTCTCCCAAACCTCCCTGATCCTCTTGTTTGTGGCTAGTGCAGTTTTGGCTACTTAAAGGAACAACACTCATCTCTGAACTCTGGAAACAGAGTGAAGGAATGGCGATGTACCCATTCCTGTTTACACCCAGTGCACTCCCACTGCTACTTTGGCTTACATTATGTGTACACCATTTCCCAAAAGAATCGGAAAGGTGCTGGCTGCAGATTAAACAGGAGTGTGCACACAGTTGCACATGGCATTTTCAGGGGGAACTCACAGGAACTCAGTAGAACTAGGGAGGATTCCATGGTGAGTTCCAGCACTTCTTTTTCGGGGGGGGGGAGCACTGCTGTTGTACTATATTTTGGTTCCTTCCTGCCCCCCACCAGCTTTGATCCTAATTGAGAAAAAGAACAACCTTGCTGTATTTTGAGCTGCTAATTTGTACACAGCTTTAGTGTGTACTTCAGGCTTGCATTAAATGTCTGCTTTTCTCCATACTCTTGCAGATTACTATTCCCTGCGCAAAGGGGGCTTGATAGCTGCTGCCATCCTCTTCATCCTTGGCATTCTCATTCTCACCTGTAAGTATGAGCAACTGGGATGAGTGCTGCTGCTTTGAGTTCTCTCCCTAAATGTGGGTGGCAAAAGAGTGGAGAAGTAGAGGTATAATTGTGCCTGGATATTCACATAATCACCACTCTCCTCTCCTCATCTGAGACCTTATTAAGGGCTCATCCACACTTTGCTTGTCCCAAGCCTAGAAAGCACAAGACCATGCAGTTTTCCGCATGTCCCATTCTTTCTTGACACGGGTCCAAGTGGTTTTCTGTTCGCCCTGCTACCTTCCGTGGGAAAACCTGCTCTTTACCACTGAATTGGAGCAAATATCAATCCATGGAAAACCTGACTGAAGTTTGCTTTGATTCAGCAGTAAAGAGCAGGTTTCCCGAGGGGAGAGTGGCGGGGGAAGTCGAAGTGTGGACAAGCCCTAAGTAATAAGTGCATAATAAAAAAATTCCTTCCAGTAGCACCTTAAAGACCAACTAAGTTCGTTCTTGGTATGAGCTTTCGTGTGCATGCACACTTCTTCAGATACACATCTGAAGAAGTGTGCATGCACACGAAAGCTCATACCAAGAACTAACTTAGTTGGTCTTGTTACGGAAAAAATCTGGGTGCGGGGTTACTCTGCCACCCAGCTCATCGGACTAAGTCCGTGGGTCCCTGCGGAAGAAAAATGAGCTCAGCCGGACGCAGGAGCAAACTGCAGAAGATCCAAGTTTATTGCGCAACAGGTTCAAGGCGAGATTGAACAGCGAGAAAGGGGTGACATGAACTTTTGAAACTCCCTCCATGTCCCAGAATACAGTGCAAAATACATCCCAGTTACATCATGAATACATTAAGGAGAGGTTGGGTTACACTGGATTAACATATGGAAGAGGGAGGGGGGAATATGCAGAGGGCTGGAGATATGGAGGAGGGAGGGGGGAATATGCAGAGCTGGAGATATGCGCAGATAAGCACATCCTGAGAAGACAATGGTCCATGTACACGTAGTCTGTCACCTGGCATTGCCCAGAGGAAAGGTTTGGCAGAGTGATTTTGACAGGATTACTTGAGAGATTATGGAGGACAGGGGAGGGGTGATGGAGTCCTAGAGAAATTGAGCAAATATATTGTAGTGAAGAAGACATGCCCCCCCCCTTCCGTAACAGTCTTTAAGGTGCTACTGGAAGGAATTTTTTATTTTGACTATGGCAGACCAACACGGCTACCTATCTGTAATAAGTGCATGACTGATAACTGGGATCTGCAAAACTCAAAGCAAATCCTGCACTCAACAGTTGCTTAGCGGCACTCTGCTTCCTCCAGCCCTGCCCGCCCCCGTTCTAATAGTATGCCTTTTGTATCTGGCAGCAGGATCTGGTAGTTCTTAGGAGGGGGCTAGAGAGGGGAGGCTGAAAGGCTGGGCTCAGAAAATGGGCCTTTACTCTAGGAGGAAGAGTTCAGAAAATGGTTTGTTTTCTCTCCACTTCCAGGTGGGAAACATGGAAAATCTCGATGCAGAGGGAAGAAGCGGACAAAGTGAGTGACACCTTCCCGCCCACCCATTCCTGTTTCCTTACCTCTAATTAATTCCATCTTGTGAAAGTCCAAATGCTGGAATATGAATGCAGCCTACGTATTTGTAATGAAGGTGTCACTATTTGTGGGAGGGATCAAAATGCATACTGGGACTTTGGGGCTGCCTACACACTAATCTTATATTTATCTAGATCTACAAGGGTGGTTGTGGCTACTTGATATGCATTTGAAAACTCTCCCCTTCATTAGGTTACCTAAGCCTTTTCTCCCTGCCCATACCCCAGGTGAAAAAAGAAGAAACTGGTGATTGTCATCTTGTTCATTCTGGTCCACCAACACTGTCATTGGTCTGGGGGTGGGGAGAGACACCCATCTCCCCGTTGCTGGAACCATCTGCATCTGTTTTTTTAAATGACCAGGAAGTGAAAAATCAGTCTGCAACAAGCTTTTATTTTCAGAATGAAAGCAGTTTCTCAAGAGGCGAAAAGAAATCCGCAATCGATCTAGATTGTGTGTGGATTTTGCAGCAAAGGCAAGCCCTTGGTCTCCATTGATTCTAGAATGAATTGGCTTGGCCTGTCATTAGCTGTGGGGCAACCGAAAGTTGGGCTCCCTGCTTTCTGCTCCCCCAGTCCCAATGGACACCCATAACCACTGGGCGCAACATTATCTAACATTGCTGCACACAGATCAGAACAAAAGCTCGTTAAATAGCCAATGCCATCTCATCTCCCTGTAAACAAATCAGGAGGCATGTTCAATGAAATGGCTGCTTGAAAGTGCCTGAACCTCTGCGTATGCTTTGTGCAAGAGAATCAGGACGAATACTCAGTAAATAGATCACCCCAAGGAGCCTAACGTGTATTCTCATATTCCTTGCCCTGATCCCTGTTTCCTTTCTTTACAGGAACTATGATGTGACTCCAGCCTGAAGCCATCTCCTGTCCTCTGGAGGACTGCACTGATTGGGAGGAGCAGGGCGGGGTGGGTGGGGCTGCTTTGATTGACAGATCTGCTTTGACAGATCGTAATGTAACCTGTTATCCCCCAACAGGGGAGCACTCCCTTAGCTCCCCCACCCCAAACCCATCCATCCTCTGCCTGACACATCCTGGTTTGTCCTCCATTTGCTCCCACAACCTCCGTCCATTTTTCTTGGCCTACAAGAAGTGTTGCCTTTTCTCGTGTTACAACTGCAACAAAAGTTGTGTTTTCATTACATTAAACCAGCCTCGCTGTAGAACAAGAACATTTGTGAATTCTTTGTTCTTTCCCTTGTGCATCCTGAGGCTGGGGAAGGAGATGCTGCCGGGATCTGAGGGCCTGGCTGTTGACACTCCAGGCCAAGAAAAACCCTACGGTCCTCCATCTGCGCCAAGAAGGCTCAAATTCTGTACTCGCAATAAATTTTTGGCGTGGCTTGTTTTTTCTACATTTGCTGGCTATATTTGATTTCATGCTTTTGCTGGTGTCTTATATGCAGACATGTTCTAAGAGAAGTCATCGTGCCAGAGAGAATATTGCTGCTCCCAGTGCCATGAACTGTCAGCAAAATATTCATGGTGTTGCAACTGGCTCCATTTACTTGTGAGGACCCAATTTCCTGGCTTTGTAAAGACCAACATTACATTGCTGCTGCTTTTTTTTGTTCTTTGGAGAGAGAGAGAGAGAGAGAGAGAGAGAGAGAGAGAGAGAGAGAGAGAGATTGTTTATTTTAAATAGATTTTATTTGATTTTACAAAATGATTCACACAATAATATCATTACAAGTATTAAAATTTGCATATGATTCTTCTGAATCTCAAGACTTCCCTCCTTCGCTCCATGGGTTCTTTAAATAACTTTTTTTTAAAAACAACAACAACACCCCTGTATATTATAAGTCCATCTAATTTACCATCCTCAATTATATCCAAAATCTCTGTATCATTGTCAAGAGTTATTTCAAGCCTGCCAAAGAGTTCAAGTGTTTACAGTGGTCTTTCAAATGCAATATAAATTTGTTCCATTCCTTGCTGAAATTTTGATTCTCCTGATTTCTGATTTCCCCGGTTAATCTTGCCATCTCTGCATAGTCCAATAATTTCATCTGCCAGTCCGCCCTAGTAGGTAACTTGTCGTCTTTCCAACTATGGGCAAGAATCATCCTTGTGGTTGTTGTAGCATACAAAAACAGTCTTTTTAGTTCCTTTGGTATCTCTGCACCTATAATTCCTAACAAAAAGGCTTCTGGCTTTTTAACAAAAGTTATTTTAAACATTTGTTTTTCAGTTCATTATATATAATTTCCCAGAATTCCTTTATCACTTTACAGTTCCACCACATATGATAAAATATGCTGCTGCTGCTTATGTTTGTTTTCTTAATCACTTTTATTATTTATTCGCTTCCATTATTACTGCATTTCTATCCTCCCCAGAGCTCAAGGCGGCATCTAAATCATAACAACTATGTAAATCCCTGAGTGGGGATTTGAACCCTGGTCCACTCCTTCTTCATCCAGCGCTCTAAACATTCAAGGCTGTGAACAAAGGAGCTGTAGAAAGAAGGCAACTGACTACCTGAGGGGGGGGGGGGTTGATGCAGCAAAATGCATCCATCATGACTGGAGCACTCCCTCTTGAGGCTGCTTGAGAAAGCACAACTTGAAAAATAGTGATACAGTAATTCCTTGCGAGAAGATGGGATATTTTGGTTACTTGACACCTTTTTGTCTCCCCCTGGTGGGAGCAAGAAAAGGAGAAAGGATTGGGGAGTTCTCAAGAAATATCTTGAGAACATTTGTTGTGATTTAACTTCTGGAATGTCCTTTGAATAATCTCTGTAAACAATTTGTACAAAAAGAGAATGATATAATTATTTGTACTTTATTATTAAACAAATGGACAAATTTATGCAAAAGGTTTCAATAGAACAAAATATGGAAAAGACACTATGGAAGAAAATTTATTGTTAAAATGTTAGGGTTTTTTGTATCAGTTTATTGGTGACAATGAACTCAACTTTATGTTGTACAGTTGTAAGTAAGTATAATAAAGCAAAATGAAATTGGAAAAGAAAAGAAAAGAAAAGAGAAAAGAAAAGAAAAGTAAAGTAAAGAAAAGAAAAGAAAAGAAAAGAAAAGGAGAAAGGTAGGATTTTAGCATACTCTTCAAAGTTAGTAGCAAAGGCGGGACTTTGTGCAGAAAATTTGCTCACCTTACTGCCTGTGAAAAGGGTAGGGTTTATTTTATTTTAAGAATAATCTGACCAAGTAAATCCATTGTTGATTCCCAAACTGGGAGGGGTAGCTAATGCCACAGAAGACAGAATCGGGATTCAAGATGACCTTAACAGAGTGAAGAACTGGGCCAAACTGACTAAATGAATTTCAATAGGACCAAATGTTAAGTTTCTACACTTAGGCAGGAATAACCAGCTGCACAAATATAAGATGGGGATACCTGGAATGCCAGTAATGAAAAGTACCTAGGGGTCTTAATAGACCACAAGCTTAACATGAGTCAACACAGCAGCAAAAAAAAACTAGTGCTATTCTAGGCTGCATCAGCAAAAGTATAGTGTCCAGATCAAGGGAAGTAATAAGGTAAAGGTAAAGGTACCCCTGCCCATACGAGCCAGTCGTGTCCAACTCTAGGGTTGCGTGCTCATCTTGCTCTAGAGGCCGTGAGCCGGCACCATCCAAAGACACTTCTGGGTCATGTGGCTAGCCTGACTAAGCGGCATCTGGCGAGCCAGCACCAGCGCCACACACGGAAACTCCGTTTACCTTCCCGCTAGAAAGCGGTACCTATTTATCTACTTGCACTTAAGAGTGCTTTTGAACTGCTAGGTGGGCAGGAGCTGGGACTGAATGACGGGAGCTCACCCCGCTGCGGGGATTCGAACCGCCGACCATACGATCGGCAAGTCCTAGGCACTGAGGTTTTACCCACAGCGCCACCCGCGTCTCTTAGGGAAGTAATAGTACCACTCTATTCTGCCTAGGTCAGACCACACCTGGAATACTGTGTCCAGTTCTGGGCACCACAATTTAAGAAGGATGTTGACAAACTGGAACGTGTGCAGAGAAGGGTGATGAAGACGATCAAGGGTCTGGAAACCAAGCCTTATGAGGAACAGTTGAGGGAGTTGGGTATGTTTAGCCTGGAAAGAAGGAAAGTGAGAGGAGATATGACAGCCATCTTCAAATATCCCAAAGACTGTCACATGGAAGAGGGGGAAAGCTTGTTTTCTCCTGTTCCAGAGGGCAGGATCTGAACCAATGGCTTCAAGTTACCAGAAGGGAGATTCTGACTAAACATCAGGAGAAACTTCTGACAGTAAGAGCTGTTTGACAGTGGAACAGACTCCCTCGGGAAGTGGTGGACTCTCCTTCATTGAAGGTTTTTAAGCAGAGTTTGGATGGCCATCTGTCATGGATGCTTTAACTGAGATTCTGGCGTTGCAGGGGTTGGACTAGATGACCCTTGGGGTCCTTTCCAACTCTACAATTCTATGCTTCTAATGATAATAAGCACATTTATAAATTTCTACGCTGTGGTGTATTCGGTAAAAATGGAACAAAATATAGAAACGCAGGCTGTAAATACAATAAAATCAAGTTAACAAACTTTTTTTTAAAAAAATCCCTACAAATGCCAGAAACAAGGAAAGATCTGATATAAAACTGATTTTGCACAAATGACTAGCTTGCATTTCCGGGAAAGCTTTCCTAAACCAAATATGTCTTCAGTAGGTGCCGAAGCACCATTATGCTCTGCCCGTGCCTGATTTTGGCTGGCAATTCATTCCAGAGAGCTGGAGCAGCAACACTAAAAGCCTCGATTCTCACACAGGCTAAGCGCTCCCCTGAGGCCGTCCCTGTATCATCTACAAAGCCATTAAAGGCAGACGCTTAAATTCCCCAACTGCATGCTTTCAAGGGAGGTGGGTAAGATGTTGATCCTGTCTTTCTGTCTCTGCTGTTGCAACGCTCAGCCAGCAGCAGCCTATTTGGCCGAGGCAGCTCTTCAGCTCGCTCGCTTCGTGCAACCTCTCCAAGATCCGCGTCTGCTGACACGACCCTGAGGTGGTAAGGGAAGGGAACCGGGTGCCCAACGCTCAGGGCGCGCCGGGGTGCAATTTGTAGGGGTTTGGTCCCTGGCTTTTGCAAGATGAAGGAACTGTCTCCCGGATTCTCTTCCATAATCCATCTTGCTTCTCAGCCCCATCTTCTGGCAAAAGGAGTAACGCACAGTTAAGGGAGGCGCTACAGAAGCCTTGGGGCTTATTAGGGGGAAAGTGGAAGGTGCCGGAGGCTGGGATTTGTGCCGGCTTTGAGGCGGGGGAGACGAAAGCCACGCCCTCCCTGTTTCCACGAAACGCTCAAACATCCTGGGTTGCCAAGCAGCCGACTCACCCTTTGCGCAGCGTGTAGATTATTTGAGGCGCACTTTTTAAAATGATGGAAATGATGGACTTCCGCTTGTCCTGTGACTAGAAAGAATGGTTTCCCCCTTGCCCTGCTCCTTTCCCAGGGAAAACCGGCTCTTTAGCTCTAAATCGGAACAAATTCATTGCTGGGGTTGGACTAGATGACCCTCGGGGTCCCTTCCAACTCAACAAATCTATGATTCTTTGAAAATGCAAATCCGTGGAAAACAAGGCAGGTGGGTGGGGTATAGTAGTAGTAGTAGTAGTAGCAGTAGTAATTCATGTGGGCCAAGGAGGAAAGCTGGGACCTAGGTACAAATTGTTCTGGAAACATTTCCAGAAGCCATAATGATGCACTTTGCATCTTCATCTGGAGAAAAGCTGAACTACTGCTTTTCTAGATCCAGGCTCTAAATACTCTGCCGCTTCCAAAATGTGACTCTTCACCATTTATTTCTGTGTGCCTTGCTCTCCTTTCCCACTCTATCCTTGTGTCTCTTTATCATCTCTGTTTCCCAGAGAGGCAGTTAAGACTAGAAATTGGCCTCCATGGATCCAGGGGGCTCGAGAACTATTATTTCAACTCACATCATGCCCCACAAGCTTTCTGAGACACCCATAGGTCCAGAGGGCTCTGGAGCAGGGCCTCCGACTCAGATTGTGACCCAACAACCTCAGATTTTCTCCAGCGTTGGGGCCAGTCCTTCTCTGCAGGGGCCACTGAAGAAATTTTATGCCGGGGAGCCGCTGGCACTGGGGGTGAGTGCAAACCAACAGGAGCAGCAGTGTTTGAGTCCACCATGTCCGCCCTGCACCAATAACTGTCTCTTTTAGGAGCTTTCTTCTCCAATCAGCTTGAGAGTGGTGCTTCTCAGACAGTATTCAGGGCACCTTTGGGTTCCTCTGGAGTAAGATCAGAATGGTGAATTAGCTTGCAGCACTGCTGAGAAAACTGGATTGTGGACCATCCAGATTTTGCTGGACCAGAACTTCCATTATTCTGGCCATTGGTCATGCTGATGGGCTGATGGGTGTCAGAGTCCAGCAATGTCTGGAGGGCTGCAGGTTTCCCAGCCTTGACTTAATGGAAGGGAAGCATGTGCATCCCAACATGCAATGAGGGCACTGCTAAGAGGTGGGCCTGCGCATTCATGAAAAGGAACATTTTGGCATCAGCAGGGGGAATAGACCTCTGGCTTAGGGAATGGAGCCAATTATTCCCAATCCTTATACGTTTAAGGGTTCCGTAAAGGGGTGGGGTGAGAGTTGTGGGAACAGGGCTGGCAGAGTTATCTGTCTGTGGGGCAATATCCAGACTGTCAAATGCACAATCCTTGATTTGGTTTTCAATGTGTGCATTTTATTTATTTGGTTTTGTCCGTGGTGGCTGTGCCCAGAGTGGCTGGGGCAACCCAGTCTGATGGGCAGGGTACAAGTAATAAATCAGGCATAGGCAAACTCGGCCCTCCAGATGTTTTGGGACTACAACTCCCATCATCCCTCGCTAGCAGGACCAGTGGTCAGGGATGATGGGAATTGTAGTCTCAAAAACGTCTGAAGGGCTGAGTTTGCCTATGCCTGTCATAAGTCATCATCATGAAACATCCCAAAGTGATGGATAATAAAATCATCAGGAAAACAGCAGCAGCAGCAACAACAACATGTTTTAATGCAATTCCAAATCCAATACAGATAAAGGGTGTGGTAAGAATCTCAACCTAAAAGGTTTGTTGGGAAATGAAATTAAAAATTAAAAAAGGGAAATGAAGGACATCAGAAGCTCCTGAAAAGGCACTAGGGATGGTGCCCGCCTGATATTTAATGGGAGGAAGTTCAAAAGGGAAGTGCTGACACACTAAAGCTTTGATCTGTACATGACTTGGAAGATCTCCAGGTGTGATGGTACTTGCAGGAGTAGAATGCAGAATGCGGTGATTGGTTTGGTATATAATGGGCAGGGCAATCCTTTAGGTCTCCTGGTATCAGTACCCTGACCGTAGCCAAGCAGCTAATATGCCACTGGGACAATTGGTGAGCAATTGTTGTGTGAGCAAAGGCTGAGAGGAACACCCACATATCCACTGTGATAGGTAACAAAACGCATGAAACAGACCTCAGTTAAGGTGACCTGCTGCTAACATCCTGCTAAACCTGTGCAGGATCTGAATCTGTTTTCTTGCAGCAAATCAGATCATTTTCAGAGGGCAGTTGCATTAAAACTATTGCAGCAAAAACAAGTCTTGCGGCATTTGTAAGACACATTTATTACAGCACAAGACTTCCGTGGATTAAACCCTATGCCATAATAAAAGTGTTGAGCCTTGAAGGTTCCACTAGTCAAAAATGTTTCCATATTTCAAAAGGGAAAATGTCACCCACCTTCTGAAGTTTATTATCATTTAGGGAACTTGTCATGGGCAAATTATACTTATATCGTCAAGGATGAACAAGATCAGGGTAACATCATGTTTAATTCTCTCTTTGCAGATCACTCAGATACTCATAGGCATCACGGGAATGGCTTTTGGGCTTGTGATGAATGTGGCATCGAATGACTTCTTGCTTTATGCAGTCATAATGACCCCGTATTGGACAGGAATCCCGGTAATTCTTCATATTTGAGCCTAAAAGAAGTTTGGCACGATTCACCTTTGCTCTGTCAAATAATTCCTGTGCTAGTGCTGTGTTTTGAAACCTGCCCCCTGCTCCACGTTTGCTGAATGCCTGCCCAAAGCAGGCAGGTCTAACTAAGGACATAGGAAGAGTGTGCTGGATCAGACCAAAAGCCTATCCAGTCCAGTGTCCTGTTTGCCACACTGGCCAATGAGATGCCCCTGGGAAGCTGCAAGGAGGTCATGGAGGCAATAGCTATTGGATACTTGAGTCCCAAACCATTAGGGTCCTAAGAACCAATGCTTTGAACTGTGCTTGGTCATTGAACTCAGCTACATTAGTAAAGAAACAATGATTTGAATGTGCTGTAAACATGCAACACCAGATGGTGCCAGAGAGGAGATATTTAAATAAGATTTTCCATGGTTCTACCCCCCTTAGTTATACAGTGGTACCTTGGGTTACATACACTTCAGGTTACAGACTCCGCTAACCCAGAAATAGTACCTCGGGTTAAGAACTTTTCTTCAGGATGAGAACAAAAATCGTGCTCCGGTGGTGCGGCAGCAGCAGGAGGCCCCATTAGCTAAAGTGGTCTTCAGGTTAAGAGCAGTTTCAGGTTAAGAATGGACCTCCAGAACGAATTAAGTTCTTAACCCGAGGTACCACTGTAATGATCTAATTTCTGACTTATTTATAGCATCCCCCTCCCCCCCGTGTGTAGATCCACCCCAATATCCACCAATAATCCAGCATCAGAACATTCTCTTAGAACAGCTGAAGTTTCTGCCAGGCTTTCATAAGCAGCCCAGTGTACATTGCATTGCAGTAGTTACCAGAGAGCATGGAAGCAGTTTTGTTGCACACAGACCCCTGATCTGAATGGGAAAATCTCCTGATTTACCATATTTTTCGCTCTATAAGGCGCACCAGACTATAAGACGCACCTAGTTTTTGGAGGAGGAAAACAAGGGGGAAAAAATCTGAATCTCAGAAGCCAGAACAAGAGGATTCGCTGTGCAGTGACAGCAGCGATCCCTCTTGCTGTCCTGGCTTCTGTGATAGCTGTGCAGCCTGCATTCGCTCCATAAGACGCACACACACATTTGTCCTTACTTTTTAGGAGGGAAAAAGTGAGTCTTATAGAGCAAAAAATACGGTAAGTGGATCTGTTCACCCAAACAGGTCTCCTGGATTGAATGGCCTTTGTACGAGGGATGTCAGGTCGAGTATTAGTGGTTTTCATTTGAATAAAGTCAGATGATGCCCAATCTAACAGTTCTCTGAACAGAGGCGGAGCTAGCAGCTCTGGTACCCGGGAGCAGGGCGAGCATCCCAGGGGGGTGGCACGGCGATGTAACCCCCCCCCCAAGGATGACACCCAGGGTGGACTGCACCCACCGCACCTCCCTTCCTCCGCCAGTGCCTTTGATTATGATCTAGTGGACAGAACCAGACAGTCAGTCCATTTGAGATTCGTTCATTGCCCCTTATCTCTCTCTGTCTCTCCGTCTGTTTCTTGCAGTACCTCATTTCAGGATCCCTGTCTGTGGCAGCTGCTAGCAACCCCAAGAAGCCGCTGGTGACTAACCTCTTATGGGATTGTGTGATGTGAAGAGTCTGATGAAAAAGAAAGAGAGAATTTGTGACTTGTGTTGCTTGCCGTTTAAGGACACTTCCTAGACTTCTGAGTTCTGAGGCTGCCTTGTAAAATGTAGTTCATTGCTTAGAGGTTGCTATCTTAATGGGGCCTGGCAACTGGGGTGGGCCAAAGAGACATGTTGGAGTGACACAGGTCAAGGATGGGGAATCTGTGCCTCCACCCCCAATGTTGCTGGACTTCAACTGCCATCAGCCCAACAGCCACTCATCAGGAGTGATGAGTGTTGTGTTGAGTGCCAACATATTATCCTCCCCCACAGTGACATACATAACATCTAGGGAAAGGACAGGGGCCCTTGGCAGGCATCTTGAGGGCACGGTGGGGACCTCATCTTGAAGGCTGTACTTAAAGGTGCTCACTCTCATCAGGGTCTTTGGCCAGAGACACAATGGCTTTTCTTCTCCATCTGTAGGTGAAGAGCATGCTGGGATTGAATGTGGTGAGTGCCATAGCTGCTGGCCTTGGGATTATCATCCTTTCTTCATCTTTGGCTATTTCAGGCCTGGGGTCACATGCCAGGTATTGGTGCAGGAACCTTGATACAAAACTGGCTCGTAGGTGTTACGAAACCAAAGTCATCCCTGAGGTGAGGACATGTCCTGGCAAGATGATGATGATGAAAATATAAAACAAAACAATACAAAATATTGATACCGCACCAATCTGTCTGGGTTTCCCCAGCCACTCTGGGCGGCTCCCAACAGAATGTTAAAAATGAGATAAAACATCAAATACTAAAAACTTTAGAACTACTTGCAGGCCATTTGCAGTCTGAAAGAAAGGTGCAAGGGGCCGAGGTGGAACAGCAAGCATTCAATATGGTGTTTCTAGTACAAAAACTCACAGGAACATGACTGAGGAGCAAGTGGGGGAATCAATGGAAGCTGGTTCCTTAAGTGGAACAAAGCACTGGCCCACCAGCCTGACTTTGCCCTCAGCCAGACTCCACCAGCCTGCCTCCTTATTTACATAGATATATGTGGTAAAGAAGAGCAATTCCTTATGATCAGGACATATCTTTCATTCACAGAATATGCTGTCTGGAATGATGGCTGTTCACCTGGTATTCACCATCCTCGAATTCTGCATCTCCATCTCCACTGCTGCCTTTGGGTGCAAGACGGTGTGCTTGAAAACCCACACAGAAACGGTAACATTCAAAAGGGAGTGGAGTTTGGCAATCAAAGCAAACGAGTGGGGATTCTGGAGGTGGGATTGCTTGCTCTCCTGTCTCATAAGGGGTAGGGGTTCTTGTCCAAATAGTATTCCACATCATGGTTGCAATTCTTCATCTGGGATGCTCATAGAATTTATCCTTAGCTTCGCACTGCCAGCTTGCCACTGTGGAGAAGCTAGCATTTAACCAGAAATTACTTTCTTCTCAGAACTGTGGAACTTAAATCCTCCCACCTGTACTCTGGGACGTGTGTCTATTTGCACACATTTTGGAAACAACAATCGCTCAGTTAAAATGAAGGCATTTCAGATTGCACTTCCCAGTTCCTCATTGTAGGGGAAATAATATTTGAGCCAAACCTCTGAGAGAATGACTCCTCTGCAGGCAGCTTTCTAGGCTGTTGCCATTCTGGGCAATCAGTTGATTGTCGGGCTTGAACAGCTCCACATGCAGAGCTTTGCAAATCTTCGTGATCAGTTGATCGTCCAAGCAGGCAAAAATGGGTCACCTGACAGGTGGGTTACCTTTCTCACCTGTCAAACTTTGCCCAATGGAGCGGGAGAGACAAGGATGCAGTTTGTCACCCCCTTTTTATCTCATAAAACTGCCAAGATAAGACTGGTGGTGCGTGAGTAATGCTTAAAAAAAATGTTGAGGCCAGAAATGAGGTTCAACAACATTTCTGGTGTTCAGAGGTGGAATGTCCTCCCTAGTCCCTTGCCTCTCCCCAGGAATAGCAAAAATTATGGAAAACTGCACAATACTATGCAAAACCTAAGAAATTGTGCAACATTGTCATTCAGCATTTAGGGGGCAAAATGGCAGAGTCCATAGTCTGGATACCAGCTCTGAGATTTACACATGATGTCAAATATGATATTCAGGGCTGGCGGGTGACGGTGAGGTATTGGAGGACATAGCTATTTGTCAGGCTTCAGGGAATCAGCTTCCTTTCCACCTTGGCAGTAGATAAGCAGAACAAAGGAAAAGAAGTCTTATTACCAGTTAGAAACTTTTAATAATCACAGCGAGAGAACAAAAATCCCATCTCCTGGAAATGGCGGTGCTCCCAATTAAGAATTCCACCCCCTTTCATCCCACGTCACTTCTACTTCTTGTAATCTGATCTTGCACCCTCTGTGCTTTGTGTGCTTTCTGCTCTGCCACTTTCTTAGCTCTTCTTGACCTTGGTGGAGAAATGCTTTCCAGAGACAGTGAAACTGTTAACTCTCCCCCCCCCCCAGTGTTTCTTCTCCTAGCTCTTCCCCATCCAGTATTTCCCAGCTTCTTCCTTCTGAACTATGTCCCTCTGCAAACCACTGTTCCAAATCTATACTGTCCTCCTGCTCTTGGGAAGATTCAGGATCTGGATCAGGAGCAGGGGGATGCTTTCACCATTCCTCCTCAGTACAGCCCTCCTCAGCACGGTCCCTCACACTATTTGGGCTACGTAGGCTGCCCCTGCCCCTACTAAGCAACCCTGTTATCCTCAGATAGATTGCCAAACTCTGCCCCTTTATTCACAAGCTGAGCAGCAGACCAACACTCTCCCAGGCTGATTTTCTTCCTTTCTTCAGGTTGTGGTGGTTTACCAGAACACAATTCTGGACAGTGCTAATGCTGTCAATCTCCCGACTTCTGGCAAGGATGCAGAGAACACCTGAATTGTCACTTCCTCCATGCAGTGGTCCTGGAGTCCTGCCTCAAAATCAAGAGCAGAAAGATTCAGACTTCTTCATCCATATGTACATATATTCCAAACAGGCTTCTTAACAGATCTCCAATGAAAAGGATAACCTGCCCAAGACAACGTATACCATGAACTAAGATAATAGTGGATAAAGGCATGGAGAACCCTGATGACAATGGGGAATGGCCTTGAGCCAGCAGAACTTTAAAATTTTGGATCAAAATCTAAACTTGGGTGTGATATATGACATGCCTAAAGCCCAACTGTAGGGATGCGGGTGGCGCTGTGGGTAAAACCTCAGCGCCTAGGACTTGCCGATCACATGGTTGGCGGTTCGAATCCCCGCGGCGGGGTGCACTCCCATTGTTCGGTCCCAGCGCCTGCCAACCTAGCAGTTCGAAAGCACCCTCGGGTGCAAGTAGATAAATAGGGACCGCTTACCAGCAGGAAGGTAAATGGTGTTCCGTGTTCTGCGCTGGCTCACCAGATTCAGCTTGTCACGCTGGCCACATGACCCGGAAGTGTCTTCGGACAGCGCTGGCTCCCGGCCTATAGAGTGAGATGAGCACACAACCCTAGAGTCTGGCAAGACTGCCCCGTACGGGCAGGGGTACCTTTACCTTTACCTTTAAAGCCCAACTAGGGATGAATGGGAATCTTTAAAATCAATTCATATATACCAAAGGGATCTAGGCAAAAGTGGTTTTCTGTTTTGCAAGCTGTCTGGAACCCTTAGCAATTGACTTTTGATAGATTCTCAGTAGTACTGACATTACTAACCTGAAAATGGTAATTAGGAGGGATATACATAGTGTTACCTTGACACTACTGTTACCTTGACACTACCTTGACACTATTTTATAAGGTCTCAATCGCAATTTCAGTGGGACACTTGGGCATGTTTCTTCTTCCAAATTCCATTGCAGGGAGGTGTTTTTTGAGGGTCACTATTGTTGAGAAGCCTTGCTCACAAACTGTTAACAAACCTATGACCCCAGTAAATTTGCTAACATGTCATTGCTGTCATTTCTTCTTTCTCTATGTTTGATACTAAAAAAAAACCCCTGTAAATTTTACGGAGAGGATTTATTTCTCTACATGATTTTATTTATCCACTCAAATATTGTGAAGAAGTTGCATATCATATCTTACTATATAATAAAATTGGAAGGTGTCACCACTCTGTTTTCATTGGCTGTTTTTCAAGATTCTAAAGGCAAGGGCAGCATGAGGTTGCTTTGAGAAAACATTGTGATGATGCAGGGTGGGGAGAGAATTGAGTCAAAGCAAATGAAAAAGTACTATATCTCTTAATTCTCAGGGTGCATTTATTCATTTCGTAAAATCTATATATACTGCTTGACGGTTTTTTTTGTTCTTTTTTTAAAAAAGTGGTATATGAAAGTGTGTTCACATTACCACTTATTCCACATCCAATGTTCTCCTGCTGTTGATTTTTGAAATCACATTCCCATCATGCTAGTTACAGTCATCATAGTGATCCTGTAGTTTCTTCACAAAGACTTCTGTCTGATCCTGTCTTTCTCTCTCTCCCCCCCCTCCCTCCACCTCAAAACATCAATCTGACTAGGAAACTGGATACGGAGTAAACTGTGATGTGAACACTTTCTAAGAATGACATTTGAGTCAGGGGCAGACAGCTTCATGAAAAGGAGTTTTTGGGGGTGGGGTGGGCATTGCAGGGCCCAGAATCCAAAAAGGTCACACGGGTCGGGTGAAGCCATCCCCACTCCCCCTCTGTGATGTGAATAACACCGTGCAAATGCAGTTTTTTAAACAGAAGCAGGGGGTCCACTACCTTTTAAGCTGCTAATGTAAACGGTACCCTTAGAACCGGTTCGTTTGCAAAACTCCGTTCAGAGTTCTCCCACGCAGAAAGCCAGTTTCGTCCCACCACCCATCTCCTCTTTTGAGCTGCTTAGTTTTCAGTGGGGCGGTGGGGCCGTTGCTGCTGCTGCTGCTGTCGTTGGGCATGTGGGAGCCGGCAACTTTTGCTGCGACCTGCCTCAAATTGCGCAGGGGTCGTCCTAATCCTTGCATCGGGATTTCCCTCCCACCCTCCACCTCCTGACCAGCTCCCGATTTACGATGCCGCCTACGATTTCTTCCGGCAACGAATCGGTTAATAATAATGCCCACTTGCCAGGGGGAATGTGCTGGCAGAAGAGTAGCAGCCGCAGCTCTTGCGCTGTTGCGCTCCGAGTCCTCTGCCCGCGTGACGTGTGCTTGATCATGGGCGTCGCGGGCGGGGAAGCAGATCAGACCTCTCTTCTGTCAATCGCCCTCGTTCTCCGGTGGGGTCCGGCTCAGAGGAGAGCTGGGAGGTGCGTGCAAAGGGGGTGGGGGCTTGCGGAGCGGTGAGTCGGCTTTGCAGCTGGCGGCAGGGCTGAGGGTGGGTAAACCCATCCCCGATTTCCCTTCTCCCGTCTGAATCCTCCCACCAGCCGGAGGAAAAAACGAGGCCAGCATCTCTCCTCCTGCCCGTTTCTACACTTAGCCTTGCCAGGGGGGAATCTCTGGCCTCCCAGTTACCAGGACGACCAACACAGTTGCCAACTTTTTGTTCTGGCCCCTGTGACTTTGACCTTAACCCTAGTTTTGTTGGTTTGCGATTCGTCGGCTTCTCCCCGCCCCCCTCTTCATTTTTACCCCATCGCTGTGATAAATCATTAGACCAGGGGTAGGACTGGGAGTGGAGACATTCAGGTCATGTATCCACAGCAGAGGAACAACGGCTGGGAGGAGTGCAGAAGGCCATGGTGCACCTGTAGCAGCAGAATTGGACACCTTCATCTGCCTCGCCTGCAATGAAATAGGTCTCTCCTGTTTCGGTCTCTACAGCCACAGCAGGCGTTGTAACTCTCCAGCTTTATCCTCAAAGGTACACCCTTCCATTGTCTCCCGAGACAGATAGATGCCAAGAACAGGAATGGCCAGGGATGATGGGAATCACCCACTTCTTGCTAGTCCTGCAGATGCAGCTGTCTTTGATGGCATCTTTCCCCCCTTCCCAACAGAGATGATTGACCTGTGGCCCTCCAGGAGTTGACTGAACAAATAATCATAGAATTGTAGAGTTGGAAGGGGCCCAGAGGATCAATTAGTCCAATCCCCTGAAATACAGGAATATGCAGTTTGTCCCATATGGGGCTCGAACCTCCAACCTTGGTGTCATCAGCACCATGCTCTACTAACTGAGCTCTCAAGGCTGAAGACCATCAAACAATCCATTTCTATACCACTTAATTTAGTAAAAAATATACCTATAAGCGATGTACAGAAAACGGAAGCAGCAACAGACAACTTAAGATATTACAAAAATGCAGTTACGTATGAAGGTAAAGGGACCCCTGACGATTAAGTCCAGTTGTGGCTGACTCTGGGGTTGCGGCGCTCATCTTGCTTTATTGGCTGAGGGAGCCGGCGTTCAGCTCCAGGTCATGTGGCCAGCATGACTAAGCCGCTTCTGGCGAACCAGAGCAGCACACGGAAATGCCGTTTACCTTCCCGCCGGAAGGGTACCTATTTATCTACCTGCACTTTGAGGTGCTTTTGAACTGCTAGGTTGGCAGGAGGAGGGACCGAGCAACGGGAGCTCATCCCGTCACAGGGATTCGAACGGCCGACCTTCTGATCGGCAAGTTGCTAACATATATTCATTTTCCTTCTGACACACATCCTGTTTCTTGGCCTCGGGGTTCTCACTCAGGCTCCAAACAAACTCTCAGCTCACCCACAAGTCTCACAATGAGAGTTGCTACTGGAAACAGTGGACATCACCTTTCGCTCTCACCCTAGACTTGCATTTTTATGGGCAGTCCGAAGGTGGATGGTACTTCCTCAGCTGGCCCACAGCTGTGCCCCATTCAGCTGCACCCTCAACACCCACTTCTAGGTGTGGCAGGTTTGTTCAGTTTTTCAGGGAGTAAGAAGGATGGGAAGAGCTCTTTCTTCCTCCAGTGTCCTCTCCTTCTCCTCCAGCTGCCTGCAGACTCTACCTGGCAAGTAATTTGCAGTGAGCACCAAGGCAGTTCTTACTAGCCCCATTTTTCAGGCTCACCTGTTCCTGGACTCCAGCTCTCCCCAGTCCCAGGCAACATGCTCATTGGTCAGGTGGGATGGAGGTTCTAGTCCAGCAGCCCCTGGGGGGGGGGCAGACAGGAGCAGTTGCCCCTTTCCTCAGCTACAAGGACCAGTGGGATGACTCCCAGGAACAGGGAAAATTCTTTCTTGTAAAAAAAGTTTTTATTTATACTTTTCAAATGTGTACATTTTATTAATTTTACAATCAATTTAACATTTCAAAATTTGACTTCCCTCCCCCTCTTTCTGCGGTTCCTTAAATTTATTTCTTAATGTCTTCTGCATATCCAAATTCATTTAACTTGTTCATTTAATTATCCACTACAAATAGATAGTCTTATAAAACTACAGGATATTACAATAACCCTGCTAATGTGTTTATCTGTTTACAATTTATCTGTAAATATTCAATAAGCCATTTCCATTCTTTTATAAACAATTTGTTATCTTGATTTCTTATTCTTCCAGTAGGTTTTTGCCATTTCTGCATATTCCATAAGTTTTTGTATCCATTCTTCCTTTACTGGGACACCTGCTTCTTTCCACTTGTGGGCAAGTAACATTCTTGCAGGGGGGAAATTCGTGGAGGGAGAGCTCTATCAATGGCTACTAACCACAATGGCTATAGCTGGAGGTGGCAAAGTTTCTGAATACTTGTGGCTGGAAACCACAGGAGGGCGAAGTGCTCTTGTGCTTGAATCCTGCTCCCACCTGGTTGGCCACTGCAAGAGCAGGATGCTGGACCGGATAGGCCATTGGCCCAATACAACAGCCTCTTCTTATAACTGCCTTATATTGAGTCAGATGAGTAGAGACCAGAAGAGACTGCCAGTGGTTCTCAAGGGTTTCTGACAGGGGTCTCTCAGCCTTACATGGAGCGGCCAAGGATTGAACCCAGGACATTCTGCGTATATTGCAGGGGGTTGGACTAGATGATCCTGGGTCCCTTCCAACTCTACAGATCTATGATTCTATGCAAAGCAGATGGCTCTGCCACAATCGGACCAATTTTGCTTTGCCTCCCAAACTTGCTTCTCTCCCCCCGACCCCATGTCCCTGGTTTCAGTTCTGCATTTCTAATGGAAAGTTGGTTGCAACATGACACACAGCTGGCCACATTTTGGGATTGATGCTATGTAAGCCCAAATTACACAAGAGTCCCGAATATAGTGTTGTACACAAATTAACCTTCGCAATAATTTTACACATTGTTCTTTTCCGGGTAAAGAGGAAGAAGCTTCTAGTTCTGTTGGCGCTCTCTCTCTCTCTCTCTCTCTCTCTCTCTCTCTCTCTCTCTCTCACACACACACACACACACAGAGAGAGAGAGAGAGAGAGAGAGAGAGAGACTGGGTGATGTGCTGCCAATAACAGCTGAAACCAGAAGGGTGGGTTCTCTCACATTTCCTGCAGCTGTGGAACAGGACCTCGGAGTCCCTAAGACTGTTTCTCCTTCCCACAACTGACAAAAAACAGAATGAATGACGCAAAATGCTGTGGGTGGGTGGCAAATCGTGCAAAATAAGGGAGACCCTTTTAGAAGTTACTGTTTCAATGAACTGGAGCAGCGAAAAGAGTGTTGCATCTTAATGTGATGCAGCTGGGATAGTTAAACAGGAGAAAAAGCCAGTGTCTGCCCATGTCCCATGAGGATATGTTTGCTTCAATAAACAGGAGCCATTTTCAATCCAGTGCTAGGCCTGTGTAGAGCTTGTGTGAGGCCTGAGGTGGGTGGGTGGGGGAGTCTTGCTAGAATAAAGTTATAAACTCCCAGCTGGCCTGGCCCTCCAAAGCCCAGGGCAAGTGAACCCAGCTACCACCCTCCTTGCGCTTTTTGACATTAAGAGCTGTTCGACAGTGGAACAGACTCCCACAAGAGATGGTGGACTCTCCTTCCAACCAGCAGAAGTTGGAAAGCCATCTCTCCTGGATGCTTTAGCTGAGATTCCTTCATTGCAAAGGGTTGGACTAGAGATTCTATGATTATATTCTGTGAAACCCGAACTCAGCAAAATCTGCACTATTGCTCAACATCTGTCCGGATCTGGTCTGTAAGCTCCGAGGGGCTCACTTGGGACTTACTTTTGAGTAGGCACCCATAGGACTGTGCCACCAGCTTCAGTCAAGCTGTGGGGCTGGCAGGCAGAAGATAAGGGGCCAAAACTGGTTGCCCTCAATGGCCCTTTTCATTTCTAAGAATTGCTGCCTTTGATGGAGCTTTTCATTTCCAAGATTTGCAAGTTTCTGGATGTGAGCTGCTGTATAGTTCTTTTGTCTCGTGCTAGGGGAAATGTTACTCTGGGCTCCCTTTCACTTCCCTTTCCCCCCCTTCTTCTTCTTCAGGTTCAGTCCTGCTAGCTAACCAGCAGCCCACTTGGCCACTGATCACAGCATTCCTGGTGTCCTATGACACAACTGGTGCCCCTGGGTGCAATCCAGAAAGAGGTATGGGATCAGCTTGAGGGGTGTGTGTGTGTGTGTGTGTGTGTGTGTGTGTGTCAGGGTTGGCAAAACAGTGCCTTGGCTGCAGGGGAGGCAGGTGGGTGGTTTTGCCAAGAGGAGTCTCTGCCCGCCCTGTTTGCATCTTCATTTTGGATCCCAGAGAACTTAAACATCAGCTTGCTTTACTCCAGCTTCTGGTGTGTAGGATTGCATCCTAGTCAGAGCAATGCAGGTGCCTGGAAACAGAATGGGAGAATTCCAAATCTGCAATATCACAAAGCCTTTATCATTCAGCATCCCCTGCCCTCACCCCAAGCAGAATGAATATCCTGTTTTTGAGCATTAAGAGCAGAAGGAGGTTGGGCAGTTTGGACTCCCAAGTTTGCTTGGGAGCATAGCTGTCAACCATCCCTTATTTGGCAGGAAACTCCCTTATCCCAGCGCTGTGTCCCACTGCTGTCCCTTATTGATGATGTCCCATAAAATTCCCGGGTTTCAAAGGAAGCAGCTCCTCTTCCTCCCTCCCTGCCGGCCAGGGAGGAAGGAGGCTCCAACTGTGTTGCTTGGCTGCGTTGCTCACCCAATAAGGAGTCTAAGAACGACTGGGTGGTGGAGCTTGCATGCCTTGTGCTGATCAAATCGGCCATGTTGCCTGGGGACTCGCCTTTGCTCAGTGTTTCCCAGCGGAGAGGTGACGGTGGTTTTCCTTGCTGCATCCCCTTTGCCGGGTTGCTGCGCTGTGGGAAACACTGCTTGAGGTTTTGTTTGGCTGCTGGCTGGGCTTTCTAACTTTGGCTCGGAGGGGCTCAGAAGTCGAACATACCTGTGCCCAGAAAATCCCTTATTTTGACTGCTGATCCCTTATTTTCGAGGCTGCTGGTCCCTTATTTTAAAATCTGTAAGTTGACAGCTATGCTTGGGAGGAGAGTGCCAAGTTCAGTTGGTGCTCTCGTTATCACTGCTCTCCATTATAGGGAGAAAGAAAGCCACCCTGCAGGTTATTATTATTATTATTATTATTATTATTATTATTATTATTATTCCAAAAGGGGGCTATAATTCACTCCCTGCTCTCCCTCTCTTATTTTCTCCTTCTCCCTTTTGATCTCCTCTTCCTGACACAGTTGCTGTTTTGAAAGTCTACAGAAGCCCACTCCTCAAACACCATCATGGATTCAATTCTGACTGCGCCACCATGGCCCTCCTCGAGGGATGAGTTTGATGCTTCTGTGCCAAAATCAGTGAAGAAGTTTTATCGGGGTGAGCCATTGGCACTGGGGGTGAGTACAGAATATAGTGGAGAGGGGATCATATCTGAATATACAGTGGCTAGCTCATGACTGCCTGCCTCCTTTGGCACTTCCTTCCGCATGCCATAACAGAAGTTCTGCTGTTGTTGTATGAGTTGCTGTCTACACAAATGTCTGCTGAGTTCTATATATATTTTTGCAATGTAACAAGCTTTATTTAATAGTCTTACAATACATTACAGTGGACGTTCGTAACCCGCAGCAGTCACAACCCGCATCTGCACACGCCTGGGTTGCGATTCGGTGCTTCTGCGTATTCGTAAAGCATGATTTAGCGCTTTTGCGCATGTGCGACCACCGAAACCCGGAAGTAACCCATTCCAGTACTTCTGGGTTTCGGTGGTCCGCAACCCCAAAAAACACAACCTGAAGCGTCTGCAACCCGAGGTATGACTGTACATATATATAGTATACCTCATAGAGTTGAAATTTAAATCATATACACACACACGCGTGCGCGCGCTCACACACACACAAAAAACATATACTTGTCTTTTCTTACATAGTTATAAAACTTAAGCTACAGCTGTGTTTATGCTACTTTTTATGCGGTTATTAACAAAGATTATTAACAAAAATTAACGTCTGCTGAGTTCCACATGACATGCTCACGGGTAAATGGGGATAGGACTACAACCTACATGAACATTAAAAAGAAAAAAGATATCGTTTTTTGACATAATCCTTCCTTAGGCACATTAATCCTGAGGCGACATAAATAAAAAATATTGAACAAGCAGTGTCGTAAAATACATGGAATACCAGCAAACAAATGTAGAAATTATTGAGAGTATACATACAAAAGAACAAAAATAAAGCAAAAAAGAAAAAGAGAGGGAGAGAAAGAAAAAGAAAAGAAAGAAGAATAAAAGTATGAATAGAGTAAAAAAAACATAGTAATATTTCAGTCAGCAAAGAAAGGAAACTTCCGACTATACCCATTGTACTATTTTCAAATAAACTATTATTTACACAGTTATGCAACATTGTTTTTCATTAACTTAATTTAACTTTATCTAACATGCACTTTGTATTACAAGGCTCATTCAATATCTGCCAGAAAACTTTTACTATTGCAGTACCCTTTGAGATATTCCTTGATTATAAACCAACCCTTATTTACTTCTTGTATTGTGTTTCCTCTTACTGAGCCCGTTCTCCTTGCTAATTGTAAGTACTCTATCCATTTGGCTTGCCATTTGATCTTTGAGGGGATGATGTTGCTTTCCCATTCTCTTGCTATTAAAATCCTTGCTGCAGTTGAGGCATACATGAATAGCCCCACCCCTGCTTAAACGCAGAGATGTGGCACTATTTGGTCTATGTGGTTAAATACGCATCGTGCATTTATGGAACAATGCATCACTGCACTCTTCCCAATCTGATGCATTACTGCATTTTGATTTTTTTGTTGGAAGCTGCCCAGAGTGGCTGGGGAAGCCCAGTCAGATGGGTGGGGTATAAATAAGGAGCTAAATGGCACCTTAAACCTAGGTTATGGGCGCAACAATGAAATGCCTAGGTGCGCTTTTTTATAGCAAGAATTCAAAGCCGAAGATGAACTGCAGCTAAAATGTTGTGCTCATTTTTCACATGGTCTAGTCCTTCCCCTTCTTCCCACTCCCCTGATATTCTTAAGAGGGTCTCTTCCCCAGTTTTCAGAGAGTAACTGGAAGTGGGGAGGCAGAAAAAGCTCCTTCTTTCCTTCCACTCTGCAGTTTTAATCCGATATCTTAGGCATGGTACTGTGCCCAGAGCTCAGAAACTGCTCATGCTAATGAAATTCCATGTCACGGAATGTGCCTAGAACAATGGGAGCTTTGAACACTGTCACAGAACTATAATTCCCTGCACTCTTCAACTTGGCTTCAAATGTATGGTGCTTCACATGGAACAAATAATCCTTCCATGTGACGAGTCAATCGAGAACCTGAGTCTGAGAAATGGGCTGGAAAGGTGCTCCACTGCAGTTGCTGTATATGTTGCTTTTAATAATAATAATAATAGTAATAATAATAATAATTCTGTCCTGACCCTGGTACATTTCGTTAAAAGGTCATGCTATGACCACAGTTACAACTGACGACTGTCCACAAAGGACTCAATGAAGCTTAAAAATACTGAAGGACAGGCAGGGGTCAAACTAAGGTCAAACACTGGTGGGTTTGTAGTGGACCTGTGACCTCAGTAACTGCCCCAGCAATTCAGACAATGTCTGCGGCAGTCCTGTGCCTAACTTGGCAAGGCTTGTGAGAGCGCTCAGCCCTCTGCTCCCGTTTCTTAGCAGAAATTCCCTCCTCATCTCCCTGTCTTTTGCTTCACACAGCCAGCAAACGCTTCCCTCCCTTTTTGGCTTGGGGGCAACTGCTGCCAAGGGTGACCCTGCATGATTGGAAATTTGCACCTCCACCACTCCCCCCATCTTCAAGGCTAACATCAGTACAGGGGGTAATTTGAAGCCTGGAGCCAGTGGTTGCCTAAATCATGGGTAGGCAAACTAAGGCCCGGGGGCTGGATCCAGCCCAATCACCTTCTAAATCCAGCCCATGACGGTCTGGGAATCAGCATGTTTTTACATGAGTAGAGTGTGTCCTTTGATTTAAAATGCATCTCTGGGTTATTTGTGGGGCCTGTCTGGTGGTTTTACATGAGTAGAATGTGTGCTTTTATTTAAAATGCATCTCTGGGTTATTTGTGGGGCATAGGAATTCGTTCATCCCCCCCCCCAAAAAAAAAATATAGTCTGGCCCTCCACAAGGTCTGATGGACAGTGGACTGGCAACCTGTGTGTCTTAGTAACCAACTTGTGACATTTTAAGGGTTTAGGATACCCCCTAAAAACCCAATCTAGAATGAGTTGGCTCTGCCTGCCATTGGCTCTGTGCAAGGTTGGAATAGATTACGGTACTTTCAGGCTCCCTTCCAACTCAATGATTCTGTGATCCTGCCTTCACCTGCTGTGGGCTTTCCACCTTCTGCCCTACCAACCACCTACCAACCACCACACCCCAGAGCTGTCCCCGTGAGCCTGTTTATTTGCCTTCCCCTGTCTGATGTTTGAACTGTAACCACCAGGAAGTCCAAAAAATCTACTGCATTTCTCCTCAGACTGAGTTCAGAGGGACTTCCTCCCAAGTAAGTGCATTGAGGATTGCAGTCCTGCTTTCTCTGGCCATGAGCTGTAGGTGGCTCCTTTGAGCATTTCTGTTTTGTTCCAAAGACTCAAGACTACCTTACACGTTATGTTAAGTTTATCCAGTGGCAAACTTTGGCCTTTAAAATTTCAGCATCGCCCTGAGCAATGCTAAAATTCAGCTCCCTGCTGCCTCTCATCTTCCATGGCTTGTTATTGTTGCAGCTTCCTCTGTGGGCTGCCTCTGGTTTGGCCCTTGGAAGCTCTCAGTTGTAGATATGTGATGATTATAAGGATATTGCTGGAGTCCACTGATGTTTATAGGCACCCTGTAGGCTAATTATTGATCCCCATAGTGCTGAATAACTCCTATGGACAGACAAGCAGGTAGCATTCACAAAGAAGAAGAAGACGATTCACGCCTCTTCTGCACCCCTTGGAGAAGGCATTCATGCCAGAAAAACATGGATCTGAAGTGATCTTTATTTGTTCTGTGGGTTGAAAGTGTGGTGATGCTAAAACCTGGTTTTATGTTTTCTTTGCAGATCACACAGATCCTCCTTGGAATCACGCACATTGTATTTGGAGTTGTGTTTAACCTAATGGGCGATCACAGAGGAGCTTACAATCCTATAGAACAACCACTCTGGGCTGGAATCTTGGTAATTCTACATATAATATCTCTGTGTGTTAAACCTCCACAGCAACCTAAAAAAACAAAACAGTTCCTTCAGGATTCACCCGAGAGTAAGGCAGAGATGAAAATATCAGTGACTACATTATTACATGAACACTGTTCCACAGCATTTGATATTTTCATTTACATATTCATTCGAAATAAGTTGGGTTTATGAAGCAATTCTATGTCTTCCCACCATGCTGACGAAGAATTCTACAAAACAGTAGTCAGTATCCGGAATCACTGTTCTTCACTTCATTTAAAGGTTTTCAGAGACTTTGAGACTAAAGATTTCATTTTGGACTTGTTATGGTTTGAAGGAATTCTATAAAAGATTGACTAATGCGTATGTACATGGTCATTGTGTTGCCTAGACATTGCTGATGTTCTCTTTGCAACACAGGGGTTTGTTTGGTTACTTACATCTTGCTTTCTAGGCAGGGACCCAGTGAAGAAGCAGGCAGTGGCATCTGGTGCTCCACCCTCCCCCACTCTCTGTTGTTTGGTCCAATGTGACAGGTAGCTGGATGCAGCAGTGGTGAGGAGGAGGAGGTCCAGGGGCCTTGTTCCGACATGACCCCTGCTAAGATAAGAGCTCTTGGAAGATGCCTGAACTTGCCAACCCTTGATACCAACTATTGATGCCTGCTGTGTAAGGAAGTGTGCTGAGTTAGAGGCAGAGAGAGATTGGAAAAGGCCCACAGTGGGGAACTGCAAACTACAAGAGCCTCCCTGCCACAGTGATTAGTGTGTTACACTAAGACTGGGAAACTGTGGTTTGCATTCAACTTTCTTTCTACATATGAGAAAATGCCTTGTAATCTTGTTCATTGTTTCTGTCTTCCTCTCCCATCTCTTACAGTACATCATTTCAGGATCTCTGTCTGTGGCAGCTGCCAGGAACCCCAAAGTGCCAATGGTAACTAATTTGTTTTCGGGCACACATATCTGTGTGACATGACGGGAGGTGAAGCACACAGTTGGTGACGTCTTCTGCTTGCCATTTAAGGCCCCCTCCTGGAATTCCTGGTCTGAAGCTATCATGCCCAACCTCATGCGTTTTTCCTGAGGAAGTTCTGTGGATTACTTTATGAGGTTTAGGATCTTGGCTCAGGCCAAGTGTCAGATTGGATTGACACAACATTAGAAACAGAGGGGAAAATTGATTCAGTATGCACCAAAAGCTGAATGTATAAAATCAGCACTTTCTGAAATTATATGCATTTGAAAGCTACAGATATCCTTTTAGATCTGCACTTAGTTGAATGTTGCAATGCGCTTCTTCAACCACCCAGTGTTTATGAAAATGCATTTATTAGGAGAATGTGCATAATGATGAAGATATTAGGACATTGTCAGCTTTTCGATCGCAAACAATGATTTCCCTCTACTCCATATTTTGGGTTCAACTACACACTTAAAAAAAGAAATCCTGCCCCGATCTCAGACAACTCATAGCTGGTCAGCTGCAGCTGGTTAGAATCTGATAGTTTTTAACATTTTTTAAAAAAATATTGTGGGATATTTCCAAAGCAAAGGATATTTACCCCTATAAGTCCAAAGCTTAAATGGGTGCTATTGTCCCACAATGGAACCTGCCCTCCCCACCTCATGTGAAACTCAAGGGGTGGGGTTCTGTATCAGTGTATTGCAACACCATAGGATGTCCCCAGAAGCCCCATCTGTGTCCTGTTCTGGGCACCACAATTTAAGAAGGATAATGACATGTTGGAGGGGGATTTCCAGCCGGTGGCAGAGAACAGAGTGACTCCAGGAGACATAGGTGTAAAAACCCAAACTAAAACAAAGACTTTATTACTAAACAATAAACACAAACTCTGGTGGGTGTTATTCCTGTAGGCAGGCTACAAAACTCAGCTTTTTCCCTTTATAGCAATGGCCAGCTGCAGCCAATTAATCCCAGAAACTTCTTAAAGGTATACACACATGTTTCTGTGCCGAATGTCCTCTAACATGACAAGCTGGAACATGTGCAGAGGAGGGCAACCAAGATGATCAAGGGTCTGGAAACCAAGTCTTTTGAGGGAGTTGGGTGTGTTTAGTCTGGATAAGAGGAGATATAATACCAGGCAGATTGTTGTTTAGTCATTTAGTCGTGTCCGACTCTTCGTGACCCCATGGACCAGAGCAGGCTAGGCATTCCTGTCTTCTACTGCCTCCCGCAGTTTGGTCAAACTCATGCTGGTAGCTTCGAGAACACTGAACAACCATCTCGTCCTCTGTCGTCCCCTTCTCCTTGTGCCCTCCATCTTTCCCAACATCAGGGTCTTTTCCAGGGAGTCTTCTCTTCTCATGAGATGGCCAAAGTATTGGAGCCTCTCAGGGCTATTGTCACCATTGTAGAGGTCAACAGAGCTAGAATTGATTAATGCAGGAGTAGGCAACCTAAGGCCCAGGGGCCCGATGTGGCCCAATCACCTTTTAAATCTGGCCCACGGATACGGTACAGGGGGTAATTTGAAGCCTGGAGCCAGTGGCTGCCTAAATCATGGGTAGGCAAACTAAGGCCCGGGGGCTGGATCCAGCCCAATCACCTTCTAAATCCGGCCCGCGACGGTCCGGGAATCAGCGTGTTGTTACATGAGTAGAATGTGTCCTTTTATTTAAAATGCATCTCTGGGTTATTTGTGGGGCCTGCTTGGTGTTTTTACATGAGTAGAATGTGTGCTTTTATTTAAAATGCATCTCTGGGTTATTGTGGGGCATAGGAATTCGTTCTCCCCCCCCCAAAAAAAAATATATATAGTCCAGCCCACCACATGGTCTGAGGGACTCTTGGCTTAATGAAATAATGTTATATCGTTGCTTAATGAAATTATATGTTACCATTTTTAGGTGAAAGGCATGCTTGGAATGAACGTGGTGAGTTCTGTGGCAGCCGGCATTGGAATTGTGTCGCTCTGTTTCCAACTGGAATTTTACACACCAGGACGGGAAGCAGAATACTTTTGCCATTATGAGTATTCAGGCAATACTACACTGTCAGAGTGCATTAAAACTCACCTACTCCCTTGGGTAAGTGCAGGTCTCACCAATACTGAGGGCGCTAGCAAACTGTTGTTATTTTGGGGCGATATTCCAGGAGCACCCCGGCCAATTGAGGTTGTACCATTAAAGTGGATTTAGAGTTCACAGGCCACAAACCCACTTCCTCCAAAGATGATACTTTGCAAGAAGGAAAGCAATGGATAAACGTACTGGGAAGTGTGGGGAAACACTTGCTTGAGGCAAAGTTTGAGTGAATGCTGAATAAATGGCCAACATTGTCCAATCTCCCTGCAAAGGGAGGAGGAGGGACACAGAACAGGGTGAAACAGGGTGCCTTAGCTCCTGGAGGGTCCTGTCCGTGAAGGGAGGAAGTAATTTGTGTCACTAATATAATCTCTCGTAATCATTAGCAGAGGTGAAACTAGGCTTTCTTTCACCTGGGTCAAAGACCCAGTTTGGCACACACAGACCCCACATGCATTTGTTTACACACACAGGCTGGGAGCCTCTGGTGGCTTCAAAAAACCTGGCCCACCACCCTATAGCTACAGCACTGGCTTTGAAATAACCAGAACAACAGAGGGGGAATAGTGATTACTTTGATCTTGGAATTACGTACGTTTGGTGCATTTTGCATTGTCCCAGCGACACTTAAGCAATTGCAAGCCTTGTGGGTTCTGGAGGTAGGCAGCCAAGTTAGGCAGCCAAGTTAGTCTGCTGCTCCCCGGTGTCCGGGGGCACTGGGTATCTGTGTGCATTATTATTTTTGCTCTTGTATCCCACCTGATCACTAATAAAATAAATAAATTAATAATAATAATAATAATAATAATAATAATAATAATAATAATAATAATAATAATATATTTATACCCCACCCATCTGGCTGGGTTTCCCCAACCACTCTTGGCGGCTTCCAACAAAACACTAAAATACAACAACCTATTAAACATTAAAAACTTCCCTAAACAGGGCTGCCTTCAGATGTCTTCTAAAAGTTTGGCAGTTATTTTTCTCTTTGACATCTGGTGGGAGGGCATTCCACAGGGCGGGTGCCACTACCGAGAAGGCCTTCTGCCTGGTTCCCTGTAACTTGGCTTCTCACAGGGAGGGAACCACCAGAAGGCCCTCGGCGCTGGGCCTCAGTGTTTGGGCAGAACGATGGAGGTGGAGACGCTCCTTCAGGTCTCCAAGGAGCTCGAGGTGGTCTACATGCTCTAAACAACCTTGTGGGGTTGAAGGGCTGGGCTGAAAGAGATAACTTGCCCAAAGGCACCTGGCAAGTGGGGATTTGAACCCTGGACTGCCAGGTCCTAGCCTGAGACTCTTTGAAATACATCTATAGACAAGCATACACCTTGCTGGAGGGTAATTCCCTTTGCTGGGCTCTCTGCTTCATCGACAGAACGTGTTGTATGGAATCCTGGCTGTCTTCCTGGTATTCAACATCCTTGAGTTTTGCATCGCTATCTCCACCGCTGCGTTTGGGTGCAAGACTGTTTGCCAGGACAACTACACCGAAACGGTAACATTGAAAAGAGAGTGGGGTTTGGTAACCAGAGCAGGCAGAGATTCAGGGACAGGGTCCTAAAATAAGGGGTATTGTAGAATAACGATATTCCATGTTGGGGCTGGAAGTTTGCCTCTAAAACTCTTAGCTCATTGTTCCTGAAATATACTCAGAGTCCTGTAGTGATTTCATGCTCTTTATTGCAGCTTGTAAAACAGTGATTGAATTGCCCCCCAAACCTCAGGCTTTTATATACATTATTTACACAACGAGTACCATCTGATTGGCTGATTCTGCTTCCCTCCTGGAGCCTGATTGGTCTTTTCCTGTAGACCAATCAGTTGTTGCATTCTACAATCCTACCAGCCTAGTAGGCTGATTAACTTCTTCCTGGAGCCTGATTGGTCTTCTCCTGCAAGCCAATCAGTTGTTGCATTCTAGGATCCTACTTGCCTATTGTTCTAGGATACAAGGTTAGTACATAACAGCTCCTAAGCTCCCATTGCAGTGTGAAACAGATGTATCTAGCTAGAAAGAATTGGTTTGCTGTCAGCACTATGGACTAGAAAACCACCTAGCAGCACCATCAAGATCCTGAAATACTCGGGGAACCTCCATGGATGCAAAAGGCTTCCTGCTGCAGATGGTTACTTTGAAGGCAGCTGAAACAGTGATGGAGCTGATGGCTGAGCTAGCAGACTCATCCTGACAGCCTCCCTAGGTGCTAATTGTGGGTGGAAGGGCTGTGGCTCAGTGATGCAGCATCTGCTTTGCATCTAGGAGGTCCCAAGTCCAACCCCCCACAGCCCTTCCCTTATTTATCAAGAACCAAATTTCGTTGTTGTTATTCAGAAGCTGAGCATCACAGTAAATGCACAGCAAGGCTGATTTTACTCTTGGAGTGTTCTTTTCTGCAGGTTGTGGTGGTTTACCAGAATGCGACCCCAGGCGATGCTCTTGGTCTTCCAGCTGCTTGCAAGGATCCCGATTCCCCCTGATTTGCTTCCTCTTCCACCCTCCTTGACGACCATCTCCTTCTGCAAAGTCAAGAGCAAAAAGGATGAATGTGTACTTATGCGCCAAGCAGCTTTACTGGCTGGACCAAGATTGTCTTCGTAACCAGAGGAATACAATGGAACTATTTTGATAATGCAGCGTGGACATTTCTTTTTTGATAGAAGGGCAGCTTTATAACTTTGAACTGACCATTGAAATTGCACTAGATATTTTGCAGCAAGATATGAATGGAAAAAGGAAATATTATACGACCGTATTATGCTTTGTTCACTGTTTCTGGTCTTCTGTTTTCAGATAGCTTTGTGTATTCCCAGCATCTAACACAGGGTTTCTGACATGCTAGAACAGAGGTGTGGAAGCTCTGGTCTGTAGGCTGAAGTGGCCCACTAGGGCTTTGAATCTGGCCCTCAGGACTTTCCCCAGCATACTGCTCCCCTCCCCCCTTCCTACATTACCCCCAGCTTCAGCCCGGCCTTGCAGAGTGTTTTTGTCTGGCTGGAATGTGACAGCAGGGGTCGGCAAGGCTTACTGGGCATGGGCCAGATCACTCTCATGGAGATCCTCTGTGGGCCGGACTGGTGCAGCGCGACACCAGAAATCGCGTCTGTGCATGTCCGTGGCACCGGAAATCGCTTCTGCACATGCCCAGACTCTGAAAACTGTGCCTGCACAGAAGCGATTTTCGGCATCTGGGCATAGGCAGAAGTGATTTCTGGTGCCATGGACATGTGCAGACATGATTTCCGGTGTCTGGGCATGCGCAGAAGCAATTTCCAGAGCCATGGAAGAGAGTCCTCACACCGAGCTGCACTAGTTTAGCGGGCGGCTCGGTTCGGGGTTGGCTCATGGGCTGCTTCCGGCCCATAGGCTTTAGGTTGCCAACCTCTGCCTTGGAGCTTTGTTAGTGCCTCTTTTGGTGTGTGATCCCATCTACACTATGTATTTAATGGAGTATAGTTGCACTTTGTGACCTGCTACCACCATGCAAATATATTATTCCCGAAGTTGGGTGCCCTCTCTCTGCCTAGTGGTGGCAAAAGCCCATGGGGCCCAGGCACCCACACAGGGTCTATGTCCCTTTGGAGAATGGACGATGCAGCAGAGACCGTTGTGGCTTTAAGAAATTTGCTTCATTCACCTATTTACACCTTCAGTGTGCATGGAGCCAGTCCAGATCTTATGGCACAGTCATTCCAAGAGGCAGCAGTGTAAGCTGACTGCAGTCTGCCTCTCCTGTGATCGACCTCTGCCCTCTCTACCCCTTCTTCTTCCCCCAACCCCTCCCCTCCCCTAGAGCAGTTACCCAGGCCACCTCCCAAATCCCCAATCTCTGTTCACACCTGGAGCAAGAGGGGAAGGAATTTCCTTGTACAGTGGTGCCTCGCAAGACGAAATTAATTCATTCTGCGAGTTTTTTCGTCTAGCGAATTTTTCGTCTTGCGAAGCACGAGTTGCTCCTCGAAGTCAAGTCGCAACTGTTTTAAGAAAAAGGAAACAAACTTGCAAGACGTTTTCGTCTTGCGAAGCAAGCCCATTGGGAAATTCGTCTTGCGACGCAACTCAAAAAACCAAAAACTCTTTCGTCTTGCGAGGCATTCGTCTTGCGAGGTACCACTGTATTGTTAATGTCCCTCAATTGCTCCCTATCATTCGTAGCTCAGCCACAGGAATTCCTTTGCAGCTTGCATTCTCCCTTCATATCACAAATAACTGAAATCACAGTGTAGTGGAAAACACACAGGAAAAATGGGAGATTTGGCCTTGCACAGTCAACCCTTCCTGTGAGTCCTCGCTGGAGCACCCCTGCCCTTGAGGGAGGCCCAGCTGGGGCTCGACTGTCCAGATTAGGAGCCCTAACCTGCACAGGTGGTGGCTAGGGAGACATCCAGCTCCATCTGATTTGGGCAGGTACAAAGTAGTCAGAGAGGATAAGGATGATGGCTCAAATGCTGCTGAGGCTCCCTATGGCTGGATCTGGTGCTGCATGTGGGTGATGTTCTAGTGGGGGAATTGTGTCTTTGGAATTGTTCCTTTGGGGTTATTTCTCAGCAGAAGAGGGTTTTTTATTGCTGTTTAAGAAGGTTTACTGTTTGGGTTTTGTTGTTGTTGTTCAGATAAAAATACCTTTCCCCTCATATATTTTCTGCCAAAGATCCTTTTGAAGAACCTGCAGTGTTAACTGGCAAAACACCTAGCATTTATTAATTTCTAGGGCTTGCCCTAAATCTATAACAATGTGGTAAACAAGATTCAGAAATTGGTCCCCAAATGCATGCTTGGGTCTGAGCTACAGTTCCCAGAGGGGTTTCAGCATCCATGCCTCATCCCAGAGAGCAGTGGTTAGGAGCTGTGTTGCCCACCCTCCTTGAGTGCCTTTGCCTGGCTCACAGCATATCTGATGGTAATAATTTCGGTAGCTTGACTGGATGGAGGACGGAGAAAGGGAGGTGTATGTGCACATGGAAAGCTCCAGCATTTGCAGGGCCACAAGGAAGTCTGCCCATTTTTGTGTCTGGCCCCGCCCACAGTGGGCAGGAGGCCCCTGGAAGATTCCCCACCATGAAATGCAGCCCTCAGGCTGAATAACATTGTGGGCTAAGTCCTAAGAACCAATCTGAGGTGGCTGTGTGGGAGCTTAGCAAATATTTTCTAAACATGTCCTCGGTAGGTATGTTGACATGACAGTTGTGCTGTTTCTTCTCTCTCCATGATTCTAAAATAACGTGGCAGCTTTGGTTTAGGAAACCTATTTAACTTATCCATGCATTCAGGACAGATCCTGAAGCTGAGGCTCCAGTACTTTGGCCACCTCATGAGAAGAGAAGACTCCCTGGAAAAGACCCTGATGCTGGGAAAGATTGAAGGCACAAGGAGAAGGGGACGACAGAGGACGAGATGGTTGGACAGTGTTCTCAAAGCTACAAACATGAGTCTGACCAAACTGCGGGAGGCAGTGGAAGACAGGAGTGCCTAGTGTGCTCTGGTCCATCGGGTCACGAAGAGTCGGACATGACTAAATGGCTAAACAACAACAACAACAACAACAACAACAACAACAACAACAGCAACATGCACTTAAATAGGGTGAATAAGTTGCTATTACTAAGAAATGTTAATGTTGGGAATAGATACTATATCTACCTTCCTTCCTTTGTTCTGAATTATATTTGGAGTTATAATCCCATCATCCTGTATAAAATCTAATACCACTTTTTCCCATTGGTTACAACACAACAGCGTTCTGACCACATTTTTAGATTTAAGCAGGGTGCTATGTGCTCCCAAATAGCATAAGGGTATTGAATGTGGTCTTGTGCATGGAATACACCTTCCTAAGAATATTGCCTTCTTTCTTTTTGAAAATGAAAAGCAAGCTTCTTGTTTTTGGCAGAGAGAGCGAGCGAGAGAGAGAAAGACTGGGTGCAGAGCAGCCAATACAGGAGGAATCTTCAGAAACCAGAAGGGCGGCCCCTCTAACTTTTTCTGTAGTTGGGGAACAGGACCTCAGAGTTCCGCAGACCCCTTTCCTCCCCACAGCTAACAAAACCGGACTAAACGATGCAAAATGGGGCGGGTAGGTGGCAAAATCGAGCAAAATAGGGGAGACCCTTATAACCCTTAAATGGACAAATGCAAAGTGCTTTGAATCTTGGTGTGTGATGCAACTGGGAGAGAGTGGGGCGGAGTCGGAGTATCCGGAGAGGAAACGTTGACGTGAACAAACAGAGCCAATTAAAAGCCCGCGTTCTCATCAAACTGGAATTCAGCAAAATCTAAACTGTTACCCAATATCTGTCCGCATCCATTTCTGCAAGCTCTAATGAGATCAGCTGACACTTCTTTCGAGTAGGCACCCCTAGGATTGCACCGCCAGGAAAGGAGCGGCAGCTGAGAAGCAAGAATTGCAAGCGAGATCTCTTTCTGAACAGGTCCGTGACAAGTTCCCACTTCCCTCCCCAATCTTCTCCCCAAAGTTCAGCCCCGCTAGTTAACCATCATCGCGTTTGGCCGGGATTCCTCGACCATCCCGCAGATCCCAGTGGCGCAGGGACGTCTTTTCGCGCTCTTGGGGCCAGAGGAGGCGAGGGATCCATGCACCACGGTCTGTATTCTGCGTGGCAGCCTTGACGGGTGGTTGCCTTTGCCTAGAGGGGAACCGGGTCCCAGCCAGAGGAACCAGCTCTTTCCCACTCCTTTTTCTCCGAGGCAGAAGGAAGAACCTGTTGCTGAGGAGGAGGACGTGCAGTTTGGAGTCCCGGGTTAGCTGTCATGGGCGTAGCCAGGATTTATGTTAGTTGTGCCAAGTGCGCCTGCTGCTCTCAGTCTCTCCGCTCTCCAGTAAGGGAAGGGAGGGAGAACGTCTCCTGTTTCCATCCCTCGCCATTGGGATGCCAATTTAGGACACTTCCAGCCTGCTACTATTTCCAACTGTCGTAAATTTAGGGAAATCGCCCGCGCAATTCGGAACCCTCTGGTTCGTAGCCCCGCTCATCCCGAGGGGCGGCGGCGTGTCTTTCTGCAGGATTGCTCCCTCTTGAGGTCCTTTCCAGCTGTTGACTGAGAAATCATCCTGATTTAATGGCACAAAGTGTTCAGCCTGTCGTAAATTCAGCCCGAGCCGCTAAGGGTCACTTGTGAACGAGTCGTTTTATGGAGCACGAATCCTGATGCGTTTGCACAAAGCTCGCGCGCGAAGGTTAGGCAATGGCTGTGCGCGCACACGACACTCTGTCCCGGCTGGCTGGATCTGAAGCACGACTTCAACCCACCCTGCGTGAGATGTTAAAAGCAACATGAGCCATTGGTGCCCTCGCTGTACTGTTTTGGACACCCTCTGAAAAGTTTTTATTTTTATTTTTTTTAATAATCTGCAAGCCTGTTCATTAGCCCCAGTTGTTCCTGCCACCCCAACCTCATTCAGCCTGAGAAAGAATTCTGTGGAACTCAAAAGTTTGCTCACAAACTTTGGGACATTTTGCTTGGTACAAAGTAACAAAGTTATTGCTATATTGTGGCGTTTGGATTCTCCCGTTCAGTTTCAAGGCACCTCCATTTCTCTTACTTTGGGAGCATAGCCCAGGTGTGCTGGGAAGTTGGCAGGACAACCAGGGATCCTCTGGATCCTACATCCCTGTGCATCTCCCTCTAGGTAAGGTAAAGGTAAAGGTACCCCTGACCATCAGGTCCAGTCGTGACCGACTCTAGGGTTGCGCGTTCATCTCGCTCTATAGGCCGGGAGCCGGCGCTTGTCTGCAGACAGCTTCCAGGTCACGTGACCAGCGTGACTAAGCCGCTTCTGGCGAACCAGAGCAGCACACGGAAACGCTGTTTACCTTCCCGCCGGAGAGTGGTCCCTATTTATCTACTTGCACTTTGAGGTGCTTTCGAACTGCTAGGTTGACAGGAGCTGGGACCGAGCAGCGGGAGCTCACCCCATCGCAGGGATTCGAACCTCCGACCGTCCGATCTGCAAGTCCTAGGCTCTGTGGTTTAACCCACAGCACCACCTGCATCCCTTCCTCTAGGACAACTCCCTAATTAGTTTATTCCCAGCTGACCTATTTCTCGAGATTTCATCCTGATTTGATTGCACCAAGTTTTCAAAGGAGTCAGATGCCTGCTGTTTAGCAATCATTCCCACTCTCTTGTATGAGCTCCCCACAAATAATTTTGCAGTTGTTACTCTGGACTTTCCAGTGCATTTTGTCACTTTCCTTACTGTGAAATGTAAGATTCTTATGATCTGAAATCAGTTTTCTTGTGCAAGCTTGCCAAACCCAGTTTAATTCCATTACTGAAATTTGCAAGTATGTCTTGGAAGCCCACCCAGAAAATAAGGACAGTCTGCAAGTGGTCAAGAGAGTTGGGATGTCCTTTCCTTCCAAAAGGAGGCAATAATTCAAACTCCCCCCTCTCCCTTCCCTCTTTGTGGGAAATCCAGAAAGAGGAGTCAGCTTCAACATTTTCTGTTTGCTGGAATGGGCACCCAGCGAAATGTGGATCTAGCAGGGAGGACTTCTGGGCATAACTTACCTGTAAACTGTGATACTGATCACATCCGCATCTCTCACTTACTCCAGCTTGCTCACTTGCCATCGTCGTGCATCTTCTACCACTGCATCTCTACTCTACAGAGATGTAGCAAGTTGTTGAGTCTGAAGTCCAAAGTCTCAGGACTCAGCTAGATTGGTAGAGAAAAAGCGATTTATATGTGTTGTATGGGCGATACAACGTTGGTGGCGCTGTGGGTTAAACCACAGAGCCTAGGACTTGCCGATCAGAAGGTCAGCGGTTCGAATCCCCACGACCCATTGCTCTGTTCCTGCTCCTGCCAACCTAGCAGTTCGAAAGCACATCAAAGTGCAAGTAGATTAATAGGCACCACTCCAGCGAGAAGGTAAACAGTGTTTCTGTGCGCTGCTCTGGCTCACCAGTAGCAGCTTAGTCATGCTGGCCACATGACCCGGAAGCTGTACGCCAGCTCCCTCGGCCAATAAAGTGAGATCCCAGAGTCGGTCACGACTGGACCTAATGGCCAGGGGTCCCTTTACTTTTTTATAGGTGATATAACATTGTGCCACCAGATGGCGCTGTGCACTCCCGTTTATTTCTCTACCTGTTTTCCCTGTTTAAATTTACCAGGCCTTTAACTGAAATGCTTCTTTGATGTGTCTAGATTCAGCCTCAGACTCCCTGGTCCTTTTGTATATACAAATGCGCCTAAGACTGCCTCCAGATTGCTACTGCATGTGAACTGTGAGTAAACTGTATTTTATTCAAAGAAGACTGGTTTTTTTGTGCTGCTGTTGTTTAAGGGGGATAAAAGGGGGAAACACCAGGAAAACCCAGTCTACACATCAAGGCATCCTGGATTGCTTCATCAAAAAGGCTGCAACAAACTGAAACAGCAGCTTCCTAATTTTGTCACAAAAGGGGTGTGCTCTGCTAAACTCACAAGCAAGTGTAAGGAAGGGTAATATATCCTTTCCTAATTTTTATTCACATCCTCACACTATTTTCCCTTGCCCCATTTAGATCTTCTCTTCCTGATACAGTTGCTGTTTTACAAAACCACTCCCCAAACGCCATCATGGATTCCAATCCCATCGCACCACTGACCCCCAGATCCTTCTCGAGAGATGAGTCAGATGCTTACATGCCAAAAGCAATGAAGAAGTTTTATCGGGGTGAGCCATTGGCACTGGGGGTGAGTATGGAATATAGGGGAAACCTAGAGGGTCTGTGTTCCCCTGCCTGCTTTATTTGAGAGCCCTCCCACTTCCTTCCCCATAACATTTTAGACCTGCCTACCCTTAGGCAACTGCAAAGCCCTCTTCTCAGCTTCCCAGCCTTGCTTCTGAAGTCAGTTCTGTCTTCTCTTCTGCACCCTGTGTAGCCCCAGCTAAGGTGGGAGTTGTAGTTCAGCAATGTCTGGAGTTTAGCATCCTACATTCTGATTGGTTTCAGCGAAATACATACTCATCTTTCTGAATGAAACCTTTGGATTTTTGAAGTGCTTAAATGTTGACTGCATCATGATCTATTCTATTCATTTTTTAAAAAGTTCTATACTGTAGGAAGAAAATTCAGTTTGTATACAAGGGAGTAAATCTCACTGAACTCAGTGGGAATGGCTTTTGAGTGGATGTGCGTAGAGTTGCGCAAGACAGGTCCCTATCTCCTGCCCTCCCACATACAAGTATTTTAAATAACATAAATAAGTTAAGTTTGTCAGGGTCGCCAGGGAAAGCAGAACCACTGCTATGAGGAGACGGCTAGCCACACTCTTCCTGCCTTTCCTATGCCTATCCAAAGAGATTTTTAAAGAAGCTGGGATGATACCTTGCGTGGTATAGTTGTTAAGAGCGGTGGGCTCGTAATCTGGTGAACTGGGTTCGCTTCCGCGCTCCTCCACATGCAGCTGCTGGGTGACCTTGGGCTAGTCACACTTCTCTGAAGTCTCTCAGCCTCACTCACCTCACAGAGTGTTTGTTGTGGGGGAGGAAGGGAAAGGAGATGGTTATCCGCTTTGAGAGGGAGTGAAAGGCAGGATATCAAATCCAAACTCCTCCTCTTCTTCTTCTTCTTCATCTGAGGTTCAGACCGCAGACTATATTCTCTGCCTCTTATTCTCTCTCTGGTAATATTCTGAAAAATAAGCAAGTGTCAACAATTGCAGCAAGATGCATGTCTGCCATGTTCTGAGGACATGCAGCTCAGCAGTGCTGTTTTTCTAGAAAAAGAACTTCCAGAGCTCACCATGAACACCTCAGTTCCTATGAGTTTCCCTTGACAAAAAGCCCTGCAGCCGAGAAATAAACAACACTCCACATACTCACAGCTTGTATGTTGAATGGCTGCGTGCAGCCATAACCCTGCCTGACATCTCTGCATACATTGGTTTCCTTTGCTTCTTTCCCGGAGGCAAGACCTTGAGCATATCCAGTGCCGATTTACGTATAAGGTAAACAAGCTATAGCTTAGGGCCCCCCTCTCTTGCCCCCCCTCAATTATACTGAAAGAAAGAAATACCGTCTTTTACACTCACTAAGTGTAACAGGGTACAAAGGTCTACTGTCCCAATGCACAGTGTGGACTACTATGGGGATATTGATATTATATTAAAAATGCATTGTATTAACTACCATTGCATTGTACAGGTTAGAACACCTAATTTCATATTAATAAAGCTATTATTATTAGCAGTTTGACCATATAATTATAATTATTAGAAGTTTGCACCATATATTTACACCTATTACAGTGGTGCCCCGCAAGACGAATGCCTCGCAAGACGAAAGAGTTTTCCGTTTTGGAGGTGCTTTGCAAAACAAATCTCCTATGGGCTTGCTTCGCAAGACGAAAATGTCTTGCGAGTTCCTGTGGGGTTTTCCCCTCCCCCCCTTTTCTAAGCCGCTAAGCCGCTTATCAGCTGATCCAATAAGCTGATAAGCCGCTAATAGCGCTAATAGCGCTAATCCTCTAATCCGTCAATGGGCTTGCTTCGCAAGACAAAAAAATCGCTAGACGAAGAGAATCACAGAATGGGTTCTTTTCGTCTTGCGAGGCACCACTGTATTACCGTATTTCATGTTATAGCAAGTTTCTAGAGACTAGATTATGAGTCTTTGCAAACTGTGTTTCTAAAGGAACTTTTGTTATTTCCAAATGCCAATGTGTTTGCATTATTAAGTTTGTTATGAATAAAAAAACATTTTAAGCTAGAGCTTAATAATTATTTCACTATTAATATACTTCTTCTTAACTGTATTTCATTATGAATATACTTCTTCTTGATTGTATTTCAGTTCAACAATTACTTTGATAAAATACATATTTTGTTATGTGCTAATGGCTTTAGATACCTATTAGGTCCATAAATTACCATATAGCATATATTCAACACACAAAAAAACAAACCAGTGACAAAGTGTTGTTGACAAAGGACAGCTGGACATATAAAGGGCCCCATTACCTTCAGTAGCTTAGGGCCTCATCAAACCTAAATCTGGTCCTGAGCATAGCAATGGTTTACTATTGGATAGCATTGCATTGGCTCCACCCACTTAGGCCTTCAGCCCTGCTCACCTCAACATGTGCCCACCCCCACCATGTTTGAAGTAACTTTCAGTTGGTCTGCAGCTAGAATGTGTGGTGATAATAAGACCTGGTTTTATGCTGTCTTTGCAGATCACGCAAATACTCATCGGAATTATGCAAGTTGGTCTCGGAGCTGCCTTTCACACTGTGCCTTATTATTATTATTACAGTTACATTGCAATTGAAGTACCAATCTGGGGCGGAATCTTGGTAATCCAACACACATCTTTGTGTAAAAAAAGAAAAAGAAAAGTTCCTTTGGGATTCAGCTTAGACTAAGGGAGAGATGGTGAGGTTGGGAATGTCCCCAGGTGATTGGACTGCAACTCCAATCAGCTCCTGCCTGCCTGGCTAAAGTTCAGGGGTGATTGGAGTTGTAGTTCAGCAAAATCTCTAGGGCTGAAGATCCCACAGCTCTGCAACAGCTGAAGACCATCATTGGAAGACCAGAAGGCAACACTGACCAAGGCTGAGCATCACTCAAAGATCCCACGACTGCTATTGTGTAAAGGGGGGGGGGGCTCAGAATTATGCCTCATGAATTAAGTGGAAAATAGAAGCCACTGGGGAGGGAGAAACCACACACCTGACCTGTGGGCAGAGAGTCAGTGCTGCTTAATTGAGCGTGTGTTCTGGGGTGTTAGTGGCATGTGGGTGCAATGCCAGGAGCACAGGATTGGCTCTGCACAGTGCCAATCTCCATACCACCTGACCTCACTCTCCCAGTAAGAGGCAGAGACTCCTTTGCCAGGAAATTGAGTGCAGTCCTGCCCCTTCCCACCAGGCACTACTATTGAGAAGTTCAGCTTTTTTTGGGGGGGGGGATAGACAGTTTCTCATGCTCAAGAGACATGAAGATGGCATGTATGTGGGATAGCTGGTGAAAATGTCAGAAGCTGGAGAATGGCTGAAGGGGTGTTCCTGTAATTATGGGATGGGGCTTCATTGTTCTGCATAGGCCTTTGCCCTTCCATATTGCTTGTGGAAGCTAACTGTCTGTGCAACTTTGCACACCCTTGGATCCTATTTCAGAGTGTATATGCAGTGCTGACATGGGCCTTGGAGGTGGTCATGATGGGGTGACCATTCTAGGGAGCAGGGAAGGCACAGCAACAGTGCCAGATCCAGCCTTGGAGGCTCCTTGTGCCCTGGACCTCCTCCCTCAAAGCGTCCACCAGAGAGTCTGTTGGGCAGAATTTGTATGGACAAATCCCATGATAGTTATGGAGCTGTCCAGCAGAAAGGGTATCTTTGCTTCAGTACTTTTGCATGAGAAACATCAAGTAATGCTCCATTAATATCGTTTTCTGGTTATGACCTAATGGACTGGAAGGCAAGATGTGAGAAAAATCCCTTGGAATCTTGTTCCTAGCTTCTGACTTCCTTTTCCTTCTCTTACAGTACATCATTTCAGGGTCCCTCTCTGTGGCAGCTGCCAGGAACCCCAAAATACCACTGGTAACTAATTTGCTTGTTGGGAAATTGCGATGAAAGATGGAGCGCAGAATTCATGGCGCCTGCTGCTTGCCATTTAAGGGTCCCTCCTAGAATTCCTGGTCTGAAGTTGCCTTGTCCAACTTCATGTATTTTCCAGAGGAAGTTCTGTGTATCTCTTATGGGGTTTATCATCTCAACTCAAGAACCATATTGGTCTGCAGCTACCATGTCCAAAATCATGCATCAATTCAGATATGGCTGGTTAGAATCCAATAGTTATTTAACTCTATATATAGCTTGAATTTGTGAAACTCAAGGGGTGGTGCTCTGCCTCTGTGTATTATGACATTATTGGATGTCCCCAGAAGCCCGTTCTGCACTATACATTTAAAGCTGCATCAAAGCACTTTAGACAATTATGACTTCTCTCCAAAGACACATGAGAACTGTCATTCAGGGTACTGAGAGATGTTAGGAGATCTCTATTCCCCTCACAGAATTACAGCTCCCGGGGAGGTTTATACCAGGCAGTTGCTTCAGGATTGCTCAATGAAGGCATGATATCTCATTGTTTGTCCCCACTGTTAGGTGAAAGGGATGCTGGGAATGAACGTCGTGAGTTCTGTAGCGGCCGGCATTGGAATCACTTTCCTCTGTTTTTCGCTGGATAGCTACCATTTGCGTAGGCAGGTGAGAGAGCTGCAATGAGCATCATCCGAAAAAGTATAGCGGGTGTAATAAATCCCCAATGTTCCCTTGGGTAAGTGCTGGTCTCATCATAGGGAGGGCTCTTCCAGACTCTTGCTATTTTGGGGCGGGATTCCAATTGCATCCTGGCAAATCCAGGTTGTGAGATTAAAGTGGATTTGATACGCCCTTGTGCAAGAAACACCACTCCCCTGCTGAAAACCGACCCTTTTCGGATAAGGAAAATGACTGGAAAATGCACCAGAAAGTGTGTTTAGACAACCTCGGCAGGACAGGATGGGAGGATGAACAGAGGAAGTAGAGTGGCGCTTTGACATAAATAGAGCAGTTATGGGATTACTTGAATTGCTTAAGTCTGCTGCGTTTGGCTTTGACCAGGGGTCCCCAAACTAAGGCCTGCAGGCCTGATAAGGCCTGAGGGACTTGTTTATCTGGCCTGCAGCGACCCCCATCGCCCACTGCCATTGCCTGCTCTTACCAGCGCTGCACTGCACCGCTGCCCACTTCCGGGTTGGAGGAGCACTGGAAATAGCTTGTGCACATGAGCAAGTGTTATTTGCGCATGTGCAAACGTTATTTCCGGTGCACATCTGGGTCGGAGGAGGCCCATGCACATGGGCACAAGATATTTCCGACCCAGAAGTACACCAGAAATAACGTGTGCGCATGTGTATGGGCACGTGCTCCCCTGCCCTCCGGCCCGCCGCGCAATCAGCGCTGGAGACACCAGCCCAAGGCACAGTAAGTTTGCTGACCCCTGGCTTTGACCGGGGGTCTTTTAAGCAAGGGGAGCCCTTGAACACTTCGGGGGGCAGCCAAGTTAGGCAGCTCTGCCTGGTCTCCCAGTGTCCAAGGGGCACTCGGTGTCTGTGTGCATTATTATGTTGTTTTGCATCCTCACAACAACCCAAAGAGGCATCTGGTTGTCAGCAATGGGAACAGGGGGCTGGACTATCTGGTCCACTGGTCTGATTCAAACTCTGTTCTTCTCACATACACACACATTTATAAATGGATAATATTAATCCCCTTTGCCGGGCTCTCTGCTTCATTGACAGGGCATATTGTATGGAATCACGGCTGTCTTACTGGTATTCACCGTCCTTGAGTTTTGCATCACTATCTCCACCGCTGCGTTCGGGTGCAAGACTGTTTGCCAGGACAACTACACCGAAACGGTAACACTGAAGAGAGTGGGGTTTGGTGACCAGAGTAGGCAAAGATATCCCAGGGTGGGGCCTGCTTCCTTGCTCCCCAAATAAAGTGTTTGTTGTCAAAACAGCATTTCACCTTGGGGCTAGAAGTCTCACTCTAAGTTCAATGGTCTAGAGCTCATCCCTGAATACTGATAGCAAGCAGAGTTAGTTGCTCAGGAGCTGAGCAGCACTGCAAATGCACAGCAAGACTGATTTTTCTCCTGGGGTGTTCTTTTCCTGCAGGTTGTGGTGGTTTACCAGAACGTGAACCCAGGCGACTCTGTTGCTCTTCCAGATGCTTGCAAGGATCCCAGATCTCTCTGACTTGCTGTTCCTTCATCCCATCCTCCTTGACTGCCATTTCCAATGTTATGAGTAAAAAATACTAAATGTGCACTTAGGCACCAAGGAGGTTTCTTGGCTCATCCTAGATCATCTTTGAAGAAATCTATGTCTATCATGACCCATGCAAATAAAACACTGGGGTTTTGATAAGGCAGTGTGGCCTGTTGTTTGTTAGGAAGACTGGCAACTTTTAACTTAAGAGCAACATTTTAAAAGTAGATCGGGGAAATGTAAGAAGCCAATCAATGGAAGCCCTGAAAATGAATAGGACCATTTTGAACAAAAATAATGAAAAAGATTTCCAAAAGAAACTACAATGGATGCTCAGGTTGCGAACGTGATCCATGCGGGAGGCACGTTCGCAACCTGCAGCGTTCGCAACCCGCAGCGCCATGTCTGCACATGCGCGGGTCACAATTTGGCATTTCTGCGCATGCGCAAAGCGCCGAAACCAGGAAGTAACCTGTTCCGGTATTTCCAGGTTTGGCATGGTGTACAACCAGTGGCGTAGCGTGGGGGGTGCCAGGGGTGCCGGCCGCACCGGGCGCAACATCTGGGGGGGGCACGCTCGCTGCCTCCGGAGTCGCCGAAGAGCCTCGGGCGCAGGCTGTAGCGGAGCCGCATGTCTCGCGGAACCGACGAGCTGTGCGCACGTCCGGGCTGAAGGCGCCCGGCAGGCAGCGGCTCTCAGCGCTCGCCGCGGAGGACGCGCCAGGCAGCCCCTCCTCACAGCCCCGCCTCCGCCGGTGCTGCTGCAGCTGCTGGGCCGTTGCATTTTCCTCGCCTCTCTGCCCCCCCTCCTCCTCCGGGCAAGCGGCGTTGTTTGGGCGGCAGCGCCAGCGGCAACTCGCAGGTTAGGGGGGGGCGCAAAATACTTGCCTTGCCCCGGGTTAGGGGGCGCAAAATACTTGCCTTGCCCCGGGTGCTGACAACTCACGCTACGCCGCTGTGTACAACCCGAAAATGCGCAACCTGAAGCGTCTGTAACCCGAGGTATTGTGGCATCTGAATATAGACTGCATTTTAATCAAGGCATATATTGGCTTATATCTTGATCAGGTAAATGGGCTTAGACTTTCAAAAGTTTCATGCCATGCAGAAACCAGCTGGCTAAGTACTTTGGCAGTTGTTTATCTTCCTGCTCTCCTGAACAAGGGCCTCCCTGATTTATAGCAGTAGCAGGAGACAAGTTTCTCAAAGTTGTAAAAGCTGGAATTACAGGCTGAAGACCAAGGTTACACAGACCCTACATAATTAAGAGTTTGGTAAACAGTAAAATAAAACTGTGTGCCTTAAACTTGAGCCTAAGGTCAAAAGGTCAAGAGCACATGGAAAACAAACCGGCTGGAGAAGGGGGGGGAAGTGTGAAGAGGGGAAGAGGCTTTTTTTCCTATTTTATTTTGAGGCTGTAAACTGTTCCTTCCTTGTTACTTTTAGGAAGTTTATCCTTCTAAAAAGCTATCTATGATAATGTATGAAATATCCTGGCTTAAATGTAATTATGCAAAGGATTTAACAAATGCTAGAAGAGTTGTATTTATCCTGAAATTAAGTCAGCCAGCCCAGCCCCCCTGTCAGACAAGAAGACGCCATCCGAGCAATTCTGATATATAAGTTGTCAGATATTTGTTTAGAAACCTTCAAATGAAGGAGATCTTTCAATATTGATGTGAAACTCAAGATCCTTGACATATGTTTAAGATAAAAATTTAAGATTAACCATTTGTTTTAGAAGGCAAATAGGGCAAGGAGGGCAAGAGGTGAGCTGGTAATTAAGATTCCTTGTTGAGACGCATGTAAGATATATTAATACTTATTTGTCATTTATAGATGTAACAATATATAGCTCTTTGTGTTCCATATAAGGACAGTAGGATATGAGTGTATTTTTGTGATTGGTTATACCAATCAGCCAATAGGAATTTCAACCAGGCTGATGGGACAGAGGCAGCCATAGGAGGAGCAAAGGGGGCTGGATTAAGGAAATATAAGTGCTGGCCATAATGGCAGGAGGCCAGGCCAGAGCTTGGTAACCATATACCACTGTGCCTCTTATTTATTTGTCTGACAAATAAATTATTTTTTTAATTTCTCTGTTGCTGCGTTGAATATTTCATTCCAGCTAAGCGTTAACCACAAGCAGGGTGCTACAGTATGACTTGACTGTATAGCAAATATAATGTTGCTGAACTAGGCCTTACATGAGAATAAGAAAAAGAAAAACTGCAAACAGGATGTGGGTCGACTGGACCAATAAAGACCCCCCTAATTGCACTAGATATCTTTCAGCAAGATATGAATGCAAAACAAGAAATATTACATAACGATATTATACATTACTCAAAATTTCTGGTCTTCTGTTTTCATATAGCTTAGTGTGTTTCCAGGGCTTCTGACATGCTAGAACAGAGGTGAGGAACGTCTAGTCTGTAGCCTGATGTGGCCCCCCAGGGCTTTGAAACTGGCCCTCAGGAGTTTTTCCAGGCCACTACCCTCCTCCTGCATCATGCCAGTCACCAGTCCTGCCTTGCAAGGTCTTTTTGCCTGGCTGGAATGTGTCTCTGAACTTCGATAATGCCTCTTATTTGCCTGGTGGGAGAAGTGTGTGGTCCCATCAGAACTATGCACTTAAAGCAGTATCACAGCATTTCAAACAATCATGGCTGCCCCTCAAGCACTGGTCTTCAGCTGACGGATTGGGACCCACTAGAACATCACAGTCTTATCCAAGTTGGTTTGCAACACGACCGGAGCACTACCACCATGTGAATATAGGGTAAAAGGTTAAGAATTGGGTCCCCAAGTGCAGGGTAGGGTTGCCATATATCTGGGAAATCCCAGAGGAGTCCTGAATTTGGTTCCTTTTGGGGGCGGTTTTTAAAAAATAAAACTTTAGCTAATGTCTGGGTTTGGGTGCTGTGTTGGTGGCGCAATTGGCGGTAGTGCGGGGGTTAGTCTGAACAACTTTTTGGGGTGGGCCTCCTAAGAAAAGCTCAACAAATTTGTGGTGGGGTCTGGATTTTTACCTTTTGAAATATGGGAAATCTATGTAAGGGTTAAAAGCAGGACCTGGGTCTGGGTCTGAATGCTTGGACACGGAGTGTTAAAGTGTGGACTTCTGCCTGGGATGATCAGGGCAAAACGTTACCATCATTGCCTTGTGTGGCAACCAATCGAGATCACATGACGCCTCCCATTTCCCACAGTGTATTTCTCACCGGTACCCAGGCAGTGGCGCTGTTGCATCACAGATAGATTGTAGCTGGAACAAAATTTTAAAAATTCCTTCCAGCAGCACCTTGTTGTTGTTTAGTCATTTAGTCGTGTCCGACTCTTCATGATCCCATGGACCAGAGCACGCGATTTCTGGTGTCATGCTGTGCTGGCCCGGCCCACAGAGGATCTCTGCGGGAATGATCTGTCCCATGCCCAGTAAGCCTTGCTGACCCCTGTTGTAGGTGCTTCCATTCAGACTGTCACTATTTTGGGGTGGGATTCAATCACATAATGGCAAATGGAAGGAAAATATGGTATGTATTCGGCCACAGAATTAGAGTTGATGGGGAGGTCTTGTGCAACAAAATGGTTCTCCTAAAGACTCTCTTTGCTAAGAAATAAGGATGAGTCACGGATCAGAGATGAGTGGAAGTGTTTTGAAGAGTATCTCAGAGGGTATAATAGTCACTTTAACCTACAAGCAGGAATGAACATGTGAGCAGCAGATAACATTAAATAGAGGAGGATTTGAGATGAAAATGGGTAGAATAATAGATTATGCAGCAGACAAAAGACTACCCAGAATGCCACGGAGAGATGGATTGGAAAGTCTGAGGATAAGAGATAATGATGAATATTGTTTGGTGTTTCTTTAACTTGCAAAAATGCATTATTATTATTATTATTATTATTATTATTATTATTATTATTGACAACAACAACAACAACAGACTCTCTTTGGAGAGAACAGCAGCTGACAACATAATATCTGCCACTGGCTTTGAACATGTGAGGTGTGGCTCATTATTTATCTCATGCACCTCGTCTCTGGTCTTTGCACAGCGGTTGCACATCCTGCTTAATCTTTACATGCTCTGCAATGTAAATGTTAGCACATTGGTGACTTTAAAACACACACAGAGGTCACACATCCAATTCAGCTGGAGCACAATGATTTGAATTTGCGGATGCTGGTGGGGCTGACTCAGCACCTGGAACCAGTTTTCAAAGCCAGAGTTCATAACCTGGAAGGAACTGGGTCTTTCACACCCCAACTGGTGTTGTCTGCTCTGCATGATAGGCAGAAGCTCAATAGGTGCAGCTTCCCCACCACAGGGAAAAGCAGCAATGTCGAGAGGAAAGTGGTCTGGATTTCTGCTGCTGTTGCTTGAGGCATTGGGGCACTGCCAGAAGAGTCTTTGCTTTCCACTGTGACAGTGAAGGGGGTCAAGGTACAGAAGGCATGGCTTTCATGTAAGATTAAGCCTCAACACCCTCTGTTCATCAAAGGCGCACATGCACACATGCATGCGCACACACACTCCTGCATTTCTTGACTTCATAAAGCACATTCAGCTCCAGTCACTCAGGGAACAGACAAAGGAGAGTAGCAGCGAGAGCACAGCCATTTTATTGGTACGCCATAATCAGCCATGGCTCCAAGCCTATAGGGGGCAGCAGAGGGATCTTTGCAAAGATTTGAGTACATCCTGTCTTGACACGGGTGGATGAGGAGGGGGCTCTCTTGAGCAGCAGGTGGTCTCATCTAGTGAAAAGAGACAGAAACATTTGTACTGAAAAGCAGATCCCTACTCCTGCCCGTCTTAGCAACTTGCTATTTTTTTCTTAACAGCCTCTGCCACATCTCCACCCACACATTATTAAGGGAACATTGTGACAGCTTGGAAGATTAAAGCACAAGCCTAGAATGAGCATGTCACCAGCAGAGGCAGCTTCCAGTATCCTTGTCCATAAAGAACAGGGCATGTGCGTAGGGATCTTTTAAAAAAAATGTAATACAGTGCCGGATTTATGTATAAGCTAAACAAGCTATAGCTTAGGGCCCCACTCTCTTGGGGACCCCCCAAAAAAGTAAAGGGAAAAAAACCTGGATGTACATTTCCAAAATATAAGATAAAAAAACCAATAAAATAAAATCTACACACAGCAACAGTGTTTTGTGTTGTGTAGGCTCCTATGATGTAAGTAATGGGCCCCGCCTGCTAGCCTGCTCCCTAAAATGTCACTGGTTTTCTCATTTCTATATATAGGGTGCCTACATTCTGCTATTTATAATTATTAGTAGTTTGCATCATATATTTACACCTATTATTGTTTCATGTTATAGCAAGTTTCTAGAGACTAGATTATGAGTCTTTGTAAACTGAGTTTCTAAAGGAACTTTTGTTATTGCCAAATGCCAGTGTGTTTGCATTATTAAGTTTGTTATGAATAAAAAAATCATTTTAAGTTAGAGCATAATAATTATTTCACTGTTAACATACTTCTTAATTGTATTTCACTATTACAATGCTTCTTCTTAATTGTATTTCAGTTCAACAATTACTTTGATAAATTTTGTTATGTGCAAATGGCTTTAGATACCTATTAGGTCCACAAATTACCATATAGCATATATTCAACAACAACAAAAAACAGCGACAATTTGTTGACAAAGGACAACTGGACATATAAAGGGCCCCATTACCTTCAGTAGCTTAGGGTCTCATCAAACCTGAATCTGGCCCTGATGTAATATAAGTATTATTAAAACAATCCAAACAGAAACCACCCCTCTCAAAGGACAGGGGTCTGCTGGCACTTACTCCAAGCATTTGCTCTTCTCCGTTGTGTCTCCAATCACAATCTCATCCACTTGGAACACCCATCGCCCTGTAAACTGCACGTTGGTGGTTTGTGTGATATTGAGGACACTGGGGGTGCGTGATGCTGGGATGTTGTAAAAGTTTTTCTTGTCTCCACTGTCAAATCCAGCCTAGGGAGTGAAGAAAGGAGAAAAGCAATGTAGTGTCCAGCCCCAAAGCATAGGAAACATTCTCCTCAGTCTAGATCCCTTTCTGCATATTCATGTATGTGTGGAAATGTTTGGTTGACTTTAACTCCTAGTAAATTCACAAAAATGTATAAAACATGGACTTTAACTGCTAGTAAATTCGCAAAAATGTATAAAACATTGCTGGAAATGTAAGGAAAAAGAAAGCACCTTTTATCATATGTGGTGGATTTGTAAGGTAGCAAAAGGATTTTGGGAAATGGTATATAATGAGTTGGAAAAAAATATTTAAAATAACCTTTGTTAAAAAAGCCTGAAGCCTTCCTTTTAGGAATTCTAGGTGCTGAAAGCCCAAAGGAGCAGAAAAGGCTATTTATGTATGTGGCCATGGCTGTGAGGATGTTACTGGCCCAGAGATGGAAAGAAGATAAAGATCCTACCAGAGAAGAATGGTAGATGAAGTTAATGGACTATGCTGAAATGGCTAAAATGACTGGAAGAGTCAGAAATCAGGAAGACGAAAAATTCAATAAGAAATTGGGAAAATTTATAACTTATCTTAAAGACCATTGTAAACAGTTAAAGTCGTTAGTAGGATTGGAATATCACTTGTAGTTTAAGGTTGAATGCTGCACATAATGGAGAGGTAAAAGTTTTGGATTATCATAAAAGATGTGGGAGGAAAGGATTAATAATAGGACCCACCAAGGGGAGGAAGGAGGAAAGTACAAGAGATTCCTTGGAATCTTGTTTTTATGATTGATGTTTGATATATTTTTGTAAAATTTTAAGTTGAAAAACCAAATGTATATATATATCTTAAAATGTTGGGTTTACCCCCTGCCGTTGCCTTTTCCCCGCCTCATGGCTCAGACGTACTACCCGTATGCATAAGAATGTAAGGTTAGTGGCTCATCAAGTCCAGCAAAATGTTATCACACTGGCCAACCAGATGTCAAGAAGTGGAGGTAGAAAATAGCCATCAGGCTCAGGAGAGTTGCTGATGGCTTTGCTCTCCATCAGAGGCCAACTTGTGAAGGAGATTTGGAGGGGGCCGATGACGCATGCATGTGATGTCAGGATGTTGGGAAGAGCTAGGAGGTGGAGCCAAATGTGGCAGCAGTGCAGCCTCATTGGCCAGTGGCTCCTCCTCTCTGGTGCTCAGCCTCCTCCTCCTCTTCTGACTGCTGCCATTGGCTGGGGGCTGCTTCCCCCCTCCTTCTCCTCCTCCTCCTCTGCAGCAGGAGGAGAAGAGTCCCAACCAAAGAGGAGTGGCAGATATTAAATTAATGTATTATGCTGAAATGACAAAATTTACTGGAAGAATAGGAAACCACGGAGAAACAACTTTTAATAAAGAATGGGGAAGATTCATGGACTATCTGATAAACAACTAAGCTCATTAGCAGGATTAATCTAAAACAACTGTTAAATAATAATAATATATAATAATAATTTATTATTTATACCCCGCCCATCTGGCTGGGTTTCTCCAGCCACTCTAGACAGCTTCTAACAGAATATTAAAATACAATAATCTATTAAACATTAAAAGCTTCCCTAAACGGGGCTACCTTCACATGTCTTTAAAAAGTCTGAGGGCGTTCCACAGGGCGGGTGCCACTACCGAGAAGGCCCTCTGCCTGGCTCCCTGTAACTTGGCTTCTCATAGCGAGGGAACTACCAGAAGGCCCTTGGCACTGGACCTCAGTGTCCGGGCAGAACAATGGGGGTGGATATATTTGTTAAGGAAAACACAGGGAGTAACTAATAAATAGAATTAATTGGGAGGCGCAGTAATGAAAATTAAAGCATAAGAAACCACAGAAGGAGTGGGGAGGGAAGTCAAACAATGTGTTTTTTATTGGAAAACTTATTTAATTTGTATGATTGTTAACAATTTCAGAAATTGAAAAATAAAATTTATTTTAAAAAAGGAGAAGGAGGAGGAGACACGACTGGCCTCCCTCGCCCCCTGAATTTTTTTTAACAATTATTGGGAGGTCCTCAAAAGAGTGAGGATTAGACACTCTTTGAAAGCCATCAAAGCTGGTGGCCATCACTGCCTCAAACAGGGATAGAGAATCTGGAATGTCATGTTGAGCAGCTTGGAAGAAGTTACAGATAGGTAGCCGTGTTGGTCTGCCATAGTCAAAATAAAAAAATTCCTTCTAGTAGCACCTTAAAGACCAACTAAGTTAGTTCTTGGTATGAGCTTTCGTGTGCATGCACACGAAAGCTCATACCAAGAACTAACTTAGTTGGTCTTTAAGGTGCTACTAGAAGGATTTTTTTTATTTTAGCTTGGAAGAAGGGCAGGACATATCTGTAAATAAGAACCACCCAGGCTCCAGATCAGGGCAAATATCTGTGTGACGGCGGAATAACTGCAGCAGAATCTTCAAGAGTGGGTTTTTAGGTTTGTTTGTTTTTGCACTGGCAACTGAAAGCTGATTTAGCCATAGCCAGATGTGATTGTGTGGTTGCTGTGAAATAGCCCTAAAGCACGTTATAGCCACAGGAATACGGAACTAGCTGCAGAATTCGGTTACTGAGAATTTCAGCTTTCATTTAGAAAACATAGAAACACCACAAGCAAACCCTCAACTTCCCTTATTGTTGGATGCCTGCTTCCTGAAATTATTCAAGCAAAGCTTTGCACATTTCAGAAGCTAGAAGCATTAATGAATCAGATTTCCAGCGATCAGAGGTCAGAAATGCCATGCCCTTGTTCCTTGTTCCTCCTTCGAGTTGCAGAAGCAGAATAAATGAAAAAGCAAAACCTTCAGAATAAATTCATGGATAAGATAAAGGTAAAGGGACCCCTGACCATTAGGTCCAGTTGTGACCGACTCTGGGGTTGCAGCACTCATCTCGCTTTATTGGCCAAGGGAGCCGGTGTACAGCTTCCGGGTCATGTGGCCAGCATGACTAAGCTGCTTCTGGAGATCCAGAGCAGTGCATGGAAACGCCATTTACCTTCCTGCTGGAGTGGTACCTATTTATCAACTTACACTTTGACGTGCTTTCAAACTGCTAGGTTGGCAGGAGCAGGGACCGAGCAACCGGAGCTCACCCTGTTGCAAGGATTTGAACTGCCGACCTTGTGATCGGCAAGTCCTAGGCTCCATGGTTTAACTCACAACGCCACCCGTGTCCCATTCATTGATAAGAGGAGCATGCAATTTCCCTCATTCTGCGTAATTAAATTTGGGTTGTGGAATCCAAGTTCATTGTCACCGCATTTGGTGTGCAAAATAGTTATTGGACTTAGCACAGGAAAAGTAAAGCCCTGGCAGTAGAGACCCCTCCCTGCCCAAAAAAACCCATCACAATGAAAATCCAGGACCCGCCCCCCAGATATCAGCAGTTAGTGCTGGGCCAAACTTTGCCATAACTGCTGATATAACTGGAACAAAAATACAATAACACCCCCAATTTCTTTCCAGTTAGTGAGTTAATGGGCTGACATTCAGATAGTATTTTAAGACAGCCTTCCTTAACCTGGTGCCCTCCAGCTGCTTTTGGATCGCAACTCCCATCAACCCCAGGCCACATGGCCAGTGATCAGGGATGATGGGAGCTGCAGTCTAGTGGCATGCGGAGGACACCAAGTTGGCGGAAAGCTGCTGTAGGTTATGCATTGCACCTTACAGTACAATTTCAACTTTCATGAAATCACTCTGGATGGAAATATTGATCTGTTGGACTGTTCACATGGCAGTTTAACTCTGTACATGGATAGCCTGCTGTTTCTGATTTCAGCAAGGCAGCTTATACCCATCATCTGCAGGTGGTTTCTCCCATCTGATCGCTTACAAAGCCAGGCCTGCTTAAGAGCAGAATCGGCTCAGATGCATACGAAGCATATCTGGATATCATGGCGAAGCATCCTTTGCAGAGAGTTGGGTCCCTTCCAACTCTACAATTCTATGATTCTAAAGTTAAACGCTAAGGGCTTAGCCACACCTCCGTTTACTCCACTTCTGAATTGGAACAAATGGCAGGTTTCCCATGGATTGGTGTTTGTTCTGATTTAGTGCTAAATACAGGGGGGGGGGGGTTGGGGGGAGGGGAAGCTTTGGGGCAAAGGCACTACCACTTGGACGCATGCCTAGAAAATGTGAGATAAGCAGAAAACAGCTCAGACCCATGCTTCCTAGGCATGGGAGAAGCAGGAATGCGGATGAGCTCTTAATCTGTCTATTAAGAAAAAGTGGGGGGGGGACTGTCCCCCCCATTAATACTTAAGGGTTGTATCCAAGTCAAAGTCACTTGGCTGTATACTTGTTCCCCTGGCAAAATATTCTGCAGCAGTGGGAAGTTGTTGCACAAGAGAACACAGAAGCAAGTTGCTGGTAGTTTTATTGAGCAACAAGTTCTCACTAACGCAACTGTTTCACTGGAGTTCTCCCTTGTGTTGCGGAGTCCTCCATTGCACAGAATGAAAACTTGCCCACCTGCTTGTGGAGACAGAGAACATTGGACACAACCCATAATGAGTATCCCAAACACCTTTTCTCACAAAACAAATGCGGTTTTGTTTTGTTTTAATCTCAATTTAAAACATATACAGTGGTACCTCGGGCTACAGACGTTTCAGGTTACAGACTCCGCTAACCCAGAAATAGCACCTCGGGTTAAGAACTTTGCTTCAGGATGAGAAGAGAAATTGTGTAGCGGCAGCAGGAGCCCCCATTAGCTAAAGTGGTGCTTCAGGTTAAAAACAGTTTCAGGTTAAGAACGGACCTCCGGAACCAATTAAGTTCTTAACCCGAGGTACCACTGTATTTTGATACTTTTGGTTTTGGCCAAAAGCTCTGGAGAAACATGAAACCCAAAGGATGTTCTGACCCACATGTTGGTCTGGGAGGTCAGAGACCAGGTCAGTTTCATATCGGAATCTGCAAAGGTCAGATTCCCTCAGTGTTCCTATTCAGATCAATTACCTGTGCAGGGGTTCCCCCAAGGCCTGTCCTGGGATGCCCACCACTTGCTATCCCGGTTGTCCACTGGATGTCGGCATAATTCAAAATGATGAAAGCGATTTCGTTATTGGTGGTCAAGACAGCCTGGAAAGTGTTGGTCTGCAGCAGAAAGAAAAGAGACATGGGACTGTGGAGCTACGGACAGCACAAAGAGATGCAGCGCTGTCTCTGGGGCACACAAAGTAGGAGGGCTACATGGGGAAGTCTTCTTCATCAAGAGTGATGGGGAAATCATCTACCGGTAGATTAGGGACAGAGGAACCTGCGGTTTTCCAGATGTTGCCGCCCCATTGACCACACTGGTTGTAGATGATGGTGGCTGGAGTCCAACAACAGGTTCCCCATCCGTTCCTCTTGTTACCACATTTTCACATTGCATATTAAGGGTTAGGGCAGGGAAGGAACCTCAGACCCGGGGACTGAACGTTACAAACCTCTGACTTTTGTGTGGCTGTGTCATGGACTGGCTGGATGCAGAGGAATGGTGGGAGGCACCAGATGGGAAACCCCCCAGGCGAAAAGGGTCAGAGGGATGGTGGTGGGACAATGCTGAGTGGTCAGGGAGAGTAGAGGCATTTTTGGCAAGTGTTGCCCTTGTAAGTTTCATCTGCTGAAAGTCCCTTTTCTGCGCCACTCAGGGCGCTATCATCTCCTGCAGCTGGCTACTATAGGTCAGGGAGAGGCCTACCTTTTTTGAAGCACTTCCAAAGTAGGCGACACGGTCCCAGGTAGCAACCAAGGCCCAGACAGCCGTGAAAGACATCTCTGGGAAGTACTGGTTGATGTCTGCGGTACAGCGGCTAAGCACTGCAGAGTCCTGAGTCTGTCTCCAGAGGACATCCCCGCCTCTAGTATTGTCAACATCCCCCCAATAGGGGGCGACAAAGGGTGACCCTAAATCCAGCGGGAAAGGGTCGGGTGTGTACTGTGAGACATTCACACCAAAGGAGACCACCCCGTTGTTGTTGACCTGAAGAAAGGAGAGAGATGCAGGTGTGAATGACAGCAGGTAGGTAGACAGAGAGATATAGGGTTGGCGTAATAGGAGCCAACTCCTAGAAGCTGAGGTCCCTTCAGCCCCCCATTAAAATATTTGAGGGGCTTAGGTAAAGGTAAAGGTACCCCTGCCAGTGTGGGCCAGTCATGTCCGACTCTAGGGTTGTACGCCCATCTCACTTAAGAGGCCGAGGGCCAGCGCTGTCCGGAGACACTTCCAGGTCATGTGGCCAGCGTGACGAAGCTGCTCTGGTGAGCCAGCACCAGCGCAGCACACGGAAACACCGTTTACCTTCCCGCTATAAAGCGGTACCTATTTATCTACTTGCACTTAGGGGTGCTTTCGAACTGCTAGGTGGGCAGGAGTTGGGACCGAAAGACGGGAGCTCACCCCGCCGCGGGGATTCGAACCGCCGACCATACGATCGGCAAGTCCTGGGCACTGAGGTTTTACCCACAGCGCCACCCGTGTCCCCCAAAGTTGATGGACATTGCCATTCAAATGGTGTGTGTGTGTATGTGACATCATGTGATTTATCATGCAGGATGGGGCTTACTCCCCCCCCCCAAATATTTTATTCAAGTTGGCACCCCTTGTTGGTGTGATTGAACACCTGCCAACACTGACCTCAGAAATGAGGAGAATCAGTAGGTGGCAACAGTGATGGTGAGGAGGTAGAACCTTGCCGAAAGTTCCTTGAAACCTGGAACCATCAATGGATGGATGCACAGATGGACAACTAGATTAGATAGCAAGACTGAAGATGGGCCAGTACAAGGCAGCCTGCTAGATCTCAATGACAGGTGAGCAGAGTTCTGTACCACCTGCCCTTCTAGTCAAGAAACATGTAGACTGGGGCTTTGGCCAGGCATTACGTACGTAGAGTGAGCTGTACTTTTTGCCATAGAAGCTGAAGGGCACTGCAGTGATGATCTTTGTAGATGTCCCATCATCTGACTTGGGGTTCTTTGTGTCACCCTGTGCAGTCCCATAAGGGTACATCAATGATTCTAGAGGAGAAGGGAGCATCTTGTTAGAGCCCAAGCCAGCAACTCATTTTACAGAAGGCCCCTTGGGGAGGAGGGAGGGCTATGTGTTTGGCCAGCCTCTGCTCCCTCTATCTGGGTCTGAGGCTGCATAAAGCGCACAAACATCTCCCAAAGGATCTTGGGAACTATGGTTTGTTAAGGGTGCTGGGAACTAGCCCTGCAAGGGAGTGAACTGCTGTTCCCAGGATTCTTGGGGGGAAACCATGTGCTTTAACATACGGCATGTATACAACCTGAATGTGCCCTTTATACATCTCCCCCAGGATCAGGAAGCCTGCAAAATTCTCCTTCAAACCTTCCCACTGAACATGGGAATTGGGGGTGGAATTGGTGGGGGTGGAGGTCTTAAGGTGCCTGGAATCCTCCACCACACATTCTTGCAATGTTTGGTGGAGTAATGCCTGAATGTTTTATAAGTGCACTGCCGTTCATTTGTTCAAGGCAATTCCTCAGCCCAAATTCAGGCTCACGAGTCAAGTGGATCTTACCATTGGAGGCATCGGCTGGAGAGGTCAGGGTTAAACCTAAAGAGCAGCAAGAGAGAAACCATCAGATCTGTTTTATGTTTACAGGCATACACAGGGACAGAAAAGAGTTTTTTATGCAGATTCCAGAAGTGTTCCATTGAGTTTCAAATCGAGATTTGATCTAGGGTGTCTTAGTTGACCACAAACTAAGTCAACAGGGTGATGCGGCAGCAAGAGAGAGAGAGAGAGAGAGAGAGAGAGCCCCAATGCTATCTAGATTGTACTGTGCGTCTGCTGGTGCATTTCCACCACCCTGACCTTTCTGCCTCCCTGTTCCTCCTCTTCCTCTCTCTGCTGGTAAACAGTAGCAATAAGATTGATGCCCCCACTACTGAATATGCTATCTCATCCAAAGCTTGCCAGAAGACAACGCAGCCATCTAGCCACACGTATACCTTGTAACAAATCAGTGAAGCCCAAGCTACCATGGCTGGCAAGAGAACATTTTCAGTGTACTTCGCAACTGTGGGACATATGATTCAGATACCTAAAACATTGCCTCACCCCTTATATACCCAAATTGGCCTCTGTACTTTGCAGGAGAGGGCCTTTGCAAATATTATCTGGCCAGGAAGCCCATTCCATAATAGTTAGGAATTGGTCTTTAGTGCAGTTTCACCTACCTATTGGAACTCCCATCAGATACTGTTGTTAATTATCTTTTCGACCCTTTCCCAGCCAGCAAGATTTTTCAATGGCTATTTCTACCCTGTCTTAATTTTGTGGTAAGAATGTACCTGTACATTCTTACCACGGTTTTGAAATAGTGTTTATATATATATATATATTATTGATGATTTTTTGTGGTTAAACCTTTTGGGGATGTTGTATTGGAAGGGATAGCTCAGTCCGTACAGCATGAGACTGTTAATCTCGGGATTGTAAATCTGAGCCCCACATTGGGCAAAAAGAGTCCTGCGTTGCAGGGAGCTGGTGACCCTCGCAGTCCCTTCCAATGGTTCAATTCTATGATTTTATAAAATGAAACGATAAGAAGAGCCCCATCCTTCACAGGGTTTGAAGAAGACCTACCTTTATCAAATGATTTGATCTGAGACACAAAACTAGATGGGCTCGTCAGCAGGATCACGCCAGAGTGCCGAAAGTCCAGCACCTTGGATCAATCCTGCTGATGAGCACAACATGCCTTTCCATCTGGCACTGGTGCTCTGGGGTCATGGAGAAAGTCAGCAGTCAGGAAGGCTGACAGACATTGAGAAGGCCCAGCCCCTTGCCCAGAGATTTTAAGGAGGCTAAAGACACCTTGGACCCCTGCGGGTGGGGCAAGTAAAGAGGCAGATAGGAAAGAACAACCAGGAGACTTGAAATGTGTTCCCAATAGTTCCATGAAAAGCAGGGTTTGTATTCAAGTCCTTTTAAGTCTGGCTCCAATTGCAAGGCCAACTTGGGATTGGTTCCACACTCGGGAGCTTCTGATCAGAGCTCTGGAGTGGAGATGATCCCTGCCAGCTTCTAGACCCACTGGGTGGTTGCAGTGGCGTAGCGTGGGTTGTCAGCACCCGTGGCAAGGCAAGTAATTTGCGCCCCCTAACCCGTGGATTTGTGCCCCCTAACCCTAACCCCCAGATGTTGTGCCCGGTGCGGCCGGCCCCCCCCTGCACCCCCCACGCTACGCCACTGGGTGGTTGAGCCCCACTGGGATCAACTGCTCCACCACACTGCAAAGGAAGAAATGTCTCACTGGACATTTTGGTGACCTTAGGTGTCTGTCATGCATTCCACCTGTCAAAGTGTCCCACCAGGAGCGGGGGAGCTAAGAAATTGGCCCACCGGGCTGAAAAAGTCCCTCACAACTTGGTTTCTGTACTCCTGATTTTGTACAATATCCCCACCCCTCCCCCAGCCACTTCCACAATTGCTGCATTTCCTTTTTGTAAAATTGTTCTTCTAAAAATACATTGATAGTTATAAGTCACCTTGTCTATTTTTAACTGAAAAGTACGGCAGAAACGTTGAATGAAACAACAAACTTTTAAAACTCCTCCATGCATTGTGAAGGTAGCTGTAGTAGACTCCTGCCAGGTCAAGTCAACCCAAAATTGAACCTACTTTTACAATAAGTTAAGATGAGGTTTGATCTGCCATTCACGGAGAAAACAGCCCAAAGCAAAGAGCTGGCTTCTGAGTCTCCTACTTACCCACCGCCAGCAGAAGGAAAACAGATATAGTTTCCATCCTGGCTGCTTCTTTGCCCTGGAACTGCAGTGTCTTAAGCGTATTTCAGGTGCCTTCTATGCCTCCTCCAGCCAAGAAAGGATGTGTGGGGTGGATCTACACCTGATATTTATCTTGACCCTGCCTTCCACACCTAGCTTGACAAAAAGAGAACAAACAGTTCTCATAAGGAAAGGGGACCTTAATCAAATAGCAGGCCGTTTCAACAGTCTAATCCCATTGAATTTCTTTGCACAACTTGTTTTTTGGTGAGAAATGGGCCAACACCACAAAAGGCACAATAGTCTCCTGGGTGGAGTCGGAATGGGGGGTGGGGGTGGGATACGTCCACAATTGTGTGCATAGGCAAACAAACCTAGCACCAATAATGTTCTAGGTGCTGCTCAGTGTGGCAAAATGATGCAGAGCAATTGAGCATCCAGTTTATTTTTGATGGGCAGAATAATGATGGGTGATGAGGTAGTGTTTGGAACAGGGATGCCACACAGACTTACATCCCACCCCAGCTAAGTTTGGAGGCTCAACATATGGGTTATTTGAATGTGTTTTCTCAATTCTCTGACTTCCTCTACACTAATCTGCCCTAAACCACAGGTTTAGCGGGTGGTGCTGTGGTCCAAACCACTGAGCCTCTTGGGCTTGCTGAACACAAGGTCAGCGATTCAAATCCCCATGACAGGGTGAGCTCCTGCTGCTCCGTCCCAGTGCCTGCCAACCTAGCAGTTCGAAAGCACGCCAGTGCAAGTAGATAAATAGGTTCAGCTGTGGCGGGAAGGTAAACGGTGTTTCTGTGTGTTCTGATTTCCGTCACTGTTCCATTGTGCCAGACGCAGTTTAGTCATGCTGGCCTCATGACCCAGAAATCTGTCTGTGGACAAACACCGGCTTCCTCGGCCTGAAAGCGAGATGAGCACCACAGCCCCATAGTTGCCTTTGACTGGACTTAACTGTCCAGGGGTCCTTTACCTTTTTTTACCTAAACCATAGTGAAACCATACTCTCAAACATTTCTCCGATGAAGATAGGGATATCCTATTCCACACCAGGAAGCTTCTCCTGAGTTTGATCTCACTGCACACATACATGTCATATAAATGTCACCTTGAGCCAATGACAACACTCCACGTGTTTCCTAAAAGATTGCTGGCCGCTGAAGCATTGCAATTAGAGAATTTAAAGTGGATTGGTGACGTTTTCCTTCAAAATGATTGGAAGGGCTTTCTGTGCCAGCTTCACTATTTCCTTCATTCATTGCAAGTACCGTATTTTTCGCCCTATAAGGCACACTTTTTCCCCTCCAAAAATGAAGGGGAAATGTGGGTGCGTCTTATGGGGCGAATGCAGGCTTTCGCTGAAGCCTGGAGAGTGAGGGGGGTCGGTACGCACCGACCCCTCTCGCTCTCCAGGCTTCAGGAAGCTATCCGCTAGCTGTGGGAGACCCAGCTCTCCCAGGGCTAGCGGAGAGCTTGCCTGCACCCAGAAGCTTGGGGCGCGCTGAGCTCCGCACGCCCCAAGCTTCGGGATTAGCGCAGCTGTCCGCAAGCCCTGGGAGAGCCGCGCGGCTCTCCCAGGGCTAGCGGACTGCTTGCCGGCACCCAGAAGCTTGGGGCGCGCTGAGCTCCGCACGCCCCAAGCTTCAGGATTAGCGCAACTGTCCGCTAGCCCTGGGAGAGGCGCCCGGCTCTCCCACGCTAGCGGAGACCTTGCCGGCACCCAGAAGCTTGGGGTGTGCTGAGCTCCGCACGCCCCAAGCTTCGGGATTAGCGCAGCGCACCTGGGGGGGGGGGAAAAATAAATTTTTTTCCCTTTATTTCCCCCCAAAAAAACTAAGTGCGTCTTATGGGCCGGTGCGTCTTATGGGGCGAAAAATACGGTATTTTATTTTCAGTAAAATCAGGACTCCAATTTGCACCTCCACATACCACTTTTAATTGTTCTCCAAAACATGGAGGGGAGGAAAAAGGAAAAAAAAAACAGACATTCCGGGATGAAATCAGAAACCAGGACAACTTCTGTAATTCTGGGACTGTCCCTGGAGAATAGGGACACTTGGAAGGGTATTGGTGAAACGTGAAAGCCACGGTACCTCATTCACATGCCAGAACATCTCCCAAATACTGGAGCAAAAGCAGATGACAACATCACTCCTGCTTGGAAAAAAGTCACGGACCTTTTTTCTTCTGCTCCTGTAGCACTGCAATGGAGTCAACACCCAAATGCAAAATGACCCTAAATTTACTAAAACAAAACAAAACCAAAAACCAAAAAAACCCCCATGCAAATTTGTGAAACAGCTAGCAGGTTTGGTAATGCAAAGAGTTTTATCTTTATTTATCATCAGCCTAGATCTTTACATTTGAGGATCCTGTCTAGTCGTTTCTATCATCTGGATCTGTTTGCCAGGAAAGCAAATTTGCCTGCTTTCTTTTCAAAAGAAAGAAAAATGAAGCTTGTTTGATCATGTCATCGCATGTGCTGACACATTCTTAGTCATCAGTGAAGTTTTTGTCCTCATGTCTCACCTGACACCTGGACTTCAATCCCCAGCTTGTTCTTCGGTTAGCCCTTAATGCAAATCCAATTGAACACCATGAAAATCAGTGGACCTTATCTCAGCTGAGCCTCAAAACCTTTATGCTAATATTAACCAACATTTCCCTAATTCTTGCAGGGTGATAGATGTGCCTTTATCCCCCAAATGCCATGATGTCTCCTTGCCCGAGTCATAGGAGGTTTTGCATGCAGAGAGTCCAGTAAATGACATCACCAGGTTAGGCTGAGGAAGGTTCCTGTCAAAAACCCCACAGAGCTGCTACCAGTTGTGATGGAAAAGTTTGTTTTTGCTGGGCAGGTTGGTTCACCAAGTGTTTTTGAAATATACAGTGGTACCTTGGGTTACATACGCTTCAGGTTACAGACTCCGCTAACCCAGAAATAGTGCTTCAGGTTAAGAACTTTGCTTCAGGATGAGAACACAAATCGTGCTCCGGCAGCACGGCGGCAGCAGGAGGCCCCATTAGCTAAAGTGGTGCTTCAGGTTAAGAACAGTTTCAGGTTACTTATGGACCTCCGGAACGAATTAAGTACTTAACCTGAGGTACCACTGTACTCGGAGTCGAGAGTGGATTTCATGCTCTTTATTCAGCTCATAGTGGTGAGGAGGAATGAATGTTCCCCCAAAATATCTGCTTTATATACATTATTTACACAATGGGCTGCACGTGATTGGCTAATTCTGGGATTCTCCTGTAGGCCAATCAGGTTGTGGATTCACTTCCCCCTGGAGCTGGACTGGGTGGCTCCTGTGGACCAATCATACAGCTGCATTGTTCTAGGACCAATCAGACTGCTGCATTCTGAATCCTATTGTTCTAGGACCAATCAGACGGCTTCATTTTGGATCCTATTTTTCTAGGACCAATCAGATTGCTGCATTTTGGATCCTATTCAACTCAGTACATAACACCTTTCTTTTTCTTTTTCCTTGCCAGCAAATCGTTAACAAATGGCAGCATATGATTGAGCGGGGTTCCAGGAGGGGGAGTTGAAAAGGAGAGGATTTTGAGAGACAGTTTTGTAGGTTGGGAGATACATAGAGTTGGTTCTGGGTAGAAGCATCCACTCTGAGGAATATATCACAAGCTAGAGAAAGGAGCCTCTGAGCTTAGTGTGAAGGACAGTGTGTGGTGTCCTATTAGGGTAATTAGGCCAGGAATTAACTGGGAGGCTGAGCATGAGCCAGGAGAAGTAGAAGCTGGAAAGATACAATCTACTTAGGTCTCATTCCAGTCAAGAGGGGAGAGATTCTTCTACAAAAAGAGAAGACTCCCAAACCAGTGATCCCTTGGGTCTCTTACTTGGAGTACCTCAGGAGTAGGTTTGTCTAAGGGGTGTGTAACTGACAGGAAGTAACACCTTGTTTAAGAACCAAAGTATTAAGTGGCAACAGCTGTGCAACAACCGAGAAAGCGCTGAAGTGAAATAACATTATAATCTGAAGTATCCTATGTTTTGCCCACTTGTGTCATAAACTTCCTTTGTTAAATAAAATATTTATTGTTTATTTGATCACATCCTGCCTGAGACTCCAAATTGTTAAGTTTCCTCTCACACAAGTCCCCCACAAGATAATCTGGGGTACCTTGTGGGAATTCGTGGAATTGGTGTTCTGTGAGGTGGGTGCACTATATTTAAGTGAGGGGGGGCCCCAAGGGTGCCAGGGGAGAAAGTGCCATTGCACCAGTCAGTAGTAAAACCTGTAATTTCTCCACGGACCACTTGAAAATTGCAGAGTGCCTTGACAAACCTGCGTGTTGCAGCAATTGTGGCACACTCTGCTTGATGCTGTATGATCTTTAATGGTGTTTCTCTTTCTTCTTTTATTTCTTATGCTGCATTTTACTGTATTTGCAATTTGAAAACCACATCCTTCAAATTGTAGGTGTACTTCATAGACATGCTTGCACCATATGCACCACTATATATCAGGAACTGGGAAGGATGAATAGGTCCATTTTACAGAATCATAGAATTGTAGAGTTGGAAGGGATACCAAGGTTCATCTAGACCAACCCTCTGCAATGCAGGAACCTAAAATGAATCATTCACGACAGGTGGCCATCTAACCTCTGCTTAAAAACCTCCAAGGAAGCAGAGTCCACAACATCCCAAGGGAAATGGTTCCACTGCCAAACAGCTTCTTGTAACTTGAAGCCACTGGTTCAAGTCCTACCCTCCAGAGAAGGAGAAAACAAGCTTGTTCCCTCTTCCATGTGACAGTCTTTGAGATATTTGAAGATGGCTATCATATCTCCTCTCAGTCTCCTCTTTTCCAGGCTAAACATACCCAGCTCCTTCAAGTGCTCCTCATAAGGCTTGGTTTCCAGACCCCTGGTCATCTTGGTTGCCCTCTTCTGCACATGTTCCAGCTTGTCAACAGCCTTCTTAAATTGTGGTGCCCAGAACTGGACACAGTATTCCAGGTGTGGTCTGACTAAGGCAGAATAGAGTGGTACTATTACTTCCCTTGATCTGGACACTATACTTCTGTTGATGCAGCCTAGAATAGCATTAGCTTGTTTTGCTGCTTCATCACACTGTTGACTCATGTGAAGCTTGTGGTCCACTAAGACCCCTAGATCCTTTCACATGAACTGCCAGTAAGCCAGGTGTCCCCTCCTCTTATATTTGTGCAGTAGAGTTCCAGAAAAGTTGATCTTATAGGTCCTGTTTTGAGCAAAATCTCAAAATTGTCCCTATCTATAACCAGTGAAGGGACGCGGGTGGCACTGTGGGTTAAACCACAGAGCCTAGGACTTGCCGATCAGAAGGTCAGCGGTTCGAATCCCCACGACGGGATGAGCTCCCGTTGCTTGGTCCCTGCTCCTGCCAACCTAGCAGTTTGAAAGCACGTCAAAGTGCAAGTAGATAAATAGTTACCGCTCCGGCAGGAAGGTAAACGGCATTTCCGTGTGCTGCTCTGATTTGCCAGAAGCGGCTTAGTCATGCTGGCCACATGACCTGGAAGCTGTACGCCGGCTCCCTCGGCCAATAAAGCGAGATGAACACTGCAACCCCAGAGTTGGTTATGACTGGACTTAATGGTCAGGGGTCCCTTTACCCTTTACCTTTATAACCAGTGAAGGGGAAGGAATTTGTTTCAGTTTGCATTCAAAGGTGCATCTACCAGATTTCAATTTTTATATACCTTATGGCACTATTCCAGCAAGTCTCTCCTCTCTCCCGGCTGCTCCAAATCCATTTTTTTTCATGTACTAAGGGACTTCGGGCCTACAGGAATGTTAACAAAACAGACAAAATAAAAGTGAAAAGAAGCACAAATCAGAAGAATTCTGCAGAAAGGCCAACTGCCTTTGGACTGCAGAACCACAGGGAGACACACTCTGCCCTCTGCAAGTGACCAGGGCAGCAGGGGCCACTGGAGACCCAGGAGTACAGCTGCAAATAAAACATTTTAAATGTGTTTGTAAAGTGCATTATACAAATGTGACACTAGATGGCGATGGTGAGCTATTGCAAATTCAATATACAGTGGCACCTCGGGTTACATACTTAATTCGTTCCGGAGGTCCGTTCTTAATCTGAAACTGTTCTTAACCTGAAGCACCACTTTAGCTAATGGGGCGCCTTCTGCCGCCGCGCTGCCGGAGCAAGATTTCTGTTCTAATCCTGAAGCAAAGTTCTTAACCCGAGGTAATATTTCTGGGTTAGCGGTGTCTGTAACCTGAAGCGTATGTAACCTGAAGCGTATGTAATCCGAGGTACCACTGTATTTTTCAAAACTTTTTTTAAAAAAACCATTTTCGCAATGTTTTTTATATGTGACTAGATTCCACCTGGGAGTCAGTTATAGGAGTCAACTTCAAGGGACTCAGTCCTTTTTGACCCAAATTGACTGTGCCACCCCCCCCCCGCAGCCTTCTCCTCTGCCAGTGCTGCATGGGAGCGCAGGTAAGACTCCCGATCAGCCATCCACCTCCCTCTCTCTTGGGGTGCCCCCACTCGTCTCCTCCCCTCTAGTGGCCTTGGCCTGGATCTGAAACCCTGCAAGCCTCACACCAAGGAGGGGACTTGGCTGCCGCCACCTGCTGGCATCTGGGCAGGAAGAGGAGGGTCAGTGTTGGGCTGGGCTTGCCATCATCCAAGACCCCTGGACCAGCCCCTTAGCACTGAACCCAGCCCAGGAAGCATCACCTCCTGTGCCCAGACCCCAACTGCTTGGGTCTCAGAAACACCAGATGAGGGAGGAAAGTGATGCAGCCTCTGCCGGGCTGGGGGCCCTCTGGCTTCGCTCTCTCCATCTGTACTTCCAGCGACCTTCTGGCTGGTGTGGTGGGATGGCAGCTCCCCCCCCCCAATATTTAACTCAAATTGGTGCTACTGGAATCAATATACCTCAGCTCCTAGGGAGAACATGCCAAAGGAGAGACTAAGATGTCCCGATCCATAGTTGGCTGGGAGTCATGAGAAACCATACGGAAGAAAGCTGGGATATAAATTTAAAATGTCTTTTTAAAAGGAACAGCTGCAGGGACCTTCTCTCTCTCCCTCCCTCCCTCCTTCCTTCCCTTCATCTCCCTCCCTCTCTCTGTCTCTGTCTCTGTCTCTCTCCCCCCCCCCCCAGTTCTGCTCTCGTTACCAGAAAACAAAGCTTGACGGAAGAAGAGAAAGTGCACGCTAGTCCAGGGATGGGAACTCCTGACCTCTCTATCTAGTCATTTTGAATTCTGTCCAGACTCCTCCCTTCCCCAGACATGCTCTGTCCATCCTTGAGTTCCTTGGCCTTCATGGAATGTATCCTCAAATTATGATAAAGCCTCTTGCTTGCCCTGGCAGAGGATGGAGTGAAGTTAAGTGTGTGACGGGGGAGAGAAAGCTCTGGCTTGTTCCTGGCTGGAATGTAGCCCACTCCTCAAAGGGAAAAAGTCCCATTCCTTGCTTCACCCACTTTGCCTCTAGCCACACCCCTGGGACTACTGGCAAGTGTTTCCCCCCTCAGTTTTTCATGTGGATCATGTGACCCCCCCTCCCAATGCTCTAGTCTCTGCCCACAGCCAGAAGGCAAGCAAGACCTCCAGTATCAGAAGATGAGCCTAGTGGCCATAAGGGGATATAAATGACTCCTTATAACATCACCACTTTGTCAAGCTTATCTCTTCATCTTTCCCACCTGCTTCCTTTTCCTCCTGTGATTTCTGCGTTAACTTCTAAGCCTTTGTTCAGTCGGGTTGTCATGCTTGCCTCTTGCAGCAAAACCAACAGAGAGTTGGTACCTAATCTGCAAGTCTGGAAACAATACGCAAACTTAAACACAGCTATCTTTCAAGATATGAAACAGGGAAACATTTTTTGGGGGGATGCAGTTCTCCAAACAAAGAAAGCATATGCAAATGAGTATCTTGACTGGTGACCCCTATCTCTGCCAAGCCGTGCATGGGATTCCAGGGGTCTTGGCCCTCATCCAGGGACTGTGCTCCTTTAGAGAAATGAAGATGTGGTGGAGGCTGTCGTACCTTTAAGAAATAGGATTTATTCACGTAGTCACACCTGAGTTTAGATGGAGGAAGTCCAGATCTTACAGCATGGTTTCTCAAGAGGGGTTTGTTCCCCACAGCAGTGCAGCACTGGAGTCCAAGGCATCTCTACCAGACAATCTTCAGCCAGCCTGCCCAAAATGGATCTCAGTCATTGCTCTTAACTCTTTTTCTTCCCAGCACACCTTCCAAATGACCTTCTTTTTCATACCACCTCACACCCAGTTACCCTGACAACCTTCTAAACCCCCTATCTCTGCTCACACCTCAGGGCAAGGGGGGCGCGGGAGGACAGTTCTTTTGTATTGCCAATGGCCCTCAATGGCCCTATATTGTTTCTCAATGGCCAGGTCGGGGTTTTTTGTTTGTTTGTTTTTTTTGCATAGGCTAGCCCAGGAATTCCTGCTTTCATTTCTCTCTTCTCATCCCAAATAATCAAAATCCTACCATTTATTAATTTCTAGGGTTTAGGGCACCCCTGCAAACTTATAACAGTATATTAGGGGAAAGTGCACATAAAAATGCCTACATCCCTATTATATTAGGAAAACTTAGGCCAGATTGCAAAAAAGAAATAAAAGGGGGGGGCGGAAATTTTTTTTTTAAAAAAATTGTCAACAAATGCTGACAAATTTTGGTGAGGACTTAGACTGAGAAATAAGAAAAACAAAAACCAACCTATTCCTCTACCCCTAGTGGCACCTTAAAGACTAACAAAGTTATCATGGTGTAAGCTTTCAACGACTGCAGCGCATTTAGTCAGATGCATGAAGCACAATCCTGAGTTGCAAAACAAGCGCACATATACAGAATGTGCATGGGATGGTCAGAAGGAGATGAACTGCTGAAAAGTACAGATAGTGGTTATTACAGGAGTCTTCCTAAAAAGAAATGAAAAAACGGAAACTGTTACCATGAAATTGGAAGGGGGGTGAGAGACCTCCCCCCCCCCACGAGCCTTGTCTCTCTACACTATGAGGCAAAGGCAAAGAGCCTCCGCTGCACATTACCAAATGTAGCAATTCACTGATAAATATGTCTATGTACTGGCTCAATGCGAAAACTTTAGAAATTCATAAGAAATCTGAAGGTATCTGAAGAAGTGTGCATGCACACGAAAGCTTATACCCAGAACAAACTTAGTTGGTCTCCAAGGTGCTACTGGACATTTATTTTTATTTTTATAAGAAATCACATTGTTGTGTCAATCATCTCAGTTCCAATGGCATTTAGGACCCAGGGAAGTGAGGTATAAGGGGAGGGGTGAGTGATCCCACCATAATCCCTGAGATGTACAGTCACTTTGGCAGGGCCTTCCTAAGGAGTCATGTCTGGTGATATCCTGCCCCAAGAGTGTCAGACAGACAACCATCTCAATCACAATGCCTACCCACCCCATAGTGGGATGAAGCCAGGACAAGATAAAGGGGTGTATTTGACTTGACTCAGAGAACAGGGAACTGTAAATGATTTCCTTTGTGCAGTGGTACCTTGGAAGTTGAACGGAATCCGTTCCAGAAGTCCTTTTGACTTCCAAAACATTTGGAAACCAATGCTCCTGCAGCCAATTGGAAGCCACAGAAGCTGCTTCGGACGTTCAGGTTCCAAATAAAGTCTGCAAACTGGAACAGTCACTTCTGGGTTTGCGACGTTCGGGAGCCAAAATGTTTGACTCATAAGGCGTTTGAGATCCAAGGTACAACTGTACTGTGATGGAGTACATGTGAAAGACTATATTTGAGTGACAGGGGTATGCCTGGATCTCAGGTTCTACCTGAGACCACAGCTGTTCTGTGACATATCTATGATGTCTTGATGATGCTTTGGGAAACGTATTATGGAACTCCTTATGGAAACGTGGCCACCAGGGACAGGGGTGGCACTGTGGGTTAAAGCACAGAGTCTAGGACTTGCTGATCAGAAGGTCGGCGGTTTGAATCCCCATGACAGGGTGAGCTCCCATTGCTCGGTCCCTGCTCCTGCCAACCTAGCAGTTTGAAAGCACATCAAAGTGCAAGTAGATAAATAGGTACCGCTCCAGCAGGAAGGTAAATGGTGTTTCCGTGCACTGCTCTTGTTCACCAGAACATGCTGGCCACATGACCCGGAAGCTGTACTCCGGCTCCCTCGGCCAATAAAGCGAGATGAGCACCGCAACCCCAGAGTCAGTCACGACTGGACCTAATGGTCAGGGGTTCCTTTACCTTTACCTATGGAAATGTGGCAGTCCTCCTCTTTAACTGCACTCAGGAGAGCTGCCAAGACATTTTTGTATTTGTCCAGGCTTCTGGAAGATACTTTAGTGAATGTTTTGCACTATGAACTGCCCTTTGCAGTACGGCACAGCAAGGATGGAGGAACATCCTCAGCCTGAGAGCTGTGTTTTCTCATGGGCAATGTTCTGGGTGTGTGTGGGCAATGGATGCAACTTTTAATGCAGAAGTCCAGCCACGCAAGAGTTGGAGGCGTCAATATGCGCAGCCATCCATGTAGGTAAGAGGCACTATTACAACGGACACGTTCCAGCCAAGCAAAAGAGATAGAGGCAGATAAAGCACAATCAGTGAGGGAAGTGACTTGGGGAGAGTCTCGAGAGCCAAAATGAGAGGCCTAGAAGGCTGCAAGGCTTCTCACCCTTGCATTGGCCAGTGTGGCGGTGTGGTTAGAGTGTTGGGTTAGAACCTGGGAGTCCAGGGTTCAAATCCCCACTTAGCCATGAAGCTCCCTGGGTGACCCTGGGCCAGTCTCTGCCTCTCAGCCTAACCTACCTCACAGGGTTGCTGTGGGGATCAAATGAAGAGGGGGAGAACTATGTACGCCATATTGAGCTCCTTGGAGAAAAAGCTGAGATGGAAATGCAAGAAATAAACAAACTGGAATGCACTGACCAGGATGCAAGTTTAACGCATTCAAAACCACACTACTTGCTTTTATGTAGTTTAATTATTGTTATGTGCCTTGGGGAGAGTCAGGCTGGGATACAAATTTAAATAATCATGCAAGAATTAAACTTGATTTGAACTAACCATCCAGAACTTTGGCTTCAGGGCCCTGGTCTCTTCCTAAGAAATGGCAAAGGTTCCTGATAACGCAGTTCAGTCCTCTGAACTGGATATAGCACGTCCCCCAAACCACACCACACTTCTGAAGGTGTTGCACAATGCCAAAAACTGAATCAGCCCTTTTGCATGAGAGATATGGTCCCCTAAGACTGCTCCAGAGACTTGCACAAACTCTGATTTTGCAAGAGGCCAACGGAATCTGAAACATTTACTTGAACTACACAATGCCCTATGGTTCACCCTGTTGTTAAGTACCATATGAAAACGTGCAAATTCACATTCTGTATTGCTTTCATCTGCAACCTCCAGTCCTGCACTGTCCTGCATTGTGGATGCTAATGAGAAGGTCAGACTCCAATTTTGAAAAATTAAGGATGATTAACATAATATTTAGTTGCACAGCAGAGCTCTGAAGCAACAGTGGAAGAGGATTGATGGCCATCTCAGTCTTTCAGTCTGTCTCCCTCCTCCTCACATCTCCAGCAAATGCTAGGTCCATATGCACAGGCAAAGACAAAGTAGGGACCACAATCAAAGCAGGTGCCAGAAAATAGTTTAGTAACGTAGGAAGCTGCCTTATACCCAGTCAGGCCATTAGTCCATCTGGCTCAGTATTGCTCACACAGATAGGGAGAAGCTCGTGTCAGGCAGGGTGTCTCTTTCCACCCTACATAGTGATATCATGAACGGAACCTGGGACTTTCTGCATGCTAAGCATGTGCTGTGCCGTGGAGAAGCACAACCGCAATCCATTGCAACACACTCCTGAAACGGACACCACAGTTCCCCAAAATTGAACCACAGGTCGAAATGAACCACAGCTGCCTAAAATTGCTTCATCTCCATAATGTACAGTTCCCTAAAACCATGCCAGTCCTTTTCAAGCAATGGATTGAGCAACCCCCGATGTTGCAAAGAACTGAAATCAGAGGTGTTTTCCAATGCACACTGTGTCCTAGGGACTTGTGCCTATGCAAATCCCACCTCTCAATCTGCAGTAAAATGGCACGACTCTTTTATTGACATGTGCACAAATCTGGGGGTGGGGCATGAATATATTGTCCTCCAGATCTTGTGGATGACAAGGCCTGTCGTGCCTTACAATTGACCATGCTGGCTGGGGCCAGGGAGCGTTGTAGTTCAACAGATACCAAGGGGAGCTAGAAATTCCCCATTGGAACTTCCAAGTGGAGCCCATTGCTGCACAGTGCAACTGATGCCCTGCTTTCATCAGGAATCTATGCTGCCACAGCTTGACTTCAAGCCAGGACTGCAAAGGCAGAATTCGGAGTGCAGCTGGAGTCCGCACCTGATGCTTCCTTTGAAGTCGACTCACCTGATATCAAGGCTTCAGGAGACCCTATCCCTCTCACGGTGGGATGCCAAGAAGCAGAATAACAAGAAGAGTTCTTGCCGTGTAGTTTATTCAATATTCACAGAGAGAGAGAGATGAAGGAATGCTGTCTCTCTTAGATAATGGCGTTGCTCCAAGTAAAGTCCTACCCCCTCCATCCCTCCTATTCTACATCACCCCTGCACTGGCTGATCTGTGCTTTCTGCCTCTGAGTTTTCTGTTCTGTTACTCTCAAGTCACGCCTTGTTCTGGGGGGGGGGGGGGCGTCAGGAATGCTTTCAAGAGACACTGAGTCTGTTAGCTGTCTCTCCTCTGGTGCTTCTTCTTCCTGCTGCTCTCCCAATATTTCCCAGCTCCTCCCCTCTGCAGCCTCTGAACTATGCCCTTCTGCAGACCACTGTTCTAAATCTATACTGTCCTCCTCTTCTTGGGAAGGTGCAGGAAGGGGGGGCAGTTCCCACCATTCCTCCTAAGTCCATCCCTTGACACCTGACACTATATGCATGGCATTGACAAATGGGTGACCCCATGCATAGCTAACAGAGGGTGAGCACAAGCGAAGCTAACTGCTCCGGCACCTGGAGTGGTGCACATGCTGTGCACCCGGGGGTGGGGCTATCCATCTGTGGGGGAGGGGCTAATGACACTTGGGGCAGGCCACACCCACTTCACCCCCTTCCTCTGCTGATGAGGGTGGGCCAGTCTCCCATCAACTTGAGAGCAGGGTGGGAAAGTTCATTCCTGCAGTGTTGAATACCCTGTGTGCCAGTGTGGTGTAGTGGTTAAGAGCAGTGGACTCGTAATCTGGTGAACCAGGTTCGATTCCCCGCTCCTTCATATGCAGCTGCTGGGTGACCTTGGGCTAGTCACACTTCTCTGAAGTCTCTCAGCCTCACTCACCTCACAGAGTGTTTGTTGTGGGGGAGGAAGGGAAAAGGAGAATGTTAGCCGCTTTGAGACTCCTTAGGGTAGTGATAAAGCGGGATATCAAGTCCAAACTCTTCTTCTTCTTCTTCTACCCTGTCCAGCAGCTGTTGTGCAGAGGCATCAAGGCCAATAGGTGGGGCATTCAGGGGTGGGGCATTGCGGAGGAAGGAGTCTCTAGTGGCATCAGGCAGGAAAAAGGAGCGGTCAGGCGGAAGAGAGCACCCTGCCTCCCATATCTAAAGCATCCACCGCCACCCGCCTCAACCCACCTCCAGAGAAGACACAGCTGACCTCTTGTGGTTTCTCCTTTCTTCCTAACTTCTCCTTCCTGCCTTATGAGAGTCCCAGATCACTCTGGGTACCCAGCCTGACCTACAGTGCTCCAGGGCTGTCTCAGTCTGAGTTGGCCAACACTCAGATCACCCCAAACCTGCCTGATTTGGTTTGGGCCTTGGGCAATTCCGACGCACAGCTCTAACGGTTTGTCAGACGTATGGTCCCCCAGCCCATCAAATGTACTGTGGAGAGCAGGAGGTTCAGTCCTGCTGGGTGCTGCTATGCCAGTGCATTCCCATCTGCCTGTGATGGAATGTGGCACTCAGGATGAAAAAGAGTTCTGTGCCCCTATATTAAGGTCATGCCCCCCGAAAAAGGATACACCATAACCCCCCTTTTCCGCGCCTGACCCCACACACATTTGTACTCATGGTGGGGAAAGGGAAACACTACAATTCCTGAGAAACTCCTGCTCCTTCTATTTGCCAAGGGGAAAACAAAAGCTTTCCTATTAAGCAGCTGGGGAAATCCCCCACCAAGGACCACTTAAAGATTTGTACTCTAATCTCAACAACTGCTTTGTTGCACAAGAATTCCCCTTTGTTATTTTTCACCTCCAAAGTTCCTGCTTGCCCTTCATAAGAGCCCCTCTTCCATTTCCCACCCTCCCAGTCAAATCCCCACATTCCTATGTTCGAGAGATCTCAGTTGAGGTCCACTTCGCACCTCTTGAGCAATAGCTCCTTTCTACGGACTCTGGATCAAACCTGAAGGAGGCTGGTAAAAAAATGTTTTTTCTTGGTTTCCATTAAGCTCCTCTCCCTCTCCCTCTTCTGTCTTTATTATTTCCCCACTGTTTTTTTGGTTTTTTTACACCATCTGCACGATCCATTTAAAGCATGCCCAGTGCACCTTTAAAAAACTTATTTTCCCCAGAGAATCTTAGGAATTGTAGTTTGCCAAGTGTGCTTGATATTGTAGCTTTGCGTTGCTTCTGAATGCTCAACATGTCTTTTATTGCCTATACTGGCAATATGACATGCATTCAGGTACTTGAAATTCTAACCTGGTGCCTTGTTGCTCATTTGCTGTCCAGGAAATCTGAATTTTGCCCCAAAATTTTGCATAGATGAGATCACGTGTTAAGTGTACAATACAGTGGTACCTCGGGTTCCATACGCTTCAGGTTACATAGGTTTCAGGTTACAGACTCTGCTAACCCAGAAATAGTACCTCGGGTTAATAACTTTGCTTCAGGATGAGAACAGAAATCGTGCTCCGGCGGCGCAGCAGCAGCAGGACGCCCCATTAGCTAAAGTGGTGCTTCAGGTTAAGAACAGTTTCAGGTTAAGAACGGACCTCCAGAGCGAATTAAGTTCTTAACCCTAGGTACCACTGTATAGGACAGGACACAGCCCATGGCCAGAGATTATGTGAGTTATAGTTGCAAACATCTGGAGTTGGAGAAAGCCAGTGAAAGGTGACCTCAGGATTGTTTAGCCACCAGTGGGCACTTCAGTGACTCCCATGCATGCATAGTGTGAGGGTGCAAAACAATGGCTAGTGCCTTATGACAGACTTGCTATGGGTGCTGTAGGAGGGTTGGATCCAGATTAAGAGGAACGGTAATCATTTAGAGGTAGAGCAGCTGATTTCCATGACAAAGGACCCAAGTTCAGTCCCCAGCAGCTTCAGGTAGGCCTGTCTTGGTGTAAGGCAGCTTCCTGGTTCACCAAAAGTTGAACTCAGTTCCCACTGTAATTGATATGGTAAGTGAGTCATGACATAAGCCCCATATGTTGCAACGGGAACAAAGCTCAATGAACTTAGTGTGGATCTAGCCTGGAGCATTTACCAGTGTTGCTATGATCTCTCTTTTTTCAGGTGGCATTGTTTAGTTTCCTGTTTTGCAGATGGAAGTGTGCAGGTTGACCACACACACACACACACACACACACACACACACACAGGGTTGGCCCTTACAAGAGAGAGATGCAGGTGGTGCTGAGGTCTAAACCACTGAGCCTCTTGGGCTTGCCGATCAGAAGGTCGGTGGTTTGAATCCCCATGACGGGGTGAGCTCCCGTTGTTCTGTCCCAGTTCCTGCCAACCTAGCAGTTCAAAAGCACACCAGTGCAAGTAGATAAATAGGTGCCAGTGCAGGAAGGTAAACGGTGTTTCCATGTGCTCTGGTTTCCATCACAGTGTTCTGTTGCACCAGAAATGTTTTAGTCATGTTGGCTACATAACCCAGAAAGCTGTCTGTGGACAAACACCCGCCCCCTTGACCTGAAAGCGAGATGAGCGCCACAACACCATAGTCACCTTTGACTGGACTTAACTGTCCAGGGGTCTGTTATCTTTCTTTTCTTTTTTTTACCTTACAAGAGAGTTACTGTTTTATAAATGCATAAATTAGATCTCTAAGATGTATAACAGCCTGCAAATCAGAAGGCTTCTGATAACATCTGAATAGTGATCTGCAGGTATTTACCTTGGGATAACATACACAAGATCAGTTTCGGCCCCTGAAGATGTGTTTTGTGAGAGGTTGGCCGCCATGGTGAATGGTTTAGAATCTGCAACCACAGAAGACTTTGTTGTTCTTGTCATTGAATATATACACTATGATATGCAGTGGTCAGCCCTGAGTGCTCACTGGAAGGACAGATCGTGAAGCTGAGGCTCCAATACTTTGGCCACCTCATGAGAAGAGAAGACTCCCTGGAAAAGACCCTGATGCTGGGAAAGATGGAGGGCACAAGGAGAAGGGGACGACAGAGGACGAGATGGTTGGACAGTGTTCTCGAAGCTACAAACATGAGTCTGACCAAACTGCGGGAGACAGTGGAAGACAGAAGTGCCTGGCGTGCTCTGGTCCATGGGGTCACGAAGAGTCGGACACGACTAAACGACAACAACAACATGCAGTGGTACCCCTGGTTAAGAACTTAATTTGTTCCGGAGGTCCGTTCTTAACCTGAAACTGTTCTTAACCTGAGATACCACTTTAGCTAATGGGGCCTCCTGCTGCCACCGCGTTGCCGCTGCGTGATTTCTGTTCTCATCCTGAAGTAAAGTTCTTAACCCGAGGTACTATTTCTGGGTTAGCAGTGTCTGTAACCTGAAGCGTATGTAAGTCGAGGTACCACTGTATTGTATTGGGATAAGCTTTCCAAGAGGTTGGCTGCTTAAATTAAAACTGAGCAGCTTATCTCTTGACAGGCTGCTGGCTCCTGGTACCCTTCTTCTGGAGAAGAAGTGACTTCTCGAAGCTGGAATCACGCAGGACCTGAATGTGTTTAGGTCAGACGGATGAGGGGGATGGAGGAGCAGGGAGGCGGTTCTTCAAGAACTTACAGTCAGGTGGAATCTGGAGGACTTCAGTCTTTCAAAACTCTCAGGCTGTTCTTGAGAGTTGCATAAATCAATCAGAGGAGCCAGAAATACAGATTTATATAGTTGTAGCTCACCGTCTCTCGCTTGGCTCCTTTGGGAGGGAGAGTGGGGGAGAAAATCGAACAAAACAAACAGATAAAATAACTGCAGCTGCCTTCCTGGCACTGACAGAGCTTTCAGACCAGTTCTGTGGAATTTCACTTTTTGAGCCCTTCTCTCTATATAAAGGGGAACAGCAGCAGAGAAAGAGTTTTCCTCTCTCCTACAGCAAGCCAAGTTAGAATTGCTGAAAAGTGGAAGGTAAGAGGCTGCTTTGGATTCAGAGTGTTTTTATTGTGATCATTTTCTTCCATTTCTCCCCTGTTATTCCTCTAAGGAGCTCAGGTACCTTATTCTTCTCCATCGTCCCATTTTATCCTCACAACAATCCTGTGAGGTGGGTTTGGCAGAGTGAGTCTATGTAGGGGTGGATGAATCTGTCAATTTTGGTTTCTCTCAGTTTTCTGGTCTTCTGTTCTCCACATTTCTGCATCAGTGTGCAATATTAGTTTATTTTTTTGTAAGTTCACATGAAAATTCGGCAGCATTTCAGTGCAATTTTTTATACATCGTTTTGCATGCAGTTTCCCCATATATAATACATTTTTGCATGTTATTTTCACTAATATATGCAATTCCCCTAACATATGCATTTTTTAATTACACTTTGTTTGGTTGGAGAACTTCAATGCAAAATTCAGAGGTACAAATTTCAACAGGGAGCTGTGATTTGATTATTTAGGGGAAGTGCAAATTAGGCAGGTTCACATTAAAAATAGGGCTGTACACTGGATTTGGCAGAAGTCTGAAGTCTGACGCTTGAACTGAATCAGGCCAATTTGGTGAGATCTGTACTTTGGTCACATCAAACAGCCCCCTTGGCTGAGCCAGAGTGATTTGAGGCTGTCAAGGGTCAAGGCATTGGGCAGGAAGAAGGAAGTTTGGCTGTGCATGCCTGTTCAGTCAAAATGAGCAGTCTTGCCCCAGTGAGCAACTTTGCCACTGAATTCTGCACCAGCTGTTTTGACTAATAAATTTGCATCTGCCTTTAGTATGTCAATAGAGCCTCTGCATGTTGTAAGGGGTCATTATGTACATAGAATTCCCCATTTTTTAGTTTGATTCTGTCTAGTGTCTCTCTCTTTTGGAGTAGAAGGGCGTTAAGTCTCCAAGTAGATCTCTGTTTTGTTTCTAGTTGGTAGTGCAGGGTAGCATCTAGCGTACTAGGACCAGAGATTACTATTAGTCCCATTGAAACCTGCTTAATATTTGCAATAAAATCCAATGAGCTTATTAAATAACCAGTTCTATTATATGAGCTATTACGGTTTGAAAAGAAAGAAAAATAATCCTCTAGTGGATTTAGCAAGGTTCAAAAGACATTCTAAATTACCTGGATTGTATACAGAGGAGCGCCTTAATTTCCCCCTCCAATCTAGTTTCCAATCTAGTGGCCAGTTCAGGTCTCCATCTGATAACAATTTGCCTTCCTAAAAGTCTTTTAAGGTATTTAACTGGCCTGAGCACACCCAGCTCCAGGAGGACAAATGGCTGGTAGTTTAATTCTTTAATTCTTTATCGACTAACCACGAACTTACAGTAGCTCCTGAGGTGCACTAAGCCCACATACACACACACACATGCATAATGAACCACAAACACTTCTGGTACCTAAGTAGCTGTCGCACCTCCCTGGGCTTATGCTCTGAGCTGGAGTGTTGGAGCAACAATTGGCCACTCCTACACTTAGACTTAAGTACCCTTGCCTGACCACCACCCAGTTTTTAATAGAACCTCAAGCTACACCAACCACAACCAGCTGCAAAAGACATACAGACAGAATTAAAAGAACAGGGTGCTTACTGCATAAGCACATTATGAACCTAGGGATTTGTTTTCAGTACCTGAGCTGAGCTCACAGTCCTTTCTGGTGGAAGTCCCCTCCTGGCTATCTTTCTTCATTTCAGCAGCCCAATTTAGGGATGAGTGGGAAACTATTTTGTTGTTGCTGTTAAGCAATCAGAAGACAGGAGCCCCTTGCCCTCCCACTGCAAATCAGGCAGAGATCTACCTTTTTCGGTCCACTGCTGCTATATGGGCCTTTGGAGTTCTTGCAAGAAACAAAGTCCTTTTCCATCACTGCACCTCCATGCTGGGAAAAGCTGTTCCTGTTGATTTTTGTTATAGGTGCAGTGCCTACTTCAGCTCAAAGGTTATGTTTCTTAGAAAATATCCATCATTACTACGATAGCTTTCTGAATCGAGAAGACCCCTGTCCTGAAATCATGTTTAATATTTATTCCAAAATTCCTTGTTTTGCAGCCATGGCGATGCTGAGGCTTCTCACCCTTCTGGCTGGTTTGATGCTCATGAGCGGTGAGTAACCTGGGATCCTATCCCTTTTCCTCTTCAGGTTACACATGCAATTATCAGTATGCATTGTTAGGCAGCACAGCGATGAGGAACCTGATCACGCTCCACATATTTACTAGACTACAACTCCCATCATCTCTCACCATTCGCCATGCTGGCTGAGGCTGATGGGAATAGGAGTCCAGTAACATCTAGAGGGGGCCACAGGTTGCGTAGACCTAATGGCCAAATTACATCCCACATTAAATCCAGTATTACACATTAACTCAGAAAAAAGCAAGCTATGACCTTCACTGCAATTAGTAAAAACAGATGCACCATAATGAGAATCAAAATATTTTGTAGAAAGAAGCAGTTTTATCGAGATGCCTCCCTCCCTACATCACCCTTATCTCTGTTGAACTGAAGGCATTTGTTTAATCACTACCAGAATTCTGCAAATATTGTGAAATCTATTCTTCCACTGAAAACCTTTGATCAGTTTCCCAGCACTGAGTAATCTGCTGCAGCCGCTGGATGTACCTGAATCTGGCCACAACTTAAGCACATACAGCAGTGGCCTGTTTTATTTACTTCACTTCCCATAAACACTCCACGGTGATTTAACAATAATAAGCAGCAACAATTTCAAGTCCAGTACAGAGACTGATTGCAATGGGGTGGAGAGAGAGACTGCACTGGAAAAACTTGCTGGAACAAGAAGCTCTTCAATAGGCCCCAAAGAGATAATAGAGATGGTGTCTGTCTGATAGGTAACAGGAGTGAGTTCAAGAGGGTTGGTGCCAACCACAAACTTGACATGAGCCAACAGTGTGACACGGCAGCTAAAAAAGCCAATGCAATTCTGGGCTGCATCAATAGGAGTATAGCATCTAGATCAAGGGAAGTAATAGTGCCACTGTATTCTGCTCTGGTCAGACCTCACCTGGAGTACTGTGTCCAGTTCTGGGCACCACAGTTCAAGAAGGACACTGACAAACTGGAACATGTCCAGAGGAGGGCAACCAAAATGGTCAAAGGCCTGGAGGAACGGTTAAGGGAGCTGGGCATGTTTAGCCTGGAGAAGAGGAGGTTAAGGGGTGATATGATAGCCATGTTCAAATATATAAAAGGATGTCACATAGAGGAGGGAGAAAGGTTGTTTTCTGCTGCTCCAGAGAAGCGGACACGGAGCAATGGATCCAAACTACAAGAAAGAAGATTCCACCTAAACATTAGGAAGAACTTCCTGACAGGAAGAGCTGTTCGACAGTGGAATTTGCTGCCCAGGAGTGTGGTGGAGTCTCCTCCTTTGGAGGTCTTTAAGCAGAGGCTTGACAACCATATGTCAGGAGTGCTCTGATGGTGTTTCCTGCTTGGCAGGGGGTTGGACTCGATGGCCCTTGTGGTCTCTTCTAACTCTATGATTCTATGATTCTATGATTAACATGGCAAATGCCCACTTCCTATATTATGTGGTGCAGAGCTTCAGGTGAGATCTTCTCTGCAGGAAGCCCCCTCTCGCAGACCACAATGATGGGCTGAGGGAGAGACAATACATCAGGCTACACTGGTTTAGCCCACTAGCAGCCCCTGGGTGGCATCCAATTCACTCATTCCATTAGCGCAAGGTTTACCCTTGTGCATTGGAACACCCCCTCTCTCCTTGCTCCGAACCTGTGCCTTCCTCAAATCTGCTCAGGAGGGTTCAGGGAGCCCCTAACAAATTTAGGTGAGGTTGGGAGGGGGGAGAGGGAGAACCTTCCATTGTACCCAGCAGTAGTGCATGCACAATCGTGTGTGAGGAGAACCAAAGCTTACAGGGTTAATAGCTCATGGCGTGATGTCCTGTCCATGGGGGTGTGCACATATGGGGTTTTGACGCTTTGTTATGTGAGCTGAGATTACTTTCGTTTTTGCTATGAGGGGAGAGACAGCATGTCCGCTCGCTCTCCCAGACTGCTGATTTATTTTATCCGCTATAAATAAAGCTTCTTAGATTAGAAAGAAGCTGCGTACGGAGTGTTTTTCTGCACGCCTGAGATTCCGCCACACAGAGCACACACCGCTGATTGCAACACTCTGCTATATGTCCAGAGCAGAGCAGAGGCATAGCTGAAGCATGCTGGACTTTCAATTCCGCACCATGCACTTTTTTTAGAGGAAGAAATCATGAGGACAGAATCTAGTCAGCCACCACCACCCTTTTTTTTTTTTTTTTTTTGCAAAAGGGGTGACCGACATTAGTACAAAAGCAATTAAGATGCATATGCATTCTTCTCGCTCTCTCTTTTCTATAGCTTAGGAAACTGCACATAGAGCACCCATATTGCTCCTGCTTCTTTCTCATGTGCTGATGATGCACATACAGAACATTCATATCCAGATTGGGGATGCATTTATTTCTGAATCTGCACCCTATTTTTTTAAAAGACAAGCAACAACAACAATGCAATTTATAGCCTGCCTTTCACCAGCAGGTCCCAGGGCAGGTCGCAAGAATCTAAAATTTAACATTAAAACAAACCAGGAACAGGCGAGTGCAACCAAGGGAAACAGAGATGTTTTCCCACATGCATTGGCTGCAAGAATGATTTCTCACAAATAGCAGGGGTTTTTTCCTCCCCCCACCCTCTGCCCACATCAGTTGATGGGGAGGTGAGAAAGAATCACTTTTCCAGTCCCATGCTGGGCATTTTCCAAAGCACTGAGCATAGGGTTGGCAATGCCCCTTTCACTGCACTCCCCTTGCGCATGGGCACTTCAGAACCCTGTGCAAGAGATTTTGACAGATGGGCAGGACAACTCGCCTGCCAGTGGTGATGTCATAATGATGTCATATGATTGGCATGTGGGTTTTCTCCTAATCCAAAGAATAGACTGAAAGAAAACCAAGCAGAACCAGGGAGGTTTTGCTGCAAAGCAGAATGTGGTGCAGTGGAGCAGATTGTAGGTCAAATGTTTTGTGCTTAAACCAAAGATGGGGAGCCTGTGTCTTTTCAAATGCTGTTGGGCTCAAATTCCCATCCAAACCCAGCCAACATGTCTAATGGTCAGGGGCGATGGGAACTGCAGTCCAACAGCATCCCTGATATATAATAAGTTTTCTTTTCATCTGATTTCTTTTTTTGCTTTGATATTTCATTGCTATTGGGTTTTTTATAATAATTTTTATTAAGTTTTCCATTTTAACAATCCAATTAGATCACGTTAAATATTCCAAATTATACAAATACATATCATAAAGTCCAAATATTTTGCCAAATTATAATTTTTTTGTTGGGGCTTCCCATGCTTCAAGTTCAGTGGGGTCCAGTCATCTTATCTTTTTACTGCCTTGAGTTTCCAATAGTCCTTTGTTTAAATCCTCCTGTTGTTATCCTCCTTCTTTCATGGCCTCTGAGTTATTTCCACAGGCGAGTTGAAGTGAACGATAATATACTTCTGTGTGAACTTTGTATGACTCTCCTTTTTTTTTTTTTGCAGCTATTAAGTCTGTTATTTGCAGTATGTCCTCACACGCTGATGTTTACGCCGATATTTCATTGCTATCGTTTTCCAAAATCTCTTTGTGAATTTTATGTCCTAACCTCTTCAGGTCACGCCAGCGCAAGGTACTATGGGAAACAATTTGTCACGGCCTTCATGCAAAATTTTGAGACGAGCCGAGCCTCCGAATCAAACTTTCAGCTGCTCCTCACTGGCCACCACAACCTGACTGAAGTGACTGTGTCAGTGAGTCGTTCGGCCTTCCGGAAACGTTATTCAGTTGCAGAAGGTGAAATGGTGCCTGTTCAGATCCCAGTGACTGCAGAGATGAAAGGCAGCACCACATTCGATCAGTCTGTTCTGATTCAGGCCGACAAGGACATTTCTGCTGTCTTACTGTACCGCAAGTTGTATTCTGTGGCAACCACAGCTCTGTATCCATCCCATGAGCTTGGCACAACCTATTATGTCGTAACCCCGTCAAGTACCAGACCACCCATCTACTTAAAAGAATTCGCAGTCATAGCCTCACAGTCTCCTGCCACAGTTCGTATTTACCCAAAAGGGAATGTGATCTTTGGTGGGACACCATACGCCGCGGGGACAAGAATCACAGTTTATCTCCGGGCATTCCAGGTTGCCCAGCTGCAAAGCTCAAATGATTTGTCGGGCACCAAGATCGAGTCGTCAACACCCGTGGCCGTCTTGAGTGGGCATGTCTGTGTGGTGCAAAATTACCAGTGTGACCATGTTGTCGAGCAGCTGCTGCCGGTCTCCAGCTGGGGCAGCACTTTTGTCGTCCCCCCGGTGTTTTTCCAGACCAATAATGACATTGTGTATGTGGTGGCTTCCCAGGACACTCATGTTGACTATCAGCTGGGAGCACAGAAAGGCTCTCAAGACATGGTGGCCGGTGAAGTTAGGCAGTTTGAGATCCACTTCCCTAATGCCTTTTACATCTCTGCCAATGCTGGGATCCAGGTCCTCTTCTTCTTCACTGGCCTCAAGTCGGGAAACACAGGCTATGACCCATTCCTCATCAACATCCCAGCCACAACATCTTATGGCCTATCCTACCACGTTGATGGGATAAAGAATTTTGAGAACTATGTCGTTATCATAGCAAAAAGCTCTGAAACCCAGAGGATTACCCGAGATGAGACTGCTATCACAGGCGTTCAATGGAGAATGATTCCCAGGTCACCTTATTCATGGGCTGTATACAACTTGGGCCCCAGGCATCAGTCCATCTCTGTAGCACATCCTCAAACTCCTTTTGGCGTCTTGGTCTTTGGTGGCCGAAACTATGAAGGCTATGGCTTTGCTCCACCACCTTTTGTCTTATCAGGTAATTTAAGTTTCATGTTGGGTTTACATCCTATGTAGATGTATTGGGGTTGGTGGGGAACCAGCTTGCAAGGATAATTTCTCCAGGAGATCCTTAATCTGTATTTGCCACCTTTCCAGTATAAGTTCCTTTTACAGAGATCTCCTGTGCTATGGCCAATCATCTCTTTGCACAACATAGCCAATCATAAAGCATCACTATAGACAGGTCCCTCCCACATCTCCATGCAGGGGTGAATGTGTATATTTGCGTCTCCTCCAGAAAAGCTCATCATAATCTGGCAGTTTTGCTATCCCCCCCCCCCACTTCTTTCTTCTTGATTGCCTAACTGTAACATTGCAAATTTGTTTGTATATTTAGAATAGTTTTTCTAAAATTTTACTTTTTAGGAAAAACTCGTCACATAGCAAATGTAGCATAAGGTAATTTAAAACATCACACTTAAAAAAACACCCCTAAATACATTAGAATTAGAAACAATGATCTGTCATAAAATCACAATTATCAACAGAATAAAAGCAGTAGCAGCTGCAAGCCAATAACCTGCTTAAAATCACTCCGTAAAAGTGATATGTACCTCTAGGGCCCACTGAAAAAATCTCTGAAAAAATGCAGGGATCTCACTTGGAAGCAAATTCCACTGATGTGTGGCCACCACCAAGAAGACCCTGCCACATATGCCTAGCAATTTTATTTCTGTCACAGGTGGGCACACAAATGAGTCCTCTGACACAGATGTATCAAAGCATACGTGACTCTCCGAAGTTCTTGGGATGGGAGTGTTTACAATAAGATTGCTTTTCAGTGATTTTATTTATTTGATGCATTTATATTCCACTTAACTCTTGGTATTTCGAAGCAGTATACATAACGGCAACCGTACATAAAATGAAGCCATAAAAGGATAGCAAATTATCAGAAGGGCCTGTGGGTAGCCATGTTGGCCTGACGTCCCATTTGATGGTCCTATCACTTAATTCCAGGTCAGCTGACAATAAAACAACTCATTCCCTCTTTAAGTGCATTTATCTCAGGATGCGGGTGCCTCTGCGGTCTAAGTCACTGAGCCTCTTGGGCTTGCCGATCAGAAGGTTGGCGGTTCAAATCCCCGCAATGGGATGAGCTCCTGTTGCTCTGTCCCAGCTCCTGCCAACCTAGCAGTTTGAAAGCACGCCAAAAAAGTGCAAGTAGATAAAGGTAAATGGCATTTCCATGCGCTCTGGTTTTCACCATGGTGTCTCGTTGCACCAGATGCAGTTCAGTCATGCTGGCCACATGACCCGGACAAATGCCGGGTCCCTTGGCCTGAAAGCTAGATGAGCACTGGAACTCCATAGTCACCTTTGACTGGACTTAACCATCCAGGGGTCGCTTACCTTTTCCCTTTACTTATCTCAGTTAGCAAAGATATCTTGATAGACCTATAGACCTGAGAAATGACTTGAATGGGTTTTAATCCTTGTTTCAATCAGATTCTGAACTGGCTCCAATATCCTGCCCTGAGAACAGCCACTATGAGTCCTGCGGAAATGCCTGCCCAGCCACCTGTTCTGACCGAACCGCTCCCGAAACGTGTGATGACACCTGTGTGCCGATCTGCCAGTGTGACGAGGGCTACATCCTCAGTGATGAAACGTGCATCCCAGTGGAGAATTGCAACTGTACCTACAACGACAAGAGCTATGGTCCTGGGGAGGAGTTTTGGACTGATGAAAGCTGCCGTAGTCGCTGCAAATGTGACCCCAGATTAGGGAGGGCTGTGTGCCTGCAGGATTCCTGTAAGGCCAGAGAGAGATGTGCCCTAGTTAATGGGAACTGGGGCTGTCATACCATCAGCTATTCCACCTGCATAGGAACTGGAGACCCTCACTACACCACCTTTGATGGAAAGAGATTTGACTTCATGGGAACCTGCATTTATCAAATGGCCGGAGTCTGCTCCAAGGACCCCACTCTCACCCCGTTTTTGGTCACGGTGGAGAACAACAACCGAGGCAGCAAGGCGGTGTCCTTCACCAAAGTGGTGACATTAGAGGTCTATGGCATGACCATCAGCCTGAGCCAAGAGCATCCACGCAAGATTAAGGTATATATGCTAGGCGGCAAGAGAAGATTGGGGGAACTGTTGATTACATACTTTGCTGTGAGAGGACCAGCTGGTACAAGGGTAGGGAGTCATTCATTCATCACCAATCATTCTCCTCCCTCCTCCCTCCTCCCTCCACCCTTGCAGACTTGTTTCCCTGGCAACAGTTTAGGGATGGGAGCTGAAGAATTACTCTGTGCTGAGTGGCTGCTATGTTATATCTCATACACATGCAATGCTGGATGTCACTCAGCTCCTATCTAAAAGTGTCTCTGCAGCCATCTACATAGGACCAAGAGGGGAGGAGGATGAGTGAGCAAGGACCAAGAGGATGAGTGAGCATAGGACCAAGAGGGGAGGAGGATGAGTGAGCAGGACTTTGCAGCTGCAATGCAGCTGAGTGGCCGAAATGGCAATGCTGTTTGGGCTGTAGGCAGGATAGCTACCACCCCCGGCATCTGGTGCAGAGCCTGACCCGAGGGGAGCACAGTAGAGGATTTAGGAAGAGATGGCCAAGTCCGCCTAAAAGCCAATGGAACATAGAGGCTCTGCCTTCATACAATAGATTTCTGTTTTAATTGTCCATAGGAGAAATGTGTTTTTCCTTGTCCCCATAATTTTAGCCCTCTCATCTGGCAACTAATCTCTTTCACCAGCTCCAAAACTCTGTATAACATAATTCTACATTTGTTCATCAGTTAATCACCATCCCTTTCTGATTTAACTGAAAATCCCTGGATGGTTACTTCCATGTTTTCCAGGTGAATGGAGTCTTTGTGGACCTGCCCTTCTCCTATGAAAATAAACTGAAGGTCTACATCAGTGGAGTCCATGGCTTCATCAAAACAGACTTTGATATGAGAGTCAGCTTTGACTGGTACAGTTATGCCAGGGTCATTATTCCCAGCACTTATGCCAATGCTGTGTGCGGACTGTGTGGCAATGCTAACCAGGACCCCAGTGATGACTTTGCTATGAAGGATGGGGCTCAGACAACAGATGAAATCCAGTTTGCAGACAGCTGGAAGTTGAAGGAGGTCCCAGGATGCTCTGCAGGATGCAGTGACTGCCCAGTATGCAGTGAGGCAGAGAAACAGACCTACAAGGGGGACCAGTTCTGTGGGATCCTCAAGAGAAGGGATGGTCCGTTCAGGCAGTGTCATGAGACCATTGACCCAACACCTTACTTCGATGATTGCGTTTTCGACACATGTCAATACAAGGGTCATTATGACACTCTCTGCAGTGCCATCAGTGCCTATGTGACAGCTTGCCAAGCTCTGGGCATCGAGGTTGGGAAATGGAGATCAGACTCTTTCTGCAGTAAGTATTACTTCCTGAATCTCAGTTTTGTTTTTGCTCCAGAAATGAGTGTGGGCATCCTCTGTGCAGATATTCTGCACAGACAGAATGCATGGATTTCAGAGCATTTCAAGGGACCCAGATGACACCAGAAATTGGGCAAGCAGACTCATCCTGTTGCTCCATCTACGTGGGGAGCTTTCTTCAAGTGGCTACTGTGAGAGGGGGCTAAAATTAATGGCTTGTCTAGGTTCCTAAGCTCTTGGAGAAGGACCATAGCTCCACAGTAGAGCTTGTCCTTTGTATAGAGAAGATCCCAGGTTCAATCCCCAGCATCTCCAGGTACCACTGGGGGGAGAACTCTGCTTGAAATCCTAGAGTATTTTTGCCAGTCAGGGTAGACACTGCAGAGCTAGATGGATCAGTGGACTGACTCATAAGAGTCATAAGAAGAGCCTGATGTATCCAGCCAATGGCCCATCCAGTCCAGCTTCCTGTTTTTGCAGTCATCAGCCACACACCTATGGGACACTCAAAAGTAGGACTTGAATGCAATAGCATCTTCCCCACTTGTGATTCCCAGCAATGTACACTGTCTCTGTGTCAGGGACTGGGCAGAGGAGAAATGGTGGAGACTGCCTCCCCTTCCTGACCCCTCCAGGGAGGAGGAAGAGGAAGCCAGTATAGATTTACAACAGTGGTTTGAGGGAAGTCACAGCTCAGAGGCAGATGAGGGGAAAAGCCGGGAAATAATGGGAGAGGAGGCGGCAGGACAGGAACGGCAGCTGACTGACGGTGTCTTTAGCAAGCATTCAAGACACACACACCCCATCTCCCAGAACCTGGCAAGCCTTAAAAATAGGAGAGCAAAGAGCTCAACGACAGAGGGCAAGTTGCAGCACCCATAGAAGTGACGAATGAGGAAGTGGGAGAGATGGGTGTGTGTGTGGAGATTCACTCAGGACAACACCATTTTCCAAGTGGCTGGGTTTTATAGCAGCTCTGTGTAATAGTGAAATAAAAAAGGATGGTAAGAAACCTTTCCTTTCCTTTATACCTTCCTGGGCAGCCAGCTGGAAGCTGCTGACAGCATCCCGACACTCTGACAGTAGAGGTACAATAGAGCTACAGTGCTTAGTAGCCATGGCTTGGCAGATACAAGGCAGTTTGTATCGCAGTCATACCTCGGGTTGAAGTAGCTTTGGATTGAGCATTTCCGGGTTGCGTTCTGTGGTGACCTGGAAGTAACAGAGCACATTGTTCTGGGTTTCGCCGCTCGCGCATGCGCAGATGCTCAAAATGACGTCACGTGCATAAGGGGATTGTATTCGCTTCATGATGTGAATAGGGCTCCGGAACGGATCCTGTTCACATCCAGAGGTACCACTGTATATTACAATGCTCAGGGGGAAAGAAAAGAACACACCTCTCTACTCATTCTCTCCTTCCAGGCTTTTCCTGTCCACGCAATTCCCACTATGAACTCTGTGGAAATGCCTGCTCTGATACATGCGGGAGCATCTCCTCCCCAATAATGTGTGATGCTGCATGTACTGAAGGGTGTGCCTGTGATCCTGGATTCGTGCTCAGTGGAAATCAGTGCGTCCATCTTGCAGAGTGTGGCTGTGTGCACCAGGGCAGATACTACAAAAAGGGAGAGGAGTTTTATCCCAGTAGCTCCTGCCAGGAGAAGTGCCGCTGCCTGGACAATGGAGCCACCAAGTGCCAGCAGTTCTCCTGTGGAGCGCACGAGGAGTGCAGGGTGGAGAATGGCATCCAAGGCTGTCACCCTGCGGGATATGGTACAGCTATAGCCCTTGGTGACCCCCTTTATATTTCCTTTGATGGACAAAGCTTTCGCTTCCATGGCTCCTGCACTTACACTTTTGTCAAAGTCTGCAGTACAGACCCTCGGCTACAGAATTTCTCCATTTTGGTGGAGAATGAGAAGCTTGGAAATGGACACCTTGCTCAGATAAGGAAGGTTGTGGCCTCTGTTCATCAGCACACTATTGTCCTTGAAAGGGGAAGGAAATGGATAGCTATGGTATGTATGAGCCACTCATATCAGATTATTATTACTATTTAAAATAAAAGGGACGCGGATGGTGCTGAGGTCTAAACCAGTGTTTCCCGACCTTTTTTGGGCAAAGGCACACTTGTTTCATGAAAAAAATCTCGAGGCACACCACCATGCCAGATGGGGAAAGGTCACTTTTTACTTATGTAAAAAAAATATAAAAAATAGTAACAGCATAGAAGGTAATGAAAGGATATGTTGATGGTTCAAAGGGGAGTCAAGAGAAAACTTGCTTCACCAGCAGATCAGTAAGCAATTAGGAAATAAACTTTGTTGCTCTGAGGTATACAAAACTTAACCGTGGAAAAGAATGTATATGCTTGCTGCAAATAGTGAGATGATGCAACATTAGTTATGGGGGCGATCCGTCCAAATGTAACACTTTTAGGTCATTTTCAGTAGGAAAGATTTAAGAATGGGTTGCATCTCCCCCCCCCCCCGGAATGGCTTAAAATAGTGATTCACTTGGGTTGCACACCCTGTTCTATGCATTTGTTGTTGAGAACTGGCGCATCTGGGACTCCTGGGCCAGGTGAGAGGGACGTTGGCTTTGCCTCTTGGCGGTTTGAAAAGCATCCCTGACCTTTGCAGGTGTCCACACACTTCCACGTCGCGCTCCTGGGATCGTGTGGGGACTAAGAGACGGCCGGAGGGGGATCTGGCGAGCCCCTGGGCACTATCACCCTCGATTACGGGGAGCAGGGGGCTCTTCTGAGGGGAAAGCGGAGCGCAAGGGGGGGGGAGAGTGCGCTCCCCGCCAGAACCGAAAGGAAGAGCCGGTTCGGGGCGGGGGGGGAGCCAGAGCAGCGGCTGCCCCCCTCCCAGCTCCCACGGGACCTTCCGCCTGAAGGAAACCCTTTTCCCGCCCCCGGAGAGCCTCGCGCGCGGGGTCCAGAGGGGGGAGGGGGAGAGAGGCAGAGAGCAGAGGGCGTGCACCCCCCCAGCCACGCATGCGCGCCTCAGCCGCGCCTGCTGGGTGGTCCTTTCCCCTGGGCTCCGCCCCTCGCAACACAGGGCCGCCCGTCGCAGCGTCGTCCCGCGGGGCTGGCGCCGGGCGCGGCCACGGATAGAGCGAGCGAGGAGCGAGAGCGCGCCCGCCCTCGGCTGGCTGACTGGCTGGGCCGGCGCGGCGAGGGGCAGAGGCGAGAGGCTGCGCGCGGATCCGGCGGCGGCGCGCCCCCGCCGCCGGAGGAGAGCAGAGGCAGGAGGAGGAGGACGAAGGCGCTGCCGAGGAGGCGCGCCAACTTCAGCGCCCGCCCCGTCGCCGCAGGCTCCTCCCGGCCGAGAGCCGAGAGGATCGGCCGGCGGCGGAGCAGGAGGAGGAGGATCGGGTTTGGCGATGGCTGCTGCGTCCTCTCCAAGCGCGGGGCTGGCCTCCGCCGCGCCCTATCCTCTCGCCTCTCGCTGCCCGACTCGCCCGCCTCCCTCCCACGGCACACCAGGCAACGTCTCGCGGCACACTAGTGTGCCGCGGAACACCGGTTGGGAAACACTGGTCTAAACCACTGAGCCTCTTGGCTTGCTGATCGGAAGGTCAGCGGTTCGAATCCCCACAACAGGGTGAGCTCCCTTTGCTCTGTCCCAGCTCCTGCTAACCTAGCGGTTCGAAAGTATACCAGTGCGAGTAGATAAATAGGCACCGCTCTGGCAGGAAGGTAAACAGCGTTTCTGTGTGCTCTGGTTTCCATCACGGTGTCCCGTTGTGCCAGAAGCAGTTTAGTCATGCTGGCCACATGACCCGGAAAGCTGTCTGTGGACAAACGCTGGCTCCCTCGGCCTGAAAGCGAAATGAGCACCACACCCCATTGTCGCCTTTGGCTGCACTCAACCGTCCAGGGGTCCTTTACCTTTTACCTATTATTTCAAATGAATAACATGTCCTTCTTATACAAAGAGAGTCCAGGGCAGCTTGTAGTCATAAAATTACAGGAAAACCATTTGGTATAATAATTAAATTGCTTTTAAATAATGATGACATTTCTTTAGATCACTGGGATGAAAAACAGCATGTGCAAAAGGACGCGTGTGTGTCTTTTGTACAGTGGTGCCTCGCAAGACGAAAAGAATCCGTTCTGTGATTCTCTTCGTCTAGCGGTTTTTTCGTCTTGTGAAGCAAGCCCATTGACGGATTAGCGGATTAGCGCTATTAGCGGCTTTTAGCGGCTTATCTGCTGATCGGATCAGCTGATAAGCGGCTTAGCGGCTTAGAAAAAGGGGGGGGAGGGAAAAAACCCGCAGGAACTCGCAAGACATTGTCGTCTTGCGAAGCAAGCCCATAGGAAATTCGTTTTGCGAAGCACCTCCAAAACGGAAAACTCTTTCGTCTAGCGAGTTTTCCGTCTTGCGAGGCATTCATCTTGCGGGGCACCACTGTATTTGTGTGTGCTTGAGAATTTGCGTGTGCTCACAGCTGACCCCCATGAATATGCTTCTTTCTTCTTTGCTGATGCAGGTGGATGAAGAATTCTGCACTTTGCCAGTGAATAGAGATGAGGGGAAACTCTGGATCACTCAGGAGGGGATCAATATAATTGTCCAGGCATCCTTTGGCCTCACAGTTCTTTATGATACCTCTTCCTATATCCGTGTGACTGTCCCCAGCACCTACCAGGGACACATGTGTGGTCTGGGTGGCAATTTCAATGGTGACGAGAGGGACGATTTCATGCTCCCTAGTGGGGAGTCTGCACAAACGGTGGATGAGTTTGGGGCCTCCTGGCAGGTCCCTCTGGATGGTGCCATCTGCTCCAATGGCTGTGGTGAGGAATGCCCCACTTTTGATACAGTCCAGACAGCACCGTATGAGAGTGACGACTCCTGTGGAATGATCACGTCCGAGACAGGACCATTCAAAGACTGCTCCTCATTAGTAAGCCCCTCAGATTACCTTGAGCAATGCCTGTATGACTTGACTGCGGCCAAAGGGGAGCAGGAGTATCTCTGCCGAAGCCTTCAAGCCTATGCAGCTGCGTGCCAGTCTGCTGGAGTCAAGATTGGAGCCTGGAGAACAAAGTCCTTCTGTCGTAAGTTGGATGAAAAAGTTTCTTCATCTCTGCCTTTTCGGTAGTGAGTCTCTCCAATACCCAAAGTAGTATGAGCCTTTGATTGAGCTATGTTGGTTTCAGTGCTATGAGTTTACTTGTCTTCTGCATTGTTTCCTCAAGCCTTTCTCTCCCACGTATCTTTCTATCCATGGAGAGGACACAAAATAGATGAGTATATTAAAACCCGATGTGAGGAATGTTCAGTTCTCAAGATGTTGCTGCACTACACCTCCCACCATCCCCACCACTGGCCATCCTTTCTGTGTCTGATGGGCATTGTAGTGGAGCAACATCTGGAGAAGGTTCCCCATCCCTGATAAGAAGCAACAAAGGAGAAAGGAAAAGTGAGAGACAGAGCTTTGAGGTTTGGAAGGCTGGAGACATCTTGCAGGGATTGTGTACCTCACTGGGTATCTGATGAGGGCGGTGGATTTCCAGCTTTTTGCAAAGACTTTGCTGTCTCTGACTTCACCTATGCTTGACATGCATACTTGTAAAGAAACCCAACTATTTAAAAGCCATAAGCCTTCGGTGACCTCTCCTCCAAAGGAAACCAAACCCAGGTCAGTGCTGTTCCTGGAACTTCTCATAACTTGGGGAAGTGGTGTGTACCTGTATAACAACACAATACAGAGAATAGAAAATAGCTGAAAAGAAAACCTGCTTCTTAAGAAGACTCTTTCCTATTTTATGTAATGAAGAATATCTGGTAAACATGGCTTTGATTTGTCTTCTCAGCCCTCACCTGCCCGGCCAACAGCCACTATGAGACTTGCATTGGATCTTGCGATTTCACCTGTGCCAGCTTGTCCACTGTTGTGCAATGCTCAAAGAACTGTTTTGAAGGCTGCCAGTGCAATGATGGCTACGTGTCTGATGGGGATGCATGTGTGCCTATGAACAAATGCGGCTGTGTGCATAATGGTCTGTACATTAAGGTAAGGCCAGCTTTACTGGTGGAGCATCATGAACGTTGAATGAAAACTGGTGTGCCTATGGTACAAGCATTTGCTGAAGTTAGATCACTGTCTCTTTCTATTCCTACATGTAGATCTTGGAAGGACAGCAGGCTCATTTTCACAAATAGATAAAATAAACAACAACAAAATAGCAATGTATTTGAACGTTCAATCCCTTTTCCAGCTCTCACAGCTATGTCCCTTTGTCTGGGATTTCCCTACAGGTTGGAGAGGACATCTTCTCAAGCAACTGCACGGAAAAAATAACTTGCAATGCCACAGGTCAACTTGTTTATGAGAAAACCAGATGCCAGGCTGAAGAGATATGCATGCTTAGAAATGGAGTGCGCAGCTGTGAAAGCAAGGAATACCAGTGCAAACTCACTCCAGGAGCCCAACTCTCTACCTTCGATGGTGCTTCGCGCAAGTACCTCTGCAGTGGGGTTTATGACATTGCCACCGTTTGTGATGAAAGTGTCCCCTACTGGTTCAGGGTGTCAGTGAGCATCGGAAAGGACAGTGACGATGTCTTGGTAGTTGGGAGAGCGGTCCATGTTTTCTTCCAGAATGCATCCATCACTCTTAAAAGGGGCCACAGGACATGGGTAAGAGAAAGTCAGGAGGAACAGTGTGTTAAGATCTGAGAGCCATTAGTCAAGTATTGGGCTCGATTGCTGTCCCCTCCCATTCCTGCACAGCCAGGAAGAGGAATAAACCTTGATTCAGTTGTATGACCTGCTGTGCCTGGCCTCTCATTATGTACTAATTGGGGATCAATATATTTTTGTTTAAGAAAAAGATTCTCGGCAATTGCAAAACATGCCAATTTCAAACGATGGATGATGAAGCTGGCTTGTTTAATGAATCTCAATTCTTGGTAGTGAAAATTGCAGGTGAAAATATTCCTTCTCCTGAATGAATGCAGGGAGAAGAGGGTAACACTTCAACATGAGGCTTAAAAGATCTGAGCACAGTTTAGCATTACATGGGAACTGGTCCAGTGTGGGAGGGATCTCCTGATTGTTTATGCCAGGGCTGTAGATCCAGAACCTCTGAGAAACCCTCGTTTTTTTAAAGACTCATTTCTTCTTTACTGTAATCAAGTGTTGTGCTTGCTTCCTCATCCAATGCATGGACTGATGGGGCACCAGCAGATTCTGTGCCCTATGGTTCTGTGAAAGGATCTCTGCATCGTTGACATTAGCTCTTTTGCTCTGCAGCAGTGTTAAAGCGAATCAATGGGGAGAATTCATAATCAAATAAGACTTTCATCTCATCTCTCCAAGACCGACTTCTGTGGGAATTCAAAGGCAGCATCCATTGGCAGTTTCTCTTCATTGTATCCATTTAATATTACCTGAGCTAGAGCATGCAACTTCCGTTTATTCATAATAGGCTCCAGTGTTTTTTGACTTCCAGTTGCAAAGTTTGACAGCCTCTGGGGTGTTCCATCTGCTAGCATGCGGGGCTGGCATGGATTTTGGTTCTCAGGCTGCTGCTGGCTTCTTGGCCTTCACTCGGCGCCAGATCTCATGTCCCATTCTTTATGTGTTCCAGGTAAATGGACGCCTGGTAAGGCTGCCATACAGGATTTCCCAAGCCATATCTGTGAGCGAAACTCAGGACGGGATCCTAATTAACCAGGCCTCTCAGGTGCAGGTTCACCTTCGCTCTGATGGGGAGGTGACAGTGGGAGTCAAGAAGACCCTCGCAGGAAAGCTGTGTGCCCCATGCGGAAACTTCAATGGGAACAGCTCTGATGACTTGAAGCTGCCCAATGGGATGGTCGAGACAAACACTGCTGAGCTCCTACATGCCTGGGAGGCCAAAGACTTCTAATATTAGTAAGATCGCTGTGACTGTATTATTATTATTATTATTATTATTATTATTATTATTATTATTATTATTATTATTATATTTTAATTGATATGCTACTTAATGCCAAGATGGCTTCAAAGAGATTTGCCAAACTTAGGCTGGATCTGCACTGACCTGTTTAATGTTACAGTGGTACCTCGGGTTACATACGCTTCAGGTTACATACGCTTCAGAGAGCAGGAGATATTTAAATGCGATTTTCCATGGTTCTACCCCCCCTTAGTTATACAGTGGTACCTTGGGTTACATACACTTCAGGTTACAGACTCCGCTCACCCAGAAATAGCACCTCGGGTTAAGAACTTTGCTTCAGGATGAGAACAGAAATCGTGCAGCGGTAGCGCAGCAGCAGTGGGAGGCCCCATTAGTTAAAGTGGTGCTTCAGGTTAAGAACAGTTTCAGGTTAAGAACGGACCTCCGGAACGAATTACGTACTTAACCCGAGGTACCATTGTATTAGAATGATTTTAGATATGTCGTTCTAAAACACCACAGGGCATACTTGTAAATTAAAGCATTTTTAACCCCCTTTTTTGGTCAAAACACTGTCTCCCTACTGCTGGTTGCTGGTTGCTCTGCAGTGCCTTCCAGTGTTGCATTTTAATAGCACATTATGAACATTAAAAGTAGGACATCATATGTCCATATACATCATTAAAACCCTTCCTTAACGTGAAAAACCACAAGTGTAGATCTGCCCATCAGAACCCACATTGTACTGCATCATTAAAATAAAGAATAATTAAAAATACACTGTAATTAAAAGAAAAAAGAAAAAAATCCCATTAAATATAAATGTCCATGATTAGCACATCTACAATCTTTAGATAAATGTGCTAATCATGGACATTTATAATTAACAGGATTTTTTCTTTCTTTTTGGTTTTAATTACGGTGTATTTTTAATTATTCTTTATTTTAATGATGCATGATTAGCATATGGATACCCGCTAAGTGTCCAGGAAAAAACAGGACATCCCATTTTTTGTGGGAGATCACAAAAGCCATTTTGGGTGCTGTGATCTCCCACGCTTTCATGTTGCGCTCTCATGCAGCATCCCAAAATGCGCTCTGAAAAAGCGCTTTTTCCAGGGTGAGGTTGTGGCAAGGGCCAAGTGACTCACCTGGGAGCATGTCCCGGAAGATGCGTGTCCCGGTTTTTGAAATGAAAAAAATGAACAGTATGCATATGCAGTGAGGCAAACACATTAAAACAATGCAGCAATTAAAGCAGGAGGCCCAGGCGAAGAGATCAAGGGAATGCCGGTGTAAACAGGTGTATTTTGAAAAGCTGGCAGAGTGCCAGTACAATTGGGTCTGTCGTATTTAAGCAGGGAGTTCATTCCACAATGCCAATGCAGCCAGTGAAGCCCACCTCCTAGTCATCGCAAGTTGAGAATTATTGGGCTAGACAAGTTCCATTTGTTGATCTTAATTCCCTTACCGGGCAACGGGGGGGGAAGGACTGAGCAGTGGCGTAGCGTGGGGGTGCAGGGGGGGCCGGCCGCACTGGGCGCAACATCTGGGGGTTAGGGTTAGGGGGCGCAAATCCACGGGTTAGAGGGCGCAAATTACTTGCCTTGCCCCGGGTGCTGACAACCCATGCTACGCCACTGGGACTGAGCCACCCTTACCTTTTGCTTTGTGCTTTCCAGGTACAGCTCTGTGCTTTAAAGCTCCAAGTCTGAGTGCTCTCTCTCTCTCTCTCTTGCCCCAGAGCCTTTCCTGCTTTCACCCATCCATCATCTACTGGAGGAGGCTGTTTCATAGCCCAAGCCTAGTCATGTTTATTCAGAATGATTTCAGCTGGAGTTGCTTTCACATATGTATGTTTAGAGTGGCAGAGCTTGCACATCACAATACGCTGAATTTCTGGCTTGTTATGGTTTATATCAAAAAGAGGATGTGCATGCCCATGGCCCAGTCACTCCTGCTTTGCTTTCCCACTGGTGAGAATGGGGTAAACCAGCCAGAAAGTCTGGGCTTCCTATTAACATTCAAATCAGGGATTGTGGTTTGTTGCTCCCACGCTTAGTAAGAGAACGGCAAGTCATGGTTTGTGTTTGGCTAGTGGTTGTGGCTTACTGGAGAACAACAAACGATGACAGCTAAATTGGATGTTATAGGAAGCCAAAGCTTCCTGGTTTATTTATCCTGCTCAAGCCAGCAGAGAGTAAAGTTGGAGCAATTGGGCACCAGAACACCACTTGCTCACAATATACTATGTTGTGAACATGTCTCTCCTGCATTGGTCTCTACAGCCACAATGTATTCCCCTGGGAGTGGGCCCAGCCAGTGCTCACTGGCCAGCTGGGCCTGACCCCCAGCGAATATCCACAGGTTATTGGTTGGCAGCCCCATTATAGCCCACCCAGCTGCCAGATCACTAGCATGGCCCGTGGTCTGGTCCCAACACTGCCCACCTTCAAAGGTGTGCAGACATGTCAGCATGAAGACAACCTTTGCTTTTGGGCAGTATAAGCCAAAACAGTATAGGCAGTGTAAGCCAGCGTATAGGATCAAGCTGTAAGCCTTTTAAAATCTCCTTTCTTTGTGAACTCCAGAACCGCTGCATCCTGGAATGATTCCATGCTCATTTCCCACCCTCTTCTCTGACCTGGACCTATCTCCTGAGTCCAACACACAAAGCAGAGTGAAGGGACGCCATTTTGTTCAGCGTAATCACAGGAGCAGTGAAATTATTCTAAACCAGTAATCATCACATTCTTGCTCGCTTCAGCCTCCTGGATGCTGCTGTATGGAAAAGAGGATTATTAATGCTCCTGCAAACCGAAGAAGAAAATATCAGAAGCCATAAAGTTCTCAAACTGTGAACTTACCAGCCATCCACTGGAATGGATAATTTTGTCCAAAGAGCATCATTTCTGGAACATTACGGCATTTCAAGGGAAATAGCAAATATCTGAATGCAATAAAGGAGAAAAGTTAGCCTCCAAACAGCAGAAGTAAAATAGTCTGGACCTATTAGTAGCAGTGCAGAAAACTGCAAAGACTTTTAATGTTTTGCGTTGTTGTTTTTTTAAAAAAATAATTTTTATTTGATTTTACAAATTCATTCACATCCAAAATCAAAAATAATGAAAATCACACAAGATTCTTCCGAATCTTGGGACTTCCTCCCTCCCTTCCATGGGTTCTTTGGTTAACTTTTTCAACTCCATACCATAAATCCTCCTAATTTTCAGGCCTCCATTGTATCCAAAGTTTATGTTACATTATAAGAGTTATTTAAGACCTTCCAAAGAGTTCAGATATTTACAGTAGTCTGTCAAATATAATGTAAATTTCTCCCATTCTTTGTTGAAGTTTAGATCCTCCTGGTTTCTGATTTTCCCAGTCATTCTCGCCATCTCTGCATAGTCCAGTAGTTTAGTCTGCCAATCCACTCTGTAGGGACCTTGTCGTCTTTTCAACTTTTAATGTCTTGGGGCCCCAAGGCCTTCAGCTACTTTGTTCTGATTTTCCACAAAAATAACCCATGACAGCAAATTGCCTGCTAAATAATTACCACTGTTTGGAAACAGGCTGTAATTCCATTCTAAAAAAATCATTGCTAAAAACTTAATCATTTTTATTAACTGTATTTGCATACAAGAAACAACAGATAGTTTTAAAAGGTGTTTTAGTTTCAGAAGATGCATGGACCTCAAAAGAGGTATTCCCTTCCATCTGGGAGAAGCAGGCAGACATCTGCTGAGGCGATGCCTGCCACCCATAGATTTATTGGACTTAGATTAAAAATAATTAACATTTTAAACTCTCTTTTTTAATGGCATGATTAATTGGAGGCACATTCTTAATTCAACAAATGTGTTGTGAATACCTCCACATGTGGTGGGAGTGCCCCAAAATCCAACTCTTCCGGCCATCAATCATACAAGAAATATGCAAAATAACTAAGCAAGTATTAGAAATCACCCCAGAACTGGCCCTACTAAACATCCCACTCACATCACAAAGAGCTCATAACCCACCCACTCTCAGCACCCTGAAGCATCATATGCAGAGACTGGAGAGACCTGTCAGGAGTAAGCATGGATCAATGGTATCACATAGTATGGGAAACAGCCTTATTAGAAAAACTAACCAACAAACTGAAACTGCCACAGGGACAAATAGCAACAAGACAACAACAAGAAACTGCCAACAGCATACAAATCAATCTGGCTAAACTGATCCAAACACACACACACACAAACAAATTTCACTACAGCCAATCTAAGACAACCAACCACACTCTAGGCCTAGGCCACCCTCAACCTCTCTCATCACCAAAGAAATACAACAAGCGAATAGTAAAGAGAATCCACACAAGTGCCGCTGACACAAAACACCACACATACACTAAGTAGAATAGAAACATTGCCACCGACCCCACCCAACTCTCATTCCCCCTCCACCTCTTTCCCCCTTTTCTTCCTAATGTAACACTAATGTCTCACAGCAAATGAAACTGATCTGTAGAAAATGCAACTCGAAAAAAGAGACAAATACACGTACTTTTGTAAACTAAGAAATCTTTAATAAAAATATATTAAAAACAAACAAACAAATATGTTGTGAAGTGTTGTGTAGATCCCAAATGGTTGTTTCGAATGCCAGTCCTATTCAGTACATGCCCACTGAAGTTAATGGACATGACTAACTTTTAGATCCTTTAATTCCAGTGGGTCTACTCCAATTTCTAATAGCAAAACCAGACACCTTCATCTGTCCCAGCTGCAATAAAGAATATATCCCCTGTATTGATCCAGTGTTTTGTCCAACTATGCTTTCCTTGCCTGTTGTGATCCTACTTAGGGTGACTCAACTCAGCCCTACTGAATGTGACTCTGCTTTTCTGGATGAGACCCCTGTCCTTCTAGCAAGTGAGGATGTTGATAGACATAATTTCCTTTCCACTCTGTAGTCATCACTTGCAGCACTGCTACTGTGTATCTTCCACAAAAGCAGTGCTATTTTTCTAGAAAAAGGGGTGCCGGAACTCACGAAGAACGCCTCCCTTGTTCTCTCTCTCTCTCTCTCTCTAATTTTTTTTTAAAATATTTTTTATTAATTTTTCATTAAGAACAATCCAGTGGAGGCCACATGAATACAATGCCAAATCATGCCAAATCACAATACAACCAAAAGTGCCAATTAAACAGTTCCGAATGACACATTTTTGGATGACTTCCCGTGTTCCGGCTATCAGGAGTTGATGTTATTCCTTGATCCTGTGCCAATTCTCTTAATTAGTCCAAGTTCCACAATTCTGATCTTACTCCTTTGTTCTAGCATCCACTGATGTAATGACTACTGACTGTATTTTTATAAATGCATATCCATTAATTTGCAGAGGAAATTTATATCCTGTAGCTTTGTGAAATATTTCTTCACCTTCTTCTTTGCTTCATGTTGCAACTTTCTTCAACATTACCCCTCCTTTGAGAACTCATTTATAAGTACGCCATAACTTCTCTATTTTGCTTTGAAACAGAAAGCAATCCAGGGCCCAGCTGAGACTTCTGGACCACTTCCAGTGTTTATCTCCTTGTATCTTCTAACAAGCTGGCATCTCACCAAAACTGTAATAAATCAGAACTAGAGCTCTCTTTGGGTGGCGCTGTGGTCTAAACCACAGAGCCTAGGGCTTGCCGATCAGAAGGTCAGCGGTTCGAATCCCTGCGATGGGGTGAGCTCCCGCTGCTCGTTCCCTGATCCTGCCAACCTAGCAGTTCGAAAGCACATCAAAGTGCAAGTAGATAAATAGGTACCACTCTGGCGGGAAGGTAAATGGCGTTTCCATGCACTGCTCTGGTTCGCCAGAAACGGCTTAGTCATGCTGGCCACATTACCTGGAAGCTGTATGCCAGCTCCCTCAGGCAGTAAAGTGAGATGAGTGCCGCAACCCAGAGTCATGCACGACTAGACCTAGCGGTCAGGGGTCCCTTTACCTTTTAGAGCTCTCTTTAGTTGGCAATGTTACAAGTCATCACAAAATTTCAAGTCATCACAGTCTGTTCTTTCAAGCATTCCATAAAGAAAACCACAAGTTCTTGTTAAATCCCTCTGCATTCCATACATAGCTGTAATCCATTAGTAATTTCACTCCATTAATTGATTCTTTTTCAGTGAAGGCTTGCCGATTCATAGCACAGCAAAAAATAATGTAAAGACACAACAACATAGCACTTACATAGCATTCCAATTACGATGACAAGAGTGCTCTCCAGATCAAAACCTTGGCACTCAGTGGCTGATTCATTTTGCAGGTTCTCTTTCTCTTTCTTCCAAAACAGGTCTGTTTCTGAAGTCCAAATTCAGATATATCTTAGAAGAAACAGATACGTCTGCTCATGGCGACCACATTGGGGAGCTTCCAATATGTGCATTCACTCTGCATCCCTGCCCCCACATTCCATCGGAGCCAGAGGCAGTTATCAGATGATCTGCGAGAGAAAGCCCTCCTCCCCTGAATTGAGGGGGGGGGGCTTGCAAGGATAATTACTCCCAAATTATCCTTAATTAACTGCATGGCTGGCATCCGCTACCATGGGATTGGCAGTTTGCCACGGCGGCTGCGCCAGAAGCTCTCCCTTGTTCTCTTATAATGGCAATGGTGCCCACCCGAGAGGTGCCAGAACTTGAGTTCAGGCTGAAAAAAAGCCCTGCACAAAAGCCCCGTTATTTGTCTTACATAATTATGGAAATTACTTTGTAATTACCTTATCAAAGTCCATACAATGAAAAGGAATGGCAATGCAAATGGGGGAAAATACATAATCAATCATATATCACTTTCAGGCTCAAAGCAACAGCAGCAGCAAACACCAGTCATGTTTGCTGGATTGCTTTCTCTTCCAGTTATCACCATCGTTTTCTTTATAAGCTGATTTCCCATCGCTAAAGCTATGTTGAAGGTGGCTTACAGCAGAAAAAGATTTACATAATTACAAAAGTAGCCATAAAATAAATAAGACACATCAAAAAGTACACAGCAAAGTTGAACCATTTCCATATAAATCATAACAACACTTAAAAATAAAAGAATATATATAAATAACAATAATATATCAATAACTCCCTCAGTAATACCCCAGCCCAAGAGTCTTTTGAGCAACATCAGCTTAAGTAGCTGCAGTCAGTCAATGCCCTTCCCTCCCAGACCAGGTGGGAAAAAGCTAGCAAGACAGGGAACAAATCTTCCAGGACTCGCAGCTAGGATGGTTGATGGATATAGGATGAATAAGCGAAAATTAGCAATTTCAACTGCCATTTCAATTTTTGTCAGATTCTCTAACAGGCAGGCCCAATACATTTTGGCACCTGAGGCGAACTACAGAATCACGCCTCTCCCACCCCTCAGTTTAGGATGCATAGTTGTCAACTTTTCCCTTTTCTTGTGAGGAATTCTATTTGGAATGAGGGAATTTCCCTTTAAAAAAGGGAAGTGTTGACAAGTATGTTAGGGTGAGATGCAGGTGATGGTGTTGTAGAAATTTGCTTTATCTGAAAAAAGTACAAAGCCAGACTTCTGAGTACAACTCCAGTGCACACCACTCTGTAGCCAGCACACAATGAAGCACACAAAAGTCAAGCTGTAGTGTTTTGTGCCCTCAGGAACTTTCAAGAAGTCACCTGCTTTTAGCATTCTAATTTTCAGACCCACCCCACCTACCCAATGCACCCAATAACACGCTCAGATATCAGGTTCAAATCCCAGCTTGTAAAGCTCACATGGTCGCCTTGAGCCAATTGCAACCTCAGCCTAACCTAGAGCACATGGTTATTGCGAGGGGGGGAAATGTGCAAGCGAAGGCACCCTCTCCATGAGCTGCTTCTCTCCCCTGAGCAACAAGAGAGGCAGCGGACAGGCAGCAAAGGATGTGCCCAGGAGAGCTCACAGACAGAGAAAGAGGCAGCTATGGCAGAGGCAGCAATGGGTGGATCTGCCGCCACTCACAGGGGGTCTAGATCTGCCACTGAAGCAGCATGCTTCATTCTGTGTCATGCAAAACATCCCTGCTAGTAAATAGCACTGATTTTAACCCAGGCTTCCCGGACAGCCTTAAGCTGAACTGGGCACGGCCCAGAGAACATGCAGTTAGCTCCACATGCCCAGTAGTGCATTGGCCTTCCTCTTTCGCAAACAGCAGTCTCCAGTTCCCAACTCAGGGAAGTTTCGAAAGCAGTCTCGGATACGATGATAAGCTGTTCAAAGCGGGAAACTAAAATGTCCCATTGAACTGTTCCCTGAACTACCCCTCTGGATTTTGGCCGAGAAGAGCATTCCAAGGTCAGTTTCACTTTCTTTTTTTCTGATTACGAAGAAAATTCCCAGAGGTCAAACTACTTCTCTGGAACTTGCTAGTACATCTGCCCAGCAGTAAGATCTACAACATGTTAGTTTCCTATCCAAACAACAAGTCAGGTCAAGGACACTTCGGTCTTCTATCCCTGAGCAGCAGAACTGCACAAACAGGAAAAAGCTTGCTGTCTAGCTTGCCAGGTTTTGTTGATAGCAAGTACCATAATTCTTACAGAATAATGTCTAGATAAAGCTGTCTCTTTCATTGATGTCCTGCTAATTATGAAGAACTACAACAGCAAACAGGAGGAAAAGTTTGGCTTCACCTATTTCAGTATTCAAATACATTTTAGAAACATTTGTTAAATGCTAACCTATAAGGCACATTGCCCAATCCAGTCAGTTGCATTTTTTTTCTGGGGCTGAGAGGATAGGCAAAGGTTCTCTGCTTTTTTATTTGACTCTTGCATTTTCCCAAAGCCCAGCCCTTATGGACTGTTGCTGCTTTCCTAATAGTTAATCGGGAGATGGGCTTTGACTCTTCAGCCTATAAAAAGGGAAAGAGCAGCTGAGAGAAAAGGCGAGAGGACCAAGTTCTTCTTCATCCAGCCAAGACAAGCTTACTTAGGGGCACAAGGTAAGATATTGTTTTGAACAGTGCCTTGTGATTCTAATCCGCTGCTGATCAAGGGAAGGATAAACAAGGATCCTTCTTGCCTTTTGTGCTTTTGGTGCTGCTAGTATAGTGTTGGATGAATTTCTCCATTTTTGTTTCTCTTTCCTTTCTTTTAGAAAAAATCTTCATGAAAGGTTTTATTTTAATGCAATTTCCCTCGAATATACATACGCTTGAAAGCAGTTCTGCCTCATATACATTTCCCTTAATGCAGTGCACTTTTGTATCTTATTTTCACTAATATATGCTATTCTTATGCACACTTTATCCAGGTATATGCATTTTTGTACATGCCCCTTAGAGAGGTGCAAAATTCAAAGAATGGTTGTGCTTTGGTTCATGTATTGTTTTGGAGAGTGACAATTTAGTCACCCATAAATGTGAACTGAATGGAATTTCTCCTTCATCCCTGCACTGGTACTAGTTAGTCCAGAAGACATTTAACTGAAGAGCGGCTGCAGTGGGGGGATGGGCAGGCCTTCAAAAAGCTGCTTTAGGGGAAATAAGATCTGCCAGCTCTGATTGCTGTATCTTCTGCTTTGCTGTTCATGTGATCTCGCCCATTTGATTTTCTCCTGATTGGTTTCTCTCTTAAACCAACCTTTCTGCTTCTAATTTTATTTTAAATGACGTCTGGGTGCAAGCCTCTCTGGGGTGAGCCACCAAGAAAACTTTCCTCTAGTCACCATTTGCTTTAGCACAGATAGTGAGGGCTTAGAAGACTTTCTCTGTGAAGAGGCAGAACAAAGTTGGGCAAAGTAGTCCTTCAGGAATGCCTCTAGGTTCCAAACTGTTTGGTGTTTTAAAGGCAAGCTGCACTACTGGAATTGCGCCACAAACCAGACTGGGAGCCACTGTTATTGTTTACACACAGCCACAATACGTTGCCATCTACTGAGCATGGTGGCTTAATTTTGAACCAACTCCAGTTCCCTTCATGCAACGCATCCCAGTAGGTTAATGAATCAGAGGCGGTTTTAGGGCAGTACGACCGGTTTGGATGCACTGGGTTGCAGGTGCCACGGGGGGTGGGCAGGGCACGGATCTGCAACAATGATGTCAAATTGAGCACGAGAGGTGGGGGGCACCGAATCTTAGCACTACAAAGGGCGCCGATGAAATTGGAGAGCCCAAAGTTTGCCACCGAATGAACGCCTGACACATAGTGTTCTGAAAAAGGACTGTTAAAGGACAGTTCACACTCTTGTCAAGTTTCTGAAAAGTTATTGTTGCGATTGCATAGTTGGGAGTTCCCCGTAGAATTCAAAGCAGTGCTACGTGAATATCCTATCAGTGCAAGGCTTTCTGCTTGTGCAAGGGAACATTTCCCCCCTCTCCTGCCCCTGCCCCATCTCTCACAAATCTGTTCTAGGCATTCATCCAATCCTCTAGGGCAAATCTGTGGGGAGGAGGGGAGAGTTTGGTTGCACAAGCATAAATCCATGTGGCGATGGAGCAAGTGCTTTGGAAACTGCCCTGCGTTTCATGTTGTAGCAAAGGCAACGTGGTCGGATTTGTATTTAGAGCTGCATAAAACAATCTGTCTTACTTCTTTCCTATATTCTTTTGCAGCTATGGCAATGAGGTTATTATTCCTCTTGACTGGACTGGCACTATTGAGTGGTAAGTAAACCAGACCAAAGGCCACCTCCTCATTTTGGGGATGGCCAGTAAGGGAGTATGCACTTTCATATGGCCTGGCACGGTGAAAATATACTACACAAATGGATGTGAAAAGGGGATGCTGGTATTCGTTCAGTATGAGCCACTTCCTTAAAAGTTATTTAATTTTTTAAAAAAATATTTCTTATATAGAGCTACACAGTCATCTTTATTTATTTATTTATTTACGGCTATTAGCCCATAAAGTATGTACAAACATAAAAGCACAGAGGCATAAAGACCGATATATTCGGACACAGTCATCATTGAAAGACATTTGCATTAACCGTCCCCTCTTATTGTTTATACTAATTTGTTGCACCATGAGGGGAATACTGGCTGCCAACATGGGGCTCAAACCCATGACCCTGAGTTTAAGAGTCTCACACTCTACCAGCTGAGCTATCTGTCATGACAAACCAGGGTCCTAGTTTCATGAGAGAGGGAAGTAAATTTCACTATCCACTTTCTCCATGTGATTATTCAGATGCTCATAGCTGTATGGGGTTCTTCCCCAGTATATATTATTCCAAATGTGGCCACACCATTCCATATATATTTGTGAATGAGACTTGCGATACTATTTTTGATCCGTTTCTATTTTCTTCCTCTCAGGGCCGTGCACAGCAAGTTCCCAAGGAAAGGAATTTGTCACAGCCTTCATGCTCAACATCAAACAGAATCGACGCAATACTAAGCTTGAGTTGCTCATCACTGGGTACCATCCTGCAACCACCGTCACGGTCACATCAAACAAAGCTACATTCCAGAACACCGTTCTTGTCAATGAAGGGGAAACTGTGTCCATTGAGCTTCCAGCTTCCGCAGAGATGGTGGGGACGGACACCTTTGACAGGGCTGTGACAATCCGAGCAAACCATGACATCTCTGTCTTTTCCCGCAGCCACAAGGACTATTCAACTGGTGCCATGGTAGTGTACCCAGTCGAGCAGCTGGGCATGTTGTATTATGTGGTAACCCCAGTGGGTGAAATGGCAGACACTTTCAAGGAGTTTGCAGTTGTGGCCTATCAAGCAGCCACTAGGGTCGACATCCGTTTGACGGGGTCTGTGACACTCAAAGGACGTGTTTATCCCGCCAGGAGCATTCTGGTTGTTAACCTCAAGGCCTTCCAAGCAATCCAGCTGCAAAGCTTGCAGGATCTATCTGGCACCAAGGTTGAATCAAGTGGACGTGTGGCTGTCTTGAGTGGGCACAGCTGTGCCAAGAACCACACACACTGTGACCATGTTGTCGAGCAGCTCCTGCCCGTTTCACGCTGGGGTGCCGCCTTCCTTGTGCCCCCAGTGTCCTTCCAGAGCAGATACGATATGGCGTATATCGTTGCATCCCAAAACACTTCAGTCATGTATCAATCCGGACCCACAGCAGGAAACTATAATATGAGAGCTGGAGAAGCTATTCAGTTGAGCATCCAGCCCTCTCGGGCACTTTACATCTCAGCTGACAGAGGAATCCAAGTCCTTTTCTTCTTTACTGGTGCATCAAGAGGAAGCACGATCTATGACCCATTCCTCATCAATGTTCCTCCACTGACAAGCTACTGTAGGTCATACCGCATTGAGGGAATGGCCGGGTTTGATAATTATGCAGTTATTATAGCCAAAACCTCAGAAACCGGTGAGATCACATTAGAGAAGAGGGCCGTTGAAAACATCCAGTGGAGACCAATCCCGGCCACAGAATACTCCTCTGCTCAGCTCAGTTTGGGCAGAAAAGCTAGTTCCCTCTCCCTGGAGCACCCCAGCACTCCTTTTGGACTCTTCATTTTTGGAGGCTCATTGCGTGATGGCTATGGCTCCATAGCTCTTTGCTCATCTGGTAAGTATTGAATAGGCTGCTAGGGAATGAACAAATAGTTGACAATAGTCTTGACCAGGCTTCCTGCTAATTGGAGCCCATCTGGCAGTTCCTGTTTGTACCCAGTTTATTTCCTGTGCCACTGGGCTACAGTGAATTAAAGTGCTGGGGCACAAAACTACAAGCCAATATGTCAGTAGAAAAATGTTCCTCAGAAGTGAAGGAATTATGAATGACTAATTGTTGTAAGCTGCCCAGATGGGCGTGGTAGAAATAAATTGTTGTTATTGTTATTCTTATTCTTATTGTTATTCTTATTCTTATTCTTATTATACTGAGAACTCACCTGACCATTTTTTTATCAGTGTTTGATCCAGACACAACCGTGGCTCCATTATCCTGCCCTGAGAACAGCCACTTTGAGGCCTGTGGAAGTGCCTGCCCAGCCACCTGCTCTCACAGAACTGCTCCCTCTGAGTGCACAGAGACCTGTGTGGAAATCTGCCAGTGCAATAGAGGCTACGTCCTCAGTGCTGAGAAGTGCATCCCAGTGGAGAGCTGCACCAACACTTCTATGGGTATGAACTGCAATGCAGGGCGGGAGTCCTGGGCTCATGAAGACAGCCAGACTCTCTGCAAGAGTTATGCCAAATTACATAGGGAGTATAACATTTGACTGCTGAGACTATATAACACCAGTCTTTGAAAGACCTACATTGGCTTCCAGTACATTTCCTAGCACAATTCAAAGTGTTGGTGCTGACCTTTAAAGCCCTAAACAGCCTCAGCCTTGTATACCTGAAGGAGTGTCTTCACCCCCATAGTTCAGCCCAGACACTGAGGTCCAGCTCCGAGGGCCTTCTGGCAGTTCCCTCCCTGTAAGAAATGAAGCTTACAGGGAACCAGGTAGAGGGCCTTCTCGGTGGTGGCGCCCGCCCTGTGGAATGCCCTCCCATCTGATGTTAAGGAGATGAGTAATTACATAACATATAGGAAACATCTGAAGGCAGCCCTGTATAGGGAAGCTTTTTAAGGTTTAAGGTTTAACTATGTTTTTATATATGCTGGAAGCTGCCTAGAGTGGCTGGGGCAACCCACTCAGATGGGTGGGGGTGTATAAACAACAACAACAACAACAATATTATTATTATTATTATTATTATTATTATTATTATTAAGGGTTTTGTGGGTGGCAAAAAGGAATCAACTCTGAGGTCATTCTGTGGATGAAGATGCAACCTTTTGCAAATGCCACCTCCTTCCAAGGTCAACAGGCTTCATTTTGGGAAGATGTCAACTCCTGCCCACATGTGTTAGCTTCATGGTCCATGGGCCCCTGTCCCTGAGGTCACATGGCTTCCTCTGTCCCCAACCTCCATGAGTAAGGTATGAACATCTGTCTGATGCATGGAGATTGTGGTGTTCTGTGACCACAGGGGAATAAAGCAATAGGCATTCCACTATCTCTGCCTAAATCTAATTGGGTTTTTTTACAGTCCTGAGCCACATGCAAATCAATTTCATTGAGAAGGCCTAGTTTCACTAACATGGGAGATATTTTTTTCTCCCCACTTTCCCTGCATTTTAAAAATACCAAATATATCATGTCCTCCTATGCAAGGTGCTTCTGACACTTCAACTATTTCAGCTGCCGCTTTTTGTCCTTTTCCTTGCTCCAGGATGGCCCTTTTGTGACACGGCAATTAGAACACTATTATGCATTAAAGATCTATCCCACCTATTTCTCCAAAGAGACCCAAGAAGCCTAAGAAACAATACAAGAAACAGAGCAGAACAAAATTCCGAATATTCATTCCAGTTAATAAATTAGCAACCCTTTTAACAAATCTCAATAACCCCAAAACAATGTAGAATGGTGCTAGGAAAGTAAAATACGTAGTATTTTCAATGGCCTAATATAAAAGCCAGGTTTTTACCTCTTGCCTGACACAAGAGCGATGGGACCTAATGGAACTTCCTCGACAAGCCATTTAATTAGGCAGGTGCCACAACAAAAAAGACCCTACTAATGGAGCTTTAAGGGCCTTGGAAGAAGGCCCTAGATGATTGCAGTACAGTTGTACCTTGGTTGTGGAACAGAATCCACTCCAGAAGTCTGTTCGACTTCTGAAAATGTTTGACAACCGAGGTGCAGCTTCCGATTGGCTGCAGGAGCACACAATTGGAAGCTGTGGAAGCCGCATCAGACATTCGGGTTCCAAATAACATTTGCAAACCGGAACACTCAATTCTGGGTTTTCAGCATTCAGGAGCCAAAAAGTTCAACTCGCAAGGTGTTCGGGATCCAAGGTATGACTGTATAATAAAAGGTTTGACTTGGAAATTTGCTGCAGAGAGTGTGTGCCCCAGAACCATTTAATTCCTGACTGCAGCCTTGAATAAGCTTTGTTTTTCCTTAACTTTTTTTTAATTACACCTGACCAGCTTTGATCGTTCTTATTCCTCCAGTTCCCACCTCAGCCCCAGTGCCCTGCCCTGAGAACAGCCACTTTGTGTCCTGTGGAACTCCATGCCCAGCTACCTGTTCCGACAAAACTGCTCCCGAAACATGCAATGATACCTGTGTGGCGGCCTGTCAGTGTGATGAGGGTTATATCCTTAGTGCTGAAGCATGCATCCCAGTGGAGAAGTGCCCTTGCATTTACAAAGGCATGAGCTACAGCGCAGGAGAGGAGTTCTGGGCTGATGAAGGCTGTCATACTCGCTGCAAGTGCGACTCCAAATTAAGGAAGGTTACATGCACCAAGTCCTCCTGTAAGGCCAATGAAAAATGTGCCCTGGTGAATGGCATTTGGGGCTGTCATCCCACCAGCTATTCCACCTGCATAGGAACTGGAGACCCTCACTACACCACCTTTGATGGAAAGAAATTTAACTTCATGGGAACCTGCATTTATCAAATGGCCGGAGTCTGCTCCAAGGACCCCACTCTCACCCCGTTTTTGGTCACGGTGGAGAACAACAACCGAGGCAGCAAGGCGGTGTCCTTCACCAAAGTGGTGACACTAGAGGTCTACAACATGACCATCAGTCTGAGCCAAGAACATCCACAGAAGATTAAGGTACATATGCCAGGTGATAAGGAAGAGTGGGGCAGATTTAAATTCAGCACTTGATTTTGGGTTCAACCAGCACCTCATTGAGCAATGAGGTCCTCTGGCAGGGCCATTGCATCTGATTCTTAATGTTAGAATGTCAACAGTCTTTCTGTTGTGGTTTACAACGCTACAGGATGTGAGGCTAGGACAGGAAAATGTGCTGAATGAGGAAATTGTGTTCTGTATTGTGTTATACTAGATACCAGCAACAAGGAAGAAAGATACTAGGCAGTAGCACTGAGGGATGCAGAAATGGAATTAGTTCACATTTAAAGGGGTGGTGCTGTGGGTTAAACCACAGAGTCTAGGACTTGCCGATCAGAAGGTCGGTGGTTCGAATCCCCGCGACGGGGTGAGCTCCCGTTGCTCAGTCCCTGCTCCTGCCAACCTAGCAGTTTGAAAGCACGTCAAAGTGTAAGTAGATAAATAGGGACCGCTCCGGCGGGAAGGTAAACGCCGTTTCCATGCGCTGCTCTGGTTTGCCAGAAGTGGCTTAGTCATGCTAGCCACATGACCTGGAAGCTGTATGCCAGCTCCCTCGGCCAATAAAATGAGATGAGCGCCGCAACCCCAGAGTCGGTCACGATTGGACCTAATGGTCAGGGGTCCTTTACCTACCAAATCAGCAGTTTTCGAAACAATATGCAAACTGAAGCACAGCCATCCTTCAGAATTCACACTTCTCCAACCATATAATGTGTTTAAAAATGCTTTTACTAGGGGAATAAATGCAAATAGTATTGAAAATAACATATGGAAACACATTATATTAGGGGAAATTGCTTGAAACTGTGTGCATTATTCAAAACTGCAAACAAAAATGTGTTTATTGGGAGAAGTTGGCACTAAAATTAGCTTTTTTAAAAAAGATCACAAATTGCTGCAGAAATGTAGATAACTTGGCATGCCAACCCTGCAGATGTAATGAGGGCCAAAAAGTTGTGTGAGGAGGGAATTATGATTAATATCGTTTCACTGATGTGATTCATAGAATCATAGAATGATCTAGTTGGAAGGAACCACCAAGGTCATCTGGCCTAACCCCTGTGCAATGCTGGAATCTTTTGCCAAATGTGCAGCTTGAACGGACTGAACTACCCCAGATCTAACAAAGCAATTTATAAGCTGCTGGTCTCAAGTTCAGCTCAGACATGCAAATCAGCACCTCTGGTTGCTGCCCCATCTCTTGTAGAAATTGCTGATCTTAAATGACTCATTCATATGGTGATTATAATGTGAGAGACATATCAGCTTTCTGCCTCAAGCATGCATGCTTCTTTCACAAGCTGAAAAGGCATTAAACATAAAATCTGTTTTCTGGTGCATGTTCTTAATAATTAGGCCATTCCATGGCTTCTTGAAATTGTCATATGACAAATTTTGCCCTGTAAATTTGTCTTAAGTGGGACGGTTTTTCCAAGAGCCCAGAGGTACTAGAGAAGAGCAGTAGATAATCTTGGGTTGGGGCAGTTCAAGCTTTCTAAAAGTCAGTGGCAAAGTGATACCAGCAACAAGGGCCTGGCGTCTGCTGATGACCCACAACCCAGCCTGGGTCTACTGACAGCAGCCTCCTGGACCTGCTCCCCCTCCTCACAATGGCTACCTGCTTGTACACCCACCTCACTGTGTATCTGGTCGAGACAATAGTGGTGATGATTAAAAGGAGCAGTAGACACCACTGCCTGCTTGCTCACTGGCTCTCTGTCGGACAAGCAAGGGAGAGGAGCAGCAGTTGGCAACAATGGAGATCAGGTCGAAGACTCATTGGAGGAGGACACACTGAGGGAGAGGGGTATGAGGAGGCCATTTTGCCTAAGAGCCTGTAGAGCCTGGAACCAGCACAGTGCAATAGAACACAGAGGGTTTACAGTGGTACCTCAGGTTACAGACGCTTCAGGTCATAGACGCTTCAGGTTACAGACTCTGCAAACCCATAAGTAGTACCTCGGGTTAAGAACTTTACCTCAGGATGAGAACAGAAATCGTGCGGTGGCAGCGGGAGGCCCCATTAGCTAAAGTGGTACCTCAGGTTAAAAATGGACCTCCAGAATGAATTAAGTTCTTAACCCGAGGTACCACTGTATCTCTAAATGACAAATTCCTGTTTGAACATTCAATAGTAGAAGCAGTTTTCTTTCTTAGCCTCAGGGTTCTGATGATGTCATGTGGGGGCAAGTCATTTCCTTCTCATTCTAGGGCCAGCAAAAGTGAATAAAACCCATAGATTATTATACAACATATAGCAAGGGTGGAAAATAAGTGACCTGCCAAGTGTTGCTGAACTGCATACCCCATCATTCCTAACCACTGGCAATGCTGGCTGAGGCCCCATGCTCTCCACCCCTGGCATACAGCGCAGATGTGCCTCTCACTAGTGAAAACATGTCCAAGTTCGGTCCCCCCCCCCGAATTTGCTGAACTCTCAGTGTGACAGTCACTTCTATATATTTTCCAGGTGAATGGAGTCTTTGTGGACCTGCCCTTCTCCTATGGAAAGAAACTGAAGGTTTACATCAGCGGAGTCCATGGCTTCATCAAAACAGACTTTGATCTGAGAGTTAGCTTTGACTGGTACAGTTATGCCAGGGTCATTATTCCCAGCACTTATGCCAATGCTGTGTGCGGACTGTGTGGCAATGCTAACCAGGACCCCAGTGATGACTTTGCTATGAAGGATGGAGCTCAGACAACAGATGAAATCCAGTTTGCAGACAGCTGGAAGTTGAAGGAGGTCCGAGGATGCTCTGCAGGATGCAGTGACTGCCCAGTATGCAGTGAGGCAGAGAAGCAGACCTACAAGGGGGACCAGTTCTGTGGGATCCTCAAGAGAAGGGATGGTCCGTTCAGGCAGTGCCATGAGACCATTGACCCAACACCTTACTTTGATGATTGTGTTTTTGACACCTGCCAGTACAAGGGTCATCACGACACTCTCTGCAGTGCCATCAGTGCCTACGTGACAGCCTGCCAATCTTTGGACATTGAGGTTGGGAAATGGAGATCAGACTCTTTCTGCAGTAAGTATTACTTTCTGAATCTGGATCTGAGTTCAGTTAAATATTGGGTGTTGATGACCGCCATGCAGTCTTAGCATTTGGAAAAAAACCTCAACGATGAATCATTTGATAAGAATTTCAGGATACCGTGTAAAAGACGACATTGTATCAAGGATTGCTTAGAGAGTTGCAACTCTGCAGGAATACTAGGTGGAATGACTCCCTGTGCTTTGGTTTTTTCCTGTAGTGCCTCACAGACCTCGGGTTAAGAACTTAATTCGTTCCGGAGGTCCGTTCTTAACCTGAAACTGTTCTTAACCTGAAGCACTACTTTAGCTAATGGGGCCTCCTCCGGCTTCCGCATCGCCGGAGCATGATTTCTGTTCTCATTCTGAGGCAAAGTGCTTAACCTGAGGTACTATTTCTGGGTTAGCAGAGTCTGTAACCTGAAGCGTCTGTAACCTGAAGCGTCTGTAACCTGAAGCATCTGTAACTCGAGGTACCACTGTATTCCACATAGCATTAAGGAGACCGTCCCGTCAGCCTGATGGAATGATCTCCCTTCTTTGCCCCAAGGTTCTCCCAACTCCCTAGAAAAGATTCGGGGGGAGTGTGGTGGCATGCAGGGGGAGGAGAATGGAGAAAAGTCCCATTGTCCTAGCTGGCATTGCACTAGCACATTGATTTAGTTCTGCACATCCCAAGATGCCCAATTTGTGCACATCATTTTCCAATGCCAAATTGAAGAGTATGTTTGGGAATATGTTTTTTTTAAAAAATTGGGTATGTTCTTTAAAAAATTTATAATTGGGAGTATGTTTTTTTTAAAAAAATGGATGATTTCTTGAACTGCTGCATGAGCACAAAGAAGGTATTACATTGTTAAATTAGCAGTTACCACTCCCCCAAATACATAGGGGTGCTTCATTTTCACCCAACTCCAGAAATGAGTGTCAAGGAGGGGGCCATTTTCCCAAGTCCTCCCTCCAAGCTACTAATCAGTCACACGCAGGCACTGAACAGGTTGCCAAACTTTATTGGCTTCTTCTCTGACACAAGCCACAGAACATCAAACAGCAAGTTGAAAACATGGCATGTTCTCTCCTTTCCCCAGAAGGTTAGCTCGAAGGTTTATAGGGGTTGGGGAATGCTGGCAAGAAACCAGCCCCTTCAACTGCTCCCACTTTGGGAACGAATTGTTACCACCTTCCTGAGGGGCCCCATCCAGAGATACTTGCTCACAGAATCACTACTTCATGACAAACCTAAGTTTTTTGTCCCTCATCCAGCCCACCACTGAATCTAGGCACCAGTTCATAACAGTCACAGCCCCCCCTGACTCAGATGCAACAGAATAAGCACTAGAATATGCAAACTGCAGGTTTTTTGTGGTGTGGGTGTGTTAAGAGGACATTTTGAACCACATGGTGCCCAAAAGTCTTCACATAATAACACTTTGGTGGTGCTTTTGCTGGGCCTTAGTTTTATTCCAAAGGCTGGTATAATTGTCTTTATTCTTTATTTCCAGGACTTCCCTGTCAACCCAATTCCCACTATGAGCTCTGTGGAAGCGGTTGTCCCAGCACATGCCAGAACCGTTCCTCCACCATAAAGTGTGGTGCACCATGTGATGCACCATGTACTGAAGGATGCTTTTGTGATCCTGGATTCGTGCTCAGTGGGGATCAGTGTGTGCGTCTTGCAGATTGTGGCTGTGTGCACCAGGGCAGATACTACAAAAAGGGAGAGGAGTTTTATCCCAGTAGCTCCTGCCAGGAGAAGTGCCGCTGCCTGGACAATGGAGCCACCAAGTGCCAGCATTTCTCCTGTGGAGCGCATGAAGAGTGCAGGGTGGAGAATGGCATCCAAGGCTGTCACCCTGCGGGATATGGTACAGCTATAGCCCTTGGTGACCCCCATTATATTTCCTTTGATGGACAAAGCTTTCGCTTCCATGGCTCCTGCACTTACACCTTAGCCAAAGTCTGCAGCGCAGACCCTCGGCTACAGAATTTCTCCATTTTGGTGGAGAATGAGAAGCTTGGAAATGGGCACCTTGCTCAGATAAGGAAGGTTGTGGTCTCTGTTCATCAGCACACTATCATCCTCGAAAGGGGAAGGAAATGGATAGCTATGGTATGTATGGGCTACTCATATCAGATTATTTCAAATAAAAGGGATGTGGGTGGCGCTGAGGTCTAAACCACTGAGCCTCTTGGGATTGCCGATCGGAAGGTCAGCGGTTCGAATCTGCTTGGTGGAGTGAGCTCCCGTTGCTCTGTCCCAACTCCTGCCAACCTAGCAGTTCGAAAGTACACCAGTGCAAGTAGATAAATAGTCAGGAAGGTAAATGGCGTTTCTGTGTGCTCTGGTTTCCATCACGGTGTCCCATTGCGCCAGAGGTGGTTTAGTCATGCTTGCCACATGACCTAGAAAGCTGTCTGTGGACAAACGCCAGCTCCCTTGGCCTGAAAGCGAGATGAGCGCCACAACCCCATAGTCGCCTTTGACTGGACTTAACCGCCCAGGGATCCTTTACCTTTACCTATTATTTCAAATGAATAACACGTCCATCTTATGCAAAGGGAGTCCAAAGCGGCTTGTAGTCATAAAATTACAGGAAAACTATTTGGCATAGTAATTAAATTGGGTGTTTTTTTAAATGATGACATTTCTTTAGATCACTGGGATGAAAAACAGCATGTGCAAAAGGATGTGTGTGTGTCTTTTGTATTTGTGTGTGCTTGAGAATTTGCGTGTGCTCACAGCTGACCCCCATGAATATGCTTCTTTCTTCTTTGATGATGCAGGTGGATGAAGAATTCTGCACTTTGCCAGTGAATAGAGACGAGGGGAAACTCTGGATCACTCAGGAGGGGATCAATATAATTGTCCAGGCATCCTTTGGCCTCACAGTCCTTTATGATACCTCTTCCTACGTCCGTGTGACTGTCCCCAGCACCTACCAGGGACACATGTGTGGTCTGGGTGGCAATTTCAATGGTGACGAGACGGACGATTTCATGCTCCCTAGTGGAGAATCCGCACAAACGGTGGATGAGTTTGGGGCCTCCTGGCAGGTCCCTCTGGATGGTGCCATCTGCTCCAATGGCTGTAGGGAGGAATGCCCCACTTTTGATACAGTCCAGACAGCACCGTATGAGAGTGACGACTCCTGTGGAATGATCACGTCCGAGACAGGACCATTCAAAGACTGCTCCTCATTAGTAAGCCCCTCGGATTACCTTGAGCAATGCCTGTATGACTTGACTGCGGCCAAAGGGGAGCAGGAATATCTCTGCCGAAGCCTTCAAGCCTATGCAGCTGCGTGCCAGTCTGCTGGAGTCAAGATTGGAGCCTGGAGAACAAAGTCCTTCTGTCGTAAGTTGGATGAAAAAGTTTCTTCATCTCTGCCTTTTCGGTAGTGAGTCTCCCCCAAAGTAATCTGAGCTATTGGTTGAGTTATGTAAGTTTCAGTGCTATGCAATCACTTGTTCTCTCACCTTTTTCCTCAACCTTTTTCACCCTCTTATCTTTCTACGGGGTTCCTGTTTTTCAACCCGCTGCCTTATTTTGCAATCTTTCTTGACTCTGAGTTCCTTGTAAGGTAAAGGTAAAGGGACCCCTGACCATTAGGTCCAGTAGTGGCCGACTCTGGGGTTGCAGCGCTCATCTTGCTTTATTGGCTGAGGGGGCCGGTGTATGTGGCCAGCATGTCATGTGGCCAGCATGACTAAGCCGCTTCTGGAGAACCAGAGCAGTGCACAGAAACGCCATTTACCTTCCCGCTGGAGCGGTACCTATTTATCTGCTTGCACTTTGACGTGCTTTCAAACTGCTAGGTTGGCAGGAGCAGGGACCGAGCAACGAGAGCTCACCCCATCGCAGGGATTCAAACCACTGACCTTCTGATCGGCAAGTACTAGGCTCTGTGGTTTAACCCACAGTGCCACCTGCCTCCCTCAAGTTCCTTGTGAGAGGGCCTATAAATGCAGCAGGTCTGGTTTACATTGTTAAGTAATGCACATTGCCACTCTGCCTGGCATGGGATATCTAAATCCAACATAGGATACCTCAAAATAACAATTACCTAATATTACCAATATTTATGATTTACATATTTATTCCCTAAGAGGTTGGAATGTTTGCGAACACTTCCAAGTCAGCTATAGTGTCAGAAGCTTCTGTGCCATAATATTGATGAAGCAAAATGGTTGAAAATAATTGTTTTCATTTTGGAAAGCCTCCCTATTCCATGTTTGTCAAACATTACTTTTTCTGCTCTCTCTCTCTCTGTAGCCCTCACCTGCCCAGACAATAGTCACTATGAGACATGCACAAAACCAGTTTGCGATTTCAGCTGTGCCAGCTTGTCCACTCCACTCCAGTGCACCAGAAAATGCTTTGAAGGCTGTCAATGTGAAGATGGCTACTTATTTGACGGAGATACATGTGTGCCTACAGACAAATGTGGCTGCGTGCATGATGGTCTCTACCTCAAAGTAAGTCTTTGTATCCCAGTTATCGGGGTTCCCATATAGAGGGGCCAGCGCAAGTGGTTTATAAGGATGGGAGAGAAATTTGATTCAGTTCGCATATAAAGGTGAACCTACTTTCCCAGACAATGCAAGAACTGAAACATTGCCATCTTTTGAAATTCACACTTCTCTGAATTTTGCAATGTAGTTCTCCAGCCAAGTAATGTGTGTATAGAAATGCACATATTTGTGAAAACAACATGCAAGATGTATGCTTTGCAAAGTTGTATATATTAGGCACAACTGTGTTAAAAATGTATACGGAGAAATTTTCACTAAAACGCTGATGAACTTTCACAAGGCCTTTTATAATAAACATTCACAAAGTGATGTGGAAATGTGGAGAACTGATTGGGAGATGGAGAGAAACTGAAACAGATTGTTCAATAATGAGGGATATGATTTTACAAATAACACACATACCTCTAATGGAAGGGATAATGCGACTGCGCTCATGTCATGCTTATGGCCTTCCTGTGGGCATTTGGTTGGCCACTGTGAGAACAGAATGCTGGACTAGATAGTCTTTTAATCTAGTAGTGATTTTACATTCTTACATAAATAAAATACATTTTTATAAGATGAAGTAGTTGTTACTGCTCTGAATCCAATGCTGAATACCCTCTTCAAGACACAATCTAAACCCAGGATCCATTTGGATGAGTGAATTCGGAATAGGCAGATCTTCAGCTGAGCCTCGGCTAAGCCCAGGGCTGGCTAGGACATTTTGCTGCTTGAGATAAACTTCCCAGCACCACCTGGTCAGTCACATGACTAGTGTAACCCTGTGCAACTTATGTTGACGAGAAGGGTGGTGTAAGTGAAACTCTGCTTCAAAGTCTTGTTTTCTCTCTGCCAATCTCAGGCCAGCTCAGCCACCAGTAGCCTTGCTACTGATTGGAGTTTGGAATAGGGGTAACGTACACTGGGTTAGTTTTCCTTAAGTCAGAATTAAACTTGCTCATCTTTTACATGGGAAATCAGCATGTGAACGTTCTAAATAAGCTAACACCATTAAATAAAAAGAAATTGCTGTTGGAATGTTTGCATTATTTTTCAACTCCCCTAACTTTATTTCTTTATGCGGGAATTTCCCAACAGGCTGGAGAGAGCATCTTCTCAAGCAACTGTACAGAGAAATGCACCTGCGGTGACTTGGGCAAACTTACCTGTGTTAACAGCAGCTGCCAAATAGACACCTGCGCACTTAAGGATGGGCGTCGTGCCTGTGAGAGCATGGAACGTCTGGAGGGCGAGTGCAGACTCACCCCTGGAGCCCAGCTCCGTTCATTTGATGGTGCCTCAGGGAAGTACTTCTGCGATGGAGTTTATGACTTGGCCTCTGTTTGTGATGAAAGTGCCCCCTTCTGGTTCAGGGTGTCCGTGAGCATTGGAAAGGGCAATGAGGATGGCTTGGTAGCTGGGAGAGCAGTCTATGTTTTCTTCCCTGACGCATCCATCACTGTCAAAAAGAACAACAGGACATGGGTAAGTAGAGTTCAGGATGGAGTATGCCATGGGGAAAAATATATCTAGTTCCTAATAATATATATATCTTCTTATGACTTGTCTATGTGTTCATCACTAGTCACTGCAGCTTATTATTTGCTTTCATGATGTGTGGGCTTATCATAGCCTGCTGTAAATGAACAGAGAGGAAGAAGCCCCCAAATAACTTGGACCCCCCCTTAAATGTCTTAGCTTTAAAAAGTCAGTTATTCAACTTTGATTGTTTGTGAAGTCTGAAAGTATACATCAGGGATGGCAGATCTGTGGCCCTCCAGATGTTACAGGATGACAACTTGCATCATCCCTGACCATTTGCTTTGTTAACTGGGGTTGATGGGATGTTCACAGGGTCCCCACCACTGGGACGTATCCACAATAGTTTGACTATATTGGGGAGTTTAGAACTTACAGCAAATTCATGGTATTTTCAAAGTGACCTGAGCCAATGGTGATGTGGGGTAACTCTGAAGCCACAACCCCTAAAATAGCCATAGATAGTCCTTGTTTACAATAATCCTACTTGGGGCTTCCTTCGCAATAAGGTGCAGGACCATAGCTCAGTGGCTATCAGGCTTGAGGAATCCTCCCCCCGATGGCACCAAGAGGCAGGAAAGAAAGTTCTTACGTATGATTTATTCAGTCATCACGATAAAAGACAAAGAATTTTGGTCATAATGGAGCTGCTTGCACTGAGCTCCTCCCCCTTCCCTCTCTTGCAACAGCACCTGCTTCTATGGCGTCTGTCCGTGGACAATTGTCTATGTGCTCTTTGTTCTAGCACTCTTAACAAACACTGCAATTTGAGAGAAGGGGGGCGGGTTGGGTATGCTGCCCAGTGATGTGTCAGCTAGTTTCTCTGCCTCCATCCCTCCTTCTTCTAACACAACATAACTCTGCTTTTTGCCTGTCTCTGAGCTGCTATCTTCCTCAAAGCCCTGCTGTAATTTAAGGCTGCCTTCCTCCTCTCTGGAAGTTACAGGAGAAGGGGGGGGGGGCGGAGATCTCCACCATTCCTGCTCCTCTTCAGTACAATCCCTGACAGTGGCAGAGCATTTTCTTGGCATGCAAAATGTCCCAAGTCCAGTCCGAGCTAGAACTGGGAATATGCCCTGCCTGAAACCCTGGAGAGCTTCTGCTAGTCATTGTGGACAATAATGAACTAGATGTAGCCAATGGCCTGACTTGGTCTAAGTCACCTTCCTATGTTACCAAGTGGATTGGCTGCTCCCTATCATAAAATAGATTTTCTGGACTATTACACAACCCCTTTTTATATACTAATTGGCATTTGCTTGGTTGGGGAAGTATACGGTAATTAATCCATGGAAATAATTAAAAGTTGCACAGTCCGACTAGCTGGAAGATTAAGGTAGCTCCTCTTAAACAGTTTGCCTCCGATCTTTCCAAGACTGTTTTTAGAGGCACTCACAAGACAGAGTCCCCTGCCAAAGTGAAAAATGAAATCGTCCAGTGCCTGCTCATTTTTAATGATATGATGCTGAAGAGTAATGGGGGCAATCTCATGGTTTATGACAGGAAATCATCATTTTTGGATGACCGGAGGTTTTCCATCACTGCGCCTCCTTGATGGAGGATTACATTTTTCATCAATTTTTGCCTGCTTAGCAGCTGTTAAGGCACAGGGCCTAATTCAACCAAAAGGGCGTATTTCTCAAGAAATCTTCCATCTCATTCAACAGTGGAAGGCTAAAGCAGAGATAGCTTCCAGATGTTGTTGTACTGCAGCTCTCATCATTCATTGGCCATGCTGGCTTGGGCTGATGGAAATTGAAGGCCAGCATCTGAAAGGCCAAAGGGTTATGGTGATTTCTTCACTGATCCCTTTGCTCTTCAACGGTGGATGAAATTCAGCTTCTCCACATATACCTTTGTGCTCTTTTAATTAAGATTAATGGACGACTGCAGAATAACTACTTGTCCCCAGTTCTGTGATGTCATTCACTATAAGAATATCTGGACTCCTGCCAGTCAAAGAGTTGGGCAATCTATCCTTTTGTTGTTGTTATTGTTGTTTAGTCTTTTAGTCGTGTCTGACTCTTTGTGACCCCCTGGACCAGAGCATGCCAGGCACTCCTGTCTTCCACTGCCTCCCACAGTTTGGTCAAACTCATGCTGGTAGCTTCGAGAACACCATCCAACCATCTCGTCCTCTATCGTCCCCTTCTCCTTGTGCCCTGCATCTTTCTCAACATCAGGGTCTTTTTCAGGGAGTCTTCTCTTCTCATGAGGTGGCCAAAGTATTGGAGCCTCAGCTTCAGGATCTGTCCTTCCAGTACGCACTCAGGGCTGATTTCCTTAAGAATGGATAGGTTTGATCTTCTTGCAGTCCATGGGACCCTCAAGAGTCTCCTCCAGCACCGTAATTCAAAAGCATCAATTCTTCTGTGACCAGCCTTCTTTATGGTCCAGCTCTCACTTCCATACATCACTACTGGGAAAACCATAGCTTTAACTATATGGACCTTTGTCGGCAAGGTGATGTCTCTGCTTTTTAAGATGCTGTCTAGGTTTGTCATTGCTTTTCTACCAAGAAGCAGGTGTCTTTTAATTTCGTGACTGCTGTCACCATCTGCAGTGATCATGGAGCCATTTACCATTATTTAACTCTGGTTGTGAATACCTAGGGAGTTACTAATAAGTGAATGGTGAAGTTGACTTGGTGTTGTTATTTAGTGGATGTAGCTTAAGTTTATTTAGAGTTGGTTCCAATGTTTTCTTGACTTTAGATGCTTAATGCAAAGTTAGCCTCTGGTGTATTCTACATGTTAATTCGCTTTTGCCTTTATTAGTTGGTGTGAATTCTGAGGTTCTTGCTGGCTCCTTGGCCTTCATCAAAACAAGATCTAATGCACCAATCTTTACATGTTCCAGGTAAATGGACGTCCAGTAAGCCTGCCATACAAGGTCTCTAAAGAGGTGTCTGTGAGCAAAGTTCACGATGGGATGCAGATTGACCAGGCCTCTCAGGTGCAGGTTCTCCTTCATCCCAGTGGAGAGGTGAAAGTGAAAGTCAGCAAGTCCCTCGCAGGGAAGCTGTGTGCCCCATGTGGAAACTTCAATGATGACAGCTCTGATGATCTGAAGATGCCCAGTGGGAAGGTGGAAACAAACGTTGCTGAGGTCCTACATGCCTGGGAGGCCAGAGACTTCTAAAAGGAGCATATTTCTCTGTGGGCGGCTGGTCTTTCTTAATACACAAGGACTGCAGATCTGCTTATTTTCAACTTATTTCTGAGCAGAGATGTAGGCAATTACACCATTGTTTCTCCTTTGGAAAGCAACAACAAAAAACACAAAAATGGATTTTGTTGAATTATATTGTGTAGAAGCAATCCTGAGCTGACGATAACAAGGCTGACTCTTCAGTGACCCATTAGTTACATTAATACTTAACTGCATTGTTTGTGATGAACACTGTATTATTATCAACTGAAAAATAGTCAAGCAATGAATGTCAGATATAAAATTGTTATCCGTGGAGTGTGGGGAAACAGTTTTGTGGTACCTTAAAGACTAAAGCGGTGTATACACAAGTATGTTATTGCACACATGGGTCACAAAGATCATGTCATGTTTTTCTGTGTGGCACTTTTGTCTACAAAGGAGCACCTCCATTTTAAACCATTCAAATATTTATTAATTTTTTTTTTTGAAATCCTATATTTAGCTCTATTGAGCTTGCTTCAGCATTTTAGTGTGAATTTCTCCTAAAAACAGATTTTAATATACACTTCTGACTGGTGTGCACATTTTTGCAAGCATTTCCCCACAATATAATGCATTTTGTATGTTTTTTCACAAATATATTCATTTTTATGCACAATTTGCCCTAATATATGCATTTTTATTAACATTGGTGTGTGTGTGTGTGTGAACTGCATTGTCAAATTTGGTTAAGTGTGAATTTTGAAGGACAGTTGTTTTTTGGTTCTCATATTGTTTCAGAAAGTGTGGATTTGATAAATTCAGCTTTAAACGTGACTGAATCAAATTTCTGCCTTGGCCTTGGGTGAGTTAGTGGTGGTAACAAGAAAGGACCTGAGTCAGAACAAAAGTAAGAATGATATGTCATAAAAATTTATTTAAATCACTGCGGAAAATAATAAAATCATATTAACTCATAAGTAACTGAAATGTAAGAATAAAAACAATATATAAATACAGTGGACGCTCGGGTTGCGAATGTAATCCATGAGGGAGGCACGTTCGCAACCAGCAGCATTCGCAACCCACAGCTCTGTGTCTGCGCATGCGCGGGTTGCAATTTGGTGCTTCTGCGCAAGCGCCGAAACTCGGAAGTAACCCATTCCGGTACTTCTGGGTTCGGCGAGGTGCACTGCCCAAAAATGCGCAACCTGAAGCGTCTGTAACCCAAGGTATGACTGCAAAATGAAGGGCAATACAGTGGAACCTCGGTTGTCGAACGCTTTGGAAGCCGAACAATTCGGAACCTGAACACCGACAACCCAGAAGTGAATGCTTTCATTTTTGAACATGTCTTGGAAGCCAAATGGCTTCTGTGGCATGTTTCTCAATTTCTTCAATGAATTTTGCCGACTGGCAATTGCGCCTTAGTTGTTGAACGTTTCAGAAGTCGAACGGTCTTCCGGAACGGATTATGTTCAACAACCGAGGTTCCACTGTAGTATGCGGCTGGTGAAGGTGTATACCATTGTGTACTATTGTACATAAATGGAAAAGTACAAAATGAGATGTGTGCCTGGAGACAGGCAGTGAGGTTGGGTATCCATAGCAATGACCAGAGGAGGAATGTCCACTGGGAGGAGTACAGAGAGAAGAAACACCATGATGCACTTGCATCTGCCTCTATCTGCCCCAGCTGCAACAAAACATGTCTCTCTCGCATTGGTCTCTACAGCCACAGTAGGTGCTGCTACCTTCCAACAGTTTGTCTTTTCCTGAGACAGACAGATGCTGACAAAATGAGACAAACGAAATTTTTACCTGGAACAAAAACAAGTTGTGAAACTAACTGCAAATACAACTGCTTTTCAAAAATGTGCATATTGGGCAAAACTGCACGCCAACGTGTATATTAGGAGAAAAATCGCACTAAGAGGCCAATGAACTTCCACGAGACTTTGATTTTTAAGAAAATCACAAACTGATTTGGAAATGTGGAGAACTGAACTAGCAACTGGAAAATTAGAGAAATGATAATAGACAGATCCGGCCTTTCCCAGTCTGTTTCCAACATGCCTTGCTAAGAGGAGGACACTTCAGAGCCACTATCCTTCTCCATTTCATTAATTCTTTAAAGTCTAGTTCTCAGTATTGCCATTTGGCCCTTGTCACATGCCAGCCCTGCTCATATTAAGGGGAAAAGATAGTGGGAGATGGTGTCACAATTAAAATGCATTTTGTATCTTTGAACATGGTTTTAGTAAGCTGGCATCCCTAATAAACAGAAGCAATGGGTTAACCTGAGTATCTGGGAGCCTAGTTGGAATCAACACACATACAAAAAATGCTGTGTTTTTTTTAAAAAAAAGTTTTGAAAAATACATTGAATTTGCATAGCTCCCTATCACCATCTAGTGTCTCATTTGTATATTACAGCACATTTAAAATGTTTTATTTGCAGCTGTGTAGCTGAGTCCCTAGTAAGTTAATCTTTGTTAGAAGCATTGATGTTTATGATATAGTCATAAATAATGATGTTTAAAAATATGTATCAAATCTCTTTATTCTGTTCTATTATTTTTAAAAATTTAAATAAAGTTCTGTTTTTAACCCAGTTAGATTGACTGTTCACCTAATTTTCAGAAGTATTTGGCTGTGTTCTAAGAACCTTCCCTGCTCCTCTGGATTCCTGTAAAAACAGTACACTTACCGGTAATTTCAGCCTGATTTACAAGGCAATGTTTTGCATGTGTTTGATGACTGCAACATAGCATGTGAAAGTCTGGTTTTAAAAATGTCCACCAGAGGGCTGCTGCTTTGAATGCAGTGTTTTCACTTTATGCAAAGAGCAGGCAAAAAAGCTCAACCCTGATAAGTTTATCGTATTAATGACAGGAGCTTCATTTATAAATCCACACAATTTCATAAGGAAGAAAATAACTAAGTGGATGATTTTTGGAAGTGCATTTCGTATGGCATAAGTAGTTCACCAGTTTATTCTAATCAACACACATCCTTTACTGAATTCACTGAAAACCCTTGGTAGTCCCTTCCACATGCTTTCCATGTCAACAGAATCTTCGTGGATCTGCCACTCTCCTATTGAAAATAAACCGAAGGTTTACATCAGCAGACTCCACAGCCTCCTCAAAACAGATTTTGATCTGAGAGTCTGCTTTGACTGGTGCAGCTATGCCAGGGTCATTATTCCCAACACTTATGCCAATGCTGTCTGTTGATCTTGCTGCAATGCCAATCAGAATAACAATGATGGTTTTGCTATGAAGGATGGAACTCAGGCAAGGAATAAATCCCATTTGCAGGCAACTGGAAATTGGAGGAGGTCCCAGGATGCTCTGCAGGATGCAGTGAAACAGAGGGGACCAGTACTGTGGCATCTTCATCAGAAAAGATGGGCCACGCAGGCAGTGTCATGAGGCCATGGACCCAACTTTCTATTTGGATGCTTGTGTTGTTCACACCTGTCACGACAAAGGTCACCATGACATTCTGTGCAGGGCCAACAGAGCCTATGTGGTCACCTGTCAAGTTCAGGGCATGCAGCTTGGTCCATGGAGATCAGTTTTCTTCAGCAGTAAGTGGTGCTTTCTACTAGTGGTGGATGAATCTGTCAATTCTGGTTTCTCATTTTCCCAGTCTTAAATTCAGTTCTCCGCATTTCTTTTCTTTTTCTTTTTTAAAGATTTTTATTAAAGTTTCAAAGCTTATATAAAAGCAAGACAAAACAATAATACAAACAATAATACAAACAAACAAAAAACAAAAACAAGTATAATTTCAATCCCTTATTTTCTTGTAACTTACTTCCCCGACTTCCTCATACCTCCCCTTTCTGTATTCTAATTTCCAATTATTAATTCAGCAAATCCTCTCCCTTATTTTCCATTTAAATTTTTAGCCTTTCTTTTCTTTTTACTTAATCATTACAGCTAGAAACCACATAATTTCCAAACCAACGCCATTCTAGCATTCGATAATTTTGCAATGTTTCCTAAGATAGTCCTTAAATTTCTTCCAATCTTCTTCCACTGTCTCTCTTCCCTGGTCTCGGATTCTGCCAGTCATTTCTACCAGTCCCATATAGTCTCAGTTCTCCGCATTTCTACAATGGTTTGAGAACCATCCTTTTAAGAATACTCATGCTAATTTATCCTAATGTGCATGCAGTTTTGACTAATATACACATTTTGCAAGCAGTTTCCCCTAACACTTATTTATATGTTGTTTCCCCAAATATCTGGATTCTTTGGGGGGGGGTATACTTTCCTCTAATATATGAATCTTTCTACATATCAGTTGACTGGAGAACTGCATTGAATAGTTTGGAGAAGTGCCAGTTTTGAAATACAGCTGTGTTTCAACTTGCATAATGGTTCAAGAAGTGAAAATTCGGTAGCTTCTCATTGAAATGAAAACAAAATCAAATTTTGCCTCCGCCTCCCATACTCAGCAAAGTGTTTGCTGAGCCAACTGCAGCCACACCTGCAGTGAAGCAAAGATGGCAGCAGATGAACATGGCCAAGGTGCTGCCACAGAACTGACTACAGTGGTGCCTCGGGTTATGAACTTAATTCGTTCTGGAAGTCTGTTCTTAACCTGACACCGTTCTTAACATGAGGTGCGCTTTCACTAATGGGGTCTCTTGTTGACGCTGCGGCACCGGCGCACGATTTCTGTTCTCATCCTGGGGCAAATTTTGTGACCCAAGGTACTACTTCCAGGTTAGCGGAGTTTGTAACCCGAAGCGTTTGTAACCCGAGGTGTTTGTAACCCGAGGTACCACTGTACTGCTGGCAAAAAAGAAGAACTCCAGACCTTCCTGATGTCAGCTGGCTGGGGACAGGGAGGATAAAAATCAATAGCGTTTATTATTTCCTCAGCGCCACCACTTAACCAGGCACCAGGAGGGGTGGGATTCACATTATTTAGAATTAATAGCCATCCAAATCTCAAGCTGCACGCCTCTCATTTCCTCGTGATCAATTGCAGTTTCCTGTTATGACAGCAAATACCTGAAATGACGGCCACATCCTTAACGAATTGCACTTAAAGTTGAGTCATCGCCAACCTTCCCTTTAAGTGCCACATTGCCTTTTGAAAGGAAAGAGGAAAAAGTACAAACTGCAGTGCTGCAACAGAGCCATGGAATTGGGCATGTTACTCTAAACTGCAGAAATCCCTCTTAAATTATGACAGTGAATGAAACAAAAATGCAACGTCTTTTGATTGCAAACTCAACCACATATTTATTTGGAGTATTAGTGCCTTACCTACTCAACAAAGTTAAAATGCAACAAAATAGACAATAGTTGCTAGGGAAGAGCAAAGGTGTGTAAACATTTCCAAGCTGCATACTTCCAGATGTTCCAGCTGTTATAAAGGATGATACCCAACTGGGAGGGGTAGCTAATGCCGCAGAAGAGAGTATAAGAATTCAAAATGATCTTAACAGATTGGGCGCAAGCTAACAAAATGAATTTCAATAGGGACAAATGTAAGGTTTTGCACTTAGGCAGGAAGAACCAGATGCATAATTATAGGATGGGGGACACCTGGCTTACTAGCAGTTCATGTGAAAAGGATCTAGGGGTCTTGGTGGACCACAAGCGTCACATGAGTCAACAGTGTGATGCAGCAGCAAAAAAAGCGAATGCTATTCTAGGCTGCATCAACAGAAGTATAGTGTCCAGATCAAGGGAAGTAATAGTACCACACTATTCTGCCCTCATCAGACAACACTTGGAATATATAATAATAATAATAATAATAATACCACAAAGCCTAAAGCTCCTCATTAAAGGGCAATGATGGCTACAATATCAACAACCTCAGATATGCAGATGGCAAAACCTGGATGGCAGAAAGTGAGGAGGAATTAAATAACTTTTTTAATGAGGGTGAAAGAGGAGAGCGCAAAATATGGTCTGAAGCTCAACATCAAAAAAACTAAGATCATGGCCACTGGTCCCATCACCTCCTGGCAAATAGAAGGGGGGGAAATGGAGGCAGTGAGAGATTTTACTTTCTTGGGCTCCATGATCACTGCAGATGGTGACAGCAGTCACGAAATTAAAAGACGCCTGCTTCTTGGGAGAAAAGCAATGACAAACCTAGACAGCATCTTAAAAAGCAGAGACATCACCTTGCCGACAAAGGTCCGCATATTTAAAGCTATGGTTTTCCCAGTGGTGATGTATGGAAGTGAGAGCTGGACTATAAAGAAGGCTGATCACCAAAGAATTGATGCTTTTGAATTATGGCCCTGGAGGAGACTCTTGAGAGTCCCATGGACTGTAAGAAGATCCAACCTATCCATTCTGAAGGAAATCAGCCCTGAGTGCTCACTGGAAGGACAGATCCCGAAGCTGAGGCTCTTCAAAGCCCACGACACCTTTGGTAAAGGCTGTTCTCCAATTGGAGCGCTCACAGGCTAGTGTTTCCCAGTTGCGTGGCAAGTCCCCTCCCCCATGTGAAATGAAGACACCGGACACATTATTTAAGGTTAATGGGCATAAAAAGGCCACAACTTTATTGATTACAGGAATAGGAAGGTATTGGCCTTAGGCATTGGCTCCTATCGACTACCCGGCATGGAGACCGGGAAGGGTTATCCACAAGTCGTGGGGGTCCTGTTGAAGTACGCCAACTAGGATCCCACGGGTGTCACCGCTTGGGGGCGTGCCAGAGGCCCTTACCTCCCTAGGTTTCGGACAAGGCAACGCCCCCCGGAGTCCTCTACCGGACTACCCTTTTCATTGGGGGAAGGTGATGGCACTTCCTTTCCCCCTTCATTTGCATAACAATTACCCCTGCCAATGCCTAACTGCCAATACCGAGGAAGTTGTGACGTTTGCTACGAGGTAGGCAAAAAAACCAAAAGGCTGGAAGTGTGCCAAGTTGGAAAAATTCCTACCAGGCCCCTTGCAGCGATCAACCGGAGTCCATAGCAAGGTCATAGCTAGCTAAGCCTAAAGGGTGGGTGGGATGGGAAAACCGGTCAGCTGGAACGGGGCAAAGAGGGCGGTTCCCGGTCGTGCCTGGCCATGCCTCCCTAGCCCGCCGATTGGCGGGCAGGGTTGCAGGCACGCCCGGGGATTCCCTTGTTCTCACGGGGGCAAAAAGGCCAGCCCCCGCATGTGTGAGAGGGGGTATCCCACAACCCCCTCTCCTCTCCAGTTCAGAATGGCTTTGTTGGTGTTTATACTACATTTTTTAAAAGATTTGCCTTGAGATAGTCTTTAAACCTCTTTTGTTGACCACTAGCATTTTTAAGTTTGGAATAGAGTAGTTGCTTTGGAAGATGATAATCAGACATCCACACAACATGACCAGTCCAACGAAGTTGATGTTGAAGAATCATTGCTTCAACACTGATGATCTCTGCTTCTTCCAGTACACTGGTATTAGTTCACCTGTCTTCCCCAGTGATGTGTAAAAATTTTCGGAGACACCGTTGATGGAATCTTTTGAGGAGTTGGAGATGCCGTTTATAAATGGTCCATGTTTCACAATAATACAGTAAGGTTGGTGGTACAATAGCTTTGTAAACAAGCATTTTGGTTTCCCAGCCAATGTCCCGGTCCTCAAACACTCTGCACTTCAATTGGGAGAAAGCCGCACTTGCGGAGCTCAGGCGATGCTGGATTTTGGCATCAGTGTCAGCCCTTGTGGAAAGAGAACTGCCCAGGTAAGAGAAGTGATTGACATTGTCCAATGTTACACCACTGAGTTGGATTGGTGGTGCTGCAGAGGGGTTATTTTGTACTTGTTGGTGCAGCACTTTGGTTTTTTGAATGTTCAGTGATAGGCCAAGCTTTTTGTAAGCTTCTGTGAAGATATTTAGAATTGTTTGGAGGTCATTCTCTGAGCATGCACACACTACGCTGTCATCAGCATACTGAAGCTCTATGACGGAAGTTACGGTAATCTTAATCTTTGCTTTCAGCCTGCTCAGATTAAAGAGCTTTCCATTTGTTTGATATATGATTTCTACACTAGTGGGGAGTTTCCCTTCGACAAAGTGCATACCATATAGGAATTGGGTATGCATTCTTTGGAATCCTGCCCCCCCCATTACATATTAGTCATTCTCTGCTCTAGCAATTGTTTATTTCTGAGTGGAGATTCGAAGCTTTGTGTCCCAGGTCCTGCCAAGGCAGCTAAGAAGCAAAAGCCTACAATAAACAATATATAAAAAACAGCAAGTTGTGCAAAAGAACCAAAGCAAGCTACTGAAATTAGAAGCTGGGGGTGGTAGTGGAAAGGAGAGGAAGAGAACATTTTTGGGGTGTGTGTGACAAGGATCACCTATATTTTGCAATTCAGTTGAGAAACATGTCACTCTGTGTTCACGCTCTCTAATCTTGTGTTATCTGACTTCCACCGTGCCCAACTGCCATTTCTAAAGAGTGGACATTTCCTGGATGGTTTGGTGGAACTCAATTTGCATAAGACTCATTGACCCTATAAAAAGGGAAAGGACAGCAGAGAAGCAGTGAGGTGGGTGGGCAGAACCCACCTTTGCTCTCCTCTGTTGTGCCGTGACAGGTCGACTCAAGCGCTGAAGGTAAGAGACTTCTCTGGGGCTCTTCATTGTCAGCCACAATCTGCTGAACGAAGCCAGCCAAGGGCAGAGTATACATTTATCAGTATAAAGACCCCATTCTGTTATCTGTGGAGACCACTCCATTAGGGCATTTGAAGGAGAGTCCATTTGACTCTCCTTCCTTGGAGGTTTTTGAGCAGAGGTTGGATGGCCACCTGTTATGGATCCTTTAGTTGAGATTCCTGCTTTGTGGGGTGGTGGTGGACAACTCTACAATTCCATGTTTCTACGAAATGGGGCCCTACCCCACCACACTCAGTCTCCCCTCAGCCAGCCCCACTTGCCTAAAAGAAAAGAAAAGGTAAAGGACCCCTGGATGGTTAAGTCCAGTCAAAGGTGACTATGGGGTTGCTTCCTACCTACAACCAATCTGGGGGGTGGCCCTGTCTGTCAGCTTCCTCCCCCTTAGTCTCAGTGTTGCCCCTTGTAGAACTCTGCTGAGAAGAAGAGGACAAAACAAGAACTAGTTGGCTTCCCCGGGCATGGGCTCTGGTTCCCCCATTGCTGGGCTTCTTGCCTTCTGCTCCCTAAGTTCCAGTGAGCATCAGCTACCACTGAATAAAAGTTGTTCTTCTCTTTGCACAGCAGCAAAGGTCAAAGGTTTCTACATGTTCGTGTCTCTACATGTGGGCAAGCCAGAGACAAGCACATGTATGTGGGGGGGTATCATATGAGAGCTAGGATTTGCCTGGCAGAATTGGCGGTTGTTGCATCAATTCTTCCCTGGGCATCCCCCTTACGCCTGCATTTCCTTTATCTTGACAAATGCAGATTTTGGATAACCTTCTAAGTTCTGCCCATTGAACATCTTAGTTTCTCTGGATTTGCACTTTTGCACAGCAGAGCCCATTTCTATCTCAGTACAACAAGTTCTGCCCTGTTTTACAAGGCTTCTGTCAATATCCCTTACGAGCCCAAGTGCCTTCCATATGGAGATTGTTTATTTGCACAAATATTTGCACAATGATTTAAATGGGCATTCCCTGAGTTGGGATGAGGGGTGGAGCCTCAAAATGTTTGACCAGATACTAATCAAGTAGGTAATAAACCTCTGATTACCTCTGATTCACCTTTTAATTGTATCTGAGATAACACAAGGAACTCTTAGCTCTCAAACTGCCCAGTTTGTTGGCTGATAGCTATAGCAGTTTAAATTATGATGATTTCAGGAGGCAGTCCCAGTGGAGGCTTCCGTTTAAATGCAAATAACTGCTTCAAAAAAGTGTTTTTTGTCAGGAAAATGGCAGGGAGACAAAAAAGAAAAAAGAAAAAAACTCATAGTTTCAAGGCTGCTCAAGGCCTGGCTCCACCAGGCATTTATATAACAAAAAACCTCAACTGCATAATGCAATTAACAACACATCTAGCTTAATTAGGAGGCTTACCTAAAAGATAAACTCACCCCTTATATTCCCAGTCAGCAAATGCACTCTGCATTTAATGGTTGGATAACTTGTATGTTTGCTGCCCACCTACGCAAACCAAATACTCAAAGTGAAACACAGCTTACCTTTCTCTTGGTTTTCATTTCATTTATTAGACTTATCTGTTGCTTGTCACCCGAAGGTCTCCAAGTGACTTACAGTAAAAAAAAAAAAAAAGGCAGAGGGCCTTCTCGGTAGTGGCGCCTTCCCTGTGGAACGCCCTCTCACCAGATGTCAAAGAGAAAAACAACTACCAGACTTTTAGAAGACATCTAGCCCTGTTTAGGGAAGCTTTTAATGTTTGATGCATTACTGTATTTTAATATTCTGTTGGAAGCTGCCCAGAGTGGCTGGGGAAACCCAGCCAGATGGGTGGGGTATTATTATTATTATTATTATTATTATTATTATTATTATTAATTACTGCTCCTCTCCTCAGCTGGTGGGGGTGCAGAGCAGAGGCATACCTGCCTGGGAATTTATCTTTCCACTAGATGTCAAGGCCAGCTGTTGCAAATCAGTGGTGGGTGGGTCCAGGGTCCTCCAGGGGTGGTCTGGCATCTCTCCTCTCCCAAAGCAAAGCAGGAGGATGGCATCAAAAGTTTTACCAGGATTTGAGATGCAGTTCACTACCTAAACACGCACATGTGCATATATTCAGGAAAACAATGCACTAAAACGCAACACGTTAGAGAAAGGAACTTGCAGAAATGCATATATTAGGCAGAATTCTGTTTTGAAAATTGCATACATTATGAGAGGTGTGCATGACAATGAATAAGAATTACCATGCAGGTGGTTTGTTTGTTCTTGAAAAGAAAATCCCTAAAATTTCAAAATGGGACTAACTGCATTTAAGATTTAAGAGAGAAGTAGAAATTGACACATTTGTCCATCTCTGCCTCACCAAAAACCCACCAAAACCTCAGACTTGCCTGGTTTCTTAAAGCTTCCTTCCTCCCTGACCTCTGCCCTCATTCCACTTCCACAATGTAGGTTATATATTATAGATTTTAGTTATCATCATGCCATGGCTGTCAGTTCTTTGATAAATAGTGTTATCAGTGCTTGCTGCCTAGAAAGATCAGGCAAAATGCTGCCCTTTCCCCTGCCCACTTTTAGGGCACAGAGAGCCACTAGAGAGTTAGCTGCTTATATAAGCCCAGCTATTTGGTGAGCTGAACTAGTCAGGTGCCTTCAGCAGGTAAGTGAGATCCTTTTTCTATTCTTTGCCGAGTGAGCAATGCTTTTATATGGGGAGGGATAAGTAACCTGTATGTCAGCAGAAAAGCCCAGGCTTGTAGAAAAGCCATTGGGAATGAAAGCAATCTTAACCATAGAGCCCTTGTGTGTGGCTGGAAAGCACACCTGGTTAGCAATTGCAGACACTCCAGTAAGTCCCTATTTTGCAGGGACAGTTCTGGATTTATAGAAGGCACCCCCATTTCTAATTTGATTCTGGGATGTCCCACTTTTCCTTATATTCATCAGAGAAATGTTGGAGGGTATGCAATGGCTGCAGAAAGGCGTGGGCATGTTTTTTAGCATGAAAATTCTATTCCTGACCCAATGTTGGTCTTATCAAATGCTATTAGGTAGCCCTTGTGTTTCAGAAGTCCAGCTGCCTTCAGCCAGAAATCAGGCATTTAGTGGCACTGGTTCCATGCTATGGAATGCAGAACTCTTTCAGCAGAGATTTGGCAAGCCTCCTTGCTGTTAGTTTTCATATATTTCTTGTAGCCCTTTTCTTGCCAACAGGACCCTCTATTCAGTTCAAATTGTCTTAAGGTGAGCCTGCCATTTTTTAATGAATATTTTTATTGCTTTTACACACCCACACACCCCTTAAAACTGTTGTTTTTGCGGTGTGGACAGGGTTTAGATCTGGTGCAACTTTATCTTGGCTTACCTTTCACTGGCTTGCTTCCACCAGCTTCCTGCAATGGTATATGTCAGATGGCAATGGTGGTTGCTCGTGAGTAACCAGGCAGGACTCCGACCTGTCGTTTACAGGTTTTATTTTGGTGCAAAACTATTTACAGTGCAGAGCCACAAGTTCATGTCTGCCTCAATCGCTAGCAGGATCCGGGAGTGGTCATTTCTGGGTCTTCCCCCAACGTAAGAGCTTAGTCACCCCCAGCCTTTTCCTTCCTTCTTTTTTTTTTACACCTCTGCGCAGGGTGGGCGACGGAAGAGGTGTGCTTCCCTCCTGGCCAACTTGGCCAGGAGCGGTGCTGAGGCTCCCAGCAGCATCCTCTGGTCCCTTCCCCTCTTCCCCACTGGAAGTGTGGCTTTCCCCACCACAGGAAGAGGAACTGCTTCACAAGATTTTCGGAGGTTCCTTGTAACCCAACAGCCCTTCTGCTTCCCTACCCTGTTCCGATGGCAGTACCCTGACAGTACTTTTTTCTAGAAAAAGAGGCGTCAGAACTTGTTGACCTTTTTTTAGGGGGCGCACCCCTTCTGACTCCGTTGTGCAGCAGGAATGCACCAAAGAGGTGCAAGAACTCAATTCTAGTGAGTTCCGGTTGAAAAAAAGCCCTGTTTTCAATAATTTGCACATTTTTGCAAATACGATGCTTCTCTTGGTGTGTTATTTTCACAAATTTTCCCATTGTTTCAAACACTTTCACCTAATGCACAGATTGTTGGGTTGCAAAACTACCTTGCAAAAGTGTGGATTTTGAAACTACCTTGCAAAAGTGTGAATCTGGAAAAGTGTGAATTTTGAAGAATAACTGCATTCCATATCGTGTATTGGTTTGAACTGTGTGACTTCCGCAGTTCCTTGTGGAAATGCAAACAAAATCAATTTTCTCCCCATCCCTACCCAGGTAAGACAAATGATCAGAGCAGAAAAGTTAAAGAAAATAAAAGAAAACTCATGCACACACTCACACAGAATCTGCAGATGACCTGAACTTCTTTCTTTTGCTGTTTTGTAGCCATGGCCAAGAAGCTGCTGCTGTTTTTGACCGGACTGGCACTCCTATCTGGTGAGTTTGGTACTTAATTAACCTGCAGGTTGGTCCCACAAGGGAGACACTTCTTGAACTTTGTCTCTATGGAGCAACTGAAGATGCTGACAGAACAGGGACTCACTCAGAGCCTGGCAAATTTATCTTTGACCAAAACTCCCACCCTGTGGCTATCAGACACACAGCCCAATGTATTGTTGGCTGAGTCTGTGCTAATACATGCAACAGGTCATCATCACCTGTACTATATCCTAAACTTTAATCAGTCAGATTTCTGATTTAGGTGGTTCTCATTTTCCCCTGTATTTGGCAAACTCATGTGAGCCTCTCCCACAGAGGAATATTCCTGATCTTCCTGAGATACATTTTTCTTGATATAACCAAATAGGGTTCTTAAAAAGTCCCTCTGATAATTTTCTGTTGATTATCGAGAGAGATGATTATTTTGGGAAGAAGATGCAAAAGTCAGATCAGTATAGAGTATTCCAAAAGCTATCACACCAAGTGATTATAGCACAGCATTGAGACACTTGCATTGAGAAACGTCCTTTTGGGGTGCAGGCTATCACAGGAAAAGCTGGATATTCTTAGGGATGCTTCATAGCATGTCAATAGATAAATAATCATTTATTGAACTTTCTCAGATGCCATCTCCTTGATATAAGCAAATAGAATTATTAATGGCTTCCTTTAATTTTCTGTCTGTTGCAAGATAGGATAATAAAGTACACAAAACTCTAATTGCTGCCACATCATATGATTAGGGCACAGCATCGAGATACTTGCACTTTACGAATTATCTGTTCCTTCTGCCTTTCAGGGTTCTGTGGAGCAGATTACCGTGGGAAGGAATTTGTAACATGCTACCTGCAGAACTACTTGGCAAGTCAACAAAGTCCTAGGCTTGAGCTGCTTATCACCGGATATCATCCCGCAACCACCGTCAAAGTCACAGTGAACAAATCTTCGTTTCAGAAAACGGTTTTAGTCTATGAGAAACAGACAGTGTCTGTTGTGGTCCCGGCCTCTTCGGAGTTGACGGGGAACAATATCTTTGATGGGGTTGTCAGGATCCAAGCTGACAAAGATATCTTAGTCTTTTCCTACAACTACAAGCTTACGTCAAGTGCTGCCACAGTTGTGTACCCAGCTCATCAGCTGGGCACACAATATTATGTGGTAACCCCAGAAGGGCATCTCTCAAACACTTTCAAGGAATTTGCAGTTGTAGCCTATCAGTTTCCCACTCAAGTCACTATTCACCTGAAAGGGGCCGTGACATTCCAAGGGAAGGTTTATGCTGCAGGGAGCAGGCTTGTTGTGGACCTCAAAGCCTTCCAAGCAATTCAGCTGCAAAGCTCAGTTGATTTGTCTGGCAGCAAGGTTGAATCAGATTCGCCCGTGGCTGTTTTGAGTGGGCACAGCTGTGCCATACAGTTCTCAGAATGTGACCATGTCGTTGAGCAGCTCTTGCCTGTTTCCAGCTGGGGCACCACCTTCATAGTTCCTCCACTGTCTTTTCAACCTAGAATAGACATTGTGTATGTCATTGCTTCCCAAAATACTTTGATCCAATACCAGTCTGGGGTCAACCAAGGCTCCCGTCGTGCAGTGGCTGGAGAAATCATGCGGTTTGAGAAGCAGCCCTCTCAGGTCCTTTCCTTCTCTGCTGATGTAGGAATCCAGGTCCTTTTTTTCTACACTGGTACCAATAATGGAAATTGCCAGTACGATCCATTCCTCATCAATGTTCCAGCAATAACAAGGTATTGCACATCATATCACATTGATGGGATTAGGGACTTTGATAATTTTGCTGTCATCATGGCCAAAACCTCAGTTTCTGGTGGGATCACATTGGAGAAAAAAGCCATTACCAATGTTGAATGGGCACCAGTCCCTGGAACAGAACATTCATTTGCTCTACTCAGCTTGGGCAAAGAAGCCAGTGCCCTCTCTGTAGAACATCCCACCACTCCTTTTGGGCTCTTCATCCTTGGAGGTGCAAAAAGCAATGGTTATGGCTCCGTGGCCATTTGCTCTTGTGGTAAGTATCCAGATCTGTTTTTTTTTTTTTGCTACAAATGAGACGTTAGACTATATGATTATAATTTGTTACATCTTAGTGAATATCCCCATCCTTATTTGTGGTTTCTTGCACTTCCAATATTTTCATCTTTTTGCCTTCCAGCATTGGATGCTGTGTTTTAACATTACTGTCTGCTCATTTGTAGATTGTGAAAGAAAGTGGCTCCTTATGAGCAGTAACTGGAGGACCACAGTAGATCTCAATGGACATTGGAATGGAACTTTAGCTGCCACTATTTCAGTGTCCTAGTTCCAGTATACTTTCCATATATAGAATAAAGCACTGTAAAGTGGTCTAATTTGATGAATTTTTATTTTCTGCCTCCCACTCTCAAATCTGCCCCCTTTTGTCGCAGGTTCCATCTCCTTGCCTGTGTCCTCCAGCCTCTTCTTCATTTGTCTCCTCTTCCTAACTCCGTTACCTAATCTGTACCATCCCTGCAGCCATCTTGTATTTCCCTGCTCCTCATGTTTCACTGTCTCCCATGGCCTCCTTCTGCCCCTCAGGCTCTCTGAGAAACTTACTTTCCACTTGGATCTTAATTCCAGTGTACTCACAGCTTCCCTTTCTTCCTGAGAAGGCAAATTTAAACCATATTGATTGCCTTATTGCCTGAGCAATCAGAATGTCCATAAGGCAACCAGATAAGTGGCTATTCAGAAGCCTGTTTCCCATGTTTTGTCTGTCTGCAGCATCCTCCCCTAGTTACTAATGATGCTTGCTTTTGCAATGACACCACCATTGTTCCATTCCAGACAAACCAGTGTCTCCATGCAGCTTGATCCAGTGCAGGAAGAAGGAGAAGTGTGAAATCATAGGAGGTGATCCAGTGTGTGTGCCAGAGTCTGAATCCAACTGCTGGGCCCAAGGAGATCCTCATTATCACACCTTCGATGGGAAGAAATTTGACTTCATGGGCACCTGTACCTACACTATTGCCAAGACTTGCGGCTCGGATGCCACTCTTCCTTCCTTCAGTGTTGAAGCCAAGAATGAGAACAGGGGAGGAAATACTCGTGTTTCGTACATTGGCTCTGTGACAGTCACAGTCTATAACACCATCATCAAGGTGGTCAGAAATGAGAAAGGCTTTGTGAGGGTGAGGACGAAAGAAATATTTCTATTTCTTTAAAAAAAGCAACCTATTTTCCCCAAGAGTCCATCAAAATCTACTCTGCTCGCTTCTTGTCTTGTCTTGTAATGCAGGCATGTGGAACAGAAGATCTGGCAAAGTCTCCCTGCCCCAGTTTGCTAACCTGGACTGATCTCTGGCCACCACCCCTGCTCCCTCTTTCTGCACCTCTGCCCACCAGCCAGTGCCCCACTTTTTTAGCATTTGAGGAGGAGCTGTTTTCATTTTATGCCATACCCATTTTGCACTTGGCTGTATCTGCCTGCCATTGGGCACTGGGAACGATAGTACAGCCCAAATAGCTGAGGCTTCGGGAGAACTTAAACAAGTTCTCCCAAAATAAGAGCGGTAGTGAGACAGAATTAGCTACAAGCCTAGATGGCTCAGTAAACTGATCTGGTGAGATGCCATCTTTGGGATCAATGATCCAGTGAGTGCCCAGGAGCAGCACCTACCTCTGCTTGGTCCTGTTCTGTCACTTAGCTCATGAGATCTTTTTTTGCAGGGGAGGGGGGAGGGATCTGGATTACAGGGTTCCAGATATTTGCCTGGCAATCCACTCTAGTGACTGCATTTTCAATTATTCCTTCTTGCACTGTACTTTCCAGCCACAGTTCTGCAGTTAAAAGCTCTGTGTCCAAGTGTTACTTTTACTTTTTCTTTTGCCCTGGAACTTCCCCTGGGAAAACCTGTTTTTTACCACTGAATCAAAAAGCAATTGACAGAAAACTTGCTTTTCATTTGCTCTGATTCGGCAGTAAAATGTCAAATCAGAGCCAAGGAAAGTGTGCGTGTTGGTCTTTTTCATATACGTTCCTATTTTACATCCATCTCATTCAGCAGGCTATATGATGTAACAAACCCAATAGGTTGTATCCAACCAATTTCTACTCTGGGCACACCCACTGAAATTAATGGACCCAAGTTAGTGCATTAATTTCAACAGGTCTGCTCTGAGTCTGACTGACATTGAATACAATCTACAGTCTTGTCCTGCTGTTTGTTGCATCTGAGTTTTCTCTTGCAGGTGGACAACCTGCGGTTCCGCCTGCCCATCTCCCTCCATGAAGGAAAACTCCGTCTCTACCAGAGTGGGAGCTCTGTCTTCATTGAGACAGATTTCTCCCTGAAGGTCTCCTATGACTGGAACACCTACCTGGTGGTGAAGCTCTCCAGCAGCTTTTATGAAAATGTCTGCGGACTTTGTGGCAACTACAATGGAGACCCCGCTGATGACTTCAGCAAACCCGATGGGGCCTTGGCTCCCAACCCCAATGAGTTTGGAAAGAGCTGGAAAGTAGACGATGGCGACAAGTCGTGTTGGGATGATTGCCATGGGGAATGCAAAACCTGCTCCCCAGAAATGGCCAAGAAGTATGAAGGTGAACCATTCTGTGGCTGGCTCATCAAAGGAGAAGATGGCCCATTCAGCAAGTGTCATTCTGTGATCGACCCCAACCCCTATCTGGGGAACTGTGTCTATGACCTCTGCTTGAATGATGGGCTGAAGGAGCTTCTTTGTGATGCGCTGAATACCTACGCAGTTGCTTGCCAGGAAAAGGGAGTTGCTATATCTGAATGGAGGATCCGTACTGGTTGCGGTGAGTGTTCCTGGGTGCTGAGTAGAGCACAGCAGATTTTATTTTCATTATTTGGCTTAAAAATTATGTTCTCCCTTATGTCATGAGGTACAGAATGTCAAGCCAGGGCATTTCATGTTCTGCAGATCTCTGTACGAAGACTTTTTCACTGAGCCTAGCATTCACTATTAAGGAAGATTCTTGTCCCCACTATGACAGAGAGAGATGATTTGAAGGGACTCTAGGAATAGAGTGTGACAACAGAGGCAGAATCTCTATAGGTTTTTTTTTATTAAAAAAATCAGAACAATGTAACAGCTGAATAGGGATGGGCTAGGAAGGCAAATGGTGGATGCATTATTTCAACTGTATTGAACACTTCAAGGCGAGAATTGCATATGAGGTTATCCTGTTTTATTTCTGCAGTGCTCTAGCAGGGAGTTTAGGCTAGCAGAATCTAGAACACCTTGCTTCTGGCCCGCACTGTCTTCTAAGCTTCTAATCTTGTGCTATTGATAAGCATCTTGTCTCTTTTGACAGGTGTATCCTGCCCCGAGAACAGCCATTATGAGCTCTGTGGGTCTCCATGTCCTGCCACCTGCAATGACCAAGCTGGGCCCAAGAATTGCTCCTCGATGTGTTGCGTGGAAGCCTGCCAATGTAATGAGGGCTTTGTGTTGGATGCTGGGAAATGCATCCCCAAGTCTGTCTGTGGGTGTGTGTTTGAGGGGAAACACTTGCTTCCTGGTGAGCACTTCTGGGGAGACAAGACATGTACGAAAAGGTGCTTCTGTGACCCACAGACAAGACAAGTGAACTGCCAGGCAGTGAGCTGCGGAAAGGGAATGGAGTGTAGGATCGAGGGTGGCATCCAGAACTGCTACCCAACCAATTTTGGCAACTGCTCTGCCTCTGGCGACCCACACTACATTAGCTTTGATGGCCGGAAGTTTGACTTCCAGGGCACCTGCGTGTATCAGTTGACTGGGCTGTGTGAGAAGAGGGAAGACCTAGTCGATTTCCAGGTCCTCGTCGAAAATGACCAGCGAGGCGGCCAGTCTGTGTCCTATACCCGGACTGTAGAGGTGAAAGTTTATGGGGCATCCATTGCGATGAGCAGAGGGAACCCTGCAAAAGTCATGGTGAGTTTATCATAGAGGTGGGGAACCAAATTCAGGGGCGGAGGAAGGGGGGTGTGATGGGTGCAGACCATCCCAGGTGTCACCACTGAGAGGGGTGACAAAATGCTGGGCGGCACTCATCATGGGGCCTGCAGCGCACCTGAGCCATGTCTCTCTCCTGGGAGAGTCGCAGTGGCTTGGGCACGCGCAGGCTCCACGCTGCCCAAACGGTCTGCCCGCTGCCTCCCCCCCAGCTGTAGGGTGGCTGAGTGGGAGGAGGCAGGCAGACTCCAGAGGCCCCACGGTGCACGCCTCCCCTATGGGCGGCTCGACCTGCCCCTGGGCATGCCACCCCAGGCGCCCAAGCGGCTTCCCCACTGCTGACCAAATGCAGCCCCCCAAGTCTTCCTGGCCCTCAGGACTCTCCCAACACTGCACCCCCTACCCTGCTATACTTCTCCCCAAGGCATCTCCTTGCTACACTGGACTTGCTTTGTACCCTCCTTGAGTGCTTTTGCATGACTTGAATGTGTCCTTTGAACCCTGATCATGCTTGCCTGGAAGATAGAGAGGCATATACGAGTATGTGTGAAACTAGCCTACTGTACATAGGTAAAATTTAGTATTCATTGCTCTGCCCACTTTTGCTTCTGACCCCTCTCACCTGTGGCATGTGGCCCCCAGAAAGTTGCCCGGAAGGGAATGTGGCTCTCAGCCTGAAAAAAGTTCCCCACTCCTCATCTGGAACATCACAGTTGGAAACTACTGAGAACAGGGGAGGGGATTATTCTGATAATGAAGGTACCTGGCATGGTTCCTTTCCTCTCCATGGCTAGTGCCCAGAAGAAAGATGAAGTGGGCTGCCTTGTGTCCATTTTCCATAGGTTTTGAAAAGAGACCATTCTGTGATCATATGAAATCTATTTTCCAGTATTATTATTATCATTTTAAAGGGAAACTTTACTTCAATAATCTAGTACAGAGGGTTATCCTTTTGGGTTGCAGAGGTGAGAGGAACAAAACAGGCAGGGGCAAATTTCCCAGATTGTGTGTTACCAGAAAGCTAAGATCAGCAAGTGAATTCTTTGTGATACTTGATACCTAACAGAAAATTTAAAGAGAGTTAAATTTCCCCTCCTCCCTGCAAATGGTAAGTTTTGCTGCTGATCTCTGTGCTCTGGAGCAGCCTTGCTTAGTCTTCTGCCTCCCAAGTGTTACTGGTCTCCCAACTTCCATCAGTCCTGCCCAGCACAGCCAAGGAACAGGGATGATGGGAGTTGTAGTCCAAAGTACCTGGAGAGCACCAGGTTGGGGAAACATCATGGATTACAAAGGCACTTCTGAAATGCCCCTTTTTTTGAATGGGCTCTAGGTGAACGACTTGCTGACCAACCTTCCCTACAGCATCGACATCAACAGAATCTCCGTATACAGGAAAGGGCAAGGGGCAGTGGTCCAGACAGACTTCCAACTGACTGTCATCTTTGATGGGATCAGCCGGGTCACTGTGTCTGTGCCCAGCAGCTACCGTGATGCCCTGTGTGGTCTCTGTGGGAACTTCAATGGCAACAAGCAGGACGATCTGACCATGAAAGATGGCACAGTGGCTCCGCACCCATCAGACTTTGGTCAAAGCTGGAAAGTGCGGGAGGTGCCAGGCTGCAGCAAAGGGGGCACGGAAGAATGCCCTGCTCTGTCAGCCATTGAGAAGAATCAACGGAACCTCAACAAGGAGTGTGGGCTCATCCTAGCCAAGAGTGGCCCCTTCAGAGAATGTCACAGCAAAGTGGATCCAGAAGGATACTTCCAAGATTGTGTGTACGATTATTGTTTCTTTGATGGCCAACAAGCTGTGATCTGCCAGGTCATTGCCAGCTATGCTGCAGCGTGTCAGGAAGCTGGGGTGACCATCTATCCTTGGAGATCGGACAACTTCTGCAGTAAGTGCTAATGCTGTGAGCTGTTTTCTGAAATTCCTCAGATTTTCAGAGTTACAGAGAACATGGTAATCAATCTAAAATGACATGCAAATATATCAATGCTTATTTTTCTTCTTAAAGTATATATTCAAATTTTGTCTCAGTACCATTTCAGGTAATGACCGCTCCCCGCTTAAAATGGGGGGGCGCCCTTTGCGTGGACACGTGCAGCCCCTAGATCTGGAGCGGCTCCAACAGCATAGGCTTGGCTTTGCCTTCCCTCAGGTGGGATACCTGGAGGTCTCCACCTACCTCAGTCAGTTGTCCAATCCCACCTGGGGGAAGCGTTGCCAAGGAGACCAGGCCAGGTAGGGGAGGGATTACCTGCCCACACAACTTCATGTAAAACTTTTCCCAGCTGAGAAAGTCTCATTGTCCCCCCACCCAAGTGATGGACAGACCTGCTCACTCTCTCAGTTTCTTAGTTTTTCTAATTTGAAATTCAGGTGTCCACATTTCAGAAGGAATCTGCAATTTTTGAAAGCGGGGGAGAAATCCCCATTAAAATTTGTCAGCATTTTAGTACCAATTTCTACTAACAAACACATTTTTGCAAGTAATTTCCCCATAGCTTTGGTATGCTATTTTCACTAAAATGTTCATTTTAATAGCCATTTCCCACCAAATATAGGCATTTTTTGGAAATACTAGAATTGCATTGCGATTTTGGAAATTATGAATTAAGCAGTTTCACCTTTAAATGAGAGCTGAATTGTATTTCTCCCACATCCCTATTTTCTCCCAGTCTAGGCAATCAGTTCTTGTATGATCAGAGGCAAAGAAAGATGGGACTTCTGTAAATCAGGTGGTTCCTCCCTCTCAATGTTTCTTTCTACTGGTTCTGATTGACAGGTCTTTCCTGCGCTCCGAATAGCCACTACGAGCTCTGTGCGAGAGGTTGTGCTCAGACCTGCGGCAGCTTTTACGCTACAGTCCCTTGTTCGGCTACGTGCCACGAAGACTGCGTTTGCGACGAGGGCTTTTTGCTGAGTGGCGATCAATGCGTGCCCACGTCCCGGTGCGGCTGTCACTACCAAGGCCACTACTACCCGGCAGGAGAGACCTTCTATCCAACCTGTCAGGAGCGTTGCATGTGCCATGCTGGGGGGAGTATTGGGTGTGTCTCATTCTCCTGTGGCCCCAATCAGGAATGCCGGTTGTCAGATGGTGTCCGGAAATGCTACCCTGTGGGCAATGCTACCTGTTCTGGTTCGGGTGACCCTCACTATCTCTCCTTCGATGGACGGGCCTTTGACTTCCAAGGCACCTGCACCTATACCTTGGCTACGGTTAACACAGGCAACCGGCTCTTGAGATCCTTTACTGTCAACGTGGAAAACGAGGCCTGGGGGAATGGGAAGGTGTCCGTTACCAAGATGGTTTCTGTCTCAGTCTATGGCATTACACTTACATTACTGCAGAACAAGCAAGGTCAAGTGATGGTGAGTCCAAGCTATAAGGAAAGGGCAACTGGATGGTCATCTGTCATGGATGCTTTAGTTAAGATTCCTGCATTGCAGGGGGTTGGACTAGATGACCCACAGGGTCCCTTGCAACTCTAAAATTCTGTGATTCTATGATTTTTAGCCATTCATCTTTTTTCTCTCTCATTAAGACATTGTCTTTGCTCAGTCGTTCTATTCGTCCTAAATGAATCTGAGAATTTATGTTTGGTTTCTCTTTCTTCCAGCCCTAATTTCAGTTTTTCCAAATTTCTACCTTTTTTTAAAAAAAAGAGAGAGTCCTGAAAATTTGTCTACATTTTAGTGCAATTTTTATTGCACATTTATCTTAATCTACTGAATTTAGTGCGCAGTTTTGCCTAATATACACACTGTGGCAAGTAATATTTCCTACTTCAGTGCATTCTTATATGTCAGGGGTTGGCAAGGTTTACCTCGCCTGGGCCGGTTCACTCCAGCGGACATCCCTCCGTGGGATGGAGCGTGCAAGCATGAGTGTGCACGGCCACGATTTCCCGTGTCTGCATCTGTGCAGATGCGATTTCCAGCATCTGAGCATGCACAGACGTGATTTCTGGTGCCTCGGAAGTGAGTCACCACACTGCACTGCGCTGGTTTAGTGCAACATGCGGGGACTCACTGAGCAGGCAGCTCGGTTTGGGGGCGGCTTGTGGGCCGGTTAAATGACCCCTGTGGGTCGCTTGTGGCCCATGGGCCTCAGGTTGCCTACCCCTGCTATATGTCATTTTCACTAATATATGCATTTTTATACAAACATTACTTTGCTACTGTATATGCAATTTTTGTACATGTTACTTGGCCAGAGAACTGTATTGCAAAATTCAGAAAATTCCAAGGATAGTGGTGTTTTGGTTCTCATATGGTTTCAGAAAACGTAAATTCACTTTTAAATGCAAACCGAATCAAATTTCTCCCCCATTCCTATCTGGAGGTTGAGAAGGGTGACAGCAATGAGGGTAGGGTGAGCTAGCATCCTCAAGCACACACACTCTTCCTCACATGCCCTTTTCAGCACACCTGTTTCAGGTTATCATCACTGAGAGGGCTAGGATAAAATATGTTCCTCCTAGGAGCTTTATGGTTATCTTTCCACTGCGACCTCAAAAAACCAACCCTTCTCAAACAGGAAATCCTTCTTGCAGGTGAATGGCTTGATCTATACCGTCCCTATATCCTTGTCTGCTGGGCGGATCAGAGCCTATCAACACGGCACAAAAATCCTGATAGAAACTGACTTTGGTCTCATTGTGAGCTACGACCTAGTTTACCGTGTGACAGTCACAGTCCCAAGTACTTACCAGAGTGAGATGCGAGGCCTCTGTGGGAACTACAACGGGCAGAAGGATGACGACTTCCTGCTACCCGATGGGAGCACAACTTCCAATGCAGGTGACTTTGGTGCTTCCTGGAAGGTTCCAGTCCATGGGGCAGCTGGATCTTGCTCAGATGGATGCTCTGGAAACAGCTGCCCAGTCTGCGATGAAAGGAAGAAGGAGATCTTCAAACAGCGCCACTACTGCGGGATCCTCACTGCGTCTGATGGCCCCTTCAGGGCTTGCCATGGAAAGGTCGATGCCAACGTATACTTCAGCGACTGCATCTATGACCTGTGCATGGGCAATGGGGACAGCCAGGTCTTGTGCAACAGCATCCAGAGCTACGTATCTGCCTGCCAAGCGACTGGGGTCTCTGTTGAGCCTTGGAGGAGCCCTTGCTTCTGTCGTAAGTACTGGGGATTGAACATTCATGGGGACGTGAAATGGGAGAAGAGAAATGGGAGCAGAATCTGAACTGGTTCCATGTCACTTTCGGGCTAAACTAGAGGGGTGTGCTCATTTGTAAAGCCCTAAAATGTCTCAGGCTCTGCAAAGGCTGAATTCATTTGACTTTTCCAATCACATGCGATCACCCTCTTGACTATTTCTGACACACCAGCTACGGAATTGTTTGCAATGAGTTCCTGCCAGAGCCAGAAGTCTAAGGTAGAGGTGGGGGGACATTTTTCAGTCCTGGGACCATGTGTCCTTCTTGGTAACCTTTTTGGGTCCATATGCCAATAGTGAGCATAGCCAGAGCAAAAATGGGTGGAGCAATTGATGTTATTTGTTATCTTTGTACAGTGGGCCAGTATCTATCCCCAATCTTTTATACCCCTCTCTATCCAGAAAATTAAGAAGCATGATCAGAGTTCAAAGATACATTCTAGCCAGGAAAAAGAACTAGTCCCTCTTTTGGATTTCACATGCTGTCTTTCACAACCATTTTAAGAAGCACCGGGGTTCTTTTGGTCTAATATCTTTTTTTCTTTTCCAATTTAGCTATGCGCTGCCCTGCCAACAGTCACTATGAGATCTGTGCCCAGCTCTGCCCCACCTCCTGTGCCAAGATCACAGACACTGCACCCTGTCCGAAGACTTGTGCTGAGGGCTGCCAGTGTAATGATGGTTTCTTCTTTGATGGTGTTGGCTGTGTCCCCGCAAAAGACTGTGGATGCATAAAGAATGGACGCTACTACAAGGTAGATGGTCTTCTGAACCTGATTTTCCTCTCCTCCTTTTAAAATTAAACTACATTTTTTATTTTTACTGTCCCCAATCATTATGGATCAAGTTGTTTTTATCTGCTCTTACCTCTGTGCTTGCTCAGTTTTACATTCTTTCGAATCACAAGTCACAAGCTGTTGTGATAATTTCTAGGACTTAGGGAATTTCACAGCCTTTGAATAATTGAGTCAAGTTGTGTGTCTTGAGGTGCGGTTTTCTTTTGTAATCTGGAAGTAACAAAGTCCTAACAAATGAACTGTCCTTGTTATGAGGAGGTGCAGCAAATGGCAGAATAATGAATTTTTAAATGTAAGGATATGACAGAATTACTAACGCCATGTTTATATATGAAACAGAAGAGCCCAGACCTAAAGCCTATCTAATCCAGCATTCTGATCTCCGTAGACAACTGGATCGAGGTGGGTCAGGACTGCTGATCCTTTTAAATTTGTCAGCAGCCTTTGACATGGTCGATCATGATCTTCTGGACCACCGCCTCGCAGACGTGGGGATACAGGGCATAGCCTGTAACTGGTTGTGCTCTTTTATCTCTGGTCGGGGACAGAGGGTGGCACTAGGGAGGGAAATGTCGTCGCGCCACTCCTTGGTGTGTGGAGTGCCGCAGGGCGCAATTCTCTCCCTGATGCTTTTTAACATCTTTATGCGCCCCCTTGCCCAGATTATCCGGAGCTTTGGGCTGGGCTGTCACCAATATGCTGATGACACTCAGCTCTATCTGCTGATGGATGGCCACACCGACTCGGCCCCGAACACACTGACCACATGCTTGGAAGCTGTGGCTGGATGGTTTCGTGGGAGCCGATTGAAACTAAATCCTTCGAAGACAGAGGTCCTATGGCTAGGTCGGGATGGCATGGGGATGAGGGACCAACTCTATCTTCTCTTGCGGGGCCCCAATTAGTGCCATTGCCTTCCGTTAAGAGTTTGGGTGTAATCCTTGGCGCCTCCCTTTCAATGGAGGCGCAAGTTACAGCAACAGCCAAGGCAACATTTTTCCACCTTTGCCGCATCAAGCAGTTGGTCCCTTACCTTTCCCGCCCCGACCTGGCCACAGTGATCCATGCGATGGTCATCTCCAGGCTTGACTACTGTAATTCGCTCTACGCGGGGCTGCCCTTGAAGCTGTCCCAGAAACTCCAGCGGGTAAAGAATGCTGCAGCGAGGCTCCTCACGGGGTCTCTGCCATGGGAGCATATTCACTCAGTGCTTTTCAAACTGCACTGGCTCCCGGTAGAGTACAGGGTCAGATTTAAGGTGCTGCTTTTGACCTTTAAAGCCCTTCACAGCCTAGGACCCTCATACCTACGGGACCGCCTCTCCCGGTATGCCCCATGGAGAGCCTCAAGGTCCATAAATAGCAACACCCTAGTGGTCCCGGGCCCTAAGGAAGTTAGATTGGCTTCAACCAGAGCCAGGGCCTTTTCAACTCTGGCTCCGGCCTGGTGGAACGCTCTGCCTCATGAGACCAGGGCCCTGCAGGATCTGATTTCTTTCCGCAGGGCCTGTAAGACAGAGTTGTTCCACCTAGCCTTTGGCTTGGAGCCAATTTGATTCCCTCCCTCCCTCTCTTTCTTTTTTCTTTTCCTTCTCCTCCTGCGATGAGGCTACATTTTAATATTTTAATGTTCCATTATTTTAATGTTATATTTTATTTTTGTTTTTAAATTGTAATCATTCATCTTGTTTTTATTATTGCTTGTAAGCCGCTCTGAGCCCGGCCTTGGCTGGGGAGGGTGGGGTATAAATAAAAAATTATTATTTCCTTCCAAGAAAAAAAAGAAATAAATAAAAACAAGCAAATGAGAATAAGAAGCTTTCTATGTGAAAAACACTTCGCCTTTTCTCTAAAATGGAGTCCAGCTCCTCTGATGTTCATTCCATTCGCAATTAGGAATGGGCTGCAGCTCAGTGGCACAGCATCTGCCTTGCGTGAAGAAGGGCTTGGGTCTAATCCTGGCTGGCATCTCTAGGTCTAAAACCCTGGAGAGTCTTTGCTAGTCAGTGTACACAATACTGAACTAGGTGGACCAGTTACCTGATTCAGTAGGATGCAAAGCTTTAAAGGAATTGGCTACATCTCACCTTGTTATTTGTATGTGTGCTGTCACCTACACAACTGACCCAGAATATTTTGCTACTGGAGGGAATATGGCACCCCTTCCCATTCCACATACAGAAGGCAACCGGACTTGTGTGTCAATTGTAATGCAACACCAGTGATGGGATAGTATCTTTTACCAGCCCTGGTGACCCGACCAATTAATGGCTTTCTCCTTGAAATGTGATACCTGTTAATGTTTTCATGCCATCATTTGTTGCTTCAGAGCATTTAGAAGCTGACATGTATTCGTAAATAATGTTATTGACTTCAGGTCCAGTTGCAACAGAGAACCATACTCAGAACTCTTGGCTGGATGCTATTTGCCACCTTCACCTACACCTCTAGAGCAGATCTGATTCTGCCCTAATTCTGTTGTTGCTATATTATATTGTTTTCCAAATTTCCCACCAGCCCAATGAGAAGGTTCTGCTGAATGCATGCCAGGAGATCTGCCACTGCATCCCAGGCCAGGGAGTGATTTGTGAGGCCCACAGCTGTGCTGCCGATGAGATGTGCAAGATCCAAGATGGAGTCATGGGTTGCATTAATAAGGGTAAGGAGAGATTAATTAAAGGATGAGATGAGGAAACTGTGACCCTTCAGGGTGGCGTCATTGTCCCTGACCATTGACTAGGGCATGGAGGTGCTTGTAATATGATTCCCTTTGTCTTTAATATGGTCCTGCTGCCCAGGTAGTGGCTTTTGAAAGACATGGATAGCTCAGTTGGTTAGAGCATGTGTTTATGATGCCAAAGTTGCAGGTTCTATCCCCGTATGGGATAGCTGCATATTCCTGCCTTGCAGGGGGTTGGACTAGATGATCATTACCATCTCTTCCAACTCTATGATTCTATGACTTATCCACACACACATCGCTATCCTCTACCCATACTCTCAAGAAGCATTTTCAGAGTTCAGGGACATATTCTAGCCCAATAAAACTAGGACAGGAAGTGAGGGTTATGTGTTACTCTTGCCTTTTTTGCTTCCCCCTATTGCTGTGAGGGCATCATGGTACTATCCAAGTGTTCTTGGACTACAGCTCCCATCAGTCCTGACCATCTGCCATATTGGCAGAGGCTGATGGGAACTGGAGGGCAACAGCATCTGGAAGGCACCGTACTGGCTACACGTAATTAGATATTCACCCCGAATTGCCTCCAGCAATCACTCACATTTCGCCCCTCTCATTCCAGATCCGTGTAAATCCCTGAAGTGCCGAGAAAAAGAAACATGCAGGATTGTGAACGGCCAGGCCAAATGCATCCCTAACTTCTCAGGAATTTGCTGGGCCTGGGGGGACCCACACTACCAAACCTTTGACAAAAAGAAGTTTGATTTCCAGGGCACTTGTTCTTACACTATTGCCAAGTACTGTGGGAACGATGCTACGCTGGTGCCTTTCACTATCGATGAGAAGAACGACAACAGGGGCAACCAGGCTGTGTCCTACGTGCGTCTGACCAACATCTATGTCTATGGGTACAAGATCTCCATCCACAAACAGGAAACTGGAAGAATCCGGGTATGTCAAATAGTCAGGGTGGGATGACCCCACTGAGTGTAATGCAATTCATTCCGATATATAGCCAGAGCCCAAAAGTTTAAAGTAGCATTAGAGAGTAAGGGGGGGGGGAGAGTATATACTAATATCAGGATGGAGAAGAGAAACAAATGATTGCAGATCAGATTGCTATACCACTCTGAATGACTGAGGTAATGACCATCATGCTATTACGTAACTAAAAGGCCCTCATTATCAAGGAATCCTATCTCATTTTCCTTTTTTTTTTTGTATATAATTTTTGTTATATTTTCTGTTTTACAAATTAAAATACTCATTTTACATGCTTAAGATATCACTGACTTCCCTTCTTCTCTTTCCATGGTTCATTTTACATATCATAAATCCCTGCATACTTTACAAAAAACTATACCATTCAGTATTCCATTATTGCATCCAACAAAACTTATTTACACAGTTGAATTTATCTTAATGCTGCCAGGGTGTCCTATCTCATTTTCCTGAGCTTGTGTCACTGTGGCGAGGGGCGAGACAGTGGCAGGGTTGGTTCAGTGCAAATGCATCTGCAGAATTGGCTCTGCTGGTGTGTTTGCCTCACTACATCCTCACTGCTGCCTTGCCTCTCCCCCTTTTGAAAAGCCGTAACAATGATGGTGATGGGAGCCAAGACTCCTTAAGTGGTAACAACACAATTCCTCACCATGTCTGCTGAGATACAAGTCCGATTGAATCCAGTGGGACTTGCTGCCAAGTAAGTGGGGTTATAAGGCTAGGATCAACCTGGCTGTACCTGTTTCCTGAAGTTGTGACTACATGGGATTGTGTGGCACAATCTCCAAAAAGTCAAAGAAAACCAAAGGAATCATTCCTGTTTGTGTGTGTTGTCTTGCATTTCTGCCTCTAGCTGAATGACAACATTGTCAGCCTGCCACTGACTCTTGAATATGGCAAGATCAAGCTGTACCAAAGCGGCACCAATGCTGTCCTGCAAACAGATTTCGGCCTCCAAGTGACATACGATTGGAAATGGCACCTGGTGATCACTCTCCCCAGCAGTTACTATGGGACCATCTGTGGGCTGTGTGGAAACTTCAACCAAAACCCTGCAGACGACATGGTCTTTCCCAATGGCACCAAGGCTGCCTCCATCATAAGCTGGGCCAGCAGCTGGAAAGTCAAGGACCGGGACCCCTTTTGCTGGGATTATTGCCGAGGGAATTGCCCAACATGTGATGAGGGCAAGAGGGCGCTGTATGGAAAGGAAGAGTACTGTGGGCTGATCAGCAAAACCTCAGGGGGCCCCTTCAGAGAATGCCATTCCATAGTGAATCCAGATGACTTCTTTGACAGCTGCATTTATGACGTGTGTCTCAATGGAGGAGCCAAGAACATCCTTTGCCAGGCCTTGGAGGCCTATGCTAAGACCTGTAGGAAAGAGGGTGCCACCATATATGATTGGAGGACAGTCTCTGGCTGTGGTGAGTACTTTTCCTTTATACACACAATGTATGTAATGACACCTATGGCTTAGAGAAGCAGTGATTATTAATAGTCCACAGGCCTTCAACTTCCAACCCTCCACAAATATCTGACGCCACACAAAGAGGCAGGGAAAGAAAGCCACAGTGCACAAGATAGCCCACTAAGCGCATGCTTTTTCATTGCTAAAAGCATAAACAAGAGGAAAACCTCAAATGAGATACCCTGTTTGCTTTGTAAATCAGTTTGTGGTTGAGAATAGCTGTATCTGAAGCAAACAAATCCATGAACTACATCACTCCTCTAGCAGCAGAGCTTCGTGAATCTCTTTGGCTATTGGAATGAATAGAAGCATGGCTGGACCAAGACATTTTGCTACCTGAGTCATAAGAACACAAGGTCTAGCATCCTGCTTTCTCAGCAGCCAATCAGATGCCCATAGAAAATTCACAAGCAACCCAGGAGTGCAACAGCACTCTCCCTACTTCAGAGTCCCAGCAAAGGGTATTCAGAGGCATTCTGTTTCCCACAGTGAAGGTAGAACATAGCAACCTATTCACCATGAATTTGCTTAATTCTATTATTGTTTAATCCATCTGACCACGTGGCTGCTGGACCTTATGTTATCCTGGGAAAAGGATAGTATATTTCATGTAAGTGCACTTTTAAACTCCCAGTAAATATCAGCAATCAGAGCTCTTGCGAAGTTGAGACTTCAGCACGTTTTATCAGTTCTTAAATTCCTGATGTTCTCCTCCTTACAGCCTTGCCGTGCCCTCAGAATAGCCACTATGAGTTCTGTGGCAATGCCTGCCCTGCCAGCTGCTCTGACCGCACGGCTCCCTCTTTCTGCACGCAGCCATGCGTGGAAACCTGCCAGTGCAATGATGGCTACGTCCTCAGCGTAGACAAGTGTGTGCCTGTCGGGAGCTGTGGCTGCACCTACAATGGGCTCTACTACAAACCCGGAGAGGAATTCTGGGCTGATGAGACCTGTGGTTTCCGCTGCACATGTGATCCCACCCTGGGCTTTGCGGTGTGCAAACCAGCTGGCTGCAAAGCCAGTGAGCAGTGCACCGTGGTCAATGGAGTCCGGGGCTGTTATCCCGTAAGCACTGCTATTTGCTCAGCAACTGGGGACCCTCACTATACGACTTTTGATGGGAAGAAATATGACTTCATGGGTACCTGTGTCTACCAGCTGGTTGGGCTCTGCTCTAAGGACCCGACTCTCAGGCCTTTCACTGTCAATGTGGAGAACAACAACCGAGGCAACCCAAAAGTGTCTTACACCAAAGTGGTGACATTGAAGGTCTATGATGTAACCGTGATTATGAGCCAGGAGCATCCACGCAGGATCCAGGTATTGACACAGGAAATTGGTGTATGTATGTATGTATGTATGTATGTATGTGGAGGTTCTTTGTGTCCTTTCAGGACCCCTTGGGAGGGTGGCTGAGGCTCTTGGAATAGTTTCTGTATCTTTGGACATTGTAGCCTTAACTACCTGGGCTCTTCTTATGCAGAGTATAGGCTACATAACGTAGAGATGTTGCACAGCCACAATCACAATTCATTGTGGATTATATGCAGCTGGTGGCCCACTGAGGGCTGTCAGTTGCAGCTCCTGAAGATGGAATTAGGCAAAGGTGGTTTGTAGTCAGTGAGAGCAGGATCCCCGCTGCTCAGCAACAGTGAGTTAACCTGCTTTTACTCTGAAAGAGTGCTTTAACAGTCCACCCCTATTCACAGAGAACTCTGAGTATAGGGGTTCCCTGATAACTTTCAGCACACTTTGCAAACTCTGGCTTCCAGGATCCTATTGGAGAAGCCACAATTGTTTAATGTGCTATCATACTGCTTGAAATGCATGGTGTGAATGTAGCCTTCCATTAGATATGGCTTTACGGTAACAATTCCTGTTGCATCACATTTCAGGTCAATGGCGTCTTTGTGAACCTGCCTTTCTACCATGAAGACAAGATAAAAGCTTACATCAGTGGGAATGAGGGAGTCATCAAGACTGATTTTGGCCTGACGGTAGCCTTTGACTGGAACACCAATGCCAAAGTCACTGTACCCAGTACGTACGCCAATGCCGTTTGTGGCCTCTGCGGCAACAACAACTTGAACCCCAATGATGACTTGACCATGAAGGATGGGAGTCATGCATCCAGCATCTCCCAATTTGCAGAGAGCTGGAAAGTCGGAGAGGCCCCTGGGTGCACACCGGGTTGCACCACCGATTGCCCGCCATGTGGAGATGCGCAGAAAGAAACCTACAAGGGCGACCAGTACTGTGGCATCCTCATCAAAAAGGATGGGCCATTCTGGAGATGCCATGATGTCCTTGACCCAACACCCTACTTCACAGATTGCGTCTTTGACACCTGCCAGTATCATGGTCAGCATAAAATTATGTGTGATGCCATCAGCGTCTACGTGGCAGCATGTCAGGCTCTGGATGTTGAGATTGAAGAATGGAGATCAAACTCCTTCTGCAGTAAGTGTTGCCTCTTGAAGCTTCCATAACTCACGTCATCTATTGTTGACACTGACTGGCATTGGTTCTCCAGGATCTCAGCCAGGGACTTTCCCCAGTCATACCTGGGGCTGCTGGGGGTTGAACCAGCTGTTATTTGCATGAAAAGCACATGATCCACCACTGAGCTGCACTCCCTCCCCTAGTTTAACTTTAGGGATGTGCATGAGTTGAAGGGAAGTGCTGCATAAACTTGACATTCATCAAATTTTGAAATGTGAGGTTTGCAATTAGATTCTTTTCTCCCTAAATGTATTTCAGCATTCATCAGAGTATTTGAATAGGTACCAGATCATTGTATAAAGGCAAATAGTAACAGGATCCTCTCTCTTCCTCAGCAGAGACAAAGTCTTAACTCTTATGGTCTGTTATTCAATGTTAGTCATGCTCAGAGTACACCAGTTGAAATGAATGAACATGACTACCTTAGCTTTATTAATTTCAATGGCTCTATAATGAGTAAAACTTAATTGGATACAGCCCATAATGCTTAAGATTATTATTTTTTAAATACCCTTGGATTTTGAAAGACCAGTTGGAATCTTTTTGTTTAGGCCTCTTGACTTGTCAGCAACATCCATGACTTGATACATACAGGTCACATCAGAGCTAAGATTCCCCTGAAAAATTCAGTCGGAATCCAATCTGCATATAGCAATTTTGACATTAGATGTGAAGCATTTTGCATTTACTGATCTCCACATTCAGATTGAACATTTAAGTGTCAAATTCATTTCAACCTTGATAATTCAAGTAGCGGGGTTTCACATCTATCCAATTTTAAATGTTGATCCTGGAGAGGAGCAAGGAAGCAGTATCATTCTTAGTCTGAACCATCCAGGCATTTAAAATGCTGTAACATCTCTTAACAGGCTTCGTTTTGAATTTCTTCAGCAATTTCAAGTGCTGCAGGGCAAAGCGATATGATGATGATCAATGAGATACTTCTATATTCTCAAACTATTCCATTAATGGATTTAAATATGAATTCAGATGACAGCCTTCACTAAAAACTAACCAGTAGATGGCACTGCATAAATAGAATAGGCAAAACAGTCCGGCAGACCTCTTCCTGACCATGTCTCTGAAACAACCTCTGTCCTAGCTTGAAATTCTCCACAGTCTGTTTTTGTCCTTTCTTCCAGGCCCTGTCTGCTCACCCAACTCTTACTACGAGCTCTGCGGAAACGGTTGCCCTGCCACTTGTCATGGTTTCTCGGCTCCTGATTGCTGTGAGATGTCCTGCAAAGAAGGATGCTATTGCAATCCAGGGTTTATCTTGAGTGGGGACCAATGTGTCTCCATTGGCGATTGTGGCTGTGAGCACCAGGGCAACTACTACAAGAAGGGAGAAGTTTTCTACCCCGGTTCCTCTTGCCAGAAACGATGCCAATGTGCAGACAATGGAGTTGTCCAATGCCTGGACTTCTCCTGTGGGCCCCATGAGGAATGTAGGGTAAAGGATGGTGTCCACGGCTGTCATCCTGTAGGCTCTGGTACATGCAGTTTGGCCGCAGGCTCCCACTACCTAACTTTTGATGGACGGGCCTACGACTTCCAAGGAACCTGCACTTATACTTTAGCTAAAGTTGTCGGTGTGGGTTCTCAGCTGGCAAACTTCTCAGTGGTGGTGGAGAATGAAAAGTCTTTTACCAAGATGATTGTGGTCTCTTGTCATGGAAATACCGTTGTCATTGAGAGGGCAATAAAGTGGAAAGTCAAGGTAAGTTCTGTTCTGGGTTTAGCCTCTTTGAAGTAGAAATGCCAGCAAAGTTCACTAGCAGTTTCTACAATTGCAGGAGTCCCTGGGAGAACATTGTCTCCCAATGTCCACTGCACCCTATCTTACAATCTGGGTTTGTCTCAGTTTCTCATTTTTTCCAATATTAAATTCAATTCTCCATTTTTTCCCCTGCAGCAACCTGTTAAATAAATGCTTTAAACAATAAAACATGATTTTGAAATAAAAACGTGCAAGTGATAAGGAAACTGTATAGGAAATGTAGGGTGTGTTGATTTCATTTTTTAGGGTTTTACGGAGTTTAGGGAGGTCCACTAGAGAAACAAGCAAGCTGCTTGGATCTTAGACTAGGATGACGCTGCTGGAAGCTAGCCTTGATTTCTCCACCCACTCGTGTTTAGGTTGAACTGATGAGTGCTAGGTACCGGCTCAGAATCCTTTTGAAGCATTCATTTTGGGGCATCCCATGTCCCCTCCCAACTGCACAGCAACTACCAGAGAGTAAGACCCACTGGCAACACTGCAGGGCTGTTCTGTTGCAAACCCTTGATCCCTTTTGACTATGGTCTTTAGGTCTTTAGTGACTAACAAATTATGATTTGCCCTGTAGTAACGGTATTGTGTGGTCTGGCTCTGAGGTATTAGTTGTGCTGGTATTTATTGTACATTTTATGCTTGCTTTTGTCTTTTTGAAGGAAATTTATATTTAAAATGGTTTTAATATTATATCTTACAGTGTATATCCTAATACATTTCTATCTACTCTGCAAAAAAAGCCTGTGGATTTGTTGCCCTAGGGAGACAGGGTGCTTGAATCCACTTGAATGGCACAAACCTAAATTTCTGCTGTGTGTTTGAATCCTTCCAGAATAGTGGGAGTCTAGAGGAACCCTTAATTTGTAAACTGCTTCTGGAGGCATTCTATTATTATTATTATTATTATTATTATTATTATTATTATTATTATTATTTATATACCGCCCTATACGCACAGGTCTCAGGGCGGTTCACAGAATAAAATCATAATATAAAACTACAAAATACATTCTTTGCCTGAAAAGTGGTATATAAATCCATTAAATTCTGACAATTTTAAACTGTGTCCATGGTCACCTTCTCTGTGGTTAATGCAGGTGAATGGAGAGCTCTATACACTGCCTATGAAGACAAACGATGGGAAACTCTGGGCCAACCAGGAAGGCAACAATATTATTCTCCAGTCCAACTTGGGTCTCCAAGTCCTTTTTGACACCTCCTCGTATGTCCTGGTGTCTGTCCCCAGTAACTATCAGGGACATGTCAATGGCCTATGTGGCAATTTCAATAAGGACAAGACTGATGACTTTACTCTACCCACGGGGGAAAGAACCCAGAATGTGATCGAGTTTGGAGCCTCTTGGAAGGTTCCCATTGATGGTATCAGATGCTCTGATGGTTGTGGAGATAAATGCCCCGTCTGTGATGCAGCCAAGACAGCACCATACCGACCGGAGAGTTCCTGTGGAATGATCCAAGCCCAATCTGGCCCCTTCAGGCACTGTCACTCCTTGGTGGACCCTGCTGAATACTTCAACCACTGCCTGTATGACATGTGTGCAGCCAATGGTGCAGGAGAAACTCTCTGTAGGAGCATCCAGGCCTACGTAGCTGCATGTCAGGCTGCAGGAGTTACAATTGGAGCCTGGAGAACAAACAGCTTCTGCCGTAAGTTTGCAAAGCAGCAACCTGCAGTTATTGTTATTATTATTTATTAAATTTCTATGTTATTTATTAAATTTCTATGTAAATCACAGGGTGGTTTACAATATAAAAACACAAGAATATGTAACATAGTAACCAATAACGATAATACTGCCCCCACAGTTTAAAATGCCACTGTTTATTTAATTAGTCAAAGGCCTACATTTTCTAATCTTCTTTCCCCACCAAGCACTCCTTATGTTAATGCTCCAGGTTATAATGACTTGATCTCTCTCTCTCTCTCTCTCTCTCTCTCTCATCCATCCATCCTGTTATATTGGCCAACAGATACTTCAGTGGTATCTGCATTTGGATCCCATAGAAAATAAGCTATTTCTTTAAAATTAAATAAATAAAAAGTGAATTTCTTCAGCCTCTGTTTATGAAGATGCATTGCCTATAGAAAATGGTTTCACCTTCAGCATTTAGATCAGGGTGGAGAACCTCCAGCCTGCAGGTCAAATTAGGTCCACCAACACCCTTCCCATTTGGCCCGTGAGGCCATTTTGGTCAAGCCACCTTTGCCTACCCTACATATACAGAATCAGGTGTGGGGCAGGCATAGGTGGGGCTTCTGCAGGTATGGGTGGGCAGGTTTCCACAAATTTTAAAAATGGAGTAGGTGTTTTATTGAATTTCTATTTTCCTTTGCCCTTATCATACACCCTAATGAATATAGGCGATCTCTCCCCTGCCCCCTAACTTAAGAATGCTTAGCTAATGTTCCGTATGTGTCTGGACCATCACTGTCTCCTTTCATAACTTGTCTTCTCTCCCTTCCTTTTCAGCTCTCACTTGCCCATCCAACAGCCACTACGAGTTGTGTACAAAGACCTGTGATTTCACTTGCACCAGCTTATCCACTCCAGGCCAGTGCACAAAACAATGCTTTGAAGGTTGCCAGTGTGATTATGGCTACCTGTTTGACGGTGACAGGTGTGTGGCAGTGGGGAACTGTGGCTGTTCGCATGGTGGGCGCTACATAAAGGTAAGTACAGTGAAAGTGGCGGTGTCCATGAATAACACTCTAAGCAAACCCAAAGAGCTAGTTTGTCTAACCTCCTTAGGATGGCCGCTCATGCATTGGCCACCAGAAAAAGAAGACACGTCTGTGGCACCTTCTCATGCTCACCCTAGGGTCACATAGAGTAGACGAGGAGAAAGGGTTGCTGAGAAAGGCCAAGGCTGCAGAGTGACGGAGAGAGAGTGAGACAAGTTGGGGAGAACCTCTGGACCAGCAAAGCTGATGGAGCAGAGCAGGAAGGGACATAGGGAAGCAAGTGCAATATATGAAGAGAGAACATAGCATAGTCAGGCTTGAAATTGATTTAATGCTAATGCAAGTAAATGTGACCTCTTTTAGTATCTATTTTATTATCAGTTTATCATTTGTGTAGCATTGGCATACCCTTATGGATATAGTTGTATAGTTGTATGTTGTTGTTTAGTCGTTTTGTTGTGTCTGACTCTTCATGACCCCATGGACCAGAGCACGCCAGGCACTCCTGTCTTCCACTGCCTCCCGCAGTTTGGTCAAACTCATGCTGGTAGCTTCGAGAACACTGTCCAACCATCTCGTCTTCTGTCGTCCCCTTCTCCTTGTGCCCTCAATCTTTCCCAACATCAGGGTCTTTTCCAGGGAGTCTTCTCTTCTCACGAGGTGGCCAAAGTATTGGAGCCTCAGCTTCAGGATCTGTCCTTCCAGTGAGCACTCAGGGCTGATTTCCTTCAGAATGGATAGGCTTGATCTTCTTGCAGTCCATGGGGTTCTCAAGAGTCTCCTCCAGCACCTTAATTCAAAAGCATCCATTCTTTGGTGATCAGCCTTCTTTATGGTCCAGCTCTCACTTCCATACCTCACTACTGGGAAAACCATAGCTTTAACTATACAGATCTTTGTCAGCAAGGTGGATTAGTTGTATAGCTGCATGTTTTAAATACTTTGGTTCTGTAAATATACATTTTGAATGTTTGTTTGCAAATGGAATTCTAGTATCAATCATATATAATTATGCATTTAAATTTTTAATTTAACTACACTTTTCTTATCTCCCTCTCCCTTTTGTGCGTTATAAATCTTCCAGGCTGGCGAGACTATTGTTTTTGAAGGTTGTTCAACCAGCTGCACTTGTCGCCCAACAGGCCAACTGGTCTGTGAGGGAACTAGCTGCCAGTTAGGAGAGATTTGTCGCCTCCACAATGGTGTGCGTGGTTGCAGGGGGCAGGAAGGCGAGTGCATCATCGTCCCTGGAGCACGGTTGACCTCCTTTGATGGCGTCTCTGGGGGAATCCTTTATGATGGAGCTTACGAGGTGGCTTCCCTTTGCAATGAAAATGACCACCTTTGGTTCAGGATCATAGCAGTGGTCAAGAAATGCAACGAAATGGATTTGCCATCAGTATCGATAATACACGTATTTTTCCAAAGGATGCTTATCACTGTAAAAACAAACAAGGAGGCATGGGTAAGTTCCGTAGGCAGGATCTGGGGTCATCTCCTGTGTAGGTCATACATAATAAACATTACTGACTTCAGCCCATTGATTTCAGTGGGTCTGCTCAGAGAAGATGCTGGTTGGAGACAATCCATTATTTAATTGTTTGCTCGTTTTCTGCATTTGTGTAGTGAAATTTCATTAAAATTCTCTAGGTAGCTTACAATATAGAGGTAAAGAAAGCAAATAAAAGTAAAAAGAAAACATAACACCAATAACTACGTAAGATAGCAAAAAACCAAAAGTAAGCCTAAATCACCTTCCATTGTAATTATCTCACCCATGGTCTCTCCTGGCTTTGGAGGGGGCAATACAGCTCCTTTTCAAGGGTGCAAGGGAGCCTACAATAGGTATGCCTCTGGCTCTGGTCTAAAACAGAAGTGGAAAATCTGGGGCCCGGAGACAAGATGTCTTCCAGGCCTCGTGGTATGGCCCTTAGTACTCTCTCCAGGCTACTCCCATAGCCAGACTACACCCCTCACTGGTCTGCTCCATTCCATTCCCATTAGTGCTTTTGCTTGGTTGGAATGTGCCTCTGAGCTGTGATTCTACCTCTTGCTCACCTGGGCGAATGGTAGAAATGTTTGCATGTTTAAAAGACTTACTTTTGTGTGGCTGCGATGTATCCTACCATCCAAAGGTAAGAATTGCATGCATGGATCTGCCCACTTTATTCCTATGGCACTGGCTGCCATGTAGCTCCCAGAATGCTGCCATGAAAGAATATGGCCCTAGAAAAGCATTCCTCGCTCTAAAGGATTATGAATAATGGACAATATATGAGGACAGAAAGAGGGGATGGTGGTTCAGGGCCCAGCTATTGAGAAGTAGACGGTGGCAGAACAAACCAAAGTTGTACAGCAGTAAAAGCAAAGACTGAAAAGGGTACAGTGATACCTTGGGTTAAGTATTTAATTCGTTCTGGAGGTCTGTTCTTAACCTGAAACTGCTCTTAACCTGAAGCACCACTTTAGCTAATGGGGCCTCCCGCTGTCGCTGCGCTGCTGCTGCACGATTTTTGTTGTTATCCTGAAGCAAAGTTCTTAACCCGAGGTACTATTTCTGGGTTAGCGGAGTCTTTAACCTGAAGCCTCTGTAACCTGAAGTGTATGTAACCCGAGCTACCACTGTACTGTGTTCTGTGGAGGAAAATTGTCCCTGGGGGGGGTTCAAGTATGGAGGCTCACACCAAATTCCCAAATTGGTCAGACTTTAATCTGTTGCAGGAAAGAAAAATGACCAGATAAGAAAATAGGCTGTGCTCTGGGATTGGTGCTCTAGTTCACCACACACACACACAGCACACACGGGCTTGCCTTTCATGTTGTTTGTGCTCAGTGTGTGATAATCAGTTACACAGCTACTGAATTTGGAGTGATTTTGGATATGATGAATCAGTAGGAATATGCAAACTGTCTCTGCATACTCATTCCTCTTGACCAAGGGTGGGGACCCTCGAGTCCAGGAGCCAAATGCAGTCCTCCAGGCCTCTCCCTTTGGCCCTTGGGACTTTCCCTAGGGCACACCTCTTACCAGTCCTGCTCCATATCTCGTCACATGCTTTTGCCTGACTGGGATGTTTTATTGAACTGTGATAATGTTTTTGCTTGCCTGGATGGAGGGAGGGTGGAATGCTGTTTGTCCATGCCTGTGCAGAAACCTTTGGGTTTTGTGAGGCTGGAAGGTCGCCTACCGTACAACAGTAACAGTCCACCCATTACTCCATCCACTTTGGCTTCTGGTCTCACCCACCACTGATATGCGGACCCAAGAAAGTTGTCCATCAGGGAATGCAGCCCTCGAGCTGAAAAAGGGTTCCTTCCTTACTCTAACCATTAACACAACACCTTTCACCCTCCTTTTCTGAATTTCAGGTCAATGGGCACCAAGTGACACTCCCAGCAATGGTATCTGCAGGTGTCTCCATAAGCCTCTCTCAGGATGGCGTCGTAATTAATTTGGCCTCCGATGTAAAAGTTCTCCTCAGGGCCTGCGGGGAAATGACAGTGGAAGTCAGTGAAAGCCTGGAAGGAAAAGTCTGTGCCTCCTGTGGCAACTTCAATGGAAATGGTCATGATGACCTGAAGCTGCCCAATGGGAACGTAGCAGGAAATATTGCTGAGGTCATTGATTCCTGGAAGGCCAAGGACTTCACTAGCTGGTGAGTGGCTCTGGGGGAGGTTTTTGCCTAAAGAGGATAAAAGAAGTACTTTGTTGTTTGATCCTCTTAGGGACTGAGGAGTTGTTCAAGGAGTCCACATCATGGATTAAAGATGGCCTGCTCTGAAGCCCCCAACCCATATTGCAAGTTAGAATATGGCCTGCCCTGGAACCTGTCTTCCAGACAAATCTCCTGAAGTGGTCTGCTACTTGTCTCTTTGTTCTGAGTTGCATCTAACATTAAACATTTCCAAAGCAGACTCGCTGAAATTAACGGACATTACTCCATCCAGCTCCAAGGACCTTCTGGCGGTTCCCTCACTGTGAGGGAACCAGGCAGAGGGACTTCTCAGTAGTGGCATCCACCCTGTGGAATGCCCTCCCATCAGATGTCAAGGAAATAAACAACTATCTGACTTTTAGAAGACATTTGAAGGCAGCCCTGTTTAGGGAAGTTTTTAATGTTTGATGTTTTATTGTGTTTTAAATATTCTGTTGGGAGCCGCCCAGAGTGGCTGGGGAGTATGGTTGGAGTATAAATAATGCATTATTATTATTATTATTATTATTATTATTATTATTATTATTATTATTATCTTAGGGCCATTAATTCCAATAATTCTACTCTGGCTAGAATTTAGTTGGCTACAACCCAATGTTTCACTAACTGGTCCCAGGGCAGAAATACAGCAATAAAACAACAGCAAACTGTTTAAGCAATACTCATATATATGAAAACACCCTTAAAATTTAAGATCAACTAGCAACAGAGAAACAACTTCTATCTGAGTGGCTTGTGACAGTTTTGAGTTCTCAGCTCCCTCCCAGAGGCCAGGCTGAAGAGTTGCATCTTCACCGACTGATGAAAAGTCAGCAGCGTCAGAGCTGTGGGGAAATCTACGCATGATATGGGGGAGGGATCTGTGTGCTCCATCAGCACACAGGGGAAGCCATCTCCCCACCACCACAACCAATACGAAGTCCCTTGGGGCAGGATGTTATTGGTCGGTCATGAAGCACTTCCCAAGGGGAAGTTGCCCTAGCCTATTCATAGACACACATTAGTTGCTGTGCTTGCTAGGTGTTTCAAGCTACTAGGATTATTATTTTTAAAGAAAGAAAAATGTAAAACAATGCCCACGCCAGGAGGACAAGGCAGTTCATGCCACAAGTTCTTCCTTCAGACAGCTGGCTGGCTGGCAGTCAGTTGTTCCCTATAGACAGCAACTAGCATCTGGCAGCAGTCAGCAGATTGTAAAACCAGAAGGATGAGTTACATTCAGAGAGCAAAATACCCATAAACTGAGCCATTACTATTCAATAAAATTCTACAGTTGCATGGGAAGTATTGGACAGTTTCTCCCTGATACATAAACAAGATCATATTGACTTCTTCAAAATTTTCTATTCCAGTGATGTCTGATCCAAAGCAAGTGACTCCCTCTGCTGCTTAACTGTCGGTGTCAACTATTTGCATCTGAGCTCGGAGCAAAACTGTTCTGCATAGAGTATTCCATGGCTTCACATCTTCGTGTTTTTCAACCTGTTATCTGATTGCCAAACAAAATGATGACACTTTTTCCTGAGAATCAATAAATCCTTTTTTTTAAAAAGCTTTTCTACACTGACTTCACTTTGATTTTATTTTCTGTAGATGTGCAAATAAATAGGATGGGTGGTGGGAAACTCTGATGGCTATGTTCAAGCAAGGAAGCCATCTTCTTCAGCCTACAGATGTTTGACAACAATTCTCATCATCCCTGACCAATGGCTAAGAGGGCTGCGGACGATGGGAGTTATAGTCCAACAACATCTGGGAACCTAGACAAACAATGTTCGAGAGGCAAAGAGTGTTGAATTTTAAACTAGACTCCAGTCAGTGCTCAGTCCCTCGTAATCTTATGGGAGTGGCTAGGTGTTAACGGAGAAATCTGAGGGCTCCTTTGGACAAACAACATGGACACCAGCCAGGAATACCAGAGCAAAACAGCAGCCAGTAGGCTTGGTCTTTATTGAAGACTGTTGTGACAGGACTCCCACCTGCCACAAGGTGGAACAAGATGGAAACCCCAAACAAAAGAGAACCCAAACTTCTATTATCTGGTAATCCCCATGTTACACCCCCCCCCAACTACATCACTAATACAGTGGTACCTCGGGTTACATACATTTCAGGTTATATACGCTTCAGGTTACAGACTCCACTAACCCAGAAATAGTACCTCGGGTTAAGAATTTTGTTTCAGGATGAGAACAGAAATTGCACGGCAGCAGTGGGAGGCCCCATTAGCTAAAGTAGTGCTTCAGGTTAAGAAGAGTTTCAGGTTAAGAACGGACCTCTGGAACGAATTAAGTATGTAACCAGAGGTACCACTGTACTTCATGGTTACATCATGAAAGCGGAGGTCTGGTGGCAGTAATCTGAGCATCCTGGACCCTGCCCCATGGTTCCCTTTGCCCTCCACCAAACACCCATCAAGTGTAACAAGGAGATATTTACATTTCCCTGTTTCCGGCCAAGTTAATCACACCCTTTTGTCTCCATCTGGGTCTGTTATTTCTGGAATGGCTACCTGTCTGGCACTCAGATATCACGTGCCAGGAATTATCACTCAGGCAGAAGGGCTGCTGAGTAGCTGAGCTCACATGTCTATATGAATTTCTGAAGTTTTCCCAGTGAGCCAGTACATAGATACATTTATCAGTGAATTGTTACATTTGATATTGTGCAGCAGAGGCCCTTTGAATAGATAGGAAGAAACTGTGATGAAGTGTTTTGTGGGGACAAATCACAAAAGTCACAAAAGTGATTGTGGTGATTTTGGTAGTGGGCTGCATGTGCATGATATCTGCTGGAGGGGCAACCCCCCCAACCCTATACATAAATTCCTGCAACATAGTGAAAACTTGCAAGAGAGAAATCAGCAGGTGAGAGAGGGAGCTTACTTTCCCTTTCCTGTGGCTCCTGCCCTGGCTGCTTGTAATTGATTTTGTCCTCAAGCTGGGCTCAAAAACAATAGCATGCCCAGTGGGGTGGGGGACAAAGGGCAGTGTGTGTGTGTGTGTGTGTGTGTGTGTGTGTGTGTGTGTGTTAAATTCAGTTCACATTTAAAGGTGAATCTACCTAACTCATACATCCTGAATCAAAATGCAAGCTAAAACATCCATCAAAATTTCCACTTCTCCAAATTTTGCAGGGCAGTTCTCTAACCAAGTAAAATGTACAAAATAGCAAATCAGTGTGCATTAAAATGCATATGCTTGCCAAAAAGCATATATTGCTTACAAAATGTGTATATTAGGAGAAATTCACACTGAAATGGTGATGAACTTTCATGATTAAAAAAAAAAGCAAACTGAAGATGGAATGTAGAGAACTGAAGATAGATTGCAAACATGAGAAAGGGAGATGAGAAGAGAAGACTCCCTGGAAAAGACCCTGGTGCTGGGAAAGATTGAGGGCACAAGAAGAAGGGGATGACAGAGGACGAGATGGTTGGACAGTGTTCTCGAAGCTACAAACATGAGTCTAACCAAACTGCAGGAGGCAGTGGAAGACAGGAGTGCCTGGCGTGCTCTGGTCCATGGGGTCACAAAGAGTCGGACACGACAAAACGACTAAACAACAACAACATGAGAAAGGGAGAGAAATAGAAAAGGAGAGTTGCTCATCCCTATCTGATATGTAGGATTTGCATGGCTTAATGGGCAGACTTCGTGGCAAATGCAAGTTTGGGATAGGCTTTAGGCCAGGCTTCCTCAGACTCGGCCCTCCAGATGTTTTGATACTACAATTCCCATCATCCCTGACCACTGGTCCTGCTAGCTAGAGATCATGGGAGTTGTAGGCCAAAAACATCTGGAGGGTTGAGTCTAAGAAAGCCTGCTTTAGGCTCTGCCTTCTGAACAACATCACCCGAGTTGCTCTGGATTTGTAATATTTCATATCTGAATCGATTTCCGTTTCTGCAAAATGAGTTCTGCCCTATTTTACAAGGCTACTGTCAACATCCCTTAAAAACCCCACCATAAAACAAAGTGCCTTCCATATAGACATAATTTATTTGCACAAATACTTGTACAAATATTTGCATGATGGTTGAAGAATGAATCCTGGGCTGGGCGTAGGGGTGGAGTCTCAAAATATCTGTTTCAGTAATCAAGCTGGTAATAACTCTTATTGCCTTGTTATTGCCTTTTAACTGAAGAAGAAGAAGTGTTTGGATTTGATATCCTGCTTTATCGCTAACCGAAGGAGTCTCAAAGCGGCTAACATTCTCCTTTCCCTTCCTCCCCCACAACAAACACTCTGTGAGGTGAGTGGGGCTGAGAGACTTCAAAGAAGTGTGACTAGCCCAAGGTCACCCAGCAGCTGCATGTGGAGGAGCGGAGACGCGAACCTGGTTCACCAGATTAGGAGTCTACCACTCTTAACCACTACACCACACTGGCTCTCTGAGAGAAAAATACAAGGAACTACTAGCTCTCAGACTATGATTTAACCTTCAAAGTCTATTCTTCTCCCACAGGGGAGCAGGACTGATCACTATCATCCTAGATATTTTGTCTGTACCTTGCTGTTGTTGTTTAGTCGTTTAGTCGTGTCCGACTCTTTGTGACCCCATGGACCAGAGCACGCTAGGCACTCCTGTCTTCCACTGCCTCCCGCAGTTTGGTCAAACTCATGCTGGTAGCTTCGAGAACACTGTCCAACCATCTCGTCTTCTGTTGTCCCCTTCTCCTTGTGCCCTCCATCTTTCCCAACATCAGGGTCTTTTCCAGGGAGTCTTCTCTTCTGATGAGGTGGCCAAAGTATTGGAGCCTTAGCTTGAGGATCTGTCCTTCCAGTGAGCACTCAGGGCTGATTTCCTTCAGAATGGATAGTTTTAATCTTCTTGCAGTCCATGGGACTCTCAAGAGTCTCCTCCAGCACCATAATTCAAAAGCATAAATTCTTCGGCGATCAGCCTTCTTTATGGTCCAGCTCTCATTTCCATACATGTCAAAAGGATAAAGGTGCTGTGCCATTTGTTCTACTTGGCAAGGGGTGAGAAACAGACCCAGAGGAAGAATGTTTCTTTCTTTAGCCCTTAGGACTCTTCTCAATATTTTGTTCCATATGTTAGCAAAGCCACTTACATAAAGCAGATAGAGTCCAGAGATAAATCCTGGTAACACCTTACTGAACAAACTGGAGAAAATATATAATTCGAGGAGAAAGGTGCAGAATGGATTTCTCTTTTAGGACAGGTCTTGTACACAGCAAGGGTAGATTGAACTTAATACTCACATGAAAGTTCCCTCAGGGCCACACAGCCACTCAGAGAAAATGCTCTCTCACTAACTGGGAAGGATTTGAGTTGATTTGGGATTCTGTCAAATTGGGTTGAAGCACACAAGTCCATCTGGGTCAAAATGGGGGGGGGGGACCTCAAAAGGAGGGGCAGTATGGTGGTGAGGAGAGTGGGTGAAATTCCTCCTGAAACTCAGTAATGACGGATAAAGGATCAGCTCATCAGAGAACAGATGGGGAACCACCACAGAAAAGGCCCCATCACAAGTCAATGCCAATCAGGCAGACCCTAGTGGTGGCATGATCAATAAGACCTCTCCTACCAACTGTAGGGTTTGAGAGCCTACCCCCTACTCTTCTATGATAAGAGTGCCCAAAAGCCCATTCCACATCTCCTCCTTCCCTCCCCCTCCCCTGCTTCCTCCCTGGTCCCTGGTAATAGCAGCTCTCTGTATCTCTCCCACTTGCTCCCTCTGATGAAGGTGCAGAATGCCTTTTATTGATTTTTGCCATCCACCCCAAGGCTATAGCTCAGTCCCTCGACAGGAGAGCTCCGTAACTTGTGGCCACCCATAAAGCATCCTGCATATGCACACTGTCCACATATAATTCTGCAGAAGCCCAAAATTTTCCTTAAAATGAATTCCTTCCAATGAAATCATTGTGCAACCTTTTATTTCAGAGTCAGTGAAGGATGTGCCGTTAAGTGTTTAACAGCTGGTTGATTGCTGGTTCCTGGGAAAGCATTGCTGCCTTTTGTGAGGCTGATAAACCTTACTTTCCCTTTCCCCGCACCCAGCAATCCAAACAAAGATTTCTGTTTTTGACTATGTATTTGAGTCTGTGCCAGATCAGCTAAAATTGTGTTTGCTGAAAGGGGCTGGGAATAGAGCAGGGGTCAGCAAACGTTTTCAGCAGAGGGCTGGTCCACTGTCCCTCAGACCTTGTGGGGGGCCGGACTATATTTTTTGGGGGGAAATGAACGAATTCCTATGCCCCACAAATAACCCAGAGATGCATTTTAAATAAAAGCACACATTCTACTCATGTAAAAACATGCTGATTCCCAGACTGTCCACGGATTGAGAAGGCGATTGGGCCGGATCCAGTCCCTGGACCTTAGTTTGACTCAGTGGCGTAGCGTGGGTTGTCAGCACCCGGGGCAAGGCAAGTATTTTGCGCCCCCTAACCCATGGATTTGCGCCCCCTAACCCGTGGATTTGCGCCCCCTAACCCTAACCCCCAGATGTTGCGCCCGGTGCGGCCGCCGCCCCCCTGCACCCCCACGCTACGCCACTGGTTTGACTACCCATGGAATAGAGAGCTGCTGGGCCTGGGAGTTGGTGGAGAAATTCTCGAAAGGCTGTCTTCTCCCCAGGACTGGCCCAAGACATTTGGCACCTGAAGTAAACCAAAAATGGCACCTTCCCCACCCAGCCACCCACCCAACCAGGGAAGAAGGGGTGAGTGAAGATCTGCATCAGGAACAAGGGGAGTATAAAGAGCTACATTGGAAACAAGGAGAGAATGAATGAAGGAGTTTCTTACTTTTCCAGTCTCAAGTTTATTTCAGTTTGCAATTTAAAAAACAAACAAATCCTCGTGAAAGTTCAGCAGCATTTTACTGCAATTTTCTCATACACATAGAATCATAGAATCTTAGAGTTGCAGGTACCCCAACGGTCATCTAGTCCAACCCCCTGCAAAGCAGGGCTCTCAGCTAAAGCATCCATGAGAGATGGCCATCCAACCTCTGTTTAAAAACCTTCAAGGAAGGAGAGTCCAGCACCTCTCATGGGAGTCAGTTCCACTGCTGAACAGCTCTTACTGTCAGAATGTTTTTTTCGCATGTTTAGTCAGAATCACCTTTCTTGCAACTCGAAGCCACTGGTTTGAGTCCTACACTCCAGAGCAGGAGAAAACAAGCATGCTCCCTCCTCCATGTGAAGCCCTTAAGATATTTGAAGATGGATTTCGTATTTCCTCTCAGTCTCCTTTTTTCCAGGCTAAACATACCCAGTTCCTTTGTAGTTCTTCAGTTCCTGTATACACACTCTGCCACAGTAGAATATCATTATTGCTGATTCCTTAAGTAGAAATAGTTTGCCCATGTGGAGGTAATGTGCCTGAAGATTTACCCCACTACTTACTGGTTTGTCCTATCAATGAGAAGAGCAGCATAGCTCAAAGATTTAAATCTCCCAGTTAGGAGCTTGATTGCGTGTTTGATTAACTTTTTATTAGGGGACTGGTCCCCCACACTTCTGAAAAAGTGGAATGTTTTCCCTTTAGAACATGGGTAGACAAACTAAGGCCTGGGGGCCGGATCCGGCCCAATCACCTTCTAATCTAGCCCGCGCACAGTCCAGGAATCAGTGTGTTTTTACATGAGTAGAATGTACCCTTTTATTCAAAATGCATCTCTGGGTTATTTGTGGGGCATAGGAATTCGTTTATTTTTCCTCCAAAAATATAGTCCGGCCCCCCCACAAGGTCTGAGGGACAGTGAACCGGTCCTCTGCTGAAAAAGTTTGCTGACCCCTGCTTTAGAGTGCAATGTTAAGGAAAAAAGTTTGTGTGGACCAGTGGGAAAGGCTTTGGCGCATAGACATTAGGTTCACTGCTTGATATGAAATAAAAGAGAATTTAAGAAAATGTTTTTTAGTTGGTACCTAATGCCATCCATGTTAGCCAAAATCTACAAACAGAAGTCCAACCTATGCTGGAAATGTGGCGAAGAAGAAGGAACATTATTTCATGCCTGATGGACATGCGAAAAATCAAAAGGATAGTGGGGTATGATTCACGAAGTACTAAAAGCATCTATACAAAAGAAACCAGAGGCATATTTATTAGGCCTGTTGGGAAAAGACATACCTCAGAATAGGAAAGGAATTTTTCCATATGCTACAGCAGCCGCCAGGATTGTATTTGCCAGCAAATGGAAGAGTGAGATAATACCTACAAAAGCTGACTGGCTATATAAATTAAGCAAATTTATGAAAATGGCAAAGCTAACTGCATTTATGAGAATGCAGTCAAATCAAAAACTTAGACAGGAATGGCAACGTTTCGGAGAATATATGGATAAACACTGCTCCAAAAAGAACATGCTGATATGCTTAGATTAAACTACAAACCTAACCTTGGTGCTGTCGACGGTGATCCCTTGCTGGCAGAGGAGCTTAACCTCTTCTTTGCTCGCTTCGAGAAGGAGCCACCTGAGACGCCGGTATTACAGCCACCAGCCCATAGGGGCCCCTCATTCACGGTAGAGGAACATGAGGTGAGACAGGTTTTGAGGATGGCGAATCCGAGGAAGGCGGCTGGACCTGATGGCATCACTGAAAAGGTGTTGAAGGGCTGTGCGGATCAGCTGGCGAGGGTCTTTACTAAGATCTTCAATAAGTCCTTACACCAGTCTATTGTCCCACCCTGCCTGAAGTCGTCAACTATTGTCCCTCTGCCTAAAAAATCCACAATCAGTAGTTTGAATGACTATAGACCAGTTGCACTGACTCCAATCATCATGAAGTGTTTTGAGAAACTGGTGCGCCGTCACATTATATCCTGTCTTCCATCAACTTTTGACAACTACCAGTTTGCATACAGAGCAAATAGATCCACGGAAGACGCCATCAATACCACTCTCCATGCTGCTCTGTCCCATCTGGAGCAGCCGGGGAGTTATGTGAGGCTGCTGTTTGTGGATTTTAGCTCTGCTTTTAACACTATCCTCCCCCATAGACTGGTGTCCAAGCTAGAGGCGATTGGACTCTCCAACTCCACCTGTCTCTGGGTTTTGGATTTTTTGTCAGAACGTTCCCAGAGGGTTAGAGTAGGGTCACACATGTCCACAGCCCTTAGCCTTAACACCGGCTCACCACAGGGTTGTGTGTTGAGTCCCCTGCTCTACACTCTCTATACGTATGACTGTACAGCCATCTATTCCAGCAACAAAATCATCAAGTTTGCTGATGACACTACGGTGGTAGGGCTCATTTCAGGAGGGGATGAGTCCGCCTATCGGGACGAGGTGGAGCGGCTCTGTGTTTGGTGTGGAGAGAACAATCTGGCTCTTAATACGGCTAAGACCAAGGAACTGGTGGTGGATTACAGGAAAAAAAAGGCGGACATTCAGCCCTTGTATATCAACGGGGAACGGGTGGAGAGGGTGGCGGAATTCAGGTTTTTGGGAGTAGCTATCGATCAGGGCATGACTTGGAGCGCACATACCACTGCTCTGGTGAAGAAGGCCCAGCAGAGAATTTATTTCCTCAGACTTTTAAAGAAGAACAATCTGAGTGAGAGACTGCTGGTGTCCTTCTACCGAGGCTCCATAGAGAGCATTCTTACATACTGTATTTGTGCTTGGTTCTCCAGTTGTACAGCTAGGGAGAGGAAGGTGCTCCAGAAGGTCATAACCACAGCCCAAAGGATTATTGGTCATCCTCTCCCATCTTTGGAAGAACTGTACGGTTCCCGTTGTCTTAGGAAAGCAAATAACATCCTGCAGGATTCATCTCACCCGGGACACGGTCTGTTTGCACTACTGCCTTCTGGCAGGAGATATAGAAGCATCAAGTCAAAGACAAATAGACTGAAAAACAGTTTCTATCCAAGAGCTGTGGCCTTTTTGAATGCTGTAACTCGATAGTGTGACCTGGGAGTTTGATGGGTGTGGTGTGGGTGTGGCTGGAATGTGGTTTGTTTGGTTGTTGTTGTTGTTTTGCTTTTGTTGTTTTAAGGGATGGCATCCAATTTCGTTGCACTTTGTGCAATGTTGCACTTGTGTAATGACAATAAAGAATCTATTCTATTCTATTATATTCTATTCTATTAAAGGAGTAAAGTGAAATAGAACTCACTAACAAATTATATTATAAAGAGAATAAAACACATTGATTGCAGTGTTTTGTATTGAATTTATACGGAAGTCGAGATGGGGTAGAGGGAAGTCGTGGGTGTGGTGGTGGGTAGTCATGGGGGCGGGTATGAACTTCGTGTAAATAGCAGTTTATTTTTTGTTTGTCTATGTATTTCTTCTTTTCTATTTTTTGTATCTTCAAAATTCAATAAATAATATAAAATCTTAAAAAAGAAAGAAAGAAAGAAAGAAAGAAAGAAAGAAAGAAAGAAAGAAAGAAAGAAAGAAAGAAAGAACGAGCCCTGGTGAGGATGATAAGACAAATTCTTCAGAGGAGCAAACTCTTACCTGATAGATCATCTGGTTTTAATCATTATTTTACCTGTGTAATGTATTTTATCCTGTTTTTATTATTATGTATTTTATCTTTTGTAATGACTTTGGCTATAAAGGTAAAGGTAAAGGTACCCCTGCCCGTACGGGCCAGTCTTGCCAGACTCTAGGGTTGTGCGCCCATCTCACTCAAGAGGCCGTGGGCCAGCGCTGTCCGAAGACACTTCCGGGTCACGTGGCCAGCGTGACATCGCTGCTCTGGCGAGCCAGAGCCGCACACGGAAACGCCGTTTACCTTCCCGCTGGTAAGCGGTCCCTATTTATCTACTTGCACCCGGAGGTGCTTTCGAACTGCTAGGTTGGCAGGCGCTGGGACCGAACGACGGGAGCGCACCCCGCCGCAGGGATTCGAACCGCTGACCTTTCGATCGGCAAGCCCTAGGCGCTGAGGCTTTTACCCACAGCGCCACCTGCGTCCACATACAAATAAATAATATTCAGAGTAATTCACACCAAACACTAAATACAGTAAGAGCAGATTAATCAGAAATTAAAAGCCTGCTACTCTCCCTGTCTATTCCTGCAACTATTTCACCTAGTTTCACATACACTGAAACACCACCACAAGTATAGCCCTTAGGATTATGATTGTCTCTAACTCTGAGCTCAGGGTCACACTTATACTGCAAATTTGGTCCCTCAAAGGGAATCTAATATTGCTACCAATCATTTTTTACCTTTCAGAAATTGCCAAACAATAAAACCTATTTTGCATATCCTAGCTATGTAAGCTACTAAGTTTTGTGTGGCAATTTGAATATTAAGTTCTAGGAGAAACCAAATATTGACCAGACAGCATAACTTAGATAAGAGCCTGCTGAAGATAAGAACCAGCTGGATCAGACAAATGGCCAAATTTCCTCCAAATTTCCTGCTTATAACCACAATGAGGGCTATAGAATATAGATTTTGCATATTCACCTACTAGGTCTGATGATTATGTGACTGTGTTATCAGTATTTCCTGCTTAGAAAGTAATGTTGACCTTTTCCCTGCCCCCTTAAAGCATTGGCTGGACTACTAAAGAGTAAGCTCCTATATAACCACAGCTACTTTGAGTGCTGAACTAACCAGATGCCTTCAGAAAGTACGAATGGTCATTGCTTGCCTTTGTTGAGTTGGTGATGCTTTGATATGTGGACAGGTAAGTAACCTGCATGCCGGGATCTCCTTGGTGAGGGCCGTAGCTCAGTGATGGAGCCTTTTACCTTGCAAGTAGAAGGCCACAGCTCCAATCCCCAGCATCTCCAGGTAGGGTTGGGAGAGACTCCTTCCTGAAACCCTGGAGAGCTGCTGTCAGTCGGTGAAGACAATACTGAGCAAGACGAACCAGTGGTCTGACTCTGTATAAGGCAGCTTCCTATGCAGAAAAGCCATTTGGAATATAAGCAGTCCAACTATACAGCCTGTGGATGCCTTTCAGATGTTCTGGACTGTAAGCACAGCTGGGGGAAGCTGTAGAACAAAGCCCCTGGAGGACACCAGGTGGGCAAATGACGAGGAGGGAGTTTCCTTCACTTACAGGAGAAAGAGATTTAGACTAGTCTCAGAGTCAGGTACAGGAATTTTTGGAAAAACTTGGTATATACCAGGGGTCTGCAACCCGCGGCTCCGGAGCCGCATGTGGCTCTTTTACACCTTTGCTGCGGCTCCGGGGTGGATACCAGCGAGAGGAGGAGGCGCATTGTGCGCCCTGACACTCCCCACTGTGGCAGGCGCTGTACTGGCTGTGACGTCGCATGGGGGCGGTGCGTGCGTTAGTCACGCACCGTCCCGACGTCACCTTTCCGCCCGCCACATTGTAAGGGGCATGTACGCTGGTCACTGTTTTGAAGGGGAGTGAAGAACACACACACACAAAAAAGGTAACTTGTTAATTTAATGTTTATTTCTATGAGGAGGAGTAATTCTGAGGGGTCAAACAAAGAAATAATAAAAAAGTGACAAAAAAGTTATTTTTATAATGACGAGTTTTGCGGCTCCCAGTTTCTTTTTCTTCAGAAACGGGTCCAAGTGGCTCTTTTTGTATTAAAGGTTGCAGACCCCTGGTATATACCCAGAGTTTCAAAGCTCGGGGAGAGCTTCTAGAACCCCTTATGAAATGCAAGGAGATGAATTGGAAAAGACTGGAAGAGCAGGGCAAAAAAGCAATTTTTTAAAAAATGAATCAGATAATGGCAAATCTTAAATTATTAACCTGGAATGTTAATGGCCTTAACAACAATATAAAAAGGAACAGGGCGTGGCATGAAGTTTTAAAACGGAATTTGAATATAATTTGCTTACAGGAGACCCATGTTGCAAGAAAACATGAGAAAATTTTGAGTAATAAGAGGTTAGGGAGCCATTTCATTGCTTCAGATGTTTCCAAAAAACGTGGAATTGTTTTGTACATTAAACGTGCACTTGAACCACAACTAATTCAAAAGGATGAGAAAGGGAGAAAATTAATGGTACAAATTAAAGTTGAAGGAGAAATAATTCTAGTAGGGATATATGCACCAAATGAAAATAAATAAATAAAAAATTCAGGATCTAGAAACAGAATTGTTAGAATTTACAGACGATGAGTTAAAGATCTGTAACAGAACATTTCTATTCCTTATTGATATCGGTATCATGTTGGTCTGTCAAGTACTGTTAGTTGCCCCCCATGTATCAGAAGCCCGACTGGCTTCTGTTAGAAGTTGGACATTTATTCGCATGCTGTGCAATTCTCTTGCAGCAGACATTTGTCTGGGATCCTTGGTGTTAGTTTTCAGATGTGTCTTGAATATAATTTATGCCAACAAGACTTTATCCATTATTATTTTTAATTAAAAAAATGATTTCAGTCATTTCTGATTATCATCTGTAGGCTCAGCCACCCATCCACTTTCCCTGAGGGAAAACCTGTGGTTTAGCACTGAATCAGAGCCAACAGCAATCCGGTATTTTGCAGATTGACATATGTTCCAATTTAGCATTAAACAATGGGTTTTCTCAGGGAAAAGTTGTGAGACAAATGCAAAATTTCTCAGACTTCTCATACAACCATAGTTGTAGCTGTTTGAAAGAAATGGAGAGAGATGGGTACAATTTGCTGAGCCAGGTAAAAGGGGCTGTGGGAGCCAGAATTCATATATGTTGCCATGCAGGTTCTAGAAGGCATGTTGTAGATGTTCAAGAGACAAATGATCAGATCGGAGGATGGGAATTTACCTTGAATCTGCAGATTACTTGAACTACTTTCTTCTGCTGTTTTTTTTATTTTTTTAGCCATGGCAACGAGACTGCTGCTGCCTTGGATCTGGCTGGCGCTCCTATTCGGTAAGATACCCTTCATTCATGTCTTGGGAGGGCCCAAGAGGCGACGACGGAGAATGAGGCCGGGGAAAGGCTGTCGCTGCAGCAAAAGCTGCTGAACACGCCCCCTCAGTGGCACCTGGTTGGGTGGCCCTCCGAGGGGGCGTGAGCGCCAGCCAGGTGAGCTGAAGGCAGGGGGCTACGCCCCCTGCTAGGCGGGGCTCAGGCTCCCGACCACAACCCCTCCCCTCTCTTTCAGGGAGGAGAGTCTTTGGTGCTAATTGGTAACCTGCAGGTTGGCCCTACAAGCGAGACACTACTTGTACATTTGTCACTGTGGGGCAAATGCAGATGCTGACAGAACAGGCACTTGCTCACAGCCTGGCAAAACTTTCCTTGACCCAGAATTCCAGTTTGCATCTATGGCTATCTGGCACCCAGGCCAATGTATCGTTGGCTGAGTTAACACATGCCCAGTCCCTACCATTGTGTGGAACCTATGGCCGATGTTGTCGGACTCCATCTCCCATCATCCCTAGCCATCAAAGATAATGGTCAGAGATGATGGGATCTGGAGTCCACCCACATCTGGAGGGCACTGATTCTGAATGTCTAAAGTCAAAGATTTACAAAATGCAACTTACAAAAGGCGAGCCTGTCTCAGCTCAGCTAACAATCTGCTAAGAACCTAAAATCTTAATATATGAACAAAGGAGCAGTTATTCTTTCTCTCCATTCTCTCCACACTGTTCAGACCTCAAACACTAAAGCCTTTATTCATAGATTCAGCTGCTGTTCTCTGTGACTGCACCCCAGTCTACGGTAGCACCTTCCCCAGAGAGTCCCGCCTGGCCCCTGCCTTGTATTCTTTCCAGAGCCAGCAGCACCTTCATCTTTCTAAAATTCCATCTGGCTTTTAATGACTTTGGGGCTTGAAAAGTTTTGATGGCATGTTTGTATTTAACCCTATTGCTTACATACCCTGTTTGCTGTGTTGCACCTTATGTTGTTGTGTATTTAATCATGGTATTTTAAACTATTATTTGGTAAGGTACCTAGAGAAATTTTGTTACGGGGTAGCTGAGAAATACCTTTGATTCATTAATTCAAAGTTTTATTTATTCTTTTCCTTTTTTTGAGAAAAAAATACATGATCTGTTCATATAGTACATAAGTCAAATTTGCCGATATAGCTAGGGTAGGGGTAGGGGCTGTACTGTTGCTCATTCACCCTAACAGATCCCCCACCCCCTCACCAATTCCATTCCTTAACACCTGGTCAAACTCCCTTTCCTTTACACCCAGCCATTCCCATTCCTCCTTCCTATACACCTTATCAAGCCCTTCTCCTCCTGCTTTTACAACTCCACCACCTTTCTAACTCTGCACTCTCACTGACCTTGCTACTGCCCCTTACAGCTTGCCCAGACACAGTGCCTTCTTCCACTCAGAGCTCACCTGAACTATGTCCCCTCCCATTCGACATCCCACCCAGCTGCCAGGGCCATTTCATACTTAAGTGCAGAGGGTGAGGACGAGGGAAGCCATGGGCAGCAGTGGAAGAGCAGGACTGTTGCTGGTGAGCTGCCTGCCCAGCCCTGCCTGTTCCTCAGTGCCTCACCCGGGACACATGCCCACATCCATTTGCCTCCTCCTTGGCTTCTGAAGCTGCTGAGGCTGAAGCGGGCAAGACAGTCACAGGGAGCTGTCTCAGTCTGTCCTCATGGTTCCTCTGCAGTTTTGCCTGGACTGCCTGCTCTGCCTCCATCTCTGTTTGCTTGGGCTCCCCACTGTCAGCTTCAGCCATGCACACACGCAGCCATCTTCCTAGGCCACCCACTCATTCACTTGGACCACCTGCATTCCTGCATCTGCACTCCAACACTCTTGTTCTGTTCAGTGGTGGAGCTTCAAGCTCTGGCAGGGAGGGGGAGGGTCTGAGAGCAGGTGGGGGCGTGGCTGGCATGCATCCCGGGGGTGTGGTGCACGTCCCGGGGTCATGACGCCCAGTGGGGGGAGCCCCCCAGCTGCGATGGCACCCTACCAGGATTGTGCCACCGGGAGCGGTGTGCTTCCCCCGCACCCCTGTTCCTCCACCAGTGGTTCTGTTATCATGCTGCAAAATGCTGATCAGTAATTGTGAGGGAATGGGAAAGGAAGGTGTGGCATGTAGATGACCATATCTTGGTTCAATACTTCTAGGAGGAGTTGAACAAAGAGAGAAAAAAATTACCAGGTGCTCTTTCAACTGTGTTTACTTGGAAAACAGTGTTTGCTTGGAGCATGCACACGAAAGCTAATACCAATAACAAACTTAGTTGGTCTCTATGGTGCTACTGGAAGGATTTTTTTTTATTTTGTTTCGACTATGGCAGACCAACACAGCTACCAACCTCTAACTGCTTGGAACATGACAGCCTGGGTAACAGAGTCTCACTAGAAGCCTCTCCAGACTACAATCAAAACTTCCTTCTGGGATGCAGGCTATCATAGGAAAAGCTGGATATTTTTAAGGGAGGGTTCATAATGTATTAACAGATGAATAATCATTTGTTCCTCAGAGACCACTTCCTTAATGCAACCAAACAGGAATATTAATAGGTTCCTTTGAGTAATCATTTTCTTACTGCTGTAAGATAAACTAATCAGATCATTATACAAAAACTCTAACCGTTGCCACATCAAGAGATCAAAGCCCAGCACTGAGATACTTGCAGTTGACTAATTATCCATTCCTTCTGCCTTGCAGGGTATTGTGGAGCAAGTTCCCGAGGGACGGAATTTATCACAGCCTTCCTGGAGAACTCATTCAAAAGTCAGGGCACTCCTAAACTTGATCTGCTTATCACTGGATATCATCCTGCAACCACCATCACAGTCACAGTGAACAAATCTACATTTCGGAAAACGGTTTCTGTCAATGAGAAGGAGACCGTGTCAGTTGTGGTCCCAGCCTCCTCAGAGATGAAGGGGACCGACATTTTTGATCAGACTGTGCGGATCCAAGCTGACAAAGATATATCGGTGTTTTCTTACAACGACAAGCTTTCCACAAGTGCTGCCACAGTTGTATACCCAGTTCAGCAGCTGGGCACATTATATTATGTGGTAACACCAGTGGGGAATGATGCAAACACTTTCAAGGAATTTGCAGTTGTAGCCTATCAGTTTCCCACTCAAGTCACTATTCACCTGAAAGGGGCTGTGACATTCCAAGGGAAGGTTTATGCTGCAGGGAGCAGGCTTGTTGCTGACCTCAAAGCTTTCCAAGCTATCCAGCTGCAAAGCTCAGCTGATTTGTCTGGCAGCAAGGTTGAATCAGTTGCACCCGTGGCTGTTTTGAGTGGGCACAGCTGTGCCAAGCAGTTCTCATATTGCGACCATGTTGCTGAGCAGCTCTTGCCTGTTTCCAGCTGGGGCACCACCTTCATCGTTCCCCCAGTGCCCTTCCAAACTCAGACTGACATTGTGTATGTCATCGCTTCCCAAGATAACACTTTGATCCAATTCCAGTCTGGGGCCACTCCAAGCTCCCGCCGCGCGGTGGCTGGGGAAGTCATCCAGTTTCAAATGCAGCCATCTCAGTCCTATTTCTTCTCTGCCAATGCAGGAATCCAGGTCCTTTTCTTCTTTGCTGGTAACAGCAAGAAATACGACCCTTTCCTCATCAACATTCCTGCTTTAAAAAGCTATTGCACATCATATCACATTGATGGGATTAAGGCGTTTGATAATTTTGCTGTCATTGTAGCAAAAACCTTAGATTCAAATGGGATCACACTAGAGAAGAGAGCCATTGCAAATGCCAAGTGGACACGCATCCCTGGAACAGAGTATTCTTTCAGTCAACTTAGCTTGGGCAAAGAAGCCAGTGCCCTCTCTGTAGAGCATCCCAGTGCTCCTTTTGGGCTCTTCATCCTTGGAGGTGTACATGCTGATGGCTATGGCTCTGTGGCCCTTTGCTCTTGCAGTAAGTATCTGAATCTGTGCATATACTTTAGGTTTTTATGCTACAAATGAGGGTTTTGAATAAATAATTAAAGTTGGCTACATCCTATTGAGTACCCAGTGGTTTTTTCATCTTTTTGCTTTCCAGCACTGGATGCTGTGTTTTAACATTACTGTCTGCTCATTTGTAGATTGTCAAAGAAAGTGACCCCTTATGGGTGATAACTGGAGGACCACAGTAGATCAAAATGGACATGGGAATGGAACTTTAGCTGCCACTATTTTAGGGTCTAAAATCATCTCCTAGTCTTCACTGTTCCATTCTGCCTGGAATACTTATCATAATATAGGTTAAAGAACTGTAAAATGGTCTGATTTGATGAATTTTTACTTTTTGTACCAAGTTCGGAAAATCTTATTGAGACCCAAGTTTCCCATTTTCCAGAGGGAAGGGGACATGACATGAGACCTACAAAGTTCTAGGCTGTAGTAACAGTCTGACTGGTTCAAATCAGTATGTGAAATTCAGCTTCCCACCATCTTGATTGCCTTATTCCCTGAGCAATCGGAATGTCCATGAGGCAACCAGATTAAGTGGCTATTCAGAAGCCTGTTTGTTTTTCTTGCCTTGTTTTGTCTATCTGCCACATCCTCCACTAGTTACTAGTTACAATGCTTGCTTTTGCAATGACACTACCATTGTTCCATTCCAGACAAACCAGTGTCTCCATGCAGCTTGATCCAGTGCAGAAAGAAGGAGAAGTGTGAAATCATAGGAGGTGATCCAGTGTGTGTGCCAGAGTCTGAATCCAGCTGTTGGGCCCAGGGAGATCCTCATTATCACACCTTCGATGGGAAGAATTTTGACTTCATGGGCACCTGTACCTACACTATTGCCAAGACTTGTGGCTCAGATGCCACTCTTCCTTCCTTCAGTGTTGAAGCCAAGAATGAGAACAGGGGAAATACTCGTGTTTCGTATGTTGGCTCTGTGACAGTCACAGTCTATAACACCATCATCAAGGTGGTCAGAAATGAGCAAGGCTTTGTGAGGGTGAGAACGAAAGATGACCATATTTCTGTTTCTCTCTGGCTTAAAAAAAGCAGCCTATTTTTCCCCAAGAGTACATCACAATCTACTCTGCTTGCTTCTTGTCTTGCTTGCATGCTGTAATGTAGGCATGTGAAACAGAAGATCTGGCAAAGTTTCCCTTGCTAACGTGCTTGCTAACGTGGACTGATCTCTGGCCACCACCCCTGCTCCCTCCTCCTGCCCTTCCCCCTGCCAGCCTGTGCCCCACTTATTTAATGTTTGAGGAGGAGCTGTTTTCATTTTATGCCATACCGACTTTGCGGTTGGCTGTATCTGCCTGCCATTGGTCACTGGAAATGATAGCACTGCCCAAATAGCTGAGGCTTCGGGTGCTTCTCACCATTTTTAATTTAAATGAGTTCTCCCTAAATATGACTGGCAGTGAGATTTTTTTTTTTTTTAAAGGAGTTTCGGTATTACTGTTTGTGAAAAACTTCAAAGGTATTTTAAAAGAAAGCAAGAGAAGTTTTGGTGAGATTTATCAAAACTCTTCAGGAAGATAAGAACATAGAAAGCTGCTTTATGCTTAGACCATTGGTCCATTCCAGCTCAATATTGTCTTTACAGACTGGTTGTGGGTCTCAAGGATTTCAGGCAGGAAGCTTTCACAGCCCTTACTGGAGCTGCCAGAGATTAAACCTGGAACCTTTTGCAAAGCGTGTGCTCTGCTACGGAGATGCACTCCATGTGCTGCAAAACATATGGTCCACCATTGAAGTATGGACTCTGCAAATTCTGCACATTCCTGTTGAATCAATCTACCTTTATTATTGCATGTGTGTGTTGATCTTTTTACAATCATCATCATTTTATGCCCATCTTGTTGAGTAGAATAAATAACAAAAAGTGTCGGTTGTATTGAAGTTTTAGTCTGAGTAGACCCAATGTATGTGCATTAATTTCAACAGGTCTACTCTGAGTCTGACTGACATTGAATACAATCCACTGTGTTGTTCCACTGTTGGTTGAATCTGATTTCTCTCTTCAGGTGAATGACCAGCGTTTCCGCCTGCCCATCTCCCTGAATGAAGGGAAACTCCGTCTCTACCAGAGTGGGGGCTCTGTCTTCATTGAGACAGATTTCTCTCTGAGGGTTTCCTACGACTGGAACTTTTACCTGGTGGTGAAGATCTCCAGCAGCTTTTCTGAAAATGTTTGCGGTCTTTGTGGCAACTACAATGGAGACCCCGCTGATGACTTCAGCACCCCCGATGGGGCCTTGGCTCCCAACCCCATTGAGTTTGGAAAGAGCTGGAAGGTGGACGATGGCGACAGGTTCTGCTGGGATGACTGCCATGGGGAATGCAAAAGCTGCTCCCCAGAGATGGTCAAGAAGTATGAAGGCGAGCCATTCTGCGGCTGGCTCAGCAAAGGAAAGGATGGCCCATTCAGCAAGTGTCATGCTGTGATTGACCCCAACCCTTTTCTGGAAAACTGCGTCTATGACCTCTGCATGAATGATGGGCTGAAGGAGCTTCTTTGTGAGGCACTGAATAACTATGCAGTAGCTTGTCGGGAAAAGCAAGTTGCTGTCTTGGACTGGAGAACCCCCATCGGTTGCTGTGAGTGTCAGAATCTCCCTTCTTGTAATTTGAAGCCATTGCTTCGAGTCCTGTCTTCTTGAGCAGGAGAAAACAAGCTTGCTGTATCTTCCATGTGACAGCTCTTGAGATATTTGAAGATGTCTATGATACCTTCCTTCAGTCGCCACTTTTCCAGGCTAAACATACCCAGCTCCTTCAACCGTTCCTCATAAGGCTTGGTTTCCAGACCCAGAACAGACTGGGTCCCATATATATATATATATATATATATATATATATATATATATATGCTTTCGTAGATTTTCACGGGTACAGGAATGCAGGTTTTGGTGTCTTCGGGTGTCTTCCCGTGTAAGAGTTGGGGTGTCTAGGCGACGTTTCGACGAGGTCTCACTCGTCATCTTCAGGCTGGTGCTTTCGGCTTCTTGTTACTGGAACAGAGCAGGATCTCAGTGTTTGAGTTCCTATAAATACTGTTGAGGGGGTGTGGTGTATAGCCTCCAACGTTCTGGGCAGAGAGGAAGTTCCCAGGTTAGTGTGCCTTTTCTTCTTTTGTTCCTTAATTACTTGAGGGATATCTTGAGTGATTTCTTGAGTGATATTCTGAGTACCACTTAGGTGGGTCATTAGGTGTGGATTAGTTGCTAAAGCTTTCGTGTCTTGACCTCTTGAGCTTGTGAAGAGTTTTTCTGAGAAGATGGCTGTACTGCACTTAGTTGTGCTCTGGCTTGGCTTCGTGTATAGGGGCGAGCTGTGGTTTTGTGCCCTGTGCCAGCCAGATCTGTGTAGGGATTGCAGGGGGGTGCAGCATCCGGAGGTGCCACTATGGTTTGGCTACTGGATGGTGTCTGTAATTTATCTGTGGAGAGGGTCTGGGTTTGGGTCTGGTGTGGTTGATTGGTGATGGCGTTCTGTGTGCCTCTGGTTCTGGTGTCGGTTTTTGTGGGGAGGGCTAATTTCCAGATGTCTGGCAGGCGGGACGTGTCGTCACGCTTGTTCATGTTGTGAGGGTGTTTCTCTATCTCGATGGCTTCCATGATTATTCTCTTGTGGTGGTGTTCCATGTTAAAGAGCAATTTGGAATCTGCAAAATTAATTTCGTGTCCCGTTTCTTTCATGTGTTGGAAAAGAGAGGAAGTTTTTTCTTCTTTTTTGACGGCATTCTTGTGTTCTGCGATACGTGCATTTATTCGTCTGTTTGTTTGTCCAATGTACGTGGCTGGGCAGACTTTGCAGGGTATTTCGTAGACCCCTTGGTTTTCCAACTGGATTTTATCTTTGGGGTTTCTGAGGATATTGGCTATTTTTTGGTTGGTGCAAAAGGCTGTTTTGATATTGTGTTTATGGAGGATTTTGCTAATTTTATCTGTAGTGCCCTTGATATAAGGAAGGAGGGCCATGCCATTGTTTTCTTCTGTGTCTTGGTTTTTGGGGGGTGTTTCTTTTTGGATTAGCTTCGTAACCCTGTTTTGCTGGTATCCATTGGCGATTAACACATTAGAGAGATTCTGTAACTCAGTTGTCAAGTGGTCTTTGTCAGCCAGGCGTTTGGTTCTGGAGATGAGAGTCTTGGCTACGGAGTTTATTTGTGCAGGGTGGTGGTGTGATTGTGCATGTAAGTAGCGGTTGGTGTGTGTTTTTTTCCGGTAGATAGTGTGTCCTAGTGAGCCATCAGGTTTTTTGTAGATTAGGACGTCAAGGAAGGGAAGTTGGTTGTTGGCTTCTATTTCCATAGTGAATTGTATTTTGGGGTGTAGGCTGTTGAGATGTGTGAGGAAGCTATCTAGTTTTTCTTTCCCGTGTGGCCAAATTACAAAGGTGTCGTCAACATATCTGAGCCAAAGTTTGGGTTTGTGTTCTGACTTGTCTAAAGCATTGGTTTCAAAGTGTTCCATGTACAAATTTGCAATGACCGGTGAGAGGTGTGATCCCATAGGTGCTCCTTCTATCTGTTTGTATCTTTGTCCATTGTGGATGAAGTACGTGTTGGTTAGGCAGTGGTTGGTCAGGTCCAGGATGTATTCGGGGGGATTGTATTTGTTTTGAATGGCTGTCAAGGCTTCAGTAATGGGCACTTGTGTGAAGAGTGATACAACATCGAAGCTCACAAGTAGGTCATCGGGATGTAGGTTTTGCTTCTTTATTGTTTCTATGAACTGGAAGGAGTTTGTAACGTGTGAAGCGATGGATTCTGCATAGGGCTGAAGTTGCTTAGCGAGAAATTTAGCGAGATTTTGTAGAGGTGAGCCTATGGAGCTGACTATTGGTCTGAGTGGTGTTCCTTCTTTGTGTATCTTGGGGAGACCGTAGAGTTTGGGGCATCTGGATGATTTTTCTCTGGGGATGATTCTTAGCTGGATTTCTTCACTGATAGGAGAGGCTTTTATTTTGGATTTGGTGGTTTTTTCCAGATAGGTGGTGGGATCTGTTTTTATAGGTTGGTAGGTAGGGTCTTGGAGTAGATTTGATAGTTTTGCTTGGTAGTCCGATGTGTTCATCACAACAGTGGCATTACCTTTGTCTGCTGGGAGAATGATTATGTTGTTGTCTTTCCTCAGGTTGGTGAGTGCTTTCTGTTCTTCTTTGTGTAAATTGCTTCTGGGTGGTTTGCTGGAGCAGAGGATGTTGGTGACTTCAAGTCTGATTTTATTGGCTTCATCTGGGTTGATTTTGGTTAGGCTTGGTTATCAAAACAGCCTTTTGCACCAACCAAAAAATAGCCAATATCCTCAGAAACCCCAAAGATAAAATCCAGTTGGAAAACCAAGGGGTCTACGAAATACCCTGCAAAGTCTGCCCAGCCACGTACATTGGACAAACAAACAGACGAATAAATGCACGTATCGCAGAACACAAGAATGCCGTCAAAAAAGAAGAAAAAACTTCCTCTCTTTTCCAACACATGAAAGAAACGGGACACGAAATTAATTTTGCAGATTCCAAATTGCTCTTTAACATGGAACACCACCACAAGAGAATAATCATGGAAGCCATCGAGATAGAGAAACACCCTCACAACATGAACAAGCGTGACGACACGTCCCGCCTGCCAGACATCTGGAAATTAGCCCTCCCCACAAAAACCGACACCAGAACCAGAGGCACACAGAACGCCATCACCAATCAACCACACCAGACCCAAACCCAGACCCTCTCCACAGATAAATTACAGACACCATCCAGTAGCCAAACCATAGTGGCACCTCCGGATGCTGCACCCCCCTGCAATCCCTACACAGATCTGGCTGGCACAGGGCACAAAACCACAGCTCGCCCCTATACACGAAGCCAAGCCAGAGCACAACTAAGTGCAGTACAGCCATCTTCTCAGAAAAACTCTTCACAAGCTCAAGAGGTCAAGACACGAAAGCTTTAGCAACTAATCCACACCTAATGACCCACCTAAGTGGTACTCAGAATATCACTCAAGAAATCACTCAAGATATCCCTCAAGTAATTAAGGAACAAAAGAAGAAAAGGCACACTAACCTGGGAACTTCCTCTCTGCCCAGAACGTTGGAGGCTATACACCACACCCCCTCAACAGTATTTATAGGAACTCAAACACTGAGATCCTGCTCTGTTCCAGTAACAAGAAGCCGAAAGCACCAGCCTGAAGATGACGAGTGAGACCTCGTCGAAACGTCGCCTAGACACCCCAACTCTTACACGGGAAGACACCCGAAGACACCAAAACCTGCATATATATATATATATATATATATATATATATATGCCAAAGGCCAGGGTAAAGAGAGGAGTCTCCAGCATATGATGAAAGCTGTACTGTGGTACCTTGGGTTAAGAGCTTAATTTGTTCTAGAGGTCCGTTATTAACCTGAAACTGTTCTTAACCTGGAGACCACTTTAGCTAATGGGCCCCCACCACCACCACCGCCCCGCCGCCACACCATTTCCGTTCTCATCCTGAAGCAAAGTTCTTAACCCGAGGTACTATTTCTGGGTTAGCGGAGTCTGTAACCTGAAGCGTCTGTACCCTGAAAAGTCTGAAACCCAAGGTACCACTGTACAATTAAAATGCCAGATGTTCCACTACGGGAAGGGAATGCCAGAGTTTGGCAGCTGCCACAGAGAATGGCCACTCCAGGCCACCACAACCCCAAACTTCCAAGGGTAGCAGAACTACCAAGAGGGCCCGCTCTGCAAACCTTAGTTTAATGTTACATCTGTACTGAATACATCTTCCTGGCAGCTTAGGGTAGTGCATCCATTTGATTCGCACAATACTCTGAGAGGCAGGCTATGTTAAGGGCATCTTGGTCATTGCTGTTGTTGTTAATTAAATTTATATACCACCCTATACCCGTAGGTCTCAGGATAAAATCAAAATATGAAAACCACAAAATACATAATCAAAATAAAAACATGGTTCAGTACACTTTCCCTTGTCCCACATTAGCAAAATATAGCTTAACTCTCAGATTCCCTGTGTCTTCTAATGGTGCCTTGTTGACAATCATCTTGTCTCTTTTGACAGCCAAATCCTGTCCCGAGAACAGCCATTATGAGGCCTGTGGATCTCCTTGCCCTGCAACCTGCAACAACCAAGCTGAGCCCCAAGACTGTTCCTCAATGCCCTGCGTAGAGAGTTGCCAATGTAATGAGGGCTTTGTGTTGGATGCTGGGAAATGCATCTCCAAGGCTGCCTGTGGGTGCGTGTTTGAGGGGAAGTCCTTCTCACCCGGTGAGCAGTTCTGGGGAGACAAGACGTGCACGAGACGCTGCATCTGTGATGCACAGAGCAAGCAAGTAAAATGCCAGTCCGCCAGCTGCAAGAATGGGGAGCAGTGCAAGGTAGAGAAGGGCATCCAGAACTGCTACCCCACCAGCCGCGCCACCTGCTCTGCTTCAGGTGACCCTCACTATATTTCATTCGACGGACTGGCCTTTGATTTCCAAGGCACCTGTACTTATACCTTGGCTAAGGTCAGCACAAACAACCGGGTCTTGAGAGCCTTTACTGTCAACGTGGAAAACGAGCCCTGGGGAAATGGGAAGGTTGCTGTTACCAAGATGGTCTCAGTCACTGTCTATGGCATTACACTCACATTACTGCAGAGCAAGCAAGGTCAAGTGAAGGTGAGTCCATGCGGAAAGGAGAGGCAAATCATTAGATCTTTAGCCATTCATCTTTTTTTTTACATGAAGACATTGTCTTGGCTCATTCATTTAATTAAGGGTGAACAAGTCCATCAGCTTCTTTCTCTCATATTTCCTGTCCTAAGTCCAGTTCTCCACATTTCTGTACCAGCTGGCATTTCTCCCAAGAATTATGATGAAAACTTGTTAGTATTTTATTGCAAATGTCTCCTAATATAGGTTTATTTTTGTCCCCCAGCTGCCAATCCTTGGAGTATAAGTTTGCAAAATAAGAAACAACCCTTAGGCCAATCCTACTCAACCAGTGAATGTTCTGTTTTCTTCTTCCAGGTGAATGGCTTGATCTACACCGTCCCTATATCCTTTTCTGCTGGGCGGATCAGAGCCTATCAACATGGCACAAAAGTCCTGATAGAAACTGACTTTGGTCTCATTGTGAGTTACGACCTGGTTTACCACGTGACGGTCACCGTCCCAAGCACTTACCGGGGCCAGATGCAAGGCCTCTGTGGGAACTACAATGGGAAGAAGGATGATGACTTCCTGCTACCCAATGGCATAATAACCTCTGACATAGCTAAATTTGGTGCTTCCTGGAAGGTCCGGGTCTCTGGGGCAGATAGATCTTGCTCAGATGGATGCTCTGGGAACAGCTGCCCGGTCTGCGAGGAAAGGAAGAAGGACGTTTTCAAACAGCGCAACTACTGTGGGATCCTCACTGCGCCTGATGGCCCCTTCAGTGCTTGCCATGGAAAGGTGGATCCCAGTGTGTACTTCAGCAACTGCATCTACGATGTGTGCCTGGGCACCGGGGACAGCCAGGTCTTGTGCAACAGCATCCAGAGCTACGTTTCTGTCTGCCAAGAGGCCGGGGTCTCTGTCAAGCCCTGGAGGAGCCCTTCCTTCTGTCGTAAGTACTGGGGCCTGAACATTCAGGGGGAGAAGAGAAATGGGAGCAGAAACTGAACTGACCCCCTGTCACTTTGGCACACATCTAGAGGTGTGTGTTTATTTGTAAGGCTCTAACTGCCTCAAGCTGTGCAGAGACTGAACTCACACTTAGATGCTCTATGACCCTTCCAATTGGGTGTCACCACCCTCTTGACTATATGCTCCGCAACCTACTGATGAGCTCAAATCACAGAGGTATATAGAAAATTGTTTTCAATGAGTTCCTGCCAGAACCAGCAGTATAAGTTGGTAGGGTGGGGACCTTATTCAGCACAAGGGTTGTGATCCCTTCTTGGCAACTTTCTGGGGCCATAGATAGGGCCATATTTGGACCCGGTCCTGAGGTTCATCATCCTTGAACCAAGGTATGCTGGAAAGCAGGAAATCAAGCAGGTATGCAAGGACAGTTACTCTGAGAGCTCAGTCTGTGTCTGAGTGATGAAACACAACCGAGGGAGCCAGAGCAGAGTCAGTAGCCTTGAAGACCAATTGGTACCTAGCAAGACACTTCTCAGAATACACAGCAAACAAACAAAGGAAGTTGCTTTGTGCCAGATGGCACATAGGTGGTCCCTGCCTCTCCCCTGGCTGTTGGTGAGAAGGACAAGGGCCAGAGGTGTAAGAGAGAGAGAGAGCAAGCTGCAGGCAGAAGCTGGAGAAAGAGAGGCACACTTGATTTCTGCTTGAATCCAGGACTGTGGCTCTGGAATAAGTAAGAATTTTGGGGATGTTAATGCTGTGAGCCCCATCATAGGCTAGGGTACAGTCGTACCTTGGTTGCTGAATGCCTTGGAACTCATACGTTTTGGCTCCTGAACGATCAAAAACTGGAAGTGAGTGTTCCAGTTTTCAAACAATTTTCGGAAGCCGAACATCTGACATGGCTTTCGCAGCTGTTCCTGCAGCCAATTGGGAGCCATGTCTGGGTTTATAAACAGTTCCAGAAGTCAAATGGACTCCTGGAACACATTCTTTTTGAGAACCAAGGTACGACTTTATGTGCAAATAAACCATATATCATAAACACATCACAGTCACTGCTGACCCTCATTCCAGGGAAATCAAACCCTGGGTAAACTCCTGGAACCCCTGGAATCTCACATTGCTCGCAGATTGGGTTTGTCCCACTGCTCAAATTGCTTTTACAAGATCTCAGAAGCATTTTACTACCCTCATTGCTTCCTCTCCCTTTGGAAACCTAAGCATTTTTTATATTTAAAAAAACCCTCCATTGTCTTGAATGGGCAAGTTTTCAATGGCTGGAGCAACAATATATGAGATAAGTGAAAAAATGATCAAAACAGTGGGGTTAAGGAACATAAATTCATTCTAGCATCAGCTTTCTGTTTTGTTTTTTTGCAAAAACAGCTGTCAAAGACATTTTCTGCTCTTTACCAGTCACTCTCTCTGCATTACACTTGCCAGCTTCCCAGCCATCCCAAATAGTACCAGGGAGCCTTTCACCTAACATGGATGTTTTTTTCTTTCTTTCCTCATTTAGCTCTGCACTGCCCAGCCAACAGTCACTATGAGATTTGCAGCAACCTCTGCTCCACCTCCTGTACCAAGATCACTGACTCTGTGGCCTGTCCAGAGACCTGTGCTGAGGGTTGCCAATGTAATGATGGCTTCTTCTTCGATGGCCTTGGCTGTGTCGCTGCAAAAGACTGTGGGTGCTTAAAGAATGGACGCTACTACAAGGTAGCTGATCTTCTGAACCTTTCCCCCCCCAAAGCATGCTTTCCCAGTTTCACATTCTTTGAACCCCAGATTACAAGCTGTTGTGATCATCTCCAGAATTTCTCAGGTCATGAAATGTTTTAATGGCTTTCTTTTGAAATATGGAATAAATAAAATGAACTGTCATTGGTAGGAGGAGGTGCATCAGATGGCAGAATTGTGCAACTTAAGTGTAATGATAGGACAGATCTACTAACAGCTTGTTTATGCAGTCGACTTAATGTGATTTTACTTACTCCTTTGCACAGATCACCGAAAAATAAATAGAAAGGGGTGGGATAACCTGGCTTACTGGGCACTGGAGGCTATCGTGAGATCATGCAGGAGCCTCAAGGACACTCATGTGACCATCTCAGAACCCAGTAAGCAAGGTGTGGGGCAGGAAAACTCTTCGAAGAAAGAGATTTTGATCGTTCTGCTTTGTTTACCAGGCTCTGAGAAAGACGTACAAGGCCTCTGGGAGGCTCCCACAAGATATCACTGGCCATCCAAGAACCTATGAGATCTTGGACAGTGGGGGCAATTCCAGGGGTCACCTTGACTTTGTGTAATTTTGCCTTTACATGCAACCTCAAGGAACATAAACCCAACATAAGCTGAGAGTCATCTGTAAATGCATGCAAATTATTTGACCTGGCTGCTTGCTGTGGAATGGGCAAATTATCTCAACTGAAAGGCTTGAGGAGTTGTGGCATTGGGAGCTGAGATGGGGGGGGACCCCATGGTGGGCAGTTGGTGGCGATTCATTCATGCACCCATTTCCCCATTTCTGCTTAACAGCCCTTTCTGTTAAAAGGAATGTCGCTCCTCCTCCAATGCTCAGTCCTTTCCCATTCAAGCTCAATACCTCAGAAATGCACTGAAGGGATTATTGTTGCTGCTCTGTTTTATTGTTTCCCAAATCTCCCAACAGCCCAATGAGAAGGTTCTGCTGAACGTATGCCAGGAGAGCTGCCATTGCAGCCCAGGCCAGGGAGTAATTTGTGAGGCCCACAACTGCGCTGCCGATGAGAACTGCAAGGTCCAAGATGGAATCATGAGCTGCATTAATAAGGGTAAGGAGAGAGTCAATCAAGCGAAGGGTAGGGACCCTGTGGCCCTTCAGATGTTGCTGGATTACAATTCTCATTGTGCCTAACCCCTGGTCTTGGCACAGATATGCTGGGAAGTTATAGCACCTTCTGTGAGGGATGTAGTATGTGAGTCTATAAATAATGGGCAAGGTACATTTTTTTAAAGCTCTAGGGCAGCATTCTCTTCTGGGCAGACTTCTGGAGCCACATGCTGGGTGGTGCCAGAGGCAGAAGTAGACAGAGCTACAATTGTACATTTTTCCTTTGTACAGCAGGCAGATTTTCCACAAACTTACCTGCACTTCTCTGTCTTCCATTCAAACAAACAAGAATCAACATCAGAGATCAAGGGCACTTTCCAGCCTAATAAATATGAGGCAGGGTTGTGTGTTGCTTCCCCCATCACATAGATAGCTCCACTGTACATCGGGGAGGGCTGTCTGGAGCGAGTCTCTTCCTTTAAATTCCTAGGAGTTTATCTCAGTGAAGACCTTACTTGGAAAATAAATACAACCCAGGTGGTTAGGAAAGCCCAACAGAGACTCCATCTCCTCCGAATATTGTGGAAGAACGATGTCAATCAACATTTGATGATCTCCTTCTACCGGTCAACAATAGAAAGTATCCTTTCATATTGCATCACGGTGTGGTGCGCTGGTTTGACATCATCTGATAGGAAGTGCCTGCAGAGGGTGTTGAATACAGCACAAGATATTATGGGCTGTCTCGTGAATCCGCTGGATGAAATAGTGGAAGAACGTTGCCTCAGGAGAGTGAGGAAAATTCTCAGAGATGATTCACACCCTAGTCGGCACTTTCTTGATCTCCTGCCCTCAGGCAGAAGATATAGAAGCATGATTAGTCACACCAACAGGGTAAAGAACAGCTTCTATCCGTGGGTTGTTAGGCTGCTGAATGAAAAGATAACAAAAGGGCAACTGACTTTCAGGTTTGGTGGGTGTGCGTCAGTAAATCAGGGAAATTAAGACTAAGATAGCTGAGTGGGGGGTGCTTGTGTAATCTCACAAGTTGTACAAGTGTCAATAAAGTATTTCAATTATGTTACCCTCCAGATCTTCTTGCTCCTATCACTTTTGGCCATGCAGGCCGAGGATGATGCGAATTGGACTCCAACAACTTCTAGAGGGCAGCATGTTGCCTACCTATGCCCTTTTGCTAATGGATAAAACTCCCCTCCATCTCTGCACCTTTAGTTTTTTACTGAATGACTTCTTGCTCACGTTTCCTGCCTTCCATTTTAGATCCATGCAAAGCCCTGAAGTGCCGAGAAAAGGAGACATGCAAGATGGAGAATGGCCAAGCCATATGCAAACCACAGTTCACAGGAACCTGCTGGGCCTGGGGGGACCCACACTATCACACCTTTGACACCTTGAAGTTTGATTTCATGGGCACCTGCTCTTACACTATTGCCAAGTACTGTGGAAATGATGCTACGCTGGTGCCTTTCACTATCGATGAGAAGAATGACAACAGGGGCAACCAGGCTGTGTCCTACGTGCGTCTGACCAACATCTACATCTATGGGTACAAGATCTCCATCCACAAACAGGAAACTGGAAGAATCCGGGTATGTTAGATTGACAGGGGATGGGATAACCTCCATGAATGTACTGGAATTCATTCCAATATATAGCCACTTTGAGAGTCCAATATTAGTCTAAGGTAGCATGAAAGGAATAGCTATATCAGGAGGAAGAAGAAATACTAGTGCTTGCAGGTCACTCTCAAGAAATTATTGAACCTCTATACCACTCCGAATGATGGAGGTTATTGACCTTCATGCCACTTTGCATGATTAAAAGACCCTCATTATTCAGACATCCGATCTCTTTCTCCTTTGTGGCTGGCAGAATATAGGGAACTGGGGAATGTGATGTGATGAAGCTGCAATCCTATTTGGCATAATATTAATTTTCAAATCTGTTCACAAGAAACCGCAGCAGGATCTAATGATCTTGATTCTTCAGCATGGCAAATGTGTGCTCTAGATCTACCCAATAAGGATCCCATGAGGAGCTTGTTTTGTGATGTTTGCATTTAAAAAAGATTCTGTAAATACTGCAAGTTGGCAACCGAATGGTGTACAGCTAAACACAATCAGGGTCCCTTTCTTGGGCTCATGGTTTGAAACCAGAGTATGAGCAGCTGCTAGTGCAACTGGATTTGGCTTGGTCACACCTTATAGCTGACTTTGACCCTCCTATGTGACTGCACTGCCCAAACAGAAGTGATCACTTGGGCCACCTAAGCCCAACAGACTTGTCTGCGCTGCCAACTAATATTCCCAAGGACCACTAAAAAACTTAACCTATCTAAAGTGATGCTTGCTCATGTGAAACAGTACCATGGACAGAGTTAGGTGGTGAAAGTGTAAATTCCCTGAGAATCACGTGCAGTAATAGATTAGGGAAGGGGCTGGGAATGGTTTACAACTTCTGTCATCCTTGACCATTGACCATGCTGGCTAGCACTAATGGGGATTGTAGTCCAACAACACCTGGATGGCCCATAGATTCCCTGTCACTGGGTTTGTGACCATGGCTAAAATGCCTGTTGATTCCCCAGCCTTTGTCTAAAGAATTCATTGAAGCTTACTCCCTTGGGTTAGAATTTCAGCCTAAGGCTAGGATCAGCTTGTCTGTTCCTGTTTCTTAGACACATGGCTGCATGGAAACAAAGGAAAAACAAAACAATAATTCACATGTGTGTTGACATTCTGTTTCTAGTTAAATGACGCTATTACCAGCCTGCCACTGACTCTTGAAGATGGCAAGATCAAGCTGTACCAGAGTGGCACCAATGCTGTCCTGCAAACAGATTTCGGTCTCCAAGTAACGTATGATTGGCAATGGCACCTGGTGATCACTCTCCCCAGCAGCTACTATGGGGCCACATGCGGGCTGTGTGGAAACTTCAACCAAAACCCTGCAGACGACATGGTCTTTCTCAATGGCACCAAGGCTGCCTCCATCATAAGCTGGGCCAGCAGCTGGAAAGTCAAGGACCGGGATCCCTTTTGCTGGGATTATTGCCGAGGGAATTGTCCAACATGTGATGAGAGCAAGAGGGCGCTGTATGGAAAGGAAGAGTACTGTGGGCTGATCAGCAAAACCTCAGGGGGCCCCTTCAGAGAATGCCATTCCATAGTGAATCCAGATGACTTCTTTGACAGCTGCATTTATGACGTGTGTCTCAATGGAGGAGCCAAGAACATCCTTTGCCAGGCCTTGGAGGCCTATGCTAAAACCTGTAGGAAAGAGGGTGCCACCATATATGATTGGAGGACAGCCTCTGGCTGTGGTGAGTACTCTTCCCCACTTTGGAACTAAGCCAAGTTTTACTGCCTGTGCAACTTTCACATGACTCTGAGCTTTGCAAGTAAACTCTTCTTAAAACTTCTCAAATGTGGGGTCTTTTTCCTATGCTGGTGGAAGAGGGAAATAAACTTGGGGAGGGTTGGAACTCACTTAGAGGAGCACATTTAAAAGTGTTTATAGTCTATATTTTCACATTTGGCATTGCTGCATGTTTTGTGATTTTAAATCTCTGCTGGGGTTCTCTCCCCTAAGAATACTTGCTCCAAACGTGGATCTTGTGACCCAAGAATTCATTCTTAAACACACACACACACACACACACTGTATATGACATGTACAATATTAGCAGCATCAGCTCTTGCCAACTTAAGCTTTAGCGCATTCTATCAGTTGTTAGACCCCCGCTATTCTTCTCCTCCTCACAGCCTTGCCGTGCCCTCAGAATAGCCACTATGAGTTCTGTGGCAATGCCTGCCCTGCCAGTTGCGCCGACCGCAAGGCTCCCTCTGTCTGCAAACAGCCATGTGTGGAAACCTGCCAGTGCAACGATGGCTACGTCCTCAGCGTAGACAAGTGTGTGCCTGTCGGGAGCTGTGGCTGCACCTACAATGGGCTCTACTACAAACCCGGAGAAGAATTCTGGGCTGATGAGACCTGTGGTTCCCGCTGCACATGTGATGCCACCCTGGGCATCGCGGTGTGCAAACCAGCTAGCTGCAAAGCCAGTGAGCAGTGCATTGTGGTCAATGGGGTCCGAGGTTGTCATCCCGTAAGCACTGCTACTTGCTCAGCAGCCGGGGACCCTCATTATACCACCTTTGATGGGAAGAAATATGACTTCATGGGCACCTGCGTCTACCAGCTGGCTGGGCTGTGCTCTAAGGACCCAACTCTCAGGCCTTTCACTGTCAATGTGGAGAACAACAACCGAGGCAATGAAAAGGTGTCCTACACCAAGGTGGTGACATTGGAGGTCTACAATGTCGTAATCACACTTAGCCAGGAATATCCACGCAGGATCCAGGTATAGACAATTGGTGAATGTATGGTTGTTTTCCTCTTTGTGTCATTACAGGGCTGTTTCAGAGGGTGGCTCTTGGGCAGGGTACCTTGCTAGTTTTCTAAGTAAGCATTGAAACAGTTCCTGCATTAGACATAGGGGATGGTTTATCTGTGACAAATGGCACTATACCCCATTGGACATTGTCATTTGAACTACAGGGTCTGTTGACATGCAAAGTATAAATGAAGTAAGCTCGATGTGCTGCAAAATTCAGCATTAGATATGTGCTGTTGACGGCCACAAGAGTTGTTAGATCCAGTTCCTAAGTATGGGACAAGCATGATTTGTGAGCAGTGAGGGCAGGGCCCCCAGCTGCCTAGAACAATGAGTTTATCTGATCCAGAAACTATTATGGGAGCCTAGGACGATGATTAGATTTTTCACTGGCCCTTTTTTCATAAGTTGGGTTACAACAACTTAAAACTACAATATTAAAAAGAGTTAAAACAATTTAGAGTCAGATAAAAAAGTGAATCTTTAAAATACACATCCATCGCAGTATATATATATATATATACATCACAGTGTATGTATATATATATATATATATATATATATGCTTTCGTAGATTTTCACGGGTACAGGAATGCAGGTTTTGGTGTCTTCGGGTGTCTTCCCGTGTAAGAGTTGGGGTGTCTAGGCGACGTTTCGACGAGGTCTCACTCGTCATCTTCAGGCTGGAGCTTTCGGCTTCTTGTTACTGGAACAGAGCTCTGTTCCAGTAACAAGAAGCCGAAAGCTCCAGCCTGAAGATGACGAGTGAGACCTCGTCGAAACGTCGCCTAGGCACCCCAACTCTTACACGGGAAGACACCCGAAGACACCAAAACCTGCATATATATATATATATATATATATATATATATATATATATATATATAACCATATATATATATATGTGGTTAAGAGATGTGTTTTCAGCACATGACAAAATCGAACTTATGAATGTGTCAAATGAAGCTCAGCAGGGAGGGAATTTCACAGCTTAAGGGCTACCACAGAGAATTCCTGCTACCAGATCCCATCCACCCACAAACTACCAAGAGGGGCCCTCTTTGCCAATCTTAACACCTGAGAGGGTCTGTAGGGAATGAGTTGGTCTTCCCAGATTGGGGATAGTACTGTCTACCAACAACCCTGTTACCCAGCAATACCACCGATCAGGCTGGCCAGGGTCATTTCTGTGATATTGTTGGAGGACCCCAGGAGAATAATCCTAGGTGATTTCAATATCCATGTGGAGGCTGCAGTTGGGCCAACTCCAAAGTTCATGGCCTCCAAGGAATGGGAATTGGGGGTTCTGTATTACAGTGGTGCCAATTCTACCTCCAGGACTGAATTGGGACAGTGCTTTTTGGCTCTCCAGTGACTATGTTATGGGATGCTGCAGGGCACTATTTTATCTCCAGTGCTATCTAAAGCCACTGAGAGTGATCATTAGGAGTTTGGGGGCAAGGTGCCATCTGTTTGTTGATGGTACTATGCACTATTTTTCCAGAACATGTGAATCAGGAGAAACCTTATAGTCTTTATGTTATATGCTTCTTGTTCATTAATTTCAATGGGTCTATCTCTCTAAAACTAATATTGGACACAACCACTTGGCAAGAGCAGTGGTAACAATTCCTACTGCATCACATTCTAGGTTAATGAAGTCTATGTGAACCTGCCTTTCTACCACAAAGACAAGATAAAGGCTTATATCAGTGGGAGTGAGGTCTTCATCAAGACTGACTTTGACCTGACAGTAACCTTTGACTGGAACAGCTATGTCAAAGTCATTGTACCCAGTACATATGCCAATGCTGTTTGTGGCCTCTGTGGCAACAACAACTTGAACCCCAGTGATGACTTGACCATGAAGGATGGGAGACAAGCACCTAGCATATTCCATTTTGCAGAGAGCTGGAAGGTGGCAGAAGTCCCAGGTTGTTCACAGGGTTGCACCACCGATTGCCCGCCATGTGGAGAGGCACAGAAACAAGCTTATAAGAGCAACCAATACTGTGGGATCCTCATCAAGAGGGATGGGCCTTTCAGGCACTGCCATGAGATCATCGACCCAACGCCCTACTTCAATGATTGCATCTTTGATGTCTGCCAGTATCATGGCCTGCACAACATTCTGTGCAATGCCATCGGCTTTTATGGGGCAGCCTGTCAGGATCTGGACATTGAGCTTGAAGAATGGAGATCAGAATCTTTCTGCAGTAAGTATTGCCTCTTGAAGCTGTTTTAGCAGAGGAACATAAGCAGTAACTTGACACCTGTTCAGATCATCTACTGTTGACATTGACATTGACACTGACACTGACATTGGCTCTCCAGACTCTCAGTTATGGACATTATCCGAGTCATACTTGGAGATGCCGGGGATTAAGCCTGGGACCTTTTGTACGAAAAATGTGCTGTTTACCAGTGAGCTAATCCTCTTCCCTTACAATGTTCTGCCCCAAGGATATGCATGCCATATGTTGCGGGCTTATGGTATATGGAAATACAATTTAATCTGATGGCAACCTTTGCTAACATCTGCTGTAACCAGCAGATGTCACTCCATAGACATACTTTATAACAGAGCACAGCAGACCTATTCTACTCCAGGTGACCAAAGAACCAGCCGTCCTCCGAAAGAACTTCTATACTAGCTTGAAATTCACCACTTTCTGATTTTGTCCTTTCTTCCAGGCCCTGCCTGCCCACTCAACTCTCACTACGAGCTCTGTGGAAATGGCTGCCCTGCCACTTGCCGTGGTCTCTCGGCTCCTGATGGGTGTGAAATGACCTGCAAAGAAGGATGCTATTGCAATCCAGGGTTCGTTTTTAGTGGGGACCAGTGTGTCCCTATTGGGAATTGTGGCTGTGAGCACGAGGACAACTACTACAAGAAGGGAGAGGTGTTCTACCCCGGTTCATCCTGCCAGGAACAATGCCAATGTACAGACAATGGAGTTGTCATATGCCAGGAAATCTCTTGTGGGCCCCATGAGGAATGCAGGGTGAAGGACGGTCTCCAAGACTGTCATCCTGTAGGGTCTGGTACTTGCAGTTTGTCCGCAGGCTCCCACTACTTAACTTTTGATGGACGGGCCTACGACTTCCAAGGAACCTGCACTTATACTTTAGCTAAAGTCCAAGGAGAGGATGTTCAGCTGGCAAACTTTGCCGTGTCAGTGGAAAATGAAAGGTCACTGACTAAGATGATTGTAGTCTCTTTTCATGGACACACCGCTGTCATTGAGAAGGCAACAAACTGGAAGCTCAAGGTATGTCTCTCTAAAGTAGAAATGCCACCATAGTTCACCCACAATTCCTACAACTGCAGGAGTCCTTGGGAGTATTTCATCTCCCACTGTCCCTTGTGCTCCATCACTGGGAATGGACGAATCTGACAATTTTTGTTTCTCTCAATTTCACATTTTTCCAGTACTGAATTCAGCTCTCCAGATTTCTGTGGCAATTCACAATTGTTTTTTTTCCTTAACCCTCCTGCTTTTAAGTGCAAATTTCTCCTAACAACCCTCCCCTTTTTTTACCGCTTAAAGATTTGCTAAAACATTAAGCAGTTTATAAAAGCTATAAACAAACAAACAAACAAACAAATAAATAAATGATGGACACATTTTCGAAAGCAATTTTCTCTAATACAATGCATTTCTATTTGTCATTTTCACCAACATGTGGATTTCAATGTACATCTCCAAATATATGCATTTTTGTCCACTTTTGGGGTTGGAAAACTGCAATGCAGTTTTGGAGAAGTTAGAATTTTGGTGGTTTTTAAGTAGATTTGTCACCCTGGGGAGACAGGGTGGTTTAATCCTGTTCGATTGCATAAATCTGCATTTCTGGTATGTGTATGAATTCCTCCCACAAAACAGGAGCAATTTAGAGGCATCTTTCATCTGTAACCTGCTTTGGGAGGAATTTCCACCTGAAATGGAGTCCAAAACACCATTAAAGATACATTAATAATTATTATCATTTTAAACTGTCACCTTCTCTGTGGTTAATGCAGGTGGATGGAGAGCTCTATACGCTGCCCATGAAGACAAAGGATGGGAAACTCTGGGCCAACCAGGAAGGAAACAATATCATTCTCCAGTCTGACTTTGGTCTCCAAGTCCTTTTTGACACCTCCTCATATGTCCTGGTGTCTGTCCCCAGTAACTACCAAGGACTTGTCAATGGCCTATGTGGCAATTTCAATAAGGACAAGACTGATGACTTTATTCTGCCTACCAGGAAAAGCACCCAGAATGTGGAAGAGTTTGGGGCCTCTTGGAAGGTTCCCATTGATGGTATCAGATGCTCCGATGGCTGTGGAGATAAATGCCCCGTCTGTGATGCAGCCAAGACAGCGCCGTACCGACCAGAGAGTTCCTGCGGAATGATCCAAGCCCAATCCGGCCCCTTCAAGAGCTGTCACTCCTTGGTAGACCCTGCCGAATTCTTCAACCACTGTCTGTATGACATGTGTGCAGCCAATGGTGCCAGAGAAACTCTCTGTAGGAGCATCCAGGCTTATGTAGCTGCATGTCAGGCTGCAGGAGTTACAGTTGGAGCCTGGAGAACAAACAACTTCTGCCGTAAGTTTGCACAGCAGGAACCTGCAGTTACATCTTCTAATCTTCTGCTGCTCCTTCCAGGACCTAATCAATAGAATCATTAATAATAATATTAATAGTTTATGCCAGTTAAAAACATGGAATAGGCCTTTAATTAACTTTTATTATAATTCCCCCCCTGTACTGTGCATCCAAATGAATATGGATGAAATGCTTTCCTAACCCCTTCTCTATAATTAAAAATAGTTAGCCAATACACCATCCCTGCCTGGACTGCTTTTGACTCCTTCAATCACTGATCTTCACTCTCATTTTCAGCTCTCACTTGCCCACCCAATAGCCATTACAAGTTGTGTACGAGGACCTGTGATTCCACCTGCACCAGCTTATCCACTCTGCCCCAGTGCACCCAGAATTGCTTCGAAGGCTGCCAGTGTGTCGGCGGCTACCTGTTTGACGGTGACAGATGTGTGGCAATGGGGAACTGTGGCTGCGTGCATGACGGGCGCTACATCAAGGTAACTGCAACAGCTGTGAAAACAGCGATGTTTGCACATTCACTTGTGCCTCTTGTAAGTCAGCCTGCAAGGCCTCATGTTTTTCATGAATGGACCCCAGAGGAAGCAATGCATCATCAAGAGAAAAAAAGATTCCACAAGGAGAGAGCCATCACAGAAAAATACCCTTCTCATATTGCCATCCTCTACTGGATGACGACTCATGAGAGTCACTTGTCCACTGATTAACAGAGTTTCCTTTTGGGAACAAGTGAATTAGCAATAGGATGGTTTTAGACTGAGTACAGACCTGCAAACAACATTTGCTAGTTTTTTTTTACTCTATTTTGGACTCTGAAAGCCAGAAAAGTTTATTGGAAGTGGTATACTGCTGCTGATGTTTGTGTTGGTAACAGGGTTGGTTATATTAGTCTATTTTTGACTCATCTGTTTCACATGCATTGATTCATAATTCATATTTCTATTCCATGCCCTTACTACATTAATCCCCAATTTTGTTTATATGTATTGGCACAAAATATTTAAATATGTCCTTCATGCACATTTTACTGTTTTCCCCACACAAAAATCATGGATGACAGAAAGGCCATTGCTTCTATACTATCATAGAATTACATTCAGGAGCCTGCTCTCATTTTATATCTTTGTGAATTAATAGTTTAACAAAACAAAACAAAACAAACACCCATATGTTGATACATGTACTGGCATATTCACCCCCCTTCCTTTTATTCCTTTAGTCAAGGAGTAGCAATATGATGCTCTCCAGATATCGTTGGACTACAATTCCCATCATTTCTGACTGTTGACCATGCTGGCTGGTGCTGATGGGAGTTTGGGAGAAGGGTCCAACAACATCTTGAGGGCACCATGTTGGCTATTCATGCTTTAGACATAGCAGGGTATGTTCATGGAAACTATAAACCTCGCTGACAATTAAGAAACATTTTCAAAGGCCTGGAAGGATAGCTATAAACTGAATAAGAAAGAATTAGCCAGGAGATTAGGGGATAAGGTGGCATTTATCAAACTGACAATAGTGTTAAAGAAATATGGAAATTATAAAGAAAAATGACACTGGTGGAAGCTGGTGGTGCAATATATATATAAAAAGAGAACTTGGAATAAATATCATACTAATATAGTATGAATGAATATATTAAAGTATAAAATGTGACCTATTTTGCTATTGATTTATCAACTACTGTATGTAGCACTGGTGTACTAGATTATAGTTGTATAGAGGTATTTCTAAGTACACAGTTGTATATGTTGAATGTCTGTTTCTATATGAGTTCTTTTTTACCTTATTAAAAATAATTAAAGTTTGCATTTAAATTTTAACTTTTTCTACTCTTCTCTCTCTCTCTCTCTCTCTCTCTCTCCCTCCCTCCCTCCCTTTGTGGGCTGTAAATCAACCAGGCTGGAGAGAATATTGTCTTAGAAGACTGCTTGAAAAAATGCACCTGTAGCCCATCCGGCCGACTGGTTTGTGCAGAAAACAGTTGTCAGGAAGGAGAGATTTGTGCCCTCCACAACGGTGTGCGTGGCTGCATAAGGGAAAACGGCGAGTGCGTCCTCACCCCTGGAGCACAGCTGACCTCCTTTGATGGAGCCTCAGGGGAAATTCCCAACCTAGGAGCCTATGAGGTTACATCCCTCTGCAACGACAACGACCCCTTTTGGTTCAGGATCGTAGCAGTTGTCCAGGAACACAACGGTTCAAATTTGCCAGCTGCAACAACAATACATGCATTTTTCAAAGGGATGTATTTTATCACTGTAAAAACGAACAAGGAGACACGGGTAAGATCCTGGGGCAGGTTCTCAGATTTCATCCAATGGCATATTTGCATAATGATTAAACTATCTCCGTTAATTTCAAGACATCTGCTCTGTGTAGACATGAGTTGGACACAACCCCTTATTTATCTGTTTGTTTATTTTCGGCATTTGTATTCTGGCCCAATGCAATAGCTTGCCAAGCTCTCACCAACAGGGCAAAAGGGTTTCCCCATTTTAAAAAAGCAACTAGCTATCCAGGCCAATAGTCAGTGCTGTTGGGAATTGTTGCTCAGGTGCATTCAGAGATTACCAGGTTGGCTACCCCTGATCTAAAGGTAGGGAACCTGAGCCCAAGAGCCAATGTGGTCCTCTGAGACTTTCTGTCTGACTCTCAGGACTTTCCCCTGGACCTCCCCCTTCCCAGGCCATACCCCTTGAGGTGTGAAAATACCTCCTGGTTGCCTGGATGGATGAGAGAGTCCTATGTGTTTAGAAGCCTGACCTTTGTGACTCATTTCAAACCCGGAAATGCCGGAGAGAGTTGGAGAGTCCTTGCGACTTGTGAGGAGACCATCCCCGGAGCCCAAAGAGGACTTCAGTGAGGGCTAAGGAAGCCCCAAAGAGACCGAAGGCATAACTGAGCTTTGTTTAGGCTGTTCAGCCTCCCTGCCTAACATCTGACATGTGAGGTAGCGCACTTTCCCGCATGTCCTCCAGCCTCCTGCTGGCCCCAGAGCTTCAACACTAGTTGTGCATATTTCTGGATACAGCTGTTTTGGTTTGGATTGGAGAGAGAACGGCAGAGAGGGCATTGGAAGGGTGTTTATTTATTTTTATTTTATTTATTTATTAAATTTCCATACACTGTCTTACTGCCGTAGATTTCAGGGTGCTTCACGACATAAAATTGCAATATAAAAAAGACAAAACATACGATAGAAATAAGAATAGAAACAAACCAATAATAACCCCCTCTCTATTCCACAACACATTTAAAAGGGCATCGGATGTCAATCAGCCGAAGGCTTGGTTTAAGAGGAACGTTTTGTCTTGGTGTCTAAAGGTGTGTAAGGAAGGCACCAGGTGATCCTCGCTGGAGAGAGCATTCCACAAATGGGGAGCCACTGCAAAAAAGGCCCATTCTCATGTCGCCACCCCCTGGACCTCTTGTAGAGGAGGCACATGAAGAAAGGGCTCAGAGGATGATCATATGGAGAGAGGCGGTCCTTGAAGTATTGCAGTCCTGATCAGTTTAAGGTTGCTCCCCATTTTGTGTGATTTCACTTATGTGTACTGAGCCCTAGAAGGTAACCCCTGAGTAGGGGACACCTATTCTAGCTTAGCACCTTTCACCCTCTTTTCTGCATTTCAGGTAAATGGGCGCCAGAGGACACTCCCGGTGAAGTTTTCTGAAGATGTCTCTATAAGCCTCTCTCAGGATGTGATTGTGATTAAATTAGCCTCTGTAGTAAAAGTTCTCCTTGAACCCAATGGGGAAATGAAAGTGCAAATCAGTAAAAGCCTGGAAGGAAAAGTCTGTGCCTCCTGCGGGAACTTCAATGGAAATGGTGCTGATGATCTGAAGTTGCCCAATGGGAAGATAGCAGGAAATATGGCTGAGGTCATTGATGCCTGGAAAGCTGAGGACTTCTCTGGCAGGTGAGCAATTCTGGGAAAGGTCTTTGCCTAAAGACGACATGGGGTAAAACAGGCACATTACAGCATACTCCTCTTGGTGTTGGAGGAGGAAATCAGGGAACCAGCAAACAATTTTCCAGATCAGAACCAAATTAGGCTGGGGCGCTGGGAAGGAAAAAGGACAGCCAGGCAGCCTCTGCAAAGAACAAAATAGGGCTGTTTGCAAAAGGGCTTTCAAACAGCCCTGCATTGCACTTGGGCTGCACATACCTGTTCCTAGCAAGGGAACACAATCATACAGTCAAATTATACAGGACTGAATTCTCCACTTACCGGCTGGTGAGCAGAGGATGAAATCCTGCTGGCTGCCTAGGACTGATTCACAAACATGTTACCTGCAGGCACTACACTGGGGGAGCTGACCCCAGCAGTATTGAAAGAGGGGTTGCCAGCATTGCAGAGGTCCCAAGGTAGGAAGAAGAGGGCTAGCCCTGTGACCAGTGGGGTGGAGAGGAGGAGAGAGATACTAGCTACTGCCCTTGTGTTGTGCCAGCACTGGTGGTTGGATGGTTTTCACTGCCAGCAGTTATGGTTTCCACAGTGATGCTGATGGCTGATGGAGGAGTCAATTTGGGAGGTGATAGTGAGTGAGGTAGGGCTGGCTCAGGCAACTTCTCTCCATAAATGCAGGTGGCAGTGGTTGCAGCAAGTGAGATCAGCCTGGAGTGGGACATTGTTGTCAGTGGCAAGGGTGGCTGGGACCTGTACTCCAATGAGCTGAGATGCGTTGGGGGCAATGATGCAGGAGGAGGAAGGGGAAAGAGGGTATGGTTAGCAGGCATGTCATGGCGGTCAAGCACATGCTATGGCAGTGCAGGAGCAGCCCACCAATGGTGCAATACTGCTGGCTGCAAGAATCTGCTTTACTGTCATGCTCTGTGTAGAAAACATGTTTGCAAGGCAACACACAGTAGGACTGAGACTTTCTGTTTTCTGCAGTGTGGTTGAGGGACAACGACACAGCACTTCCTCCCCCTGCCCCCCTCCCAATCATATAGGGTTCAAAAAACTATAAATTGCATTAGCCCCATCCCTCAAATTGATCATGGTTGGGCATTCCATGAGTCGTTCAGGGTTGAATTGGGGAAGGAGGGCAGGCACAGCCCTCAAAATGAACAAATTACATCTCTGTATTTTTTTGGTTTCTTTGGATTCCTGAGCCACACCGGGCACTTTCTGCTAGTGTTAAAAAAAAATCTACAGTGGGACAGGAAGTGTTGTGAAGATTCTCACAGAGTCATAAACAAGCTCACATTACATTCTTCACAATCTTATTTTACAGGGATGTCTAAAAGCTGTCTGAGCCAAAGTGGAACCCTCCCTTTTCTGCTCAATCATCAGTGGCAACTATTCGCATGCAAGTTCTTCAGCAACATTCTTCTGTGTATAACATCCCACCTGCAAAACATTTTCATATTGCTCAAACCTCTATCAATATGACTCTGATTACAAAAAAAAATAATAAAAAAATGATGACACTTTCCTCTAAGAATCAATAAATCCTTTGGGTGTGGGAACTTCTCAGGACTGACATTACTTTGTTCAGCATGATTTTAGCTCTGTGGATAGGCAAAAAAACCTGTGGGGTGTGGGAAGCTCTAATAATGGTTATATTCAAGCAAGAAGTCAAGGAAACAACATGGTCTAGTGTGGTATCCAGATGATGGGTCCCCAGATGTTGTTGGATCACAGTTCACATCATCCCTGACCATTAGTTAAGCTAACTGAGGATGGTGAGTGTTGTCACTCAAGACTATCTGGGGGCAAGGAATGCTGAATTTCCTTCTAGACTCCAAATTGTGCTCAGCATCAGAGTACTAAAGGTATGGATTTGGTGCTCGTCCTCACATAAGAACAGCTCTGTTGGATCAGACCTAAGTCCTCTAGTCTGCATTCTGTTCTTACAATTGCTAAGTAGATGATCGTGAGGGCAGTAGCTTTCTTCTACTAGTTCTTCTGGTATTCAGAGGCACATTTACATCATAGATTTGTGAGGATTATATAAATCAGGGTTCATATTATGTGTAACACAGCCAGATTTCAAAGCGTCTTCTTTGATATACTCCACAGAAGTAGTGAACACGAGCAAGACAACTGGCTTTAGGAGACACATTGTCATCCTCCTGGGTTGGCTGGGCTGCCGTCTGATATTAGAGGTCCTCAGGGCCGGCTCCAGACATTTTGGCACACCACCCCAATTATTGTTTGTTAAGGGTGCTTATATGCATACTGTTGAGGCTCATCACGTGCCCCCAACCCAGATGCTGATCCTCACTCCTGCCTCCTTCCTGATGCTGATCTTCACTTGGGAAATATGGAAATGAGGGGAGTGTAGATCAGCATCAGAAATGGGAGGAAGGCAGACTTATACAACGATATCAGGCAACAAAAGGAAAGTCCCTAGGGTATACAGCAAATGATGCATTTGTTAAATGTTTATTTTCTCTTATTAAAAAAATTAAATACACGTGTAGACAGACAAATCTTTTATTGTCTAACACAATCAGCTAACACAGAATAAGTTCCTGCTTAATGTAATGTAAATAGTTGCAATGTAAACTTACATAGTGTCTTAACAGCAGTGTAAATTCCGGAGTCAGGTGCCAAGATTAAGTTCCAGTTAGACTGATAGTCCAAGATGAGTTCCTATGTCAATCCATCCTTCTCTGAGTAAATTAAATATATTTCCTTTACTGTGTCCTGCAGCAAAGCTGCATTATACTGAATCAGACCATTTGGTCCATCTAACTCAGTATTGTCTACTCCAGGGATGGGTAACCTCTGGCCCATGCACCACATTTGGCCTAGCAGGAGTCCCAGTTTAGTTGTTATTGTTGTTTAGTTGTTTAGTTGTTTAGTTGTTTAGTCATGTCCGACTCTTCGTGACCCCATGAACCAGAGCACGCCAGGCACTTCTGTCTTCCACTACCTCCCGCAGTTTAGTCAAACTCATGCTGGTAGCTTCAAGAACACTATCCAGCCATCTTGCCCTCTGTCATCCCCTTCTGCTTGTGCCCTCCATCTTTCCCAACATCAGGGTCTTTTCCAGGGAGTCTTCTCTTCTCATGAGGTGGCCAAAGTATTGGAGTCTCAGCTTCAGGATCTGTCCTTCCAGTGAGCACTCAGGGCTGATTTCCTTAAGAATGGATAGGTTTGATCTTCTTGCAGTCCATGGGACTCTCAAGAGTCTCCTCCAGCACCATAATTCAAAAGCATCAATTCTTCGGCGATCAGCCTTCTTTATGGTCCAGCTCTCACTTTCATACATCACTACTGGAAAAACCATAGCTTTAACTATATTGACCTTTGTTGGCAAGGTGATGCCTCTGCAGGAAATACGCTCTGCCAAATCTCATAGGATTTCAAAAGTGACAGAGACGCGTGAAAAATACCGGAAGAGAAGGTGGGGGCTTCCATGCTGGGGAAGGAGCTCAGTCCGGACAACTCCATCTTCTGGGGAGGACGGATGAGTAGAGGAGCTCCATCTTAGTCTGTTGTTTTAGCAGTAAATCTGAAATAATTAACAGCCAGAGGTGTCTTGTGTTTGTGGGAGAGACCAAGATGTAACAGTGATGCGAGGTAGTCTGTGGCCTCAGGATAAAATTTTGGGGACAGCAGGCAGGGACTGGTAGGGTGAGCAGGGGTCAGTGATGACATGGTTGATGAGTAAAATGAGACATGAAAGTAATATACAAATGGGAAGGCAAAAATAAAATAACTAAGGAAGACAATAGGTAGGACAAAAGTATAAAAGATCCTTTAACAATGTGAACAACACAACACATACATCCCAATTCTTTTTTATTAAAAAATAACAGTAACAATAACAAAAAAGATTATCCCAGAACATTTTAGCTATCAAAAGACACCAGGAATGGGTGGTCCTTTCAAGTTGAGTGGCACAATCAGTCTTTAGAGGAGGAGGAGAAAGATTGCAGGAAGGTGTGAATCCCGGGGGAAGTGTAGGGTGAGAACTTTGTTTTTCTGAAAACAATGACAACGGAAGACACTGGGCACAGAGAAATACCACCTATGGAGTTGGCAGCCAAGAGCGAATGAATAACATTAGTCAAACTTAAGTTGCACTTTGAATCATGAAAGGAGTTTTTGGGACGAATAAAGGTCAAGGTTCCTCCGCCTTTGACTCCATTCCCAGAGATAGGCTATGGCAGAAGCTTAGTTACACCAACATAGATAAGAGACTCCTCTTCCTCCTTATGGAAATTCATAATGACATATCGGCCAGAGTAAAATTCGGCCCCCTGGGAGCTCTCTCTGATTCTTTCCCTCTGAATAAAGGGGTCAAAGAGGGCTGCCTCTTGGCCCCTTTTCTATTCAATTTCTATATCAACGACATCGTTACAACTATGAAGGCCCTAAATCAATCTGCCCCCTCCTTACAACAGCTCAAGATCCCCATATTACTCTATGCGGACGACATGGTGATATTGTCATTAACCAAGCAGGGCTTAAACAACACGCTCAGAGGGCTCATGACATATTGTGATACCAACTCCCTCAAAATCAATTTCGCCAAAACCAAAATTCTTACTTTTGGTACGAAAACTCGGAAGTCATTCTGGAATTTTGAGGGCCACTATATTGAATATTGTTCAGCATTCAAGTATTTGGGAATCACTTTTCAGCATGGGCTTAGCTGGTCAGCTCACCTAAATATGACCATCCTGGCTGCCCGTAGAACCATCAAAGCCTTGGAGAAATTCTTCTATGCAAAAGGCGGCCAGTTGGTTCCACCAATCAGAAAAGCATTTATCAGTAAAGTCCTCCCGATGTTACTGTATGGGGTTGAAATCTAGGGGTGGAATTTAAAAACACTACAACGGCTGGAGATTCTGCAAAACTCTTTTGCACGAAAGATACTGGGTCTCCCCAAAGGCTCGGTTGCTGCACAGTTAAGAACAGAATTGGGCCTCCCCTCCATTGTTGCGAGAGCCCACATTAGAATTATTAGTTTTTACTGTAAACTAATCAATGACCGAGGTTCCCTACTAGCCAGGCAAGCCTTTTTAACTTGTTCTCATAGCAACAAATGGTCCAAGGCCATGGAGACTATTACTGCACGCTACTCCCTCCCAGATCTCGACACGCTGTCATCTTGGGACCAACATAAAATCCGGGCCTGGATTCTTACAAGAGACGAGGCCATGGACCGGGCACAGTCCACCACAGCCCGTCTCTCCATGTGGCTCCCTAAAGTGAAAGTGGTAAGATCACTTGCCAACTACTTGATAGAACTGACGGAGCCCAATTTGAGAAGAGCGTTTACTATGGCCCGTTTCCATTCTATACCCACGGCCTTCCTCCAGGGGATTTACTCTAAGACCCCTATTACTCTGCGTCTATGTCCATGAACAATGAATGAAGTAGAGGACTTCATACATTTCTTTTTCTACTGCCCTATTTATGAGCCAATAAGATCTAAGCTCCTCCTCTTGATCCCGTCCACCATTACGTCTAAGGAAGACTGTTTGAAATCGCTTCTTGTGGACGCAAATCCCCAAATTTCACGTGGGGTGGCAATCTTCATAGTGCAGGCTCTGAAACTCAGGGCTACTCTGATAGGGTAGTGTGTCCCAGACCTGGACCTGTTTTAATTATTTTTATTACGTTGTTTTTTTTTTTTACTCAATGTGCCGAGCCTATTTTGGGGCCATTTTATGCTTTATATATATCCGCATATTAGATTTTTGGCGCTGGCAACTAAATCTTTGCATTATTGTCTTAGGGTAATTTAAATGTCATTACGCCAGCAATATCGCCTTGAATTTTGCTTGGTTGCTTGTCTCTAGTATTTTTGTATTGTCTTATTTTGCTATGGCTGTATGCTAATGCAATAAAGGTTTGATGATGATGAAAGGTCAAGGTCCATGGCAGTAATTTCACAATAAACTAGTTGGGGTTTGGTTGTAAGGTATTTGGCAAACTGAATGATTTAGCAAGCCAATTCCCTACTCCCATCAACCCTAGTGAAGCATGGCCAATGGCCAAGGGTGACAAGAGTTTAGAGTTCAAAAAGTGAAATTCCGGACACAAAAGTTGTCAAGCTTTTTTCTTACTGCTTCCAACTGCAAGCTTGTAAAGGGCTTCTAATTCTGCAACATCTTGAGGGTACCAGCTTGATGGAAGGCTAAACCACAGTTTGGCCTTCAGGGGCAGCAACGTGGAGAATCCTCGCTCAACACAACTAGAAATGTGGCTGAGATGAGTTGGACCTGCTTCCCATTCTCAGACTCTGAGCTCCATCCCTTTCTGGTATCACCTGGCTGGGCAGAGGTGGGGAAAAAGCAAAAATCACTGGCATCTATTCTTCTGCCCCACCCCACCCCACCCCACCTTACCAGGATTCTGGTGGAGCTGGGGTTTGTATGAATTTAAAGGAACTGCCCAGTTCCTTTAAAGGAACTTTAAAGGAACTGCCCAGTTCCCTGGCTGTTACTTTAAAGGAACTGCCCAGTTCCCTGGCTGCTGGTCTTTAATCTCTTCATGATAAATTGCAGTTTCTTAATATAACAGCAGTTTTCTGAAATCATTACCACATCCTGGATGAATTCCTCTTAAACTTGCCTCATCTCCTTTAGCTATTCCCTAAAACGGTATCAAATATTTAAAAAGGAAAAAGAAACAACAATTGCAGAGGCTCTGTGCTGAAATAAGTAGTTTCTCATTAAAATGGAAATGCTATTTTAAGCGCAATGACCTAGGGTTAACCCCGGTATTGGAAATCCTATTAGACTGCAGAAATCCCTATTAGTTCATTTAAATTTTCCTGATTCTTGATGGACAAAGGACTCGGATCCAGATCTCGTTTTCTACTAAAAACTTTACAGAATTGTAGAACTGTAGAGTTGGAAGAGACACCAAGGGTCATCTAGTCCAACCCCCTGCTAGGCAGTACTATCACTCATATCCATAGGATGCACAGACAAACAAGGAGCACTGGTGCAGTAGGTGCAGGACATGGCTAGGCGAGTGGAGGCACTGATCCAACAGCTGACATGCCCCCTGCATTCCTGTTATAAATGAGTGGGGCAAATGGGGGTTTAGCAGGGAGGCAACTTTGGATTGATCAAGCAAATGAAAACCCACATGGGGGTTGGGGTTGAGTTCATGCCGACACTGAGCTGCCCACAGAGTCTGCCTGGTGGACGCAAGCCCCACGCTGCAGTTTTGGGCAGCGCGGGGCCCTGAGCCACTGCATCACTCCCAGGAAAGAAGCGTGGCTCGGGCGTGCTGCAGACCAAGCCCTGCAGTAAGTGCCGCCCCCTGCGGCGTGCCATTTTGTTACCCCCTCGGGGATGACACCTGGGGTGGACCACACACCGTGCACCCCCTTCTTATGCCCCTGCCTTCATCCCACTGCGCCTGGCTCCCCTGTACCCGGACCCACAGGTAGAGACTGCCTTTAAATAGGGACACGTACTGGGGAAGGAGAGGGAAAATCATTTGAATTTCACTTACTGATTTGAACAAAACATCCAACTCCTGGCTGTGGGTCTCTGGTCTAATAATGAATTTCAGCAGGCCCTTCCAATGAATACAACAATTCCTGCAACTTGGACCACAATGTCTCAAGTTTCAACATCTCATTCCAAGAAATGTACAGTCCCTAAAACTGCACCACAGTTCCACAACTTAGCAGCTGCCCCAGAGAAGGCCCTCTCCTGGGTCACCATACCCCAAGCTTCTGAGGGCAGTGGGAAAACCCAGAGAGCCCCATCTGCTGACCTTAGCACCTGTGTGCTCCACCTGTAGGGAAGGAGGTGGCCTTTTAGGTATTTGGGCCCCGAGTCTTCTAAAGCCCTAAACATGAATGTGAGTACCTGGAATTGGACCTGGAAATTGGACCTGGCTGTTTTAAAACAGGGCTTATGTGAGATGGGCCAATCATCTGATTGCTGCATTTTGCACCAATTGAAGTTTTTTTGAGTCATCTTCAAGGGCAGCCCCACGTAGAGTGCATTTCAAAAATTTTTTTAAAAAAATGCCTAGAAGTTACTAGAGCAGAAAGTACAATGACCTAGTCACCTCTGTCCAAATAGTGTCACAACTGGCAAATCTGCCGGAGCTGAAAAAAGGCACCCTTAGCCACTGAGCTCACCTGAGCCTTCAGTGATGGTGTTGAATCCAGAACTTGGAACTGTGTAGGACATTGCAGAACATCTCTATCTCCATAGCTAGTTCCTTGAAACGGCCCTGGAGGTAGGAATGGAATCACTGAAGCACAGTTCCCACAACTCCCAAACCCTGGAGATGCACCCATAGGATACAATGGTCAACAGTATCAAAAGTCGCTGAAAGATCAAGGTGAATGAGCAGTCCCCACCATCTCTTTCCCAATAAATGTCATTAACCAGGGCTTTTCATGGAGTTTTAAAGTACAGACCGGTGCCTAGAAAAGTGGTTCAACCAGGGTCTGAATAAGCCCTTAATTACATAGACAGTCGTACCTTGGTTCCCGAACGGCTTAGTTGCTGAACAAATCAGCTCCCAAACACCGCAAACCTGGAAGTAAGTGTTCCGATTTGTGAATGTTTTTGGGAAGCCAAACTTCCAATGCAGCTTCCGCTTGAGTTCAGGAAGTTCCTGAAGCCAATCAGAAGCCGCGCCTTGGTTTTTGATAGGTTTTGGGAGTCAAACGGACTCCCAGAACAGATTAAGTTTGAGAACCAAGGTTCCACTGTACATTGAAGGATCACCTCTCCTGCTACTGCAGGATTATGCTTATGACTAACTCTTACTTCGAGTCATACCTACACCTCAAAATGCTCTCTTTCCATTGCTACTAATAATTTTGCCTTTTAAGAAATTGCCTAATAAAAAACACATATTGTACATCATAGCTATGCAAGCTGCAAAGTTCTATGTGGCAATCTGAATGCTTGTGAAGTTCTGGAGAAAGAAAGTAGTTCCTTATTTACTAAGTTCTAGGAGAAAGCAGATAGTTCCTTATTTACATTGGCTGGATTATAGATTTTGCACAGTGTCATACTAGGGCTGTCAGTTAGCAGGATTTCCTGTTTAGAACTATCAGGTATAACGTCTTAGGACATTGGCTGAGCCATTAAAGGATAAGCTACTATAGAAGCCCAGCTCCTGTGAATACTGAACTAGTCAGATGCATTCAGTAGGTGAGTGAGATCACTTCCTTTCTTTGCTGAATAAAAAAATTCCTTCCAGTAGCACCTTAAAGACCAACTAAGTTAGTTCTTGGTATGAGCTTTCGTGTGCATGCACACTTCTTCAGATACACTGAAGTGTGTATGCATACGAAAGCTCATACCAAGAACTAACTGAGTTGGTCTTTAAGGTGCTACTGGAAGGAATTTTTTTATTTTGACTATGGCAGACCAACACGGCTACCTATCTGTTTCTTTGCTGAGCTAGTGTTGCTTTGATGTTGGGAGAGGCTAACAACCTTCATGCCTGGTGCTCCTTGGCCCGCAGAAGAGCCATTTGGAATGGAATTTATTTTGTAAGATTTACATGCCACTTGGTAGGAAGATAAAAGTTCAAACCTCAAAACTATACAGCCAGTGGAAGTGACTGGAGAGCTTTGCCAACCTGGTGCCCTTCGGATGTTTTGGACTACAACCACAGCTGGACTCATGGCAGCTGTAGTTCAAAGCATCTAGAGGATGCCATGTTGGCAAAGAATGAGTTAAGGTGTGATCAACTTTTGGAGTTCTATAGCACAACACGACAAATTAAGGGCAAATGTCTGCACCTTCATTCTCTTATACCTGCTTTTTCTTTTCTTTTAGCTTTAGGCTTTTTTGGCCTTTACGTTTAAAGAACAGAATTGTTGAGCAAAATAAATTAATCAGTTCACATTCCACTGTGTATGTTGACGTTTTACTAGTCCTCTTAAGCATATCTTATAATTTAGCAGAGCAGCTTCTAACATTCTGAATGCTGATATCTTTTTGACTACAATCATTTGAAGGAACCTGAGCTGAACTGTCAACTCAATGGGAACTGACTAACTTTGTTTTGTAAAGCGATGAGAAAAAAGTGGAATTAATTCCTTGTGAAACATTTTCAACTAGCCAAAAGAGCTTTTTGTATAACCGTAGTTGTAGCTGTTTGAAAGAAATGGAGTTAGAATGATTACAATTTGTTGGGCTGGGGGAGCCAGAATTCGTATGTCGTCATGCAGGCTCAAGAAGGTATGTTGTAGATGTTCAAGGAGCAAATGATCAGAGCGCCAGGGGAAGGGGGAACTTATATGGAATCTGCAGATTACCTGAACCACTTTCTTCTGCTGTTTTGTAGTCATGGCAAAGAGGCTGCTGCTGCTTTGGAACTGGCTAGTGCTCCTATATGGTGAGTTTGGTACTAACCAGCAACTGGCAGGTTGACCCTACAAGGGAGATTTTTCTTGTACTTTTGTCTCTGTGGGGCAGTTGCAGGTGCTGACAGAACAGGGACTTACTCACAGCCTGGCACATTTTTCATTGACTGAAAAATCTACTCCATGACTGTGGCTATCTGGCACAGAGCCTACTGTAAGGTTACCAGTTTTTTTCAATGAATCCAGGGACACTTTTCAACTTCAATGGATTTTATATGGGGACTGATTTGTAAATCTGGGGACTGTCCCCGGGAAACGGGGACGTCTGGTAACCTTAGACTGTTGGCCGTGTTAACACATGCCCAATCCCTACCATGGTGGGGAACCTATGTCCAAAATTGTTGGACTCCACCTCCCATCACTCCCAGCCAGCACTGCCAATGGTCAGGAACAACAGTGCCAAGTAAAGGGGGCCAAGAGGAGTGCCCCCCAAAAAATTCAGCGAAGGGCCTGAGACCCCTCAAGGTTCCATGTATCCACACCAAACATCAGCATGCTCCATGACATCAGCATGCACTATGGCATTTGACACAGGACAAGCATGTGGCAGGGCATGCTGATGTCATGCACATTTGCCATGGGGCGTGCTGGTGTCATTTGCACATGCCGCATGGTGTGCTGACACTGCACAGCCTGTGGCTCATCTTGGGCAAATTGCCACATCTGTTTCTGTTTTCCCTGGCCTCTGAATTTGCTGAGGTCAAAACAGGTATGAGGTGAACAGCAGCAGCTTCAGTTCCTGGGGAGCTGCCCTGGTCTGGCTGTTGCTCTGCAGCTTACCTGGGGCACCTTGCTCACCTGCCTGCCTGGGGCACTTGTTCACTCACTGAGCTCCTGCCTGCCTCCTTGCCCTGTCTCCCTCCTCCTCCAACACTGCTGTCCCATCATCAGGCTGCAGTTTGTAGCACCACCTGTGGGTAGCTATACAAACAGCAGCATGACAACTTCCTTACATTTTATTATTTAGTAAATATCAACCTGCTCTTTAAACACAGGTTTGCTAGTTAAAGTTAAGAAGTTCCCAGCAAATTAAGTACACCCCTTGCCCCAGAATGCTTTGGTGACAGCAGTCACCAAATTAAAAGATGCCTGCTTCTTGGGAGAAAAGCAATGACAAACCTAGACAGCATCTTAAAAAGCAGAGACATCACCTTGCCAACAAAGGTCCATATAGTTAAAGCTATGGTTTTCCCAGTAGTGATGTATAGAAGCGAGAGCTGGACCATAAAGAAGGCTGATCACAGAAGAATGGATGCTTTTGAATTACGGTGCTGGAGGAGACTCTTGAGAGTCCCATGGACTGCAAGAAGATCCAACCTCTCCATTCGTGAAGCTGAGGCTCCAATACTTTGGCTACCTCATGAGAAGTGAAGACTCCCTGGAAAAGACCTCGATGTTGGGAAAGATGGAGGGCACAAGGAGAAGGGGATGACAGAGGATGAGATGGTTGGACAGTGTTCTCGAAACTACCAGCATGAGTTTGACCAAGCTGCGGGAGGCAGTGGAAGACAGGGGTACCTGGCGTGCTCTGATCCATGGGGTCACAAAGAGTTGGACATGACTAAACGACTAAACAACAACATATTTTAAAACCTCATTTTTTCAATAAAACAATAGTCTCTTTGCCAAATATTAATTAGCCATGTTTCCAATTCATGTCACTCTCATTTTTTCCGATATGTGACATAAAGTTATATGAACTGCTGTCTATTATAAAATGTCTAGATGTGAAAGATGAGGCTTGTTTGGTATCCAAAGGATGCCTAACTAGGAAGGAGACAGCATCACATCTTATGGCTACGTTTGGCTTTAAAATTAACATAGAAACAAAAACTATAAATCTTGCCTTCCTGACAGTGAATGAGTGTTCAAAGTTTTTAAATGGTGCCAGCCACAAAAAGTTTGTCATTTTCTTCTTCTGTGAAATAGCTTCTGGAAAAATCTTATTCTGTTGTCCAAGTGTGATGGGGGAAAGAGATTATTTTGAATTCTGCTGGCAAGAGTGTCAGACAATTGAAACTTAGAATCATAGAATTGTAGAGCTATAAGATATATTGAGGGTAATTATGGGGATTGGGTGGTATAGAAAGGAGTGGCATGTAGATAATCATATCTTGGTGGATTATTTCTAGGAATTGCCAGGTGCTCTTCTGTTTACTTTTAGGTTTACACATGATAAGGGAAGGTGGCAGAGGTTTATAGTGAAAGGAAGGAACACGTTTACCAGATGCTCTTTCAATTCAGCTTGCTTAGAACAAGAGGGACTAGGTAGTGAAGTTTCTCTTCAGGCCTCTCAAGACCACAAACAAAACTTCTTAGAACACAGCTTTAAGTTGTTTGCACTTGACTGATTATCCCTTTCAATCTGCCTTTCAGGATATTGTGGAGCAAGTACCTGTGGGAAAGAATTTGTCACAGCCTTCCTGAAGAACTACTTGCCAAGCCAGCACAATGTTTCATTTGAGCTGCTTATCACTGGATATCAACCTGCCACCACCGTCACAGTCACAGTGAACAAGTCTACATTCCAGAAAACGGTTTCTGTCAATGAGAAAGAGACTGTGTCCGTTGTGGTCCCAGCCTCCTCAGAGATGAGGGGGAGCAATGTTTTTGATCAGACTGTGTGGATTCAAGCTGACAAAGATGTCTCTGTCTTTTCCGTCAATTACAAGGCTGTCACAAGTGCTGCCACAGTTGTGCACCCAGTCCAACAGCTGGGCACATTGTATTATGTGGTAACCCCAGCAAGCAATCACACGCCACACAATTTCAAAGAATTTGCAGTTGTAGCCCATAAATCTCCCACTCGAGTGACATTCAAAGGGAAGGGTTATCCTGCAGGAAGCAAGCTTGTTGTTGACCTCAAAGCCTTCCAAGCAATCCAGCTGCAAAACTCAGTTGATTTATCAGGCACCAAGGTTGAATCAGTTGCGTCCGTGGCTGTTTTGAGTGGGCACAGCTGCGCCATGCAATTCACAACTTGCGACCATGTTGTTGAGCAGCTCTTGCCTGTTTCCAGCTGGGGCACCAACTTCATAGTTCCCACCCCCTCACCTTCCAAACCAAATTTGACATTGTGTATGTCATTGCTTCCCAAAATACCTTGATCAAATACCATTCTGGAACCACTCAGGATTCCCGTCAGGCAAAGGCTGGGCAAGTCATCTAGTTCAAAATGCAACCCTCTCAGCCACTTTACTTCTCTGCCAATGCAGGAATCCAGGTCCTTTTCTTCTATACTGGTGCCAAAAACCAAAACGTCATGCATGAATCATTCCTCATCAATATTCCAGCCTTAACCAGCTATTGCACATCGTATCGCATTGGTGGGATAAGACGGTTTGCAAATTTTGCTGTGGTCATAGCCAAAACCTCGTTTTCCAGTGGGATCAGATTAGAGAAGAAAGTCTTTACAAACACTGAGTGGAGACCAATTCCTGGGACAGAATATTCTTTTGCTCAGCTCAGTTTGGGCAGAAATGCTAGTGCTGTCTCTGTAGAGCATCCCAGTACTCCTTTTGGACTCTTGATCTTTGGAGTCTCACCTTTCATTGGCATTGGTTCCACAGCCCTTTGCTCCTGTGGTAAGTATCCCAATCTGTGCATAATATATGGCCGGGGAGGGCAGCGTATAAATAAAATTTATTATTATTATTAGTCTTCTGTGCTACTAGACTGTATGGTTAAAGTAAGCTACATCTTATTTAAATATCCCTATATCCTGTGGCTTCTCCCACTCCCAATATTTCCACCTTTTTGCCTTCCAGCACTGCATGCCAGCTTTTAACATTACTGTAGCATCGCCCATTGTCAAACAAAGTGGCCGCTTCTGGGCAGTAACTGAAGGCCATTTTACCTGTTGTTAAATTCTTGCTATTCTTCTCCTCCTCACAGCCTTGCCTTGCCCTCAGAATAGCCACTATGAGTTCTGCGGCAATGCCTGCCCCGCCAGCTGCGCCGACCGCTATGCTCCCTCTGCCTGCGAGCAGCCATGCATGGAAACCTGCCAGTGCAACAATGGCTACGTCCTCAGCGTCAACAAGTGTGTGCCTGTCGGGAGCTGTGGCTGCACCTACAATGGGCTCTACTACAAAGCCGGAGAAGAATTCTGGGCTGATGAGACCTGTGGTTCCCGCTGCACATGTGATCCCACCCTGGGCATCGCGGTGTGCAAACAAGCTAGCTGCAGTCAGTGAGCAGTGTACTGTGGTCGTTGTAAATTTTTTTTATTAATCAATTTCCACATAACAAATTATCAAACCATATAATCACAAACATTATTTTTTCCCCTACCCCCCACCAAGAACTTCCCTCAGCTCCTCTCCCTGATTTCTCTTCACATATTTTCTCTGCATATTATAAAATTGTACATATACTTACATGTCTATCCATCATGTTATCAACCAATAAATTTATTTATGTTTATTCAAAACCTGCCAAGGAGTCCAGTTCGTTTTGTTTTCTTTTTAAATAGTTTTTAAAAAGTTCCCATCCCTCCTTAAAGTCACAGTTGTCCTTTTCTTGCAGTTTATATGTCAGTTTAGCCAGTTCTGCATAATTCATCAATTTCTCTCGCTACTGTTCTTTCGTCGAGGTTTCCTCATTCTTCCATCCTTGTGCTATCAAGACTCTTGCCGCTGTTGTAGCGTACATAAATAAATTCTTTATTTTCCTTGGCAGGTCTTGTCCTACAATCCCTAACAAAAATGCTTCTGGTTTTTTTACAAATGTCATTTTAAACATTTTCTTCATTTCATTATATATCATTTCCCATTTTTTTAAGTTCTCTACATTCCCACCTGCAGTGTACTGTGATCAATGGGGGTTGTCATCCCCTAAGCACTGCTACTTGTTCAGCAGCCGTGGGCCCTCACTATGCACCCTAGGCTATGAAATGTGCAATTCTCTTTGGTCATGATCTTAGCTCTGTTGATCTAGGATTCAGAGCTGAACATTTGTTGCGAATTTTATGATTGTATAAATGTATGGTGTTCTGATTGTTTTATTGCATGCCACCGTGATTTTTTTGTGCGTGAGTTGGTGGTGCAGAAATATTGTTATAAACAAAACAGAAAACAATCAATAATTTCCTTGTTATTTGACAGGATTTGCATACCACTTCCCTGACAAAAAAACTTGTAAACATATTGTTCGCTTGTTTATAAGATTTCTTTGCCAGCGTCCACCATAAGGTCCTGGGTTGGTTTACAAAAATAGAATATAGAGCTGTAAAAATAGATAGAACCATTGCAATTATTAAATGAGTAAAGCTGTTCCAAATGGAAGAGAACAGTGTAAAGTTAGCAAGAGAGGTGGGCCCCACCAAACAATGTTTTATTGCATAAAGCAATAAAGAATATAAAAAAGCAGCATAAAAATATACATATATGTATATACACTCTGGCTTTCCCAAAGTAACCAGCACATATGCAGAGACATACAACAATACGTATTGCTATATCAAAATGCTTGTGTATTAATAAAACAGAGGATCCATCTGTAAATCCCCCGAATACCCTTCGTCACCTTCATCCATTTCTTCCCCTGTGCTCATAGTTTCCTTTAATTTCCTTACAACTTGTTTTGTTACGATAAAAGGAGATCATTATTTGCCAGCTATCCTGTTCCCTCAGGGCACCATCTGCTTCCACTCCCCTTCTTGCAAACAATGATGAGCGAATGTTGGCTTTCCAGGCTCTAATGGGCCACGCAGGCCTCAGACTCCTAATCTGGGCACAGTCCAGGGCAATCCTGAACCTCCTTTTACACAAACACATGAAATTTGGCTTCCCCATTTGTTTGTTTAACTTGGCAGCCAGCTCACTGGAATCTGCTGGTTTGGAGTGGGATGTTCAGACTTCAGACCTATGTCCTGCGGTTTCTGGTAACTCTTTGGGGTCTTGCTCATTGCACCAGATTTGCTAACTATGTCACTGCCCTGACACCCAATAAATAATTTATCTTCTCTCGTTGGCTTAGACACGGTCAATTGTGAGCAGGTTGGTTTGGGGGATGCCAGAATATGCTATCATTTCTTCCTATTAATCACCAGTGGCTTTCCCATGGCCAAAACATTTCACAACCAAAGACATGACTGCAGTCTCATCGGGAAAAGGGCTGGTCCAGGAATCTCAGGTCCCAAGTTGGTTGTTATCTTCACAGCCCATTATAATTTAAATCTATTCTGGTTAAAAAAAATAAAGAATCCATCAACCCTCAAGTCCCATTGGGGAGTTCCTGGAACTGGCATTTGTTCCCTATATAAAGGGAAACTATGGAAGAGGGAGAAAACAGAGGAAGGGATCCGGCAGCAGCAACTCCCTCTGTTCTCAATTCAAGTGCATCAGAAACACAAGCAAACTGAAGGTAAGAAAGAGTGGGTTTCCTTTATGAATAACTCCATATGAATAACTCCAGCAAAAACTGTTCTTAAATCTGGTGAGAGGGGAAATTCCCGTTCCCATATAGAAACAGCAGATTTGATAACAGGCCACTAGGGTTGCCACCTCTGGTAGGGCAAAATAAAGGACAGGTTGGGTGTGTGTGTTGGGAATACACTCTCTCTCTCATGATACCAAATCCTTCCCTGCTTTGTGGAGGGGGGGGGGTACCCGCGTTCAGCCTCCCGCCTCCCTCACCACCCCTGGTCACACTCTAATCCTTGACTCATGTAGACAGCCACACACAGGAAGAACAAGGATACAGTCTGAGTTCCTTCCTTTGTAGTTTCAGAAATCATTTAATGTGTCAAATAGAAGTTATTAATATTGCAGTTGTTGTATAAGGGCTTCTTATTATGACCGGAATGCAATTGAAATTAATAAGATTTTGTAACACAGAAATAAAGAAAATAATCAAGCTATCAAATCTAGCATCCGGGGGGGGGCACTTTATCTAAATTACATAATTTAGTATTTGAATGATTGATATTAATAATTGTATTATAAATTGGTATTGTTATAATGAGGCTACTATTGGACTGCAATTGGCAACTGATTAAAAAAAAATGTAAGAGAGGTGCTGTAGTCCAAGAGTATCTGGAGGACCACAATTTCCCCACTCCTGCAAGACAGTCCATTTAATTCTGAACCATGCCTATGTTGTGTTTTGACATAAGAGGGCAAGGTCACAATACTTCCTGTAATTCTGGGTTGCTATCTCCCTGCCAGCCTAACAAAACTGAAGGAGGAGGGTGTTTTGCAGATGTATGTTGAAGACTAGGACAGTGCTCTGAGTTGCAGCCCAGAGAAGACCTGCTTCATCAAACCAATAGGGTCCACTTAATTCAGAATCCTGCTTTCAGTAGTGGCCATACTTGAAAACACCTAGGAACATAAGAAGCTACCTTATACTGAGTCAGGCATTGATCCATCTAGTTCAGGGCTGTCTACGCTGAATAGTGGTACGTCTCTCCAGGGTTTCAGACAAGGGTCTCTCCAGCCCTTACATGAAGATGCTAGGACTTGAACCCGGAACTTTTTGCATGAAACACAAATGTTCTCCTACTGAGCTGAACTATGATTTAGAGTGGAACCTTAAAAGTCAGGGTGGGGGGGCTAATTTTGCATCATACAGGGTGCCAATGAAATTTGAGGCCCCAATGTCCATCACTGGTATGCCATCCTCCCACCCTCCGATAAGCTTGAAGCATGTATAAGAATATAAGAGGAGCCTGCTGGATCAGGCCAATATCCCATCTAGTCCAGCATTCTGTTTTCACAGTGGCCAACCAGATGCCTGTGGGAAACCCGCAAACAGGACCTGAACCCAACAGTGCTCTGCCCACCTGCAGCTGCCACCAGATGATATCCAGAGACAGGCTGCCTCTTATAGTGGCAGTGGAACATGGCCATTATGGCTAGTAGCCATGACTATGTACAAAATTATTAAAATGTGCTAACTAAAAGAGAAGAGAAGAGGCTCTTTGGAGTGAGACTATGTGTAATATAAGTTCTGTAGATTTGCAATGTGCCAAACAAACAAACAAAACTTGTGACTTGTTTGTGAAGCACTTTGAGAATAAAATTGCTTGCATCCACCAAAATCTTGGCTCTGCTGTTACAGCCGATGAATCTCATTATGAGCGGCATCTACATCTGCAGACATGTCTAGAGAGAAATCTACACTTGCTGGTTTCTGCAGATCAAACCACAGGAGGAAGCCAGGGCATTAATTATTATCTGCCCCTGGCCAGCTGGCACTATTATAAATAGATCTAACTGCTAGGAGCAGGGTAAGGAATCGATGCAGTGGGCCAATCTCTCTCTCCAGATTTCAGGGAAGTATGGCTGCATTCATCCGCATACCTGTGTGGGGAAAGCCCATTATTCTTACTGGGATTTACTCACCAGTATATGAAGAGCTGCAGCTTCGGCATCACGCAGACCCCAGTTGAACTTGACTCACTTGCTCTCAAACACAGTTTGGGCTGACAACTTGTGTTGCGAAAACCTCCAGCTATTTTCATCTGGCAAATGTTGGGTGGGTGGCTATTGTCTTGGAAGGACCAAGTGTTCCAGTCTAATCACAAAATGTATTTTGCAGCCTCTGTTAGTGCGTTGTCAAGCATGGGGATGATCAATCTCTGGACCAGGTTCTGTTTACTATGGGGTGAGTACTCTGTTGCATCACTGAAGCTCATTGGTCTCCTTGTAGGGTGTCAAAGAGGGAGGGTAACTAGACAAAAGTCTTAACACCTCTGCCCCTTGTGAATACAAGCAAGATCCTTTCGTTTCTCCCAAAGCTGGCAGCAAACCCCCAAAATCCTGGCTGTAAACATATAGGAATCTTTCCACATCAACGCAGCACAAATCAGCAAAACTCTGGAGTCTGTTCAATACTATTGGCTCTAATCCAGAGAATGAACAAGGCTGTACACTTGCTGTGCTTTCTTCTGCCTCCCCCTTTCCCAAATCTTCTCCTTTGTGAATGAGATTGGATTCCCTGACCTGTTTACCAACGACTTTATTTACCGTGCTGACATCAAACATCCTTGCAACTCTTCCCAGTTCATGAAGCTCTCTTTCACTTCCCATGCAGTGTCATACCCTCCAAAACCTTGGGGACCAAAACTGGGATGCTCTCTCTTTTTTGTCCCAAGCGCTTTGGCACGAGCCACCTGACTTGTGCCAGAGCAAGCATCCTTTGGTCCAGAGTTCTGCCGCAAGTCAACTTGGTGAAGACTGTTATGCAAAAGCTGAGCTCACAAGCATACTCTTTAACTGAGATGTGAACCTCCTGGTTTTGCAACTGAAGTGCAATGCATGCTGCCTTTTTCTTGCATTTTGCCTCTAATTGCCATTTACTGGGGTTTTGCAATCAGGATTGGAGTATCACACCCAATTCCTGCTTTGGGGTTTGCCACAGACATCTGGTTGGCCACTGTGAGAACAGGATACTGAACTAGACATTCAACAGGGCTCTTCTGAATTCATTTAGCAATTTGCAGTTAATGCATTCCTCAAGGAGCCCTACTTTAATAGTTTTTAGGCCCCAATGAAAAGTTTCACTGACTTTCTCAAACTTCGTCCCCCCTCCCCATTTAGGTATTTCAAGTGGCCCTGCCTGGATGATGTTCAACATGCTCCCTGTCACAGTCTCCTCTAGCCCCTTAGGAAGAGAGTTCATCACAGCTTTCATGCAGAACGGCTTGCCACGGATGTTCCAGGGAGATTTTAAGCTGCTCATCACAGGGTATGCTCCTGCCACATCCATTACTATCTCTATGAAGCGGCCTGCCTTAAGAGTACAGACCGAGGTGAATGCTGGTCAAACACTGTCAGTGAAAATCCCACCAGAGGCGGAGATGGTTGGAAGCACTGTCTTTGAAAACACGCTCACTGTCCGGGCTGACAAGGACATATCCATTCTCTCTCTGAACTACAAACCCCAGACAGCCGACACTGCCATTGTCTATCCTGTAGCGAGCTTAGGTACTGAGTACTACGTCGTTACCCCAAATGTGGGCACAGATCGCTACAGAGAGGTAGCCATCATAGCTTGGGAAGAACCTACAGCAGTTGAGGTCTACCTGAAAGGGGCTGTTACATTCCAAGGAAGAGTCTATCCGCGGGGGACCATGCTCCCCATTTCACTCCAACCTTATCAAGCTGCTCAGCTACAAAGCCAAGTGGACCTCTCAGGCACTAGAATAGTCTCCCAGAAACCAGTAGCCGTCTACAGTGGACACACATGCGTCTCCAGGCAAGTCCATGCTTGTGACCATGTTTTTGAGCAGCTTTTGCCTGTTTCCAGCTGGGGCACCAACTTCATCATCCCCTCTTTGCCCTTTAACATGGAGTACGACATGGTGTTTGTTTCCACTTCCCAAAAGACTCATGCCAATACTCAGATGGGACAGAGCAAGAGAAGCCGGAATCTGCCTGCTGCCCGGGCGACAATGTATGGCATTCAAGGGACAACTGCCATGTCCCTCTCAGCTAGTTCTGGCGTCCAGGTGATGTTCTTCAGTGATGGCGGAACCTATGGGAACCTCCAATATGACCCCTTCTTCATGGCAATCCCTGACATCTCCAGCTATTGTCAGGCGTACCACATCTATGGGCACGACCATTTTGAAAACTATGCCCTTATCATTGCAAAATCTTCAGAGACTTCCGGGATCACTTTGGATAAGAGACCACTGAGTGGTCTTCAGTGGAAGCTGGTGTCTGGCACTGAATACTCCTGGGCATCACACAGCTTGGGCCAGGGATATACAGTCCACACAATAGAACATGCCTCTTCCCCCTTTGGGCTGCTGAGTGTTGGAATTGGAAATGAGAAGGCTTATGGCTCCCCAGCTATTTGTGCAAATGGTAAAATGAGATTCCTTTCCCCTCCTTCTCTCCAGCTCTTCTTTCCCCTCCTCTTCTTTCATCCTTCAACTCAGGGATAGGCAATGTTAGTGCCCTCTAGATCTTCTCATCATCCCAAACCATTGACCATGTTGTCTGGGGCTAGGGTTGGAAGAGAAATTCAGTCCTGCTTGCATGCTAATGAGAAATGACCTACTTTGCACTTCTAAAACCAATATGCAAACTGAAACAACTGCCATGTGATTCAATGATGCTCAGCTCTATTACGGTCAGTCACACACACACACACACCACACTTTTATAGAAAATATAGCAAGGCAGTGTTAAAAACTGGGGCCCCACATGCTTTAAAAAACACTATTCTCATATATCATAAATTACAATAAATAGACTACAAGAACTTTTCAAAACTAGGAAAGATAGCACATATTTTCTCATTTTCTCTTATAAAATTTTATAAAAACCATAACTTATCCAGTACATCATTTAAATTACTCTTATTGATCAATTTCTATGCATTTTTTTCTGAGCACCTAAATTTAAAAGTATTACACTTTGAAATACTTTGATCGTATTAAAAGATTATAGGAAAGGAGAAGGATAACACTCCTCACCATGCTCTTTATGCATTCCCCAAACCTCCAAATGGTTTCCACTCCTACTCATAACTTTTCACGTTAGACTTCCATGTTCTAAGTGAACTTTCTCGTATTACTTTATCTTAAGGTTCAAGCCATTATCTACCTGAACCTACTTAAAATGACTTGGTTGCATTTTCCTCTCACAGATCCCTGCAAAAATCTCCAGTGCAGGACAAAGGAAACATGTGTGACGCAGAATGGTCAAGCGAGATGTGTCCATGAGTACATGGGGACCTGCCAGGGCTCCGCTGCCCAGGATTTCCAGACTTTTGATGGTCTGTTGGTGGACATTCAAGACTCCTGCACCTACACCATTGCAAAGTACTGTGGCAGTGACTCCACACTGGTCCCTTTCTCATTGGAGGAGAAGAGCAGCAATGTGAACAGTCAGGACGCTGCCAAGATGCAGCTGAGCCATCTCAAAGTGTATGGTCACACGGTCACCATTAACAAGGGAGAAAGTGTCCAACTCATGGTAAGAATCCAGGTTCTTTGGGTCATTTCCATTTATAACTATATAGTGGGGGTGGTGAGAGAGACCACATTAGAGTTCGTAATTTGGATCTATTCCCTTACTATTAAGAAGCTGGTAATTTGGGTACCTGAGTCCCGTGACTCAGGTACTTCCAAATAATTCCTCATATCTGTCTGCAGACCCAGAATTGTTACATGGTGTCAGAAGTGCATAATGAGCTGCAGTAACGATAGTGAAAAAACTCGAGGGATCTCAATAAATCGGTAATCATCCCTGCCACAACCCCAAATAATCTGTTAAATGAGCTGCAAATAGCTCCAAATATCTTGTGGTCCTTTAAATGCTAAAAGTTGGGCATAAGGAGAGTCAGAGACCACAAGTGTTTCGTCCCAGTGACTCTTTTCAGTACCAGCACTAATAGGAATCAGAAAAACAAGGGCACCTCAAGACATGTTCATTCTCAGAGTGGTTTAACAATAAATCTTGCCTACTGAAGAACTCTGGGAACTGTAGCTCTGTGAGGGGAATAGTGGTCTCCTAACAACTCTCAACAAGCTACAGCTCCCAGGATTCTTCGGGGGAAAGCCATGCATGTTTAAAATGATGTAAAAGTGCTTTAAATGTATGGTGTGAATGTATTCATATTAAGGTTGGAAGCTACAGGCTGAAGAGATGGCCACAAGCCTAGGTGTGATCATGAAAAAATATTGTCACATTCATGGAGTACCTAGAGAGAGAAGGGGTCAATTGGAAAAATTGAGCCTCCTCATCTGGAAGAAGCCTACTTCTCAGTGCCCCGTGGTGACCCAGGCACCAAAAGAGGAAAGGGTTATTTTGTTACATGGAGGGCATACTTCCCAGACAGCCTTGGTACCTATTTTTAAGGATATTAACCAATGACACACAGTGATGACTTATCCAGAGGACAAAATTTGCTGGAGAGGACTATAAAGTGTGTCTCTCCCTTACCCTGCCACCCCTTCTTTTTTCTTCTTAGGTGAATGGTGTGGCAGCCAGCATCCCTGTGACTCTGGAGGGTGGAAAAATCAAGGTCTTTGAGAGCAATGGATTGCCCATCATTGAAACAGATTTCGGCCTCCGTGTGATGTATGACACTGACTGGGTTGTAGTGGTGACTCTCCCCAGCAGCTACTATGGAGCCACCTGTGGGCTTTGTGGGAACTTCAACACCGAACCCCATGATGACACAACTTATCTGAATGGTACCTTTACCTCCTCAGTGGTGGACTGGGCCAGGAGCTGGAAGAGCGATGATCAGGACCCTGCCTGTTCAGATTCCTGCCAAGGAGATTGCTTGGCCTGCAGTGATAGACAGGAGGAACTGTTTGGCAGCAAAAGGTATTGTGGGGTCATCAGCCAAGTTTCAGGAGGCCCTTTTGGAGCATGCCACCCCACCGTCAGCCCCACCAGCTACTTTAATGATTGTGTCAGTGGGATGTGCTTAAAAGGAGGGGACAAAGATGTGTTGTGCCAAATAGTGGAGACATATGCCACCGCCTGCAAAGAAGAGGGCATTGCCATTGATGAATGGAAGGTGACATCCGGTTGTGGACGAGCCCAGCCTGACCAACAGGCAAATGAGACGTATGCTGAAGAAATCACTCCCCAAGAAAATGTCCATCATTCAGCTGGTGAAACCATCCACAGCAGCACTGCATGTACGAAATGAGAAGTGGTCGCAAAACTAGGGTTGGAGTTCAGGGGAGCAGAGGCAAGGAGTTAAAGGAAGAGCTCCCTTAGAGCAGGACTTAAGGGACCCTGTGGCTCCCCAGATGTTGTTATCCAACTCTCAACAGCCTCAACCACTGTGGCCAATGTTGAGGGGTGAGGGGAGCTGCAGTTCAAGCAATATATGGAGGGCCACGGGTTCGCCATGCCTGCCCTACAGAGTAAAGCAACCCTCAGCTAATCCTGTGGCTTTCTCTTCCTGCATTGCTCTGCCCCATGAAAATGTACAGTCTCTGTGGATGCTCTTGAAGCAACCAGGGCCACTGGGAAAATGGAGAGGGGCCAGCAACAGGTCTTTAGGCTCATGTCCCAGGGTGTGCAATGATTACCTGCAACTGCTGCCCCCATTATGGATCTATACAATAATTATTGAACTGCTGGGATAGCTTAGTTGGTAGAGCATGAGATTCTTAATACCAAGGTTGTCAGTTTGAGCCCTACATTAGGTGAAAGATCCCTGCATTGCAGGAGGTTGGATTAGATGACCCTCACGGTCTCTTCCAACTCTACAATTCTATCAACAGACTTGGTCCGAGTAGGATTTGGTCCATCACCAGGTTAGTTATCTTTATGTCAGGAGTGGGGAACCTTCTTCATCCTGAGGACCATATTCCTTTCTAGGCAAGCTTCCAAGGGCCACATAATACTGGTGGGCAGGGCCAGAGGCAAAAGTGGGTGAAGCAGCATAGTAGCACACCTCTCTGTACCCTCCATCCAGACTAGCAATAAGAATGATCAAAGTATACGTTACAGTGAGGCAGAAATGCCCAGGGTGCAAAGCAGGGCCATATGAAGAGAGTGTGTGGTCCAGGGAGGGCTTTGTAGACCAGATAGAGAGGAGTGGAGAGCTGCATTTAGCCTTTGGGTCCTTGGTTCACTTCCCTATTTTATAGTTTCTAAAAACTGACTATGAGCCCCACGTGCTGCTTGTCTAATTGATATGTAAAATTAATATCTTATCAAATCTAATCCATTCTTCCCCACCACCCAGCAGCCGACACCTGCCCTGAAAACAGTCACTATGAGGCCTGCGGAAATGCCTGCCCAGCAACCTGTTCTGAACCATCAGCCCCCTCTGCTTGCAAAGATCCTTGTGTGAAAACCTGCCAGTGCAATGATGGGTACGTCCTCAACAGCGGCAAGTGTGTCCCTGTTGAGAACTGCAGTTGCATGCATAACAGCCTCCGCTACAAGGCTGGGGAGGAGTTCTGGGCCGACGAGAACTGCCAGTCTCGCTGCAAGTGTGATCCAAGCCTGGGCCAAGTGAGATGCCGGAAGGCCACTTGCAAAGGCAATGAAAAATGCGTCCTGGTGAATGGCGTGCGCCGCTGCAAGGGGACGACATACTCTACCTGTATAGGAACTGGAGACCCTCACTATACCACCTTTGATGGGAGGAAGTATGACTTCCAAGGCACTTGCATTTATCAGATGGCAGCGGTCTGCTCCGGGGACTCCACCCTCACCCCATTTTTGGTCACAGTGGAGAACAACAACCGAGGGAGTAAGGCAGTGTCCTTTACCAAAGTGGTGACTCTGGAGGTCTATGGCATGACCATCAGTCTGAGCCAAGAGCATCCACGCAAGATTAAGGTACCAAAGGGAAAAAGAATGCTGGAGGATGGGAAAGTGTGAGGAAGCTTTACATTAGGGAACCTCAGGGGGTTGGACTTACCATTAGCACATTTTCCCCTCCCAAGGGTTTTTTGTTTGCTTGTTCATTGCTGCTGCTTAAACTGACAATAGCAGCATCTGTGGTAGCAACTTGGACACTGTTTTTCAACTTTTGCAATACCCCAGATCTAGTGTCATTTTAAGGCATTGTAAGAATCAGGAGAAATAGTGGCTGGCTGGAGAATATTCAGAGAAAATTCTACAGTGTCCTAGTAGTGTGGGAAAGAAAAATCTCAGAAGTGTTCTCAATAGAATGCCTTCTGAGCATAGGAGGATAGGAAGCTACTTTATACTGATACTGACCTTTCATCCAACCAGCTCAGTATTGCCAATAGTGAGTTGTAGCATCTCTCCAGAGTTTCAGACAGAGAGCCTTACCTAGCCCTACCTGAAGTTGTTTCACTGAAACTCTCTGAGTGGTCACTTCCATGTTTTCCAGGTGAATGGAGTCTTTGTGGACCTGCCGTTCTCCTACGAAAATAAACTGAAGGTCTACATCAGCGGAGTCCATGGCTTCATCAAAACAGACTTTGATCTGAGAGTCAGCTTTGACTGGTACAGTTATGCCAGGGTCATTATTCCCAACACTTACGCCAATGCTGTGTGTGGTCTGTGTGGCAATGCCAATCAGGATCCCAGTGATGATCTTGTCATGAAGGATGGAACTCAGACGGCAGATGAAATCCAGTTTGCAGACAGCTGGAAGTTGAAGGAAGTCCCAGGATGCTCTGCAGGATGCAGTGACTGCCCAGTATGCAGTGAGGCAGAGAAACAGACCTACAAGGGGGACCAGTTCTGTGGGATCCTCAAGCGGAAGGATGGACCGCTCAGACAGTGCCATGAGGCCATTGACCCAACATCCTACTTTGAGGATTGCATTTTTGACACATGTCAATACAAGGGTCATCATGACACTCTCTGTAGTGCTATCAGTGCCTATGTGACAGCCTGCCAAGCACTGGACATCAAGGTTGGGAAATGGAGATCAGCCTCTTTTTGCAGTAAGTTTGGGCTCTCCTGCATCTGTGCATCATGTGCTCATGTGCCTTTGCATGAGCATGTGTCAAATATACACTGAATGCTAAAAATATATGCACCAAACCATGATTTTGCATCATGTATCAGGAGTGGGGAATCTGAGGGTCTCCAAATGTTCCTGGACTCCACCTCCCATGAGCCCCAGTCAATCAGGGATAATGGGAGTTTTAGTTAAGTGACAGTTGAAGACATGGCTGTTCCACCCATGAGCCAAGGTGAGACAACCGCCTGAGGCAGCAGGATCCACAGGGGCAGCAGCTCCTGATGTAGATCTTTATTCGCCACCTTGTTCCTGATATAGATCTTCACTCACTTCTTCTTCCCTGGCAGGGAGTGATGGTGCTATTCTGTGGTTTGTTTCAGGTGCCAAAGTGTTTCGAGCCACCCCCCCCCCCCGAAGGGTATTGTTCTCCCCACCCCTGTAAGTGGAGGGCAGATGCCTTGCCCCCATTGAAAATGTGGATTGAACAGAGGGCATCACTTTTGTGACCATCCAAATTTATGCTATTCAAAAATAATAATAATGAAAGATTCTCAGGAATAAACATTGCATTAGACTATGTAGAGTGGCATATCCCAGCCCCAAACTTTCCTACAGTTTTTGAGTTGAAATAAATACTGTATTTGACTTTTGATAATCTAAACAATTGCATACAGGCCATCAAAATTCACCCTCAAAGCCAATTTAGCCTCAGAACTGATCTGAGAAACCTTGTTTGGGATTCCTTCTGCTTCTGTTTTAAGGCGAGAAGGAAAGGTTGGTGACAATATTGATCAGTTCTGACACATGGCGAGATCTTTTGGATGCAGATTGCAGACTTCTGAACCTCATTGGGACTGAAATGCCCCAAGAAAAATCTACATCTGCAATGAGCAATAACACTTAGCAAGCAACGTTTGGGTGGGAACTCATGTAGTACATTGGGATAGCTGACATGTTGCCCTCCAGAATTTGCTGCCCCCTCATCACTGACCATTGTTCATACTGACCAGGACTGATGGGAGTTGGAGTCCAACATCATTTGGAGGCCACCACAAGGGGTGAGGCTCTAATTAAACATGAATGCAGGCTTCTTAATCAATTTAGGATCCAGATTTGGGCCAGCCTTAGGCCAATCCCAGACACTCCAAGTGTCCCTCTTTTCCAGGGACATCCCTGATTTAGAGAAGCAGTTTCTGATTTGATCCCAGAATGTCTCACTTTTTCTTAGGATGTCCCTATTTTCATTGGATAAATGTTGGAGAGTATGGAGTTATCTGACCTCCGAGCCATCTGAAGGCAACCCTGTATAGGGAAGTTTTAAAAAATGTTTAATGTTTTATTATGGGTTTATATATATATATATATGTTGGAAGCTGCCCACAGTGGCTGGAGCAACCCAGTAAAATGTGTGGGGTATAAATAGTAAAATTATCATTATGGGGTGGGACATCCCTATTTTCATCGGAGAAACGTTGGAGGGTATCCAATCCAAAATGCTGGATTGGGCCCAGGATGCATAGCCCTATTGGCTATGCATTACATCAATCATTTGTTGTTCAGTTGGGCTATGAACACAAAATCCTCTGTTGAAAAACAGCTGTCTACTAACTTAATAGTCTCCTCCTGGGATATTCCCATAAGAGACCCTTCGGCAGTATCATCCTTCCCTTTTCTCTTCTCTACTGGAAATCCATCCCAGAACAGCTTGCCTCTAATTGCAGTGTACTCTCAGAAGTCCTATTGCACTATCACTCTGAATGATACTTACACAATACACAATACATGTAGGCCATTTGTTCTGTTCCAGCCACTCAGTTCCATCATCCTTCCAGAAAACATTAGGAATCCCAATGAACACATCTCTCTTCCTGGATGAGTGTTCCCTCCCCACTATTCAAGACCACTAGAATTTCCATTAAAATAACCTTTGTTTGAAAAGTAGGTTGGATGCATCCTCACTGTTAATCTGCAATGGTTGTCATTCTCCTCTCCTTTCTTCTCTTTCCAGGCACTCCCTGTCCACGCCATTCTCACTACGAGCTCTGTGGAAGTGGCTGCGCTGCCACCTGCAACAGCCTCTCAGCTCCGGAAGTGTGTGAAGCTCCATGCACAGAAGGGTGCTTTTGTGATACTGGCTTCATCCTCAGTGGGGATCAGTGCGTCCCTCCAGAAGAGTGTGGCTGCATGTTCCAGGGCAGATACTACAAGAAGGGAGAGGAGTTTTATCCTGGTAGCTCCTGCCAGGAGAAGTGCCGCTGTCTGGACAATGGAGCCACCACATGTGAGCAGTTTTCCTGTGGAGCACATGAGGAGTGCAGGGTGGAGAATGGCATCCAAGGCTGCCACCCTGTGGGGTATGGCACAACTATAGCATCTGGTGACCCCCATTATATTTCCTTTGATGGACAAAGTTTTGATTTCCATGGCTCCTGTACTTACACCTTAGCCCAAGTATGCAGCCAGGACCCTAATCTAGTGAAGTTCTCCGTGTTGGTGGAGAACGGCATGCTTGACTATGGACGTTCTCCTATTACAAGGACAGTTGTGATCTCTGTTCACGGACACTCCATTGTCCTTGAAAGGGGGATGAAGTGGAAAGCTATGGTATGTACTTCCTAGTGATGACCACTTGTGTTTGAATTTACAACCAGACCTCCATCCAGCTAATATGATTTCTTGTTTGCACAGGTGGATGGAGAGCTCTACACTTTGCCAATGAATACAGTGGATGGGAAACTCTGGATCACCCAGGAGGGGAACAATATCATTGTCCATTCATCCTTTGGCCTCACAGTCCTTTATGATACCTCCTCGTTCGTCCATGTGTCTCTTCCTAGTACCTACCAGGGACATATGTGTGGACTTGGGGGCAATTTCAATGGTGATACGAGTGATGATTTCATGCTACCTAATGGACAAGTCACCCAAAGTGTGGATGAGTTTGGAGCCTCCTGGAAGGTCCCTGTGGATGGTGCCATTTGCTCTGATGGCTGTGGTGTGGAATGTCCAACCTGTGCTGCAGAGCAGACAGCACCATACAAGGCCAAGAGCTCCTGTGGAATGATCCAGTCCAAGACAGGTCCATTCAAAGACTGTCACTCTTTGGTGAACCCTGCTGAGTACTTGAGGCAGTGCCTGCATGACATGTGTGTGGCCGATGGAGCTGCAGAGACTCTCTGCCGAAGCCTTCAGGCCTATGCAGCTGCATGCCAACTGGCTGGAGTCAAGATTGGAGCATGGAGAACGACCTCCTTCTGTTGTAAGTCAGCAAATTTTAACCCTTTCCTCACATGTTCTATCCCTGAGGAAAAATCACTCCTCTAAAGCTGTTTTGTTCTTGTCTTTCACGAGAGAAAGGTCTCCTGTTGGTACTATTGACTGAGAACAGGTCTAATGTCTGAATGGTGAGAGATAATTTGTAAATCTCAGTGAAGCTGGGTCAAACCTTTGCTTGACTGTTCCAACTCTATGAAGACACATCTTATAGCGATTTGATCTCTCTTCTACAGCTAAGGGTACAAGTAGTGGGGGGGGGTCACATTAGGAAGTACCAGATCTGAAAGACCATTACAGTGGTACCTCGGGTTACAGATGCTTCAGGTTACATACACTTCAGGTTACAGACTCCGCTAACCCAGAAATATTACCTTGGGTTAAGAACTTTGCTTCAGGATGAGAACAGAAATTGTGCAGCGGCAGTGCAGCGGCAGCAGGAGGCCCCATTAGCTAAAGTGGTGCTTCAGGTTAAGAACAGTTTCAGGTTAAGAACGGACCTCCAGAATGAATTAAATTCTTAACCCGAGGTACCACTGTACTGTACTTTCCCAAGTCCATACAGTATATTTTGTGTCTGAGGAGGGATTGCGGAGCCTAAGCTGGGTCTCTCTTTTCAGATACATCATGTTGCTTTACACTAGCTCTTGTCATGTTTTTAGAGTACTAGAGAGAGAAGAAGAAGAAACAACAACTGTTCTGGGCATAATTCTATTTGCTGAATTTCATTTCCATTCCTCCTTTCCTCCAAGAAGTTCAGTGTGGCATGCATCAGTGCTCATCAACCTTGGCTCTCAAGCTATTGTTGAACTCAACTCCCATCAGCATAGTCAATGATCAGGGATGGTGAGTTTTAGTCCAATAACATTTGAGAACACTAGATTGAAGAACACTGGCATACGTCATGGGAGCCAAGTCTTCAGATGTTGTTGGATTCAAACTCCCATCAGCCCTCCAAGGCCAATACAGTCAGAGAGCTACGAAGAGCTGATAGATAACACATCTCTAGCATAGGTGAAGGAGAGCTGTAGGTAACCCTTGAATGCAGATCATCTCATTCTGTACATCTTCCTTTCTTCCTTTCAGCTCTGCCTTGCCCAGCTAACAGCCATTATGAATTGTGCACCCGATCCTGCGATTTCACATGTGCTGCCTTATCTGCTCCATCTCAGTGCACCGGAGATTGCTTTGAAGGCTGCCAGTGTGACACCGGCTACGTGTTTGATGGGGAAGACTGTGTGTCCATGGACAAGTGTGGCTGTGCTTATGATGGGCGCTACATCAAGGTTGGTGATGGTTTATGAAGCAGAAGGTTCCTCAGCAGTGCAGTGATTGTGATACAGTTTAGAGAAACCTTTTGTATGTATACAAAAGTATGTGTCTGTCTGTCTGTCTGTCTGTCTTGCTCCAATGGCCAGATTATGGTGTATGTGCTGTTTTTATGGTGGTTGTTGTATAAAAGAGGAGAAGGCCTCTTGTTTCTCAGTCTTTGCTTCCATTGCAGCAGCTGCCTATTTTGTATTAAAGTTTGATCACCATGGATCTATACAACCATCATTGGACACATGGCAGGGCCTTCTTGGTGGGAGTTCCTTGCCTGTGAAATGCCTTCCCTGGAGATGTCATCTGTCTTTTTTAAAACAAAAAACCCCACCATGTTTATGCTCGTTTCATGGCTGAAAGATACTGTTCTCAGCCACATTGAAATAATCAGCTGCAGGGATATGTGGTTGGTTTTAAAATGTTCTTAAGCAGAGGAGCAGGTGGTGCTGTGGTCTAAACCACTGAGGCTCTTGGGCTTGCTAATCAGAAGGTCAGCCGTTCGTATCCCCATGATGAGGTGAGATCCCGTTGCTCTATCCCAGCTTCTGCCAACCTAGCAGTTTGAAAGCATGCCAGTGTGAGTAGATAAATAGGTGCCACTGCGGCTGGAAGGTAAATGGAGTTTCCATGCACTCTGGTTTCCGTCACAGTGTTCCATTGTGCCAGAAGCAGTTTAGTCATGCTGGCCACATGACCCAGAAAGCTGTCTGTGGAAAAACACTGGCTCCCTCGGCCTGAAAAGCGAGATGAGAAGTTCTTAATTTTTAATAATGTTCTTCAATCTTCTTAATTTTTTTAAATGTTTCCAGTACATTTTTTTTCTTTGTTTAGAAGAGGGGGAAAGAAATTTAATAAACAAATAAAATAATTTTGATTCCATTTCCTATCCTTTCCTTTTCACCATCCTTCCCTCCGGGACTTACGGCATTGGTTTTGATAGCTAAAAGTTTATTTACAACAGGAAGTCTTATCATCTTTCTGGAATTTCTTTCCAGGCTGGAGAGACCATCATCTCCAATAACTGCTCAGAAAAATGCACCTGTCGTCCCTCAGGCCAGCTCACCTGTGCGGAAACCAGCTGTGCTGCAGGGGAGACCTGTGTGCTCACAGACAAGGTCCGCAGCTGTGTAAGGCAGGAAGGGCACTGCACACTGAGCCCAGGAGCCTGGTTCAGCTCCTTTGATGGAGCCAAAGGGAAACTGCTCGCTAGTGGCATCTACAAGATTGCCTCCTACTGTGATGAGCAGTCACCATCCTGGTTCAAGGTGCTGGTGGATGTCAGTGAATGCAATGAAGACACTGTGCCAGCTGGGACAGCCGTCTATGTCTTCTTCCGAGAAGCGTTCATCTCAGTGACCAACTACAAGGAGACTTGGGTAAGCCAGTGTCGGCCACAATAGTTCAGTGGAACCTGCAGCCCAAATGTTATGGGTGTCAGTTCACATCCAAAGGCAAAACCCACCTACACTGCACTAATAATAATATTAATAATAATAATAATAATAATAATAATAATAATAATAATAAAAGTACTGAAGCACAGCCATCCTTTGACACCAGCAGTTCTCTGAATTTTGCAGTACACTGCACAAAAAATGTACTGGGGTAAAGAGTGCATAAAATGCATATAAGTTGAAAGAGCATACAAAATGCATTATATTAGGGGAAATGGCTCTGCAAATATGTGTATATGAGGCAAATCTGCATAGAAACACATGTATATGAAGAGAAATTCATACGAAAATGCTGGTGAATTTTCACAAGGACTTAAAGAGAGTTGCAAAATGATGCAAAAATGTGGAGAACTCAACTTTAGGCTGGAAAAATGAGAAACTGGGTGAACCCAAAATTGACAGATTCACCCATCCCTACTCTAAATATCAGTTGCTGGGAGATAAAGCATAGAAGAGCTTTGCTTCTGGCCTTCCCGGAAGCAATTAGCTAGATGCTTTGTAAAGCAGGATGCTAGGTTAGGGATGGACCAATCTCTAGTTTATATCAATCGTTTAATGAAAGGGCTGGTGCCGTGCTGTTTTTATTGTAATTATTGATGTGGTTTTTATAGAATTCATATATGCATATAATTTTAATCCCATCAATGTTTTAATTGTTTTTAATGTTTGTATTTTCTATGTTTTTAGCAGTTCTTATTTTTATCTGTAAGCTGTCTTGAGCCAGGGAGAAAGGCAACGTATAATAATAATAATAATAATAATAATAATAATAATAATTCAAAAGTTTGTTACGTATGTCCTGTTTCTGCTTTGATCTGCCCCTCTTTTTCTTCTCCTTCTGGAATTGGGAAACAAATCCCATTCACCCCCAATGACTCTCAGCATGACTCTGCCTCAGCCTGTCCTCTTTGCCTTTCAGGTCAACGGGCTCTTGGTGCAGCTTCCAGTGAATGTCTCCAATGCCGTGTCTATCACTGAATCTCAGGACACCATTGTCATTGACCAAAGCTCCCAGATGCAAGTTCTCTTCGGTTCCAATGGCAAAGTGACTGTGAGAGTCACGGAGAGCCTGGCAGGGAAGTTGTGTGCCCCTTGTGGGAACTTCAACAATCAAGTCTCAGATGACCTGCGGCTGCCCAGTGGTCAGATTGCAGGAGACATTGCTGAGGTTGTTGATGCCTGGAAGGCTAGGGACTTCTTAGAGTGGTGAGTAGGTCCGACAGTGGCTTTTGGCTCTTTGTGATAAGGTAAAACAGCCTCCCCCAGCTCTGTCCCCTCTAGACATACCAGGCTCCAACTCTCAACAGTTGCTTCCCATGGCCAGGGATGATGGGAGTTGTAGTCCAAAGGGCACCAGGTTGGGGAAGCCGGGAGCAGCTTTAGGCTACAGAACTAGCCTACACTCATAGGAACGTAGGGGAAGCTGCCTTCTCTCAGGTCAGAGGGTCCATCTAGCACAGCACTGCCTACTCAGACTGGCAGCAGCTTCCCAGGTTCTCAGGCAGGGAGGTAGATTTTTAACTGGAGGTGCCCAGGATTCAACCTGGGACCTTCTGCACGTGAAGAAGATGCTCTACCTTGCAGAAATGACTTTCACTTCTCTCCAGGGCCATCCCTAGTGCTACAACTAATCCAGAATGCGGCAGCTAGACTAGTGACTGGGAGTGGCCACCGAGACCATATAACATCGGTCCTGAAAGACCTACATTGGCTCCCAGTACGTTTCTGAGCACAATTCAAAGTGTTGGTGCTGACCTTTAAAGCCCTAAATGGCCTCGGTCCAGTATACCTGAAGGAGTGTCTCCACTCCCATCGTTCAGCTAGGACACTGAGGTCCAGCGCCGAGGGCCTTCTGGCGGTTCCCTCAATGTGAGAAGTGAGGTTACAGGGAACCATGCAGAGGGCCTTCTCGGTAGTGGCACCCACCCTGTGAAACGCCTTCCCATCAGATGTCAATGAAATAAACAACTATATGACTTTTAGAAGACATCTGAAGGCAGCCCTGTTCAGGGAAATTTTTAATGTCTGATCTTTTATCACTTTATTATTATTATTATTATTATCATTAATTCTGTTGAGACCCTCCCAGAGTGGCTGGGGAAACCCAGCCAGATGGGTGGGGTATAAATAATAATCAATCATCATCATCATGATACCTGCCTAAAGGCGGTTCTGTGCCTCCCCAACCATTGGCTTCTCTTCATTTTTTCACCCCCATATATTTCACACCAGGTCTAACACCCCACTTCCTCGCACTGCTGCCCTCCTTCCCTTTCTGAGGCACCATCTGCACTATGCATAGCAAGCAACATCATGCCACTTTAAACAGTCATGTATCCCTAAAAAAGGATCCTAGGAACTGTAATTTGTTAAAGGTGCTGAAAGTTTTTGGGCCACCCCTTCTCCTCTCACAAAGCTACAATTTCTAGGGTTCACTGAGAAGGATCGGTTGTTATCTGTGAACTGTAGCTCTCTGAGATGAATTTGGGTCTCCTGGCAACTCTCAGCATCCTTAACCAACCACAGCTCCCAGGATTTTGAGGGGGGAGCCCAAACTGCTTAAAGTGGTATGATACTGCTGCAAATGTCTAGTGCAGATGGGGTTTAGTCCTTGTTGGGTTGAACTGGGTTGCAAGCACTTCCTGCAAGTGTTAAGCAGCTACAGTGATACCACAGGTTAAGAACTTAATTCGTTCCAGAGGTCTGTTCTTAACCTGAAACTGTTCTTAACCTGAGGTACCACTTTAGCTAATAGGGTTTCCTGCTGCGCGATTTCTGTTCTCATCCTGAAGCAAAGTTCTTAACCCAAGGTACTGTTTCTGGGCTAGCAGAGTCTGTAATCTGAAGCGTCTGTAACCCAAGGTACCACTGTACAAGGACTTTTTATTCCCCACTCCTCAGCCCCCAACAAAAACACGCACATGCTATGCAGAGGGATACATACTGTTATGTAGTGTAGTTTCACCCTGGGCCAACAGGGGGATACTGTATATAGTTTTCACTCAGGTCTGTAGATAGTTTTCACTCAGGTCCGCGCCAGTTATTTTAGGCGGGAACTCTGGGCTGTTGTGGTTACAATGTTGACAGCCGGCTGCCTATAAATACAGGCCGGCTGAGCTGTTCGCAGTCAGTTCTACTCCAGCTTACCAAAATAAAGAGCTACTTGAAGAAATCGCTGTGCCGGCTGCTATGTCAACCCATGACTTAACACATACAGTCAGTGTTAGAAGCAATGTAACAAGAAGAAACATTGGGCTGCCAGATGGCACACCTTGAGGGCCACCCTCACAATTCTCTCTCCTCTGCTCGCTTCCACAGTTACTGATACCTGCACATGAGATACTCCTTAGACTGGTAAGTGACTTTCCAGACTGCTGTTGTTTCTAAGGGCCCAATCCATGGTTTGTTTAGAGTAAGATAAATGAAGAGCGGAAGTCTGCACATCACACTAAGCCAAACCATTGCTTGGCTTGCAGAAGCACAGCACCAGGAGTTGGGAGGGGAGAAGCAAAGCAACCATCTTTGGGAGGGGAAGTTGCTATTTCCATTCCTTCAACTTATGAGAAGGCCAGCCTTTTTTCTGATCCCAACCCCAATTTCTTTCTTTATTTAATGTGTCCCACTAGCATCCCACTACTAGACACATCCCACTTGCCTTTGAGAGCAATGCCACATTGTGTTGTTCCCAAAGCATTCTGGGAAGCATAGCCCGCAGAAAACCAAATGACCAGTGCCAATTTGAGATCGCCAACACACCTTCCTGATCATCAAAGGGACACCTTAGCCCTGTGTGTCCCTTTGACAATCTCAGATGGATTGCCAGCATACCTTTCTGAGGGTCTGCCTCCTCTGCATGCATTGGGTCCCCTCAATGCTGAGTGCAACTCGGCGCCTGTGTTACTGTGCAACTAGAGCATCTATGAAAACAGGCTCAGCCCATGGCCTCTGCATAACACAACTCTTCTTGTGCCTTTTCCTCTCTAGCTATATCTAAAATCCCAATCTGGAAGCATGCACTGGATGCACAAGCACCTTAGAACAATGCTGCATTTGGTTAAAAAAAAAGAAACATCCCAAAGTTCCTGCACGAGTGGAGCATCCAGTTAATAAACAGAATGTGATTATCTACAATAACTGAGAATGGAGCCTTCATGTACAGAGGCAGTAGCTCTGTGTACCACATTCTGAAGACAAACAATTAGGGGAAAGAGCTCTCAGCTTCTTGTTCTGCTTGTCAGCTTTCCATGAAAATCTGCCTGGCAACTGTGGGACTCAAATGTGCTCAAGTAGGCGGACCTTTGACCTGTTCTAGCAATATGAAGTCCTTTATCTTCAGCTTGTCCAAATGTTTCCTGACGTTTGATGAAAGTTCAGCATCTGATCCCTTGGTGGCTTGTGAATCTCAGGATATTCAGAGATGAAAACGTGTAAACCTATTGGCAGGGGGTTGGACTCGATGGCCCTTATGGTCTCTTCCAACTCTATGATTCTATGATTCTATGATTCACTCTAACCAAGCTCTATAAATTCATGTCCTTATCTATAAAGAAGTAAACCCTTTGACAACCTTCTGTTGTTTGTACATTTTCTTGCATACCCAGGGTGGATGTGTATGCTATGAAACGTCTACCCGGTCTGATTTAGCTTGGACCATTAAGGTGGGCCTACTATGAAATGTCACCTGTACCATTTGAGATGATTAGAAGCAGGAAAATACGGATGAGTCTATTTACAGTTCATGGGTCTCCAACTTATACTTGGAGCAGACCCATTGAAATTAATGGACATAGCTTAGTCATGTGCGAGCATTTAAGGGTCTACTCTGAGTAGGACTAGCATTGGCTTCTGTTCATTCATGAGTCAATTCTATCCATCAGATTCCCACAGAAATGTGTGATTTTTCAAAAAAATAAAAAAGTGTGTGAACATTTGTAGCTATATATAAATATATGTCTTTTACAATGAAATACAGATGTTTTTCCTCAATGCATGCATTTCCAAATGCATTTGACCCTAAAATAAATGTGCTTACATACTTTAGCAAGTTTTGGAGCCAAAGAAAGCATATTGGAAAATTTAGGAAAGTGTAAAAGTTCATTCCAATCAAGTTTCTCCCACATGTTAGCCAAAGACATGTAGAAGGTCATTTTCATGCCATCATTACTCACATGATCTGCTCCAATCAGCTGTTATTTATTACTGGGCTGTGTGATGTAAGAAGCACTGGCTGGAAGGGAATCTAAAGGAAAGGCTGTTTCCCTGAGGTCGTCTTAAAGGATCTGGTAAACCACTGAGTCTACTGCACCTATCAATCATCTCTCCCCCACCCCTCTCTTAAAAGAAACTTGCAGGATTACATCAGCCAATCCTCCCGATTGAGAATCTCAAAGGCTTCTACCTATGGTCAGAATTATTTTTCTAGAGACAAATCTGCAGATATCTTTATTGACATTCACCATGCACTTTTATTTCATAACACCCTTCATGTCTTTTTGCAGCTTACTCAGGCTTGCCCTGTAGCCATGCTCCAAAGCAACATTGTAAAAAGCAGCTGCAGGCAACTATCACTGGTGCAGCAGGCAGGTGCCAGTGCTTGATGGTCACTTTCAACTATTGCTCGCTGCAACAGAGAGAGAAAAAAGAATTAGGCTGTAGTCCTCTACCCATTTACCCGAAATTAAGCCCCATTGAGACTTGCGTCTGAGCAGACAAGACTAGGATTGTGCTGTCAGCTGGTCTTTGTGATCCAAAAACCAGAGGTACTCAGCAGGCAATACAGAAGGACCATGGTTTAGTGGATGAGTTTGGAAACTGCGGATCTTCAGTTGTTACGGGACATCAGCTTCCATTATCCTTGGCCATTAGCCATGCTGTCTGGGGCTGATGGGAGTTGGAGGTCATTAACATCTGGATGGTCACTGATTCCCCACCCCTGGCTTAGTGGCAGAGCCCTAGCTTTGCATACAAGAAGGTCTCAGGTTCAATCCTTGGCAACCTCAGTGACAAGGATCAGATAGCGGGTGGTATGAAAGACCTTTGTCTAGACAATTTTTTTAATGAAAAAAGGTTGATTTTTTATTGATTTTTTGACTAGGGAAATGCTCCTGGGGAGGATGGGGTATTAGTTCTTTATTGCTAAACAATTTAATCCAAATCTAAATCACTACTCCTGCCCCACACTGCAGACATCATGAAAGCACCTATATATTTTTCACCACAGGCCTAATAGCAGCATAGATGATTGCCCCAACTAAGAATAGGAATAGCAGCATAGATGATTGCCCCAACTAGGAAATAAATGGGTGTGTCAAAAAAACCAGAGGCTTCTTTAAAATATAGAAAAGCAAATTTAAAAAATGGTGGGAGGCCCATTTGTAGATCTCCCATGTCATACGTGGTTTAGCCTTTAGTAGCCAAGATCTGACAGTCAAGTCTAAAACCAGGAACACACCTGGGTGAATGTTTCCAGGTGCAGTTAAGCTCACATGGCAGTGCCTGGAAAACTGCAGGTTGAGGGAGCATTTTTGTTCTATTTTTAGCCATTTCAAACATAATTTGGCTAGTCATTGATGGCTAGTCCAAGGAGTGGGTCAGCCAAAGACAGTGTTTGGAACCTGCCTCTCAAGCTCCCAAGGCAGCCCTTCCCCAAGCTCTGGAGATTTCTGGACTACAACTTTCAAATTCTCTGACTATTGGTGATGTTAACTAGGGGTGATGGGAGTTGTAGTTTAAAATGTCTGGGAGGCACCAGGTTAGGGAAGGCTCCCTACTCAATGCATCAAAGGTACTTTCATTTCTATTCAGCCATCATTAATTGGCCAATTACCCAGTGGGAATCCCAGTTCCAGAAATCTAACAAAGAGTTAGCTCCCTCACAAAATTACCATTCCCAAGGATGCTTTGGGACAAGAAGACATGGCAATTAAACTGGATGGTAGTATTAGTTTTCATGGTTACTGTTGTGCCCGAAAAGGAGGTTAGGGGTTGGAAGGAAAGAGTTGTGACTTCAAAACTCTTTCTCAATTAGATGACAGGTCTGCCATTTCCAAGCAAACTGGAGATGTCTAGGTTAGGAAACAATCAGAGCACTGGAACAACTGGGAAGTGACTCACCAGCCAATAAAGTCTCTGGCTTTCCAAGCATCAATAACCTCAGCGATGTTCGTCACAACCTTCCCATTGGGTAGTATCACGTCATCAGAGCTGTCACCATTGAAGTTTCCACAGGATGCACAAAGCTTGCCCACCAGGCTGTCTTTGACCTTCAATGTCACTTCCCCTCTGAGTCCATAGAGAACCTGAAGACCAGCCCCATGGCTGATTGTAACCACATCCTGGGAGAAGCTCACAGACACAACTTCAGAGACAGTCACTGGGAGTTTCACTGGCTGTCCATTCACCTGGAGCACACAGACAGAGGAAGAGAACATGGCACATATCAAGGTCATTTAGCTCATGAGTCTTTGAGTTGGGAGTCAGAACTCCAAACCAGGTTGTGGGCAGAGGCACCAACCCACAGGACCAGAAGGATCAAGTCAGGGCTTCTTACCCAAGCCTCCTTGTTCTTGTTGATGGCAATGAAGGCATCTCGGAAAAAGACATAGACTGCAGCCCCAGCCATCACATCCCCGTCGCTGCACTCCTTGACATCCACCACCACTCGGAACCAGGCATGGGCATGGATGTCGCAGAGGGAAGCCACTTCATAGGCGCCGCTGTAGAGTATTTCCCCCAAGGCACCATCAAAGGTGGTGAGCTGGGCTCCTGAGGTGAGGGTACACTGGCCTTCCTGCTTCACACAGGCCCGCACGCCGTTCCTGAGGGCACATGCCTCTCCTTTCTTGCAGGTGAATTCTTCACAGGTGAGCTGGCCTGAGGCATGGCAGGTGCATTTTTCAGAGCAATCCTTGGAGACGATGCTTTCTTCAGCCTACAAGGGGATCCCCAGACATGCAAGTTGATTATTTGCACTGGTCTGATCAATAGCAGCTTTTGAACTGATAGGAAAAGGTAAGGTCATCTAAGGTTGACTAGAGTTAGACTGATATTTTTGGCCTAGCACTATTTGGTAATGCCTCAAAGTGAAAAGAACCAAAATGGCCACCTTGCTGCCAAAGATAAAAATTGGGAAGACAGTGTCTGGGAAGATGGCATCCCAGATTTGGGCTTCAAAGTTTTGGAGGGTATGCCTTTGGTCAACTTGTCTAAAAACAAGCAAAGGTAAGCCAACCCTCTGACATGCCCTGATATTTCTTCCTCTCCTTCCAAAACAGATGAAAACCCTCCTTTCCCAAACATTTTCTCAAGGGAAAATGGCTTTGCAAAAGTGGGATGAGAGAGAGAGATTTTCTGAACAGCTCTAGCTTTTGTCATGTAAATTTTAAACAGTTAAAATCATTAGTAGGATTGGAATATCACTTGTAGTTTAATGGAGAGATAAACATTTTTATTATTATAAAAGATGCAGGAGGAAATGATTAACAATTGGACCCACAAAGGGGAAGAGGGAAGGCCAAGAGATTCCTTGGAATCTTGTTTTCATGTTGGACACAAGACCGTCTTAACCATAGGTGCCAGGGGTGCAGGGCAACCAGGCGCCAAGCTCTCAGGGGCGCAAGGCCGAGAGTCTGGGCCCTGAGAGTTGGAGTCCAGGGAAGAGCCCGCCCATCGGAGACATGTGACTGTAAAGTTTTAATCCGAAAAACCAAATAAATAAATTTATTAAATAAAAAGGAAAGAGGAATATATTGGACACACCTTGATGTAGTACCCGTCATGCACACAGCCACACCTTTCCATCGGCACGCAGGTTTCCCCATCAGACACAAAGCCAGCAGTGCACTGGCAGCCTTCAAAGCATTTCTTGGTGCACAGGGTGGGAGCAGAAAGGCCTGCACATGTGAGGTCACAAGACCTGGTGCACAGCTCATATTGGCTGTTGGCAGGGCAAGCAAGGGCTGCAGAGAGAAGGGAAACACAGTGATACGATTGCCAAGAAAAGTTCCCCTGATTCTCATGCATGCAAGGAGGATATCAAGGGACAATTCAATGGAAGGAGTAATGGCAACTGAACAACCTCCATTACCTTCTCCATTGGTGGTGGTGGGGAGGGAATTATTGGTTTGGGGGGGTGGTTCCTGTTTTTATCATGTATTTTGCCCTTTTGTGTTGTATTTTTATGTTGTGAACTGCCCTGAGATCTGTGGATGAAGGGTGGTATACAAATTTTTAAAAACAAATTAATTTTTTTTAAAAAATTCTAATATGCTAAGGGATTTGGTGGGAGTGAAGCTGCTGACAGTGATTGGCTGAACTGTCAGAATGTTGTCTGTGAAGGACGGAGCAAGCAGAAAACCCCCTTTGCCGTTGGCTGAGCTGGCTGGAAACTAGTAGGGATGGGTAAATCTGCCAATCTATTTCTCTCAATTTGTCATCCCTCTCCCCCCCCCCCCACATATTAGATTCAGTTCTGCTCATTTCCATATCAATTTGGAACTTTTCTTTTCTTTTTTAAAAAGTTCCTGTTAAATTTCATTAGTATTTTAAGGCAAATTTCTCCAAATATGTACTACTTTTTCTTCTGCTTTCACAAAGCAATTACCCACAGTACAGTGGTACCTCAAGTTACAAACGCCTCAGCTTACAAATGCTTCAGGTTACAAACTCCGTTAACCTGGACAAGTTACCTTGAGTTGAGAACTTTGCCCCAGGATAAGAACGGAAATCATGTGCCGGTGGTGCAGCGGCAGCAAGAGGCCCCATTAGGGAAAGCACACCTCTAGTTAAGAACAGTTTCAGGTTAAGAACAGACCCCTGGAATGAAATTTGTAACTCAAGGCACTACTATAGTACTGTGCATTTAAAGATGCTTTTTCCGCCAACATATGCATTTATTTATTTTTAATGCATGCCCAACAACAGTATGTGTATTTTTGTCTACATTACTTGGCTGGAGAACCGCATAGCAAAATTCAGAGGAGAGCAAAGTTTGTTTCAGTTTGTGCACTGTTAATGGAAAGTGTGAAGTAGGTAGCTTTGCCTTTAAATGCAAACTGAATTGAATGTCCCCTCCATCCCTAGGCACTAGAGAGAGACAGGGCAGGAAACAAGGCTAAGGGCAGTGTGTGGGGTTGGAGGGTTAAATAAAGTGATTGGCCCAAAGCTGGTACATGAGCTTTGTTTGTTTTGCTGAATTAGGATATGAGTCTGTGCCTCTCCAGCCCTAGTTCTATACTCTAACCACTGCACCGCACTGACTGTCAGGAAGGAGGGAGGGAGGTGGAAAACCCAGAGAGCGTGAACAGAGAGTGGACCTACATTTGGGTCCAGAACTGCAGAAAAAGCTGAGGAACCATAAAACGCTGCAGGCCTATAGTATATGCTGACCACCAATGGAGAAGCAGATCCACATATACACTTACGGCAGAAGGAGGCTGTCCTCCACGCCTTGATGTTTGCTCCAGCTGCTTGGCACACAGCAACGTAGGCCTGGAGGCTCTGGCAGAGGATGTCCTTTGCCCCATGGGCAGCACACATGGCATGGAGGCAACGGTTATAGTACTCGGTCGGCTTTACCAGGGAATGACAATCGCTGAAGGGGCCTGACACGGCTTGGATCAGCCCACAAGAGCTCTCGACCTGGTACGGCTTTGTCTCTGCAGCATCACACAAGGGACATTTCTTCCTGCAGCCATCTGAACAGCCGACATTATTGAGCTCTACTTTCCAGGATGCCCCAAACTCTGTCACGTTCCCAGTGCTCTTCTCATCGGGCAGTTGGAATTCATCGCTCCTGTCACTGTTGAAGTTGCCACAAAGGCCACACATCTGACCTTGGTACATGCTGGGAACAGATACCAGAATGTAACGGGAGGAATCAAAGAGGACCTTTAGGCCAAAATCTGTCTGCAGGACAATATTCTTCCCCTCCTGATTTACCCAAACGTCTCTCCTGTCTATCACCAGCGGCAGAGCATGCATCTCTCCATCCACCTATGCAGATCAGACAGAAGAAGAAAGAAAAGAACATGGGCCATTGTATTAGAATGAAGACAGACAATGGCGCAAGTCCATGTGTTTCTAGGATACAGCAGGGAGGGAAGCACGAGTGAGTCAGTCAAAGTGTGGGAACTTCCTGCCCCAGGCCTCCATCTTTGTACAAATTTGAACATCTAATAAGGAGATGCATGAGCAGTAGTTACCACTTTGTACATTGCAGCATGTTGTTTTGCAAATGTGTAATTGTTTTTAAATTGCTGGTTCTGTTTGTACCTTGATAAATCTGATGTCAACATTTGATTTCATTTGATTTTGTCTCAATGAACGCTTTGCATTGTTTGATGTAGACTGCTCTGATAACTGAGCAGTACACAAACCATGTTACATAAATCAACAGCTTAGCCAAGTCTACCCAGGCATGCATTTTTAAAAATGTACATCTGTTTTCAAATTGCTGATTTTATCTATATGTTGACACATTTTATGCCCATTTGTCTCTAATGTTTGATTTGAATCGGTATTTTATATTGCATTACGTAAACCGCTGAGAAGTTTTAGTTGATTAAGCGGTATATTGTTAAATAAATAAATAAAATACACCAAGAAGACAGAAATGGGAAGCCTGATTCACTCACACTTCTTCTTATCCTGCTGTAACCTGCAATGCTGGTTGGAGAAATAGTTAAGAATCATAAGCTGAACTTTTAAGTTGGTGGCAGGACCAGCTCCAGCAGATGTTGGGGTCATGAGATCTACTGGTGCATGCATTGGGACACCTTTTTTAAGCATTCCTGTGCACCAGTCAGTGCTGAGCAGTTGGGTATGTGAACTGCCATCTTAGCGTCACTTCGAAGCATTGTGGGAAATCTAAAGGGCAGCTAAAACCAGACACCAGATGGTGCTTGGGATGATACTGTCTGCTGCTTCTCCTTCCTATAGGGGAGGCGACCAACCAGAAGGAACTTTGTTCAAGGCCCCCCTCAAACCTGGAGACAGCCCAGCCTGGTGGATATTCCATACAAGTTCTCCATAGTAGCTCAGTGGCAGAGCATCTACTTTGCATGCAAAAGGTCCCAGGTTCAATCTCGAGGTAGACTGAGACCTGTTGGCCATCAGTGTAGACCAGGCATAGGCAAACCTGGACCTCCAGATGGTTTGAGACTACAGTTCCCATCATGCCTGACCACTAGGGGTCCTGTTAGCTAGGGATGATGGGAGTTGTAGTCCCAAACCATCTGGAGGGCCAAGTTTGCGTATGCCTGGTGTAGACAATAATGAACTAAATAGACCAATGGTCTGACTCAGTGTAAGACAGCTCCCTATGTCCACTATTTCTTGGAATTGGCTACAGACCTTTCAGACCTGGGGGAAATTAATGATGGAAGATCAGCAGTGCACAGTGGAAAGGTAACAGCGCCGCAAGGAAGTGGGAGACTTTCATATAGTGTCTCTATGTGATGTTCGTATGTGGACAGGAAGGAGACAACTTCTAGCAGATGAACAGAACAGGACACCTACCAGAACCTTCCAGGTCATTCCTTTCACAAGACTGATGGTGTAACCATGCACAGTGACAACAACCATCTTTGGCACAACTTCACTGTCGCCTGACCCCTCGTTCTCCACCACCACCGAAAAGTGTGCAAGCTCGGGATTCTTGCTGCAGACTTTGGCCAAGGTGTAAGTGCAGGAGCCGAAGAAGTTGAAGGTCTGTCCATCAAAGGTAAGATACTGGGTTCCTCCAGCCACGCTGCATTTGCCGCAGCTGATGGATTGGCAGCCTTGGATGCCGTTCTCCACCCTGCACTCCTCTTGGGCCCCACAGGAGACCTTCTGACACTCCACAGCTCCGTTGTCTCCGCAGCGGCATCTTTCGTGGCAGGAGGCACTGGGGACAAAACTGTCTCCCTTCTTGTAGTACCTGCCTTGGTACACACAGCCACAGTCCCCGACAGGGACACACTGGTCTCCGCTCAGGACAAACCCAGCATCGCAGTAGCAGCCCTCTTTGCAGGACATTTGACACCCATCTGGAGCAGAGAGGCCGTGGCAGGTGACAGGGCAGCCATTGCCACAGAGATCATAGCGGGAGTTACGGGGGCAGGAAGGACCTGAAAGGAAACATCAGAGACCATGACCAGGTGAGGAGGAAAAGATGGGGTGGGGTGGGGGTATCAATGCTAGGTGTTATCTTAGCCAGGTGGAATCAGCCAGGACTTTCTGTTCTGTCATGCACACACACAAAATCATTTGAATTAGTTTAATTTTAATAATCCCCTTCCCAACTCTGCCAACCTGATTTTAGGCTAAAATGTATGTGCAGTGTATTATTCCTGCATTGCAGGGGCTTGGAATAGATGAACCTTGGGGTTCAGTGTGGTGTAGTGGTTAAGAGCGGTGGACTCGTAATCTGGGGAACCGGGTTCGCGTCTCCGCTCCTCCACATGCAGCTGCTGGGTGACCTTGGGCCAGTCACACTTCTTTGAAGTCTCTCAGCCCCACTCACCTCACAGAGTGTTTGTTGTGGGGGAGGAAGGGAAAGGAGAATGTTAGCTGCTTTGAGACTCCTTAAAGGGAGTGAAAGGCGGGATATCAAATCCAAACTCTTCTTCTTCTTCTTGCTCCTTCACACACTACAATTCTATGATTCTATGTTTGCTCCATCTATTACTGGCTCCTAGTGTTGCTGGGAACCATGGTTTGGCTGGTTGTTTCACCCACAAATTTAAGTAATTTAGTAAATGTATAAACAACATTTTTAGAAAATGTTCTTCAGAATAAAGTAAATAACCCATCTAAAGGCTATTTGAGAATATTAGGTGGTATCGAACTAAGTCATACTCAGAATAAACTCAATAATATCAATGGGTTGTACCCAATGCCAGTTCTATTTTGAATAAACCCAAACCTGACTAAGTCAGATCCATTATTTACAATGGATTTACTCTTAGTAAGTTAGATATAACCCACTCAACTAGTTATATAAGCCCATCAATTCCAACGGGTCTACTCTGAATAGGACAAGCCCATTGATTTCAATGGGTCTATTCCAAGCACGATTCCCCATTAAATACAACCACACTCCATGATAGTCTAAAAAGTTAGCTTGAGAACAATCAAAGCACCGCAGCAGAAACTCTGCATGCTAGCAGCAATTTAAAAAATCACTGTAGCCCAATTTAGATAAGTGCTACCCTGTTGAAGCAGATCCAATACTTACTGCAGAAGGAGGCTGATCGCCATTGCCCAATCTGGATGCCTTGAGCTTGGCAGGCTGTCACGTAAGCACTGATGGCACTGCAGAGAGTCTCGTGGTGGCCCTTGTATCGGCAGACATCGGCAACACAATCCTCGAAGTAGGCTGTTGCATCTATAGCTTTATTGCACTGCTTGAATGGCCCATCCTTTCTGATGAGGATCCCACAGTACCGGTCCTCCTTGTAGGTTTGTTTCTGTGCTTCTTCACAGGCAGGGCAGTTACTGGTGCATCCATTCCCACAACCAGGGATCTCGCCTATCTTCCAGCTCTCTGCAAACTGGTTGACATTGGCTGCTGGGCTTCCGCCCTTCATAATCAGATCATCACTGGAGTCCTGGTTGTCATTGCCACAGAGGCCACAAAGCGCATTGCGGTAACTCTTGGGAACAGTGATGTGGACCAGTCTGTTCCAGCCGAAGGTCACGGTAAGATCAAAGTTGGTTGTTATAAGGACATGGGCTCCGCTGATGTAGGCCTTCACCTTATCTTCGTGGTAGAAGGGCAGATCCACAAATACTCCATCCACCTAGAGGAGAGACAGAGAAAATGTTGCCAAGGTGCCAAAACATAGCCTGCCAACCCAAAGAAGGTGATAGAGGAGGGTGGATTAAGAACTTGACTAAAAGGTCTATTGCTGGGAAGGAGGAACCTATGGCACTTCAGATGTTGTTGAGCTTCACTTCTCACTACCACAACCATTGCTTATGTTGACTGGAGAATAGGGGAGACAATGAGTAATTGTGTGGAGTTGTGAGGGTTGTTAAGGTTTAGATACAGGAATATTGTCCACGAGGGATAGCTCAGTCAGTAGATAATGTGACTCTTAATCTCAGGATTGTGGGTTTGAGCCCCACATTGAGTAAAAGATTCCTGCATTGCAAAACGTTTGGACTACATGATACTTGTGGTCTCTTCCAACTTTACAATTCTGTGCTTCTAAATGAACCAAATATTCCCCTATGCTTTGGGGGAAGGGCCTTAGCTGTTTTGTGGAACATCTGTCTTGCATGTAGATGATCCTAGGTTCAATCCCTGACACCTCCATGTGACTTGCAGGGTGAGTGTGAAAACTTTTCTGAAAACCTAGGCCACTGATGCCAGTCAGTATCAACAGTACTGAGCTAAATGGGTCAATTGATCTGATTTAATCTGAGGCAATTTCATTTGTTTATTGCTGCCTTTACTTTGCTACTGTAGCTGCTGCTTTAAGACCTGGATTACATATGTAAGTAAATACTACTTTTGCTTTTTCACAAAAACAATGTCTATGTGCAGCTATTATTTTTAAGGGGGAGAAAAGGGGTAATACCAGGGAAAATCCAGGCTGCCTTAAAGCATCCTGAATCATTGTTTCGAGGAGGTTAAACCAACCTTGTCTTTGCTTCCAAGTTTAAGCTGCAAAGGATAGTGCACTGCTGATCTCCCTCTCGTGAGCAAGGAAAGATAGTAGCTAAACAATATACCGTATTTTTTGCACCATAACACTCACTTTTTTCCTCCTAGAAAGTAAGGGGAAATGTCTGTGCATGTTATGGAGCGAATGCCTGCGGGTGGCGGGGTGGATCTGCTGCAGTCGTGAGCAGAGGATCCATGGTTCCCCTTCCTTCCCTCCTCCATGGTTACAAAGCATGGATCCACATGGATCCTCAGGATTTTTGCATTGTGCTACTCCAAACTCACTGTCAGATCACATGTCTGTGGCCACAGCATGAACCACAAAAATCATATATCCACTATTTTGTTTAGAATATTTTTTTCTTGTTTTCCTCCTCTAAAAACTACGTGCGTGTTATGGTCTGGTGCGTGTTATAGAGCGAAAAATACGGTATCTTCTCCTAGTGCCTAAATCAATTTCTAAAGGAATTGCAGCCCAGTGGCATCTGGAGGGCCACAGGGTCCCCATGCCTGCACTATCCCATACCATTTTTCTCCCTATGTCCCTGATACCTTGATTGTGTGAGGATGCTCCTGGCTGATCATAATGGTTCTGTTGTAAATGTCCAAGGTAACCACAGAAGAGAAAGGCATCGTCTTACTGCCTTGGCTGTTCTGGATAGAGATGCTGAACGGAGTGAGAGTTGGGTCCTTGGAGCAGAGCCCAGCCAGCTGATAGATGCAAGTGCCTGAAAAGTCATATCTCTTCCCATCGAAAGTGGTGTAGTGATGGTCCCCAGTTGCTGTGCAAGTGGCATAGCTGATGGGGTGGCAGCCCCGGATGCCATCCACCGTCATGCACCTTTCGCTAGCTTTGCAGCTGGCTGGACTGCACACCACCATGCCCAGGCTGGGATCACACCTGCAGCGAGAGCCACAGGTTTCATCGGCCCAGAACTCCTCTTCCGGCTTGTAGTAGAGGCCATTGTGAGTGCAGCCACAGCTCTTCACGGGGACGCACTTGTCAGTGCTGAGCACGTAGCCTTGGTCACACTGGCAGGTTTCCACACAGGGCTTATCGCACATCGAAGGAGCAGATCGGTCAGAGCAGCTGGCTGGGCAGGCGTTTCCACAGGCCTCATAGTGGCTATTCTCAGGGCACGACAAAGCTGAAAGAGGGCAAAGCAACAAAGACTTTGCAACAAAAGGAGAGATCAAGTACCAGCACCAGCACCTCATGGCCATCTACCACTGACTAACCTAGGTGTCAGAGACCAGACTGAGGATTACAGCTCTGTTGAGGAATGGTGGGAACCTTCCCCTCTTGCTGCTCCTGACAGAAGCTCCCCAGGAACAGTGGAGCAGTATAGATTTAGAGAATTGGTTTGCAGAGGGACATAGTTCGGAGAACAACAGCTGGGCAGAGCTGAGTGGGGCACAGCTAGGAGAGAGGGATAACTGACTCCCCTTTGCTAGAAAGTGTCCAACCTTTATCTCCAAGGGCAAGGAGAGCTGATAAGGTTGCTATGCAGAAGGCTCAGTGGTTGTGAGAACTGGTTGCCAGAAGGGGGAAGTGATAGAGATAACTTGGGGGGAAGTAGGAGGGAAGCTTAATTGGGAGCACCTTTACTCCAAGAATGCCTGCGTTGTTCTTTTGCTGTGGTCATTAAAACAATCTTAAACTGGTAAAGGCAAAGGTAAAGGGACCCCTGACCATTAGGTCCAGTCGTGGCCGACTCTGGGGTTGTGGCACTCATCTTGCTTTATTGGCAAAGGGAGCCGGTGTACAGCTTCCAGGTCATGTGGCCAGCATGACTAAGCCACTTCTGGCGAACCAGAGCAGTGCACAAAAAAGCCATTTGCCTTCCCACTGGAGTGGTACCTATTTATCTACTTGCACTTTGATGTGCTTTTGAACTGCTAGGTTGGAAGGAGCAGGGACCGAGCAACGGGAGCTCACCCGTTGCGGGGATTTGAACTGCCGACCTTCTGATCGGCAAGCCCTAGGCTCTGTGGTTTAGACCACAGCGCCACCTGCATCACCTCAAACTGGTAAGGGACTCTAATTGCTTTCTTCTGCCGATGCACGGCCAAAGGGTGGCGGGGAGGAAGCCATTTCTCCGAAGCCTGACACTAGGGATAGGAGAGAGAGGACAGACAAAGACCACCTCAGGGTCTGCTTCAGCAAGTCTATCCTCTCCCTACCTGCACAGGATCTGTCATCCACAATCAAGTGGGAAGGATTACATGAGACAAGGAGGCAGGCGAAGACACCCCAGGGCCTGCTCCAGGTAGACTACCCCCTCCGCCCTCTGCACACTTCCACAAAGCCACCTGTCATAAACTGCTTTGTTGGAAGGACTGGAGGAGAGAGGGGTAAGCAAGCAAAGGCCATCTCAGCTCTTGCTCTACCTCTTCCACCCCAGAGGGCAAGCTGTCTTCTGCAGTAGTGGATGGTGTGGTGGATGTGGTTCACACCTGACCCCTGGTCAGTTTCATCACTGCTGTTTCCTGGGAGGTTGAGGCTGGGGAGTGAAATCACCGTGGTGCAATTTTATTTTATTTTTGCACTGCACTGACCTCATCACCTCCATTCTTGCCCTCATCTTCCTGGTAAGCAGCATTGATGCAACCAACCGGAGGTCAAGGGAGTGCCACTGCCCCACCATGGCATTCGCTATAGGTCCTGTGGGAAGAATTTCAGGAGCAAAAAAAAGGGAAGGTACATATGACTTCTGGCTAGACTGTCCTTTCCCCCACCCACTATAGGGCCATCTGCCAGCCACTATCCTTTGGAAAGGATCCTGGTAACTTTTTAATATGTTGATATTGTTTGCGTTTCTGAATATATATATTTTTAAAAATTAATGTTGCCTGCAAGCCGTCTTAGAAGGATTTGTCTCTAGAAAGGCAGTATATGAATGATTGTAATTAATAAACACATATAAGTTACATCATGGGGCAAGCAGTGATGCTCCAGAGACTCAATATCTGCGACTTCTTTGGAAACTGACCTGGTCCACTCCTGCCATAACTACATGCAGAGCAGAACAAAATGACCCTTCAGATTTCAGTCTTCAAATTTTGAGTTAGTTTTCAGCTCAAAAAAAAATTAACAAAATTTGTTTTAAAAGGCAGATGTATTAGAGTACAATATGTTTATAAATGCATATGTTGAGAATATATGCATTTCAATATATTTTGTAATGAAACGTATGTTTAAAAATGCATTTCAATATGAAATTTGTGCAGCCCCTACCTCTCCCTGGAGCAAACCATGAGTCGCATGAGTCAAAGCATGAGCACAGAGTATACCTGAAGGAGCGTCTCCACCCCCATTGTTCTGCCTGGACACTGAGGTCCAGTGCCAAAAGCCTTCTGGCGGTTCCCTCGCTGTGAGAAGCCAAGTTACAGGGAACCAGGCAGAGGGCCTTCTCAGTAGTGGCACCTGCCCTGTGGAACGCCCTCCCACCAGATGTCAAAGAGAAAAACAACTGCCAGACTTTTAGAAGACATCTGAAGGCAGCCCTGTTTAGGGAAGCTTTTAATGTTTAATAGACTATTGTATTTTAATGTTCTGTTGGAAGCCTCCCAGAGTGGCTGGGGAAACCCAGCCAGAGGGGCGGGGTATAAATAATATAATATTATTATTATTATTATTATTATTATTATTATTATTATTATTATTATTATTCAGACTTAGCACTAAACCAAACCATGGCTGAGCCTTGGGCAGCATGGCAGCAGGTGCAGGGCTGTGCAGGGAACATAGCAGCCATGATTCCCCCCAACACACACACACTGCAAGCCTGCACGATTGTTCTTTCATGCTTAGCCATGGTTTAGCTTTGCAAACCGAACCAATGAAACTTTGTCGGGGATCAGCATTTGAGGACTGGGAGCACAATGCAGGGGAGCTGCTTCCCTCCCTGACTCATTCTCACCGCAGCCGCTCCGTGCTCTCCATTCGTGGATGACCACGCCTTCCTTGCGACAGTCAGTAGCATAAGCTTCCAGCGCTTTGCACAGGATGTTTTTGGCCCCGTGGTTGAGGCAGACGTCATAGAGGCAGCTGTCAAAGAAGTTGTCGGGGCTCAGCTTGTCATGGCATTCGCGGAAGGGTCCCTCTCCCAGCTGGGTGAGAAGCCCGCAGAACTCCTCGCTTCCAAAGAGCTGCCGTTGGCTCTCTTCACACGTCGGGCAGTTCCCATCGCAGACATCCCAGCAGAAAGGGTCACGGTCATTCACCTTCCAGCTCTTAGCCCACTCCACCTCAGAAGCAGGCTTGTGGCCTGCGGGCGTCACCATATCGTCGTCTGGGTTTTGGTTGAAATTCCCGCAGAGGCCGCAGATGGTGCCATAGTAGCTGCTGGGCAAAGTCACCTCCAGGATCATGCTCCAGTCGAAAGTCACCACCAGGCCAAAGTTGGTTTGCAGCACAGCGTTTAAGCCACTCTGGAAGAGCCACAGCTTCCCGTCCTCCAAAGTTACAGGCAGGCTTGTGACGATACCGTTCAGCTGTAGGCAGGGGAGAGAAAGTTGTCAGTACACTAGTTTCTGAAATAGTGCCCTCGATTGCCAGCTTAGGACGTTGACACTGCCTCCCACTGCCTGCAAAACTACCCTTTACATGAGCATCCTTGGCACACACATCCCTTAACTGTTCTCCAGTCCCTGTCAAAAACATTCCTCCTGGACCAGATATGTACCCTGTTTGTAGGCAAAAATAAAGTCACTATCTAGGACCTGGGAGACCAGGGAAATAAATGTGATAACTAAATAAAGGTAACAACAACAACAACAACAACAACAACAACAACAACAACAACAACAACAGTTTGTTGGTTTGTTTGTTTTTAAGTTGCCGGTACTCACCATATAGTTGTTACAGTAAGTACATTTTAACATTTGGGAGGGGGGAAAGCTACCAGTACTGCATACCCTTGAGTAGCCCAGAAAACAAAGCACTGAATAATAATCAGATATTTTTTTGCATTTATATTTGTTTATTTAATATGTCAAAATGATTGTTTGCTGTATCTATATTATGATGTTCTATGACTTTAAGAAATGAAGTTTATTCATTCATACATTCATGTAAAATTCAGTGAATATAGCATTTATTTTTCCATGCTAGGGTTGGGCAAACATGTCGGTTTTTTGTTTCTCCCCGTTTCTCATTTTCCCAGCATAATTTCATGTCCCCAAATTTCCACACTAGTGTGTGTGCCTAAGGAAAAGGAAGTGTCGCCGGGAAAGTGTATGTTCTGGGGAGAGTCCCGAGGGCCCAATGGATAGGCCTGCAGGATCACATCTGTCTCATCAGGAACACCCCAGAGGGCTTTTCTCCTCTGTAGCATGTCCTGATGTATGTAGATTCCCTTTGGGATCCTTCTCAACTCCACAGTTCTGTAATTCTAAGACACCACTGCAAAGACTCACCCGGATTCTGCCCGCTTCCTTCCTGCGGATGGAGATGCTGTGCCCGTACACATAGATATTGGCCTGTCTCACATAGGACATGGTCTGGCTCCCCCGGTGATCATTCTTTGCCTCCACCGTGAACGGCACCAAGGTGGTGTCATTGCTGCAATACTTGGCAATTGTGTAGGTGCAGGTGCCCTGGAAGTCAAAGTCCTTCCCGTCGAAAGTGTGGTAGTGCGGGTCTCCCCAGCCCCAGCAGGTCTCATTGTAATTCGGGACACATGTTGCTTTGCCATCCTCCAGCTTGCACGTCTCCTTGGTCCGGCACTTTAAGGCTTTGCAAGGATCTAAAATGAAAGAAAAGAACCATTGTGGACTCGATGCAGGAGCAGAGGTCCCACATGGGAAGCCTTTGGCAAAAGAGGTGTACATCACCCCATGGTCGTTGAACACATGACGCCATATGGTGACAGCCCAGGTCCATTTCAATGACTTGTGAGTCTATGTGTACAGATGGTTGTGTTTTGGGACTGCTCCAGAAGTTAACCAGAATTGCTATGATCGGAGCCAGATGTTCTGAAAGGCAATCCATGTACAACAGTGCCCTATGGGCATAAACATGTGAAAGACAGACACGCGATCCCAGTACACATTAAGGTATGCATTCAATGGCAACTCCCCAATGGATGCTCAGTGTGTGCATCACCACAGCCTTCATCATGCCAAGTACTACATTTATTACTCTGCATGCAGCAGTCCTGTTGGGAGCTGAGACTAGGGAGGGGCAGATCTGTCAATTTCAGTTTTTCTCATTTTCTCATACAGTGGTACCTCAGGTTGCATACACTTCAGGTTATATATGCTTCAGGTTACACACTCTGCTAACCCAGAAATAGTGCTTCAGGTTAAGAACTCTGCTTCAGGATAAGAACAGAAATCGGGCTCCGGCAGCACGGCAGCAGCAGGAGGCCCCATTAGCTAAAGTGGTGCTTCAGGTTAAGAACAGTTTCAGGTTGAGAACGGACCTCCAGAACGAATTAAGTACCCAAGGTACCACTGTATTTCCAATCTTGTTTTCCACATCAGTTTACGATTTTTCTTAAGAAGCCCTCATGAAATCAGCAGGCGTGTATATTTTCCCCAGTATGTACCTATTTATGCAAGTTTGCTTAATATGCACTATTTTGCAAATCATTTCCCCTACTATTTTTGCATGCGGTGTAATATTTCTGCACTACTATACATGCATTCTACATACTTTTTACCTATTTGTATGCATTCCGTACACATTTCTAGATTCAAGCTGTAAATCTAGGATAACTTCTTTCCATTGCACATAATTTATATTATTATTATTCACTCATTCTCTGTGCTTCTTGATATTATGACCATTTTAAATTGTTCTTAATATGCTTATTTTTAATGGTTATATTTAGTGTTGTTCATTTTGGACCACTTTGGGCACAATTGTGGAAAAGCAGCATACTTCTAAGCTGACAATGGCTTCCCTGGAGAACTGCATTGCAAAATTCAGAGAAGACTGGACACGAAAGGATGGCTTTGTTTCAGTTTGCATATTGTTTCAGGATGTATGGATTAAGTAGTTTCATCTTGAAATGCAACTATATTGACTCCCCCCACCCCATCCCTAGTTGAGACCTGGGTCAGCCAGGTCCTCAAATTGTCATTCTGAAAATGCATCCAGCCTCTCACCTTTATTGACGCAGCTCATGACCCCATCCTGGACCTCGCAGACCTCATCGCTGGTGCAGCTATGTGACTCACATGTGACTCCCCGGCCTGGGACACAGCTGCAGATTTGTTGGCATTCATTCAGCAGGACCTTCTCATGGGGCTGCCGGGGCATTTGCCAAGGGGAAAGCAAACCATTAAATGACCAACCACCATAGCCTTTACTGGTAAGCACATATTTCAGTTACGTGAAGGCCAGACTGAGGAACAGGTTCCCAAACCATATGTGCTCTACCTGCGATATTGCTTCCCCCTCTTCCAGATCATTCTAGAATGAGAACTCAAGAATCTAGACTCCCATATATTTATATCACTGGTACAATCTGCTAGTGTGGTGTAGTGGTTAGGGTGTTTGACCAGGACCTGGGAGACCAGGGTTCAAACCTCCACTTGGTCATTAAGCTCACTGGGTGACTTTGGGCCATAGAGATTCAATGGTGGTGGAGGAGAAATGAACCACCCATGAGTGGAACCTGCAAGAAAATAGTAGCAGTCCTAAAGCGGTGCTATTTCCCCAATCTCAGTGCCAGTGTGGCCATTTGCAGCTTAGAGTCTGCCTTCTTCTGGAAGATAAGAGAATATCTGGCCAACTACTAAATAGCCTCAGCCCAGTATACCTGAAGGAGCATCTCCACCCTCATCATTCAGCCCAGACACCGAGGTCCAGCTCTGCGGGCCTTCCGGCGGTTCCCTCACTATGAGAAGTGATGTTACAGGGACCAGGCAGAGGGCCTCCTTGGTAGTGGCACCTGCCCTGTGGAACACCCTCCCATCAGATGTCAAGGAAATAAACAACTATCTAACTTTTAGAAGACACCTGAAGGCAGCCTTGTATTGGGAAGTTTTTAATGTTTGATGTTTTGTCGTATTTTTAATATTCTGTTGTGAGCTGCCCAGAGTGGCTGCGGAAACCCAGCCAGATGGGTGGGGTATAAATAAACTATTATTATTATTATTATTATTATTATTATTATTATTATTACCACTACTACTACTACTACTACTACTACTACTACTACTACTGAGTTCTGTTTACTGTTTGCCAATGCCTGGTGCTTGTGTGATACAAGACCTTGGATAGCCACTGCATGAAGAATACAAAACTAGGATAGGCTCAGTCATACAACTGGAAGGTACCTCATAGGTCACCTAGTTCAACTCCCTGCCAAGGCAGGAAATTCATTGCTACAGCCTCCCTGATAGGTGGCCATCCAGACTCTGCTTAAAAACCTCTAATGAAGAAGCAACCACTACCTTTGTGCCATCATCATGTTCTTTCAAATGTTTAGGCTACATCATTTTTTCTCTCGGAATTTGAACCTATTGGTTTGTGTTCAGCCCTCCAGAGCAACAGAAAATAAATGTGGCTCATCAGAATGAACCTCTGAGGGCCACATTCCCTTCTGGGCAATGTTCTGAGGGTCACATGCCAGAGGTGGACTGGGCCCGGGCAAAAGTGGGTGGAATTTAAATATAAACTAATTTCACCTTTGTACAGTAGTCTAGTTCCCACACACGCTCACACATTCCTTTCTATCCTCCATCCAGAAAAGAAAGAGGCATTATGAGTTCAAGGACACATTCTAGCCAGGTAAAAACACTCAAGGAAGGCATGAAGCAGGACCAATGAGGGGGTGTGGCCTGGGGAGAGGGGAGTGTCCTGGATATAGTCCAGAGGGGCAGATAGAGAAGCCTGGAGGGCCACATTTAGCCCCTAGTGCTAAGGTTCTCCACTCCTGGTTTAATAGCCCTTTAAATAGCTGAAGAGGGAACTTCCTGCCTTGCACTTGTTCAAAGCAATGCAACACTATCTCCTTTAGGGGAAAGCACCTTATAATATGTTCCATTGTCATTGCACCCACAGGTCTCCACCGTGACACAGCCAAGGCCATCAAAGAAGAACCCGTCATCACACTGGCAGCCCTCTGCGCACGTCCCGGGGCATATTCTGGAGTCGGTGATCCCAGCACAGTGAGTGGAGCAGAGATCAGCACAGAGTGAATACTGGCTGTTTGGAGGGCAGCTGAGAGCTGCAACAGAGAGAGTACATGGTACATGACAATATTTTTTTTTAAAAAAGATATTTATTATAATAATATTACCCATAGTTCTCAGTACTCACGACAGAAGGATGGACTCCTCCAGGTCTGGACGGGGATCCCGGCTTCTTGGCAGGCAGACGTGTAGCTCTGGATATTCTGACACAAGGCCTCGCTGTCCCCATTGCCCAGGCACACATCGTAGATGCAGTCGCTGAAGTACACACTGGGGTCCACCTTTGCATGGCAAGCACTGAAGGGGCCATCCGGAGCAGTGAGGATCCCGCAGTAATGGCGCTGCTTGAAAACCTCCTCCTTCTTTTTCTCGCAGACTGGGCAGCTGCTCCCAGAGCATCCATCTGAGCAAGGTCCAACTGCCCCAGGGACTGGAACCTTCCAGGCAGCACCAAATTTAGCTACGTCAGAGGTTGTCTTGCCACCAGGGAGCAGGAAGTCATCTTCCTTCTTCCCGTTGTAGTTCCCACACAGGCCTTGCATTTGGTTCCGGTAGCTTCCTGGGACAGTGATTGTCACACGGTAAACCAGGTCATAGCTCACTTTGAGACCAAAGTCGGTTTCTAGCAGGACTTTAGTACCATGCTGATAAGCTCTGAGACGTCCACCAGAAAATTCAACGGGTAGGGAATGAAACACTCCGTTCACCTGGAAGAAGGGGACATGCTGACTCTAAGGGCAGATGTTCAAAGGACACAAAAATGGTCTCAGGGATCTTTGACCCTCCAGCAATAGGCCCTTCTCTCACAAGTATTGTTGAACTCCACCCAAGTTTACATGCACAGGGGCACCTTGTGAATGGTTCAGCATGTAACAAGCTCATGAGCAAAGTTATATTTAAGATCTGTTAGAAAGCAGATTCTTGTGTATAGATATATGTAAACATATCCACTCACAAGGATCCATTCACATGCAAATCTAGTGTATATATACAATAATTGTATTATTGGAACTTGGCAGAAAGTTATACTTCCTGGACGCTAAGGAAGACATATTGTATTATAGCAGCCCCATCTTGGAGTTGCTGAATTGGTGGCTCTTGTGCTTAAGATACTCATCTGTGGTTATTTTTGAGTAGTGCAACCCCTTCAGCACAAAAACTACAGGACCACAGCTTAGTGGTAGTGTCCATGATTTGCATGCAAAATGTCCCAGGTTCATTCCCCAGCAGCTCCAGGTAGAGACTACCTGTCTGAAATGCTGGATAGCTGCTCCATGCCATTGCAGAGCAAATAATACTGAAATCGACCAAAGGTTTTACTCAGTATAAGGCAGCTTCCTTTGGCCTAACCAAGGTCAAATGCATCTGTGGTCTTCTTGGGATATGCTAACGTAGAACTAGAGCCATGATTAAAGCACTGGTCTTTCTCTCCCAAGTCTGGATTTATTCAGTGAAGTAGATCTCATGTTCAAACGTAGCAGCTGAATTTTTCATTGAAATGATAGGGCTGTAACTTTTCATTGGCTTAAGCAATAGCTTTATTAATGTTTAATTGACTTAAGATGTGCAGGAGATAATATATACAGCTAGCTATGTTTGCATGAGCTCCTGGCCATTGCACTTTGTGTACAAAAGTGCAAATATATGTTAGCACCACCGAGGAGATAAAATTGCCAAGTGAAACCAAAAATGACACAATTAAAAATTCAGAGAGGATAGTTGTGACCCTAATTTTAAACATACACATGTGTGTGAGTGTTAAGATATAATTCCTTATAATTAGCTGTATAAAATGAACTGTAGATGGCAAACTCCATCCGATGTGCACTGTCTGGACAAATACCTGGATCAGAACACAGTTATCTGTCAGCTCTCACACATCTCTGAATTTGGTGATGCAATTCTTGGCTCAGAAATACCCCAAATGCATATACAACATCAGGTGTAGGCAGTGCTATTTTTCTAGAAAAAGAGGTGCCGGAACTCACCATGAATATCTCCCTTGTTCTCTTATAATAGCAATGGCGCCCACCTGAGAGGTGCCAGAACTGAGTTCCAGCAAGTTCCGGCAGGAAAAAAAGCCCTGGGTGAATGTAACGAGCAGGTGGATGTGATTGGCCAAAATAGCCTGGTCTGCCTAATTAGGCATCCCCACCCTTGGAGTTTGGCAAATCTAAACAAATGTAGTATAAACACCAACAACTGGGACACACTGGCCTGCGAGCGCTCCAATTGGAGAACAGCCTTTACCAAAGGTGCCATGGACTTTGAAGATGCTTGAACTCAGGATGAAAGGGAGAAACATGGTACGAGGAAGGCACAGTTGGCAAACCCTCACCGTGATCAATTCCTGCCCGGAAACCAATGCCCCCACTGTGGAATGATGTGTGGATCCAGTATTGGCTTCCACAGTAACTTACGGACTCATTGTTAAAACCGTGTTTATGGAAGACAACCTTACTCAGTTATGAGTGATTGCCAAAGAAGAAGACCCTTGGAGTTAAAATGGAGACATATGTGCACTGCCCAGAGCTTCTTGGATAAGAGCATGGGCAGCATGCAAACACCTACCTTGATCTGTCCCTTCTTGTTCTGGATCAAAGTAAGTGTGGTGCCATAGACTTCCACAGAGACCATCTTGGTGACCGAGGCTTTTCTGCTCCCCCAGGCCTCATTTTCTTCAGTGATGGTGAAAGCCTTCAAGTTCTTCTTGTCTGTGATGGCAGCCTTAGCAAGGACATAGGTGCAGGTGCCCTGGAAGTTGAAGCGTACTCCATCGAAGGAGATGTAATGGGGATCACCAGAGACTGAGCAAGTGGCTGAGCCAACGGGGTGGCATTTATGGACGCCGTCCACTGCCCTACACTCCTCACCAGGGCCACAAGAGGTTTCCTTGCAGTCAACCACTCCACCAGCCTGGCACACACACTCCACATTGCACTTGCTGGTTGGGTAGAAGGTTTGCCCAGCTGTATAGTACCGCTCCTGGTAGACGCAGCCACACTGAGACATGGGGACGCAGCGGTCGCCGCTGAGCACAAAGCCTTCATCACAGACACAGCCTTCTGCACAGTGTGCTGAGCAAGGCAGAGGGGAGTAGAGGCTGCTGCAGGTCTGTTGGCAGCTCCTGGCACAGAGCTCGTAGTGGCTGTTTCGGGGACAGACCGGCTCTGGAATGGGAGGGTTAGAAAATGCATTTCCCATCAATATCACGAACTCTTCTATTTCCATTACTACACCGGAGACTAACATAAACCCAGGCTGTTGTGACAGCGTTGCTCCCCCTCTTTCCAATGTTCGGGATGTGAGTGCTGTTGCTTATGTAGCCAAAGCTGCATCACCCACCCATACAGGAAAGGGAGATGTCAGCAGGCTCAGGAGAACCTTAAGGAGCAACCCACCTGCCCTAAACAGCCCAATGGAGACAGAGCACACTCAGGGGGCCACAGATTATTGGCTGCCTGTTACAGATGTGGAAAACTGTGAGAGAGTGAAGAGGAAATGGAAGGTTTGGAACCAGGGCTGAGGGCCGCCTCAGCAGGCAGATGCTGGGAGGTGGAGAGGAACGAGACATGGGAGGAAAGAGCAATGTGTAGGGATAGGGAAATCTGCTAGTTCTGGTTTCTCAATGTTAAACCCAGTTCTCCATATTTCCACATCAGTTTGCACCTCCCCCCCCCTTTGAAAACAATGCCCAAATGTTCCCATAAACATTCTTCAGCATTTTAGAGCAATTTCCTCCTTATATATTTTAACACAACATTCCCTTTTATAGCATCTTTTTTTCCTGTGTTATTGTCATTGAAATATTCATTTGTTATCCTTTACCCTTCCTAATATATGCATTTTTGGAGCACATTACTTGGCTGGAGAAATGCACTGTGGAATTAGGAAAAGTGTAGATTTTGAGGGGTGGCTGCCTTTTGGTTCACCCATTGCTTTAGGAAAGCGTGAATTGTGTAATTTCGCCGTCCAATGAGAACTGGATCAAATCTTTATCACTCCTATCCTTTGTGCCATATAACGTGCCTGGCACCTTCTAAACTAATGCCATTCTACACAATCCAGCAATATTGAGGGGCCCAAGCTTAAAAAAAAAAAAAACTGCCCTAGGGAGCTCCACCCTCTTCACAACTGGAGCAAACTGGATCATACTTACTCCAGAATATGTTGATCCTCCAGATATATATGGTCACCTGTATGGCTTGGCAGGCTGCAGTGTAAGCAGCAATGACATGGCCCAGCACAGCCTTCTGACCATTAAAGGTGCAGTAGTCAAAAACACAGTCCAGGAAAAACACCTCAGGGTCAATTCTGCCATGACACTCCCTAAACGGGCCACTCTTGTCCACCAGGAGTCCACATTCTGCACTGACGCTTCGCTGGCGCTGGGCAATGTTTTCCAAGTCCGGACACACCCTGGGGCTCACTTCTCTGCATCCAAGGGACTCGGCCACCTTCCAGCGCCGTCCCAAGGCTGTCGAAACTGAGGCTGCGTCACTGGATGCCAAGTCGTCTTGTTTGTTGCTGTTGAAGTTGCCACAGAGACCACCGAGGGCTCCTTCGTAGGACTTTGGCACAGTGACCGTGAGGCGGCTTTGCCAGACAATGGTGATGGTGAGGGCGATATCTGTTTGGATCACAACATCCCAGCCCTTCTGATAGATGAGTACTTGGTCCAGGCCCACCCTGTAGGGCAAGTTGGTCAGCAAACCATTCACCTGGGAGGAGAGATAAAGTGGGAAGGATGAGTGGGGAAGATCATGCTCAAAATCTGGTGCTATGGCTTTGAGCTATGCCAAACGATGGCTTAGCAAAGACATTTGTGGTGCGTACAATTTACGTGTGATCGCCGACATGTGGGTTCTTTTGGACCCAGAAGAAGGCAGAACGAGGGTGGAACGGAGGGTGGAACAGGGTGGAACGGGGATGGGGCACACACATATGTGCTCCATGGATGTGTGCAGGCTTTTAACAGACTCGCTCCCCAAAGGAGGCCTCATTTAGACTCACCAGAACTCTTCCACGATGAGCCCAGCTGACTGTTATCTCCAGGCCATAGACTTGAACCTTGACCAGTTTGTTGAGGGATGTAGACCAGCTGCCCTGGCCCGAGTTCTGGACTAAGACTTGGAAATCCACCAAGTCGTTGCGCTTCTGGCTGAGTCCTGCAAATGTGTAGAGGCAGGTGCCCTGGAAGTTAAAACTCTGACCGTCAAAACCATGGTAATGAGAGTAACCGGCTGCAGAACAGGTGGCGTAACCAGTTGGGTAGCAGTTCTGGAGGCCATTCTCCACCCTGCACTGCTCTCCAGCCTTGCAGCTGGCAGGCTGGCATTTCATCTGCTTGCTCTGCGGGTCACAGATGCAGCGCTTTGTGCATGTGCTGTCTCCCCAGAACTGCTCGCCGGGAGAAAAGAGCCTCCCTTCGAAGGCACAACCGCAAGCTGCCTTGGGGATACACTTCCCAGCTTCCAGCACAAAACCCTCGTTGCACTGACAAGTTTCCACGCAGCGTGATGAAGAGCAGTTGGAAGGAAGAGCTTGGTCGTTGCAAGTGGCTGGGCAGGCTGAGCCGCAGAGCTTGTACTGGCTGTTGTCAGGGCAGGAGAGCACTGCAAAAGAGAGAGACAGAGAAAAATAAGGGCACAATTATCCACAATCCCTTTCTTTTTCATTGGGATTTATTATCAGAGAGATTGCACACCCATTACTCCCAGCACCAATGGTAAGACAGCCTTTGGGTAGATTGAGATGGATGCCCCAAGCTGCTGAGGCTGGGTGTTGTGAAATAGAGGCAAATTGTTTGTTATTTAATTTACAGTGTTACTTAATGCAGTTGCCTCCTGTGTTTTATTTGCTTTGAGCAATGTATAAGTGTTTTGAATTTTTGGGAAGGAAAGCATTATGAGCACCACCAATTTTTCTTCTGGGAAACGGGCAATTTGTGTTGCCCACAACAGTTTCTTATATTTCCAAATGTTTCCAAAGGAGCTTGGGGACCCCTGTCATAAGCAATTAATTCTACTCACAGCAGCCCGTGAGTCTTCTCCAGTCCAACAGGGTTACGCCTTCCCTCTGGCAGGCATCGGCATAGCTCTGCAGTGCTTGGCACAAAGTCTCTCGGTGTCCTTCGTAGATATAGAGGTCATAGGCACAGTTTTCCACAAAGATTTCGGGGTCAATGACAGAGTGGCACTGGCTGAACGGGCCGCCCTCCCGTTTGCTGATCCAGCCACAGAAAGTCTCCACTTTGTATTTGATGAGCACCTCCAAGGTGACCTTCTTGCATTCTCCATGGCAGTCATCCCAGCAGAGCTTGTTGCCATCGTCCACTTTCCAGGTCTTCCCAAACTCCACAGGGCTGGGGGCCAAGGACCCAGCCGAGGTCTTGAAGTCATCAGTAGGGTCACCATTGTAGTTACCGCACAAGCCGCAAACGTTCTCAAAGAAGCTGCTGGGAATCTTCACCCAGAGGCGGTTGTTCCAGTCATAGGAAACCTTCAGTGAGAAGTCAGTCTCGATGAAGACAGAGGTCCCGCTCTGGTATAGACGCAGCTTCCCCTCTTGTAGGGAGATGGGCAGCTGGGAGCGTTGGTTATTCACCTGGTACAGAATATGTTACTGTTAGATATGCATTATTGAAGCCCCTAGTGTAGGGTGATAGAGTTGGGAGTTGTTCCAACTACCTGCTGTGAAACAGGACTAGCCACACCCAATGTGGCACCCAACGTATGCAATCCAAGTCATGGTGTGCCACAATAACCTATTTAAAATAGAACTACACATGCCCATTCAGAAATATCAGGAGGGATAGTCCTAATAGGATGATCAGTCCTCAGTGTAATTAGCACATGCAAAAGTGACACAGAATGGAAGTTGACTGACCCATTCATCCCTAGCCTGATATGGGCCCTGGTTCATGCAGTTAAGACAATGGAATGCTATTGTTCTTACCCTGACTATGCCATACTCCTTTCTGGCCACACTTATGTGGTATCCATGGACCTGGACTGTCACAAACCCTATGAAGGACACGCTCCGTCTGCCTTGGTTCTCATTTTTGGCTGTGATGTGGAAAGCTGGGAGTGTGGTGTCTGATCCGCAGGTCTTGGCCAGCGTGTAGGTGCAGGTGCCCATGAAGTTGTATTTCTGCTTGTCAAAAGTACGGTAATGGGGGTCACCCAGAGACCAGCAGGTGGCAGTAGACTGTGCCACACATACAGGCTGGCCGTTCCTGATCTGGCAAGTCTCCTTCTTCCGGCACTTGGTGGAACTGCAGGATGGTTGGGGGACAGGCTGAGAGGCTGGTGAAAAAGAGGAGGGGTTAGTATAAGAGTGGGGAAGAGAGGAAGAGAATGGGCACAAGAAGAGAGAGAGAGGAGAGGTCGAATGGGTGACCTTCGACACAATCAGAGCAATAGATTGAGGGATGGAGGAAGCCAGCTTTTCCCCCTGTATAGCCCAACACATCCGACAAGTTAAATGATAAAGTTTTGATAGCAATACTTAAGCTATCCTCTCATTGCCTGACCTTCTCCATATACACGCCAAACACTTGGAGATGAAGGTTGGTGGGTCCATGCCAATGTTTCAGGCCCTCAACATCATGCATGCTGCTAGCTAAATCCTCTAGATGTGTGCATGCTCAAGGCAACATCTGCAAGGGGCTGCCTACCTAGGCATGCACAGCTATATAGGCACTGCACACAGCAAAGGCTCTTGCACTTGGGGCTATAGGGCAAAGACCTCACAAGGAGAATTTCAAGGAATTTTTTTTAAAAAAGATCCCCCCCCCCCAAATCTCAAAGCTACACACGCTTTCTTGCCTTGCACACATTTTCTACTAACATTTGAATTTAGAGAAGCTCCTGGTGACATTTCTGTCCATCTTCTCTTATCTGGCCAGTGCTCTGCAGTCCAAATGTGTTGCTGTGGCAAGAGGTCCCTCCCATGTGTTTCCAGGCAGAAAAGCCACGAGAGAGTTGTATATGACTAAGACTGTCAGCTACTCAGTCCTGATTGCACACACTCTCTGCCATGTGGGCAATCCAGAAAGACTATGTAAGACTGGGGTGGGGGGAGGGGGAGGGAGAAACTGCTATGGCAGATGATCCACTGACCATCAGTGTTGACAGTACTGAGCTAGGTAGACCAGTGGTCTGACTCAGTATAAGGAACAGACTGCTTTGGAAGGTGGTGACCTCTCCTACATGCAAGGTTTTCAAACAGAGGTTATATGGCCATCTGTCACACATGCCTTAGTTGAGATTCCTGCATTGCAGGGGGTTGGACTAGGTGATACTTCCAGCTCTACAAATCTATGATTCTAAGGCAGGTCCTATATTCCTATGTTCCCATGAACTGGAGACTATATTTGTATCCAACCCTTTCTCCAAGAAGCTATGCACAAGGAGGGAAGCCCAATTTATTTCCTCAAGAGCCCTGTGAGGTTGGTTACACTGAAAGAGAGAGATTGGCCCAAGATCATGCATTGAGTTCCATTGCTGAGCAGGGATTCGGACCCTGCAATGCTGATCATCCTTTGCTCAATGGAAATTCAGCACGCGTATTTATGGTATGAGAAAAAGAAAGCCCATAAAGGTTTCGAGAGCCACATCTTCAGAGGTCCTTTGATTGAAGTATGGGATAGGTATAAAAACCTATTAGAACCTAAAGTGTCGCACTGGTTGTCTCCATTGGAAGTTATGAGTGTTAAAAAAAACTAACATGAGAGGTAATTGGATTACCTACGGTCAACTGTTATTAAAAGAAGGGGAAAATGGAAAATGAAACCATATGAACAGGTTAAAGAAAATGTATATGATTGGTTGCATTACTTTCAGATAAACGAAATGTTTAAGAAAGATATCAAGAATGATGGATATGCTGACAAGGACTCAAAATTTCAGACAGAAATAATAAATAGTGGTTATAAAACCTTATCCAAAATGTATAAACTGTTGTTAGAATGGAATTTGAAAGATGAGGAAGTTAAGTCGGTTATGATACACTGGGCCAGGGATATTGGATATAACATACAATTTGAGGACTGGGAAAAACTGTGGAAAGAAAATTTAAAATTTACAGCATGTACGACATTAAAAGAAAATGTTATGAAAATGTTTTATAGATGGTACATAACACCGGTGAAACTAGCAAAAATGTATAAGACCTGTAATAAGTGTTGGAAATGTAAAGACAAAGAAGGTTCCTTTTATCATATGTGGTGGGAATGTAAGAAAGTGAAAGACTTCTGGGAAAAGATATATAATGAGATGAAGAAAATTTTAAAATATACATTTTTGAGGAAACCAGAGATCTTTCTGTTAGGAATATTAGGAAATGAAATAAGAAGAAAAGACTGTAAGTTTTTCCAATATGCAATGACTGCAGCAAGAGTGTTGCTGGCACAGAAATGGAAACTGCAGGAAATACCGACGGTGGAAGAATGGAGAATGAAACTGTTAGACTACGCTGAATTGGATAAATTGACTGGGAAAATTAGATACCAAAGAGACCAAAGATTCATCGAAGACTGGGGGAAATTTGTGGAATATCTGGAAAGCATAAGTGAGGGACAGATAACGCTAGAGGGGTATAAGAAAGCTCTATGAAAAACTAACAAGTATTGTCTAAAGAGAAAGAAATTAAGGAATTATAAATGTCAATACGAATGATGAAATGCGTATTAAGGATAATAACTATGGGTGATTTTGGGGGAAGCTGAAGGAAGTCCAAAAAAGAAGTAATTTGTGAAAATTTGACGTGAAATTTTATGTTTGTTCTGTTTTGTATTAAATTTTTGTATTAAAGACAGCAGTATGGGATGTTGTCTTGGGGGAAAAAAAGGAAATTCAGCACCTTGTTCTCCCACCTCAACAAGCCCCACAACTCACCACGATGGCAGAGTGCCAATGCACCATAGGCATTCCTGCTGGCAATGCCAAAACTTAGCAGGGCAAAGGGGATGCTGGGATGTGTCATGGAATGGGTGCTTTCTTTCTTCCCCAGACTGTACTCGCTCCAGGAGTATTCTGTTCCTGGAATCTGTCTCCAAGAGGTGCCACTCAACGCACGACCATCCATGGTGATCCCAGAAGCAGCAGCGGTCTTAGCAACGATGAACGCAGAATTGTCAAAGTCCTCCAGGCCCCCAAGGGTGTAAGATGTACAGTAGCTGAACACGTCAGGGATACTGAGGAGGAAGGGGTCGAAGGTCAGGCCAGAATGGGTACCACCGGTGCAAAAGAAGAAGACCTGGATGCCCACGTTGGCTGTGATGTAAATGGGACCCGAACGTGAGACTTTCAGCTGAAGCACCTGCCCGGCCACAAGGTTGTAGTTCGTATGGATCCCATCAGAGACACAGGTGACTGTGGTGGGCTGGGACGCCACTATGTATGCAAGGTCGTACTTTGTCTGGAAAGAGAGTGGGAGGAGAAAGAAGGCCCGGCCCCAGCTAGACACTGGCAGAAGCTGCTCCACCACATGGTTGCAATTGGTGTTCATATTGGCGCAGGTGTGCCCACTCAGCACTGCCACTGGCCGTGCTGATCTTACAAGGGTGCCAGAGAGGTCTTGGCGGCTCTGGAGCTGGATGGCTTCGTATGGAGAAAGGACAACATTCAGCTTGCTGCCTGCTGGGTAGATGCGCCCCTGGAATCTCACGCTGCCCTTGAGATTGATCTCCACTGCAGTGAGGTCCTGCCACGCAATGATGGAGAACTCCTTGTATGAATTGGACAGCTCTCCAGGAGGTGTGAGGATGTAGTATTCAGAGCCTAGGCTGTGGACTGGGTAGATCACGGTGGTGTCGGCTGTATTCTTCTTGGAGTTGAGGGCCAACACAGAGATGTCTTGGTTAGCTTTCACCACGACGGTGTAGCAGAATTTAGCTGTGCCGGCCATCTCTGCATAAGCTGGTATCTTCACTTTTGCAGTCTGACCCCGGGCAAGGGGGAATTGGCTGTGGAACTTAGATTTGTAGACTGAGATAGTGACGGTGGTAGAAGGTGAGTAGCCGGAAACATAGAGCTGGAACTGAGCTTCAGAGTAGTCCAGCTTATGGTTTTGCAGGAAGGCTGTGATGAACTCCCGGCCAGTGGGCATTACAGCATGGAAGCCTGGAAGAAAAGAAAGAAAAGTAAGCATGCTCTTCCACTGTCCTTCTGCAACCCAGAAAGCACTTTTGGGGGGCTGAAATCTCCCATGTTTTTAGGCACCTTATGAGATTTGGGGAGCGAGAAGTGGGTCACCTGACTTGCCCAGGAGCACATCCCAGAAGACATACCTCTGGGTTTGGATCTCCAAAGGTTGGACAGTATGATGTCTGGGTATTATGACAGGGTCTATAAAATCCCCCCACCAAAATATCTGACAGTGGGAAATAAATATTTTGTTTTTCCTTTAATTGAACAAGGACTTTACGGGACGGCAGTAAAAGAATCCAATGCCCGCAATTCTTGACAATGTGCCCTACCAAAGGCACCGCAAGTCTTGACAATGTGCCCTACCAAAGGTTATCCCATCAAAGCATTTCTGTACACACCCCAGAAATAAGAATACTTATTACATTATCTAACAGAGTACCCCCATGCCAGACGTTTCCAACTTCCCAGTGCAATAGGCATTTTTGGAAATTTGAGAAAGTGCCATGGGTGCCCCTCACAAAATGGATGTCAAAAGGGTGGCATAACACAAATGGATCTAAAAGAGCAGAAAAAGAGACAGGGCCACAAAAGTTCGGAGGGGGAGGCAGTGACATCAGCCCCACAGAGAGACATTCTTTGCCGTTTCCCTCTGTTCAGTAGGGAAAAGATGGCGAGTGTCCAATCCTCACACCCAACAAAATGTGGGCATGCCAAAGCAGGAGAGGCTAAGCCAGAGCAAACAGGAACTGATTGAGAAAAGCAAACACTTCTCTCATGCATTGTGGACATTTGAGGTGGCATAGACAGAGGCAGTGGCGTAGCGTGGGGGGTGCAAGGGGGGCCGGCCGCACCGGGCGCAACATCTGGGGGTTAGGGTTAGGGGGCGCAAATCCACGGGTTAGGGGGCACAAATTACTTGCCTTGCCCCGGGTGCTGACAACCCACGCTACGCCACTGGACAGAGGTCATGTGTGCCAGAGAAGATACTGGCAGACCCATGAACCCCTGGCTCATGCGGAATATCTGGGGTTCTCATGCATGTGTAGTTAGCTCTTTTTCAAAAGGTTTCATTCTGGCCATCAGCTGTTTTGCTGGGGAAAGGGAGAGTGAATCCAGACTTGCCTCGCTGCCCCCTAACAACCTGCTTGCTGGATTTCATTTACTATCTACTGCTACTGCTGCTGCTGATACTTCAGGCATCTCTTTAACTTTAATGAGGCTGAGGTGGAATCTACACACATATAAATAATGTGAAAATGTTTTTAAAAAAATGTTTTGAAAAATATATTGAATTTGCCATAACTCACCATTGCCATCTAGTGCCACCATTGTATAATGTGCTTTACAACACACTTAAAATGTTTTATTTGCAGCTGTGTAGCTGAGTCCTATCACACTAGTCATCCCTTCAAATAGGGGACTCTTTCAAAGGGAGGGCTTCCCTCTAGGCCGTTCCTTCAGTAAAGGGACCGGCCTCTGTCAGGAAGGGCCTACCTGGAATCCTGTGTAGACATATCCTCTGCTTTCTGAAGCTTCAAACTGACACTATCTTCTATAATAATATCTCATACTTTCCACTGGCTAGGAACTTGCTCTTTTTAAAAAAGGAAAGAGTAGCAGGGAGGAATAATTAAATTCTCAGGATCCCAGATTTTGCTCAGGATGAAGAGATAGTACATTCGATTCTGACTCTTTTTATTCACATCCTCATATTCAGCGTCCTTGCATGCACACAGGCACTGCTGGATTTACATATAAGCTAAACAAGCTGTAGCTTAGGGCTCAACTCTCTTGGGAGCCCCCCAAAAACTGGATGTACATTTCCAAAATACAGTGGTACCTCGGGTTACATACGCTTCAGGTTACATATGCTTCAGGTTACAGACTCCGCTAACCCAGAAGTAGTACCTCGGGTTAAGAACTTTGCTTCAGGATGAGAACAGAAATTGTGTTCCGGTGGCGCGGCAGCAGCGGGAGGCCCCATTAGCTAAAGTGGTGCTTCAGGTTAAGAACAGTTTCAGGTTAAGAACGGACCTCCGGAACGAATTAAGTACTTAACCCGAGGTACCACTGTATAAGATACAAAACAAATGAAATAAAACCTACATACAGCAACAGTGTTTTGTGTTGTGTAGGCTCCTATGATGTAAGTAATGGAGGCCTGCTAGCCTGCTCCCTAAAATATATATTGCCCTTTTCTATATATAGGGTGCCTACATTCTGCATGGACTGGTTGCACGGCAACATGTGCAAGTGACTTTAGATACCTGTTAGATCCATAAATTACCATATAGCATATATTCAACAACAAAAAACAGCGACCATTTGTTGTTGACAAAAGACAGCTGGACATATAAAGGGCCTCATTTCCTTCAGTAGCTTAGGGCCCCATCAAACCTAAATCCAGCCCTGCACACAGGTACACACATTGCTACACACTGAAGTGTCTTGGCCCGTCTAGTCTTATTATCTACTGTGGCTTACAGAAGCCCACAAATGTCTCAGGCAGGGTAGGGGTTAAGACACTCTCAGCCCTGTGATCCTTTTAAGTGGTGATTCCTACTCCGGGGGGGGGGGCTCACAAAACAAGTAGAATTCAATGCATATCACCGGAAGGATGTTCATCCTAGTACATGATTTGAGCGTCTGCCTAGATTTTGCAATCACTGAGCCCACAACCAGCCCATATCCAAAGCCTATACTCCTGACAATTCACTTAATTTGTGGCAAACCTCATCAGAGGCATGGATACATTGCCTATGGATTTCCCCAACTATGTGACTCTTATCTGCTACTGATTGTTATCTGGTCAAATGGCTGAATTGTGGGTTGCCCATTCAGTCCTCCTATTTGCAGACTTTTGTCCTTGGACGATTTCCTAGTCACACCGCCCAAGTCTCTACTCACCACCGAGGAGGGTGAGCCCCACAGCGATTGGCAGCAGCATCCTCATCCCCATGGCTGCAAAACAAGAAGAGAAGAAAGAGGAATGGCACTTTGATGCTCAACCTTATGATGCAAGTGCATCAAAGAGTAAGGACCAAACTAGAGCCAATGGTAAATGTGTGAATTTATTGTTTCCTTTTCTTTTTCTTTACTGGCATATGATATTCATTCTGCATCTGCAAAGAGTCAACCTTTCAACATGGCCAGTGGTGTAGCGTGAGGGGTGCAGGGGGGGCTGGCCGCACCGGGGGCAACATCTGGGGGTTAGGGTTAGGGGGCGCAAATCCACGGGTTAGGGAGTGCAAATTACTTGCCTTGCCCTGGGTGCTGACAACCCACGCTACGCCACTGAACATCACATCACTTATGCTTTGGAGCCCCCTGTCTTATTGACATTATGCAGGTACCTTTGCTATATAGTGGTACCTCGGTTTACAGACGCTTCAGGTTACAGACGCTTCAGGTTACTGACTCCGCTAACCCAGAAATAGTACCTCAGGTTAAGAACTTTGCTTCAGGATGAAAACAGAAATCGCACGGCAGCAGCAGGAGGCCCCATTGGCTAAAGTGGTACCTCAAGTTAAGAACAGTTTCAGGTTAAAAATGGACCTCCACAATGAATTAAGCTCTTAACCCAAGGTACCACTGTGCTGTTTTAGATGCCTACTGAAAGCTTATTTTTGTACCAGTTTTTGCTTTTGTTGACTGATGTTATCTGTGTTTTCTCTTTTTTGTGGATACCCAGGGGTTTGTTTTTTTAAGGTTTTGTGAATTTTAGCTGTGTTCTGTTGATAATGTTAGTGATAATTTTTGCTTAGAGAGTTTTCTGATTAAGTGGTCTACAAACCTTTCTGAATAAATAAATATGTCAAACCCTCCTTTCAGAAATACTGCATCTATTAAGGCTATCTCATTTTGTAGTATTAAACGGTTAGGAACAAATGGAATAAAAAGTCTTTGATAGATGAATCATTTTTTTTTTAATTTTAAAAATTATTATATCATTAAAAACAACAAGAGTGGGTATTAAGCAGGCATTCCCAATTCTCTCTTGCAAAGCACAGAGTGCTTCTTCTAAGATGATGCTTGCTGTGAAGTATATTTTTCCTCTAAAAACAAAGTATGTTTCCCCATTTACTTCATTTGCAAATCTATTAAGATATAATTTTGAATATAGCTTGCATACGGGCTTCTGAAACCAGATAGTACATAATCAAAGAAAGCTCGGTGGACTTATCCATTTCCTCACACTCCTCCCATGTTCATTTCACGGGTGTCTAATGAGAAAAGTCCACTTACCTGCTGGGAAGCTCCTAATTCTCTCGGTGACAAGTTTGCCACATTTATACTGGAGGGAGTAACCAGCACATTAAGGTAGCATATACAGAGGTGTGTGATAGGTTGAGTCATTGCTTCCTGGAGGAGGGACAGTAAGTTCAGATTTGGGTCAATGCACATGCAATTCTCCTTACCACGGAAGTGTTTACGTGTTTAAGTTTGGATTACTTAAAGGATCATGAGCTGGAGTGCTTGGGGCAGTGTGGTTTACTCAGCGCAGTGTGCTTAGGGCCCAAGAGAGGCTTTCTGGAGAAAATCTCGAATTTCTTCCCAACAGTACTAAAAGGGCATGTAGTACATCCTCTTTTGCAGATGCATCCTGTAGATGTTTACTCAGAAGAATCCCCACCAGTGGAAGCTGATTGATTAGGACAAATAACTGCCTGACCACTGCCCAACCAACCTCCTATACTAAGAACTGGCTGGCGCTTTGCTTCCAAGCCCAGTTCAAGGTGCTATTGCTACTCTTCAAAGCCCTACATTATTTAGGCCCCAAGTATCTGAAAGACCACCTCCTTTCCTACAGATCCTCTCTGGGTCTATTAAGATCAACAGAGTAGCCTCTCTTGGTAGCTCCACCTTCCACATAGGTTTTGTAGTGGTGGCCTGGCAGGGGACATTCTCTGCGGTTGTGGAACTCCCTCCCACAGAGATATGTCTGGCTTCTTCATTACAGCTTTTGGTGAATGCTGAAGACATCCCTCTTAACCCCAGCCTTTTGACACCTGAGATATGTGCTTTCCAGGTTCACCCTATCCCTGTGGCTGTACTCTGTTGCAGCTGTTTTTAATTCTGAATTTTAAATTGTTGTTACCTGCCCTGGGACCTGCTGGTGAAGGGTAGATAATAAATGGAATTAATGATAATGACCACCACAGTGTGTCCTCAGCCAGCCCCCTCCCGTCTGCCTTACAAGCTACCAGTCTAGGGGGTAAAACTTTCTTCTTCTTCTTCTTCTTCTTCTTCTTCTTCTTCTTCTTCTTCTTCTATCACTCGTAGCTGAGTTAGATTGTCTTCCATGAATATGGTCTTGACAGTGTGTCTGTAGGTACCAACAAACTGAAATTGACACGGGACAAATAGAAGAAGATGCTTTTACCCCGGTATGGTTACCCTTCATCACATACACAGCCCAACAAGACAACAACAAGAACCCACCAACAGCATACGAATCAATCTGGCAAACACACACACACACACACACACACACACACACACACACACCACACAAAAACAAATCTCACTACAACCAACCAAACCCGAGGCCACCCCCAAGGAAATACAACAAGTGAATAGTAAGAGAACCCACACAACTGACACTGACGCAAAACCCTACACAAACACTAAGTAGAAGAATTGAAGCATTGCCACCCGACCCCACGCCACTCACCATTCCCCCTCCCCCTCTTCTTCCTAACCTAACATTGTATATAACACTAATGTTTCACAACAAATGAAACTGATCTGTAGAAAACACAGCTTGGAAAAAGAGACAATGCATGTCTCTTTGTAAATTAAGAAATCTTTAATAAAATTTTATTTTTTTTAACAAGTGTGATTGTAGGTGACTATGGAGGACAATTCTGGATCCACACATCCTTCTGCAGTGGGGACATAGATTGATCAAGGTGAGGATTTGCCCAGTATGCCTTCCTCTTAGCTTAGCTTAAAGGATCTTCCTTTATTAACATCTCCAGCCTTCGCTTCTTGCTCTCACACCACACGCCCCTGTCTTCACTACTCAATGCTACCGCACCTCTTACTCTAACATTTCTTGGAACCCCCTCCTTAAAAGAGTTTGCTGAGCCCTTTGGTCAATATTTGTTGCCTCCTTTCACATGGGAGGGGATGGGAATGTATCTCGGCAGTCATGGCTCCTTAACCCTCTGTTGACTTAAATCATGTCAGTCAAGAGGATTAAGAGCTCATGCCACCCACTGGAACTCGCCCACTACAAATGTTTTCTGTTATTTGATGCCTTGTGTTGCATGTTACACCAAGGGACTTGGCCAGGGGTGGCCAACTCAGTCATCCAACCAATGACATATGTGGGGACATAGAGGCCACCTTCATAATTCTGCAAGCCAGCCTAGCACTTACAGACTACTGGGCCATTTCCCATGAGATTCCATTAGTTTCACGTAGCACTTGAGGACAAATGGAGCACACAGAATGTGACCATTTTGCTGCAGTAGATGCAAGAATCCACCAGAACTTTGCTGTGACCATCTGTGCAGAACACAAACTTGAGGGTTTAAAGTGACTAATGTGAGCTGTGACATCACGAAATGCTCAGGATGACAGGCATCACTCTTTACTTGTGAGCAAACAACAAACTCAAGATCCTGGATTGTGCACCCGGTACAAAAACAGAGCTGCTGAATGAAACCTTATCTCTGCATCGACTTTTTCTCCAGTGAAGTCAGATACCACAGATAAAAAAGATGACATTACGCCAAAGGAAACTGTTTGCAAAAACATCTACACTGGGAGAAATGTACACGTAGATGCTGACAACTTTCAAAAGGACTATTTTTTTTTTAAGGGAACTAATGTGGGAATGCACAAACTGACTTTAATATTTTTTAAAATGAGTAATTGACAGGCTCATCCTAGGGTTGCCATACATCTGGAATTTCCCAGACATAGCCGGAATACTGGTAACCCATGTCAACAGTGTCGTTTTTGGCGATTAAAAAAAAAACATAGCTCAAAAACATCTTTTTTGCGATTATGCCAAAAAAGCTCAACAACCCTAGTTCATCCAAACCTACTCCTTTCCAGTGAGTTGAGTTGAGTTTTGTTTTGTTTTTAATCCATACTTTCTGGCTGAGGCATAGGATATTGTAAAATAAGCAAAACTGCATACCATAGTATGTGCACTTGGGGAAATGTGGGGGGGGGGGGAATCATGTATATTAGACTTTAAAAAAGAACTACTGGTGCAGGAATGTAGCAAGCTGAATCTCAGACTGGAAAAAATGAGAAACTGAGACAAACAGATTAGTTCATGGTCCCACATACACAGCATGAGTTGCAGATTTTTCTGGATTGAGCAATACAAGAGAATGAATGTGGAAGCCAAGCTTGCTGAATACCCCTGCGTATTCAGGAAACTGCTGCTGCAATATATCTGAAATGACTCAAATTGGAGGGGAATTCATTTTATGCTTGGTGTTTCCTGCTTACAGCAGGGTAACATGAAAAGCAATTTGCCTTAGGGGTCTCACTTAGCACATTTATGAGCTGGTGCTATTGTGAACCACAGCACAGCAGGCCAGGGGTTGCCCCGCGGCGTTGTAATGATTGTGGATGTGTAAGAACAGCAAGAATGGCACAGCAGCATTTTGGAATTGAACATGGCCGCAACTTTATTGATTACAGATGTAAGCAGGCATTGGCTATGTATCCTGAATTAGCCAATGTGCCTGCAGGATGATAATCCATCATAGCTGATCCTACTGATAAGGAGGCCCCTCACAACACAAGTCATAATGAGGCGAAACCCGCCAGGTCACCATTTGAGGTGTTTCCATGGCTTCAGGACATAACACTCCCCCTGGAGCCCTTTAACCCTGAAATTTGATCCTGAAGCTGAATTTGATCCTTAGCTTTAGGCCAGGAGTCTGCAACCTTTAAGACAAAAAGAGCCACTTGGACCCATTTCCGAAGGAAAAAACAAACTGGGAGCCGCAAAACAAGCCAAATGTAAATAACCACACATTCTTCCCCTTCCCCCATTCTCAGTCTTTTCCCTAAGTCTATTTCAGATAGCAAAGAGGGGTATGGTACCTCTCATATCCATTTTTTGCAAAGCACCATGTGCATAGAGGGCATTATACAAATTAATACATAGAAAAGTGTCTGTCCCTCCCTGCAGTTCAACTCCCTCTCTTTTTACTAACAGCACATATCCATTCCTTCTGCTGGTGCAACTTTCTCATCATTTCTACATAGCAGCATTTATAAACCAGTGCCAGAGAAACTGGGTAAAAGGAAGGTGAGAGGGAAGAGATATGAATATTTATGTGTGTATATGTATACATACATACACCTACACAATTGCAGGTTTGAAGCCAACTTAAAATAAAAAGAGCTGGTAAGCAAAGGAATCTGTGGTGCTTTCCATGGGATCCGGGGACATGTCAGCTAATACTCTTCCCTTTCTTCTTCATTTGCTTGTCTCTGCAGCAAATCTCGAGGGGGAAGGGCAGGAATTGCATAGGCACGAGAGAAGGGGGGAAATCCAGCATGCAGGATTTTGGTGCCTAACTGCCCCCCCTGCAATTGTTCTCGTGCTCCCCCGCCTCTCTCTGAGGCCGAGATGCTGCATCACAGCACCTGCTGGCTACCTCTGGATCCCCTCCTTGTCACTGACATAATTCACCCCTTCCTCCCTGACAGGGAGGGCGGGCCCATTTTGTGGTTCACCTCAGGTGCTCTCCCTCAACTTGGCAGCCACTCAGAAGCAAGGCACGGAAAAGGATCCCGAAGCACCACCGCCGCCCCCCACAAAAACCCCGCCCCGCCATTTCCCTCGAGCGCGCGCGCGTGCTCTCTCTCCCTCGCCTCAGGTGCCTCGCGCGCGGGGCTGAGGAGAGCGTGGTCTGGGTGGGCGGCTCTCGACGTCACACAGCGCGCGGGGCCTGAGGGCGGGCGGGCTGCCGCGACGGTGAAAGGGAGCGCGCCCTGGCACGCCTTCCTGCCACTGCCCTCCTCCTCTTCTTCCTCGCTCCCTGCACCATGAGGAAAGAGGCGCCGCCGTCGCCGCCGTGAGCTGCTCGGCCGCTTCCTCACCGTCCTCCAGACGAGGCGTCCCCCTCGTCGCCGCCGCCGCCCGTCCTATCCCGGGGGAAGCTATGAGCCATGAAGCCGCCTGGCAGAACTTCCCTCCGGCGGCAGAAGCAGCAGCAGCAGCAGCCCTTCTCCGGCCGCCGCCGCTTCCTCCTCCATCCCAGCAGCCGCCGCCTCTCGAGCTCCGCTGCCGCCGCCGCCTTTCTTTGCCCGGCTCGGCTGCCCAGCTCCATACCCCTCCTCTTTCTGGCACTTCTGCTTTTCTGCTCAGGGTCCCCGAGGATCTGCGGAGCCGTGGCAAAGGTGTAAAAGAGCCGCATGCGGCTCCGGAGCCGCGGGTTGCCGACCCCTGCTTTAGGCTAAGGATCCAACCCAATGCCTTTTCCCACCAAAAGTTGTGACAATTGCTCCTAATAAGGCAAAACCAAACCAAAACAAAACAAAAACCCAGACAGGCTGAAATTCCTTTCCGGCCCCAACTACAGCCACTGTGATGTAGTGGTTAAGAGCGGTGGACTCATAATCTGGGGGACTGGGTTCGCATCTCCGCTCCTCCACATGCAGGTGCTGGGTGACCTTGGGCTAGTCACACTTCTCTGAAGTCTCTCAGCCCCACTCACCTCACAGAGTGTTCAGTTGTAGGGGAGGAAGGGAAAGGAGAATGTTAGCTGCTTTGCGATTCCTTCGGGTAGTGATAAAGCGGGATATCAAATCCAAACTCTTCTTCTACAGCGACCAATTAATTCCACAGCAAGGCCAAACATGTGCCCTGCCCGTTTACCTTCGGACAGAGCCACAGCATTCGGCCTGGGCAAGTGGGACATCCAGTTTGTAACTGCACTGCCCAATTGCAGCACAGCTGCCTTTGGTCTGTTCCTTGGGCATAACAGACTCTGAAAGGTCTGCCGCCAGAGCCACACCACCAGGGCTGAGATTGGCTCATTTGGCGGGAAATCCCACCAGCACCCACAGCTGCCACGATGACAGCCAGCCACACAGGACAACTATGTTACCCCCTGGCTCACCAGCACCCAAGCTGGGCCGCAACTGCTGCCGTGCTAGAAAAGCTAAGCCCTCTTTAGTAGTGGAGCCACACCAAATAGTTATTCCTCTGCTTACTTTCTCTCCATATGCCAAGAACCCTTATCTGTAACACGACACAAAGCCATTTCCGACCTGGGAGGAGATGGGTTTGCGGGCAGAAATCCCTCCCACATCCCACGCGGGGGCTGGCATTTGCCCCTGCGACATTAGGGAATCCCTGGGCGTGTCGGCGACCCGGCCCACCAATCGGCGAACCAGGGAGGCGTGGCCTAGCCTATTTAAGGCTAGGCACGCCCGGGGACCGCCCATTTTGCCCCCTTTCCAGCTGAGCGGTTTTTTCCCATCCCACCCACCCCTTAGGTTTTAGGTAGCCTTGACCTTGCTATGGACTTCGGTTGGTCGCCGCAAGGGGCCTGGTAGGAATTTTTCCAAGTTGGCTCTCGTCGAGCCTTTTGGTTTTTTCGCCTACCTCGTAGCAAACGTCACAACTTATTCGGTGTTGGCGGTTAGGCATTGGCAGAGGTCAATTGGTATGCAAATAAAGGGGGGAAGGAAACGCCAACACCTTCCCCAAAAGAAAAGGGTAGTCTGGTAGAGGACTCCGGGGGGCATTGCCTTGTCTGAAACCTAGGGAGGTAAGGGCCCCCAGCACGCCCCAGAGCGGTGACACCCGTTGGGATCCTAGTTGGCGTACTTCAACAGGACTCCCACGGCTTGTGGACAACCCTTCCCGGTCCCCATGCTGGGTAGTCGATAGGAGCCAATGCCTAAGGCCAATACCTTACAATTCTGTAATCAATAAAGTTGTGGCCTTTTATGCCCATTAACCTTAAATACTGTGTTCAGTGTCTTCATTTCACATGGGGGAGGGGACTTGCCACGCAAAGCAATTTCAGCCGCACAATCAGCACAAACTGCTTCCTGTTCTTTCCTGATTCATATGGTCGCCACAAAGCTTTGTTGCTGCAGGAAACATCTCATGGTTGGGGGTATAGGAAAAAATGTCTCCTGTTGACTCACGGCTCTCTTTAAGAACCGGACTCCCCTTGTCCAAACCTCAGATAACTGAGCGCTCATGAAGGATCAGAGACACTCACATCAACTGCCTGCTTCTGCTGGCTCTCATGCTACCATGTTCCCCTTCCCCAACCCTCAAGGCCATGACACAGAAACGTAGAGGCAGAGAATCATAGAGTTGGAAGGAAACATGAGGGTCATTTTGTCCAAGCCCCTCCAATGCAGGAATCTTTTGCTCAACATGGAGCTCAAGCCCACGGCCCTGCGATTAAGAGTCTGTCATGAGCATCTGACATCCCTGGGGATGCAACCATGTTTTAGCTAACAGTGTCAGCCAATTACACTGATTAGTGAAAGCTGAACCATTTGTATCCTGTGTACCCTTTTGGACATTTTACTTGGTAATGTATCTCTTATTGTGTAATAACCGTTTGTAGAATGTTCGGGTCTAGCATCTCATTTATTGTATTTGAATGTACTTGACTTTATTTGGGCTTTATCAGCTGAGGAAGAACATTTGAAACAGTTGGTTATCCTGGAAGGACTGTCCTACTGCTGTTTTTGGAGCACCAACATCCTTCAACTTATTCCCTGCATAAGTTGTGCTTTGTCTGACTTTACACTTACCTTGGAAGGTATGTTGCCTCAAGCTTGAGTGATTCTTTGTGATATTATACTAGCCAAACAATCCCTTATTTTGGGACATTTTCTTAACTCATATTAGTGTCAGTTTCACCTTTGAGCCAGTGCCAACGACTGGGCTCAACCTCTTCAGCCCCGACTGGGCCAGGCGAGCTGGAAAAGCACTCCCAGAGACCTTCCACTGCAGGGAGCAGGTCTAAGTGCTGTGGACTCACAACTTAGAGCTGTGAGCACCAAACTCAGTTCCAAAAGTCAGCGGAGCACAGCAGATCATGAACCACACAAATGACAGCTCTGAAGTATAACTTCTTTTATTCTCTATAGCTACTGCATAAACTAACTAAAGACTAATTGGAGATGCTGGACTGCATGAGTGTTACAGCTGCTTGATGAGGTCACCTTATCTATATACAGATAACACCCAGACTGCCACAGGCTGGAGTGGAAGAAGCGATGAGCAAAATCCGCCCCTCCTTTCTGAAACATTGTCAGCAGATTCTTGCAATGGGAGGGGTGAAACATCCTCAATTAGTTGGTGTCACCATGTATATATATTGTAGGCTATCTAATTGTAAATTAAGATACAATTAAGTAGTGATATGGAAGTGTTGCAATCATATTATTAGCCTACTGTGTTGCTTTGGGGTTGTTAGATTGTTCTGTTTGCAACACAGGGGATCTTTGTTGTTTATCCCTGGGGAACTGCCTGAGTCCTGCAAGAGCCCACCACCGATGCTTTCCCTGGGACACCACTTTCTGCTCCCCCCAACCTGCCAGGGGCTCTGAGAACCACATTACAAAATTCGGAGAAGTGTGAATTTTGTAGGATGACTGTGTTTCGGTTGACATATTGTTTCAGAAAGTTCACATGAGATTTGCCTTTCAACATAAACTGAATCAGATTTTTTTTTGTCTGACTTTACACTTACCTTGGCAGGTATGTTGCCTCAAGCTTGAGTGATTCTTTGTGATATTAAACTAGCCAAACAATCCCTTACTTTGGGACATTTTCTTAACTCATATTAGTGTCAGTTTCGCCTTTGATCCAGTGCCAATGACTGGGCTCAACCTCTTCAGCCCCGACTGGGCCAGGCGAGCTGGAAAAGCACTCCCAGAGACCTTCCACTGCAGGGAGCAGGTCTAAGTGCTGTGGACTCACAACTTAGAGCTGTGAGCACCAAACTCAGTTCCAAAAGTCAGCGGAGCACAGCAGATCATGAACCACACAAACGACAGCTCTGAAGTATAACTTCTTTTATTCTCTATAGCTACTGCATAAACTAACTAAAGACTAATTGGAGATGCTGGACTGCATGAGTGTTACAGCTGCTTGATGAGGTCGCCTTATCTATATACAGATAACACTCAGACTCCCACAGGCTGGAGTGGAAGAAGCGATGAGCAAAATCCGCCCCCTCCTTTCTGAAACATTGTCAGCAGATTCTTGCAATGGGAGGGGTGAAACATCCTCAATTAGTTGGTGTCACCATGTATATATTGTAGGCTATCTAATTGTAAATTAAGATACAATTCAGTAGTGATATGGAAGTGTTGTAATCTCAGGTTCGATCCCCAGAAACTCTTAATAATGCTCGGCGAGACCCTCATCTGAAATTCTGGAGAACCACTGCTAGTCAGTGTTGACAAGGTGTGGAGAATGTTTTTCTTATGTATCTCCACCCCACCCCTGCTGGTTGCCAAGTGCTTGGGAACCACAGCACAAGGGGCTTTCTCAGCCCTGCACTTGGCATTTGCAAAGCTGCTCATCAGCTCAATGACCATCAGGTGACCATCAGGTGATGGGCGCCGAAGTCAAGCCTGCCAGCTGCAGGAATCGCTTGCATGAAGTGGGTTGCATTGAAATCACTGCTAAAACATAAGAAAAGGGGAACAACCAGGAGCTAACTTTAAGTTCCAGATTGTCCCTTTGTAGCCAGGTCAGTACATGCCCCACACCTGACATCCTAGATGGCTTCAGGTGTGGGGCAGGTGGGTGTGGTTTGTGAAAAGCAGCCTCATGGGCCAAATTGAGACTCCTGCTGGGCCAAATTTGGCACATGGTGAGCCACAGCTTCCCCACCCCTGGTGTAAACAATGCTGGGCCAAATGGCCTGATTCTGCAGTTCCCCTGCTTCCTAGGAGCACATCACTTGCTCTGCAAGCACAAGAACCTTCGCCTGCACATTGCTGGTTGATAGCATAAATGCCCAGTTTTGTTCCATGCCCACGCAACAAACAAATAAACAACACCTCCTGAACATGCGGAAGGATGAAGGAAATATATTTAATTTTCTGACCTAGGGACTTGTCCCGGAAGATCAGTTTTTGTCTGGAATTTAACCACTCACTACGAAGTCTCAGAGAGCCTATTATTCTGTGGTTTGTGGCTCTCAGCCAAAGCTCTCCCTGGGGGATATGCATTGCTTGTAAATCTCTGTGTAAGTTTACATTGCCAGAGGATGGAGTTAAACAGAAACCTCCCCTGTGTTAGCTGAAGGTGTTAGACAAATAAAACACCTGACATTCTACTCATGTATATGAGATTCCCACTGAAGCCTGAAGACGTACACCTCAAGCCGCCCAGACCCAATGACCAAAGCAAACCATCCCTTTCTTCCCTCTTGGAACCCAGGAGGATATTGGTTGCAATTTTCATGTGGGTTTACTGCAAAAATAAAAATCTGATTTAAATAATTGCATCTCCATCTAAAAATAAAGCCCTGTTCACTAGTCATTCGGACACACCTTCCTTCACAATACTCCAGTTGATTTTTAAAAAATTAATTTATTTGTTTTTTTCAGATTAAAATTTTACAAACACATATCCAACCGTGAAATTAAAGTCTTTTACAAGAAAACAGAGAAAAATTCTTACGACCTTAGGTCGCAGGTCCTTTGCTTTATGATGTTTACAAAGAGGGGGGGCGGACTTCCTTTTTAACCCTTCCCCGCTCGTTCCTAATTCAAAGAAATTCTTCCTTTAGAGCCCAAATTTCCATGTTACTCACGGGTTGTTGCTTTGAAATCTGAATATTCAAAAGAAGAAGTCAGCGCTCTCCGACAATGGCTTGCAGTTTCACTCCACAGAAGAAGAGGAAGTACTCTCAGCACCGCGCCGCACCCCGACCCCGTTCCGGAGCCTTTAAAAAGGCTCCTTCGCAGATCGGGGGGGGGGGCCTAAATGGTGCCCGCCGAGTCACCACGTTCATAGGCTTCTCCACCTGTGATTTTTTAGGGTCCCCGCTTCGCCGCAGTGGCAAGACCCGATCCTGCAGAGCCGATTCCCTCCGGAGCTCGGAGGGAATCCGCCATTAGTTGCTGGTGCTAACCGGCTAGCGGAGACCTTGCCAGCACCCAGAAGCTTGGGGCGCGCTGAGCTCCGCACGCCCCAAGCTTCGGGATTAGCGCAGTGCTCCGCTAGCCCTGGGAGAGCCGCGCGAAGTCGCGCGGCTCTCCCACAGCTAGCGGAGACCTTGCCGGCACCCAGAAGCTTGGGGCGTGCTGAGCTCTGCATGCCCCAAGCTTCAGGATTAGCACAGCGCACCTGGGGGGAAAATAATTTTTCCCCCTTTATTTCCCCCCCAAAAACTAGGTGCGTCCTATGGGCCGGTGCATCCTATGGGGCGAAAAATACGGTAATGCCTATATTCAACCCTTGTATTGTATTCGTGTTAACCAATCAGCAACAAGCACATATGTGGCAATGCTGTAATATTCAATAAAAGGGACTCCCCGAGACATGCTCGGTAGATGCCTCCCATATGACACTGGTCACTTGTCTGTCGTTTATTTCAACCCAACAGGTCTGCAGGATATCAGACTAGTTCTACTTGTAAACTGTAGTTCCCAGGATTCACTGGGGGAAGTCATGCACTTCAAATAGCTCAGTTGCTTAGAGCATGGTGCTGATAACGCCAAGGTTGCAGGTTCAGTCCCCGTAAGGGACAGCTGCATGTTCCTGTATTGCAGGGGGTTGGACTAGATGATCCCCAGGTTCCCTTCCAACTCTATGATTCTATGAAATGTGTGTTAAGTGTACTTCAAATGAATGGCATGGTGCATGTGGCCATAGTGGAGCACACACATCTGTAAATGTCCTCCACCAAAGTGACCATGGCCAACTCAGTCCCTAGACTGAGCTGAGTCTCAGCCGCCCATTCCAAACCAACAGATTTCGGCGAGGTTCTTGCCAAGTTAAACAAAAAAGTGTGGAAGCCAAATTTCATGGGTTTGCGTAAGAGGAGGTTCAGGATTCCGCTGGACTGATCCCAGAGTAAGAGTCTCAAGCCTGTACGGACCATTACATACCCCAGTGCCAACATTTGTTCATCATTATTTGCAAGAAGGGGAGTGGAAACAGATGGTGCCCTGAGGGAACAGCTGACGAAGAGTGGTCTCCCTTGAACATAACAAAATAATTTATAATAATTGTGGAAACGAAAGGAAAATGTGAGCAAAGGGGAAGAAATGAATGAAGTGGGACGGTATTTGGGAAACTTAGAGAGATGGATATGAGTATTAATGCACCACTGTTATGAGATGCGGGTGGCGCTGTGGTGTAAACCACTGAGCCTTGGGCTTGGCGGTTCGAATCCCTGTGATGGGGTGAGCTCCCGTTTCTCGGTCCCTGCTCCTGCCAACCTAGCAGTTTGAAAGCACGCCCAAAAGTGCAAGTAGATAAATAGGAAGGTAAATGGCATTTCAGTGTGCTGCTCTGGTTTCTCCAGAAGCAGCTTAGTCATGCTGGCCACATGACCTGGAAAAAGTGTCTGCAGACAAACGTCAGCTCCTTCGGCCAGTAAAGTGAGATGAGCGCCACACCCCCAGAGTTGTTTGTGACTGGACTTAACTGTCAGTGGCCCTTTACCTTTTTTTATTTTGAAACTGCAATATGTACTGTTGTATGTACAATGGTACCTCGGGTTACATACGCTTCAGGTTACATACGCTTCAGGTTACAGACTCCGCTAACCTGGAAGTAGTATTTCAGGTTAAGAACTTTGCTTCAGGATAAGAACAGAAATTGTGCTCCGGTGGTGCGGCGGCAGCGGGAGGCCCCATTAGCTAAAGTGGTGCTTCAGGTTAAGAACAGTTTCAGGTTAAGAACAGACCTCTGGAACGGATTAAGTACTTAACCCGAGGTACCACTGTATTTGTATATGTGCTGCTTATTTTAGGGCACCTAGCATATTTTTATATTGCTTTATTTATATTTTATACTGCTTTATGCATGTATTTTATATGGCTATTTATTTTATATCGCTTTTATATAAAGCAGTGTTTTGTGGGACACACCTTTTCTGCTGCATTTATACCGTTCTGTTTCATTTGGAACGGTTTTGTTTCGCAAATAATTGTAGTGGTTTTGTCTCTTTTTACAACTGTGGATTGTAGTCTGCCCTTGGCAGTGGCGTAGCGTGGGGGTGCAGGGGGGGGCCGGCCGCACCGGGTGCAACATCCGGGGGTTAGGGTTAGGGGGTGCAAATCCATGGGTTAGGGGCGCAAATCCACGGGTTAGGGGGCGCAAATTACTTGCCTTGCCCCGGGTGCTGACAACCCACGCTACGCCACTGGCCCTTGGACCTTATGGGGAAGAGTAGTCCAACAAGCTCTGTGGACTTAAGGTTGAAGAACACTGCTCTAGATCATATTGCTTCCTTGCCTTCTTGCTTGAACATCGCCATGAGTTTCCTACCAGACCTCTCACATCTCTGCATATTCCCAGAGTTAAAATCATGCCAACAAAGTGAAGTTTGCAACAACAAAAAAAAGCTTTATTGATTCTTAAGCAAAAGTGCCATCATTTTATTAGGCAGTCAAAGTAAACTTGATAACAGGTTGAGCAACCTTGAACTGTGAAGCCAGGGAATACGCCATACCAAGGAATTTTGCCCGAGAGCTTAAATGCGAAGTTTCTCCCAGAAGCAGCATAGGGAAGGGTTCATTTTGCTTCAGGTACCTTTTAGGCCTCACTAGAAGAGAAAATTGTGAAAAAGGCAATGTGAGTGTATTTATGCTTCAGTGAGAATCTTCCCAATTCTTCCCACAGCACTGTAGAATTTTATTTAACACGTAACGGCTCAATTTGCAATGACTTTGCTCTCTGAGTGTAATTAATCAATTACCCCCGGTTTTAAAACCTGCTTATTGCTACCAGATGCTATTTTTTTCTGTCTGTAGGGAATAACTGCCTGCCTGCCATCCAGCCTGCTCTCTGGGGAAAGGACTACATGGCAGGAGCTGGCTTGTCCTCCTGGCCTGGACACTGTCACCTTCTCTGCTCCTGGATTTGATCTGGGATGGAAGGATGCTTCCAGGGAGAGCTGCTCTTTTTAAAAGACAAGAACTTAGAAAACTCCAAGACCTGTAACTCGAAGAGTTGAGTCTGCGTTTGAGTTTTCCATCCTTCCTCTTATTCCTGGTTTCACCCCTTTTGTGCCATGACCTTTTAGACTGCAAGTCTGCAGGCAGGGATTTAATAATCAATTTTTGAAAACTGCTCTGAGTGTCTTTTTAGTTAATGAGCAACTTCTGCTAAAAGACTGATACTGATACACTGGAAAGATAATACAGCGGTCCCTTAGTTGCCGAACGGCTTAGTTGTTGAACAAATGGGCTCCCAAATGCTGCAAACCCAGAAGTGAGTGTTCTGGTTTGCGAACATTTTTCAGAAGCCAAACATCCGACACAGCTTCTGCTTAAGTGCAGGAAGCTCCTGCAGCCAACCGGAAGCCGCGCCTTGGTTTATGAACAGTTTCAGAAGTCGAACAGACTCCCGGAACAGATTAAGTTCGAGAACCAAGGTACCAGTGTACCATGCTCCCCTTTGAATGAAGAAGAGTTTGGATTTGATATCCTGCTTTATCACCACCCTAAGAAGTCTCAAAGCAGCTCACAATCTCCTTTCCCTTCCTCCCCCACAACAAACACCCTGTGAGGTGAGTGAGGCTGAGAGACTTCAGAGAAGTGTGACTAGGCTAAGGTCACCCAGCAGCTGCATGTGGAGGAGCGGGGAAGAGAACCCAGTTCACCAGATTGCGAGACTACCGCTCTTAACCACTACACCACACTGGCTCATGAAGGATAGAAGATATGACCACACTTGCAACATGCAAATGGATTGCTTTTAGACATAGAGTATGTATGAATATATACAATGATATTTGAAATCCATTTATTAAAAAAGCAAAATGACTTCTTAATAGGTATATATACTTGTTAGAATAATTGCAACACTTACATGTCCTCTTTGGTCAAAGACCTTTCTCAGAGCCACTCACTTAGCACAGAATTCCTCCTCCTTCCAGACAGCAATGACCTCAGACAAGCTCCTTGCTACCTTCCCACTAGGCAGCTTCAGGTCATCAGCGCGATTTTGATTGAAGTTCCCACAGGAGGCACAAAGCTTTGCTGCCAGGCTTTTACAGACTTGCGTCTTCATTTCCCCACGAGGTCCGAGCAGAATTTTTACTTCAGAGGCCAAATGAATAGTTATCCCGTCTTGAGAGAGGCTCATGTGGGCATCTTCAGAGACCTTTGCTGGGAGCGTAATTTTGCGCCCATTAGCCTGAAGTGCAGAAAAGGAGGGAGAAAGGGTTTGGGTTAATGGGTGGAGCAGGGGAGGGAAACCTTTTCAGTCTGAGGGCCACAATCCCTTATGGGGGGGCCACATGCCAGTGGTGGGTGGTAAAAGGTACCCCTGCCCATACGGGCCAGTCTTGCCAGACTCTAGGGTTGTGCGCTCATCTCACTCTATAGGCTGGGAGCCAGCGCTGTCCACAGACACTTCCGGGTCACATGGCCAGCGTGACAAGCTGCATCTGGCGAGCCAGCGCAGCACACGAAGCGCCGTTTACCTTCCCACTGGTAAGCGGTCCCTATTTATCTGCTTGCACCCAGAGGTGCTTTCGAACTGCTAGGTTGGCAGGTGCTGGGACCGAACGACGGGAGCGCACCCCGGCGCGGGGATTCGAACCGCCGACCATGCGATCGGCAAGTCCTAGGCGCTGAGGTTTTACCCACAGAGCCGCCCATGTCCCTGTGGTGGGTGGGACCAGAGGCAAAAGAGCCGAGGCAATGAATGGCTGCACACTTATCTTTGTATAAAAGGTAAAGGGACCCCTGACCATTAGGTCCAGTCGTGACCGACTCTGGGGTTGCGGCGCTCATCTCGCTTTACTGGCTGAGGGAGCCGGCATACAGCTTCCGGGTCATGTGGCCAGCATGACTAAGCTGCTTCTGGTGAACCAGAGCAGCACACGGAAACGCCGTTTAGCTTCCTGCCACAGCGGTACCTATTTATCTACTTGCACTTTGACATGCTTTCGAACTGCTAGGTTGGCAGGAGCAGGGACCGAGCAACAGGAGCTCACCCCATCGTGGGGATTCGAATCGCCGACCGTCTGATCGACAAGTCCTAGGCTCTGTGGTTTAACCCACAGCGTAGGCTATAATTATGTTAATTGTGGTTTTTTAATATGTTGGAAGCAGTCCAGAGTAGCTTGGGCAACTCAGTCAGTCAGACAGGGTATAAATAATAAAAGGATTATGATGATGATTGAATATGATGTCCCTTCTCTATTATCCATCTAGGCAACCAATATGCATTATTCCTGCTGAAGGGCTATGATAAGAGGTGTGGCCAAGGAAGAGGGAATGACCCAGGAAGAGTCCCATGGGCCAGATAGAGAGGACTGGATGGCCTCAGTTTACCCTCCCCTGCTTTGGTCAATGTGGTGATCTCTGGATGCTGCTCAACTACAATTCCCAGCGTCTCTCACCTTGGCCAGGATGGCTAGTTGCTTAAAGAAGCCTGTTGCTCTGTTGGTGAAAGCCTAGCAAGGCATTGCACTTGGGCAGCACACATTAAAGCAGAAAGTATTTGGCTGACGTCTACTCAGGGTAGATCCACTGAAATGAATGGACCTAAGTTAGTCCTGTCCATTGTGCGTGACTAACATTGGACGCAAACCTGGATCCTGCACCGGGAACTTACCCATGCCTCCTTGTTCGGTTTTACAGTGAGAAACAGGCATTTGAAAAATACATGTATCGTTGTCACCGCTGGCAAATCCCAGCCGTTGTGTTTGTCGACAACTGCCACGATCTTGAACCAAGACGGGTCACTGCCATTGCAAAGGGTTGCAACCTCGTAAGCCCCTAGATATAGAATTTTCCCAGAGACACCGTCAAAGGAAGTCAAGTGTGCTCCAGGGATGACGGCACACTCTCCATTCTGCCTTATGCAACCGCGCACACCGTTATGGAGGGCACAGATTTCTCCTTGCTGGCAACTGTTTTCTGCACAAACCAGTTGGCCTGATGGGCGGCAGGTGCATTTTTTCAAGCAGTCTTCTGAGACAATATTCTCTCCAGCCTGTAAGATTTACAGCCCAAGAGAGAGGGAGGGGAGAAAAAAGAATTAAAATTTAAATGCAAATGTTTTAAAATATTATTATTTTTAATTCAACATGTACAAGCCTGAGTACTTAGAATTACCTCTATAAAGCTACAATCTAGCACACCAGTGCTGCATAAATGATAAATCGACAGTAAAATGGATATTAAAATAGGTCACATTTTGTACTTTGATATGTTTACTCATACTATTTTCGCATGAACTCTACGCCATGCTAATTGATGGATGTGAAACTGACATAGACCAGAAATAGACAGATATATCTATGCCTGTTAACAACAGAGACATTCAATGGGGCAGAGAATAGGGAAGAATCTAATCTGGATTCTTCGAAGGGTCCAGACTTATATGCCATAGCATGCTGCATATAACATTATCAGGATCACACAATGTCCCAGAAGCCTTTCAGATTTTTCTGGCCCCTTGTCAAACTCCAAAATGGAAGCAAATAACTCCCCCTCCCCAAATACAGTGGGCAGGTCTGGACTCAGTCCATCCATCCTCTCACTAACTCCTTTGTGCTCAACATGTTTGGAGGTGAAACCCTGTTCTTGAGGGGTCAAATAAACCTTTGTTATACAGCTGAGGTTATATAGCTCTGTTGGAGCACAGCCTGGACAAGGAATAGAGTGCCCATCTCTCCTCCTTTGCAGTCCTCTGTTTGAAGGCATACTCTATTTGAAGACCTGTCTACTGTCCAGTATAAAGAATCATAAAAAGGGAAAACAGGAGTTATTGCCCATCAACAGTTCAGTGCAGATCAGTGGTGTGCTGTCAGTGGACTAGGCTAGTATCTTAAATGTTCCCCTGCCACCTCCTTCCTGAGTCCCGGGAAGTTTCTGCCCAGCTTAGGGAGGGAGGCATGATGCTCACCTGTGCTATGTCTCCCCCCACGTCACCCTCGCAAGCTGGCACCTCTGGCCCTAACTGTTCCCCTAAGAAAAAATTCACCACATGCCACGGGTGCAGATCACCTGGTCGCAGCCTCTCCCACTCTGGCGCAATGTATTGTATTCCTACTCAAATGATACTAATTATTTCAGATGTTAAGTTTTCTTGCGTCCATCATCTCCAAGGATTTTCACACAACCAGTTGCTTATTACAGGTTCCACCTCTTGGCTCCTCAACTCCCCAAGGAGGAAAGTGCTTTTCTTATCAAAGGTTCTCTGCTGTGATGTGCAGGCCTTCTTGGTTACCTTTGTTATACTTTGTTATAACCTCAAATCTCCCTCGCCACCTATCTATTTCTCCTTCCCAGCTGTTCCTCTCACATCTGCTTCCCTCAGCCTTCCTCCTTGGTCTCTGCAACAGCCAGCTTTCTCTCGCTGTCCTCCCTCTCTCCTTTAGTACTCTGCCCCATCAGAGGCTGCCTCCCTCTATTCTTATTGTATCTCCTTTGCTCCACAATCTTGGTCTTTATCAACAACTCTTCCTCCTTTTTGTCTCTCTGTGTTTTGCTGCTGCTTTCAGCCTCACCAGCTGTCCTTTATGAGGCCGAGGTGGGTGTGAGAAGGTGACAACCGCACCTTTGACATGGTGTGCTCCTTCAAGCCTCTCACTTACAAGCATGCATATACATTCGCTTATGTTACTGTTGTGAAAATTTGAGTTCAGCACAGAGCAATGCATGAGTGTCAATCCGAAGGAGGGAAGAGATACTAGCCCTTGCAGACTCACTAAGGGCTCATGTAGACTTCTGCTTGTCCCTTGCCTAGATGTTTTCCACTTGACCTGTGCTTTCCACGTTGTTTTGCCTTTGCCTCACCTCTTCCCCTTGGAAAACCCTTTCTATAATGCTAAATTGGAGCAATCCGCAATCTGCAGAAAACCTAATTGCCATTTGTTCCATGGGTTTTCCTGGTGGAAAGCGGCAGGGCAAAGGGAAGTATGGGTGAGCTCCTAAAGTGGCACACACATACGCACAGACACAACAGTTTCCACAAGTGCTGGACTTACCTTGATGTAGCGCCCGTCATGCACGCAGCCACAGTTCTCCATTGCCACGCACCTGTCACCATCAAACAGGTAGCCACTGTCACACTGACAACCTTCGAAGCATTTCTTTGAGCATTGGCCCGGAGTGGACAAGCTGGTGCAGGTGGACCCACAGGTCCTTGTACACAACTCGTAGTGGCTGTTGGGTGGGCAAGTGAGAGCTGAAAAGAAGGAGAGAGAAGACCAGGGGTTATAGGAGGCAGGAACAGTCCAGGTATAGCTAACCATTCTTAAATTCTGAAGCATTTCATCCATATAGGACACCCCTCCACTCACCGTTCCATCTCTGGCTGCTTTACTGTCCCGTATCAGGGCTTATTTTTAAGGGCAGCAATAAAAGGACATAGGGGCTGCATCGTCAAAATGAGGGCTGGAGAAGCAGGCCAGATCTTTATTTTCTCCAACCCCGCAGGACAACTTTGACAGGTGAGTGGGACCACCTACCTGCCCTTCATCTGATGTCATAATGATGTCAGGTGCTTCACACGTGTCAAAGTTGAAAGAGCTTGCAAAGCGCTTTGCCTAGTGTGTCCCAAACACCCAACAATCTGCAAATTGACACAGGACTGGGAATCACACAGTGCTTCCAGCTGGTGGTGGAACATTTGGAAAGCACTTGCACAGAGTGATTTGTAAGTCCTGTGCTCAGTGCTTCTCAAATGCCAGGCACAATGTGCAAATCTTGCAAAGCTCTTCCAAAGCTCCTGGAAAACCATGACTCAATTAGCAGTGCCTGCAAAGCCCCTTTTGGCCAAACCTCATTCTTACCTGTGCCACACCTGACATCATAGCTGATATCAGGTCTATGCAGGGCAAGTGGGTGTAGTTTAACCAAAATGGCTTAATAGGCCAAATGGAGCAGTGTGGAGGGTCTCATTTCTCACCCTGATCTAAATGCCAGGCCCTTCAAGCGTCCCTATTTTCCAGGGACAGTCCCAGATTTAGAGAAGCCATCCCGGTTTCTGATATGATCCCAGAATGCCTTGCTTTTCTCTAGGACATCCCTATTTTCATCCCTATTCATTGGAGGGAATGGAGTTATGTGACCGCTGAGCCAAGGAGATAAGTGACTAGACAACCTGTAGAAGACATCTGAAGGCAGCCCTGTATAGGGAAGTTTTTTAAAAGTTTTATGTTTTATTGTGTTTTTATATATGTTGGAAGCCACCTTGAGTGGCTGGGGCAACCCAGTGAGATGGGTGGGGTATAAATAATAAAATTGTTGTTGTTATTATTATTATGGAGCAGGACATCCCTATTTTCATTGGAGAAATGTTGGAGAATATGAAATGCTGATTTAAATGTTGACCATGTTCTCCCATTGTGCTCCTCCCAATGGCATATATCAAAGTGACTGTCTATTCTGTTACAGTGGAGTAGCCAATATGGTGCCCTACGGTTGTTTTTGGACTCCAGTTCCCATCAGTCCAAGTCAACATGGTCAATGGCCAGAGTTGTTGGGAGCTGTAGTCCAGCAGCATATGCAGGGCAACATCTTGTCTAATATAGCAGAATGAATATTTTAAGCATCAGTGTGAGTGGGTGGGATAAAAAAGAAGGTGGTACTTCAGGTTACTGAGCAAACTTACGGCAGAAGCTGTTTGTTCTCCAGGCTCCAATTGTAACTCCTGCAGCCTGACATACAGTGACGTAGGCCTGGATGCTCCTACAGAGAGTTTCTCTGGCACCATTGGCTGCACACATGTCATACAGACAGTGGTTGAAGAATTCAGCAGGGTCTACCAAGGAGTGACAGTTCCTGAAGGGGCCGGATTGGGCTTGGATCATTCCGCAGGAACTCTCAGGTCGGTACGGCGCTGTCTTGGCTGCATCACAGACAGGGCATTTATCTCCACAGCCATCAGAGCATCTGACACCATCAATGGGAACCTTCCAAGAGGCCCCAAACTCGATCACATTCTGGGTGCTTTTCCCCGTAGGTAGAGTAAAGTCATCGGTCCTGTCACTGTTGAAATTACCGCATAGGCCAATGACATGTCCCTGGTAGTTACTGGGGACAGACACCAAGATGTACGAAAAGGTATCAAAAAGGACTTTGAGACCAAAGTCAGACTGGACAATAATATTATTGCCTTCCTGGTTGGCCCAGAGTTTCCCATCCTTTGTCTTCATGGGCAGCGTGTAGAGCTGTCCATCCACCTGTATTAACCACAGAGAAGGTGACCATGTAAGGTGACAGTTTTAAATGACTATTATTTATTATTAAATGGATTTATCAACCACATTTTTTGGGGGGGGGGGTACCTCCTAACACAGTTTTTGAACTAAGGGTGTCTGCAGGCTGCTACTATTTTGCAAGAGGGATTCAAACACATGCCAGAAATTTAAGTTTGCTTAATTGAAGCATATTAAAGTACCTTTCTCCCCAGGGCAAGAAATCCACTTTTTTAAAAAAATGGACTTTTTTCAGGTAGGAAAGTGATCCACTGAAATGAGCAAATGTTTAATAGGAAGATGTGTAAATGCCCCTCAAGCAAATTAGGATGAATACTCGGGGACATATGACCTGCCTGAAAACAAATCAGAACAAATGCTCAGTGAAGATCAGACATAGTCTAGCCACCGCACAAGATTGTATGAGAAAATCAGGATGGATGATGCGCCTTTGGTCAGGGCACAGCCTGACTCCCTCCTCTGGCAACCTGCACAGAATTTTGCTTAACGGTTGCCATCAATTTGATTTTAATTAATTTTTATAATGAAATGTTTTTAGAATGTTGGATTATTTGATTGTTTGATTATTTGATTGTTGTTAGCTTCCCTGAGCCCGGCTTCGGCTGGGGAGGGCAGGATATAAATAAATTAATAATAATAATAATAATAATAATAATAATAATAATAATAATAATAAGGAGGAGGAGGAGGAGGTCATCTGAAGGAACCCTATATCAACACAATATTGATGCATCAAGTATGACTATATCAAATATATCAAAGCACAATATCAAAACCCCTTTTAAATGTTTCCTTCAACAAAACCATTAAAAGCGAGCATGAAACATGCAATAATAATAATCCAGCAATACTCTAATATTTCAGAGCCAGGCCATACAATACCATTACTACAGCCCAAGTCATAATTTGTTAGCTACTAAAGACTACAGTCAAAAGGGAAATCCTTAAGGTCTATTTGAAAGAACTAAGGGATGGAGCTTGCCTGTTCTCACTCAGGATCAAATCCCACAGCTATTGTACAATTGCATGAACACATGTGCAAAATCCATGCAGCCATACCCTCAGTGTCTGCACTTAGCAGGAGCAACAGCTACAGAATACCGAGGGGAAAGCAGAGAGAGGTTTTCCTCTCCTCCCCTTCTCCCCTCCCCATCACACTTGCTTACAGTGTGATGGGGCAGAAATTTGGTCTTCTTTGCATTTGAATGGCGAACTCCTGAATTTGCACCTCCCAAAAACAATACGTGAAGGGAAATGCAGCTCCTCTAAGAAATGATCAGTTCTCCAGATTTTACAATGCAGTTCTCCAACCAATGCATGTGTACAAAAACGCATATATTTGGGGGAAATGTTCATAAATGTAATTTACTGGCCAGAATAACATATGAAAATACATTCTGTTGGGGAACGTTGCTTGCCAAAATGTATATGTTATTTATTTTATTATTTAAAGAAGTTATAAACCGCTTAATATTTTAAAAATCTTTGAGCAATCGAGACTGCGTATCACTAAAATGTTGATGGATTTCTATGAAGATTTTTTAAATTAAAAAATCACATATTGCTGCAGAAATCCGGAGAACTGAACTTGGGGGAAATGAGAAATGGAGAGAAAACAAAATTAGCAGATTAGTCAATATCTACTGATAGGGAACGGGACGCGAATGGCGCTGTGGGTTAAACCACAGAGCCTAGGACTTGCCGATCAGAAGGTCGGCGGTTCGAATCCCCGTGACGGGGTGAGCTCCCGTTGCTCGGTCCCTGCTCCTACCAACCTAGCAGTTCAAAAGCACGTCAAAGTGCAAGTAGATAAATAGGTACCACTCCGGCGGGAAGGTAAACGTCGTTTCTGTGCGCTGCTCTGGTTCGCTAGAAGTGGCTTAGTCATGCTGGCCACATGACCCGGAAGCTATACGCCGGCTCCCTCGGCCAATAAAGCGAGATGAGCGCCGCAACCCCAGAGTCAGTCACGACTGGACCTAATGGTCAGGAGTCCCTTTACCTTTTTACTGATAGGGAACGGGGGACAATGGGAGAGGAAGTTCTCCCCAGGGCTCCTGAAACTGTAGGTGAACTGTGTCACCATTTCTACCATGAAGAGACAAAACCTGGAACAGGACTTACCTTGAGCTTCCATTTCATCGCCGTCTCAATGACAGCGGTGTATCCATGAAAAGAGACTATAAGCGTCTTGGTCAGTGACCTGTCATTCTCCACCAACACCGAGAAGTTTGCCAGCTGAGAATTCTTTCCTTGCAATTTAGCCAAAGTATAAGTGCAGGTTCCTTGGAAGTTGTAGGCCCGTCCATCAAAAGTTATGTAGTGGGAGCCCAAAGCCAAACTGCATTTCCCGCACCCTACCGCATGGCAGCCTGGGACACCATCCTTCACCCTACATTTCTCGTGGGGCCCACAGGAGATTTTCTGGCATTTGACAACTCCATTGTCTGCACATTGGCATCGTTCCTGGCAAGAGGAACCAGGGTAGAACACCTCTCCCTTCTTGTAGTAGTTGCCCTGGTGCTCACAGCCACAACTGCCAACAGGGACACACTGGTCCCCACTCAAGACAAACCCAGGCTTGCAATAGCATCCTTCCTTGCAGGACGTCACACACCCCTCAGGAGCCGAGAGACCACGGCAAGTGGCAGGGCAGCCGTTTCCGCAGAGCTCGTAGCGAGAGTTGGGTGAGCAGGCAAGGCCTGGAAGAAAGGACAAAAACAGAATGTGGGGAATTTCAAGCTAGCATGTAAGTTATTTTGGCAGACACCTGGTTCTTTGAACACCTGGAGTTGAATAGGTCTGTTGTGCTCTGTTGCAGATTCTGTCTACAGTGACATCTGCTGGTTAGAGCAAATCCTAGTCTGACTAAAAAACAGCTTTCTCATATGGCAAGCTTGCGACTTCGTGCATTTAACTTGTGCACATTCAGCTTTATGCTCTTGGCAAATAAGAATAAATAAATGAAATGGGGGGGAGGGGGCTGGGGTTCCAGGAAGAATGACTTTGGCAATCCCACACGCCATTAATAATATTTATTTATTTATTTATTTATTTTACCCCTCCCATCCAAATGTGTTTTGATTATACACAATTTGACTTTTGGTGCGATCCCCAGAATGTAATCCCTGCATAAATTGTGGGCTTACTGTATTTCCCATGTTACTGGCGTAGTTGAACAACATGGATGTCTGGCTGTGCAAATACTACTATCATTATTACTATTACTACCTGGCTTTGTTCTGCAACACCTAAAATTGCTGAACAATATCAAGCACAGATATTAAAGATGTAACACCATTCATAGTGTCTAGATGGATCAGACTAAGATCGATAGTGCTGCCCAGCTGTTCGCTGGGATCAAGACTAAAAATTGGACAGATGTGAACCAGGGGCATGAATGATCAGGGTTGAAATGAAATTGATGTGGAGATCAGTAAATTCAAAACACTTGAAATCTAATGCCAAATTTCTTATATGACCTTTTTAACAGAGTGGATCTTTCAGGTGGATCTGAATTCTTAAGTGGTCTGTACATGCCAGGACATAAATGTTGGCTGACAAGTCCAGAGGATCAAACAAATTAAAAATATTCCAAGTAGTCTTTGAAATCTATACACTATGGGTTGCATCCAACTAAGTTGTACTCAGAGTTTCCCCACTGAAATGAATGGACCTGAGGTAGAATTTCTGATATTTATAGTTAGTCTGCTCTGAGCTTGACTCAAGTTAGTACTGAAATAAAAACACTTGGAGAGAGGAGAAATTTTACTTCCAAACCTCAAATTTTACACTTGTCAAGGTTTTGTGCAATTTGTTTTCAGCTCATGCACCTTTACATTTGGCACACAACTCCCTACAGCAAAACATGGTAGGGGTGAAAGGCACTTGGTTTAATCCCTAGTATATCCAGATACAACTAGAAAAGGGCCCCTGTCTGAGATGCTAGAGAATGCTCTGACTTGGCATTAGGTTGCTCCTCATATTCCTATGCTAAAGCAGCACCAGGAGGTGATACTTACTGCAGAAATTGTTAGATCTCCATGGTTCAATCACAGCTCCCAGGTCCTGACACGCTGCCACATAAACACCAATGGCATCACACAGAATGCTGTGCCGGCCACGATACTGGCAGACGTCAAAGACGCAATCAGTGAAGTAGGGTGTTGGGTCGATGAGCTGATGGCATTGCCTGAATGGTCCGTCCTTTTTGATGAGGACCCCACAGAATCGGTCACCCTTATAGGGGAGTTTCTGTGCCTCTTCACATGGTGGGCAATTCTCTGCGCAACCTGGTGTACAACCAGGGACCTCTGCCACCTTCCAGCTCTCTGCAAATTGGGATATGCTAGACGTTTGTCTTCCATCCTTCATGATGAAGTCATCATTGGGGTTCAAGTTGTTGTTGCCACAGAGGCCACCAACGGCATTGGCATATGCACTGGGTACAGTGACTCTGGCGTAGCTGTTCCAGTCGAAGGTGACAATCAGGCCAAAATCAGTCTTGATGAAGCCATGAACACCACTGATATAAGCCTTTATCTTGTCTCCTTGGTAGAAAGGCAGGTTCACAAAAATGCCATTAACCTGGAATGTGATGCAAAGGAACCATCACCAGTGCTATAGTAAGTATCCAACATTGGTGAACACCAGTCATCCAAATAAGTAGACACAGTTAAATTAATGAGCATGACTGAATTATATCCATTAATTTCAATGGGTATATTTTGAGTAAAACTATCACCGCTGTCAAAATGCAAGAGCTACTTCAATGAGTGTAAATTGTATTTTGCTGTGGCAGCACCTGCACTTTGAAACCTCCCGCCCCTTGACATCAGGTAGGTAACTTTTCTGTATTTTCTTTGGTGCTGGTTTAAAACAATTTGGCTTAGGCAAGCTTAGTAAGACGCATAGATGGTGACTTGCTGTAAATTCACTTAAGTCTACTATCAATTTTAAGCATTTTTAAAAGTGTTAATCAGTTGTAGCTAACTGTTCCATTATTTCATGTAAACCACCCAGAGGTTTCATTACAATCAAGTGGTGTGTAACTTCTGTGAAATAAATGAAAAGTTTACAACATTGGCTAGCCCCCAACCCCCCACCCTTGGAGCCACAGGCACCATTTAAAAGGATCCTGTAATGATCCAAGGAACCAACACAATGATCCAACTATTGCCCATGTCGGTACCTGGATTCTTTGTGGATACTCCTGGCTCAACATGATGGTTGCATTGTAGACTTTCAGAGTCACCACCTTGGTGTAGGAAACATCTGTGTTGCTGCTCCGGTGGTTGTTCTCCACACTGACAGTGAAAGGCCTGAGAGTCGGGTCCTTAGAGGAGAGCCCAGCCAGCTGGTAGATGCAGGTACCCATGAAGTCAAATTTCCTCCCATCAAAGGTGGTATAGTGAGGGTCCCCAGTTGCTATGCATGTAGCAGAAACACTGGGGTGACAGCCCCGGACACCGTTGACCACAGTGCACTGCTCACTGGCTTTGCAGCCAGCTGGTTTGCACACCACGATGCCCAGGGTGGGATCACATGTGCAGCGGGAACCACAGGTCTCATCAGCCCAGAATTCTTCTCTAGGTTTGTAGTAGAGCCCATTGTAGGTGCAGCCACAGCTCCCGACAGGCACACACTTGTCGACGCTGAGGACGTAGCCATCGTTGCACTGGCAGGTTTCCACGCATGGCTGTTTGCAGGCAGAGGGAGCCTTGCGGTCGGCGCAGCTGGCAGGGCAGGCATTGCCACAGAACTCATAGTGACTATTCTGAGGGCACGGCAAGGCTGTAAGGAGGAGAACAGCGGGGGTCTTAAAACTGTGAGAATGCGCTAAAGCTTCACGTTGGCAAAAGCTGATGTAATTAATGTTAGACGTACAGGTACTTTGGAAATTTATGGATGAAACAAAGCTGCTCTTTGGTGTGGTAGAGGGTGCCAGCATAAAATAAGATTCAGCTGTCAGCTTCTGTATATATACATGTTAAACAGAATGGGGAACAAGATGGAACCCTGTGGGACACCACAGGCAACTCCCATGGCACTGAACAGAAGCCTCCCATGACTACTTTCTTGAAATGGCCCCAAAGATAGGTGCAGAAACACTGAAGTACAGTGCCACTAAACCTCCACCTCCCTGAGATGCTGCAGAAGGATCCCAGGGTCAACAGTATGGAAAGCCACTGAGATATCAAAATCAAGGAGAATGAGCAGGATTGCACTCCCTGCATTCAGTGCCATGACCTGGCCTGAAGCCAAACCAGAATGGTTCCAAGTAATCAGCTTCCTCCAACATGCATGAAGCTAGACCGCCGCCACCTCCCCAAGCACCTTGACCAGAAAAGAGATATTTGCTACTGGCTGATAGACATTGTAGAACTTCTGGTACCTCGCCCTTCTCCAGTGTAGCATTAATCACTCCTTGGACCCACCCGGTCAATCCCTTATGGCTTGTTTGAAGAAGCCAAGATGGGCAAGCGCGAAGGAGGCAGGTGGTCGGCTGTGCTTCTTCAAACAGCATGTCCATATCCACAGGCTGCAATAATCTATAGGCCTTACTGAGATGACTAAGCTATTATGTTTCTGTATAGAGGAAGAGCACTCACCACAGCCAGAGGTTGTCCTCCAATCATATATAGTGGCACCCTCTTTCCTACAGGTTTTAGCATAGGCCTCCAAGGCCTGGCAAAGCATTTTCTTGGTCCCTCCGTTGAGACACACATCATAAATACAACTATCAAAGAAGTCATCTGGATTCACTTTGGCATGGCATTCTCTGAAGGGCCCCCCTGAGGTTTGACTGATTAGCCCACAGTAATCTTCCTTTCCATACCGCTCCCTCTTGCTCTCATCACATGTTGGGCAATTCCCTTGGCAGTGATCCCAACAAAAGGGGTCCCCGTCTTTGACTTTCCAGCTGCTGGCCCAGCTTTCGATGGAGGAAGCCTTTGTGCCATTGGGGTAGGCCATGTCATCTGCAGGGTTTTGATTGAAGTTTCCACACAGTCCGCAAATGGCCCCATAGTAACTACTGGGGATTGTGATAAGCAGATACCAGTTATAGTCATATGATACTTGGAGGCCGAAATCTGTTTGCAGGATAGCATAGGAACCACTCTGGTACAGCTTGATCTTACCATCTTCAAGGGTCAGTGGCAGGCTGGTAACGATGTCATTTAACTAAAGGCAGAATGGCAAGACAGAACACACACAGGAATTATTGGAGGCTTTTTAGAAACCGTGCCATACAATCCCACAAAGCTTTAGGTTGCAGTTCCAACTGCACATACCTGGGACTAAGCCCCATTGAATTCAATATGACTCATATCTGAGTAGATTTGGTTAGAATTGTGTTGTTTGATGTTAAAGTTGTCATTGGGACCAGTAGCTGTATATGCAGTAGCAGCGCTTACCTGACCTCCCATTGCTAGCATCACTGTGGCTTATGAGGAAGGGGAGGGTCAAGGGGTTAGTGAGGCTGCAGAAAGGCAAACACACCAATGGTGTCAATCCAGTGCGCCTGCTGGTGCATTTTCATTGCACTGGGCTTGCTGTGGTCTCAGCCCTCCCATGACGCCACAGTGACACCAGTGACAGGAGGTTAGGTCAGTGATGCTGCCCCATCCCACTGTCCAATACTGGATTTAGTATTTAACAGAACAGCCTATTTTCAGAAGAGTTTTGACAACCCCTTTGGGGTTCTTCTTCTTCTGAGATGTCATCTTCTAAGATGACACTCTTCTAGACTATATCTGTAAAAGGTTGGAGTGGGATATTTGACATCAAAGCTGGCTGTTTGTAGGTTGTATTCCTAAAAGAGAGACAGACAGATAGATAGAGACACACAGACAACAGCTAAACAGAGAAAGAGAAAAGTTCCCTGTATGGAAGGAATTACCCTTCATAATGTTAAACCAGGGAACTCTGCCAAATCCAGCCTGGATGTTTTTCTTATTTAATTGGCTTGGCGTTGTGCCTTTGTATTGGACTACATTTGTACTTGCTGGTGGTTGACATCATCCTGATTCATGTTTGCTGAGCTGAGTCACAGCCACCTTCTAGTTCACTCACGTCTCTGTTAGCGATGGCTCATTTCATCCCAAGAGACCATGACTTATTTACATGATCAAACAACATTACGCACAACAAGGCCTTGTTTAAACACAGGCTGGGAAATCTGCAAACATGAGGAACCTGTAGGCCACCCAGATGTTCTTGGACTACAGCTCCCATCAGCCCCAGACAGCATGGCCAATAGTCAAGGAGGATGGGAGTTGTAGTCCAGCAATACTTGGAGGGACACAGGTTGCCTATCCCTGACCTAAGCTATTGATTGCAGGTGACTCACAAGGAACTGAAACCTTTGCTAACTACCACTATCCATTGTTCTGCTTCGCATGACCAATGATCTATTTTTGGTAGCTTAAACTGTTCAATGGTCCTTGGGAACATTACTTGGCAAGCCAGACAAGTCAAGTGAACACTTCTGGTTTGGCAGTGCATTCACATAAGGGGGTCCATAACCAAGCCAACTCCAAAAGTACTAACAGCTGCTCATAATCCAGCTTGAACCCATGAGCTCAAGACAAGGATTCAAGTTTTGTGTGTATTTGTGCACCATTCAGTTTTCACTTTGCAGAATTTATAGCATCATTATTCAGTGTAATGCAAAGTTGTGTGTTGGCGATTACCACATTTTTCTGAATTGTATAGATATCTGAATTATTGACACTGGCCTGCAATCATTGGCCTCTATTCCCCCTCCTTATTGTTTTTGTTCTACATTAGCCCAATATTAAGGGATGCGGGTGGTGCTGTGGGTTAAACTACAGAGCCTAGGGCTTGCCGATCAGAAGGTCGGCGGTTCGAATCCCTGCGACGGGGTGAGCTCCCGTTGCTTGGTCCCTGCTTCTGCCAACCTAGCAGCTCAAAAGCACAAAGTGCAAGTAGATAAATAGGTACTGCTCTGGCAGGAAGGTAAACGGCGTTTCCGTGTGCTGCTCTGGTTCACCAGAAGCGGCTTAGTCATGCTGGCCACATGACCCGGAAGCTGTATGCCGGCTCCCTCGGCCAGTAAAGCGAGATGAGCGCCGCAACCCCAGAGTCATCCGCGACTGGACCTAATGTTCAGGGGTCCCTTTACCTTTTAGCCCAATATTGGGCTTTCAAAGTGCTGTATATCGGAATGAATTCCATTACACTCAGTGGGGTCATTCCCCCCTGACTATTTAACATACCCGGATTCTTCCAGTTTCCTGTTTGTGGATGGAGATCTTGTACCCATAGACATAGATGTTGGTCAGACGCACGTAGGACACAGCCTGGTTGCCCCTGTTGTCGTTCTTCTCATCGATAGTGAAAGGCACCAGCGTAGCATCGTTCCCACAGTACTTGGCAATAGTGTAAGAGCAGGTGCCCATGAAATCAAACTTCAAGGTGTCAAAGGTGTGATAGTGTGGGTCCCCCCAGCCCCAGCAGCTTCCTGAGAAGTCTGGGATACATTTGGCTTGGCCATTCTCAATCCTGCATGTTTCCTTTTCTCGGCACTTCAGGGATTTACATGGATCTGAAAAGGAAGGAGGAAATATGAGAAAGTGCTAAATGCTATTTAGGGGTGGCAACTATCAGTGGAGAGGTGGAGCTAAGTTTTAGGCATGGCGAAAGACAACAGGACATCTTCTTGCCAGTATATCTGTGCCATGAACAACGTTCAGGGCTGATGTAAATTGTAGTTCAACAACATCTGGAGGGCCACAGGTTGCCCATCACTCTCTTGAACGAATCTTTCCTTACCCTTATTTACACATCTCAAGACGCCATCTATGGTTTCACAGTTCTCGTTTGCTGCACAGCTATGGGCTTCGCAGATAACCCCCTGGCCTGGGATGCAATGGCAGCTCTCCTGGCATACATTTTGCAGAACCTTTTCGTTGGGCTGATGGGAAATTTGGAAAAAAATAAAATGTAGTAGTGATAGAATATGGGCAGAATCAAATCTACAGATGTAGGTGTGTATTGCTAATAGTATCCACTAGGGCTGTACAAAGACCATCCACGGAATTGGAAGAACTGCCCTGTGTGTCCCCAGGGGCCAACCAGGTGTCATCTAGTGTCAGGGACTGGAATGAAGAGACGGAGGAGTGGTGGAGATCGCCTCCCCCATCTCCTGTAGCTGACAGGGGAGAGAGAGACAGTATTGAATTACAGCCAAGCTATGAGGGAGATAACAAAGCACAGACTGGTGAGCAGCCAAGCTGTATGGAGTAAGGAGAAGTAAGGGGGGAGATAGAGCAGCCAGCGAACACTTCAATAGACAGCATAGAGGACCCTCCATCCCCTAAAATGCGACGGTCATTAAGGGTACAAGAGCAATGTACGTAGAGACCTTTGGCAACAGGAGGCTTGCGTAGGGACCGATGCTGTTGAGGAAGGGGGAAGGAGGAGGAGCCAGAGTGAGCAATTCAATCATGGAGGAAAGACTGGAATGCTTTGTCTGTTACCGCAGTGACTGAATAAATCATAAGTAAAAGCTTCCTTGTTTCCTCCTTGAAACCATCGGGATTGGAGGGAGAGAATTCCTCAGGCCTAACATCTGTCTGCTTTCTTCCTAAGCCCTCCTGGCCGTTCACCTCTTTGGAGCTATGTAGGCTACATGACATGTCCTGGCTCTCCTAAACTATCCTGCTGGAGGATTTGATTTGAAAAGGAAGGGAGGTAGATAAGGTTCGGAAAGCCACCTACCTTGTAGTAGCGTCCATTCTTTAAGCACCCACAGTCTTTTGCGGAGACACAGCCAACACCGTTAAAGAAAAAGCCATCATTACACTGGCAGCCCTCAGCACAGGTCTCCGGACATTTCGTAGAGTCTGTGATCTTGGCACAGGAGGTGGCGCAGAGCTGGGCGCAAATCTCATAGTGACTGTTGGCGGGGCAGCGCAGAGCTAAATTGGAATAGAAGAAAAACACTCATCTTAGTCAAAAAGATACCCAGCAATACTTAAGGTGACTGGGAAGCTGGAGAATGAAGTCAGAGAGTGTGACTAGTAAACTACAGAAAACACAACCCTGCTGTGCAGACTGCGTGAATGTTTCTGCCTGGCTAGAATTATTATTAATTATAAAAAATTCTTATATTAATTAATTAATTAATTTTGTGCACTGCCCTGTACCTGCAGGGTGTGCCAAAAGATAAAATCACAATATAAAACACAAAATGCTACAAGGTTTCCTACAAAAGAAAGGCACTTGAGCTGAAAGGTTCTCCCTATCACTGCCTTACACTGCTGGCTCTGGCAGGAACTCATTCCTAGCCATTCTCAGCACTCTTAGCAAAGGACGGTTGCCAGGGTTTCTTGGGGGAGGTCATGACTATCAAAGTAGCAAATGCATTGGGTGCATTTGACCACACACACCTTGGACTGTGTCCAACGCCGTAGGGAGTCAGATCAGAGCCTGCTCTCCTTTCACCTCTCCAGTTAAAAGCACAGCACTGCTCAGTCCCCAGTACTTACGGCAGAAGGAAGGGCTCCTCCAGGGCTTGACAGAGACCTTGGCCACTTGGCAGGCAGACACATAGCTCTGGACGCTGTCGCACAACACCTTGCTGTCCCCACCACCCAGGCACAGATCGTAGACGCAGTTGCTGAAGTATAGCCTGGGATCGACCTTTCCGTGGCAAGCACTGAAGGGGCCATCAGATGCAGTGAGGATCCCACAGTAGTGGCGCTGTTTGAAGACCTCCCTTTTCTTTTCCTCGCAGACTGGGCAGTCGCTTCCAGAGCATCCATCTGAGCAAGATTCAACTGCCCCACGGACCCGAACTTTCCAAGCAGCGCCAAACACAGCTACGTCAGAGGCTGTCTTGCCATTGGGGAGCAGGAAGTCGTCCTCCTTCTTCCCGTTGTAGTTCCCACACAGGCCTTCCACTTGGTTCTGGTAGGTGCTTGGGACTGTGACTTTTATGTCGTAAACCAGGTCGTAGTTCACAATGAGACCAAAGTCAGTTTCTATCAGGACTTCGGTGCCATGCTGATAGACTCTGATCCGGTCAGCAGAAACGGTTATGGGGAGATTGTAGAACAGGCCGTTCACCTGGGAGAAAGAAACAGAACATCCCGCGGTTGAGTAGGGCTGGCTTCTTGCAGAAATGTTGGAAGAATGTTCATGAAGCATATGCAAGGACCCTATTTTATCCCACTACTCTGATATATTAGCCCAGGCATAGGGAAACTCGGCCCTCCAGATGTTTTGGGACTACAACTCCCATCATCCCTAGCTAACAGGACCAATGGTCAGGGATGATGGGAGTTGTAGTCCCAAAACATCTGGAGGGCCAAGTTTGCCTGTGCCTGTATTAGTCCCTTTCTGCGTGTTATAGACATGAGAGGAAGAGACTTTGTGTGTATGAGCTTACTGACAAATCAGGGGGCAATAAATATTTCTGATAACAAGGAGAGATTGAAGATCTACATTGAGAACTAGGGCAGGAGAGAATCAAAGGAACCTTACCTGATGGTTGAAGTGGTTATCAAAGGACACAATGAAAGTGGGAGGGTTCTGCTCTGAATCACGCCAGTCAGGTGCAAAGCCCAGGAGACTCCAGAGGGCAGCCCCACCATTTCTTTCTTAGAAGACGAGCAGTGCCTCCTACTCACCCAGAGGCCACTGTAGAGGACCATGGGGTGGGGGTTTCTGAGGATGCATCAGATCTGGCCTTCAAGGAGTGTGCAGCAGCTGTTGTTGCTTCTGTGACAGCAGCAGCAGGCAATGCATTTTTGAAGGCCAGATGTGCTGCCCCTATGGATCCTGCCACCTGAGGCCTTCCCTCATGGGTGAGTTTGCTCTGGGTATTGGACTCCAACTCCTCTCAGCCTTAGCCTGCAGAATCAATTGTCAGGGATAACAGGAATTGGTCCCATCTGGAGGGACACAGGTTCCCCATCTCTGCTTTAAGTGCTCTGCCCATTCATAAATTTACCAGAGACAGAATCGCAAGACTTTCCCCTCTCATACATGGATAGCTCCCAGTGCCAATCTGATCTTCTGCATAAGTGTACAATCACACAGAAGCCCAGATTTCATTATTCATTCCTCTTCAAGAAAGGAGGGTAAGAATCATGCAAACAGAATGCTATTCGCATGGTGGAAGGGAGGGGCTCACACTGTTTTTTCCTATGATACTCAATTGGGAATACTGAGGCAGGAGATAAATTGGGTTTGGTTTTCATTTTTATGGAAATCTACGTAATTTGTGCTTCCAGAAACCATAAACAAAACAAAACACCTTTCTGAATTTTGCAATGCAGTTCTCAAACCAAATATGTACAAAAATACGTACAAGTGTCCTTTAATGCATACTTTAAAAGCTTCTTATTAGTGAAAACAACATACGAAACGCATCGTGGTAGGAAAAATTGATTGCGACAAAATGTATATTAAACAAATCTGCATACAAAACTTTGCATGTTAAGAGAACTTCGCAATAACGCAGACAGCTGAACTTAGGACTGGAAAAATTAGAAACTGAGAGAAACAGAAATTGGCAGATGTTTTCATGACTAATTGAATGAATGAACAAAGACAATGCCTTAATGGAAAAAGGGGGTGGGGATAAGTAAAGATTTAAAGATTGTCCTCCCCTTTTAGCATGGACTCACCTGCACTTGACCGTCCTTGTTCTGTAGTAATGTGAGTGTCACGCCGTAGACCCTGACCGAGACCATCTTGGTGACAGACGCCTTCCCATCCGCCCATGCCTCATTTTCCACATTGACAATAAAGGGCTTCAAACCTCGGCTGTTTCCGCTGGCCCTAGCCAAGGTATAAGTGCAGGTGCCTTGGAAGTCAAAGGCCAGTCCATCGAAGGAGAGATAGTGAGGGTCACCTGAAGCAGAACAGGTGGCGCTGCCAACAGGGTGGCATTTCCGAACGCCATCTGACAACCGGCATTCCTGATTGGGGCCACAGGAAAATACAGCGCAGCTCACACTCCCCCCAGTTTGGCACGTGCAACGCTCCTGACACGAGGGGTAAAACGTATCTCCTGCCTGGTAGTATTGGCCTTGGTGGAGACAACCGCACTGGAATTCTGGGATGCACCGATCACCACTCAGCACGAAGCCCTTGTTGCACACGCAGTCTTCCTGGCACTTAGTGGGACATGGGGCTGCAACACAGGTCTTGGCACAGCCGCTAGCGCAGAGCTCGTAGTGGCTATTTGGAGCACAAGAAAGACCTACCAAATCAAAGCAAGGTGGTAAAAAACTGGCAGGAAGAATATGGCTGAAAAAGCAAAGTTCTGGGTTGACCTGCTAAAAGAGGTTATGGGCCTCAAAAAGGCTTCCAGCGTTCCGTTCTATTCTCAAAGTGGCCAATCAGATGACAATGGGAAATCCACAAGTAGGACAGAAGCACAATAGCAGTGTCCTACTTGTAATTCCCCTGCAGGGGCGCCAGCTTCAATAAAATATCAGGGGAGGGCAGGTAAGCCCAACCCCACATAACTGATCACAGGGTATGGTGCATGCACACCATTTGAATGGCAATTACTTGGGGGGGGGGCGTTCCTCTTCAAATATTTTATTGGGGGCCATGGAGGACTTTGGACCTAGAAGAGGTGCTGTGTTCCACCCAACATGGGGAGGGGGTCATCATGTGCTCATGACGTCAAAAGTGTGACACATGTGTGATGTCACAGGCACTGGGAAGAGGCTGTGAGGCCTTATTAGGCCTGCCACCACCATACGGATGCCCAGGAAGGCCTGACCCCTCAAGATGGGGGGGGGGGTGGCTCAGCCCTGTCCCCACATATTTTGTGCAGGGAGGAGATGTCCTCAACCCCATAGAGTTGGAGCCTATGGCCCCTAGGAGTTGGCTCCTATGTTCCCCAGCATTGTATGGACAGTTTGAAGGCAGATTCCAGGCTGTGAACTGGTCTTTGACCTATTACTCCCATCTGGGTCCATGCCCCACAAAACACATTTACATTTCCCCCCTTTTCAATGGTAGTATGTGCAATTTTTCATAGTGGGTGCCTCTACTGATTTACAAAAGTCCCCTGCTGCTTTGCAAATGATCACTGAAGAGGTGAATGTTTGGCCAGGGGGTCAGGTGAGGCAATCAGGAGCCCCTGGGGCACAGGCAAGGCAGCATTGCTTGCTTGGCTTGCCAGTGCTGCATAAGCAAGGCTGTCCTGTCCTGTCCAGGCCATGCCACTGGCCACTACTGGGGTCATTGCTACATCCCACCCATCTGCGTCAAGGCAGATCATCAGCTGGGAGATTTTTGGACATAAGGTTTTCCCCGAAATGGTACACAAACAAAGTTAGTATATATATTTCAGAAGCAAAAGCAGTGTTGGTAACTTTGTGTGCCATTTCAGATAAAATACCATGTTCTCTGAAGATCTAAGGAATTTCAGAAAACAGCTCAGGGCATTAGCACTTACTGCAGAAGGTGTCCGATCTCCAAGGATAGAGGTTCACCCCAGCTGCCTGGCACGCTGCAGCATAGCTGGCAATGACCTGGCAGATCACAGCTTGTTGGCCATCAAAGAAGCAATAATTGTACACACAATCTTGGAAGTATCCTTCTGGATCCACTTTGCTGTGACATTCTCTGAAAGGGCCACTCTTGGCTAGGATGAGCCCACACTCTTTGTTGAGGCTCCGTTGATGCTTCTCGATGGTCAGCCGTGCAGGGCACTCTCCCTTGCCCCCCTCACTGCAGCCTGGCACCTCCCGCACTTTCCAGCTCTGACCAAAGGCCGATGGGCTTGGAGCCACTGTGCCATCTTTCATGGTCAGATCATCCTGCTTGTTGCCATTGAAGTTCCCACAGAGACCACACAGGGCGCCATCGTAGCTGCTGGGCACAGTCACAGTGGCACGGCTTTGCCAGTCAAAGGTGACGGTCATCTTGAAGTCTGTCTGGACCACTGCCTCTTGCCCTCTCTTGTATATGGAGATTCTGCCGTTGCCGATGCTGAAGGGCAGGTTGGTCAGCAAGCCGTTCACCTAGAGCCCATTTTAAAAGGGGAACATTTCTGAAGTGCCTTTGTAATAGCCTTGCCAGTTAGCTCAGTTGGTTAGAGCGTGGTACTGATAATGCCAAGGTCACGGGTTTGATCCCCGTATGGGTGCATATTCCTGCACTGCAGGGAGTTGGGCAAGATCAGTGTTTCTCAACCTGTGGGTCCCCAGATGCTGTTGAACTGCAACTCCCATCATTCCTAGCCAGCATGACCAGTGGTCAGGGATGATGGGAGTTGTAGTCCAACAACACCTGGGGACCCACAGGTTGAGAACTGCTGAGCTAGATGATCCATGGAGTCCCTTCCAACTCTATGATTCTGTGACACTTGATGTATCTGTGGCAGCTTTGCTTAGCCTTATGCATTCTGATCCTTGGGAGATCAGTACTATCTGGAATGCATAAGGCTAACCAAGGCTGCTCCAGAGTACAGAGGTCAACAGCAAAACTTATCATTTGGGGTAGGAAATTCAACTCTTATAGTCCAATGCCCCTGCAATGCAGGATTTTTTTGTCCAACGTAATACTTCATTAAAAAAAATACTGCTGGAAAATAGATTTCATATAATCACAAAATGGTCTCTTTGCAAAAGCAATGAAAAATGGACACAGCCCACTCTATCTTTCTTCTGGGCACTAGCCATGGAGAGGAAAGGAACCATGCCAAGAACAGACATAGCTTGGAAGTCAAATAGAATTTGTTCCGGAAATCCGTTCGACTTTCAAAACGTTCAAAAACCAAATTGTGGCTTTTGATTGGCTGCAGGAAGCTCCTGCAGCCAATCAGAAGCCACAGAAGCCCCATTGTATGTTCGGCTTCCAAAATAACTTTCGCAAACCGGGTTCACGGTGTTTGGGAACCAAAACGTCTGAGCTCCAAGGCGTTCAGCAAGGTACGACTTTACCTTAATTATCATAATAATCCCCCCCACTGTTCTCAGTAGTTTCCAACTGTGATGTTCCACATGAGGAGCCACATTCCCTTCTGGGCAACTTCCTGGGTAACCACATGCCACAGGTGGGAGGGGCCAAAAGCAAAAGTGGGCAGAGCAATGAATGCTAATTTTACCTTTGTACAGTAGGCTAGTTTCACACATGCTCATATATCCCTCTTTATCTTTCTTCCAGAAAAAAACATTATTAGGATTCAACGGACACATTCAAATCAGGAAAAACACTCAAGGAGGTTACAGAGCAAGGTCAGGGAAGGCTATACCCTGGGGAGAAGTATGGCAGGGCAGGGGGTGCACTGTTGGGAGAGTCCTGAGGGCCAGGAAGACGTGGAGGGCTGCATTTGGTTCCCCACCTCAATGATTGGGCATTTGAAACATGCCACACAGTGTGTGCGGAGTAGACCACACAAATGGAAACACTGAAGAGACGCAAAAATATCTTTGCATGGTTTAGTAAAAAAACTCCTCTAACATACATCTTACATGGTGTCCATAATCATCACCCATCCATCCACCAGGGCAGAGTAAGCTACATACGGCACATAATACATCATCCACAATTGCTGACATAGCTAATTACAGTGACTTATCAGCATCTGCTACACTGCTACACAGCTGTAAAAACTAGGTCAGGACCCTGGCTTTTAAAGTGGCACACATCCTGTGGATACAATAACGAACCCTAACATTTAAACAAACTATTCATCAAAACTCACCACGACTTTTGCAGGGTTGTCTCTGCTGATCACAATGGATGCCCCCTCAACCTTCACTTCTACAAGCCGGGTAAAGGACACAGACTGGCTGCCTCGATGGTCATTTTGGACGAGCACCTGGAAGTCAACCAGGCCCCTCCGCTTCTCACACAGCGCAGCAAACTGATACACGCAGGTGCCTATGAAGTCAAACTTCTGGCCATCAAAGCTAAGGTAGTGGGGGCCACCGAAAGCAGAGCAGGTGGCCTTCCTGGTAGGGGAAATGGTGGTGGTAGGGGAACTGGGGGTTGTGGGGATTGTGGGGGTTGTGGGGGCAGGATTGCTGGGGGGAGGCTGTCTGAAAGGGTAGCAGTCCTGGACTCCATTCTGCACCTCACACCGCTCCCAGCTTCTGCAGCTTGTTGCCCAACACCTCACATCTCTGGTTTTTGCATCGCAGACGCAGCGCTTTGTGCATGTCTTGTCTGCCCAGAACTGCTCACCGGGGGAGAAGGCGTCCCCCTCGAACACACACCCACAGACCGTAGTGGGAATGCATTCCCCTTCATCCAGCACAAAGCCCTTATTGCATTGGCAGCCCCCCACACATGGCAACGAGGAACAGTCCTTGGGCCCAACTGTGTCGCTGCAGGTGGCCGGGCATGGAGACCCACAGGCTTCATAATGGCTGTTCTCAGGACAGGATTTTGCTGTCAAAAGAGAGAAGATCCCAGTTAACGGTGCAAGACTAAACTATTAAAAGATAGTTCTCGACAGTGCTCTAAATTCTTTTAGCCTAATGTGGGTGGTGCTGTGGGTTAAACCACAGAGCCTAGGGCTTGCCGATCAGAAGGTTGGTGGTTCGAATCCCCGCAGCAGGGTGAGCTCCTGTTGCTCAGTCCTTGCTCCTGCCCACCTAGCAGTTCAAAAGCACTTCAAAGTGCAAGTAGATAAATAGGTACCGCTCTGGTGGGAAGGTAAATGGCGTTTCCATGCGCTGTTCTGGTTTGCCAGAAGTGGCTTAGTCATGCTGGCCACATGACCCGGAAGCTGTATGCCGGCTCCCTCGGCCAATAAAGCGAGATGAGTGCTGCAACCCCAGAGTTGGTCACGACTGGACCTTTACCCAGGGGCCCCTTTACCTTTACCCTCCCAAACATAGCCTCATATGCATCTTCCTGAGCTGCTTGGAGGAAGTCTTCTATGCAGATGTGCTAATATACCCTCCCTTTGCCTTCCTTGCCCATATAACTCAATTCCTCTTCTGTTGCAACATGGAAATGGCCATAAAGATCAATAAGAGCAACTTTTCCTGCTGCTGCTACTCCTACAACCACCTATATCAGGAATGAGGAACCTGTGCCTTGCTAGATGTTGCTGGACTTTAATTCCCATCATCCCTCACTATGGGTCATGTTGACTGGAGATCATGGGAGTTGAACAGCATCCAGAGAGCCACCGGGTCTCCATTCCTGATTTATACAGTAAATTTTGCCTATAGTCATATTTCTTTCTCTATGGAAGAAAAAAAAAAGAGCACATTCTGTTCTCAAGTACAGAGAAGATAATCAAACTACTCATTCATAGCACAAATTATATGTGCAACTTAGGATACTTACCACAAGAGCAAAGGGCCACAGAGCCATAGCCATCGGCAGATGCACCTCCAAGGATGAAGAGCCCAAAAGGAGCGCTGGGATGCTCTACTGAGAGGGCACTGGCTTCTTTGCCCAAGCTAAGTTGACTGAAAGAATACTCTGTTCCAGGGATGCGTGTCCACTTGTCATTTGTAATGGCTCTCTTTTCTAGTGTGATCCCATTTGAATCTAAGGTTTTTGCTACGATGACAGCAAAATTATCAAACGCCTTAATCCCATCAATGTGATATGATGTGCAATAGCTTTTTAGATCAGGAACATTGATGAGGAAAGGGTCGTAGTTCTTGCTGTTACCAGCAAAGAAGAAAAGGACCTGGATTCCTGCATTGGCAGAGAAGAAATAAGACTGAGATGGCTGCATTTGAAACTGGATGACTTCCCCAGCCACTGCGCGGCGGGAGCTTGGAGTGGCCCCAGACTGGTATTGGATCAAAGTGTTATCTTGGGAAGCAACGACATACACAATGTCAGTCTGAGTTTGGAAGGGCACTGGGGGAACTATGAAGGTGGTGCCCCAGCTGGAAACAGGCAAGAGCTGCTCAGCAACATGGTCGCAAGATGAGAACTGCTTGGCACAGCTGTGCCCACTCAAAACAGCCACGGGCGCAACTGATTCAACCTTGGTGCCAGACAAATCAGCTGAGCTTTGCAGCTGGATTGCTTGGAAAGCTTTCAGGTCCACAACAAGCCTGCTCCCTGCAGCATAAACCTTCCCTTGGAATGTCACAGCCCCTTTCAGGTGAATAGTGACTTGAGTGGGGAATTCATAGGCTACAACTGCAAATTCCTTGAAAGTGTTTGCGTCATTCCCCACTGGGGTTACCACATAATATGATGTGCCCAACTGATGAGTTGGGTACACAATTGTGGTAGCACTTGTGGAGATCTTGTAATTGTGGGAAACAACTGAGATCTCTTTGTCGGCTTGAATCCACAAAGCTGCATCAAAGATTTCAGTCCCCTTCATCTCCAAAGAGGTTGGGACCTCAACTGACACTGTCTGCTTATTGACAGAAACCTTTTTATTGAATGTAGACTTGTTTGCTGTGACCGTGACGGTTGTTGCAGGATGATATCCAGTGATAAGCAACTCAAACTTAGGATTGGGTTGACTTTCCAAGAGGTTCTGAAGGAAGGCTGTGACAAATTCCTCCCCACAGGAACTTGCTCCACAATACCCTGAAAGGCATAATTAACAAAGTGCAATTAACTTGCAGCTTGCGCAGGGATTACATTCTGGAGATAGTGCATAAAGCTGAAATTCTGTATAGTCAAAACAATCCTCAGAACCAACTCTTCATGAGAAATCTTACCTTTCCAGAACAGTGCATCGACTGAGCCTTGCCCCCCATGTAGAGCAGATAGTTTCTGAGCTCTTCAAGTTGTTTATTGGGCTCTCGGAGGTTCTCGCAAGATCTTGGATAGCCCCACAAGATCTTCCAGGAGCCTCCCAGAGCCCGGTAAACAATGTGGAAAACTTAAAAGCTCTTTCTGCACTGGGAAAACCTAACACAGAAAGGTCTTTTAAGCTCTCCACCTTGTGTGCTTTTAATTTGTGAGGTTTTAGATGGTTGCCAAACCTGTAAAGCTGCACAAAGTTCAATACAGCTCAATACGGTGCCATAATCACATGGTGGTGTAGCATTTGAAATATTGTGTACTCCTCTGACTATATTCTTGTAGGACAGGACAATTGTGATGATGGAATCAAAATTATTAATTAAAGGAATCCTTTAATAATGCTACTTGGTTATATCAAGGACATGGCATTTCAAGAAGCTAAACAAATGGGTATTAATCTTTTAATAGCAGCTCACATGCATGACATAAACATGGGGGGGAAATGATGATGATGATTTATTTATACCCCTGCCACTCTGGGCCGCTCCGAACAGAGCATTTTATGCAGCTCTCTACACAAACCACTGCAAGCAAAGTGACTTCTAAGCATCTGAATTAGAAACCTGGATGGTTAAATTTTGGGATTTAATAAAGATGGCAAAATTTAAAGATATAATCAGGGCCAGGAAAGGGAGGCAAAGAGATAATTGCTTTATTGAAAAACTGAGGGTTTAAAAAAAATGTCATATGGGAATGAAAGAAGAAGAAGAAGAAGAAGAAGAAGAAGAAGAAGAAGAAGAAGAAGAAGAAGAAGAAGAAGAAGAAGAAGAAGAAGAATTTATAATAAATTATAATTTATTATTTATACACCACCCATCTGGCTGGGTTTCCCCAGCCACTCTGGGTGGATTCCAACAAATGATTAAAAATACATTAAAACATCAGTCTGGAAGATGATGGAAGTATGGAAGATGAATTGAACCCTGAAATGTTCATCACTCTGCTACAAACACCGAGCCTTAACAGATGAATAATTGCTGCCTCTTTTATCTGTTAAAGCTTGGTGTTCATAGCAGAGTGTTAAGTGACCTGAGAAAAGACACACTGCAGAACTACACTTTGTAAATACTTGGCTGCAGAGATGAAGAACTGGTGAACTCCAGATTCTAATGGACTACCACTATCATCCCTGAATATTGGCTGTGCTGTCTGGGGCTGATCATTATTACTGTTCCCACCCTCTGGCCCTCTCATGGAGGAGGTGGCCCATGAAGAAGGGCCTCAGATGATGTTCACAGGGTCTGGGAGCTGAGCATCATCGGGCCAAAGTCTCCCCACCACTGCAGGGGAAGGGCAGGTTTTCACCCACAACAAACAGGATATTGGGCTCTGTGCCAGATATCCATCGCCGTGCACTGTATGCTTTTGTCAAGGGGAATTTGCCAGGCTCTGAGCAAGTTACTGTTCTGCCAATATCTCTAATTGCCCCGAAGAGGTCACACCCACACCATGCATCTGTAGTACCCTTATACAGTGGTACCTCTAGTTACAAACTTAATTCGTTCCGGAGGTCCGTTCTTAACCTGAAACTCTTCTTAACTAGAGACGTGCTTTTGCTAATGGGGCCTCTTGCTGCCACTGCGCTGCCGGCACACAATTTCCATTCTCATCCTGGGGCAAAGTTCTCAACTCAAGGCAACTCTTCCAGGTTAGCAGAGTTTGTAACCTGAAGCGTTTGTAACCTAAGGCCTTTGTAACTTGAGGTACCATTGTACTACTGTTAGTTATGGCTTCCCCCAAAGAATCCTGGGAACTGTAATTTATATATTCTAAGAGTGCTGGGACTCGTACCAGGCGTACCAGGCTGGGACTCTGTGAGGCATAGGGTATGCAGTTCAATTGTTCTTTGGGAGAGAGTTGTGACCAGGTACAAAACTGGAAGGAGTGTCTGCCTAGATGGGTCAACCTGCAAGTTCATGGTTAATTCCAAACTCACCACATAGAAGTGCCAACCAGGTCCAAAGCAGTAGCTGTTTCCTTGCCATGGCTACAAGACAGCAAAATAAAGTAGTTCAGATATTATGATTCAGGGTATAATTCAGTCCCCACCAACCCACCCTGGCTCTGACCATCTGGTTCAAACATCTCTTTTTACCTAACACTGGTAAACTCCGCTCCCCAAATCTCTTGGCAGTAAAGAAATATGTATTTGTTTATGTCAGTCTGCATTTCTTGGTACAGAAAGTATTGGTCTGCACGATTGAAAAGAGTATGGTACCAGCAACTTAGCTAAAAGACATAGAAGATTAAGTGATGTCCAGGAAAATGAAATTTGAAGTAATAGTATACTTGAATTAAATCAATAAGTATTGGAGAAAAATTATTTGAACTTTGAGACATAACATTTGAGAAGTATAAAATAAGATTTGAAACAAGGTAATAAATTGTTGTGTATAATTTTAATATTGAGAATGCATGGAAGGGAGATGTGAGGAAGTCCAGTTAGATATGGAAAAATATGTTATGAACAGGTATGAGGTTTTTTTTATTCTAGATTTTTGTTTTTGTTTATGTATATCTTTTTTGTTTGTTATTTCTTGGTGAAGGGATTGTAAATGTTTGGTGATATTTCTTTGAAACTTATAATAAAAAATATTCATTAAAAAAAGAAAGTATGGGTCTGATGTGTAGAGATCTTTCCTATTCTAATTCATTCAAAAGGGTTCTGGAAGCTTCTATGTGTGAAAGAAACTGGTGCTGACATGTAAGTTTCTATTCTGCCTAGAAACAAGCAGACGCTTCATGATGTTTGGGTTATTGCTTCAGAGAAGCTGAGTACAGCTGGCTTAAACTGGTTCTGTTATCTCTTTCTGTCAAGGTCATGCTGGCTATAATAATAAGACCAGAAGGAGCCCGGGTTTCACTTTCTATCTCTCTTTCCTTCTGGTGTGGTGTTCTATACATAGTATGCTTCATGTTATGGTTTTAGTCTTACTATAAGTTATTGTAAATTTAAGTTAAGTCTGTTGCAACTGGATTTCTTATGGACGGTGCCAATCCTGAATGTGTTGGATCTGTGACCATTACACTCATTTGCCTTCAGCAGCAGTAAAGCTCTGCTGGATGAAATATTAATCACCTCTGGTCTATTTTGGGAGGAATCCTGCAATGTGTTTTAAGTTTTTACCCTGTTAACTATACGTTGGAATCTCCCCTACTCAATATGAGTAGAATTTCATGACAGTTTATTGTAATAATTGGCAAAATGGGACATCCCAGGATCCAATCAGAAGTCAAGCTGGCTTCTGTAATTCTGGGGTGTCCCAGTCAAATCGGAACAGTTAGCAGTATGGCCATGATAGGGAGAGCCCTGATGTGAATCGCTGCAAGGTTGCTCAGTATTCCCAAGCTCAATTCTTCTTCTTGTCTCTAGTTTTATATCTGTAGCTCTCTGGGCCTGGCCACCCTCCAGAATGCATAGGTTTACATGATGTGGCACACTGCCAAAGACGCAACTGGAGATGGAAATCTGTGCTTGTGGCAGTCGTGGAGGAAAGGAAGAGTGAGTTTTATTAGGCTAGTGAAATGTATTAATGTTTTCCCAGGACTGAGCAATTAACTAGTTTGCATGCTTCGTTAGCTCTGAAATAAATGGCCCTGCAACAACGGCCTGATAACAAGGAAACTGTTGGACTTCAGTGGAGAAGCACACAGGCAGAGAATGCTTTTTTCTGCAGTGTGGGCTGGCACCAAAGAGGGTTGCAGTGTGCCATGTGCAGTGGTACAAAAGGGAGATGTAGTCCATAACATTTTTGGTTACAACAAGGCATGGGCTACTATTGGTGACGAGAGAGCCTGACTGATATCCGATGCTGTTCCCACAGCCCATTTGCTAGGGCCCCACCAGGGAGCTGCATATTATCTTCCTATATACATGAAAATGTAAGGTGTCGTCATGCAGCACAATTTGTGTGGCTGCCAGTAGGAGACCACACCCCTTGCAGCATGAGGAGAGGCAGGCAGGCCTGGGAAAGCTGTTTAATGGCAGAGGAGAGGCTCTTCACACAGCAATTTATTATTATTATTATTATTATTATTATTATTATTATTATTATTATTATTAACAATAATGCATTATATATATTTATACAGTGGTACCTCAGGTTAAGAACTTAATTTGTTCTGGAGGTCCGTTCTTAACCTGAAACTGTTCTTAAACTGAGGTACCACTTTAGCTAATGGGGCCTCCTGCCGCCACCGTGCAATTTCTGTTCTCATCCTGAAGCAAAGTTCTTAACCCAAGGTACTATTTCTGGGTTAGCGGAGCCTGTAACCTGAAGCGTATGTAACCCGAGGTACCACTGGATCTCACCTTTCTCCCAAGTTAAGATTCAAAGCAACGAACAACATTTAAAGAAACACCCAATATAAAATACAAAATAATAAGCCCTGGATATGAGCCCCATCCACCACTGATATGTAGCTCTTGGAAAGTTGCCTGTGAGTGAATATGACACTCATGCTGGAGAAGGTTCCACATTTCTGAACTTTGGGATTGCGTTTTGAAATACTGTTTTGGTATGTTGAATTAGTATCCCTGTTGAATTGCTCAGGAAGTAGTGTGGCAGAAGTCTTTAAAAATAATGAAGCAAAGAAGCAAGCACGATATTGTTGCAGCGAAAGAACTCTACAGTGTTGTTGCTGTTTTTGTTGCTATTTTAAAAATGAATTTAAAATTACCTTCTGGTCACCATTATTATACCTTAGCTCAGGTATGGCCTTGGTTGGCTTCATTCAGGAGAGGTGGTTGACAAAAAGAACCCAAAGCAATATCTTACCTTCAGCCCTTCAGTAGACCTGTTGCGGCACGGCGAAGGAGAGAAAAGGAGGGTTCTGCCCACCCACCCCTCTATCTCTTCACTGTTCGTTCCCTTTTTATAGGGACGAGGTGTCTTAAGTAAGTCCAGTTCCACCAAACTGTAGAGGAAGTTCTTCACTAATTTAGAAGCAGCCGTAGGGACACTACAAAGGTCAAATAATGGTAGGATAGAGAATATGAAACCATTGTTGCACATATAATTCAGTTGTGAACTTTGGCTGATCCTGCCCTCCACCCAAAATCTTATCTCTCTCTTCTTTCTGTACACACCCAGTTCTAATTTGTGTCTGAAAAGGCAGGATATTGGGAAAGAGATCGCAGGGACTGCTCATTCACCTTGATCTTTCAGCGACTTTTTATACTGTTGACCATTGTATCCTATGGGTGCATCTCCAGGGTTTGGGAGTTGTGGGAACTGTGCTTCAGTGATTCCATTCCTACCTCCAGGGCTGTTTCAAGGAACTAGCTATGGAGATAGAGATGTTCTGCAATGTCCTACACAGTTCCAAGTTCTGGATTCAACACCATCACTGAAGGCTCAGGTGAGCTCAGTGGCTAAGGGTGCCTTTTTTCACCTCTGGCAGATTCACCAGTTGTGACACTATTTGGACATAGGTGACTAGGTCATTGTACTTCCTGCTCTAGTAACTTCTAGGCTTTTTATTTTATTTTATTTTTTTGAAATGCACTCTACGTGGGGCTGCCCTTGAAGATGACTCAAAAAAACTTCAATTGGTGCAAAATGCAGCAATCAGATTATTGGCCCATCTCACATAAGCCCTGTTTTAAAACAGCTGGGCTGGTTGGCAGTTCATTTCCAGACCCAGTTCAAGGTGCTCATATTCGTGTTTAGGGCTATAGAAGACTCAGGGCCCAAATACCTAAAAGGCCACCTCCTGCCCTACAGGTGGAGCACACAGGTGCTAAGGTCAGCAGATGAGGCCCTCTGAGTTGTCCCACTGCCCTCAGAAGCTTGGGGTCTGGTGACCCAGGAGAGGGCCTTCTCTGGGGCAGCTGCTAAGTTCCCTCAGAAGTGCATCTGGCACCTTCATTATACAGCTCTTGGCAAATGCACAAGACATACCTCCTTACCTCCTGACCCCAACTTTTGATAGTTGAGTCCGCAATACCTCGGACCGCCTCTTTCCATATGAGCCTACCTGCAGGGGCATAGGACGGGGGCAGGGGGTGGTCTTCCCCGATTGCTATCCCAGAGAGGGGTGACAAAATCCACCCTGGGCGGATCGCCGCATGCCGCGCACCCCCCTAGGTGGGTCGCCATGCACCAGTCACCCCCTGGCTCCGCCCCTGAGTGCCGCTCTGGGTGCCCGAACAGCTAGCTCTGCCACTGCCTACCCAGACCCTGAGATCATCTTCTGAGGCCTTCTTTGTATGCCTTCTCCTCGAGAGGTCTGGAGGGTGGCAACATGAGAACAGGCCTTCTCTGCAGTGGCTCCCCATCTGTAGAATGTTCTCCCCAGGGAAGTTCACCTGGCACCTTCATTATACACCTTTAGGTGCCAGGTTAAAAAAAAATTCTTTTTAACAAAGCCTTTGGTTTATCTGATTTACATCCTATGCTCTTTTTTAAAAAATGGGGGGGGGCTATTGAGTTGTTGTTTTTGTTTTTATTATGTATTTTGTGATTTTATATCTTGATTTTATTCTCTGAACTGCCCTGAGACCCCCAGGTATATGGCAATATATAAATTCAATAAATAGTAATAATAATATTTTTAGAACCCACCTTATTTCTGTAATTTAAAGTTGTTTAAAACTGTTTTTGATGATGTGCTTTAATTGTTGTAAGCCGCCCTGGGTGTTTTTAACCCATGGGTGAAGTCAGAGCTGTAATAGATAAGTGAGCCATTTTGTGTTATGCCATGAACCACAGAGCAGCCATAGTGTGACTGCCACCAAGCGCACTAAGGACAGATTCCAGTCAGACAAAAAACACTCAAGAAGAGCATACCCTCCAACATGGAAAGTGTGCTGGGGAGGGGTGTGGCCTGGGGAGAGCCCCCATGCCAAATAGAGAGGCCTGTAGGGTGACACCCCTTAATGCTTGAAGATCCCAACTCTGGTTTAGAGAAACTGTGAAAGTACAAGAGGTAGCAAAATATTCTGCATGCCCCTTGTGGCCATTACAGTTCCCCATTGTCTGTGGCATTATCCCATGTGAAGGTGTTTAAAGCTCTGCCCTTAAGTTCCAATAGTATAACCATTGATTTTCCATGGAATGCCAAGCCTTGGGGCAGAGCATTTTGGCATCGCCATAAGGCAGATCGAGAAAGTGTTAGGAAGAGGGCTTACAAGATGTCAGTCATTTAGGCTGATCCGTTTCTTGGACCTTGCTCACCTGAGCCCTGTGATTGCAGAGCTTCTTGTCAAATCTCGGGGGGCCTGACCAGATTTCCCTGCAGATCCCCAAAGCCTTAAAAATTACTTGTCCAAGTCTTGGGGGTAAGAATGTGGAGGCAGGTTGAAAATGATGGGGTGATATGGGGTGATGTGGGGGAGATACCTGGCCTTATTCTGAGCATTCTGCAGTGATACTTGCAATTGGCTAATCAGATTCCAAATCAAGTCAAAAGGTAGCTTGCCCATCAAGTGTCAACTCCAGTGCATTGTGTTCTTTTCAGAGCAGTTACTCATTTCACAACCTAACTATTGCAATACCGGACTATATGAGGAAGGCCCATGGCAGAATGCAGATGGTCTCAGGTTCAATCTTCAGCAACTCCAGGTGAGATTGGGAGCATCCACTGACTGAAACTGTGGAGAACTGTTGCTAGTCAGTGCAGACAATAGCGAGCCAGATGGAGAAATGGTTTTATTTGGTATAAGGCACCTTCCTATGTCCTCATGCCCCAGGGGCCTGGTGCAGTTTTAGGGACTGTTCATTTCTTTGGAATAAGGTGTTGAAACTTTAGACATTGTGGTCCAATTTGCAGAAATTGTGGTATTCATTGTAAAGGCCTGATGAAATGAATTATTAGACCAGAGACCCACAGCCAAGAGTTGGATGTTTTGTTCAAATCAATAAGTGAAATCCAAATTATTTTCCCTCTCCCTCCCCAGTACGTGTCCCTATTTATGAAAGGCAGTCTCTACCTGTGGGTCTGAGTATAGGGGAGCCACATGCAGTGGGGTGAATGTAGGGCCGTAGGAATGTGTTTGGGTGGGGGGTGGTGGTCTGCCCTGGGTGTCATCCCTGAGGGGGTGACAAAATGGCACACCCCAGGGGGCGGCACTTACCGCGGGGCCTGGCCTGCAGTGCCCCAAGCCACGCGTCTCTCTCTCTCTCTCTTTTTAAAAAAATAATTTTTATTGAATGATTTAATGTTACAAAAAGCATTACAACCATACTACCACAAAATATAATCGAGAAATAAAAATTACATACATCAATATTTTGTTTGTTATTTGTTATTTACTGTCTTATTTCCTCCCAAACATTCCATTCAAAACACACACCTGCACAAACACACACACACACACACACACACACACACAAATAGTGATAATAAGGGAGTGACACGGTGGCTCGGGGCCCCACTCTGCCCGAAATGGCAGTGTGGGGCTTGCGTCCACCAGGCAGACTCTGTGGGCAGATCACCATGGCGCCCCCCTGGGCGGATCACCGCAGCACACCCGTGGGCAGATCACCCTGCCCCCGCTGGTCCAGGTTCCGGAACAGCTAGCTACGCCCCTGGGTGAAGGCATGATAAAGATGCCATAGCCACAGGGCAACTAGACAGGATTTCAACAGGTCACAACTTTGATTATAGATGTTAGCAGGCTTCAGCATAGGCATTGGGTGTGTATCCTAAATCGACCAGCCCCTCTGGAATCCAGCGACAACTGAGGCCTGGGCTTGTATAACCAGAAAATGGATCTTGTTTCCTTCTGGTCTTCTTCCAAAACCCTGCCCTCTGGCTCATCTGCTATGAGCTACAACCACGGACAAGCACCAGCAGCCAGCATGGCCAGTGGAGGAGTCTGTGCTGAAGTCAAGAGGCCACCCTGACTCACTGTGGCCGTGTCGGACTACAACAACACATCCTTAGGCAACTTGGGCTAAGCTGTAATTTCTGCTCCTGTTTTTAATTAAGCAAGAGAGCTGTAGCTGTTCGCCAGTCCGGCTTGTCCTCTGCCAGAGCCTTCATCTGCATCACAGACCCTCCAAGTGCCCCTATTTTCCAGGGTGGTTCCTGATTTAGAGAAGCCACCCTAGTTTCTGATTTGATCCCGGAATGTCCCAATTTTCCTTAGGATGTCCCTATTTTCATTGGAGAGATGTTGGAGGTTATGGAGTTATCCGACCTCAGAGCCAACTGTAGGCAATCCAGTATAGGGAAGGGGGGGTTCTGTTTGTTTCTTAAAGTTTAATGTTTTATTATGCTTTTATATATGTTGGAAGCTACCCAGAATGTCTGGGGCAACCCAGTCGGATGCGTGGGGTATAAAGAGTAAAATTATCATTGTGGAATGGGACATCCCTGTTTTCATCACAGAAATGTTGGAGGGTATGGCATTGGCCTCTGCCCACTGAGGAGATGACGGATGCCCAGTCCGATTCTAAGGCGGCATGGCCTGGGGCATGGAAATGCCAGTGTCGGCATGAACTCAACCCCAACCACCATGTGGGTTTTCATTTGCTTGCTCAATCCAAAGCTGCCTCTGTGCTTAAGCCCCATTTGCCCCACTCATTTATAACAGGAATGCAGGGGGCATGTCAGCTGGTGGATCAGTGCCTCCACTCGCCTAGCCATGTCCTGCACCTGCTGCACCAGTGCTCCTTGCTTTGTCTGTGCATCCCATGGATATGAAGGATATTACTGGCTAGCAGGGGGTTAGGCTAGATGACCCTTGGTGTCCCTTCCAACTCTACAGCTCTACAATTCTGTAAAGTTTTTAGCAGAAAACCAGATCCGGATCCGAGTCCTTTGTCCATTAAGAGCCAGGAAAATTGAAATGAACTAATAGGGATTTTGGCAGTCTAATAGGATTTCCAATACCAGGGTTAACCCTAGGTCATTGCGCTTAAAATAGCATTTCCATTTTAATGAGAAACTACTTATTTCAGCACAGAGCCTCTGCAATTGTTGTTTCTTTTTTTTCTCTTTTAAATGTTTGATACCATTTTAGGGAATAGCCAAAGCAGATGAGGCAGGTTTAAAAAGAATTCATCCAGGATGTGGTAATGATTTCAGAAAACTGCCGTTTTATGAAGAAACTGCAATTTATCTGGAAGAGATTAAAGACCAGCAGCCAGGGATTTGGGCGGTTCCTTTAAATTCATACAAACCTCAGGTGGGGTGGGGTGGGGCTGAAGAATAGATGCCAGTGATTTTTGCTTTTTCCCCACCTCTGCCCAGCCAGGTGATACCAGAAAGGGATGGAGCTCAGAGTCTGAGAATGGGAAGCAGGTCCAACTCATCTCAGCCACATTTCTAGTTGTGTTGAGCGAGGATCCCCCACGTTGCTGCCCCTGAAGGCCAAAGCTGTGGTTTAGCCGTCCATCAAGCTGGTACCCTCAAGATGTTGCAGAATTACAAGCCCTTTACAAGCTTGCAGTTGGAAGCAGTAAGAAAAAAGCTCAGCAACTTTTGTGTCCGGAATTTCACTTTTTGAACTCGTTTCACCCTTGGCCATTGGCCAGGCTTTGCTAGGGCTGATGGCTGTAGGAATTGAGCTCTTGAAATTTTAGATTTCGTTGGCTTTCGAAATCACCTTCTGCAAAATTGACTTGCTAAATCAGTCAGTTTGCCAAATACCTTACAACCAAACCCCAACTAGTTTATTGTGAAATTACTGCAATGGACCGTGACCTTATTCGTCCCCAAAACTCCTTTCATGACTGAAAGTGCAACTTAAGTTTGACTAATGTTAATCATTAATTCTTGGCTGCCAACCCCATAGGTGGTATTTCTCTGCACCCAGTGTCTTGTGTTGTCATTGTTCTGGGAAAAACAACGTTCTCACCTTACACTTCCCCCAGGATTCACACCTTCCTGCAATCTTTCTCCTCCTCCTCTAAAGACTGATTGCTCCACTCAACTTGAAAGGACCACACATTCTTGGTGTCTTTTGATAGCTAAAATGTTCTGGGATTTTTTTTGTTTGTTATTGTTATTGTTATTGTTATTTTTTGATAAAAAAGAATTGGGATGTGTGTGTTGTGTTGTTCACATTGTTAAAGGATCTTTTATACCTTTGTCCTACCTATTGTCTTCCTTAGTTATTTTGTTTTGCCTTCCCATTTGTATAATACTTTCATGTCTCATTTTACTCACCAACCATATCATCACTGACCCCAGCTCACCCTACCAGTCCCTGCCTGCCATCCCTGAAGTTTTATCCTGAGGCCACAGACTACCTCGCATCATTTTTGTTGTCATTTAGTCATTTAGTTGTGTCCAACTCTTCATGACCCCATGGACCAGAGCACGCCAGGCACTCCTGTCTTCCACTGCCTCCCACAGTTTGGTCAAACTCATGTTAGTAGCTTCGAGAACACTGTCCAACCATCTCGTCCTCTGTTGTCCCCTATGCAATTTTTTTCTTTATAGCATTGGACTTTCCTTTCACTTCCTGGAACATCCGCAACTGAGCGACCTTTGGCTTTGGCCCAGCCGCTTCATCAGCTCTGAATCTACTTGTACTTGTCCCCTGCTCTTCCTCAGTAGCATGTTGGATGCCTTCCAACCTGAGGGGTTCATCTTCCAGCGTCATAACTTTTATATGCCTGTTGTTTTTGTCCATGGAATTTTCTTGGCAGGGATACTGGAGTGGCTTGCCGGTTCCTGCTCCAGGTGAATCACGTTTACTCAAAACTCTCCACTATGACCTGTCTGTCTTGGGTGGCCCTGGGGGCCCTTGAGTGGCTCATAGCTTCTCTATTCAAGCCCCTTCGCCATGACAAGGCAGTGATCCATGAAGAGGTCACATCATTTACTATAATTCAAAAGAGTGATCCATTGCCAAAAACATTAGGTTTTGCTACAATCTCCCCTGCCTTGTCCTGCCATGTTCTGTTATGGTTTTGCAAGGGGTAAAAAGATCCCATAAAATTCCTGGGTGCCAGGTTCTCCCCATAATTTCTGAAAGTAGTAAATGTGGGGTTTGATCGATGGATTTCACAAGGGCTAAAAAATAAGTCGCTCCAGCTTCCTCAGGAGATTGGCTGAGAGAGATGCCATAAAAAAACAAAAAACAAAAAAACAGGTGATGGCAGAGCCATAACCCTGAGAAAAGGTGTCACACAAGAAGGGAAGATGTGGTTGGATTACAGTTCCCATCATCCCTGTTCATTGTCACGCTGGCTGGGGAAGAATTGGAGTCCAATGATATAGCCACTTCCGAGCTAGGGAGGAGGAGGGGTTGCGGGCTTCACACCCTCCCCACGTGCACAGGGGCTGACTCACAGCCCCCGCGAGACTGGGGAATCCTCGGTTGTGTCATATCCTGGGCCAGCCGATTGTCTGGCCCGGGAGGCATGGCCCACCCTATTTAGGGCCAGCACGGCTGAGGATTTCCCTCTTGCCGCGCTAGAGCTGGTTAGGTTTTCCCACCCCTCCCACCCGTTAGGTTGGCTCTCTGACATTGTTATGGACTTTGGTCGGTCACCGTCAAGGGGCCTGGTAGTAATTTTTTCCACTTGGCAAATTGGCAAATTGGCACCAGCCATTTGGTTTTTCGCCTACCTCATAGCAAATCATCACAACTTCCTCGGCATTAGCGGTTAGGCATTGGTAGGGGTATTGTTATGCAGATGAAGGGGGGAGGAAGCGCCATCACCTTCCCCCAAATTGAAGGGTAGTCTGGTAAAGGACCCCGGGGGAGCTCCTAGTTGATGTGCATCAGCAGGACTCCCCCTACTGGCGGTTAACCCTTGCCAGTCTTCAAGCAATCAGGCTGAAGCCGGTTAGTCGATAGTGCCAATGCCTAAGCCAATACCGCTCAATTCCTGTAATCAATAAAGTTGTGGCCTATTTTGCCCATTAACCTAAAATACTGGTGTCTTGTGTCTTTATTTCCAAGGGGGGAGGCGGGAACTCACCATGCAACTAGAAAGCTCCAGGTTTCCATCCTTGGTTTGAACAAATAGACCCATGGTCTTCAGGCCTTTGGCATATTTAGCAGGCAGAGTTCTTCTTACTGTAGCCACTGCTGATCAACGCCATGTAGCCATCATTTTAATTTTTTTGCAGTGTCTGAGCATGTGCAAAGAGCCTTTCTGTCATCACCATGTTACTTTAGCCATGCATCCTATGCCACTGGCATCAGAAGACATGAGTTCTGGGTGAGGTGGGCTGGACCTTAGCAAGGGAACTGCTGGCAATTCTCATTCTTTATTCCACTTTTTATCAAGCAAATACATTAATCAACTGCGTTGTGCTGCAGGTGTTCTTGACGCCCCGGGAGAGCAGTTAATCAGCGGAGGTTCCTGGGAAATGATAGGGCAGAGAGCAAATGATTTTTGGCCTTTGCTTACTATCTCATCTGGATGAGAAAACTTGTCGTACTTGGATCCTTTTTGCTGACAGGCAGCTTTTAATAACTATTTCCAGAGAAAGGGGAATTAGCACTCTGGAGGTTTCCTTTAAAAAATGAAGTGGAAACTATAACTGTCCTCCAGTTCTGCTTGTTGCTGGCCAAAATGCAGAGAGCATTTGACAGCTGTCAAGTTCCAAGGCCTTGGTAGTCAATAGAACATGAGACCCATAATCTCAAGGATGTGAGTTCGAGTCCCATGTTGGACAAAAGATTCCTCCATTGCAGGGGGCTAGACTAGATGACGCTTGTGGTCCCTTCCAACTCTACAATTCTATGACTCTAAGGCCATGGAAGCACATGGAAGCAGCAGCCCATTCCCCCACTTTTAAACATAAGAATCCTCTACCATGATCTGTCTTTGAAGGTTCCCAAAATGAGACATGAGAGCCTGGTGTTTGCAAAAGACAAAGCACAATCATATGTATGGAGTTTTGTGGGGGTTTCAAGCCCACAAAAAGCAAAAAAAATTAATCATACCTATTTAGACAGATTATTATGCCTAAACCCAGCAGCAAAATGGAGTCTAATCATCATGCCAAAGGTGTGGTGCATAAATTAATTAAATAAGCAAGCAAATGGGTGGGGGCCCTGCTTGTGAATAATTTGAAGTATGAAGCCAGAGTTTAGAGCTGAGTTGCAGTGCTTTGGGCCAGATGTAATGGAGCAAGCTGGGAGAAGACAGAGAGAAAGAGCAATATTTGATTATTGCTGTGAGCCCCTCCATCATAGGCTCTGGTTGTATATATGTGTAAATAAACCATCTATCCTAAAGACACCACAGTCTCCATTTCCAAAGGAAACATGAACCATGGGCAAGCGCCTGGAACCCTTGAAATCTCTCACTATTCAGGGATTGGGGTGACATGCAGCAGAAGGTACGAGAGGGCCCTCCTAATAGCGTGTGAGGAGGAGGCGGAGCCTTTTGTGAGGGTGTCTAAGATGGCTGCTGACAAGTGAGTGAGGGGTTCTGAGCCTCCACAGGTTTACATCCAGAATAAACAGGCTGGGGTTTCTCCTTTGCTGGAAACTTCTGGAACCCGACTGCAGCAGTATATGGAGGGGAATGGCAGCTCTCTCTTCTTGTTCTCATGAGAAAGCAGATCCCTCTTCTCATTCCCTCATGAGGCAAAGCTGGCGTTCGAAAAAAGACTTCACTGAAGCCCAGCCGTTCAGGAAAAAGCAACACAGAATGGATGAACAGCTCTGTGTGCCTCCTTCGCTTTCTCTTCTCCCTCATTATGAGGAACAGAGCTGGAGTGTGTCAAGGGCCTGGTCTTTTAAAGACGAACAAAACAGAGAAGGATGGTAGCTTCTACTCTTGGCATGAGGCTGAGGAATAAGCCAGGAGCTTCCCAGAAGCTGAGGCACATATTGGAAACTGAGTTGAGATGACTGAATATGCCAGTTTTCCAGTTTTCTAGTCTTAAATTTCATTCTCCACAATTCTATATTTGAATTTTCCTTTTTAAAAAAAAGTCCACATGAAAATTGCTTTAGTGCAAATTTCTCCCAATTTTCACATGTGATTGCAATTATGCTCAATATGCATTTATTTATGTTTTTGTAAAACAGTTTCCCCTGGAAGAATGCATTTTTCTATGTAATTTTTGCTGTTATCTGTATTTTTATTGGCACTTTAACTGAGTGTCTGTTGGGGGTTTTGTGCACAGTACTTGGCTGGAGAACTTCTTTGAGAAATTCAGAGAACTGTGAATTTTGAAGGATTGTGCTTTGCTTTTTAAAAAATTGTTCCAGAAAGTACCAATTAGGTAGATTCACCTTTGAATGAAAACTGAATTTCTCTTCCATCCCTAAAACAGAATATCAGGAGTGGGGGACTCAAATGGTAGCCCTCCAGGTGTTGTTGGATTACAACTCCCATCATTCCTGTCCATTGGCCATTCCACCTGGGGTTGATGGTAAAGGTATAGTTAAAGGACCCTGACAGTTAAGTCCAGTCGTGACTGACTCTGGGGTTGCGGCGCTCATCTTGCTTTACTGGCCGAGGGAGCTAACGTTTGTCCACAGACAGTTTTTCCGGGTCATGTGGCCAGCATGACTAAGCCTCTTCTGGTTAAACCAGAGCAGGGCACGGAAATGCTGTTTACCTTCCTGCCAGAGCGGTACCTATTTATCTACTTGCACTGACATGCTTTCGAACTGCTAGGTGGGCAGGAGCTGGGACCGAGCAATGGGAGCTCACCCGGCCGCAGGGATTTGAACCATCGACCTTCCGATCGGCAAGCCCAAGGCTCAGTGGTTTAGACCACAGTGCCACCCTTGTCCCCTATGAGGTTGATGGTAGCTGTACTCTAAAAGCATAAGAGGCATAATGTTTAAGCACTGTCCTCTCCGATCATTTTGTGGGAAACTAACCTGCTCCCAAGTGTCAGGGTTTTTAATTAATGAATGAAGCCAGTAGCCAGAAAAGAATTTAGACTGTCTTTATTCTAGGGAATGAAGTATAGAAACCAGGGCAAAATGAACACCACCATCACCCTGGCAACTGGAATAATGTCCACGCTGCATCTGAAAAGTCTGATTGCAGGGATTATTCAAACAATTCAAGGTATGTGTGTGCTTAAACAATTTCCTATCCACTCCACCTCTCTTTGCTGATGTGAAAAATGTGCACCAGATACGGAGTAAATAATTGTTCAGCTATTATTGAAAGGGATGACAAAATGGTATTAATGGTAATCTCCAAGGCTGGCAGACAAATAAAGCTAAGAAAATCCCACGTAACCAATGAACAGAGTACAGGCAGGACAATGAATATTTGTGCCAGAAGCAGAATTCATAATGCTACAGCTAGAGACCCTATTCTAAAATCTCTGCCACTCCTGAATAAGGACAGAGAATAGCGATGGGGAGCCTGTGACCTTCCAGATTTTCTTAGACTACAACTCCCATCATCCTAACTGTTGGCCAGACACAGGCTGGGGATGATGTAATTGGAGTCCAACAACATTGGAGAGAGGGGCACAACTTTCCCATCACTACAAAAGAGGCAGGTATCATCTGACTTGTGGGGAACCCAGCCTGGTTTTTGGAAGGGAGGGGGTAACACACACAACTTCAAATGGTATTAAAACAAACAAATAAAAAACCCTCACATGCAGAAGTACAGTGGTACCTCGGGTTAAGAACTTAATTCGTTCTGGAGGTCCATTCTTAACCTGAAACTGTTCTTAACCTGAAGCACCACTTTAGTTAATGGGGCCTCCTGCTGCCACTGCACCACCGGAGCATGATTTCTGTTCTCATCCTGAAGTACTGTTCTTAACCCGAGGTACTATTTCTGGGTTAGCGGAGTCTGTAACCTGAAGTGTCTGTAACCTGAAGCATCTGTAATCCTTGGTACCACTGTATCAGAAATCTTTAGGAGGCAAAAACCCTAAATGGGGCAGGCAGAGGGAAGAGAACTCTCAGGAAACAACTCAACATGGAGTGTGCTCAGTGATCATGGAATATGACAGACTGGTCCATCTAGGTCAGTGTTGTCTAGAATGACAGGCAGCAGCTTTTCGAGATTTCAGGCAGGGGATATTCCCAACCCCACCTGGAGATGCTGGAGGGTGAATATGGGACCTTCTGCATGGAAAGCAGGTGCTCTTGTGGAGGAGGGCATGAATGAATGACCGGCACAGTAAACATGAACATGCCACACTGCAACATTTCGTAGCAGTTTCTACTTCTGCTATGGTTAATGGGTGTTATTTCTTGATGTTCGATCTGATTTATTTAATTTTTCAGGCAAGTCTGTGAGAAAATTGCAACAGCTACCCTCCCTGCTTCCAAGAGGGAAGAAAGGAATCATTTGGTTTGGTCATTGGGTCTGGGAGCCTTGAGATGTATTTCTCCAGGCTTCGGTGGAAATCTCCACATACGTGAGTAGGCAGGCAGGTGTTTTATTTGTTTAACACCTTAAGCTAACACAGAGAGGTTTCTATTTAATGCTGTCGTCTGGTAATGTAAACTTACACAGCGATTTGCAAGCAATGTAAATTCCCTATTGAAAGCTTTGGCTGCGAGCCACAAACTACAGAATAAAAGGATCTCTGAAAAGTGAGCGATTAAATTCCAGTCAAAGACTAATATTGCCTAGTTCTCTAATAACCCTAGTTCTTGTGTTAATCCATGCTCCTACGAGTAAATTGAACATATTTCCATCAAAGTATTCCCTCTGCCCCAGGAGGGCAGCTCAGGAGGTGTTCTTTGTTTATTACATGGGCATAGAACAACACTGGACATTTATGCTACAAACTAACATGCAATGGAGGCTGCTTGTGCATGCAGAGCAAATGTTTTTCTCCTAGGAATGCAGGAAGATGACTTATGCTCAGTCCGACCATCTGGTTCACCTAGCTCAGAACTGAATGTGCAAACAAGTACAGTCATACCTCATGTTACGTTTGCTTCTGGTTACGTTTTTTCAGATTGCGTCCCACGGTGACCCGGAAGTACCAGAAAGGGTTACTTCCGGGTTTCACTGCTCGCGCATGCGCAGTAGCACTAAATCACACTTTGCGTATGCGCACAAGCTCCAAATCATGCTACGCACCTGCACAGATACGGCGCTTCAGGTTGCGGGCTTTTCATGTTGCGAATGGGCCTCCGGAACAGATCCCATTCACAACCAGAGGTACCATTGTATATCCATCGATGGGCGAGATGCCCCCAAAGTGACTGAAAAAGAGTACGAGTTCACGTGCAGAGTTGTGAAAGGCTGAGTGGTCCACACAACATTCCAACCGTTACCACGTCAAAAACATTTTAGATCAATATAGCATTCACAGAAAAGAGAGCAAAGCATCATAAATTGTGCTGAAAACAACACATGAAGACCAAACATGGTTCCGATGAAAGGCCTGGAAGAATATAAAGGTCATCTTATGGTACCAAAATATGTTAATGTGCACACCTAGAGGATTGCACTTGGGGAGAATATTGTGCAACTGAGGTGCTACCACCAAAATTAGGATTGAGACAGGAAAGCTGAGGGCCAAAGGCAGCTCCCCAGGCCTCTCTATTTGCTCCTGCGGGTTCCCCCTAAGCCAGTGTTTCCCAAACTTTTTTGGGCAACGGCACACCTGTTTACTGAAAAAAAATCTCGCGGCACACCACCATTAAAGCCCCGCCCCGTGACGTCAGCGCGCAGCGTCACGCCGGGAGGGACGCACGAAAGTGAAAGTTTTTCCCCTCCCCCTTGCCGGGGAACCTCCAAGCTTTGGGGGTGGGAGGAGGCAGCAGAGCGAGGGACTGAGGGACGGCGGCAACTGAGGCGGCGGCGGCTGTTGTGCTGGTGGCGGCGATAGCGGGCGGAGGAGGGGGCGGCGGCGGGGCTTGAGGAGCCGTCGCCGGGAGTTGCTGCTGCTGTTGTTGCTGCTGCTGCCCGGACATGCCGGCCTCCTCCTCCTCCGCTGTCTCGCGCTCCTCCCTTTTGCACGCGCTGCCCCGCCGCTCGGCACCACCACCGCGGAGCCGCCCCCGGCTCGACGCGGATCCTCGCCGCCGCCGCCTCTCACCGCCCGACTCGCCCGCCTCCCTCCCACGGCACACCAGCCAATGTCTCACGGCACAGTAGTGTGCCGCGGAACACCGGTTGGGAAACACTGCCCTAAGCCACACTCTCCTGGAATGAGGATGGAGAGATGTCAATTGGGTGTGTGAGTGTGTATGCACCACCTCACACTCCTTGGAAGAAGAATTGGGTAAAAATGCCAGAAATAGAGCAGACAAATGTCTTTATCTACTTGATTTATGACTGGGGCAGAAATAGCTCCACCTACAGAAAGACCCCTGTGTATCCCTCTCCCTTAGCATTTAGTTCTGCCTGTAATCTGCAATTCCAAACTGTTCCAACAATGGAGATTTACTGTCACCGTTGTTGTTTTTTTAAAAAATGCAGGTGATTTCCCTGTTATTATAGTTCAATGATGCCCTCTGCTGGAAGATTTGTATGTTGGCACTTCCAGTCATTTTCCAGGCATGGGTGAAAGCTGCATGGTTGATTTCCCAAGGCTTCCCCTGTGGGCTAGATTTCTTTCATGAGGTTAAGACTCCCCCCCCCCAAAAAAAAAACTGTACCCATAGTGGAGCTCCTATGTAGCCTGGAGGTCTTGATGCAGAGTCCGGACAGCCACCTCTTGGGGATGCTGTAGCTCTGGGTTTCCATCATGAAACAGGGAGCTGGACCAGGAAGGAAGTCCACAGGTCATAGGGATGAAGGACCAATTAAATTCAGTTCACATCTAATGGCGCAATTTACCTAATCCACACTTTCCAAAACAATATGCGAACCAGAACAGTTACCCTTCAAATTTCACACTTTTCTGAATTTTGCAGCTTAGTAATGTGCCCTACAATGTAAAGTGTGTATTAAAAAAATGCAGATATTTGTGAAAATATACAATGATGCATGTACTAGGGCAAACATAAATACTGATGGAGCGGAATACAATGGAACCTCGGGTTGCGAATGTGATCCGTGCAGGAGGCATGTTTGCAACCCGCAGCGCCACGTCTGTGCATGTGTGCACGCAGGTCGCGATTCGGCACTTCTCTGCATGCGCAAAGCACGATTTAGCAGTTCTGCACATGTGCAAGCACCAAAACCTGGGTGTAACCTGTTCTGGTACTTCCGGGTTTGGCGCGGTGCGCATCCTGAAAACGTGTAATCTGAAGTATCTGTAACCCCAGGTACCACTGTATGCTTTGCAAAAAAAAAAAAAAAAGTATTCTTGCATGCCATCCCAGTCTCCAAGTAGTGCAAGATTCCAGTAATTCCAAGCACTTACCCAGGGTTCATATTTCCTTTGGAGTGAGGCCCAGTGGAGACTGTAGTGTCTTTAGGATATATGGTTTATTTACAAATATATGCATGCTGTACCACTGAGCTACGACCCTTCCCCGGGACAAGAGGGTGCTGAGAAGACCAGATAGGGTTGCCACATTTCTTTACTGTGCCTTTTTTTTAAAAAAAAGGAGTCATTTTTGGACTCACAGCTGTCCATGGAGGCGCAGGTCAATTCTGTGTCCAGGGCAGCTGTTTATCAGCTCCATCTGGTACGCAGGCTGGGACCCTACCTGCCCACGGACTATCTTGCCAGAGTGGTGCATGCTCTGGTTATCTCTCGCTTGGATTACTGCAATGCGCTGTACGTAGGGCTAACTTTGAAGGTGACCCGGAAACTACAACTAATCCAGAATGCGGCAGCTAGACTGGTGACTGGGAGTGGCTGCTGAGACCATATAACACCAGTCTTAAAAGACCTACATTTGCTCCCAGTATGTTTCCGAGCACAATTCAAAGTGTTGATTTTGACCTTTGAAGCCCTAAATGGCCTCGGCCCAGTATACCTGAAGGAGTGTCTCCACCCCCATCATTCTGCCCGGACGCTGAGGTCCAGTGCCGAGGGCCTTCTGGCGGTTCCCTCATTGCGAGAAGCAAAGTTACAGGGAAGCAGGCAGAGGGCCTTCTCAGTAGTGGCATCCACCCTGTGGAACACCTTCCTATCAGATGTCAAAGAGATAAACAACTACCTGAAATTTAGAAGACATCTGAAGGCAGCCCTTCAGGGAAGTTTTTAATGTGTGACATTTAATGTGTGACATGTATTTTTAATCTCTGTTGGAAGCCACCCAGAGTGACTGGGGAAACACAGCCAGATGGGCGGGGTACAAATAAATTATTATTATTATTATTATTATTATTATTATTATTATTAATAATAATAATAATCATTTTTTCGATACAAACATCAACCGCAAAAGACACATACAACAAAAACCATAATAGCAATAATAACACAATTTGACAATTCAGATTTGAATACACTGAGATACCTACAACTACACCTTTTTAAACAATATTTCCCCAACTCTCTTTCCTCTCCCTACCTCCCACCACTATCCGCCTTATCGCTGTGCCTTTCAACCAGCTTGGTCTGCAGACGTTGGCCAGTGATCATGCTTATGGCCAAGTGTCACCTTCCTGCCAGTTTCTGCAGACTGAATTGCTGCTAAGGAATTGCACAAGAGCAAGCTAGACAGGGTTCGTCCCCAAAGTCAGTTGGCACCCCTAAGATAAGAAGGCAAACAGCAAGGAAGGGCAGAAAGAACCAGTGGAGAAATTGTTTCTGTGCTGTCATTATCCTCACCACAAAATGATGTAGCTGGGAAAGAGATTAAGATGGTCACCGATGACCTTTTCCCAAGCAACAGTTGCTTGTTAACCTTTTTGCCCTCTTTTCCGCACAAAAAATAAGGGCCCCCTCCAGACTCATGTTTTGTAAGGGGTGTATTGTGCAACATGTAACTGAAGCATTGCTAGTGCATTTGTGGTAGATTTACGCTGGACTGGACACATGGAGTTCTACTTTATTAGTTGTCCTGCAATTGTTCCCCATTGTCATCTGGAGGGGCAGCCTTGCACTGCAACACGGCTAAACTGGGAGAAATAATAATAATTTGGAATGTCTATGGCAGGGGTCTGCAACCTTTAAGACAAAAAGAGCCACTTGGACCCGTTTCCGAAGAAAAAAAAACTGGGAGCTGCAAAATTCGTCATTATAAAAATAAATTTTTGTCACTTTTTATTATTTCTTTGTTTGACCCCTCAGAATTACTCTTCCTCATAGAAATAAACGTTAAATTAACAAGTTACCTTTTTGTGTGTGTGTGTGTGTTCTTCACTCCCCTTCAAAACAGTGACCAGCGTACATGCCCCTTACAATGTAGCGGGCGGGCGGGAAGGTGACGTCAGGATGGTGCGTGACTAACGCACGCACCGCCCCCATGCGACGTCACAGCCAGTACAGCGCCCACCACATTGGGGAGTGTCGGGGTGCACAATGCGCCTCCTCCCCTCACTAGTATCCACCCCGGAGCCGCGGCAAAGGTGTAAAAGAGCCACATGTGGCTCCGGAGCCACGGGTTGCTGACCCCTGGTCTATGGCACAAAAATCTATAGGATTTCAGCAAGAAGTTGTAGGATATGCAGCAGTTGGATACAAAGCAATATGCCCACCCCAAAACCTTTGCAGGCAAGGAGTATTGAAAGCGGGATTGTTTATAACCACCTTGATACCATCATGAGTGCAAATAATCATGACTTCACAACAAAAGGGATGTCTGGAGGGACCAGAAGTATATCTCAGCCGTTATGCAACTTGATTAAAGGCACATCCTGAAACTGTAACCAGTCGGGACACATCTCATCCTTTGAAGAGAAGTTTTAACAAGCAAAGGGGCATTGTTTTATACTCCTGCTTTACTAAGGTTGTCTGAAGGGATGTTGACACTGGAGGGGTCACTGTGGTCCTTCAGGCTGCAATTAGCCATGGCTCCCATTGTCACCTGGCCTTCTTGTGTAGGGCTGCAAATCCTCTTTCCATAACTGAGGTCCCCGTGCTCTCGTGCTCACAATAATTGAGCCTTCCAGGAGCCGCTGTGCAGATCACAAGCTTAATAGCTTTTGTTCTTGATGCAATACATAACTCATAAGTGCCTCAAGGTCTTTTTTTTTTTAAAAAAAAACAACTTTAGTCACTGAAGAGTTCCAGTTTCCAATTTCCAATCGCCATTTTTAATGCAGCTGGAAGGTCCTCACAAAGCAACTTAGCAGGGTGGCTTAAGATAAAAAACAGCCCTGCCAGATCAAGTCAGTTGTCTGCCTAGGTCATAGTTCAATGTATCCTATTTCCCACAGTGCCCAAGTGCCTTACTCCTTTGGTATTTTAATCTTAGGAGTCATCCAAGGAGGCTCACTAGCAGGATGTCCTCCTGATACAGAAGCTAGGAATAAGATCATAGAAAGGTTACGCTGCATCAGACCAGAAGTCCATCCAGGTCTCAATCATACCAAACATTCAAAGTGCTCTTTAGCAATCATGGTTACCCTGCAAGAATCTTTGGAACTGTAATTTCATAGAATCGTGGAATTGCAGAGTTGGAAAGGGACCCAAGGGTCCTCTAGTCCAACCCCTTGCGATGCAGGAATCTCAGCTAAAGCATCCATGACAGGTGGCCATCCAACCTCTGCTTAAAAACCTCCAAGGAAGGAGAGGAATTTGTTAAGCATGCTGGTCATTGGAGCTCTGTGAGAGAGGTCTCCTAACAGCTCTCAAGAGCAGGCATAGGCAAGCTCAAGCCCTCCAGATGTTTTGAGACTACAGTTCCCATCATCCCTGACCACTGTTCCTGTTAGCTAGGGGTGATGGGAATTGTAGTCCCAAAACATCTGGAGGGCCGGAGTTTGTCAATGCCTGTTCAACATGCTTAACAAGGCTTAACAAGAGAGCCAGTGTGGTGTAGTGGTTAAGAGCGGTGGACTCGTAATCTGGTGAACCGGGTTCGCTTCCCCGCTCCTCCACAGGCAGCTGCTGGGTGACCTTGGGCCAGTCACACTTCTCTGAAGTCTCTCAGCCCCACTCACCTCACAGAGTGTTTGTTGTGGGGGAGGAAGGGAAAGGAGATTGTTAGCTGCTTTGAGACTCCTTCGGGTAGTGATAAAGCGGGATATCAAATCCAAACTCTTCTGCAGATCCCACAATTCTTTGGAAGAAGCCATGGCTGTTAAATTGTTATAAGAGTGCTTTAAATGTATGCTGTGGATGTGATCCCAGCCCAGCAACCAGTTTCCCACAGTGGCCACCCAGGTGCCTCTGGGGGCATGAGCCCAACAGCATACCCCTGCTCATGGTCCCCAGTCTCCACTCCATCATTCAGCCCAGACACTGAGGTCCAGCACTGCGAAAAGTGAGGTTACAGGGAACCAAGCAGAAGGCCTTCTCGGTAGTGGTGCCCACCCTGTGAAATTCCCTCCCATCAGATGTCAAGGATATAAGTAACCTTTAGAAGACTTCTCAAGGCAGCCCTGTATTGGAAAGTTTTTGGAAGCCCAGTCAGATGGGTGGGGTATGATGATGATGTTGTTGATGATGATGCTTATGCCAGGTCAGTCTAAGTGTCTTTCTTGCTTATTGGCATCTGCTCTCATTGGCAGCACCTCTTCAGGGTCTCAGTCAGAGGTGTCTCCTACCACCCAGTGGCGTAGCGTGGGTTGTTAGCACCCGGGGCAAGGCAAGTAATTTGCGCCCCCTAACCCATGGATTTGCGCCCCCTAACCTGTGGATTTGCACCCCCTAACCCTAACCCCCAGATGTTGCGCCCGATGCGGCCGGCCCCCCTGCACCCCCCACGCTACGCCACTGCTACCACCTACTACCAGGGATTAAACATCCATGAGAGACATGTGCTCTGCAACTCTATCGGTCCATCCCCAAAGGAAGCTGTGGAGTGAAGGAGAATGAAGCCCTGCCGAAATTCAGTGCAGAAAAGTGCTTAGCTTTGCCTTGGCTTTGCCTACAAAGTCCAGTCTTGAGCCACACCTGTCAAATCAGAGATGGAGAACATGCAACCCCAGCCAGCGTGGCCCAAGGTCAGGCATGTTGTCATTCAACAGCCTTCTGAAGCTTGATTTCTATCAGGGTTCATCCCATTTTCAGTAGAATTCTTGTGGGTTTGATTCCAAAGGCCTTTTTAGCGATAGCACCCTTTACAGTCGTACCTCAGGTTACAGACGCTTCAAGTTGCATTTTTTCAGGTTATGGACTGCTGAAACCTGGAAGTACTGGAACGGGTTACTTCCGGGTTTTGGCGGTCGTGCATGCGCAGAAGCGCCAAATTACAACCTGCGCGTGAGCAGACGCGCTGCTGCAGGTTGCGGACGTGCATCCCACACGGATCATGTTCGCAACCCGAGAGTCCACTGTATTTGGAATGGCTTCGTGGGACAGATTCCCGAGGCATTTACATAATTCAGGCCCCAGATTTTGTTCACAAAGTAATATTTTAATCATCATGTTTTCAAAATGCATTTGGGGGGGGGAGTAGCCCATTCCCTCCAATATTTCTCTGATGAAAATAGAGACATCCTAAAGAAAAACAGGACATTCTGTGATGAAATCAGAAACCGGGGTGGCTTCTATAGATCCGGGACTGTCCCTGGAAAATAGGGACACTTGGAGGGTCTGGGGGACTTGTTGGGGCCCCTGTGTGATTCTTCATTTGTTCCCCCTCTCACTTAACAGCGGGCTAAGGGCACCTTTGCCGCTCTGCAGAGATATAGTACAGTCAGCTCACACACTCCTCCCAGGCTGGGATTGAGATCAAACAGACACCCCAGCCATAAATCTCAGCACAGTGACTCCACAGTGACCGTGTCTTTGCTTTTAATTTCTTGAGCAGTTAAGGAAAGAAAAGGCATAATTGGGCATTGACATGATCTTGGTTTGACCCACAGCATAATGGCAGAGCGTGGCTCGCAACTCTGGTCACAGAGGGACAAATAAACAATGCCTCTTGGGTCGGTCTCCTATCTTTCATTGGGCACAAGACCCAATGAAACTTGTATTTGCCACAAGGAGACAAAATACTCAAGTGGCATTCATAGTCTCTGGCTTATATTCCACATAAGATGTTCATTCAATAAAGTAGTGGGTGGGGGGTCAATTTCGAGAAGGCCTCATGAAAACACACTGCAGATTCAACCGTGAAAAGGACAAACCAGGACTTGTGACACTGTGACCGCCTAAATACCAAACATGGCTTTGAAATCACGAGCTTTTCATGCTAATCAAATGCTGCTCTCCTTGTGCTTTGAGGAGATAAGAAGCTACAATATCCAGCTCTCTTGGTCTGGCCACGCTTTAACTCCTGCTGAGATAAAAAAAATTAAAGCTACAATTGGGAATAAATTTGCCTCTTATACAACTTGTATGGCTGCAATGTTTAGTTGGTGAATCAGTTATATTAGTTGGTTATAGGGCTGAATGAAAATGAAGGGAATGACACATTTCATGAGCAACTTTGACCTCACATGATGATGTCACTGGTGGCAAACGGAGTTAAATTCGGAGTGAATGCAGTTCCCTTACTCTGCACTAGCTTAACTCGCCTTCAATGAGATCATTGCAGACAAATCTCCCTAGATACCTGAAAATGGTACTGTTTCCATGAAAAGAAGTCTGCCAATCTGAGCAGTGAGCAACAGTGAATGGACAGGTAAGCACTGGGGAAGTTGTTTGGGGGACATTTTAGTTGCGTGACAAGGCCCTCTTTTTGTCCTAAAAACAACAACAACAAACAAAAGCTTATTACTGAACATTCAGCTCAGCCTCCTAATTAAAAGCTTTTTTTTCCAGCTTACCTTTGTTATTTCCAAACATTTCAAGGCATTTCAAAACAGTGTTTGTTTTATTTGTTTTGACAATTAAATATTTAACCACTGTTGTGACAATTTAAATACTTTAAAAATTACGTATTTCATTAAATAGCAACAACTTTGCTCAGTTAAAAAGGTGCTCCTGATTAATCAGGAAGCAAAACTGGTAGTTCAAAAAAGTTGCTTATTATTATTATTATTATAAATGAAGGGGATGGTCACTGTATTAGAAGAGGCATTCCACCTCCCATCTTAGAAAGGAAGGAATGCCTCTCAGTAGAAGATCATTTTAGACTCTGGACTTGATGGTCTTGCATGAGCTCCCCTTTTTAGATGTTGTATTATTTTAAAATTTGGTAAACCGGCTGAGTTTGAGAGCCCTTCTGTTCATTTTCAGAGGAATGATGAGATAGGGCATTTGGGCATTTGTCGAAAAGTCCTGCCTTGTCTGTGCTACTGTTGCCTCTTCTAAGATGAGTACTTCTATGAAATGTGCATGCATCAGCTAAATATCCCAAAATCAATGCTTTGTTTTCATCACAGGTACTGTTTTACACATATGCATATTTGTACAGATGAATAAATTGAAACTCATTTGACTAATTAATTGGGTGCCAACCCTAACAAAATTGCTCTGTCTAGTGGTCCTTTTCCAGAGATTTGTGAGATATTCTTGCCTTCCTTCAGGAACTTGATTGAGCTTGGAAATGATGGGGAATGTATTCTTTCCTGTTCATCAGGAATAGAGCCGTGGTCCTCCAGATGTTGTTGAACAGAGGTGGAGTCCATCAACAGCTGGAGGGCCGCAGTTTCTCCGTCCTACTGTACATGATGAGTAACTGAGCATCTGAATACCCCCCAGCAGAATAATCCTTCGCATCCATTTATTCTGGCATGTACGATATTAGCTGGGCAGATAAAGAAGCAAAGAAACATTTGCCTGCTTTGGAAGAAATCAGAGTCTGAAGCAAACATGTTTAAATACGCCAAGTCCTTTCAAGACCCAGACTAAGTGGCGCCCGCTCAGGGAGTTCAAAGGCTATATTGTGTTGTGGACAACAGGATTTGCAGCTTTCTGTTTTACACACACACACACACACACACACACACACACACACACACACCCAGTATGAGTGGAGGAGAAATTCAGTTTGGTTAATTTTTTTAGGTGAACCTACCTTATTTGCACTTCCTGAAACAATATGCCAACCAGAACAGAGCTATTCTTTGAAATTCTAACTTCTCCAAACCTTGTGATACAGTTGTGTACAAAAAAATTCACATTCAGGGAAAGTGTGTATTCAAATGCACACACTGAAAAGAAGTGTGTTCTGTTAGGAAAAGCTGATAACCTTTCACCAGGATCTTTTGCTGAAAATTGCAAACTGACGCCGAGAAATGTTGAACTGAACTTTATGAATGGGGAAATAAAAACTGGAAACTCACTCACCCCTAACGCTCACCTGTGTGGCCCATTATGCTCTCGATTTTTTTATTATTAACTTGTTCATGGCTGGTGGTTCAAGAATGCAAGACTGATCTCAAGACAGAGACTTGCTTGCTCGCTTCTCAATATACACAAAACTCTGGAAATATTGTAGTTTGTATCGCAACATGCATTGTGCTAGAACTGATGGTCTTTCTTTGCTCTTCCTGGTGTCAGTGTAGCTTAAATGGTTAGAGCAGGGGTCAGCAAACCTTTCCAGCAGGGGGCCGGTCCACTGTTCCTCAGACCTTGTGGGGGGGCCAGACTATTTTTTTTGGGGGGGGAGAACGAATTCCTATGCCCCACAAATAGCCCAGAGATGCATTTAAATAAAAGCACACATTCTACTCATGTAAAAACACGCTGATTCCCAGGCTGTCCGCAGGCTGGATTTAGAAGGCGATTGGTCCTGATCCGGCCCCCGGGCCTTAGTTTGCCTACCCATGGGTTAGAGCATGGTGCTGATAATGCCAAACACAGCTGCATATTCCTACAACTCTACAATTCTATTTCTTATGGGATAGAAGTTCAATGAAAGCCCTTTTGTAGCCTTCAACACACCCCACACATATGTCAGGGCCAAACAACACTTTGGTGGCACTATTTCTTGCCATTATCTGTGAGTTTGTGGGCTGCGGGGGGAACATTATGAAAATGAGGACAGTTGTATTTGACATTTCCCCCCTTTCTCTGTTACATCTTAAATTTGTTGTTAGGGACAAGCAACCCCCCCCCCCCAACAGATCTGAGACTATGAGGAATTGAAAGATGAGGAACCCCACATGCTATGGGCACAGGGCTGCCCCCACATGGCAGCTGTTGGAATTACCGGTACCATTTCATCTTTGGTTCCCAAGGGAACTGTGCAAAAGAAAGATCCCGCCTTTCTTGCTCTCAGGCATCCAATAGGCAAGCGACAATTAGAATAGTGCTGAAGGGTGTCAAAAAGGAGTGTCCCTTCACCCTATTGGCTAGAATCTGGATCACAGAGGCTAGAAAACCAAGATTTTGAGACCAGGATCTCAGCCAGGAGCTAGGAATGAGGTAAACCAAGACTGGGAAGACTAAGTCAACCAAGGTAGGAAGGAACAGATCTTATAAGTGGCGGGGGGGGGGAGTGGCGGGGATGGAGGAAAAATACATTTGGTTCACATTTTAAAGCAAGCCAATCTAATTCACTAGTTCCAAGATTATATGCAGGTTGTAGTGCAGCTACCAATCAGACCACAAACTTTTCCAAACCTTATGGTACAGTTTCGTTAAAAGTACATTTTAATATTAATATTTATTTCATTTATGAATTGCTTCCTAAGAAGCATCACAGAGCAATTTCACAATAGAATTATAAATAGATAACAACTGCATGCAGTAAAATTGCAGATATTAAAGCTGCTGAAACAATGCATTTAGCTTTCTTTTTTAAAAAAAATAGGGACCATCTATAACTTTTCTATTTAGTGGCCGAACTAGATGGAATTTCAGGAGATGTTCTGCTGTATTTTTCCTGCAAGGGCAGCCTTTATAGTTTCAGTGTGGTTTAAAAATACACTATTCACTTAATCTTTGTTTAGTTCGCTTAATCATTGTTTTGTGACCAATTTGCATGAAAGAGGCATATGTCATAGCGGTGCCCCTAGGTAAGAAATCTACCAAATTTCAGAAGGATGGGCACAGGACGATTTGGAGGAGCCAAAAAAAATTGCTCCCTCATTGCTTTGGTTTGGTGGCCAGTTTGTATACATACACCATAGAGGTACCATTAAGTCAATAACCTGCACGACAGAAAGAAACTTTAAAGTGTTTCATCCTTGATGGAATGGGTGATTAACACCCTTTTGAGAAAATATGAGATGGATTCTTGTGGACATCTTACATTCTGAACCTTTGAAATGTGGGGTGTTTTTAAAAGGGATTCTCTGTCCCTCTTCAGTGAGAAATTTGCAGTATGATCGTACCTTGGTTGTTGAACAGAATCCGTTCCGGAAGTCCGTTCGACTTCTAAAAACATTCGACAACCAAGGCGTGAATTCCAATTGGCTGCAGGAGCTTCCTGCACTCAATTGGAAGCCGCAGAAGCCACACTGGAAGTTCGGGTTCCAAAGAACATTCGCAAACCGGAACACTCACTTCCGGGTTTGCGACGTTCGGGATCCAAGGTACGGCTGTACTTTTCCCCATGCGACGGTGCTGAACACCAACCCTGGTGTGTTTGTTGCAACCCTAAAACCCTACTTGTCTTCTTGAAAGTCCCTCAAAGTACCCCTTCACCTACCGTATTTTTCAGTCCATAAGACACACCTGACCATAAGACGCACCTAGTTTTTAGAGGAGGAAAACAAGAAAAAAAAATCTGAATGAAACAGTGGATGTATGGTTTTTGTGGTTCATGCTGTGGCCACAGACATGTGATCTGACGGTGAATTTGGGGTGACCCAATGCAAAAAATCCTGAGAATCTATGTGGATCCGTGCTTTGTAACAACGTTTTTGCATCATTGCAGCCCCAGGAAACAGTGGACGTGTGATTTTTTTGGTGCAGGTTGTAGCCATGGACATGCTATATGATCTGATGGTGAATTTGGGGTGACCCAATGTAAAAATCCTGAGGATCCATGGGCTTTTACATCCCCCTTCCCAGGCAGCCTCCGCTAGCGTCCCTTATCTCTCTCCCGATCCCACCGATCAGCTGTTTCCTTTCAACACTCTCTTCCCTCTTGTTTGCCTTAGTGTCTTTACCTTAGCTGGAGCACTTTTTTGCTCCTCCTTTTCTTCAAATTTCTCTCGTTATTGCTTTAGTCTTCCTATTTCCCCCCTTTGCAACTTTGCTGTCTTTATCTCCCCCCTCCCAGGCAGCCTCCTTTATCTCTAGCATCCCTTATCTCTCTCCCCAATCAGCAAACGATCAGCGGCTTTGTTTCAACACCCACTTCCCTCTTTCAAAAAAGAAAAGGCATGATCTGCTTTTCTCCCCCGGGCAATTTGGCTCCAGGGACCACACATTTGCTCCATAAGACACACAGACATTTCCCCTTACTTTTTAGGAGGAAAAAAAGTGTGTCTTATGGAGTGAAAAATACGGTATATTCTTTCAGTAAAACAGGATGTGACCTTCTCACTCTTTGGTTCAAAGCAGGCAGCCTAGCTCACCACTGGGTTTTCCATTATGCTGCAGGAGAAAGGTGGCATGGCCAGTTCTTTCCCTCACCAGTTACGCTTCCCTAGTTGCTTATTCGGAACATAGGAAGCTGCCCTATACCAAGGCAGAACAAACTGGTCCACCTACCTCTGTACTTCCGACACTGACTGACAGTGGCTCTCCAGAGTCCCAGCCATTCTCAGCGCTACTTGGAGAAGGGTTGTGGCTCACTAGTAGGACATCTGCTTTGTATGTAGATTGCCCCAGGGCCAATCCTAGCATCTCTAGGTAGGACTGGGAAAGACCTCTGTCTGGAGAGCCTTTGTCAGTCAGTCAAAATAAAAAATTCCTTCCAGTAGCACCTTAAAGACCAACTAAGTTCTTGGTATGAGCTTTCGTGTGCATGCACACTTCTTCAGATACAGTCAGTCAGTGTAGACATTACAGAGCTAGCTGATCCAATGGCCTGACACAATAGGTTGCTAGGATTGAATCTGGGGTTTTATGCATGCATTGAGTTGGTGGCACAGTTACTCTAAGCTGCTATGAAGGCATTACCATTGGCAGAAGCAACTTTAGGAGAGCCCAACCAGTTTGGTCACACTGGGAATGGAGCCTCAGTGGCTCGACAGGGGATGCTGCAACTGTGATGTTGAATGGAAGAGGTGGGGAGGGGGGTGAATTTGGTGTCGCACAGAGCACTGCTGGAATTTGAGATGCCCAGGTCCTCCACTGCCTTTAGCAAGAAGGGATGCCTTACCCTCTGCTCTACCAAGCAGCCGGGGGAAACATGCTTGGTTGGATTGACCTAGGTTGTTCGGACTTGGTGGAACTTCAAATGCCTACTTGGGGAGTTGCCAGCTGTAGTCCCCTGCTGAACAGGCAGCAGCTGGCATCCCTTTGCCCTGTGATCGAAAGTAAAAAGGAGAGCCCCTGATAAAACTATTCTCCAGTTGGAAGCCAAAGCTGTCAGTCACAAAAGTACACCACTAATCTCTCTCCCTCTGTATGTGTCCCACCCTAGTTCTTTTTTTCCTTATATGGAAAGTTTAAGGAGAAACATTGTCACTTTTGCTGGCACACGGTTTGCCTCTCCCATTGCCTCTGAAACTCTGAATGGTTTGTGAGGCTCCAGGATGATCTAGATTGTTTGGAGTGAATCAAAGGGAAGCTGCTTTAGCTTGGATGCCTCTCAAATCTCTCTGAATCAGATCGATGTGGCTCGGGATGGTGGGCTGGAGATGCAATTGTTATACCCATTGCCTATGCCAAACCTTTACATCTGGAATCGATAAAGTTTTAGCCTGATTTGACCCCAAGTGATGTTGTTCTGTCTGTTCTTTCTGGACGTGGGGGAAGGGGTGCCTGGCCCACACAAGTACTACAACAGAACTTCCAAGTACAGCGGTAACTTGGGTTAAGAACTTAATTTGTTATGGAGGTCTGTTCTTAACCTGAAACTGTCCTTAACCTGAGGTACCACTTTAGCTAATGGGGCCTCCCGCTGCCGCCGCACCACTGCCATGTGATTTCTGTTCTCATCCTGAAGCAAAGTTCTTAAGCCAAGGTACTATTTCTGGGTTAGCGGAGTCTGTAGCCTGAAGCGTCTGTAACCTGAAGTGCCTGTAACCCGAGGTACCACTGTATCCCTATTTTCTAGAGATTGTCTTGGATTTACAGAAGCCATCCTAGTTTCTTATTTGATCCCCCTTTTCTTTAAGACGTCCCTATTTTCATCAGAAAAATGTTGGAGGGTATGCTACAATTGGGAACAATGGACAGGCTATTTCCCCCTACAGCAACCCTCTTCCCCCCAATTTATGTTTGCACATATATGAAGCTGTGTTTTTTAAAAAATATATAATTTTTATTAACAAACCAATCAAATCACATTAATTCCAAATTACAGAGCCAAATTTTTAAATTTTTGTTGGGGGTACCCATGCTTCAAGCTCAGAAAGGGATCCAAACATCTCTCTTGCTGCTGCTTTAATATCCACAGTTCTGTCCAATCTTCTCTTTATTGTTTTCCTCATCTTCTTGTTGTTATCATATATTCCTTTCTTTGTGACCTCTGATAGTCTCCACAAGCGGGTTAAAAACAAACGTTATATCCTGTGTGGATTTTCCATTCCTCCAAGAGCCATATTCAAACAGACAGATGCCATTTCAACATTTCCGTACAAAACATTCTTAAAGTCTGCCCATTAATCCTCGCAGGCCTGTCACTCTCTTCTCTGCCTTCTTAGGGGGTTCTGCCAGGTCAACACAGTCCAATATAATAACAAAGCCATGCTCTCCTCCCCCTCAATCATAAATCCTGCAACCAGGCCTGCTTCCTAGTGAGTCTCTTTTTATAACTGTGTCATTCCAAAGGCCTTTCATTCCTTTCCAGATATTCCACAAACCATGTTTTTGATTAGTAATTCATTTCCACACAGTTCTTAATCATCCCGCTTATAATCAGTAGTTGCAACGATTCTTCGGGGGGGGGGATTGTTAGGTAATCACATAAGATAAAAAAAGAAAAGTTCCCCCCCCCATTCCATCCCGTTCCGACATACCGACCCTTTGATGTGTCTTCTTCTTGATATATTTTCCTGTTAAATCCAGCCCGTCGCTCCACTTCACAGAGGTCACTTCAATTAGCAGTTTTAACTCCCGTTCTTCACTCGAAATATGCACATATATGAAGCTGTTAATCATAGTTCTGGGTCGGTGCCAGAGTAGTGTAAAGGGGCAGGGAGTGTTCTGTTTCTATAAGGAAATGATTGTCCATACACAGCCCAAGGAAGCTTCTTTTCTGTATCTGTTCTCATCTCAGAAAAGGTAAGGTATTAGGCTGCAATCCCAAACACTCTTACTAGGCAGGAAGTCCTACATATCCTCCAATATTTCTCCAAAGAAAATAGTGATGTCCTATTACAGTGGTACCTCGGGTTAAGAACTTAATTCATTCTGGAGGTCCGTTCTTAACCTGAAACTGTTCTTAACCTGAGGTTCCACTTTAGCTAATGGGGCTCCTGCTGCTGCTGTACCGCTGCTGCACAATATCTGTTCTCATCCTGAAGCAAAGTTCTTAACCCAAGGTACTATTTCTGGGTTAGCAGAGTCTGTAACCTGAAGCGTCTGTAACCTGAAGCGTCTGTAACCCGAGGTACCACTATACATAATAAAAATAAGAATAAGAATTTTCCTCTTTATACCCCGCCCATCTGCCTGTGCTGCCCCAGCCACTCTGGGTGGCTTCCAACATCTATAAAAACATAATAAAACGTTTGACAATTATTATTATTTTTTTAAAAAACCTCCCTATGCAGGGCCACCTTCACATGGCTTGGGGGTTGCATAACTCTATTCCCTCCCAACATTTCTCTGATGAAATAGAGACACCGTACCATACCCTCCAACATTTCTTTGATGAAAGTAGGGACGTCCTGAGGAAAAGTGGGACATTCTGGGATGAAATCAGAAACAAGGATGACGAGGAAAATACCTGGAGGGTCTGAGTCTCACGGAACACATCGGGACCACTTCTGAATAAACATACACAGGATTTTACTGATACAGTTTGTGTTTACTCAGAAGTAAGCCCCATTATGGTCAGTGAGCCTTACTGGTGTAATTTGTGCCTCAGTGGTGCAAACATTATCAAAACTGCTCCCTCATGTGGAAAAACCGCAGACCCTCCAAGTTTCCCTATTTTCCAGGGACATCCCTGATTTAGAGAAGCCGTCCCAGTTTCTGATTTGATCCCAGAATGCTCCACTTTTCCTTAGGATGTCCCTATTTTCACTGGAGAAATGTTGGACGGTATGGAGTTATCCGACCCCTGAGCCATCAGAAAGCAATCCTGTATAAGGAAGGGTTTAAAAAAAAATGTTTAATGTTTTATTATGTTTTTATATATGTTGGATGCTGCCCAGAGTGGCTGGGGCTACCCAGTAAGATGTGTGGGGTATAAATAGTAAAATTATCATTATGAAATGGGACATCCCTATTTTCATTGGAGAAATGTTGGAGGGTATGAAACCAAGAATAACCCAGTGTTAGTGCTGAATACAGCTTATTCCAGAATTCCAATAGATGTTTTATATTTTTACATTCCAGGCTGAAGTATGTTCAAAATGTTGCTTCTATGGGCCTGGATAGCTCTTCTTTGTGGTAAGTATAATCATAGCTATAAAATTTTGTGTGGTGAATGTGGAGGGCATTAACCCAGAATAACAGAGGACTTCTGTCAGAAGTGAGGAACCCTTTTCAGACCAAGAGCCGCTGAAATATACTCAGAGTCCTGCAGTGATTTCATGCTCTTTATTGCAGCTTGTAAAACAGTGATTGAATTTCCCCCCAAACCTCAGGCTTTTATATACATTATTTACACAATGAGTCCCATCTGATTGGCTGATTCTGCTTCCCTCCTGGAGCCTGATTGGTCTTCTCCTGCAGGCCAATCAGTTGTTGCATTCTACGATCCTACCTGTCTGTTGTTCTAGGATCCAAGCTTAGTACATAACAGCCACATTCCCGTCTAGGCAACTTCCTGGAGGCCACATGCCAGGGATGGGTAGGAATGTCTAACAGTTTTCACAAAAAGAGAGACGGAAGTAAAAATTGCTTATAACTTATTGGTCTCATCTTCAGAACAAAAATCAATCCAACAAATACGATTGGTATTTTCTGTTGTTACGTTCAGTCTGCAATGATAAGTATTTCATTATGTGTTTTTTCCTCATTTGCAATGCATTTCCTTTGCATTGAAAGGAATGGGGTGGAATAACGTAACAACAACATAGCTCACATAATTTATGTAATTACATAAGTTATGTAGCTGTGAGAAAAGCCATTCTGCCATCACAAATCATTTGTTTGTTTGTTTGTTTATTTGTTTATTGTTCATTGGCTGCCTCTTAAGATGTAGCCCTTAGAAGGCTTAGAAAAGGTAAAGGCCCCCGACAGTTAAGTCCAGTCACGAACGACTCTGGGTTTGTGGCGCTCATCTCGCTTTACTGGCCGAGGAAGCCGACGTTTGTCTGCAGACAGTTTTTCTGGGTCATGTGGCCAGCATGACTAAGCCGCTTCTGGCGAAGCCAGAGCAGTGCACGGAAACGCCGTTTACCTTCGCGCCGGAACGGTACCTATTTATCTACTTGCACTTTGACATGCGTTCGAACTGCTAGGTTGGCAGGAGCTGGGACCGAGCAACGGGAGCTCACCCTGTCACAGGGATTTGAACCACCGACCTTCCAATCAGCAAGCCCTAGGCTCAGTGGTTTAGACCAGAGCGCCACCCGTGTCCTATATATTTAAAACAAGAACATCCTACATTGTAAGTCAGCAGCAGTATGCACAGATAAAAAATTGGAGCAATTAATTTGAACATTAATAAAACTTCACCATAGATTCCAATAAATAAATAATACTGAAACATTTTCAGAACAGCTCAATCAATTTAAATTAGTTGCATTAGAAGACAGGAGTGGGAAACCTTTTCAGGGTGGGATATTGAAGTCTCCACACAGCTGTGACCATGAAGGCTAGAAACCTAACTTTATTTATATATATATTAGACGTCTCACAGTTTGAACAGAAAACTATAGATTAAAGTGCTTTGGGGCCCATGTGCAACCTGCAATCTATGTTGCACTCACTATTTTTTATTTAACAAAATTGATATACCTCTTGCTAGAACAAAAGACCTGTAACTTGTTTACAAAAAAAAAGTCTAAAAAAAGTCTTGCACGTCACTTTGAGCTCTTTAGGTAACAAGTGACTAGTAAGTCTAAATAATAATAATAATAATAATAATAACAATAATAATAATAATGTAAAAAATAAAACCAGTAATTATTACAAATGTTGCAGTTACATACCTGGATAGGCTTGCTAGAATAAAAATGGTTTAGCAGCCCCTGAAAACAGTACAGCTCGCTGTCTTCCCATAGGCATCAGGTTTGCCACTGTGAGAACAGTAGGCTGGGATATATAAACCTTCAGCTTGATTTTGCCTTCAGAGGCAGAATACTGCCTTGAGAGCCATTTTGATTTTCAATTATTTCAACAAATGCATCCCTCTCTCATCTCTTTAGGTAGAGTTTCTGGGCGAACCCAAGGGAAGCACTTCATAACAGCCTTCATGCAGAACGGGTTGCAGAAAAGCTTTGAGGATGGCAGTTTCAAACTCTTCGTCACTGGCCTAAAAGACGGCACCTCTGTCACTGTTGCCGTCTACAAGACCAAGTTCCTGAGGGACTTTGCTGTCAAGCGTGGTGAGACCGTGCCAGTACAGTTGCCAAGTAACGTCGAAATGGTTGGAAGCAACAAATTCCACTCTGCCGTCATCGTCAGGGCCTCCCATGATGTCACGGTCCTCTCACTTAGCTCCAAACTCAACTCAGTTGCCACCACAGTTGTCTACCCCAGGTATTTACTTGGGAATACTCACTATGTGGTGACACCTTCTGGAGAGCCTTCCAAAGGGTTCCAGGAGTTCTCCGTGGTATCCAGCCAGGACCCTACTCAAGTCTTCATCTATGTCACCGGCCAAGTGACTTTCCATGGGGTGACTTATGGGCCAGGAAGCAAGCTCGTTATCTCCCTTGAAGCTTACCAAGCTGTCCAGATCCAAAGCCACCAGGACCTTTCTGGCACCAAAGTGGTCTCTCACAAGCCGGTTGTAGTCTTGTCTGGCCACAGTTGCATTTGGGCACATGACAATTGCCAGCATGTTTCTGAGCAGCTGCTGTCCACCCGGAAATGGGGCAAAGAATTCTTGGTAGCCCCACTGCCCTTCCAGACCAATTACGATGTGGCCTATGTGGCTGCTTGCCAGACAACACACCTCCAAGTCCGTTCTGGCAGCCATTATGCCAAGCACCATTTGCAAGATGGGCAGGTGATTGCAGTTGAAGTGAGAGGCCAAAAGCCCCTGTACATCTCTTCCAATGTGGGGGTCCAAGTGCTGTTCTACGCCACAGGAGGGGTCAAAGAGGGTGTTCCCTATGACCCCTTCCTCTCTGGTGTCCCTGCAATGTCTGACTACTCCAAATCCTACGGCATCCTGGGTCAGGAAGGCTTCCACAACCTGGGACTCATTGTCGCAGAGAGCAGAACGTGCCAGAGCATTACCTTAGACAAACAACCACTGCATTATGCACACTGGCGGGTCATACCAGGCACTTCCTACTCCTGGACTGAGTTCATCTTCAGTGGGCACCAGGCAATGCACTTTGTAGAACACCCCAAGTCTACCTTCAGCCTTCTGAGTATTGGGGTCGCCCCACACAATAGCTATGGCTCTGTGGCCTTTGCCATCCATTGTAAGTCCTGCCTTCCTTCCTCCTTTCCATCCTTCCTGTTACATGCTGCACATCCAGAGTTCCCCTGATGTATCCAAGATCTCAAAGTCATCTCCAGCTGCCATATCTATTTCTTCTTCTTAACCTATATCACCATATCCCAGAGGTAAGGAAGCTGTGGCCTTCCATATGTTGTTGGACTCCAACTCTCAACTACATGGCCAATGAACAGGGATGGCAAGAGTTGTAGTTCAGCAACTATTGGAAGACCACCAGTGTCCAGTCTCTGGTGCAGGAGCTATTGTGTCTTTTTCAGTCTGAGCACAATTAAGGCAAAGTTTGCTTCTGCACTAGAGCCATTTAGCACTGCTACGGCATTGCTTGTACCCAATCTGCTGGAAGAGGGATTAAAATGGTCATTCCACGCAGTATTTAATGCTGTTACTAAATTTAGCAAAGCCCACCAGCAATGCTATTTTTCTAGAAAAAGAGGTGCCAGAATTCACCATGAACGCCTCCCTCATGCTCTTAGAATGGCAATGGCACCCACCTGAAAGGTGCCGGAGCTGAGTTCTAATGAGTTCTGGCTGGGGGGGGGGGACCCTGCTCACCAGCAAGGCCAAGATCCTACAATAATGTTTATTCAGAGGCCTCATTCAGTAATAATCCCTACAATTTTATGAAGAAGTTCCCTCTGTGTGGCTCCTACCAACTGTAGTATTAGAGAGGAATTGCCTCTTAAAAGCTTCTTAATTAATTAGTTCCTGTTCTAATCAGAGTGGCTTTGATTCTTCATTTCCTCACTTCTTTCTTTTTTATAAATTGCAGTTTATAGAAAAGAAAAGAAAAGAAAAAGAATGAGAGCAAACCAATGAGCAAAGTTTGCCTCCCTTGAGAGAACAGGAGCTAAGAAATTCAATGTTAAATGTACTAATGATTTGATTAATGATTTTAATTACATGTTCACTTCCACTGAATACTGTGCACAGCCTAAACACACACACACACACACACACACACACACACACACATCAAGCAGTCTAGAAATTTTCAAAATAAAATAAATCTATAATGCCATGTTCCTACTGAGCAGGAAGCATAAGATCCAAGAAGGAAATTTCTAATTAAAAGGGCATTAGCCCTGAAAAACTTCAGTAACATTACCTGTGCACTCTGTTGCATTTTTAATTTTAAAAATTGATGCAAATCAGGTCTGAAAAAGGTGGATGGGGAACTCAGAAAGCACTGGAATGCAATAGATTGGCAATTCCATTTTCTCGATTCTCTCTGACAAGTGAGCGATCAAAGGATTAAACTGCTACTATGGAACATTTAGGCTGCTTTAGTAAGGGAATTATGGAAGTCTGAGAATAGTGTCATCCAGCATTGTGTTCTCCCATCTTGGGTGTCCAGATATTGCTGTATCCCATATCCCATCATCCCTAGCCAGCTTTGGATGATGGCAGTTGTAGTTCAACAACAGCTGGGGACCCAAGGTTGAAGAGCACAAGTACATCACGCAATTTGGCAAAAAAGGAAAACAGAAGTGATCTTATGACATGACAGACCATTTGCTCACCTAGTCCAGAACAATCTGCTTTCCTTGGCAGCAGAGCTGCAGGGCCCTACCCAACTCCTGTTACCTGACTCTTGTAAACAGAGGTGCCAAGGACTGAGCCTGCAACATAGACACAACCTGCAAAGGGTCTAGAACTGACCACCTTCTGCAAGCAACAGTTCCAGCTGATCAGCCAGCTAGCAAGGGAGTGAGGGGCACCAAAAGTGTAAGGCAAAGAGGAAGTGCTTGAAGAACTGCTTTGCATGCAGAAGGTCCCAGGCTCAATCCTTGGTTTCTCCTGGTAAGGCTGGGAAAGACTCCCTATCTGAAACTTTTGCAGAGCCACATCCAGTCAGTGTGGACAATGCTGAGCTGGTTGGGCCAATGGTCTGGCTTTGTAGGAGGCCGCTTGCTATGTTTCTATGTGCTTTTGTACTTACATGACCTACTTCTCCTTAGGGCTGAACACAAAGAGCCTTCTCTTATTATCTGAGTGCACAGGTAGGTTGATATGGGAGGAAAGAAGGGAGGACAGTGCTATATGAAGAAACCTGCACTCCCATGATCCCTTTCCATCAGTCATGCTTGGCTTGGGCTGATGGGAGCTGATGCCCAACAACATCTGGAAGGCCACAGGTTCCTCACCAGGTTCCTCACCCATGATGTACAGAAATGGTTGGTGGTGGGGGACAGGCTTTGAGATTCTGTGGAACAGGGCGTTATTTCATAGCCTATTATTTCCTTTTCTCTTTCATGTCTTTCTGGGCCTTCCAAGATATTTCTGTACTGATAGCTCTTCCATTTACCCTCAGTGATTCTTTGTGTTTTCTAGCAGCCCTGCCTCCACTGAGCCCTCATCCCATCCCCTGCAGTGGAACGAGTTGTGGAAAGGGATACGTATGCAGCATTACGCACAATCAGCCACAATGCGTCCCAGAACCTCAGACCTGCAATACCATCCAATGCCAAGAGGGGACAGTGTGCAAGATAGTAGAGGGCCATGCCAGGTGTGTCCCTCACCCACCATCTTGTCATCAAGTCCAGTGCCAAGAAGGGTCAATATGTGACCTAGCTGGTGGCTTCCCTAAATGTATCCCAGCACCAGCATCCTGTGAGAATACTCAATGCAAGCCGGGAACAGTGTGCAGCCTCATCAATGGCTGGCCCCAGTGTGTGCCCCACCAGCCTTCCTGCCACAAAGTCCAATGTGAAGTTGGGACTGAATGCGAGGTTGTCCATGGTCAGCCTAAATGTGTCCCAGTAACAGCATCATGCGGTGTCCTTCTTTGTGATAAAGGGGCCATGTGTGAGGTGATCGATGGCTACCCGACGTGTGTCCGATTGCCGCCATCCTGCCTGCATACCGTCTGCGAGCAAGGGACTATGTGTAATATTGTGGATGGTTGGCCTAAGTGTGTCCCAGGGCCATCCTGTGCCAATTTAAATTGTGTGGCTGGCACTGAATGCAAGACTGTGAACAACTTGCCCAGGTGTGTACCCGTCCTACCGTCCTGTAACAAAGTTCACTGCAAGCAGGGGACAGTATGTAAGATAGCTAATGGGATTCCCGCCTGCGTGCCCGTTGCACCTTCCTGTGGCACCATTCACTGCAAAGAAGGAACAATCTGTGAGATCACCGATGGTATGCCCAAGTGTGTGCCCACCGTCATATCCTGTGACAAAATCCAGTGCGCAGTGGGAAATGTCTGCGAAATGGTGAACGGGTGGCCCAGCTGCGTGCCCCTGCCGCACTCCTGTGAGAATACTGAATGCAAAACGGGAACAGTGTGTGATATTGTCAATGGCTGGCCGACGTGCATCCCAGATAAACCAACGTCGTGTGCGTCCTTTGTTTGCACAGAAGAGGCCGTGTGTGAAATGGTTGATGACAAGCCAACATGCATACCCATCCCGCTTTCCTGTGACAGATATGAATGCAGACAAGGAACTGTATGTGAAATAGTGCATAACTGGCCCACGTGTGTGCCGTTGCCATCTTCATGTCAGAAAACAAAATGTGCAGAGGGGACTGTTTGCAAATTCATTGATGGAAGGCCCAAATGCATTCCCATCCCTCCCACCTGCGACAAGTTGCAATGTAAAGTGGGAACCATCTGTAAAACAGTTAACGGATGGCCAGAATGTGTTCCAGCCCCTCACTCCTGTGAAAACGTCTACTGTAGACAAGGGACCGTTTGTAAAATCATCCAAGGTTGGCCCCAGTGCACAGCAATCCAACCGTCCTGTGACAAAATCCATTGCAGTCAGGGGACAACTTGTAAAATGGTTGATGGTTGGCCTCAGTGTGTGCCTATCCCACCCACCTGTGACAAACTCGGCTGCAGGGATGGGACTACTTGTGAAATTATAGATGGTTGGCCAATGTGTGTTCCAATCCCAGCCTCTTGTGACAAAATCCAGTGCAAAGAAGGAACACTTTGTAAATTAGTTGATGACTGGCCCACCTGCATTCCCATTACAAACTCGTGTGAAAAATTCACCTGCAGTACAGGAACTGTGTGTGAGATATACGAAGGGCATCCAAGGTGTATTTCCGTCTCGCCTTCCTGTGACAAGTTCCATTGCAAAGAAGGGACAGTTTGTGAAATCAGTAGTGGTTGGCCCAAATGTGTTCCACATTCCAGCTTGTCCTCTTGTGAAAAAATCAGCTGCAGTGCAGGGACTAAGTGTGAGATATACGAAGGGCATCCAAGATGTATTTCCGTCTCACCTTCCTGTGACAAGTTCCATTGCAAAGAAGGGACAGTTTGTGAAATCAGTAGTGGTTGGCCCAAATGTGTTCCACGTTCCAGCTTGTCCTCTTGTGAAAAAATCAGCTGCAGTGCAGGGACTAAGTGTCAGATATATGAAGGGCATCCAAGATGTATTTCCGTCTCACCTTCCTGTGACAAGTTCCATTGCAAAGAAGGGACAGTTTGTGAAATCAGTAGTGGTTGGCCCACATGCGTTCCCCATTCCAACCCAGCTTCCTGTGAAAAAATCAGCTGCAGTGCAGGGACCAAGTGTGAGATATATGAAGGGCATCCAAGATGTATTTCCGTCTCGCCTTCCTGTGACAAGTTTCATTGCAAAGAAGGGACTGTATGTGAAATAAGTAGTGGTTGGCCCAAATGTGTTCCACGTTCCAGCTTGTCCTCTTGTGAAAAAATCAGCTGCAGTGCAGGGACCAAGTGTGAGATATATGAAGGGCATCCAAGATGTATTTCCGTCTCGCCTTCCTGTGACAAGTTTCATTGCAAAGAAGGGACTGTATGTGAAATCAGTAGTGGTTGGCCCAAATGTGTTCCACGTTCCAGCTTGTCCTCTTGTGAAAAAATCAGCTGCAGTGCAGGGACCAAGTGTGAGATATATGAAGGGCATCCAAGATGTATTTCCGTCTCACCTTCCTGTGACAAGTTCCACTGCAAAGAAGGGACAGTTTGTGAAATCAGTAGTGGTTGGCCCAAATGTGTTCCACATTCCAGCTTGTCCTCTTGTGAAAAAATCAGCTGCAGTGCAGGGACCAAGTGTGAGATATATGAAGGGCATCCAAGATGTATTTCCATCTCGCCTTCCTGTGACAAGTTTCATTGCAAAGAAGGGACTGTATGTGAAATAAGTAGTGGTTGGCCCAAATGTGTTCCACGTTCCAGCTTGTCCTCTTGTGAAAAAATCAGCTGCAGTGCAGGGACCAAGTGTGAGATATATGAAGGGCATCCAAGATGTATTTCCGTCTCGCCTTCCTGTGACAAGCTTCATTGCAAAGAAGGGACTGTATGTGAAATCAGTAGTGGTTGGCCCAAATGTGTTCCACGTTCCAGCTTGTCCTCTTGTGAAAAAATCAGCTGCAGTGCAGGGACCAAGTGTGAGATATACGAAGGGCATCCAAGATGTATTTCCGTCTCGCCTTCCTGTGACAAGTTTCATTGCAAAGAAGGGACAGTTTGTGAGATCAGTAGTGGTTGGCCCAAATGTGTTCCCCATTCCAGCTTGTCATCCTGTGAAAAAGTCAGCTGCAGTGCAGGGACCAAGTGTGAGATATACGAAGGGCATCCAAGATGTATTTCCGTATCGCCTTCCTGTGACAAGTTTCATTGCAAAGAAGGGACAGTTTGTGAGATCAGTAGTGGTTGGCCCAAATGTGTTCCCCGTCCCAGCTTGTCCTCTTGTGAAAAATTCAGCTGCAGTGCAGGGACCAAGTGTGAGATATATGAAGGGCATCCAAGATGTATTTCCGTCTCGCCTTCCTGTGACAAGTTTCATTGCAAAGAAGGGACAGTTTGTGAGATCAGTAGTGGTTGGCCCAAATGTGTTCCCCGTCCCAGCTTGTCCTCTTGTGAAAAAATCAGCTGCAGTGCAGGGACCAAGTGTGAGATATATGAAGGGCATCCAAGATGTATTTCCATCTCGCCTTCCTGTGACAAGTTCCATTGCAAAGAAGGGACTGTATGTGAGATCAGTAGTGGATGGCCCACATGCGTTCCCCATTCCAACCCAGCTTCCTGTGAAAAATTCAGTTGCAGTGCAGGGACCAAGTGTGAGATATACGAAGGGCATCCAAGATGTATTTCCGTCTCGCCTTCCTGTGACAATTTTCATTGCAAAGAAGGGACAGTTTGTGAAATCAGCAGTGGTTGGCCCAAATGTGTTGCCCGTATGATCCCACCTGCTTGTGAAAAAATCAGCTGTCATGCAGGGACTGTGTGTGAGATATATGAAGGGCTTCCAAGGTGTATTTCCATCTCGCCTTCCTGTGACAAGTTCCATTGCAAAGAAGGGACTGTATGTGAGATCAGTAGTGGTTGGCCCACATGCGTTCCCCATTCCAGTTCACAATTTTGTGGAAATGTCAGCTGCAGTGCAGGGACTGTGTGTCAAATGGCTTATGGTTGGCCCAGATGTGTTACAATCTCACCCTCCTGTGACCAATTTAGCTGCAGTGCAGGGACTGTGTGTCAAATTGTTTCTGGTTGGCCCACATGCGTTCCCATCCCACCCTCCTGTGGAAATGTCAGCTGCAACATCGGGACTGTATGTCAAAAGGTTTTTGGTGGGCCCCAATGTGTTCCCAGCCCACTTTCCTGTGCAAAATTCAGTTGCAGTGCAGGGACAGTGTGTCACATGATTTCCGGTTGGCCCCAATGTGTTCCGAGCCCTCCTTCCTGTGACCACTTCCGGTGCCAAGATGGGACAGTTTGTAAAATTGTGGACTACTGGCCCAGATGTGTTGCTGTCCCACCATCCTGCGACAGAGCACATTGTCAAAGAGGGACTGTTTGTGAGGTCATCAGTGGCTTGCCAACTTGTGTACCCATTCTGTCTTCCTGTAACAAAACTCACTGTACACAGGGAATGGTGTGCCAGATTGCACATGGCCGGCCAACATGTGTTCCAGCAGCAGCACCTTCTTGCGCTTCTGTACATTGTCAAGTGGGGACTGTGTGTCGGCTTGTTAATGGATTCCCCCAATGTGTGCACAACCCACCTTCCTGTGACAAATTCCGCTGCAGTGTGGGGACTGTCTGTCAGATTGTGAATGCCTGGCCCCAGTGCGTCCCTCTGCCGAGCTCCTGCCATAGTACCCATTGCCAAAGGGGAACTGTATGTCAAGTTATAAATGGACGGCCCAAATGTGTGCCAGTAGCAGCACAAGCATGCCGCACAATTCACTGCAAGAGAGGGACAACCTGTAAAGTTGTGAATGGGGTCCCCAAGTGTGTGTCTGTTTCGCCCGCCCAGTCAATCTGCTGGGCCTCTGGACAACCCCACTACCACACCTTTGACGGACGCAGCTACGATTTCCAAGGTACCTGCACTTACACTGTGGTTAAGACCTGCCAACCCACTTCGGCTCTACCTTTCTTCCATATCTACACCAAGAGCCAGAAGAACTCCCGGTTCTCTTTCGTCAGCCAGGTCACCATCTCTGTCTATGGCTCCAACATCACCATGGTCAAGTACGAATATGGCCTTGTCAGAGTAAGAGCCCATCTCTGTGTGGTTTTATTAAAACTGAGGAAGTGGCGCCAGGGGTTGGGAATCTATAGTTGTTGCTGGACTTCCACTCATTTCAGACTGTTGGCCATGCTGGCTGGGGCTGATGGGAGCTGAAGTCCAATAACAACTGGAGGGCTACAGTTTGCTTATTTATTTTATTTCTCTCACACACCTGTCCTTCACTATAGCATTCCAGGGTAGGTTACGAGAGAGAGAGAGAGAGAGAGAGAGAGAGAGAGAGAGAGAGAGAGAGAGAGAGAGATTGGTTCAGCAGCCTCTGCAGGGCCAGCAGTTTCCTACACCTTTTTTCTTTTAATTGATGCATTTGAAGGTGGTGGAGATTTTGTCTCCTATCTACCTTTGTCAGAATCCACTTATCTGAAACCATCCTTTTTTACTGTGCCATTCTCACAGTTTTTCAGACACTCCCTGATTTTCCAAATTTGCATTTGTCATCTCGGGGTGCTTCCCCACAAAAGTACTTGACTATTCCAAGTATAAGGATCCGTAGGGATCAGGAATAAATATGGCTCTGTTTATATTTTAATGCAAGCCTACCAAGTTCACATTTTCTGAAATGATATGCAAACTCAAGCAGCTCACTTTCAAAATTTGCAATTCTCTGAATTTTGCATTGCAGTTCTGCAACCGAAAAAAAGGGCCGAAAATGTGGCATTAGGGGAAAGCATGCATAAAAACACCAATAGCGGTGAAATGAATTGTTAGAAAAACTTGCTTGCAAAAATGTGCAGATTTGGAGAAGTGCACAATGAAATGTTGACAACTTTGTGAGAACATTATTTTTAAAAGAAACGAATTGCAAAGTGAAGCAGAAGTGCAGCAACGTGAACTTAAGCCTAGAAAAAAGAGAAGCTGACAGATTCATGCAGAGCTACTCCTTTCTCGGTGTTGTTGTTTTTAAGTAAACGTGTTCTGACTGAGCCACAGAAACATAAGAAGCTGCCTTATGAAAAGTCAGATTATTTTCCCACCTGGCCTAGTATTGCCCGTTTTGACTGGCAGCAAGTCTCCAGCTACAAAGTCTTCTTGATCCTTTTTTGAACCTGGAGATATGCAAGGGACTTTCTTTTAAAAATCTTGTTTCACGTCACCTGGAAGTCACGTGATCACAAATGATTCTACCTTATTAGTCAGCATCACAACTAAAGTTGCTTCTTTAAATAGAAACTTCCTGAAAGAGAAGTTTGACCTCACTAGAAATGTTGGCGTTTTGCTTCATCACAGCCTTTGCTAACCTGGATTCCTCCAGATGTTGTTGGGACTCCAGCACCCATCATCACTTGCCATTGGCCACACTGGCTGGGGCAGATGGGAATTGGAGTCCCAAAAAGCTGGAGGGCATCGGGTGAGGGAATGCTGCTGTGTCACTTCAATTACGGTAATTTGCAGAGTATGTGTATATAATCTTGACTAAAGAAAAACATTCTTTTATCTGCCTTTGCCGCTTCCAGGTCAACCAAGTACGCTCCCGCCTGCCCATAAGCATGCATGATGGGAAGCTCTCCTTATACCACAGGGGAGGCCAGCTGGTTGTGGAAACATCATTTGGTCTGAAAGTTTACTATGACTGGAACTATTACCTAGTGGTGAAGGTCACTCCAGCCTTTCGGAGCCATATCTGCGGCCTCTGTGGCAACTACAACGGGGACCCCAATGATGACTTTATGACATCTTTGGGAGGCTTTGCCACCGATCCTGTGGAGTTTGGCAGGAGCTGGAAGGTGGAAGATGGTGATAGCCAATGCAGTCATGGCTGCCATGGCAAATGCTGGCGCTGTTCTCCAGAGATGGCGACCAGATACAGAGCGGAGACTTATTGCGGCCTGCTTACTAAGCACAGAGGTGGCCCATTCCGACATTGCCATGCCTTGATTGACCCCAAGCCCTATTTGAACGACTGTGTGATTGATTTGTGTGCCTTTGAGGGCTACAAGCAGATATTATGCCGAGCACTGAAGACTTACGCTGATGCCTGCCAAAGAGAAGGGGCAGTGATATCTGCCTGGAGAAAACATGCCGGCTGCCGTGAGTACTGCAGAGCATTCATGGAGAGAGGGATCGAGCTACTTATGCAATTATGGGCACCTAGATGAGGGTTGTATTGTAGTATTTATTATTTATGTGTGAAATACATATCCTGCCCTTCCTCCCAAAGGAGTCTAGGGAAGCAAAGGCACAAAATATAAAGTCATTAAAACATCTAAAATATATAAGTAAGTTTCCAACACAGATGCAGACTGGGAATGATCTCTGCTTAAAAGGCTTGTGCAAAGAGACAGATGTTCACTAGGAACCAAAAGATAACAGAGGTGGTGCCTGTTTAATATTTAATAGGAGGGAGTTCCCAAGGGTAGGTGCTATGACACTAAAGGACTAATTACTATATTGGACAGAATAGTCCTCCTGATAAGATGATGTCTGCAGGAAACGCTCTCCTGGAGAGTGCTGTGATCAGTTGGGTATATAAGGGACGAGATGATCGTCTAAGTAAGCTAGTCCTTGAACTTAGCCCAGTATTAATTGGCAGCCGGTGCAATTCTTTCAGCTGCATCATAACATGGTGGTAATATCCTGCCCAAGTGAGCAATTGAACTGCCACAGTTTGCACTTGCTAAAGCTTCCAGACTAACCTCAAATTCAGCCCTGCATAGACCCATTGCAGTAATGCAACCTGTGGTTCCAGAAGGGAATGTGTTTCATAACTGAAATACTGAAATACTGTGCACATATATGGGCATATATTAAGTAAGTGTATTCAGGAATACACTATCATAAAATAAAATAAAAAGATTTGACCCTGCTATTTAGCTAAAAGGCTCTCCCACAGTTCAATAATCCTGAACCACCCTGTGGGGGGGGAATGGCTACTTTAGTTTGATAGATAAGCTTACAGCAAGGATGGGAAACCTATGTCCCTTCAGATGTTCTTGAACTACAGCTCCCACGATCCCTAGCCATTGGCCTTGCCAGCTGATAGGAGAACCCTGATTTAGAACCTCAATGTATTAGATGAAATGTTGCTATCAAGCAAAGATAGGGCTTTATGTAAGAACAGTGGATGTGCTCACCTCTGCTTTCCTTTCTGCAGCCATGTCTTGCCCTGACTACAGTCAATACATGCCCTGTGGCTCAGCATGTCCTGCCACCTGCACCAACCCTGATGCTCCAAAGCAGTGTCACCTGCCCTGCGTGGAGACCTGCCAATGCAAGGCTGGCTACGTGCTGGATAGTGGCAAGTGTATTCCCAAAAACCGGTGCGGCTGCGCCTACCATGGTCGTCTCTATGCGCCCAATGAGCAGTTCTGGGGTGACCAGCAGTGCCATCAGCATTGCTTGTGCAGGGCGCAAGATAAAAAAGTGATCTGCCATGAGTCCCGTTGCAGGGAGATGGAAGGGTGCCATGTTGTCAATGGCATGAGAAAGTGCTACCCCACCTACTATGGGACCTGCACTGCTGTGGGACAGTTGCATTACATCACCTTTGATGGGTTACGCTATGACTTCTACGGGACCTGTGTTTATCGCCTGGTTGAAATCTGCCACAAGAGAGCAAACCTGACCCAGTTTCAAGTCCTGGTTCGGCATGAAAGGAAGGGACACAAGGATTATCCTGCCACCAAAGCCATTGAGATCAAAGTCTATGGTTTTACAATCACAGTCAGCCATAGTAAAGTCTTGGTGAGTGCACTTCTTCTGCCCTTCTGCTAGAACTCATGCAATTTCTTGGATTTATCAATCACTTCTTATTTCTGAGGTTGATTATTCAGTATGAAAGGAGCAAGCAACCCAAACAGGATGGTTTATTCACAATTATGTATTGATGTGGAGCTTTCAAAGTTCTTCTGTCTCCATAGTATCTTCTCCTAGGGCTAGGCACAACTCGCCATTTTCATTTATGTATTTGCTTCTTTGTTTCCTTTCTTTTATATCCACACTTTCTTCCGTAATGGAATCCAAGGTAGCATACATGAACAAACCTATCAATGGTTACCAGTCATGATGACTATGTTCTGCCTCCACTCTTAGAGACAGAATGCCTCTGAATACCAGTTGCTTGGAAGTGCAAGTGAGAAGAGTAGCCCTGTTGCACTTGTATCCTGCCTGTAGGCTTCCCAGGGGCATCTGGGAACTAGAATAATGAACCAGATGGACCATTGTCCTCATCCAACAGGGCTGTTCTTGTGTTCTTTTGTTCCCAAATATCTTGACTTGCAAGTTGAATACCTACAGGTGGTCCAACTATGTGTTCATTTATTTGCTGTGGTGGTTAGGACTGATGAGTGTTATAGCCCAAAACATCTGGACAGCATCCAGTTGGGGAAAGTTTATCTAGCACATTACTGTTTACTTAGACTGGCAGTGGCTCTGAGACAGTGATTGGCAGGCAGAATCTTTCCCATCATCTACTGCTACCTGGTCCATTTGAGTGAAGGCAAGACCTTTTCCCTGAAAAGCATGTATTGTCCCACATCTGCTTTATACAACATCTCTAAATTCTTTTCTCTCTTTCTTTCTCCCTGCCTCACCTACCTTTTCCAGTTGAATGGATTGTTGGTCCACCTGCCCTACAACATTGAATACAACAAAGTTGCCCTCTACCGCCACGGCTGGGATATTGTGATCACGACTGATTTTGGTTTAACTGTTGCATTTGATGGGACTAACAATATCCGTCTCACGGTGCCAGGAGCCTACAGGGGTGACGTGTGTGGCTTGTGTGGCAATTTCAATGGGCGGGCAGATGATGACATGACTCTGCAACACAGCCAAGTTCTGACAACTAACCCAGGGGACTTTGGCCGAAGCTGGAAAGTTCGGGACATCCCAGGGTGCATTGAGAAGGAGAAGGAGGCCTGTGCAGACCTTGTGAACATTGAACACTCACAAAAGACGAGCAAGGAGTGTGGCCTCCTGCTGGACATGCGTGGCCCTTTCAGGGAGTGCCACAGCAAGGTGCCACCTCAATCATATTTCAAAGACTGTGTCTTTGACTTTTGCTCCAACAAGACCAATAAAAATGCCGTCTGTCACATCATCTCCTCCTATGCCGCAGCTTGCCAAGCATATGGCACCAGGGTCTATGAGTGGAGGTCTGCCAGTTTCTGTAGTAAGTTCATGGTCAATAACCTTGCAGAAAGTGAACCCCCAGTTCCTGCCAAGGAATGATGAGTACATAAACTCCCAGGCCAATTTTCAAAATTATTTTATTTGATGGAGAAAGTGGATAGAAAGTTTTTCCCTTTCTCAGTACTTAGAACTTGAGGTCGTCCACACTGATTGGTAGGTGATTCAGGACAAATAAGGGGAATATGTTCACAATATATGGAACTTGTTGCTAGATTGCGGTGGTTGCCACTTGCATACACACAGTGGGGATTTGACAACTATCTGTGGAATGAAAAGTGGTATATAAATACATTGTAATATGTTATGTTCATCATCAATGATAGCTATAGTCATGATAGCTATAGGCGACCTCCAGGTTTCAGAGTTCATATAAATCTGGGTAGCAGTTTCTGGAGAGCCTGATGGGAAAACCAGTTTCTTCATCCTCTGCTTGTGGACTTCTCAGAAGAATCTGGTTGGGCTTTGTGGAAAATAGGATGTTGAATTGGATGGACATTTTGATCTGATTCAGCTTATGCACTTATTCCTAGAGTCAGGATCAGGAGATCTCCCTGTTAGAAACAAGATTTGGAAATGTCTGAAATTAGTATCTCTTCCTACACTTACATTTTAGGTTGGGGGGATTAGGAGAAGACGCCAGACTAAGTGGGGTTCCACCAGGTCAATAATGTCTTCCTGTCTCTCTCCAGCACCTAAATGCAGCGCAAACAGCCGCTATAAAGTCTGCACCAGCAATTGCCCAGTGACTTGTCTCAGCCTCTTTAACCCAGTAGCGTGCACTACTAGATGCCACGAGGGATGCGAATGCAATGAAGGTTATGTTCTGAGTGGCGACCAGTGTGTTCCCATCTCCCAGTGTGGCTGTGTCCACCAAGGCTTCTACTACAAGGCGGGTGACTCTTTCTATCTCAACGGATTCTGCAAGGAGCGATGTGTATGCCAAGTAGGTGGCATCATGGACTGCCACCGTTCCTCCTGTGGTCCTAATGAGGAATGTCGTGTGGTGGAAGGTGTCCAGAAATGCCACTCACTTGCCCCCAAGAGGAGTGGCTCTTGTCATGTGGCTGGTGACCCACACTATCTCACCTTTGATGGCACCACATTTGACCTCCAGAGCAATTGCACCTACACCCTGGCTAGGAGCTGCACGCAGAAGACCTCCCTTCAGCCCTTCTCTGTCAACGTGGAGAATGAGAGGCGGTCCAGGGGCAAGGTCTCTGTGACGAAGGTCGTGTCAGTCACAGCTTATCAAAACACCATCTCCATCTTGCGGGAAAAGAGAGGCATTGTCCTGGTAAGCCTTTGTGAAACGGAGAGCAATGGAACATGGTTGCTTGGTCAAAAGACATGAGGTGTTGAATATATAGGGTGAATGGTTGCAGCAATGAGGTTGTGTAATGCTATAGCTATGGGTAATGATGGAGTCAGCGGATGGGCTGTAGCTCAGTGCAGAGAATCTGCCTTGTATGAAAAAGGTTCCAGGTTCAATCCCCAACATCTGGGGCTGGCAGAAACCCCTGAGAAACCCTGGAAGGTTCCTGCCAGTCAGTGTAGACAATACTGAGCTAGATGAACCAATGGTCTGATTCAATATAAGACAGCTTCCTATGTTCAAGATGAGCACAGTAGAACTGATGTGTGGCTGGTGGGCAACAATCAATATACAATGGTCATATTAGCAAGGCTAGATCTAGGTTTGGGGGAGGCCTTGGGAAAGTCTCTACAGGTGGGCCCCCTACTTCATTAGTGAGTCCCTGTGGCCAAAGCTGGCAGCAGCAGCAGCATTATAATTAGTGTTTGACAAGGCCATATTACCCATAGGTGCTAGGGGTGCGGGGCACCTGGGCGCTGGGCTCTTGGGGCACCAGCCGAGAGTGTGGCGAAGAGCCCACCCGCCAGTCAGAGTGCTGCGGTGGGCTCTTCTGCTGCGGGCGACCAAGCCAGCAAAACGCTGGGTGGCCGGCCAGCATTGCCCTCCTGCGCACCTGGGACTGGGCAACCGGGGGGGGGGTGCTGGGTGGATCTTTGCACGCCGGCGCCACATATGCTTAAGACAGCCCTGGTGTTTGGGCAGCTTGGCAACACCTTTTTTAATTTTCTGCTTTGACATTACAGGGAATCTAAAATGGTGGCTCCAAGCCATCCAGCACAAGGGGTCCAGGGCAGGTGTCAGTACAGTGATGGGCCCTGCTTGCAATCTGGAGAGCCTAGTGTTCAGGGATGCTATGTGCTAATGCTAGGTTTTCATGTATAAGGAACATACGTAGAAAACAGACCAGTAAACAAGGGCAAAAGGTGAAACTACATCAGATGTTGGTTTGGACACATCAGAGGAGTGGCCATTGTCTTAAACTGTCTGCCTGCCTGATTCTCACTAACTTTCCACTGCCACAGGTCAACGGTGCAACCACCTACTTACCTTTCCGGTTGGTAAGTGATGGTATGTGGGCGTACTACCATGGTGACAACATTGTGATTCGGACAGACTTTGGCTTATTCGTCTCTTTTGACCAGCTCTACCATCTTGTTGTCAGAGTACCTGAATCCTATCAGGGCCAGACCTGTGGCCTATGTGGTAATTATAATGGCAGATCCAATGATGACCTCTTCCTGCCCACTGGCCACCCAGCCTCAAGCGTCCAAGTCTTTGCAGCTGCTTGGAGAGTGGACGTCCCCACGGCTGTCTGCGCAGATGATTGTGCCGCTTCAGTATGTGGTGCATGCAGAGAGAGCCGGAAGGCCAGCTATGTACACAGCAGTCAATGTGGCATACTTCAAGCCCCATATGGACCTTTCAGTGCCTGCTTTTCCACCATCAACCCTGCAGACTTCTACAACAATTGCGTGCATGACCTCTGCAAAGCAAGAGGGAACACTGTTATCCTCTGTAGGGCTATCCATGCCTACGTCACTGCCTGTCAAGCTGCAGGCGTCAAGATCAAGCCTTGGAGGACAGCAGCATTCTGCCGTAAGTCCTCCTATAGAATTAGCTTTCTAAGGCCACGGGCACCTAACCCCACTTTCATAACCCCTGCCAGCATCCTTCTTGATCTGTGCACACTAGTATCTATTAACAATCTCAACTATACATCCAAGAACAGGTATTACCAACTTGTCTGCTCATAGTCTGGGCTTGGTGATGGAAGCGGCAGCATGTAACATCCCAATTCGTACTTTGCAAAACAATGGTAATTTTCCAAATGCAGTGCTGCAACCCAGTGTACAAAAGTGCATATACTAGAGTAAAGTGCATAAAAGTTCATATATTAGGGGGAAATAATTCACAAAGATGCTTTATATTAGGGAAAATCACTTTGCAAAAATGTGCATGTTAGGCAAAACTGCATACAAAATTGTGCATATTGGCAGGGGAGAAATCACATTGAAATGTTGTTGAGTTTTCCCAATGACTTTAAAAAAAGCAAACTGACATGGAAAGGTGGAGACCTGAACTTAAGATGGGAAAAGCAAGGAACTGGGAATAAACAAAACTGTGAGATTTACCAATTCCTATTCTCCATCTGGCCCCCATATGTTGTCAGGTGTGAGGCAGCTGAGTCTAGTTCAAATTTGTACTCTTGATTGGCCAAGTTTGGCATGTGGGATGGTGATTTCTTATCCATGGTGCAGACAGTACTGAGCTAAATGGACAAAATGGTCTGAACTGACTCAGTATCCTAGCTTCCTGTGTTCCTAATCCACACTCATCTGCCCCTTTCATATAGTAACTTAATTTTCCCCAATCTTTCTTGCAGCTATGAAGTGCCCAGTCAACAGTCACTACGATATCTGTGTCAGAGCTTGCCCCAGAGGTTGCAGAGAAGCAGTCAGCATCACCAAGTGCTCTAGCAACTGTGCCGAAGGCTGCCAGTGCAAAAAGGGTTACTTTATGGCTGGGTATCATTGTGTGCCTATTAGTCAATGCCGGTGCTTTCACCAGGGCACATGGTTTAAGGCAAGTGACAAGCACTTTCTGAAAGAACAAGAACATGTTATCCCAATACACAAGCTGGCTAAACTGGAATGCTTGAATTTAAAGGCATTTTGTTCAGTTGGGCTGTAGTTTCTCTACAAAGATCAGGAAGAGATGCTAGTGTGTGTGTGTGTGTGTGTGTGAGAGAGAGAGAGAGAGAGAGAGAGAGAGAGAGAGAGAGAGAGAGAAGGAGAAGAAGAACTTTAACATGCACACTTACAAACAGAGGCATAACCACAGCTGCACACTCACAGATTGTTCTTGTTAAGAATTCTTCTGCACCAAGGGGAAATAACACCTGAAGAAGCGTTTTGCTCCAACAGGAAGCAGAAGGCTAGCTGGGATGTTTATGGAGCAACGGGAAGAAATAATGTTGTAGAGGCAGAAATGGGAGTGGTGTAGGTTCCAGAAGCTGTGGGTGTCACACGCCCCTGAAGTTTGTTAGGCAGATCTTTCAGTGTGGTGGCATTCATGTTTTGGAATATGCTCCCACTGGAAATTAGGAGGCACCAACTATTTTTTTCTATTTTTACTCAATGATGTGATGAAAGTATTTTTTTTTTCTGTGTCAAACACACACACAAATTTGCAGTTGGGTCAGCAGAACTGTGATGATAACATATGGAAGATACCACATAAACTCACCATACGTTTTATGATTTCAAACATGGCAAAATGCAAGAGTCACCTGCTTTCAACACTGTGTTTTTATTGGCAGGTTGGAGTGAAGGTGATCACAGCCAACTGCAGGGAGCAGTGTACCTGCCACCGTCAAGGTCGGGTCGTGTGCACACCGCTACCATGTGCAGCTGGACAAACCTGTGTCCTGAGTAATGCCAAGTGGACTTGTATCCGGCAAGAGGGCCATTGCACCATTTCCCAGGGGCACATCTTCACAACTTACGACGGGGTCTCCGGAAAGGTTCCCCCTGTAGGGTCCTATGAGATCTCCGCGCTCATCAACGCCAAGTCTACATCTTGGTTCCGGGTGGTGATTCAGCTGCAGAAATGTCCTGCATGCCCCACACCCCTTGTGGTCACTGTCACAATCTATTTCCACAAGCTTATTGTGCTGGTGAAGCAGGACAGCTCAGTCACGGTAAGAAGTAAAGAATGGAAGCTGACAGAACTCATATTCTATCAGCCATTATACCTTTCAGTATCCACTTCTTATTTCCACATAAGCTTTCTTGCCAATCAACACACCGCCATCTCACCTCCCACTCTTCCCACTAACTTGTCATCCTTTTTATTTATCCATCCTGGAATGCTGTAACTAATGAGCATTAAATTAGCGTGTACAGTTGCAATAGACACTCTATAAGGGTGGGCTTAATTCTCTTTGGCCAGCCTTCCATAGGATTCATGCCAGAAGTGGGCAGGGTCAAAGCCAATAGCAGGAAAAGCAATAACTGACAAGGGGTGGAGCCACTCTACACTTTCACACATGCATGCACCATACCCACCCACATAAATACACACATTACACATTCAGCACTCACCACACAGTCAGTTGGCAATAGAGATGCAGGTTGGATGAGACTAGTCTGATATAGGAAAGCTTTATATGAAAACTCTGGAGAGGTGAATGCATTGAAAAATGTAGAGCACAGAATTGGAGGGGCACAGAGATCAGAGAAAGAAAAAAGATTTTAAGAATTGCCACTGAATCAGCAAATTTAAGGGTAGTTTTGCTCAAACAAAATGCCCAGGGATATATAAGACTATCAGTAGTTTTCTTAGGGGCTAGTGACATAATTCAGTGTGTGTGTGTCACAGAAAGAGTGAACGAGCGAATAGGTACACTTCTGAGTCATAGGCAATGGCGTAGTTGAAACTCAAGTTGAATTCGAAGGTCCTCTCAAGAGAAACTTCTATACAAATTCAAAGGAAAATGAAAGGAATTTTGATAAGAGTTTCAAAATATATGGGTATGTGTGTATTCACATACATTTCTGGAAAGGTTCCTTAGCAAATGTGCTAGATGTATGATACAGAAAATGGAGGGAGGGGTGGTAGTCTAAGGCCATGAGCTTTAGAAGTTTTGTGACAAAAACTTGAAATTGATGCAGCTTGCAGGATCCAATGCAGAGGCTTAAGGGGTAGGTCATGGTCATATCATGGAGAAGAACAGTGAGTTTAGCAGAAGTTATATCTCTCCAGCAACCACACATCTTCTAAAGTTATATTGTTGTCCTCCTTGTTTTGTCTTTATCATCTGTAGTAGTTCTAAATGACCAGCTGGTTTACATGTTATAGGTTAATGGGCACCCAGTGCATCTTCCAGTCCAGCCCTCAAAGGAAGTATCGATAAGCCTGGCTCAGGACTTGGTGACAGTGGCACACAGATCCGGTGTGCGGGTTCTCTATAGCACCAGAGGAGACCTGACAGTGGCCATCAGTGGTGAACTGGCCAACAAAGTATTCGGAGCCTGTGGAAACTTCAATGGGAATGGTGCAGATGACTTGCGGTTACCCAACGGTAGAGTAGCGCACACCATTACAGAGGTCATTAGCCACTGGCGAGTCACGACAGCTATGCAAAATGGTATGTAAGGACAGAAACTTAATCAATTTTTCCCCAATGCTTGCATGTCTTATTTCACTAATCTATTTAATGATCCCCACTGCTTAAGTCAATGGGCAAGGGTGCAATCTCCCCCCCCCCCAAAAAAAAGCAACTGGGACATAAATGATGGCAACTGGATACTGGTTGTTTAAGAAAGTAGGTTTCTACTTATGCTATTTATGCTGCTCTGTTGAGCATCTCAAGGTTGCACCCCATGACCCAAGCATGGAGGAAGAAGGAGAAGAACGAACAGTTTATTGGGGCCTATTGATCATGGAAGACTGGGCCTCAACTGTAAACACATTGCCATTGAGGGGGGGGTGTCAAATTGTAGCTCATGCTTGAGGGTGTTAAGGTAAACTTATTTCCCTTTCTCTATCTATGATTTCTGCTCTTCTTTCCTCTTCTTTTCTTTCTTCCATTATTTCATCTTTGCTTCCTTTTAACTCTTTTCTTGCTTTCTTCTCTTCACATCCTTCCTTTCTTCCCCCTCTCCACAATATGTTTTCCCCTAGAAGCAAGACTCAGTCTAAACGAAGATTTCCATGGCACTGCTTGAAAGCCAGCAGACTTTTCCATCCTGGTGCTCTCCAAGTGGATTGGACTACAGCCTGACCATTGGTCATCCTGGCTGGGGCTGCCTAGAGTTGTTGTCCAAAGAATCTGGAGGGCACCAGATTGGGGAAGAATGATATAAAAGTGCTTCTTCACTATCGTAGCTCTGTGGTAGAAAGAATGTTTTGTCTGCAGGAACGGGCCAAGGGGAAACCTACTCTGACCCATGCCTAGAAATAGGGTCACCATATGTCCAGAATTTCCCAGACATATCCAGAATACTGCATTCATCAGCAGTGTCCAGGCAGAAAGCAACTAAATGTTCGGGAAATTCCAGACGTATGGCAGCCCATGTTGGCAGTGCTGATTTCCCCGATTTCCCCTTAAAATAGCTCAAAAACAGCAATTTTATGACACGAGTAGAAGTGTGGGCAAGCCTCGACAGATTTATTCATCCTTAGCAATGGCTCTTTAGTGTCTCCTGTTAAGAATAACGCCTATACACAGTTTGGAATTGCCCACCATGATGCATGTCCAAGTATGGGTATACTCCCGCAAGGGATTTGGAATACTGTTGTTTGATATACAAGGCGCTGAATGCTCTGTTATTCCCTTATATTTTTAGCTCGTTTTAAAATCCACTCCTACTGAAACCTAGAATCGAGATCACTTTTGGATGCCAACCCCTCTGAGGCAATATCTGGACTGGTATCGTGACAGAAACAGCTTCTCCCTGGCTGAATCCCAGGGATAGGACAGGCAGCTGGTCTCCCAAGCACAATGGAACACCTCTTGCTGTTAAATAAATGTGCTTCCCTGCAGCAAAGCAGATTGGGTTCACCAGCTCAGAAATGCTGAGCTTCAGCCCCACAGATATTGTACATAAGTTCGGTCACTAGCTAGCCTCTGCTTCCTTGAATTTGCATTGTTTGATGTTTTCAGTTTGTTTCACTAGCTTATTCACATTTGACTCAAAGTGTCACATAGCATACATAGAGGGGTCCCTCTGCCAAACAGTACAACACATTCCAATCTGATATGTGATAGCTGCTCCCCAGGTACACAGCAAAGTCTTTCTTGGTTCAAGGCTACAGCTGTCTTTGGGGCATGGCAATGGGCGTTTCACAGCAATGTCTTGACCCAGATCGAGTTGAATCTAACAGACAAATCAATAAAAAGCTTTTGGTAAAGGTCTTGCATTTGTGTGAGTCCATCTTGACAGCTTTTTGGCAAAATAATGATTTTACACAGCTGCCTGGGCTACAGTGCTGGTCAAAGAAGTACTGAGAGTACCACCAGGCCTCGATGGTTGTAGCTGGCATTTGAGTCAGTGCTATTACTTCCACAAGGACGTAGTCCATCAGCAACTGCCCAGGTTTTCCTGGTTTGGAGTGTATGTGCAACAAGTAGGATTGCTAGACAAGAACTGGTAGTCATGTTTGGAAAAGTATTTAGTGAGAGGGAGTAAATAACCCCAATTCATTGTTTCTGTAAGCTGTTTTGGAAATAGAAAAGCAATAGAAAAAATGTGTTAAATAAGCGAATAAATCGCCTCATAAGAAGACTCCCACAGGACTGGGGGTGAAGAAAGAGGCAAAAATTGACCTTATGATCATATTTTGGTGATGATGTTCCTCATGGTCAGTATGTAAAACATGACAACCATTCAAATGGTGGGTGGTTGCTAATACTGCCTCCAACTCTTTCATTTTTCTCCTTCCTCCAATCTTGATCAACACTTAAAGCCTCAGGCTTTGTGCCAGCGCTGCCCTTCCACAATTTGCCCATGTCACCTAGATGGAGCTCAGACCTGTAGGCTGTAGACCAGCCTTTGTCAACCTGGTGCCCTCTAAATGTTTTGTAGTACAACTCCCATCATGAAGTGACCACTCTAGATCCTGAGTGAGACCCTGTCAGCATATAAAACCTCTGCTCAGAGATCTTTAGTGGTTGCCAATTTGTTACTGGGCCAAGTTCAAGGTTGCTAGTGGTATGTAAAACCCTTAATGGCTTGAGACTAGTTTATTTGCAAGATCACCTTACCCCATATATGCCCATTTGACCACTGGAACTTGCACTGTTACAGATGCTGCATATTACTCGTCCCACCCTTATCCGAAATTGACCTTTTAGTGTGGCAAGGACTACACTTATTCTCTGCCTATTGAAAACAGGCAGGCCCCTTCACAAGACTATCCAGACAAAAATATGTTGACATGTTTTAATCTTTTTTACTATATATTTTAATTATCTTTAACTGTTTTTGTTGTTTTCAAATGGTTTTATTGATAATTTCAATATTTCTTGTAAATTGCTTAGAGGTTCTACTACAATCAAGCAGTGTATAAAAACTTTGTTAAATAAAAATAAATTTTCTTAGGGTTTTATGTTACTTTGGGTTTTGTGCTGCATTACACTCTTCCAAACAACATGTTCATACAAACTGAAATGAGCGGGACATTATCTCTTCTGTGCCCACAACACGCCCGTTCAGGTGGCTCCACAGCAAACGAAACTAGGTGGACTAAGGTACAGGGGAAAACGGAGGCCCTCTGGTCACAGTATCACATTTTTATTGTCAGCTGTGGCAGGGGGAAAACTGGGGACAAGATAAGAAAGGAATATTGCTAATGGTGGTGAGTTCAGGCAGAATAAAACGACAAAGCTTCCTCAGAACTCCAGGCAGCAGAGCCTAGGGACTGTTTCGTGACAGACAGCTTGCATCTGATACACAAAATGGAGGTTATTGCTCTCCAACTTCTCAGAGGCAAATGCGACACATGTTTTGAATAAGCAGATTCCATACAACTAACACCGCTAGGTGACATATGCAAGAGGTTCTAAGGGTGCAATATATCATCACAAGCACAAAGTAATATTTGAGGTTCTTCCTTTACATAGCTTTTTGTTGTTTTTATTTACCTCAGAAATTTTACCTCAGAGTGGGGATGGCCCTACAATTAGGTGGAAGCTAAGCAGGGAGGGCAGCAGCAACAGCCACCTTTCCTGAATCCCCAATAATTCCCCTCAGTATCCACATGGTATCTCATAATCTGGCCTGCTGCCTCAGGGGCAGTGAGGAAAATTATCCTGCCACCAACGCTGAGGTTAAGATTCGACTGCCAGTCTGGAACATGAAATGGGTAAGTGGGGTGGGGGGGTGCCATCTTGTCCTTTGCTTCAGAAAGCAAACTACCTTCAACCATTGCAGGTGCATTTCAGCTAATATGTGCAGTGCGTGAACTGAATTATTCATGGCACAATCTACTGCCCTGTTCTGGAAAACTCATCTCATTCCTCAGTTAGTTTAACTGCTAGTCAACCTGAGGAGACTGTCATGGGTGGTGTATTGAAGGGCCTGTTCAACAGCAATGTCCTGACTGAAACATTCTCCTCAGACAGGCTGGCCTGGTTCCATTTTCCAAACACTTTTAATTTATTCTTGCCTGTGCCGTAAAACTCTTTGTATTGGTTTCGGGGACCAGCTGCTTCAATCTATTCACATGTTTGCCGTTTGATTTTATTGTACAGTTGACTGTGTTTATTGTAAGGCCCCCTGATAATGCAATGTTTAAATAAAAACATAAATTGAAGCACCTCTTTAATCTAGCCTTTGACACAAGAGATGTGTGCTTTCAGGACTCACCATATTCCTGTGATGGTAATCAGTTTTAACTGTTTTTAATTCTGAATTTTAAATTGTTGTAGTCCACCCTGGGGCCTGCTTGCAAACAGTGCTTGCATACATCAATTAATTAATTGCGACCTGAGGAGTATTTTTTAACTTTCAGTGAGGGGATCAAAATACAGAAAGCTATGCCCAGTGGCGTAGCGTGGGTTGTCAGCACCCGGGGCAAGGCAAGTAATTTGTGCCCCCTAACCCGTGGATTTGCGCCCCTAACCCCCAGATGTTGCGGCCGGCCCCCCCTGCACCCCCCACGCTACGCCACTGGCTATGCCTAGCCTTCTTTCAAAACTTTCCCAGGAACAGTGCTGAGGGAAACCTCCCCCCATGTACCCGGCCAAGTCATTGTTACATATTTAGACTCAAGAGAGATTAAGACAAAATTAAGTCAGATGTCTTTATTAGGCATAATCTGTTCCCTCTCACATACCTTTAATTAAAAGATCTGAAGAAATAGATTTACTGAACAAAGTCATTCTAATGAGATTTTGCCAGGGAATACCCAAATTATAGGATTAAATTCATCATTTCACCAGTCACCCAAACACCAGTTTCCCCTTACTACAATTCAGTAGCTTCAGTCTGGAACTTTCAGTTTACCAAGTGAATCTTCTCTCACGCCACACTGAGAAGGGAAAAGAGAAAGTGAGAGAAAGTAGCAGTTAGAACATAAAATGGACTGAACCGTGGTGCAGTTAGGCAAAATAAAGACTCAATGGTCTTATGGAACATCTCTTTTTTAGGTCCTTTGAAATGTCACCTTTTCTGTTTGGGATCCGTCCAGTCCACCATACTGAGTGGAGCTATAGACTTCCAGCCTCAAGTCCCACCTGGTGGCATTGCTAGACCAAACAAGCCTCTACTTCAGTAAATTCAGTGAAGCTCCTAATGTAATAATTGCTGAGTTTGCTCCCATCTAAGGCAGCAGGGGAAGCCCTGTGTTCCCTTGGTGTTCTTTCTTTCTTACTTACTTTCTGGCCAGGATTCTGAGCACTGCCATGTGCCTGGATCTAGCTACTTTTTAATTTCCAGAACGCACATGAGTATAGTGTTTCTCTGCAGCATCATGAGAACATATGAAGTTGCCTTTTTCCGAGTCAGACCATTGGTCCATCTAGCTCAATTGTATGCACCATGAGTGACAGCAGGGGTTCAGATAGGAGTTTTCCCCAGTCCTGCCTGAAGGCACCAGGAATTGAACATGAAACCTTCTGCATGCAAAGTAGATGCTCTACCACTGAGCTACTTCCCTTCTCCAAATCAAAAGGGCGGCTAGGCCCAACTGCTCCTGTCAGAGACGTTTGCTAGAGGAACTTGGCCCAAGCCCACCACAAGCCTTGTTGCCTGAAACCTTGTTTTGCACATTGATGAATAATTGGAACATGTTGCACAGTAAAATAATTTGCAAGATGCATATTGGGCGACACACACAAAAGGAGTTGATTCAAGTGCTCGAGAAATCTAACCATGGCACAATTTGATAAGATACTAATTAAGAAGTCATATCACAGTGGTTCTTCACGGTGGTTTATTTTCCCTTTTCTAAGTCATTTTATGGTTATTTAAGGAGAATTTTTGGACACCCTTCAAAGTCAACCAATTTAATTTTTTTCTGCTGTTCTTAGTAATGAATGTTTTATTTTAACTTTGTTATTGTATATCATTTTCTTCTTGTTAATTGCCTTGTGGGGCTTGTTAGGGGTGAATGTTGGTGGGTGGGTGTGTATCTAAGTTTGCTGACAGAAAAGCACAGAACATTTATGAAAGAAGCCCATATGGCTTGCCTCACCTGGTGCGCTCTTCATTTCATACAGGTTTTCCCATTCATGTCAATACTACCCACCAATACCCATGAGAACAGAGAAGAGTTGCTTCCACTGAAATGAATGGGTAAACCATTCCAGTTGGGAACTCCACATATATATTTGAATCCCATCACTTGCAAGGGACTGTAGAATTCCAGGGCATTTCTGAAGATCCAATTGGCTGGATCTCATCCAGTTTTAATAAAATAGTCTGTCAGACCAGATTCCAATTTTTCATCACTCTAATTTTGTTAGTTTTGTGGTTTAGTGGTTTAGATAGAATCCAACACATTCTTTACTCCACTAGAGGGCCTGCTATTGCCTTCCCCACCAGTGGAGCCAAGTAGAAAGCTGCCAAGTTCTTGGTGGTGGCAGCAAAAAATCTGGATTGCTGTGTTACAGCCAAACTTTTGAATTGGATCATCTTGGTGGTGAAATGTGGGGAGGGGAAGAGAGAGAGAAAGGGAGATTTGGAACCTCTTATGGGGCACCATATCACCAACATGCTTTTGCAATTGTCAGTGTAGCTCTTTTTGATGGCCTCCATTCAGTCATCCACAAGGAGGAGCATTTAAAAGCTAACTTACCAGGGGGTGAAATCTCTAGCTGTCCAAGATGTCAACAACCCAGGAACATCAATTACTTTCACTTCATTTGGGCCAATTAGGTCATCCGTCTGATCATTGTTGAAGTTTCCACACGCCCCACACACTTGTCCTTTCAAATCTGGACTAGCAGTCACCTGCACCCCTCCAGCTAGGTTCAGGTTTATTTCAACTTGAGGCGAACTCAGGGTGATGACTTCACCAGACAGATTAAGTATTATTGACTCTGTGATTTTGGATGGGATCTGAACTGGCAGCCCATTCACCTGAAACACACAAAACAGTTAAACAGGACAGAGAAAAGAGAAGCATACAATGAAACAGGGTTCTCTTCCAAGTGTTTGGCATCAAACTAGAGCTATAAGGTTTAACTGGTTTAATCTGGAAGATTGGGGTTGGGGTACATGTGGCCAACCAGAGGTTGTGGGACTACAACTCCCATCATCTTTTATCATTGGCCATGGTTTTGGGATGATGGGAGCTGGAGTCCATTAACATATGAAGGGTCATAAGTTCCTCATTCCTGCAGAGTATACTGATTTGTTGATGACTGAGAGCAACCTTGGGGGCTAGACCCTGCACCACCACACGGAGTGGTTAGGCGAATGCCGCTGGTCTCCATGAATACCATGATTTTTGTAGTGGCAGCCATGTTTTGTTTTTGTTTCTTACCCACATGGTGATGGAAATTCCATTTCAGATCAAGGGAATGCCCAGATGGAAACCCAGACAAGGAGGGCCCTGGGACAGCATCTTTCATTTTCCAAGGGCACCTAGAACAGCTCTGTTAAGGGCCCCATGTTTGATTACATTTATATCCTACCATTTCTCCAAGAACCGTATGGTGTTGTACATGATTCTCCACCCCAGACCCCTCATTTTATCCTCATAAACCCTGTGCGGTAGGTTAGCTACCCCACCCTGTATTTTTGGAAGCCTTGTTAGAAGCTACTGCAGAAGAGTGAATGTGACTGACATCATGAGATGAACTGGTGCCTGAATGGTGATACCAAAGGGGCAGTGATTCTTTGGGGAAGCTGAGGCCTAGGCATTTGATCAGATTTATTTTATCCTTGGATAATTGTAGCTGACATAGTAGTAGTGGCTAAAATAGGCTTGCCATATTTCAAAAAGTAAAATTTCATTTTTAGGAAACCACCATAGTTGTTGAACTTTGGTTTTGTTATTGATTTTTTTAAGGAAGCTTCCTCTTTCTGGCTAGGCCCTGGATGGCATATTTCAGTTCTGCAAAGCTGGGCTGTTATGGACTCCTTCACAAAGGGAGAGATTTTAGATTTAGATTTGCAGAGTTGGAAGGGACCCTTAGGATCATCTCGTCCAACCCCCTGCAATGCAGGAATCTTTCACCCAACACATGGGACTCAAACCCACAACCCTGAGATTAAGAGTCTCATGCTGAGCTAGCCTCAGAGAGAGAGAATGCTTAATGCACACACAAAAACAAAACCCTCCCTGCTCAGAATTCCTTTCCTGACAGATGTGGAGCATTTCAATTCAAGAGATCCGGGGGGGGGGGGGCAGAAAACAAAACAAAAACCGGGTTGCCATATGTCCGGGAAATTCCTGACATCTCTTAAAATTCAAAAAATTCCCCCTGGACACCATTTTAGGTGTCCAATTTGCTGGCATGACCATAATTTTCCAGACGTATGGCAAGCCTAGGCTAAAACATCCAGGACCAAGGTGAAACTGTTCAAACATCCTTGTCATTTTTGCTACTGCTAGGAGGAGTAATGTTGCAACATTGATACTATGAAAATGTTGGTGAGGGGTTTTATTTGCCATTACATTTACCTTACGTTGCTTCTTTATTCTGGCTGTTAATATGAAATTATTATCGCAATTGTTGATTTTATGATGTTGTGTTCTCATAAGCCAGTATGAGCATGATTGTGTGTGTGTGTGTGTGTGTGTGTGTGTGTGAGAGAGAGAGAGAGAGAGAGAGAGAGAGAGAGAGGGAAAGCGGCATACAACTAAAGTGGTTGTGGTGATGATGTTTATAATACAGTGACTGACCCAAAGTCATGGCAAAGTAGGGGATAATAAAATATATATTGTATAAATAAATATTTTGATACGTAAGTAAAACTTCTCCCTTTCTTGTTCAGCTTTCTACTTACCCAGGCTTCCTTCTGTCTATTCACAGTAATAAATAGACCCTTGTAGAAGAAATAGAGCAAGTTGGCAGTGACTACTCCATTGGGTGGACATGACGAAACTTCCACAATCACACGGAACCAATAATCAGAGTTGAAGTCACAAAGGGAAGTCAGTTGAAAGGTGCCAGGAGCAGGGACTTTCCCAGAAAGGCCATCAAAGGTGGATAGCTGAGCTCCAGGAATCAGGGAGCAGCGGGACTCTGTTGGGAAGATAAGTTTGAAAATATACAACCTGAAGTGTATGGAATTTCAAAAGCCTAAGCCTTCTGGGGCAGGATGAAACCAGGACATTGCCCTCTTCTATGTGGAAGATTTGGAACTAGTAGTTTAAGAGATCTGCTTCCTCCTTAGTCTTCTCCTTACTAGATTCAACATAACCAGTTCTTTTAGACTTTCTAGATAAGACCTTTTATAATCTTTGTTGCTCCCCTTGAAGCCTTTTCTATTTTGTAAATAACCGTTTATTGTGGCACTGTGAACTGTGACTCCCTACTTAGAAACATTGGAAACTGCAATAGTCAGAGCCATTGGTCCATCTAGCAATATGTTGTCTATGCTCACTGGCAGTGGCATTCCAAGATTTCAGGCAAGAGACATTTTGCGGTTGACCTGGAGTTGCTGGGGACAGAACGACCTTGAAAAGTGCTTTTTTAAAAATTTCAAAGGAAGTTCCCATTGGCACCAATGGAGGGCTGAATCTATAATGCCCTGTCAATAAGGAACCCAAGAAAATATAGAGAATCCAACAGTGTTTACCCCTCTGTTCACAAGAACAAGCAATCATCAAAAGTTACCTATCCTGTTGCATCGCATGATGCCATCGATCACCTCACAAGTTTCTTCTCCTTGGCAAGTGATGGCCTCACACCTGAACCCTCCAACTGCAGTGCAGATACATTTCTCCTTGCAGTCATTAAGCACCACGGGTTCATTAGGCTAGGGATCAAGAGATAACACTGGTATACAGGGGGAAAGGGTCAGAGAACATAGCCTGGGACCACTTGGAAAAGAAAGATTTTCATAGTAAAGGAAACCATCACTGAAAACTTAAGACGAGCTGGACTTGATCTGGCCACTGGGCATCAAGACCAGAATTCTGTTCCCATGGTGGCCAACAAGAAGCCCTATAGGAAGCCTGCAAGCCGAATCTGAGTACAACAACATTCTTGCTCCAGCAGCAGAGATAGAAGCTAGCCATGGTGACTAATAGCCATGAATAGCTTTCTGTTCTGGAAATATGTCTAATCCTCTTTCACAACCATTCAAGTTAGTGGCCACCACTGCCTCTTGTGGGAGTGAATTCCATAGTTTAACCAGAGATGGCTGACAAAAAGGGTTGTGTATAGGAAATCAAATACTATCCCCATCACCACCACTGCCTCCCTCTCCACATACCGGGAAATATCTGCCACGCTCAAAGCAGCCACACTCATCCAAGGAGATGCATTTCAGGCCATCAAAGAAGAAGCCAGGATCACACTGGCAGCCCTCGACACAGTATTCCGGGCATCGAATGTGGTCAGTCAGTCCAGCACAGTTGGTTTCACAGATGTTGGAACAAGTGGTATAATAACTGTTGGCAGGGCAAGTCACGGCTGCAAGAAAAGGGACACAGAGGGTTAATCGGGGGGTCCCGCATATAGCAGAAGCAGCAGAATTCAACCTGCCTGCTTTGGATGGGCATATGTGATGCTGGCCAGAGCAATGCTAGTCAACAAAAAGACCAGGTCACAGGATCAATGAGATTTACCCCTTCGATAAGTGGAAGGAAGCAATGGAGGTTGATGCGTTAGAGATGATGAGATGCTAGCCCAACAACCTCAGTCAGCCCCCAAGTGGTCCTTGCTTGCTTACAACACCTTTTTACTTACAACAAGTCGGCAATGGCTCTGCCCTTCATTGCCTCAGGCACCACTTTCTCCTTGCCTTGTGCCTTGCCTGTCTCAGTGGGTACCAACCACCACTGGAAAGAAGGGAAAGCAGAATCAAGGTTCTCTTGGTACTCACGGCAGAAGGTTACACTTCTCCAAGGCTCAATAGTGATCCTGGCCTCCTGGCAGGCTTTCATGTAGCTCTGGAGGCTCTGGCACAGGATCTGTTGGTCACCACCTCCTACACACAGGTCATTGATGCAGTTGTCCAGATATGGCTCGGGGTTCACTATGGCATGGCACGCACTGAATGGACCATTGGATGTAGTGAGGAGCCCACAGGAGCTGGGCTGTTTGAAAGCTTCTTTCTTCTCCTCCGCACAAACTAAGCAGCCCTCTGCACCACACCCATCCGAGCAGGATACGCCCAGGACTGGAATTTTCCAGGCGGCACCAAATTCATTCACATCAGTGACCACGGTGCCATCAGGGAGCTGGAGATCGTCACTCTGGTCTCCATTGTAGTTCCCACACAAGCCGCCTATGTAGTCCTGGTAGATGCTGGGAATAGTGACCCTCACGTGGGAATACAGGTCGTAGGTCAGTGCAAAGCCAAAGGTGGAGTCTATTGTGATACTGAGCCCGTGCTGAAAGATTCTAAGTTGCCCAGACAAAAGATTCACAGGGAGGCGTTGAAATACTCCATCCACCTGGAGAAATAAAGGGGATTGGCCTACTGAGTAGGGTGTGCTATGCAGAATAAGGGCCAATCTAGCCAAGATGCCATTCACACAATTAGCAGCTGGCAGCTTAAAAATATATTGCAAGCTCATATGGAATGGACCTCGGTGAGAGAGATAGGGTCTTTAACGTTTGTGCGCTTTGTCATAGTCCCAAAACAAGATGCGTGATCTGCAGCTGCTATTTCTGTTGGGCTACGTAAGGAAAGCTTCCATTCACTCAAATGGGATCTCTTTTCCAATGCAAGGAGCAAACACAGGGATAGGATGATTCAGATTTGAAAGTTTAGCAGTGTGTGGGGGTGATGGTGATGATGATGATGATGTGTTAGGCCTCCCTACTGCACAAACTCACCCAGTAGGGTACAAACTTGGATTAGGCTACCAAACCTGCAATTGACTTCTTAGAACCATTCACACAGTAGTTATGTGTGTGAAAACTACTGCTTCTACTCTGGCCCTAAAAGAAGGATGGTGAGCAAATCATCTCCAAAACAATCTTCTAACCCATAGGCAAATATCTCAGGATGATTAGCGGGTGGCCTGATCCTGGTTACAGAGTGAGTAGGAGATGAACGCCCACCCCACCAAGCTTGTCGATTCAGCAGCATGAAGAGACTCACCAGCACTACTCCCCAGTTGTTCCTCAGCAAAACAAGCTGCTTGTCAAGGACCTCCACATAGACCCTCGTAGGAAGTGTGATCTCCCCATTGCCCCAACGCTCATTCTTGACAATAACAACTAAGGGTTTCAAGCTCTGGGTTGGCTTCTGCAGCTTGGTTAAGACGTAGGTGCAGGTACCCTGGAAGTTAATGATTCGGCCATCGAAGGACAGATAGAGGTCACCAACCACCGAGCAGGTGGCATTTCCAACTGCGTGGCACTTGCGGTACCCTTCCACCGTTTTGCATTCTTCATTGGGGGTGCAGGGAGCGGTAACACACACCACATTTCCACCAGCCTGGCACCTGCAACGTTCTTCGCAAGTTGGATAGAAATCTTCCAAGGCTGGATAATAGCGTCCCTTGTAGAAGCAGCCACACTCAGACATAGGGACGCAAGTGTCAGAGCTCCTGACAAAGCCCTCATTGCACACACAGCCCTCCTCGCACTTCTCTGGGCATCGAGGCAGGACATGCAGGCTGCTGCAGGTCTGGTCACAGCCCTTGGCGCAATGTTCATAGTGACTGTTGAGCGGACAGGGTAGGGCTGCAAGTGCAAAACAGAGAGGTTAGCCAATGTTATGCTTTAGTGGTCTCGTGCAAATCTTGCATCTACAAAGCAGTAGAGGCTGGTCCATTCAGGACAATATGGACCTGCCCCACCAAACTCGGCCTGGCTTTACCCAGCCCCACCTGAGTGCTTTCTTACTTTCAACCAGTGCAGTGGGTGGCAATAACTGCCAGCTTCCTTCCCCTAAGTCTTTGTGTTGCCCCGTAAAACCCTGCAAGGAGGATGGGGAGAAAACTATAATTTGTTGTCTCTGTTTCTCATTGTTTCTGGCTCCAACTACTCTTGAGCTCCCTGCCTTGCTCCCTACAAATCCTGCCATCACTGCTAAGAGAGGATCGATGTGCAGCCACATCACAGGTCATGGTTGCTAGAGTCACAAACAGGGGATGGCATGATATCATATTCTCTCACCTTTTCTGGCAGGAGGGGGAACAATCGAAAGTGGAATCTTCTTCCTGTCACACTTTTCCAGCTGAGAGCACACTGTATTTTGAATTGGACTATGAACTTTTGCAACTTTAAAGGATGGTTGCCTGGATCTGTCTAAAGCCCTGTAGCCTGCGCAAGACATATATTTGACTAAACATGTGAGTGTGTGCGTTTATATAGACAGTTTGAGAGTGATTTCTTTGTTAAAAGGGAAACATAGAAGGGAGATGATGAAAGTCTGTCTGGTGGGCTTGGAGAGTTACCTCTTTCTTCTCTCATTCCTTCTCCCCTGTTTCTAAACTGTTCTTTTATCTGCACTGATCTCTCCTCTCATTATCTGCTCCTAGACCCTGCTGGAAATGAACTTGACCTTCCTAGCAGGAACTGCTTCAAACAATGGAGCACTCACGGCAGAAGGTTGCAGACCTCCAGGGGTATATGGTGACCCCAACAGCTCGGCAGTCTGCAGCATAGCTGGCGATGGCCGCACACATGAAGGCATAGCGTCCCTTGTAGAAACAATAGTCATAAATGCAATCTTGGAAGGCGCCCTCTTCGTCAACCTGGTCGTGGCACTCCCGGAAGGGCCCATCCTTGGCCACAATAAGCCCACATTCCTGGCCTGCTGCACGCTGCTGGGCAGCTAATTCTTCCATCCCTGGACATTTGGGGTCCACTATCTCCTTGCATCTTGGGTCAATGTTCTCAATTCCACTGCCGCCAAATACTGGCCTATCGGGAATGAGAATGCTCCCAGGCACAAGGGCATCATCTTCAGGGTTCCCGTTGAAGTTTCCACACAGGCCACGCAGGATGTTGGCATAGGTGTTGGGCACCGTGACTGACACCTTGCTGTCCCAGTTAAAGGTCACCACGAGGCCAAAGTAAGTCTCAATCACAGCATCCCGGCCCCTCCTATATAACTTGATTCTTCCTCCAGCTGCACTATAGGGAAGGAAGGTGAGCAAGCCTTCGACCTAGGAAGACAGGAGAAGATGCTGCTGTTGAAAAAATGAAAAGGATATTTGGAGCTCTTGTTTCCCACCCCCATAATCTCAACAGGAGGTGTGGCAAACTCCAGTCCAGGGATCTAGTGTGGCCATGCAAGTCTCTATCTGACACCTTTGACCTTTCTGCGTTCACACACCCAGCCCCCGATTTGCACCCCCCTTGAGTGCTCTTGCCTGGTTGGAAAGCCAAACTCCCACTGGTATATGCCCCAGTGTAGTCCTTCCACAACTTAATAGGGAGGAGGATGTGGTCAGAATTAGTTTTCGTTGGCTGTCAGCCAGCGGACAGTGGCCACAACACAACAGTCCTCTGCAAATGGCAACAGAGGGGACTAATCATAACCATAATGATATCCCACTGTTAGCCAGACTTACCAAGACTTTGCCAGAATGTTGCCTGCTGACTATAATCTCAACATCATAGACGTTGACTTGAACACTCCGGGTCCAGGTCACAGCAGTATTTCTCCGGTATTCATTCTGAACATAGACACTGAACCCTTCCAGTTCCAGGGGTCTGTTGAAAACCTCAGCAAGCACATAGGCACAGGGCCCTTGGAAATCAAATCTCTTTTTGTCAAAGCTCAAGTAGTGGGGATCCCCAGATGCAGAACAGGTGCTGTTCCCAGTCGGATAGCATCCCCGCACGCCTTTGACCACTTGGCACCGTTTCGTTGGTTTGCAAGCACTAGCTGCACACTCCACCACCCTCCTGGTCGGGTTGCACACACAACGCTTCTGGCACATGTCATCCGCCCAGAAAGCCTCATTGGGGGCATAGGGGCGCCCTTCGTACAGACAACCGCAGCTGCTCTTGGGGATGCATGATCCTTGGCTCAGCACAAAACCCTCAAGGCACTGGCAGCCTTCGACACACACAGCTGGGCAGAGCTTTGGGCCTTGAATTTGGTCATCCATACAGGTGGCTGGGCAGGCTGTTCCGCAGGTTTGGTACTGGCTGTTCGGAGGGCAGTCCAGGTCTGTAGGGAAGAGAAGGGGTTGGGTGGGTCACAGTGGTGATGTTATGTTGACCCTACTGGCAACATGGACTAACACAGCAGGTGGGTTCTGAATACAAATCTTGAGAATGAGAGCCTGGTCTTCTGCCCTGCCACCCAGTTCCTACACTGAGTGCACTACTGTGCATTTATATTGGATCACATCCCCACTATGCATTCATAGCATTTTTAGACCACTTTAAGAATTATGATTTCCCCCAGAGAATCCTGGGAATGGTGGCTTGTTATTTAGGAGACCGCTCACCTTTAAGACTCCCATCTGAAACAAGGCCCCCTTCAGTTAGTTCATCCCCTTCTTTTCCTTGCTTTGCATACTCACAGCATCCAGAGTCCCTTCTCCAGTCACCAATTTGGGTTCCCTTGCTCTGGCAGGCATTGGCATAGGCTGCCAGGGCATCACACAAGGACTGTTTGTTGCCTTCGGTGGAGCAGACGTCAAACACACAGTTTGTAAAGTAGATTGTGGGGGGCACCTTGGCATGGCAAGAAGCAAAGGGGCCATTGGAAACCTTGGTTAGCAGACCACAGTAGGCCTCTGACTCATACTTCTGGGCCTGATCGGATTTGCAAGGCTTACATGGCCCATTGCAATCATGCCAGCAAAGGCTGCCAATAGTCGTCACCTCCCAGCTTTCACCAAAGGCCGGGATGTTAGGGGCTGTGGTGCCTGCAGGGGTTTCGAAGTCATCGCTGGGATTCTCGTTATAATTCCCACATAAGCCACCGACAGCCTCCTGATAAGCACTGCTGATGGTGACACGGAGATGGTGTCTCCAATCGTAAGATACCTTCAGCTGGAAGTCCGTGGAAAGTATCACAGAAGTGCCAACCTGCAAAATTTGCAAGTTCCCATCCTTCAGATAAATGGGCAAGTGTGCCCGGATACCATTGACCTGTATTACAGAGGAAGAAAGACACGAGAGAGTAAAATCACCATTTGCTCATGTGTAGCAGCAGATGCTAAACTAAACTAAGCTAAGCTAAGCCTGCTTCTCCATCTATTGGGCTACAACTTTTGGCCGTTTTTTGATACGATTGGACACCATCTGGATGCCATGAACCTTAAAAAACTGCATGGATTTGAACCAAATTGGACATGTTTGTTCCTGAGATCCATGAGCAGGTTTTCCTCTTTCTTTGCATATGAGTGGCTGGCATTTTGAATCATGGAAGGAACCTTTAGAAGCTGCACTGATCCTTTGGTTTCTTCTGCTTCCCTAGCAATGCCAGGTACAAATTTGCTGGTGGCTTATATGTAAAGATGTCTCAAAAGTCAAGATGGCAGGGCCTAAAAATGTCACCAGTCAAGTGAGGACTTCAGGGTTGGCGTCATCGGTAATGGCAGATTCCCTCTAAGCTTCTGAGGGACCAGCTCCGTGGGATCGGGTCTGACCGCTGTGGCGAAGCGGGGACCCTTCAAAAATCACAGGCGGGTGAAGCCTGTGAACGTGGGGACTCGGCGGGCACCTTTTGCGCCCCCCCAAACAGCGAAGGGACCCGTTTAAGGGCTCCGGAGCGAGACGGGGTGAGTGGCGCGGTGCTGAGAGTCGACTGCTTCTTCTGCGGAGTGAAGCCGCACAGCCGTTATCGGAGAGTGCTGACTTTTTCCTGGGACAATCTGACTTCGAATATAACTACCCATGAGTAGGATTAAATTGGATTTAAAGGGTAAAATAACTTAATTCGGCACCGAAGCGGGAAGTTATAAACAGGAAGTCCGCCTTCCTTTCTTGTAAACAGATCAAAGCAAAGAGACTGTAAGCGGAAACTCTGAAAGACGTTTGAAAAAAGACTTAAATCTTAACATCAGGAAAGTGATCTCCCCTCCGGATTGCAGGAGAGGAGGGGGGAAAGGTTCGAACTGTATTTATCTGCAAAAAAAGAGGGGAATTAAGCTAAAATCCACCGCTTAGAGCCTGGGAACGGACTGCCCTGAGACAAGGAATGCCGCTCTGTGAAAAGCACTATCGGTAAGCACAGGACTTTTGACAGCTAACTCTGCAAGAGAGATACTGTGTTTCTGGACTTCTCCTGGCTTTAAAGTAACTGCTTAAAGTAACTGATTAAGTGCAACTGAAACTGTTGTTTCCCTGTGAATTGGGGGACTTATAAAGACTATTTTCTTTTCTTAAAGTTGCAAGCTTTGGCTGCTACTGTGTCCCCCTAGAGGAGGTTTGACATTGCTACAATAACAACTGGGCTAGGGAATTTTCCATTCCAAAACAAATTCTAGCCGTGGGATCGACCTTGGACTCCCATGAGAGTGTTATGGCAGATGGAAGAGGAAAGTTAGAATTGACTCAGGAAAAAACTACTAGGTCTGGCAGACCTTATCAGACAGATACTGCGTCGCAGCGAAGAGCTTCAACATCTGGCCCTTCTGGACCATCTGGATTACCAGGGGCTGCACCTCCACAAGTTAAATTAAAAGTAATGTCATCCGAAGATGTTTTGGCTCAGGCACTAGGGAAAATTAATGAATCTTTGGAAAATTTAACTAAACAAGTAGCTGAAACAAATAAACAAGTAGCTGAAGCATCAGTTAAAATTGACCAAAACACTACAAGCATTAATAATTTGGGACAGAAGGTGAATACCAACACAGAGTCTATTGAAAAATTGTTACAGGAATCTGCTTTGACCCGAAAGACAGCCGAAGAAGCAAAAGATATAGCAACTGCCACTCAAGAGAAGATACCACCGATTTATAGGCAACTCGAGGACCACGGTTTGACACTGTCTATGATTGAATTGAAGGAGAAACAAAGAAATTTAAGAATCAGGGCTGTACCAGAACTTGAGAAAGATAACTTGACTGAATTTCTTACGCAGGAGTTTGCAGATTTTTGGCAACAGGATTTGGGGAAGGAAGAATTTAAGATAGTGAGTGCATTTAGACTTGGAGGAGGAGGAAGGAAGAACAAGGTGAGAGACTGTTTGATTACCCTTCGAACAAAAGAGGAGAGAGACAAAATCTTGAATCTGCATTACCAAAAGACTTTAGAAATTTACGACTCAAGTGTGGAGATATTTAAGGACATCCCAAAACATCTTTTGGACTTAAGGCTTAACTATGGAGATCTGGTTACCCTGTTGAGAATTAATAGAATCATCTTTAGGTGGGAATTCCCTCAAGGCCTGTCCTTTAAATATAAAGGAAGAAAGATAAAAATAAGATTAGTCAATGACAAAGATAGGTTTTTGAAGGACCACGGAGAAGATCTACAGAAAGAAGCGGAATCCGGAGAAGAGCCAAAGCACTGGAAAAAGGAATACTAGATATAGCAAACTTATCTTTTGGATTGCATGGTCCAGAGAAAGTGACACCACCGACAGAACAAGAACAAACAATTGGCGCAGTTGGAGGTAAAGCGAAGTAACCCCATCATGGCTCTGCAACTGTTAAGTTGGAATTGTAATGGTCTCAATTCTCCTCGGAAGAGAAAAAGTGTTTTTCATTTACTAAAAAAGGTTGGACTTGATTTGCTTACAGGAAACACACGTGATAAGGCTACACAGGAAAGTATTGATTAACAAGAGATTGGGACAGGAGTTTATTTCATCTGATAAAGTTAAAAAAAGAGTTGTGATTTATGCAAAGGAGAGACTATCACTGAAATTTATTTTTAAAGACGATCAAGGAAGATTTGTGGCAACTGAAATTCAAGTTCAAGGAGAGAAATTTTTGATAGTAGGAATTTATGCACCGAATGAGGGGAAATCTGAATTCTTTAAAAAGTTGCATGAGACCTTAATGGACTATTTGGACTATAATCTGATCTTGATGGGGGACATGGATAGAGTAGTATCTACAAATATGGATAAGGCACAAAGACAGGTAGTCACCAAGGATGGTAGACTACCGAAAACATTTTTTGAGATGACAGACAACTTGGACTTAGTCGATATTTGGAGAACAAAGAATCCCTTGGGAAGAGAGGGAACTTTCTTTTCTGAAGCCAAGATGACATGGACTAGAATTGACCAAGTATGGGTAACTAGAGGAATGGCACCAAAGACAAGAAAAGTGGAAATCCGCCCAAAAACCTGCTCCGACCATAACGCTGTTAAGATGGAAATGAAACTAACACCAACTGGCTCCCTTAGATGGAGGATGAATGACACATTTAGAGATGAAGAAGTGCTTAAGAAGGCCCCCAAAACCTTGAGAGATTATTTTGGGATAAATATGAGCACCAATGTGGAAAAAAGAGTAATCTGGGACACAAGCAAAGCTGTCATGAGAGGGTTCCTGATACAACAGAATGTAATAAAGAAGAGAAGCCAAAATGAGAAGAAAGATAAAATTTTGGGGAAAATAAAAGAAAGTGAGAAGAAATTGAGAGCAAAACCAAAGTCGCAGGAGATTTTGAGAGAAATAAAGTTATACCAAGTACAATATATGGAAATGGTGAATCAGGAAATAGAATGGAAAATTAAACAAATGAGACAAAAAACATTTGAATCAGCTAATAAATGTGGGAAATTGCTGGCCTGGCAAATGAAAGAAAGACAAAAATTAAATACTATCACAAATTTAGAAGTGGAAGGAAAGAACATACACAACCCAACTGAGATTAGAAACTGTTTCCAGAGGTATTCTAAACAACTATACACACAAGGGCCACAGAAAGAAATGGACATAGACCGATTTCTGAAGATAAATGGATTACAAAAAATCTCTCAAGAAAGTAAAAAGTAAATTAATGTTGAATTATAAAATAACTGAACAGGAAGTAGAAGGTGCCATCCAAAACATGCAATTGGGCAAATCTCCAGGACCGGATGGGGGGCTGACTTCTAGATATTATAGATCCTTGAAAGAGTGGTTAATACAGCCTTTAAAGGAAGTCTGCAATGAAATATTGGAAGGGGAAAGGGCACCAGAGTCCTGGAAAGAGCCGTACATTACACTTATACCGAAAACAGAGACTGAAAAGACTCAGCCCATATCATTACTTAATGTGGATTACAAAATTTTTGCAGACATTTTGGCCAAGAGATTGAAAAAAGTGTTGATGGAAGAGATTCATAAAGACCAAGCGGGCTTTCTCCCGGGAAGACACTTGTCTGACAATTTGAGGAATATAATTGATATTCTGGAAAAACTAGAAGTGAACATAAATACTAAAGCAGTTTTGATATTTGTGGACGCGGAGAAAGCTTTTGATAATATCTCTTGGAGTTTTATGAAGAAGAACCTATAGGGGATGGGGGTAGGCCAAGGTTTTGAAAACGGTATAAGTGAAATTTATTCGGAACAAAAGGCTAAACTAATTGTAAATAATGTGGTGACGGAAGAATTTAAGATAGAAAAAGGGACAAGACAAGGTTGCCCAATTTCCCCATTGCTTTTTATATCGGTCCTGGAGGTTTTGCTGAACATGATTAGAAGGGACCAGCGGGTTAAAGGTATACAGGTCGGAGCTAAACAGTACAAATTAAGAGCATTCGCAGATGACTTAGTATTGACGCTACAGGAGCCAGAATCTAGTACTAAAAGGGTTTTAGAATTAATTCAAGAATTTATCCGGTGGCAAGATTTAAACTGAATAAGTAAAAAACCAAGGTTTTAGAGAAAAATTTAACACCGATTGAGAGAGAGAGGTTTCAGAATGAGACAGGCTTGATAGTGGTTAAGAAAGTGAAATACCTGGGGATTAATATGACAGCCAAAAATGGGAACTTATTTAAAGACAATTATGAAAAATGTTGGACGGAAGTGAAAAAAGACTTAGAAATTTTGTCAAATTTGAAGCTTTCACTGCTAGGCCGTATTGCTGCGATAAAAATGAATGTATTGCCTAGAATGTTGTTTTTGTTTCAAACATTGCAAATTGTGGACAAGATGGACTGTTTCAAGAAGTGGCAGACAGATATTTTTAGAGGGTAGGAATTTGCTGAACCAACAAATCGAATTGGAATACACAAAAGAGAGGCGTGAGGAGGTCCGGGAAATAAGCTAATGAAAAATAAGTAATGGAAAGATGGAGTTGATTTTAACTTTTTTTTTGTATTTTTTCTTTTTTATTTTTTATTTTGTAATACTTTGAAAATCTTAATAAATATCTTATTTAAAAAAATGAAAAAATTTCACCAGTCTTTTGTTTTACAACTTGAACATGTGCAGTAACCATCAGCTCACATGGCCATCATGGACTCGAAAGTGGCATTGACCTTGCCTTCTGAATCAACTCTGAATCGATCATCACTCACCTGTACAAAACCAATTTCTGATCTGGTCATGGTGATGGTATACCCATAAACCTCAGTTGTCACCACGGTCACATAAGACACTGCTTTGTTCCCCCGGTTTTCATTCTTGGCAAAGATATGGAAAGATGGAAGTCCAAAGGTTTCAGCACGTGTCTTGACAAAAGTGTAGGTGCAAGTGCCTTGGAAGTCATACTTGCGTCCGTCAAAAGTGTTGTAGTGCGGGTCACCCATTGCCCAGCAGGTAGCATTAGAGGATGGCACACATTGCGGTAGACCATTTATCATCTTGCACACCATGCCTCTACGGCACAGCACATTGCTACAGGTGAGTTCTGGTTCAGCTAAGGACAGGAGGGAGGAAGTTATTTGCCAGCACTCTGAACCAATTAGAATTCACACAAAGTTTGCTACCACTTTGAAGATTTAGCAAACCTTCATATTTTTAGTTTCAAACACTTTTTCAGATCTTGAAACTATTAAATTAATCATGCTGATTAATATTATTGCAACAATGGAAACTTTTTAACTTGGATGCCGTATTGCACATTGCTTCATCTACTATCCCTAAACTCAGTTGCTTTCAAAATTATGAGCATTATTTTTAAAATAAATGAGGAGAATAAAAATTATTGCAAGCAAATGGGGTCAAATCTCTTAAATCTTACTATAGGTCTACAATCAATGACTGATACCTGCACCACATTGCCCCCTAGTGCTGCTCCTTCTTAGTGAGACTAGGCGTTATTTATACTAGGAATGGGGAACCTTTGGCCCTCTCTATGGTTTTGGACTCAAAGTCCCATCAACCATAACAAGCAAGGCCAATGGTCAGGCATGAAGGGAACTGGAGCCCCTTGACACCTGGTGGGACACAGATTCCTCATCCCTGATTTAAACAGAAGACATTTCTTTTCCCTCTTACTCTGAAAGGGGGCATTGACTGAGATTAGAAGCCCAAGTGAATTGCCCTCCCCCATGAACCTGGCACTGGCAGCAGGGGTTCCACAGCTGTATGTGTAGCCATTTCAGTGCTGAGGGGGATGCTACCCACTTCTGAATGTCCTCCCACTCTCTGCAGCATGAATCCCTACATAGGGTACAAGCTTTTTGAGTTGTCTTCTGGAAATTGGTAACAGAAGGGTCCTGAGGCTACTGAGAGGCTGTAGCCCCTGCATGCCAGAAAGAAAGTCAAGGCAGGGGGAAGACCAAGCTGGCCCCATCAATCAGCCAAAGAAGCAACGGGTGCTTGCTTCCCCCCTCCCTACCTTAAAGCATACAGTAGCACCTTGGTTGTCGAACTTAATCCATTCTGGGAGTCCGTTTGACTCCCGGAACTGTTCGAAAACCAAGGCGTGGCTTCCGACTGGCTGCAGGAGCTTCCTGCACTCAATCGGAAGCCACAGAAGCCGCGTCAGATGATTGACTTCCAAAAAACGTTTGCAGACTGGAACGCCTACTTCCAGGTTTGCGGCATTCAGGAGACAATGTGTTCAGGAGTCAAGCCATTCGACAACCAAGGTACCACTGTGCTCAGCTCTACCTATCTGTGGTCCTGGAACTGCAGAATGGAACAGAAAGACACCCTAACCCCAACCATTGGCCGAAGGAACAAGAGCCTTCAACTGCTATTGAAGAAAGAACACTAGAGTGGAGGCTGACCTAGTGGGGCACAAGGGTCATTGCCCCGCCAACCTGAGTCTGCCCTCAGCCAGCTTCCATGTGCCTCCATTCCTAATTGCATCTAGTCCAGAGGATGGCTCTGAGTGTCACCTTCCTCCTTACTCTCAGTGTAGCATTCGTATAACTCAAAAGCGAGAAGGATGGGGACTAACCTCGAGTTAGCTTGCCCCACCTGTTATTGATTCAACTCCACCTACTATTGGCCTCTCTGCCTTCTGTCTCCACCAGTCCCAATGGACTCTGGCTGCCACTGCTAGCAAGGGAAGATGTGCCTGGTCTGAACTGGATATAAGCACTCTCTTGTAACTCCTTACCTTGCTCTTACCTTGAAGAACCAGTCTGCCCTTTCTAACTTTTCCCTCTGCTTCCCTTTCTTTGTCTAATGGGTGTCAGAGCCCTCATGTATTTTATTATTATTCCTTGTCTTAAAAGCAGGATAAAAAGACATCAAACACATGGATAAGCTTTGGAACCTTCTACTTACGGTCTCTGCCGGCACCACACGACCCATAGCCATTCGCATTTGCAATGCCCACACTGATGACGCAAAAATGGGACAGGGGGTTTGCCACTATGTAGGGCACAAGTATATCTGGCAGGTCATATCTCCCCCAAGAGTACTCTGAGCCAGGAACGGGTCTCCACTTCACTCCGCTCAGAAGATTCTCATTCACCGTGAGACCACCAGTCTCCAAACTCTTCACCACCAAAAGAATAGAGTTCTGAAAGCCGACTTGCCCATTCACATTGTATGAGAGGCTGTAACTTTCAATGTCTGGAATCCCTATCAAGAAGGTGTCGTAGCTAAAAGACCGGGTGCTCCCACCATTACTATAGAGGAACACCTGTACCGGAACATCGGCCGAGAGGTAGATTGGGGTTTGGGGTGAGATCTGAATCTTCTGGATCTGCCCACGTCCCAGGCTTTTCGTCTGCTTTGATGTACCCATCTGGTAGTTCAGGATGGTGGCTTGGGATGCTGAGACATAAAGGGTGTCAGTTTTGGTCTGCCAAGGTATAGGAGGGGCCACAAACGTCTTCCCCCAATTGGACACGGGCAGGAGCTGCTCAAAGACATGGTTGCATTTAGTGTACCTCCATGAACAGACATGGCCGGACAGGACAGCTACTGGTAGCTGAGAAACAATCCTAGTGCCGGAAAGATCACCTTTTCCTTGCAACTGGACTCCAGTGAAAGCATTTAGTGTCACTCTCAGTTTACTTCCTGCGGTGTATGTTTGCCCATTGAAGGTCACTGGGCTCGTCAGGTGGATAACGACCACATTAGGTCCCTGGGTGGTTAAGACAGCAAACTCTTGTAAATATTCTGTAGGGCCTATGGCAGGACCCACAACATAATGCTCAGTCCCTAAACTGCTCACAGGGTAGAGCAGAGCAGTTTCTGTGCTGTAAGGCTTGGAGCTCAAGGATACCACCGACACATCTTTGTCGGACTGGATCCGGACAACGCTAGAGAAAACTTTGCTGCCGATGATTTCCGCAAAATTTGGGAGCTCAACTTGCACCATCTTCCCCTTATTGACAGTGAGCCTTCTTTTAAAGTTCTTTTCCTGCGGGCAGCCTTCACAAGGGACAGAGACTGTCACGGTGGTCGAGTCAGAGTAAGCGATGATCTGCACTTCAAGCTTGCCTTGCTGGTCATAATTCTGCATAAAGGAGGTGGCAAAATGTGTCCCAAAGCTCCTACCGAGGCAGGTAACTATAAGGGCAGGCAGAAAAGAGAGTGAAGAAGAGGGTGGTAAAGGATATTGTGAGGTTAGACATGCTGAGTTAGAATGATCTCAGTCTCCTCCAGCCTTCTGTTTGCAATATCAACCTCTCAGTGTATTCCCTTGCCCCCTAAAATGAATGCTCTCGTCCAGGTCTTCATCTAGCCAGGACAAGGGCTGTGTTCTCCCACTGAGGTAGAAATGGATGGCTCTGGTCCACATCAATTTCTCATGTGTTCATTTCTAAGGATTTGTAAGAGCCACATTTCATTCTAGGCAACTTTCTGAGGGCCCCAGGGCAGGCTGGGCTGAGCCAGAGGCAAATGTGGGCAGAGCAGCAAATGTAAATCTTACCCTTCCACAGTAGGCCAGTTTCTACGCCTGCTAACACACATAGAGACATGAGCCAGAGGAGCATGGGGCTTCAGTAAGCTGCTCAGCTGAGGCACAGAAGGCTCCCCATGCCACAGCTGAGGAGCCTCAACAAGTCTCTGGCTAGCAAGGAGACTCTCCCCAGTACCCAAAGAGATCCTCATTTGGCTCTGGGGTTGGTCTACTGAGTGAGTTCCAGCACCTTTTTTCCACCTAGGTTTAAGGTGCTGGTTTTGACCTTTAAAGCCCTATGCAGCCTAGGACCCATGTACCTATGGGACTGCCTCTCCTGGTATGTCCCGTGGAGGACCTTAAGGTCCACAAATAGCAACACTTTGGAGGTCCTGAGTCTCAAGGAGGTTAGATTGGTTTCAACTAGGGCCAGGGTCAGCACTGGCCCCAGCTCTCTGTCACAAGAGACTAGGGCCTTGCGGGACTTGACATCTTTCCGCAGGGCCTGCAAGACAGAGCTGTTCCGCCTGACCTTTGGTTTGGACTCGGTCTGACCCTTATGTTTCCCTCCCCTTATGGTCTTGATTTATCAGCTACTTTAAAATGAGACTGCATTTTAAATTGCATTTTAACCTGTATTTTAAATTGGGGTTTTACTGTGATTTTATTGGTGTTAGCTGCCCCGAGCCAGGGAGGGCGGGGTATAAATAAAAATTTATTATTATTATTATTAGCAAAAACAGAGAGAAAGCACTGGGAATTTCTATGTTTCCTAGATAACTGGAGTGTTTAAAGATTATTTTTTTTAAAATATATAGCAAGGGTGTCAGGGGACCTTATGTTACAACTTATACAACAGAAAATAATATTTAGAAGTTATCGGACTCCACTACATTTGTATAGAAAAGGATTGTCTAAGACATCATTTTGTTGGAGCTGTAATAAGTGTAATGCTTCTTTATAACATATGTTTTTATAATGTCCTATACTTGGTAAGTTTTGGGGGGAAGTCATGGATTATATAAATATGACTGTGGAAAAAGCTAGAATTTTCAAAAGATAATATTCTTTTGAACTGTGTGCCTACTGTAGGGAATTTGACAACCAGACAGCGTAAATGGATTCTCTATGGCCAAAAGACCGATAATGCTGCATTGGAAAGATAAATATAAAGCTCCATTTATTCAATGGATTGAAGACCTGACTTCACTTCCCATTTATGAATGGGTTGCTTATAGACATAGACTCTGCAACGACAAGTATACTGAAATTTGGAAGTCATTTATACAAAAGGCAGTAGGTTAAAAATGGTCATTTTTAACTGTTAACAATTGTAATTGCGGTATACTATTTTCTTTTTTCGCTTTTTCTTCTTTTCTTCAGGTTTTTCTTTTTTAAAAAAGCATCTGTTTCGTAAAGAAAATGAAAGAAAGAAAGAAAGAAAGAAAGAAAGAAAGAAAGAAAGAAAGAGGGTTCTGTCAAACCCCTAACTGAAGATTGTAGGTAGTGAACCTGGGATCTTCTGCAAATGTTTTATCATTAAACCACAGCCTTCCTCTTTCCTCCTGAAACATTCCAGCAAACATTTCCTCTGCAACCAAGTTCTCCTCTTCTACCAGATACTCACGTCAGTGATGGAGTGTGTTTTCATATCATTCGGGGCAGGGGCATAGCTACTGGCTACGGCATCCGGAGCAGTAGGGGCTGGGCGATCTGCCCACGAGGGCGCCGCCACGATCCCACCTCCGCAAACTGCGCATGGCACCACTGCTGCTGTCCACGCGTGGCACTGCTGCTGCGATCCGTGCACAGCACTGCTGCCGCAAACCCGCCACCACGATCACGGCAGTGGCAGGAGGGGAGCGCCGCTCCACCAATCCGCCCGGAGGATTTTGTCACCCTCCCCCAGGGATGGCACCCGGGACGGTGCCCGCCACCCACCCTCACCTTCCTCCACCAGTGACTGGGGGGCACACATTTCGGGGGGCAGAGTGTGACGGGCAAACAGAGCTGCCATGCACTAGCCCAGCCTGAGCCACAGCAACACCAGCCCCGAGCTACTTTGCAAGGCTGGAATGACCCCAGCTTTGCAAAGTGCACCTGGCCCTGCAGCGCTTTGCGAGGCTGGGATCTCAGGGAAGGTGGCGTGAGAAGGATGCCGTGCACCCTTTGATCCCAGACTCACCTGTGAGGGCCTGGGATCGAAGGGTGCATGGCTGTCATGTCCTCCTCCCACCGCCCTCCCAAGCCAGCTCCATGGCGGAGGGCTGGCTCAGGGAGGGTGGCATAAGCAGCACACTCCCAAGAAAAATGTTCCTGGGATGCTCACCCCAGTAAGCCCTCTCTGCTATGCCCCTGACTCACATTTATCTGCTAGAAAACTGAGCAGCCTCCCTGTTTTCCCTATACCTCCATCACCCCATTTTCTTTTCTCAGTTGAGCTCTTGGAAGCTCCCAGGTGCCTGTCGGGCCATTGGGAGAGAGAGAGAAATATTATTTGCCTTCTAATTACAAAAGCATATTGTTCTCCCACCTGTTTTCTTCAGTTCGAAGCCATTGCCTCCATTCTCATTAATACTCACCCCAGAATGCTGAGCTCCAGGCCCAAAGGCAGATGAGGAAGAAGCTTGTCCTCCCCATGGCTGGACAAGGAAAGAGAGAGAAATCGTGTTTGGATATTATTTATTTTTGTATTATTTCACCAGATATATATATATACCACTTGATTGTAGAAAAAGACCTCAAAGGCGTTTACAGAAAAGATAAAATATAAAGCAACAGAATTATTACTTTTTTAAAAAATACAACCATGATTTAAGACATACAGAAAGTTAAGACTACAATAAAATAGCCTAAAACAAATTAAAACTCATACAAACTGGACAGGCGTTCCTAAATAATAGTATCTTCAGTAGGCACCCAAAAGAATACGGTGAAGGAGTCTGCCTGATATCAATAGGCAAGGAGTTCCAACGTTTCAGTGCTGCCACAGTAAACAATCAAGTTCTTACAGATGTGGTGTGAGTATTACGCGGCACCTGTAAAAGTGAGAATTCTGCCGATTGAAGTGGTTGAGTGGGTATATATGGGGTAAGTTAATGGGGTATGGAGACTAGAGCTTATGGGGCACTGTCCTCAGCCAGGCCCTGCCTGCCTGCCTTCATATTTGCAAGCAGCAGAAGAAGAAGAGTTTGGATTTGATATCCCGCCTTTCACTCCCTTTAAGGAGTCTCAAAGCGGCTAACAATCTCCTTTCCCTTCCTCCCCCACAACAAACACTCTGTGAGGTGAGTGGGGCTGAGAGACTTCAAAGAAGTGTGACTGGCCCAAGGTCACCCAGCAGCTGCATGTGGAGGAGCGGAGACGCGAACCCGGTTCACCAGATTACGAGTCTACCGCTCTTAACCACTACACCACACTGGCTCTCAGTATCCTCCTTCTTAGTCTTGGTTTCCCCTTCTAGAACTCCACAGGGAAGGAGATGGGGACAAATCTAGCAGCAATCAGTTCCGTCTGTCAATATTTTTGCCTTCGCCTGTTAGCCTCCCTGCCTTTGCCGATCCAATCACAATAGGCATCAGCCACCACTAAACATAGCTAGTTTATTATTGTTCCAGGCCAGGGGTCAGCAAACCTTTTCAGCAGGGGGCTGGTCCACTTTCCCACAGACCTTGGGGGGGGGGGGCGAACTATACTTTGGAAAGGAAAAAAAATGAATGAATTCCTATGCCCCACAAATAACCCAGAGATGCATCATAAATAAAAGGACACATTCTACTCATGATTCCCAGACTGTCCACAGGCCAGATTTAGAAGGCGATTGGGCCGGATCTGGCCCCTGGGCCTTAGTTTGCCTACCCATGTTCCATGGGTGTGTCACACTGCTGTCACCTCCCAGAAGTTACTGTAAACTTATCTCCAAAGAGTCTCTCCATCTTGGCACGTAGGAACAAAACACTCCTGAGGCTCCCTGAAGACTAACTTAAGAACCCAAGAAGAGCCTGCTGGATCAGGCCAGTGGCCCGTCTAGTCCAGAATCCTGTTCTCACAGTAGCTGAACAGGTGCCTGAGAGAAACGGGCAAGCTGGATATGAGTACACAAGCACTCTGCCCACCTGTGTTTCTCCACAACTGGAATTAAAAACTACACTCTCTTTGACATCACCATTGTGGGTAGTAGCCACAATGTAGTAGATTTGGCTAATCCCCTTTTAAAGCCATCCAAGATGGCGGCCCTCCCTGCCTCCCATGCGAGCAATTAAAGGTGTCCATTATAGTGGTGGCTAGATTGTGCCTCCCCAATCCCCTTAAGCAAGAGCCGACTTCCCCGACTAAAGACTAAGGGTGTCCTTCATGAAGGTTAAGTCCATCCATGGCCAGCATGAGCCATATGCTTCTGGAGACCAGTTCCTGGGGAGCACAAGTGGGGAGAGTACCGTTGCACACAGGTCCTCCCTGCAGGTTTCCCATAGGCATCTGCTGGGACCCATGAGACAACAGGTTGTTGGGCTAGATGGGTGTTTAGCTTCGTCTAAAATAGGATGGGGCTGTGCTGAAGGACAAAGGAAGTTAAGGAGAACAGTAAGAAACTCTGTAGCTCCTTAAAAGACCAATAAAGCTATGTTGTTGCATTTGCTTCTATAGGCTCAGGGGTGCCAACCTGGATAAAATATTGGGGGGGGGGGGCGGTAAGCCCTGCCTCACATAATCGATCACAAGACATGGCACATGCACGCCATTTGAATGGCAAGCCCCTGCCCCCCCCTCAAATATTTAATGGGGGTGTGAAGGGACCTCAGCCCCTACAAACTGGATCCTATGTACAGTGGTGCCTCGGGTTAAGTACTTAATTCATTCCGGAGGTCCGTTCTTAACCTGAAACTGTTCTTCACCTGAACCACCACTTTAGCTAATGGGGCCTCCTGCTGCTGCCGCACCGCTGGAGCACAATTTCTGTTCTCATCCTGAAGCAAAGTTCTTAACCTGAAGCACTATTTCTGGGTTAGCGGAGTCTGTAACCTGAAGCGTATGTAACCTGAAGCGTATGTAACCCGAGGTACCACTGTATAGGCTAAAACCCTTTATTCTTAGATGAAATTTTCAAGGTGGCAGCTAAAACCAATGAACATGATCCAGCCAAATTTTAAACATTCTCCGATTCTACAAGATCCTACCGGAGTTCAATTTATGCTGAATTCCCCAGCTGAACTCAATTACGGCTGGAGTACAACTCCTATCATTCATGAGGACAAACCATATTAGAGCCCAACAACATCTGAAGAGCGAGAGATTCTCTGGCCCTAGATTAGTCCAGAATCTAAACCCACTAAATGTCGTGATGTTCCCAGTTTCTTCTAATTCCAATATCAAACATGGAAACGTCTACTGCCAGCCTTGCCATGTTGTCTAAAATGGTCATCCTCAAATCATCCAGAAATGCAGGGCATGACCATCATTTAGCATATACTCACCTGCAGAATGGTGCTGTGCATCCCACAATTGAGTTATTTTCATCCCCATATATAGGCTCCCTTTATCCTCATCCCAGAAGTGTGTTATTTGCATTTCCTCATGGCTGGAAAGAAAGACAGGTTCAACTGGATCCTTTAACATTCATCCATAAAATATAACATTCCTAGTGGGGTACAGAATTCTAGTTACAGGGTCCCAGTGGAATCTAATATTTCCACATACAATGGTTTTTTAAAAAAATATTTTTTATTAGGAATTTGAACAAAACATATTATCTTAAAACATATCATCTTTAATTCCCCCCCCCATTTCCCCCTCCCATAAGACGACCCACCCTCCCCTCCGCCCCTGACTTCCCTCAGCTCCAATCTCTGGTTTCTTTACAGATGCTATTCTCTGCATGTTACAAAATTGTATAAATCCTTAATTTATCTGACTGATAATTGTCAAAAAAAAGGTTGTGAGTGTTTATTGAAAGCCTACCAAGGAGTCCAGTTCACTTTGTTGCTTCTTTAAGTACTTTGTAAAAGGTTCCCATTCATCTTAAAAGTCACAGTTATCCTTTTCCCGTAGTTTATGTGTCAGTTTTGCCAATTCTGCATAGTCCATCAGTTCCTCTTGCCATAGTTCTATAGTTGTGGTACCCTCATTCTTCCATCCTTGTGCTATTAGGACTCTCGCCACCGTTGTCGCATACATAAAGATATTTTTCACCTTCCTTGGCAAGACTTTTCCTACAATCCCTAACAGAAATGCTTCAGGTTTCTTAACAAATGTTAGATGGAACAATTTCTTCAATTCATTGTACAGTGGTACAATACGTTGCCATCTGCAGTTGTACCTCAGGTTACATATGCTTCAGGTTACATACGCTTCAGGTTACAGACTCCACTAACCCAGAAAAATTACCTTGGGTTAAGTACTTTGCTTCAGGATGAGAACAGAAATTGTGCTCTGGCGGTGCAGCAGCAGCAGGAGGCCCCATTAGCTAAAGTGGTGCTTGAGGTTAAGAACAGTTTCAGGTTAAATACGGACCTCTGGAACGAATTAAGTACTTAACCTGCAGTACCACTGTACTGTACAAAGATACCCAAGATCCTTTGACAGCTGCAACCACTGAGCCTCTCCTATGCCCTCCTTTGGGGTTTTCCAAAGAAAAGCTCAACAATTTCAGTGTTTTCCTAAAAAAAAGAAGCTCAACAATGTTGGGGTCTCCATAACTTTCAGGGTGTCCTGGTTTTTACTTTTTGAAATATGGCAACTTTTGCAGTGAAACAAGTCCGCTGAATTTAATAAAATTCTGCAACTGGCTCAGGATTACTCAGCCTCTGATGAAAGGGAGCAAGACAACACACCTATTTTAGTCCCCTGTACCCTTGTTTCTAAGTACAGGGCTGAGAGGACGCACACATCCATTGCATTTTGCTTCTGAAACCAATTAAAGGCAGATTGCAAGAGAAGATGTAATCTGGCCCCACTGACATCCTATGAATGCAAGCTACGTGCAGTTCCTGGAGACAGCTCTGAGCATGTTATTAGATCTTGGGTTCTTCTGCCCTGACTGGAGCCTGTAAGAAACACAGAGAGCCAATCACAGCTTTCCAACCCATACATACCCACACAGAAGAAATGTGGGTGTGGCCATCTAACATGACAGCTTCAAGGGCAAAATCTCATTATTTAAAACTATTTGAAGAAGCCTTTAAATAATTTTATCGCTTGAGATCATTGTCAGAGCTCAAGGATGAGCAGCTAAGCAAACAAGGAAGTATGAGAGCTACATCAGAATATCACCCTCGTTAAACATACTTTGACAGAAAAGCAATAAACTGTGATTGGGCCAAGCAATATTCTATAAGTTTACATGTCAGTGGGTCAACTTTGACAAATGTAAATAGAAAACACAAATATGAGGTAGAAAGGTCAAGAATAGATTAAGAATATAATTTTAGTTTTAGTATATAAGGTATACAAAATTATGAACAGAAAAAATAAATATATTATAAACCAGAAAGGGAAGTTGGGGGAAGTCACGGGGGGGGGGGCATTAATTGAAAATGTAAAATGCAATTTGAATTTCGGAATATGTTAAAATTTGTTGAAAAATCTTAATAAAAAATTATAAAAGAAAACTGCATAACATAAGAAAGACAATCAGTTGATGTTAAAACACACACAAAAATAAAAGTATACAATCTTTCATTCCTTAATTGATACTTGCTTTATATATCGTTTTGTAATTCAGTTTAACTTGACCTCCGATCCTCCCATTGCATTCCCTGATTAAATTCTTTAAATGTGCACTTGCCTAAGGTTGTCTGACTTACTTTGAGTTTTATCAAATTTTCCTATTTTACTCACAGAAGTTCAATCAAAAGCTGCCAACGGATTAGTAATTTGACACACACTGCGGCATCTCATGACAGCTCCAACTTGTTGAAACTTGTTTAGCTCAGTTCTTCGTTGGCATGATCCCGCCTTCCACTGGCCTCATGCTCACCGTGAAAGTAAAAGAACAACAACAACCTTGCTACACCAGAGCATAGCTCTATCCAGTCCAGCAGTACAGTGGTGCCTCGCAAGACGAAATTAATTCGTTCCGCGAGTTTTGTCGTCTTGCGATTTTTTTCGTCTTGCGAAGCACGGTGTCGGGAAAGTTTTGGAAAAGCTTCAAAAATCACCAAAGTCTTTAAAAACCTCAAAAAAGGCTACCACACCGCGTTCTATGAGTTGCTCCTCGAAGTCAAGTCGCAACTGTATTAACGGGTGTTAAGAAAAAGGAAACAAACTTGCAAGACGTTTCCGTCTTGCAAAGCAAGCCCATAGGGAAAATCGTCTTGCGAAGCAGCTCAAAAAACAAAAAACCCTATCGTCTTGTGAGTTTTTTGTCTTGCGAGGCATTCGTCTTGCGAGGTACCACTGTAATCAGTTTCCAAGAACAGCCAGTCATGCCTCTGGAAAGCAGCAGAGGTCCAGTAGCTGGAAAACCCAGCCGAACATTTGACAGCAACACATTTCAAGAAGCAGCCATTGTTATAAAGGTAAAGGTACCCCTGAACATTCGGTGCAGTCGCGGACGACTCTGGGGTTACGCACTCATCTCGTTCTATAGGCTGAGGGAGCCGGCGTTTGTCCACAGACAGCTTCCGGGTCATGTGGCCAGCATGACTAAGCCGCTTCTGGTGAACCAGAGCAGCGCACAGAAATGCTGTTTACCTTCCCGCTGGAGCTGTACCTATTTATCTACTTGCACTTGACGTGCGTTCGAACTGCTAAGTGGGCAGGAGCAGGGACCGAGCAATGGGAGCTCACCCCATCGCAGGGATTCAAACTGCCAACCTTCCGATCGGCAAGCCCTAGGCTCTGTGGTTTAGACCACAGCGCCACCCGCATCAGCCATTGTTATAGTGTGCAAGTAATTTTGCATGGTTCCAGCTGAGATGCCCTTAAGTCTTTTATCGCTGCCTGTTGTTAAGCAGAAACCCCTTTCCTTGTTTGAAATGGTTGGCTTCCAAACAAGGACTGGTTTGGCCAGCTAATCAATCTCCCTGACGGTTTAGCAAGGGAGAAGGAAAGCAGGGAAGCCGAGAAGTGTCACACAAACATCCTCGGTGTAAGCTCTGCATGCATGTTTGCTCCGCACAGGGCAAAGAGCTCTGCAGCGCACTTGGCTGTACTCAGTGTGGAGTCACCATCTTGCTAGTGTATTTATCTTGTCCCATTCCTAGAGACTGGATTCGAGGCAGAAGCAGCAGAGTGAGGGGATGGCTTTGTGGGGCTGAATCATGACGGGGGCCAACTGCCACCACCACCACCCTTCTCCTCTTCCTGAACGTTGCAGTGGCAGCCTGTCCACCAGTCCTCTCCAAGAATGCAAACGAGATCACCAGCTTCCATTTGCATTTACGTCTGGGAGGTGGTGCAAACTGCTTCTGGGAGGTGGTGCAAATTGAGCACGCTGTCACTGCATGCCAGCGGTGGTGGGGATGGTGGCAAGGAAGGTGGCAGCCTTGCTATGGGAAGGAACTATATTTTTTTTAAAAAAATCAGGGCAATTCTTGTTACAAATTCAGAAGCCACCCTGAATTTGACCCTGAAGTACAGTCATACCTCGGGTTACAGATGCTTCAGGTTGCGCTTTTTCAGGTTACAGATGCGCCAAAACCCGGAAGTACTGGAACGGGTTACCTCCGGGTTTCGGCGCTTGGACATGTGCAGAAGCCCTAAATTGCACTTTGCACATGTGCAGAAGCACCAAATCACAACCCACGCAGACGCGGCGCTGAGGGTTGCGGATGCTGAGTGTTGCGAATGTGCCTCCCGCACGGATCACGTTCGCAACCCGAGTGTCCACTGTAATAACATTATTATCATTATTCCTGTTATAGAAATGATGGGGGGCACATATTTACAAGGTTACAAATATTATGCCTAAATGTATCCTTTCGACTTGACAGGTCAGGGAAAATACAGAGCTTTATAAATTCGTAGAAAATCCATACTTTAACCGACTCTCCTCATTCCAACGCCATTTTAACCCTTAAAGAAAGGTGAATTGGGGCTCCAACTCCCTTCATGAACCAAGAAGCAGGAAGTCACGTAGTCAGCAGGAACAGGGCATCCCGCCATAATTCCCCAACCTTGAAAGCACATACTTGGCGCCCCACCCAGGGAGTGACCAAGGGGGCAGCAATAGATATCCACAGAGGCAGTTTAGCAAGTCAGGTGTTCTGAAAGCCCATCTCAAGGCAAGGATATGTAAAGAGTTTTATTGTTCTTTCAGTGATGGGTACTTAAGAGGTGTTGGGAAAGGTGTCTGATAAAGTGACCTAATGTTGAACTTGTGTAACCCGTGCATACCCCTCCCCATTTGTGACATCCTAGTGATGTAGTGATGATGTATCAATGATGCTGCTCAAAGTCTATTCTGGGGGAAAGAGGGAAGTTTTAAAAGAGGATGTCGCCCAATGCTCAGGCTTCTTACTCCTGTGGGGACCTGTTGCGCAACACTAAAGATCATGGTCTACTGACTGCTGTTTTGCTCCAAATTACTTGGATGGAACTTCCTTCTTTTACTGATTGCATAGACCTGTGGGGGACTTGCACCCCGATGAGCTGGGCTGTTGAGTAGTCTCTCACCCCGGATTTTTTTCCCTTTACATTCCTTAAAATAAGGTGCAGTGGTACCTCAGGTTAAGTACTTAATTCGTTCCGGAGGTCCGTTCTTAACCTGAAACTGTTCTTAACCTGAAGCACCACTGTAGCTAATGGGGCTTCCCGCTGCTGCCGCGCCGCCGGAGCATGATTTCTGTTCTCATCCTGAAGCAAAGTTCTTAACCCGAGGTACTATTTCTGGGTTAGGGGAGTCTGTAACCTGAAGTGTATGTAACCCGAGGTACCACTGTACCTCATCTATCTCTCACATTAACGGCAAGGGTGGAGGATGTGAAGCTTCCTTTCCACATGGCATGATGGGGAAACTTCCCTTCCTTGTGGAGCTTTGTCACTGTGCAGAAATGACGAAATATTTCCTTCCAGTCTGTCCACTACGCCATGACAAGCAACTTATAAGAGAGCCAGTGTGGTGTAGTGGTTAAGAGCAGTAGTCTCATAATCTGGGGAACCGGGTTCGCGTCTCCGCTCCTCCACATGCAGCTGCTGGGTGACCTTGGGCCAGTCACACTTCTCTGAAGTCTCTCAGCCCCACTCACCTCACAGAGTGTTTGTTGTGGGGGAGGAAGGGAAAGGAGAATGTTAGCCGCTTTGAGACTCCTGAAGGGGAGTGAAAGGCAGGATATCAAATCCAAACTCTTCTCTTCTTCTTCTTCTTCTTATAAAAGGTTTAAGGTAGGGATGGCAGGCTCAGAGTGGGGAGGTCAATGTGGCCGTGCAGACTTCTCTATCTAGCCCTCAGGGCTCTCAATGTGGCCCTCCAGAGCTTTCAATCAGGCCCTCAGGACTCTCCCCAGGCCACCCCCCTCTGCAATCACAATATTCTCTTCAGGCCAAGCCCCTCATGGGCCCTGCTTTGTAACACTCCATTCGCAGCTGGAATATTGCCTTTGTCGCCTGAATGGATAACAGATAGGGATGTGTGAGACACTTAACATTTTTGTTCCACCCACTTTTACTTCTGGGCCTAAACACCATGGCATGTGGCCCCTGGAAGGTTGCTTAGAAGATAATGTGGCCCTTGAGCTGGAAAAAAAGGTCCCCCATCCCTGGTATCAGGCTTAGACGTCTGATACCATGTCAAGTTATTTCTGAGAAAAGGCCAGGCCAAAATGCAGGCATTACTGAACAGCTTTATTGCTAAGATCTGTCTAGAATAGCAGCTTTGCTGACTGGCACAGTTCGGACACAGTGCCACCTACAGTTGGAAGACCAATAAAACAGTTAAGGTCCCCATTACGACATTGCAGAATTTAAATCTGACTACAAGTTTAACATTTTGGCTTCTGATATTTACATTCTGAGGGATATTAATGAATGAAAATGTTAACTCTTGTTGAGGAATTTAAGAGGAAGGTTGTGACATATTAACTTGCTAAATTTTGCAACTTTTATTATTATTATTTTAAAAAAAACACTTAAATCTCAAAAATTATTAATCAATCCCTGATAATGATGAGGAAAAAACTGAGGGTGTTTCCAGATGCCCAGTTTACTGAAGATTCATCCTGATTTGTCTATTTAATGAGTATTATTTCTCATTTGTTTGCAGGGAATTTAGGTGGCAGTTGCTTCCAAGCGAGTGTTATCTCACAATTTCCACTCATCTCGCATCTCGTCCTTCCCCCACTCTCATTATCACATAAAAATTCAATCGTTTGGGGAAGTGGGTTTGTTGCACAACACCTCCCAACCAACAATTATTGTGCAGCCTGAATTTGCCAGAGATTGTATCCCACCTGAAAATAATGACCGTCTAGAAGTGCCTTGATTGAGGAGAATAAATACATTTGAATTGTGGCAAGGGCATTTGAGTTAGGAAACAGGCCTTGTGAATCTTCCTTCAAAATTAGTTCCAGTTTTAAACAAAAACTATACAAGATAATGCATCACAATTACAAAACTAACCAGCCAACAAAAACTGGATTAAAATGTTCTGCAAGAAACCTCTAGTGGAACATTTTAATCCAGTTTTCGTTGGCTGGTTAGTTTCTTTAGTGGAAGCTCATCCCTGGTAGCAAAAGGCAGTCCCAATGCTACTAAATAAATAAATAAATAAATAAATAAATATGTGCTTTTTGTAAATGTGTTGGATGTCAAATATATCCAGAACAGGGGAAAAAATCAAAAAACCAAATGAAGGCCATGTGACATTTGACTTAAGAGTACCATTAGAACAGGTGTGTCATAATTCAAATGAAATTAGCTCATAATAGGAAAGATAAAGAGCATACGAAAAAAATAACATTTTGAAAGGACTAGGGCAGTGACCACTGTTCCTGTCAGCTAGGGATGATGGGAGTTGTAGTCCCAAAACAGCTGGAGGGCCAAGTTTGGCCATCACTGGACTAGGGTGTATAGTTACACAAAGTGTCCAATGCTCCCTTTTTTGTCGGTACAATTCTTTAAACTCTTCTTTGGAAATAACGCGAAGGACACCACTCAAGGGCTACATGTGAGCCAGGATTACACCAGGAAGAAACAGCATGTCCTTTCTACATGGTTTAAATAAGGGGTGAGAACCTGTGGCCCTTCAGATGTTGGTGGACTCCAACTCCCTTCATCCCTGACCATTGATCATGCTGGCTGGGCCTGATGGGAGTTGGAGTGCGACAACATTTGGAGGGCCACAGGTCCACACCCCTGCTTGAAACAGACACAATGGATTTAACAAGCAGCAAGCACAGCAATTGTCTTAACAAAATTCTAAATGCATTAATAAAGACGGATAATAGTTATACATTAGCAAAACAATTAGGCAGCAATTTTTGACTCATTTACATGGGATTAAACTCTCACTGACATCAGGCAATAGTTGGTGGGCCCCCCAGAGTGACAGCAAGATATTGGGGACAGTCTTGTGTGTGCCACATGGCCTGTGCTCTACCACCTAGCTAGCCTGCTGCTCTCTGGTGTGGTAGAAAACATCCCATCGGTGTTAAAATTCAGTTGCTGTTGTTGTTTCGATTTACTACCCACCCTTTGCTATCAGGTTCCTGGGTGGGACTCACAGCCATTGAAAAGTCAATATTAAAAACAGTTAAATTACAGCCAAAAGATATTGGTGGGTCCTCACATATCTCAGGTGTCAAAGGGCAAAGGAAAGAGTTGCATCTTCAGCATGCAATGGTGCCAGATACAATTCTGTGGGGAGGGAATTTGTAACCTAGGAGGTGCCAAAGAGAATGGCCTGTCTCAGGCCACCACCCCCAAACCTCTGAGGACATCATCATCATCATTATCATAATTTTATTTGTATGCCGCCTTTCCATAGTTAAAACAATGCTCAAGGTGGCTTCCAACATGACAAGATTTACATGATTACCAACGGAACAAAAGTCATAAGCAATAAATAAAACACATCAAAAAGTGAACAACCAAATGGAAAACAATTTCCACATAAATCATAAAATCTAAAACTAAGAATACAGCTATAGGGACGCAGGTGGTGCTATGGGTTAAACCACAGAGCCTAGGACTTGCTGATCAGAAGGTTCAAATCCCCGCGACGGGGTGAGCTCCCGTTGCTCGGTCCCTGCTCCTGCCCACCTAGCAGTTCAAAAGCACATCAGAGTGCAAGTAGATAAACAGGTACTGCTCCGGTGGGAAGGTATACGGTGTTTCCATGCGCTGCTCTGGTTCACCAGAAGCGGCTTAGTCATGGGGGCCACATGACCCAGAAGCTGTACGCCGGCTCCCTCGGCCAATAAAGCGAGATGAGCGCCGCAACCCCAGAGTCAGTCACAACTGGACCTAATGGTCAGGGGTCCCTTTACCTTTACCTTAAGAATATAGCATTAATATCAATTACAATTTAAAATAGCATAGATAAAAAATAAAAGCAATTTAAAAAACAAAAACAGAGCCCTCTCTGCCCAGATGGAAGGAGGCAGGCAAGGCCCTTCAGGCGCTCAGCAGCAGGTGAGTCCCTCAGCCGAACTATAAAGAAGACCTCTGCTGATCTTAACACCAGAAAGGAAAGAAACAGTATTTCATATATTTGGGGCCTGGGTTGCTTTAGAACTTCAAACACTAATACGAACACCTTGAATTGGGCCTGGAAACAAACTGGCAACCAACATAGCTGCTTTAAAACAGGAGTTACACAAGTTCTACAGAGAAGCCCAGCCAGGAATCTGGCTGATGTGTTTTGGACTAGCTGAAGTTTCCGAGGCATCTTCAAGTCCATTTAAGTTGATGGAATTGGTGAGGTGGGTGAGCAGCGACATCTCGTCCTTTGGTCTCTTTCCCCTCCATTCTGATTGTGGACTAGATTGTAGATCACGGCCCACAATCTGACTCCCGCCCCTCTGACATCTCCCTTCCCCTTTTCTGAGGTTTCCTGCTTGAAGCAATCTCAAGTTCTCCTTCCTTGCTCTTCAGCCAGAGACAACCACTGCTGTCTCTGGGGGTTTGGCTTCCGCACCCTTGGGAACCCAGAATCGGATCATCCTCAGCCAGGGAAACGTCAGCGTCAGATTAATCCCCAATTTAGGAGGTTTCGCCATGGGCCATCCAGGATTCCCTGTCCTCCATGTTCTTCTGGGCTTGGCTTGGGCACAGCTGGGTGAGTTGGATCAAATACTTCCCATCTCTTCAGCCTCCTCTGAACTTCCTGATTCCTCCTCTGCCTACTGTGACTCTTCTTCCTTGGCTACGACCAGCCCTTGACCAAACAAACAACTCTCAACAAATGCGACATCTCTGCATTGTCTTGGGCTACACAGTTTTTCTTGTCAGAGCTTGGGACAAATTGCCCTAAAGTACACCTCCAACCTTTGCCCAAAGGTTGTTGTGTCCGTCCCAAACTAACACAACAAGCTAGACTTGAATCTTCCCCTCTTCCACACACACCCCGCACAAACTCACAGGTAGTTCTATCGGACCATCACTTGTTGCCTTCTCTCGGTTTCTAGCAGCTTCCCGTGCCCATAATCTCACTAGGATATTTTCTTCCCCTAAATTTAGGGGCAACTGTCACATACGTGAACAATATGACTGTGTAATTGTTTCAGCCATTCTTTCTCTTTTTCTACCTCCCCGTGTTGCTCAATCAGCTTCGTACTTGTTCTCATTTTATCTTGGGGAAGGATCCTAGCTCAACATTTTAGCATTTGCTTTGTATTCAGAATACCCCAGTTTCAATCCTCAGCATCTGAAGGCTGGGCTGGGAAGTAAGCTTGCCTTAAGCTTCCAGTGTCCGTCAACAAAACTGAGCTAGATGATTCTGTATAAGGCAGTTTCCTATGTTCCTGTGTTCAGTTTAAAAACTGCCATTTTAAAACATCAGCTTAATTGCATGCCTTGTTACTATGCTCAAAGAGAGGGCCCACAAGGACTCTCCAGGGTGCCAGCGGCTTGGCTTATCTTCTCCCTTAGCAGAGAGAAAAGTGATTGTGGGAAGAGGGTGAACAGGGCAGGAGCCCAACCTGAGCAGTAACCTTAAATACATTGCATCGCCAGGTCTGAGGTGACATAGACACTATCCTTTTAAATCACATTCAAAGCACATTTCCACTCTCAAAGAATTCTGGGAACTGTAGTTTGTTAAGGGTTGCTGGGATTTGTAATTCTGTGAGGGGCAAACTGCAGTGCCCAGAATTCTTTGAGGGAAAAGGTGTGATTCCAATGTGCGTATATATTTCGTGTATGCAGCCTGAGTCTCGGTGCTGTAGATTGGAGAATGTTTTGGGGCTGGCAGTGCAGGAAGCTGAGCAGCCAGCCTCTAACCCAGGGGCAGCCAACATGGCAATCTCCAGGTATTTTTGGACTCCCAACACCCATCAGCCCCAGGCAGTATGGACAATGGTTGGGACGATGGGAGTTGTAGTCAGATAACATCTGGAGGGCAGTGGTGGTTATGTTCTTCTGTGAGAGTTTCTGTTTTCCCCTTCATTCGCCCAGGGTGGGAAAATTAGTCCATCTGTGGCCACTACCTCTTACTTTCAACAGGGCTGAGGCTTTCAAACATTCTGTTCTTGCAGGAAGGTTTCGCTTAAGCATAGTTCTCCTTCAGCTGGTGTGGATGCAGCTTTAACATTTCAGCAGCGCCCGGTTTGAGCCAGTGCCCTTCCCAACCTCTCACCTTCCATTGGTGGTCCTCCTGCAACACCCTCTCAGCTCCCAGTGCAGGCAAACTGGTTGTGCTCCCCTAAATCTGCCTCTTATGAATATGTTAGACCTGCTTGGAGACTCAAAAAAAGGGGGTCCCTAAGGATTGACTAGGAAACTGCATCATAAGGGAATAAATTAAATGTTCTCTATCCCCTTGGTAACATCTACAGAGGCAAAATGCACAAGGCACTGTTTCAAACTCCAAATGGGGGCAAGGACACCATCTATCCTAGTCCTGTCTAGGATATTGGTGGGTAAAACCAGGCAATAAAACTGCTGTTCTGTACTCAGGTACTATTAGAAAATAAAGATATGACATCTGTTTGTTAGAAGCAGACCAAGTCAGGTCCAGCAAGCATGGTGTATATGAGTCATTAGCTGGTGTGTGTAACTCTTGAACACCCATTTCCGGTAATACAGAGAAAGGAGAACTGACATGTGTGTATGCGCACACATGCTTGCACACTTAAAATTTTAAAATGCTTACATCAGTATGACAGTTTCTAAAGCAGCCAGACCTCCCCACACCTTCCCTTCCAATACAAAAAAAAACTCACCATAGGACACATATCTTGTTAGTTTGAGTGGAGAAGCACCTGTACTCTATCCTAACCCCACACTGGGGTAGGAGTAGGCAGGTTAGGACTGCAGCCTTTGTCTGCTATCTCTCTTTCTATCCCTTTCCATCTTGTGAGAGAGGAGGGAACTCTAGAAATGATCTTTCCCTGACTTTGATAGAAGCATTCCAGCAGTACCAGCTGGGTGTTGTGGCCATCAATGCCAGAGGATGGCACCAATCCTACGTAAGATATTAGGTGCCTTCAACAGGGCTGCGCTCTCTCTCACACACACACCAGATTAAATCTGAGGCCTGATCTGGAGCTTTGGAATGGCCCTGATCTGACCCAGGATGATCAGGGACTGAGTGGATCTCAGAAGAAAATCTATTGAGGGCCTTGCACAGCCATGTGGTCAGGAAGGAGGGAGACAAAGCAATGCCTCTTCTTCTTCACCCCCCTTCCACCCACATGCAGTGGGGAGCTATGGGAGGAGGAGATAACACAGGCTTCCTGCACATCTCCTTCTCCTTGCTCTCACTGCTGCCAGAATGTCCTCACATTTACAAAGCCCCCAATTGCTCAGGGTTGACCCTATCCAACTCAGGGCAATCTGGGATTGCATCAACCCAATCCGGCCAAATCTAAGGTCAACCCAAATACAATTAGCGTACCACTCTACCCCATACCAGAAGTGTACAGTTTTTTACTTGTAATGTTCAGTGAGTGCAGAGCCTATACACTTGTGTGCAGAAGATTTGAGCGGTACAAGTCAACAAGTGTAAATGATTTCACCCAAATGCTTTTATATGTGTCAGACCAGCTTGTAGCTGTGTTCAGTGTAATGTGTGAACAAGCCTCTTGCCTTGCTGGATCAGTCTAAGGTGAGCAAGCTATGGGTCCTGGGAGTAAGCCCCACTTAAAGCGGTGAAGCAGACTTTAAAGTAAACATAGGTTGGATTGTGCTGCATCATTCCATGATACCCAGTATTCTGTCTCCAGCAGTGACCAGCCAGATGTCTCTGGAATTATCTGAAACAGATCTGTGTTTCTCTGCAGCACCTGATAGTCGACAGCCTTAGACAGAATCACAGAATTCTAGAGCTGGAAGGCACCCTGAGGGTCATCTAGTACAAACCTCTGCAATGCAGGAATCTCATACATGACAGGTGGCCATTCCAACCTCTGCTTAAAATCCTCCAAGGGAGGGGAGTCCACCACTTCTCTTGCAAGTGTGTTCCACTGTCGAACAACTCTTCCTGTCAGATACAGTAGTCCTTCCTGAAGATAATGGTTTTGTTTTTAAGTGTCACCGTTGTCATGAGCCCAGGCTGATCTTGTGGTGTTATCTCTCTTCTGAAGGGCCCATCTCCTGAAAGTGACAAGCCATTCAGGGCCAAAACAAACATGCCTTGTGAGATCTGTGAGCAGATTCCCCCAAACTGGTTTCCCCTCCAACCATTTTAAAACCACTTTCTGGTAGCTTGCACGATCAGTGCATTTGTGGTGAAGGAGAGCTTGTTTAACACACCTCTCCCCACCATTTCTCATGTCTAAATTTCATTATCACCCAAGCTGGGGAACCAAAGAGGGGAAAAAGACAAGTTCTTCTACTATGCCTGTCTTTCTTCTGCTGCTGTAGCAATATTTTCAGCTGCCTTGGGGAAGCTTTGTCACTCAGCTAATAGGACACCTGCTTTGCTTTCAGAAGGTCCCAAGTTCAATCACTGGCATCACCAGGTGGGGCTCGGAAAGACCTCCATCTGAAACCTTGGTGCTCCATTGCCCATCTGTGTAACAGAAAATTCTAAACTAGATAAGCCAACTTATCAGGCTCACTATAAAGCAGCTTCCTCTGTGTGGCAGGAGCAAATTAGATCAGGGGAATGGCGTGGAGAAAAGGCTTAAAACCCACTCTCCCAGCTCCAGTGCCTCAATCCAATAAGTGTCCCCTGAAGAAGGCTTCCTTTTGTCTGTCCTCAGTGCACCATCAATCAGTTCGACTACAGAGCTACATGTTCTAGCATTCATTCTCACCATTCTCATCTGTTGCTCAGTGATTTTTCACTCTGGATTTAATGATCTTACCAGGGGAGCGGGGGAGCTGTAGACCAAGTGGTGAACCTGTAGCCCTCCAGGTGTTGGACTACGACTCCCATTAGCCTCCACCAGCATGACTAAAGACCGGGGAGGATGAGAGCTGGAGTCCAATAACTTCTGGAGGGCTACAGATTCCTCATCCCATCGCCTAGAATTGCAGCCTTACTCCCTAGACACCCTGAGCATTGCATAAATCAATACATAAAACATTGGTGCCTTACTCTGCAAGGGCTCCCTAGGCAATATGTAAGAAAAGTGATGAGAGGGACCTAAACTTTCTTTGAGATGCATAAAAACATGCATAATCCATGTGGATTAGTGCTGCATCCATGCTGGGCATCCCCTCACCAATGCCCCATACTGCTCACTACGCCACTCTCCTCCCTGCTCCCCCTCTGTTTACAAGTTACCAGACAGTGGGAGAAGAGACTCTGATGTTGTTGTTGCTGATGCTGTTGTTAAATGGTCAGCATGCCAGTCAGCATGCCACAATGTGCCCTCCGTGGTTGTTTTCACCTGGATGGAATGTGTCTTTCAACTTTGACAATGCCCCTGGCAAATCTAGATGAAGGATAGAGAGACATATGTTCATCCATGTAGAAATTAGCATACTGTATTAAAGTAAAATTAATGTTGGTTGCTCCACCCATTTTTCCCCTCTGGCCCTGCCCACTCAGGGCATGTGGCTCCTGGAAGGTTGCCAAGAAGGAAATGTGGCCCTTAGGTTGAGAAAGTTTCCCCTCCCCTATGATATGTGAACTCTCATGCACAGATCATCCCACCTATAGGACACACAACGATACTTGTGATTCAGGGACGCTGACTGCTGTGGGGCTCAAAATCAGGAGCCTGACCTAATCTATAGGTCAGTGGTCTTAGGGCAGGATGTCAAGGGTCCCACTCTACAGAATGAGTTGGAAGGGGGAAAGCAGCAGGGCTGTCTTATCACATTTCCAAGTAAGTAAGGTAATGTGCTTGACTGTTAAGTTCAAAGTCTACAACTGCCTAGTTGCAACACTGGTCCTATGAATTAAGTCAGGGTGGGGAATCTGGGGACCTGGGGAGATGTTTCTGGACTGCAGCTCCCATCACCCCTGACAGTCGACCGTGTTGACTGAGGGTGATGGGAATGGGAGTCCAGCAATATCCAGGTTCCCCACCCCTGGATTAGGAATTGGCTTGTTTTACTGTTGGGGCTGCCGTTCAGAGGAGAGATGTACAGGCAGTTTCAACATGGGCATGTACCAAGTGAATCCATCAGGTTTTAAGTCTGCAGCCTAGCCAAAGAATCTCGAAAGGCTAAAGAGGAGATCCACCTGAGACCTCGGAAAGTGCTACCAGCGAGAATAGATAAGGCAGAACTAGTAAGGGTGAAACGTAACTTTCAGATAGTTATCCTGTTTATAGACAGACTTGAAGAGATGGAAGGGACATGTTCATCCACAGATACATTAAGGCACATGGTTATGCCGGCAGATGTGGCTGGAGCCAACCACACTCTCACACATATTAACACACGCACAAACACATGTACATGCCCCCCAATGCTGATCTACAGGCACATTAATATGCATTCACGCGTGCACATGCACACTCATACTTGCACAAACTCATGGGGAGAAAGACGCACAGGACTCTTAGAAAGGTAACTGAGATTATGGCCTTTCCTGTTATTTGTACGTTTATGATCCATAGGGTTGTGAAGTCTGAAAGAAAGAAAGAAGAAAACTGGAACAGCTTAGAAGACTGATCTCTTTATACTTGGCTGAATTGGGAGCCAATTAAAAGTTCCCTGTCTCGTCTCTAGATAGTTTGGTGATTGCTTTTGGAGACCTTTTTCTTTTTTTAGCTCAAGGAAGTTGATGAAGCTGCAGTTAGAAGTGGAAGGCCAGAATAGGGGAACGGGGCTTCTGGACCCTTTCCCCTTATGCAATTATCCCCCTCCCCCCTGTTTTTCCTGCCCCTGGGGAAAGTTCTCCAAAGAAGACGAAAACACCTTGGAGGGGCAATTTTTGGTAGAAAAATTATGTGAAGTGAGAGAATTAAGGAACCCCTGCTGGTTTTCTACTTCAAATGGCAACATCAGCAGCTGCATTGGTTAAAAAAAATAAGAGCCTATCCCAAAAAAGAATTGCGGAACTATACATAACATGCAGTTTTCACCCTCAGTTTCCACCAGATGGATTCAACAGCACCAGCTGACTGCAGGAGGCTTAGAGATGGGTGTTGATTTCCCTACCATGAGGTGGACTTTTTATTCTGGACCCTTTTTCATCACCTGCCAGTCAAGCATCTGATTGTTCTTTGATATGCTTTCGAGCCCTTACCAATCAACAGGAAAAGATTAATTTCAAAGAAGCCTCAGCATTGCGGTCTAGTTCACATCTCTGCTTCCGTTTGATTCCAGCTTCCTAGATTAGTCACCTGGAGGTGGAGTGTTGCTTTGCCTGTCAGTAATTCTCTGGGTACAGAAACTGATCATGAGCAAAGCAATCATTATTCTGACTTTGCATGGCCCAGGACCCCCTCAACTGCGGGGGCAAGGCAGCAGATGTGAGATGTATCCAATGCTTCCCCTCCCTTGGTCAAAAATGTAGTGCCATTACTCACATCACAGGCACCAGAACAAAATTTTCTGCTGCTCAGGGCAGGTGAACCCCATCACAAAAAGTACTGAATGTATATATAGTGGTTTTTATTAGACCCTGTAATCTAAAACATTTTTCAATAGTACTATAATTTTGCTTATTCCAGCTTTTCCACTATTTATTTATTTATTTATTTATTTATTTATTTATTTGCAACTCATGCTTGTAATTTTTGAAGAAGAAAGCTTCCAAACAGTTTAACTGATGCATCTCTAATACAAATTTTGTGGGGTCACCTAATAATTCTCAGTAGCCTTAAACTAGATTTCCCAGGATTCTTTGGGGGAAGCCATAACTGTTTATAAAGTGGCATGATACTGGCTTTAAATATACAGTGCAGATGGGACTCAAGATGGTGGTGGGAATGCCCTGGGGAAACATGCCAAACCTCTCTTTTCTCAAACCTCTCTCTTTTCTTCCTTTTCTTTTCGTAGGAGCTGTCCAAGCCCAGAGAGGTAAGAACCTTTTCACACCTTCTTTCATATTATTTACTGCTGCTACTGTTTTAAATAAATGATGCAAGCAGAATATGGGAGCCTGTGATAAAGAAACTTTTATTTAGGCTGTTCAGTTCCTAGCAGTGATATAGCAAGGGGGCACCTGTTCTTTGAGGTTTCAATTCCTTGGCTGTGGTTCCTCCAGATTCTTGCACCACTCACAGCCCCTTGTGAAACACTTCAGTTTCTACTTTCAGTCTCTCACTATCGAGACACCCAGCCTTGTCAGGTGGTTGTATCCTACAAGTGCTGACAGTTGCCCAATTGTGGGGACAGGGAAGCTGCAGCCCTCCAGAGTTTTAATATTTTTTCTCATAATATTAAATCCTGCCTTTCACAATGTCCCCAGTCGAGAAGTTTGGGGGGGGGGTTAAACCCTAGTGGCTGCTGTTCTGTGTGTCTCACGATTCCACTGCTGTTTCTCCCCAGACTGTGGCAGCTGCTACCAGCTCAACCCAGGCACCATTGCCGGCGTGGTGCTGGGAGATCTGCTGCTGACTTTGCTCATTGCATTGGCTGTATACTATGTGGCTGCCTGCATCCATCAACGCCAATCAGCTGGTAAGGAGAGAAAAGCCATTCTTATTGCAGATATTAATATTGTGCAGCTTGAAGCAAATGGATGCATAAAAAATGACTCATTTTCAAATAAAAATTGTCCACACCCATAAGTATTATTCAAAGCTTTACTAACCAGAACTTATTCAAAACAGGTAAAAAAAAAAAATCAATAATGCATCGAGATAGTTCCCTAAGACATATACTTGTCCAAGCATAGGCTCAGCATCTTCTTAGAAATATAATAACTCTAAACAAACCTAGAATCAAATGTATTTCTCTCCTTACAGTCTCTGTTAGCCTGGAGCTGTATTATCTTCCAGAGAGACTCATTTTCACATCTTTTTCCTACTGTGTCCGGGAACAGAAGACCAAAGGCAACTCCCTTCAAAATGGCAAATTTGCAACCAAATACCTTAATCACATGATCTAAGGTTAAACACTCATGTGAAAGAGCAGCGAACATCAACATTTAGCCCATCTAGAAGCTCAAAACTTTGTTTTAGCATACTCAAATAGAATTTCCTATTGTTAAAACCCTTAGCAATACACATACAGGCATTTTCCATTTCTATGTCAATTAAAGAATTGCACTTAACAATTATTGTTCCCTGAGCTTGGTTGATCGTTCCCCTTCTGAAAAAACGGTGGAGGTTAACACTACATGCATAGATGTGAACAAGGCAAGAAGCCTATAAACCTGCTGCATGGGTGTTCACTGAATGCGCACGGGGAGTGGGGGATTGTTCCTGCTGACCCTGCTCGTCTACTCTGCAGTTTAGCATAACTTGGGTGTAGAACCTATATATGGAAAATCTGTACAGCTTATGCCAAAAGCAGAGTCCCAGCCACCTAGCCATACAAGTTCAGTGTATCTTGATTGGATATGGGTACAAGACTAGAAACTAGAGCTGAGCAGAAATACTGGGGTTGAGAACTGCAAAATACTGTGAGGATTGAGAAAATCTCTGAGATTCTTCTTTTTCTCACCCTACCCCCTAAGAAAAAGGAGGCCACTTTGCAGAATTTTCTCCAAATATTCGAAGGTTTTTTTGGTGGTAGTCACCATTCTCATGTCCCCCACAATGCCATGGAGTGACATTAGGTCTTGGGCATTGAGAAGGATGTGTTGGGGAGGATGCAAAGCTGGCTGCCAGCATAATTACTACTGCTGATGTCATGGAAGGAAGGAAGGAAGGAAGGAAGGAAGGAAGGAAGGAAGGAAGGAAGGAAGGAAGGAATTGTGCAAATGTCACTGCTAATCATGAACCCACTCCCAAGAAACTGTTGAATGATTTCTCCTCCTTACCTGCAAAAAAGATTGTGGAGTGAAATTGTCTCCCCAACTTCTCCTTTGTGCTAATTTGCGTGCCTCTCTGCTGGAAACACAGAAATAAACAGATGCAAAGAAACTATTTTCTCTCTACAAGTGGAAAAAGTATATTTCCCTCACAGATATGGGAAAGCAGTTTGGGAAGGTGATTCTCTTTTTCTAAGCAGGCAAATGGCAGGCTAAGAAAGGACTAACCAATCCCTTCCAACTGTGCCACTGTTTGCAGTTCCTGAGCTTACTTTCCATAACTCCCTTTAAGAGCAAATGGACGTGGTGAGTGGCAGAACTTGGTGTCTCATATTTCAGTGGTGCTCCGTGTAATGCCAAAATCCAGTGCCCTTCCCCGCCTCTCATCTTCCATTGGAGTAATAGTGGCAGAGCTGCTCCGGTGCCCCAGAAACTCTGTGCTTGAAGTGACTGCTGGAGTCGTGCTCCCCAAGAGCACCTCTGTGGCTGGAGTCAAAACAGGACCACAGCGAGTTTGTGAGAACCAGAGGTTTGCAGACACAAGCAAGTAAACAAGCAGACAATAAATTGCAATGGAAGAGGAAACAGACTAATGCAGACTGAGCACGCTCAGTAGCCACAGGATGTTACGTGTTAATTGGAACGGGGGGGAATGGAAAAGGGAGGATGGAATGGAGCATCCTGGAGAAGGGCTTAGCTGGCTGTGACATGTAAAAGTGTCGGTTTCCTTTTATAAAGCCAAGGAAAAGACTTGCAGAACTCTGCCTAGCTTCTAATTTGGCCTTCTCAGCTTGCAGCCGGAGGTTTTAACTGAACCCTTTTAACCACAAACTTTAACCAGCATTACACCCTTCCTCCCTTGAGCAGGGAGGACAACGTAACCTCAGCAACCACCTGCTCAGGCTTTTTTGCCTCTCTATTTGCCTTTGAGGAACATGACTCTGGCAGGGGAGGGTTAGAAACTTCAGAGCGATCCTAGTTATTCTTGACCAGGTATTTGTAGGACACTGAAGCAAGTTTTAGCTAGGATATTGTCATGCTAGTTCAGAGGCACCGGCTTGTGAGGGTGATTTCATTTGTGACATCACACCAGTGGCGTAGCGTGGGGGGTGCAGGGGAGGCCGGGCGCACCGGGCGCAAATCCACAGGTTAGGGGGCGCAAATCCACGGGTTAGGGGGCGCAAATTACTTGCCCCGGGTGCTGACAACCCACGCTATGCCACTGCATCACACATGTGCAACATCCCAACGTTGCGCACCTAACGTCAGGACATCGGGAGGAGGCAGACACTGTGGTCACATGGCTCCTTCTCTGCCTCCTCCTAGCGCTGCCACCGGCAAGAGGCTGCCTCACCCCTTCTTCCCTTCATGGAAGGCGGAGGAGCAGAAGGGAGCGGCCACTGAAGTCATGCTTTCTCTCTCACCATAGTCTCAACGAAAATCCCCCCACTGGGTGAACTAGGGGTTTTCATTATAAGGTGCCTAGCATTCATGAGAGGGGAGAGGTGCCTAGCCTTCCATGAAGGGAAGAGGTTATTTACCTCAGGACCACTTGCATATCTGATGAAAGTTGAGGTGATCCCCCTTAGCAACTTTTTTTAAAAAAATGGCCCTTCCAGTGAATCTTTCAATACTGTATCTTGTTTCGCCTTAGGGGGTGTGCTGGGCAAATATCTGAGAGGAATGGCTCACACTAAGGGCTCGTTCACAGTTCTGCTTGTCCCACGGCTAGAAAGCCTGGCTCCTTTCCCAGGGAAAACCTACTCTTTAGCTTTAAATCAGAACAAACAGCATTATGCAGAATACCCAATTGGAGTTTGCTCTGATTGAGCGCTAAAGAGCGGTTTTCCCGGGGGGGGGGGGCGGGAAGCAGCAGAACAAAAGGAAGTGTGGATAAGCCCTCAGGCACGTAGCTGACAAATGTTGATATAACTCTCAAATACCAGAGTCTCGTTTATGCTTGAAAAATAGCATCTATGTCAGCCTGTCATCCTCCAGCTATTTCATCCAAAACATACAGAGGGTGACGGGTTAGCAGCACCTGATCTACACAGATGGAATAATAAACAGAACTGTTTCTCTCCCACATGCAAACACTTATTTTTCTTCTTCTTAGGAGACCTAAAGAACCCTCCGCATGAGTCCCCATATGAGGTGAGTATGACCATGTGATTCCTTACTTCGACCCTGAGGCCTACTGAGCAGGCCTGTTGTGATGAGCCAAGCGGTTGCCATGACGATGAGCCCTGAATCATTGCCACAATGGGAAACCAAACCATGGCATTATACCCTGATAGGTTGAATACTGGTGTGCGTGTTAATCTGTTTTTAGTTTATTGCTGTTTATAATTTTTTCCCTATTTTCAATAGCTTTAAAAAAAAAACATTTTTATTGATAATTTTGCTATTTTTTGTAAACCATTTTGAGGTTTTTGTTTTGTTTTGTTTTTGCCGTCCAGCAGTATATAGACTTTATGAAATTTATTTAATTAATAAATTATAGTGCCAGGGCAGAAAATCAAAACGGAGCATGCATATGCACATAGCGGTCAGGGTTGCCTCCAATTCGTTGCCCAAAAAATGAGGAAATGCATGTCCAGAAGGGAAGTCACAGTCAGGTATAAAATTTCCATGTACTAATTTATATGTATGTATGTATCCCATACATTTAGGGGACGCAGGTGGCGCTGTGGGTAAAACCTCAGCGCCTAGGACTTGCCGATCGCATGGTCGGCGGTTCAAATCCCCACGGCGGGGTGCGCTCCCGTCGTTCGGTCCCAGCGCCTGCCAACCTAGCAGTTCGAAAGCACCTCCGGGTGCAAGTAGATAAATAGGGACCGCTTACCAGCGGGAAGGTAAACGGCGCTCCGTGTGCTGCGCTGGCTCGCCAGATGCAGCTTGTCACGCTGGCCACATGACCCGGAAGTGTCTGCGGACAGCGCTGGCTCCCGGCCTATAGAGTGAGATGAGCGCACAACCCTAGAGTCTGGCAAGACTGGCCAGTACGGGCAGGGGTACCTTTACCTTTACCTTTATGTATCCCATAGGGTGTGCAGACGGTGGCCAGGTCTCCTGCCCACTGTAAAGTCAAGTCCCCTTACTCTCCATTCTTAGTAGCAAATTATCAAAAAGAAGATTCATTCAGACAGAGGACCAAAGCCCCTTCCACCCCCTATAATAGACACCCCTGTCCCGGCTGCTGCACTGCTGACAAAGGAGAAGAAATGACTATTCAGCCAGCCAAATAATGAAGATATGCCTTGACACTCTGCTTCTTTTTTACCTTACAGGAGCTCCAAGTCCGTGGGGTGGATATTTACAGTGACCTCAAAAATCCCGGCCCTGGAACCTACAAATAGTCTTCCTTCTCTGTGCTGCTCTTTTGAGCTTCTACGTACAGTAGTACCTCGGGTTACATACGCTTCAGGTTACATACGCTTCAGGTTAAAGACTCCGCTAACCCAGAAATAGTGCTTCAGGTTAAGAACTTTGCTTCAGGATGAGAACAGAAATCGTGTTCCGGTGGTGTGGCAGCAGTGGGAGGCCCCATTGGCTAAAGTGGTGCTTCAGGTTAAGAACAGTTTCAGGTTAAGTACGGGCCTCCGGAATGAATTAAGTACTTAACCTGAGGTACCACTGTACAAGATTGCTGTTCAGTTTCTCCTCTTCAGCAGGCCTACTCAGAAGTTGTACTTTAAGGAAAGCTTTCTAACTGTGAACTTTCATTTGCTTCTTCTCAATATAGAACTTCCTCCACAGAGATCGTCTGCTCTATTTTTGTGGAGCGTGTTCTGTCCCGTCCCCACCCACCCACCCACATGCATCAATTGCAACATGGTCGGAACTGCTATGAGTTGAGACACAATGCAGAGCTCTTGGTGGGAGGGGATTGGGACATGTGAGCCCACCTTTCTTCAACCAGGACCCCCTTCTTCAAGCATAGAAACTCTGGCTGGTGGCCAAATCCCAGGTAATGCTGTGTCATGCATAAGACTAGAGGAGAAATCCATTTCGGCTGACATTTAAGGGCCAACTTAGCTAATTTCAGAAACCATGCATGAACGAAAGCAAAGCCCTCCTTTGAAATTTGCAGTTCCCCAAATTTGGCAATGCAGTTCTCCAGCCAATAATCCATATATATGAGGAAGCCGTCCATATAAATGCATATATTTGTGAAAATGACGCACAAGCATGCATGATACTAGCTTTGCAAAAGTGGGCATCTTAGGCAAAATTGCATACCCAAAAAAAAAAAAAATCTATTCAAAGAAATGTGCACTATGATGCTGATGTATTTTCACGAGGACTTATAAAAAATAATTTGCAAACCACCTAGCAGCTGATGTGTGGGGTAGCACTGCAGCAGCTGCCGTTTTCCTGTGCATTCTCCAGCCAGCCCCACAGCGCAATGGAGAAAGAGCCGGAGAGCAGGGGGAAATGGACATTCGGAAGCATTTTAGAGGGCGTTCCCCAATTTACACGATTTTGCTTAGTGAGTGTGGGGGCCCGCTAGGTAACCCCAGTGCAAATGGGGGGGGGTGCCTATATCAAATACGCCAAATATATATTGTAATAAATGCAGTGTAATTATTCCAATAAATAATTAAACAAATCAAACATGCTTTTGTGTTGTTGTTCTACAAATATGTCACAATTCCTATCTTCTCAATAGCCATAAGACAGGGATAGGGAACCTGAAGCTCTCTGGCTGGTGATGGACTCCAGTTCCCATCAGCCTCGGCCAGCATGGCCAATGGCCAGGAATGATGAGAGTTGTAGTACCCAAAATAAATAGTCTAACAGCATGTTCCCCAGTCCTAAGACCCCCATTGTACATCTGGCTCCACCACCAGATATTTTTATTTTTATTTTGTTCCTGGCCCACACTGATGGACCTGGGGAGTTGGAGCACACACAAAAAAGAGTCTGTCTCATAAACCTGAATTCCGACTACCCCTGCTGTAAACTGATACTTTTGTCCGATTTACAGTGAAAGAAGCAAGAGACTCCTTAACTACAGTGGGGGAGCACTCCGGGACTGAAATATATAACCCAATAAGGGTTGGGCAGGAGGGGGTTTTTTTGTTTGTTTTTTTATTAAAGAGAGCCACCCCTATTTGATCACTTTACTTCTTTGTCAGTCCTGCTCTAGATTTTCCTGTTAGTAATCCCCATCCACCAGGGCCATTGAGAAATTATTTCCAGGCACTCATAGGACATGACACATTGCTTCTGTTCTTTTTGTCCCTAAGAAGTGGGGTGGGGGGAATGGGGCCCAGGGGACAAATGTAGCCCTCTGGACCTCTCCAACTGTCCTTCACGACTCTGTGATTCTCTAAAGGGAATGGATACAGAATTCTAAGCAGCCTCACCAGTGTGTGCTGCCAAACACCTATGTGGGGATGCTTTGATGGTAAAGCTGCTATGAAACCGATTGAATGATTTAGTCTAGATGAGGGGTTGTCAATCTGGTCCCTACCACCCACTAGTGGGCATTTCAGGATTCTAGGTTGGTGGTAGGGGGTTCTGTGGCACAAGCTGAATCCTCCTTCCATCTAGCACTGGTGGGCGGTAAGGAAATTTGACCATCAAGAAAGATGCATTAGTGGGTGGTAGGTATAAGAAGGTTGACTACTCCTGGTCTAGATCTGCTAAGTTATGATCATTCAGATTCCAAACGCTTCAGACGTTCAGCAGTGGGGGGAAAGCGCAGAAAAGCAATCAAAGCCCTGATCTATAACATTGTTACCGTCAGAGTTGATGTATGAAAAGGGGTGACAGGGCAAGGCTGAGAAATCAGAATGTAAGATGCAAAATCATCCAGTCTGTTAGATCTAGTGTGGGCTAACTATTCTGTTTTTGAAACAGGCTGCAAAGTAAGAGTTGGGTAACCATTCACTGCATGCTGTGTTTGCTTCTAATCTGATCTTTCTCAGCGGGAGGAGCAAGCAGTGTGAGACCACAGACAGCCTTGTTGCTGTGGAGGGGGTGGGGAAAGAGGTTTTTCATTCCTTCCTACAGAGAGGATCCTGCTCTTCGATTTGGAGGAATCAGCAGTTGGGCTAAGGCTGAACCTAAAGAATTATGTTGGGTGGGCAGGATGGTGGGCAACGGCAAAAAGTGAGTAGCTGCTGCTGCTTGGGCAGGGCGCTTTTAACACAGGAAGCTGCCTTGTACTGAGTCAGACTATCAGTCAGATTAGTATTGACAAGAATGATTGACAGCAGCTCTCCAGGGTTCCATGATAAGGTTTTCATGCCAAGCCATATCTGTAGATGTTGGAGATTGGAACCTAGGACTTGCTGCGGGCAAATTAGCTGCTCTACCACTGAGCTATGGCCCTTTTAAGAACAGCATCCTTGCCACTCACTCAACCTGCTCCTAGCTCCACAAACAAAGGACATATTTTGAACTTGTAACATAGCATGTCTTCCCCTATCAACGCACCCCAGATACCCCAGATAGGTTAACGGCGTCTCCTTTTCTCCAACGCCAGCAGTGACTCAAACATTTCATTTCATTTGGACCTGTTTGTTTGTTTTAATCGTTTGACCCCCAAATTTAGCAAGCCCTGCCCAATATATACATAAGAGCAACAATAAAATGAAACCTAAAGCAATCCATGGTGAAAAGCAAATTGAATACACACACACACACACACACACACACACACACACACACACACTTCGGTACAGAAATCAAAGAAACCAGCATAAAGCTAAGGTCCTTCTGGAACACAAGCATCTTCAGATCTCTCCTAAAAATAGGGAGAAATGGGGCAATTTAGATTTCCTGGGGGGACAGCAAATCCTTGCAAATGTTAGGCCCCTGATGCCCATCTCAGGCAGGTTCATTCTTTTAGCTGGGCTGTAGGGTAAAGTAACCCAGTCCCGGGTCAGATTTGGGGAACTTGTGGCCCTCTAGATGATATTGGTCTCCAACTCACATCAGCCACAACCAGCATGGGCAATAATTAGGGTTGATGGAAGTTGTCATTCAGCAACATCTGGAGGGCCAAAGCTTCGCCTAGGCCATATATGCCTATGAATAGAAAAGTCTCTTCATATCTTCATGTGACTAACAGTCCATTGAGAACATCGGGGGCAGAGCTTGTGTGCACACCCTTATCCCTATGTTTAATCTTTCACACATATATGGCTCTGGAGATGGGAACCTTACTTAGTGAGTGACCATGGGTATCCAAGCTTCAGTATCCTCTGCTGGTGCAACCAAGAACAGCTGTGACTGGCCAGGCCTGGTTTTCTGATGCCTCCTTGCTGCTCTAATGACAAGCTCCATTCTAGCTGTGTGGTGTGCTGTAGCTAGAGTATTACCATATTTCCTGTGTTGTCTGAGAACATGGGGTAATCAGCATGACAGTCCCTGTTGCCTGGCTGAAGCCACAGCCCAGCAAGAAGCACATGATGTGACTCACTCAAACCATCTGACCTTCCTGTCTCTCTCTCTCTCAGCTCCTTTTAAAGTTTCTCTCTGTCACACCAAGTGACCACTGATCAAACTCAGCAGTCCAGTCCACCCACTACTGCAGCTGTAAGGTGCTGCCTTCCAGATGTGGCTGGACTACAACTCCCATCATCCTTGACCATTGCCCCTTGTGACTGGGGCTGATGGGAGTGGGGAGTCCAACAACCTCTGGAGGGCCACAGTAGGCATGGAGTTAAAATTCAGTTTTGTTTGCTGAATTTTAACGAGAAATTACCCAATTTGGATGCTTCAAACAAATACGTGAACTGAAATAGGTATTCTCTGAAATTTGTGCAGCACTGAATTTTGCAATGCAGTTCTCCAATTGGACAACAGGTAAAAAAATGTGAAATGTGCATATGAATGCATATTTTGGTGAAAATTGCATGCCAAGATGCATTTTATTGAAGAAAATTGCTTGCAATTGTTATGTCAAAACTCCAAATGAAAATGTGTTTATTGGGAGAAAATCACATCAGAATGATTACAAATATGCATGATGATTTCTTTAAAACCCTGCAAATTACTGCAGAAATGTGGAGAATTGATTTAAGATTGGGAAAAGCAAAAACCTGGAGAACCAAAAATGATGCCTCTGTCCATACCTACCTGTGATCGCAGAAGCTTCTTTGACCCTTTGATTCTTTTTAACTGGATTTGCCAGGGATTGAACTGAGATCCTCTTTCATCCAGAGCCGGTGCTTTGCCACTGAGCAGTGCTCCCATTGTGCAACGAGGACCACAACCGTGCATTCATCATGACCACCCGCTTGCTCCCACTAAGCTTACTGATTGTGGATGGGTACTGGCAGAGTCAGGCATCCCTTTCTTTCTCTCCCCCTCCCCAACTTTCTCACTAGGGCAAAAGGCCAGGAGTGCTCGTCCTGGAAAGCAAAGGGCTTGGCAAAGCTGCAGCCACCCTCCATTCCCCCAAAATGCAAAAAAGCATACAAACGTAAGAAGAGCTTGCTAGATTAGGCCAGTGGCCCTTTTAGTCCAGCATCTTGCTCTCACAGCAGCCATCCAGATTCCTTATGAGAAGCCCCAAAGCAGCACCTGAACACAAGACTGCTCTCCTGCGGTTGCCAGAACCTAGACCAGCACATCCAACAGGGACATGGCACATTGGCTTTGCATAACCAAAGATGTCTTTGTGAAGCCGTGTTTGTGTATTTCCATCAAGCAGTATTTTCAGGCACTGCTTTGGACTCCTGTTGTCATTATTTTTTAAATTTTATGATAACTATAAAGAGGAATAAATGACAAGAAAAAGAACTAGAGGCAGCATCAAGCATGCATTATATTGCAAATCAGAAATGAAGCTACCACTGGTACTTATATTCAAAACAGTGTGAATCTATAACCTATATTCAGTACACTAGTACCTCGGGTTACAGGGACTTCAGGTTACATATGCTTCAGGTTACAGACTCCGCTAGCCCAGAAATAGTACCTCGGGTTAAGAACTTTGCTTCAGGATGAGAACAGAAATTGCTCGGCGGCAGCAGGAGGCCCCATTAGCTAAAGTAGTACCTCAGGTTAAGAACAGTTTCAGGTTAAGACTGGACCTCCAGAACGAATTAAGTTTTTAACCCAAGGTACCACTGTATGTCCTTCCTAAACCTGTTACACTGAATACAAATGTCTCAACTTCCCTCCAGACAGTATCTTGCTTCTGTTGCCCTTTTTTTTTACCTCAGGGTTGTTTTTGCCATTCCCAGACTTTCTCATACCATTCTTTGGTAGAAGGTGCAGTGGTACCTTGGTTTACAGCCATAATCCTTCTGGAGGTCCGGTTGTAAACCAAAACAGGTTGTAACCCAAGGCGCACTTTTGCCAATGGGGCCTCCCCCCAAAAAATGGGTTGTAATAAAAAAAAATGGGTTGTAATCCAAAAAAAGGGACACACACTTCTGGGTTTGACATGGTTGTAATCCAAAATGGTTGTAATCCAATGTGGTTGCAAACCAGGGTACCACTGTATACCCATCTGCCTTCATTTTATTTTTATTTTTTTTGCATGTGCTATTCTGGCTGCTGTTACTATATAAGCTACAAATTCTCTGTGCTTCCTTCTTATGGACTTTTTCACACAGTTTAGTATATCAAAGACTGGATGCAATTAAATGTTGTATCCTAAGATCTCATCGCTATCCTTTTGCTAAAAAGATGGGCCTCTGAAAACCCTTCATCGCAGCGAGACAGAGAAACTTGTCATGCTCGTTTTTATCTTTGGATCACTTATGCTGAATATAAACATCCCACAGCATTGCAGAGAGGTCTGACTGCTAACTTCGCCCCCAAAGGTGACCTTGTGGAAGAGAATGCAGTTCCACAAACTGCAAGCCTGATGCAGGAAGGGAAGATAAGCTGAATGCGAATCATCATAGCAGATGTATGCAGTACCACCATCTTGAGGCTTCAGATGGAATAGCACATTGTTCATGAATTATTTTTTCAAGCAGGGCAGGCCAATCCATGTGCCAGCCCTACCATTAGGCAGAGGGAAATGACTGCCTCAGGCGGCAAATGCTGAGAGGCAGGAAGGGGTGGCAAGGTGCTGGGAGGTGTGTGCCTGTGTAACCCGCTGTCCTCAGATACAGTGGAAGATGTCCTATTTCCAGTGTTGAAAATTTAACTGCTAGTCAAGTGAGCTTCTGCAGATGGTACAGGAGGGTGTCAACTTGCCCTTCACTTCAGGCAGCAAAATGTATCGGGTCGGCCCTGTCCCTACAGGATGCAGGATGCTGAATTAGATGGCCCTTTTGTTCTGATCCACCTGGACTCCCCTTGTGCCCTTATATTTCAAACACACAGAAGCATTTTTTGGTACCAAAATAACAGTCTCAATCCAAGGAATTTTAGAACATGTTTCTGCTAGAAGTTGCAGAAGTCAGCTTTATGACTCAATCAGTTAGTTGAATGGATGAATTTATTATTTTGGCCACAGACCAATTCCAGCTCACATACAATATCAAGCAAGTCATAAAACACAATAGGGATACATTTGAATTTCCAATTAGTTGTAACAGGGGCAATACAGATACAGCAACAGCTAAAAATATATATAAATTAAAACTTAGTCACTAAAATATAACCTAAAATTATCATTTAAGGCCTTAATCATTATGATAACATAGCTTGTTCCCTATGTTTTATGGCAATCACACAGAATTTGGCTACCCTTAACGTGATCTCAGGATCCTTGTCCTCTACCAGGGGTTTTAGACATTGAAGTTCAGATTCATTTGGAGATTTTTGCATAGCAGGGGTAATAAATACCGAGCTTATATCCCCGTAGAAATGGCAGCATAACAAGGCATGAGAGACAGTTTCTACCTCCATCAAGCAGCAGGGGCAGACTCGTTCTGCGCATGGTTTACCCTCAAATCTGCCCTGCAGTAAGGCAGATGGCAGCACGTTGAATCTAGCGAGGGTAAATGACCATCTGTATTTAGCTATTTGTAATTTTGACAAATAATTTGCTGGGGTAAATCCTCTCCCATTATCTTTTATTGCTGGGTGTTTATTCATCTGGCTCATGTGGCATTGCAGTTCCACATCCCAAATTCGTTGGCGGATAATTGCTTTGGCTTCCTCATAACCTATAGCTATCAGAGCCTGTGGGGGAAACCCCAAGCCTCTTAGCTTTTCATGCAGTGTAACTTTCCATTTGGATTGGTAGGAATCCAGTAGGGTTAAGGGTGCCAACCCAACAGGGTAAAAGATAAGTTTTAACCAATAATGGAGCTTCAGAATCCATATCCGAGCGCTAACAGGGATTTGCCCGGCCTCCAGGCAGACAGCTTCCAGTTAGTTGCATTTGTACATGGGATAGGGGAGCAGGTATCAAGTCAGTTTACATTTCACACAAAACCAGCCATTATATTACAAGGTCTAGAAATCATCTCCTTTAGGCCACGTTTACTGGTTCTATTGTATGTTAACTAGCAATTCTTTAATTGTAAAAGCAGCAAGGATTTTTTTCCTTTTTAATTAGCAGGTTGGGTTGGGTTCCATCAGTGACTGATTCCATCATTTCTTCCCTCACCTCAACCTATTATGTCAGTGCCAGTAAATACGGTGGTAGAGCAGGAGACTCTTAATCTCAGGGTTGTGCGTTCGAGCCCCACATTGGGCTAACTAGAGGATCCTTGTGGCCCCTTCCAACTCTACAATTCTATGATTCAATTATTATATTTACGCTTTATGAAACAATACACAAACTGAAATGCAGCCATTTTTCGAAATTCACACTTCTTTGCAATACAAAGCTCCAGCCACATTATGGGTTGTTTTCAACTAACTTTTACTTAAAGAGGCCCAACTGAAATAAATGACAATGGCTAACTTAGGCCTATTAATTTTAACAGGTCTCCTCTGAGTGATGTTTAGTTGAAGACAGCTCAGTATGTACAAAAACACATATATGAAGCTTGGATAAAAAGGCTTTTGCTAGTGATAAAAAATATACAAAAAATCACTGTATCAGTGGAAATTCACAATAAAATGCACATCAACAGATGGAGCTAAATTCTGCCCATTAAGAGACACAACACCAAAGCCCTCGCACACCCAAAATGTCAGGTTTCAGCCCACCCAACACAAAGCGGACCTCCCCCCACCGGCAAATGTATTGTAGAGTTGCTGATTTTGGTCATGTCTGCTGGATACTTGTGGTGAGATCCAAATGGGAAGGAGTGTCATTTATTCATTCCAATCACGTTCACATAACTGTGCATTTCTCCTGGAGAAAGATGGAAAGATTCACAATTAGGCCGGATATGGGGGCTAAGTTTGCACAGAGGGTTCAATGGTTTGCATAGCGGGCACAGCCAAGGAGCTACCCTCCCTGAAAATGATGTATAGATGGCATCTAACTTCATTCAAATTAGCAAAAATGTACAAAAAGAAAGAAAGTAAGTGTTGGAAATGTAAACAAGAGAAGGGACAATTTTTCATATGTGGTGGGATTGCAAAATTGTGAAGAATTATTGGGAAATGAATTATAATGAAATGAAGAAGATGTTTAAAATAACTTTTGTTTAAAAAAACAACAACCCAGAACCTTTCCTACTAGGTATTACAGTAGTGGATTGAGTAAGATCACTAAAGTATCTATTTATGTATGCAACTATGGCCGCATGAATATTATTAGCACAACATTGGAAAGAAGAAGGTGTCCCAGTTAAAGAAGATTGGCAAGTTAAATTAATGGCAAAAATGACAATGAAACTCAGAGGAAGAGACAATAACGAATTTAAGGAAGAATGGAAGGAGTTTGTTGCATATATTCAGAAGCAATGTACTCAGGTTAATACATTAGCAGTGTTTTAAAACTACTTGTAATTTGCCGTATTTTTCGCTCTATAAGACTCACTTTTTCCCTCCTAAAAAGTAAGGGGAAATGTGTGTGTGTCTTATGGAGCAAATGCAGGCTACGTAGCTATCCCAGAAGCCAGAAAAGCGAGAGGGATTGCTGCTTTCACTGTGCAGCGATACCACTTGCTGTTCTGGCTTCTGAGATTCAGAATAATTTTTTTCTTGTTTTCCTCCTCCAAAAACTAGGTGTGTCTTGTGGTCTGGTGCATCTTATAGAGTGAAAAATATGGTAATTTTGAATGGACAATAAGTAATTCAATGGTTTATAACTTTACAATGGACATGCAGTATGTTGATAAACAATGGAACCAAGGAAGAGACTAGGGGGAAGTCAATTTGTTTTGCTTTGTTTCGATATGATATTGTTATTGTTTTATCTTTGTTATTTTTGGGAAATTAATAAAATGTTATATAAAAAAAGGAGCAACCCTCCCTACAATGGCATTGCTGCTGCTTACCTGGGGAGGTAAACCGGAAAGGTAAAACACCACTGCCTGGAAAAGACCCTGATGCTGGGAAAGATGAAGGGCACAAGGAGAAGGGGACGACAGAAGGCGAGATGGCTGGACAGTGTTCTCAAAGATACAAACATGAGTCTGACCAAACTGCGGGAGGCAGTGGAAGACAGGAGTGCCTGGTGTGCTCTGGTGCACGGGGTGACGAAGAGTCGGACACGACTAAACAACATCAAACCACTACTGCCAATGGATCCTGCACTCTCACCAGGGAACCCACCTCTGTCTTGTGCTGCATCGTTCCATCCCTATCCAGGAAAGCAGCAGAGAGGGGTGGCCCATTCCATTTCGCCACCTGAGGCAAAATAGAAGGGTGCTGCCCTACACATGCCACCCGCCATCATTGCCACCCCCACCCAAGCCTTGCTAACCAGGGTCGCACAGCTGCAGCTTCTGGGTTCCGGCAAGATCTTGCAGGGCTTCTGTACAGTGGTACCTCGGGTTACAGATGCTTCAGGTTACAGACGCTTCAGGTTACAGACTCTGCTAACCCAGAAATAGTACCTTGGCTTAAGAACTTTGCTTCAGGATGAGAACAGAAATCGTGTTCCAGCAGTGCTAAAGTGGTGCTTCAGGTTAAAAAGAGTTTCAGGTTAAGAACAGACCTCCAGAATGAATTAAGTTCTTAACCCAAGGTACCACTGTATACGGAAGCAGGGGACCATTTCGTCCTTTGCCTCAGGCAACAAATTGTCCTATGCCAGCCCCACTAGGCCTTACCAGGGAGAGTGCAGGGTTGCAGCTTTCAGTGGCAGCCCTGCATCTCTCATAACTTCTGCCCTGGAGCTTACTGGGAAATGATATATAATGAAATGAAAAGGATGTTTAAAATAAACTTTGTAAAAAACAACAACCCAGAAGGTTTTCTTTTGGGAATTATAGGGACAGAACTACCTAAAATGTATAGAAACTTATTGATGTATGCTACTATAGCAACAAGAATGTTACTTGCCCCAAAATGAAAAGAAGCAGAAGTCCCAGCAAAGGAAGAATGAATACAAAAACTTATGGAATATGCAGAAGTGGCGAAACTTACCGGAAGCATAAAAAATCAAGATAACCCTTTTTTTTAACAAAAGAATGGAAATGGTTTATTTACAGATAAATTATAAACAGATAAAAACATGGACAGGATTATTGTAATAACCTGCAGTTTGATAAGAGTATATATTTAAAGAAGACAAATAAATGAGTAAATTAAGTTAATTTGGATATGCCGAAGATATTAAAAACAAATTTAAGGAGCCACAGAAAAAGGGGGAAGGAAGTCAAGTTTTGAAATGTCAAAATGATTGTAAAATTAGTGAAATGTATAAACTTAAAATGTATAAATAAAAGAAAAAATGAGAATAACTTCTGCCCTGTATCTATCCTACCCATTTTGGGGGGAGTGTGTGTTAATTATTAGCACTTTCAATCAGACCTTTTATGAAAGCCAGCAGGGTTTAGAGGTTAGAGCAAAGGACTAGGACCTGGGAGACCAAGGTTTAAATTCCCACTTAGCCATGGAACTCAGTGGCCGACCTTAGTGTAGTCATGATCTCTCAGCCTAACCTATTTCACAGAGTTATTGTGAGGCAGAAATGAAAGAGGAGGTGCTAAGTCTGCTAACCTTGAACTCCTTGGCCGAAAAGTGGGAGGTCAATCAATAAAAATTACTCTACCGTAAAACAGGCTTCAGAAACCACCTGTGGGACGCTAAGAGCTATGAATCTGCCCTTCTTCCAAACAGTGGCAGAGCAGAGCATATGCCCGCGCTCCCAAGGGGGGCAGGGTGCACTCCTGAGAGGGGCAGGGCACACCCCTGAGGGGGGTGGGATGCGGAGGGTGCCCACCCAGGTGCAGGATAGCCGCTCGGGTGTACGGAGTGGTGCACATGCCCTGCAGCCGGGGGTGAAGCGAGACGCCAATGGCGGACATTCGGCACACCGGCTGCCCACAACTCCCAAGCATTCCCCAAGATGTCAAAACGAAGGGGGAAGGGGGGAATGCCGCCGGCAAAACAGCTCAGCTCCCCCCTTCCCCCAGTGGCTTGGAGTAGGCTCGGGAGTCACTGGCAGTGCGCCAAATGCCACCCCACTCAACGAGGACACCTGGGGCGGTCTGCCCCCACCGCACCACCCTTCTCCGTCCCTTCTTCCAAAGAGCCATTCCTTCAAACTGGCACAGTTCTCCAGAACGGATCCCACCGTTTCACTTGTCTTGCTTCTCGCAGGAGACCAACTTGAGTGTGCCTCACTTACCAGAGTCACTGTTTTTGCTGCCCTTTGGACGTATGCAGTAATAGACAGGGATGAGGAAGAGCAAGGTGAGAGCAACATCTCCGGCCACAATGGCAATCATGATGCCTGTGGTGATGTGGTAGCAGTCTTCATAATGCCCTGGATGTGAGAAGAAAGAACCAGTCATGGACGCTATCAGCTTCTCTTCTCCCATTCGAGTCAAGGCAGCAGCAGAATGCAGTGCCCCCAGATCACTACCAGAGGGCACTGCGTCACCATTTGTCGTCAAGTTGTTCCTCTTTTTGAGAATCAGGTTTATGCACAATTACCCTCCTTCCATGCTTTCCAGGCACAGTCTGTGCTTTAAAGCTCCGTGTCTGAGCACTCTATATTTTATTCTTTTCCCTCCATAGCTTTCCCCGCAAAATCCCTCTCTTTACTGCTGAATCGGAGCGAACAGTAATCTGCAGAAAACCTGAATTGGCGTTTGTTGTGCTTCAGTTTTAAAGAGCGAGTTTTTGTGGGGAGGACTCCAGAATGGGGGGGGGCGGGGAGAACGCTCAGACACAGAGCTTTAAAATGCAGAGCTGTGCCTGGAAAGTGTGGCACAAAAAATAAGTGTGGATAAGCCCTAAGATCTGATGGGACTCATTAGATGGGCAGCTCAGTTGGTAGAGCATGAGACTCTTAATCTCAAGGTCATGGGTTCAAGACTCACACTGGGCAAAAGATTCCTGCATTGCAGGGGGTTGGACTAGATTACCCTTGTGGTCCCTTCACTACAGTTCCATGATTCTGATTCGGATCAGGCCAAAAGCCCAATTAGCCTAGCAATCTCTTCTTACAGTGACCAGTCCAATCTCAATCGAAAAGCATAACCCTTTCCCACTCGCAAATGTGAATACAATAGCCCTCCCCTATTCATGATCTCCAGGTTACATGGCATCAGAACAGGCTTCCTCAACCTCGGCCCTCCAGGTGTTTTTGGCCTACAACTCCCATGATCCCTAGCTAGCAGGACCAGTGGTCAGGGATGATGGGAATTGTAGTCTCAAAACATCTGGAGGGCCAAGGTTGAGGAAGCCTGTATCAGAGGCTATGAGTGGACCTCATGAGGAAGGAGACCTAGACCAAGCATTTTCACAAGAGTTTTAATTCAAATTTCACCTAAATTTTTCCCCTTTAGCCCCCTGCCCCCTTGTAAGAAGAGGTCACTTTGTCAAACATTTGCTTCGCCATTTTTATAGTGGAGGCCCCTGTCCCACACAATGCCCCCAAACAAAATTCGGTGAGGGTATTGTGAGGGGCAGGCCACAAAATGGCTGCCAGACTGCCCTAAACTGCTGTTGCCGCTGCTGTAACCTGTGGTGGAGGGATAACAAAACCGAGAGAACAAGAAGGAAATTAAACTGCCTGCCACAGGTATGAATGGTGAACCCTCACAAGAAATTGTTCTTGAATCCTTCCACAACCAAAAACAACAAAATTCAACAAAATGCCTCGACCCCAATTTCACCACCTGCAAACAGGGTGCAAAATTGGGGTGGAGTCTTTTTTGCTCAGCCCCAAAGAATTATTAGGAAAGCGGCAAGTAATTTCACGTCAGAGTTGTCCTCTGTCTTGTAAAGGGAAATTTCAGCAAAGCAACAATACCGAAAAGATTGGTATGTGGGTGCCGGAGGAAAAAGTAACACCTGCTGAAATAAAACTTCTTTACACCTGCTAATGATCTATCCACTGTTCATCTGGACACACACACATATACCCCATATAGCTCAGTTGTAGAGCATCTGCTTTGCATGCAGAAGGTCCCAGGTTCAAACCCTGCCATCTCCAGGTAGGACTGGGGGAGACCACCTGTCTAAAACCACAGGGAGCCGCTATCAGTCAGTGTTGATGGTACTCAACTAGAAGGAGTAATGGTTTGATTTGGTATAAGGCAGCTTCCTTTGCATTAAGGTAAAGGTAAAGGGACCACTGACCATTAGGTCCAGTCGTGACCGTCTCTGGGGTTGCAGTGCTCACCTTGCTTTTCTGGTCAAGGGAGCCGGCGTACAGCTTCCGGGTCATGTGGCTAGCATGACTAAGCCGCTTCTGCTGAACCAGAGCAGTGCACGGAAACACCATTTACCTTCCCGCCAGAGCGGTACCTATTTATCTACTTGAACTTTGACACACTTTCAAACTGCTAGGTTGGCAGGAGCAGGGACCGAGCAACGGGAGCTCACCCCATCGCGGGGATTCGAACCGCTGACCTTCTGATCGGCAAGTCCTAGGCTCTGTGATTTAACCCACAGCGCCACCCACGTCCCATTTCCTTTGCATAGCCGTGCATAAATACAGATGTCAGACTGTGGCTCCCTCCCTAACCTCTGACAGTACTCAACGGGATGCATTTAGACTAACATGTGCCCATGAAGGGGAGTTCTCTTCTGGGTGGGCAGCCTCCCTCGTACTTCCCCCAGATTTTAAGAACGCGGATGCCTTAATCAGACTACTGTATCACAAGAAGGAGCTGGTGCCTAGAGGGAGAGGGGAAACCCAGTGAGTCTTGCTTTGGTGTGGCACCTGACGAAGAGCTCCTCGGTCTTTGCTCAAAGGCAAAGTCGGGTGAACCTTCCCAGCTCGAAAGCATTGACTCAAAGGCCAATTCCCCAGGGGTACAGGTTGAGTTTGGGGTGGGGAAACCCAGTGGTTTCGAAGGCCCAAGTGCACTTGTTGTTTCTCACACGCTTGGCTGCATAGCTGTTTCCATATGTGTGAATCACTCGTAGAAAACAAAGCCGTCCTTCCGGACCCCGTGACGATCTGCTGAAATCTCTTACCTGTTGTCCCAGTGGCGGCGCTTGCTGAAAAGGATAGAGGGAAAGAAAACAACACTGTCACTCCAGAGGTATAACAATCCCTTCTCACAAGGCAAGCCTTCTTTCCATCTGCCAGGGGCGGGGAACTACATGTGGCCTCCAAGCCCCTCTGTTAGGCCCTCGGGACTCTCCCAAGGCCATGCACCACTCCCAGCCATGCCCAAAAGCAAAAGAAGAGCCTACTGGATCAGCTCAACATCACATCTAGTCCCAAATCTTGTTCTCAAAGTGGTCAGCCACTGCAAGCAAGACCCAAACATCATCATCATCATCATCATAATTTATTTATTTATACCCCACCCATCTGGCCAGGCCTCCCCAGCCACTCTGGGCGGTTTCCAACAAAGTATTAAAATACAGTGGTCTGTTTAACGGTAGTCTCGTAATCTGGTGAACCGGGTTCGAGTCTCCGCTCCTCCACATGCAGCTGCTGGGTGACCTTGGGCCAGTCACACTTCTTTGAAGTCTCTCAGCCCCACTCACCTCACAGAGTGTTTGTTGTGGGGGAGGAAGGGAAAGGAGAATGTTAGCCGCTTTGAGACTCCTGAAGGGGAGTGAAAGGCGGGATATCAAATCCAACTCTTCTTCTTCTTCTAAAGAGGGCTGCCTTCAGATGTCCTCTGAAAGTCTGATAGTTGTTCTTCTCTTTGACATCTGGTGGAAGGGCATTCCACAGGGCAGGTGCCACTACCAAGAAGGCCCTCTGCCTGGTCCCCTGTAACTTGGGTTCTCGCAGTGAGGGAACCGCCAGAAGGCCCTCGGCGCTGGACCTCAGCATCTGGGCAGAACGATGCGGGTGGAGACGCTCTCCTCCTGTGGTTCCCAGGAGCTGGTATTCAGAGCCTTTACTGCTTCTGACCGATAGCCTTCTACTCCATAATCCTGTTTTAAAGTCATCCAAGTTGGTGGCCACCACTAGAGTGAGTTCCCGAGTTCAACTAGGCACTGTATGAAGAAATACTTTCTTGTACTGCCCTGAATCTTCCTCCAACCTTCAGCTTCATTGGAGGTCCCTGAATTTTAGTGTTGGAACTCCTCTTTGCTGGCCCTGCTTTCGATGTTTTTGCCTGGCTGGAACGTGTCCTTGAACTCTGACAGGGCCTTTTGCTTGCGTGGATGGCAGAGAGAGAGGGGTGGGAGACTCACAAAATGCATTTTGCTGCCTGTGTCAAATAAAATAGCTGCCCCCACTCCCCCCCCCATTTCAGTTGCCCAGAATGGCTGTTGAATCTTTCCCCAATGCCGGAGCCAGACTAGTTTACAGGGCACGGGCGAAGGCCACGTGGCACCCACAGAGCTGGCCTTCAGCCCCTCGCTCCTGCTCCGCGCCCTCCACATTTGCTGCCTGAGGCAGCTGCCTCCCTCTTGGTAACAACAGGGCCAGCTGCGCCTGAAGGGGTTCTCTGTGCACTGCAGACTTGCTTCTCGTAAGAAGGGAGTGGCTTCCTGACTCGCAACTACTGTCGCATTTTTCGACCCAACATAGTATAGAACAGTGAGATGGGGGAAGAAGCCAATTATACTGCCCTGAGCTTTTTGGACAAGGCAGTAGGATGTAAATGTTATCAACACTTATATAATCCAAGAATTACTTGTGTGATCCCATTTTGACCCTGCCATACACCACCCTGAGAACTTTTATTGAAGGGCACTCTGATCATCACTTTTACCATTCTTAGGGTAAATTCTCCTTTTAAGAGGATGATATGTGCCTAGATGGATAGGCACCAATCACCTCTGAGGAAGAGAGAGGGGAGGCTGGCTCACAGTCTGTTGTTAAAAAGATATATATGAGCATCATGTTTGTGCAAAGGAGTGTCACTTGTAAAGGCCATTTAAAAATAGAATAAAACAAAATGGTGGCAACCAAGGGTGGAAGTACACACAGGGGGGGGACGCTATAAATAAGTCAGAAATTAAATTGTTATAATGAAAAGGAGGAAAACCTATGTTAAAAAGCTATAGAAATGTTTTGTGCTCTCTGGTGCCATCTGGTGTTGTGTGTTTATAATGAAATCAAATCACTGTTTTTTGACTAATGTAGCTGAGTCCATTATTATTATTATTATTATTATTATTATTATTATTATTATTATTATTATTATTATTTATATACCGCCCTATATTACTGGTTAATGGAACAGGCTCTGCCTATGGGGAGATTTGATACAGAGACGAGTCTCTGTGTAGTAGCTAAGAGACTGATGCTCAGATCCTATACACAGCACATTAATTTGGGATTCAGCCTGAATTTAATAGGGTCCAAGCTGTGTACATACCATGCATTTTAAACACATTTTAAAGCACACAATCTCCTCCAAATCATCCTGGGAACTGTATAGCTTGTCCCTCACAGAGCTGCAATTCCCAGCACTCTTAACAAACTAGAGTTCCCAGAATTTGGAGGAGGGGGGCATGTGTTTTAAATATATGGTGTTTACGCAGACCTACGTGTGACTCATAGGATAGCACTGTCTGTAAGTGCGAAATCAGGAACGCCTAGACGCAGACCTTCCAAAACAGTAGTGAAATAGGTTGCTGCAGCAAAAATAACATGAAGTCTCGTGGCAGTTTAGAAACTAACAGGTTCATAATAGCTTGAAAGTTTGTATCAAAATTTAAATGTTTGTTGTTAAGGTGTCACAAGATTGCCTGGGGACTGGTTCTATCATACGCAGAGTAGACCCACTGTAACTAATGGACAAGTTATCAGAGTCTACTGATTTAAATGGGTTTGCTTTCGAGTGTGACTAACGTTGGGTATTACCCTATGTTGTTTTTGCCAGTTTAAAACTTGAGTTTGCTAGATGGTTTTCAGAACGCTACTTTCCATCAACATCAGTATTTGAGGGGAAGCGGGGAAAGGGTTAATAATAATTCCTGGCCTACCTTAGAAGACTGTTGCAAGAAGGTTCGCGGAGAGAATGTAAGACAATTTGAATACTTGTATATATTCAAAGGAAAAATGTGTGACTTTCACAATAAGCAATTTGAATGAACTGTCATGAAAATAAACAAGGTTGGCTTTATTTTGGGTATACCCAGCGTGGTGTGGTACATTGGGATGAAACAAGGATGGAAGGATCTGTCATTTTGGGTCTCTCAGTTTCTCATTTTTCTAATCTTAATGTTGGTTCTTCACATTTCTGCAGTGATTTGTATCTCTATTTATATATCATTTTATTGCAAAATTACCCCATTTTATGCAGTTTTGACACATGTACATATTTTTGCAAAGCAATATATATATATATATATATATATATATATATATATATATATATATATATATAATTTTCAAATATATATTCATTTGGGGGCACACTTTCTCCTCATCAATGCATTTTGCAAAGATGATTTGGTTGGAGAATGGCATTGCAAAATTCAGAGAAGCGCAAATTTCAAAGGGTGGCTGTGTTTCAGTTCCCCCATTGTTTCTGAAAGTGCAAATGTGACAAAGTTGGCTTTAAATGTGAACTGAATCAAATTTCTCCCCATCCCTTTGAAAGAGACCTGGATTCACATCCCCATTCAGCCATGAAGCTCCATGCCTGCCCTACAGCCAGTCATTCTCGCTAAGGCTCTGTTGAAAACAAAATGGGTAGTAACCTCATGCATCGCTTCCCTGAAGGAAAAGCAGGGTGCAGTTGCAAGTAGTTAATTTCTATGCAATGATGGGGAAGCACTTTCAGATTGAGGCCTGCATTCCCTCTTGGGCATCCTTCTGGGGTCCGCATATCATTGGCTGGCAAGGCCAAAGGCAAAAATATACTCAGAGTAACGGATATATGTTTCATAGAATCATAGAGTTGGAAGGAACCCTGAGGACCAGCTAGTCCAACCCTCTGAAATGCAGGAATATGCAGCTGTCAGGGACCAAACCTGCAACGTTGACATCACTGCATCCCACTGGGAGCAGTCAAATACAACATTCCTTCTTTTCCTAGAGTGGGCATGCAAGGGGATGTTTGGTTCAGCCAGTCGGAACTTCCTGTTTCCTCCTTCCTTCCTTTTGCATGTGACTAGAGGTGGGCGTTACCTTACCTGCCCAGGTAACAAAATGTATGCTGCCACTCTCTTTTTCACTTTCTTTGTCGTTGGACCAGCTAGAAATGCTAGCTTCCCAGCTAGCAGAAGCACTGGGATTAACCCCCCATATGGGGTAGATCCACATGTGCATATTTGTAACAAAGTCTGCCTTCAGGGATCCAACTGTGAACTGATGTGAGTAAACAACTTTTACTGACTTTAAATAAGATTGCCGTGCCTTTATTCTTTTTAAGAGGGATAAAAGGGAACTTACCAGGAACATACAATTCAATACTGATCTGTATGATAGTGAGAGGCTTACACAAGCCTGCAACCAGCTATCTGCTGTGTGTTAGAAGGGGAATGTAAACTCTGCTGAGTAAAGGAACTTGGTAACGCAAGTTCAGAAGGATATTGATAAACAATATATCCTCTCCTGCTGCCCTGAACATTCCCACATTATCAGTACCATGCTCCAACCAACTGAGCTATCCATGGTAGGGGTCCATGCAGGCCACCAAGTGAGAAGCATCACCACAATTCTGGGTCTTTGACAAGATCATAGAACAGGACGAGTGAGGGGGACAACCTAGGCAGAGAGGATGGGGCCTGGAGAAGAGGTCTCACCTGTGGAGACTCCTGAGGCTCAGGTAAAGAGGCCCAGAGTGCTGCACTTGGCCCCTGAGCTTGAGGTTCCTAGCCTCTATTTATTTTGTGGGATGAGGGCAAGCTGTGAATTCTGGGGACTAGATGCATTGAAGGAAAGGGAGAGGTTATCTGGGACACTAGACTGTGTGAAGGCTGAAAGAGCGGTGGTTACAGTGCATATAGTTTTCCTGTCAGCTGCTGCGACTTCCTCTTGCCACACCATCTTGCATTCCCACCCCCTTTCCTCCCACCGGACACACACGAATACAGACTCCGCTAGCAGTTTCAGTTCCTCCGACACATGGGCAAACCCCCCGTCACACTCGGCAAAGAACAGCTTTGAGAAGGGGACCCTCTCCCCCCACGTAAGACAGACCCACAACCCCCTTAGCTTAACCTCAGCTTTGCACAGCTAAATCAGCACAAAGCCGAAGGCACATGACATCACCATCGCCACCCATAACAGCAACATGACTTTATGCACGTTGCATGGGTGTTCAAAGCTGTTTGCATGCACGGTCTCAAGACAGTAGCAATTTGGGTGTTGGCTTTAGGCTGAGGAGACTGGGGTTGGGATCCCCACTCATCCACAAGGCATACTGTGTGACAAAGACTAAGCGGGAACTGCAACAAAATGTTGCAGCGTGAGGAGCTCCTTTTTCATGGCTGGTACCCTGGCCTTTTTCCAAGTAGTCCGTTCCATTCTCCCATTGCACTAGCTTTCCATTGGTTCCCCACTTCTCTAGAACAGCCACGGAGAATGCTCAGTCCTCAGTAGGGGGTGGGGAGGAAGGTTCCTCTTACGGTTTCTCTCTTTTTTTGTACTTCTGCAAACCTTGGGATTCCCCTGAAGAAGCTACCTCCCTCTTTGACATAGCTGGCACTGTTTCAGCTACATAAGGACAAGCCCTTGCTGAAACAAGATCCCTCTTAAACTATGGCTCCATACACACCACACATTTAAATCCCATTTAAAACACACTCCCTGCCTAAAGAATCCTGGGAACGGTAGTTTGCCCCTCACCAAGCAGCAATCCCTAGCAGCCTTAAAAAAACTACAGTTCCCAGGATTCTTTGGACCGGGGACAGGGGGTGCTTTAAATGTGTATGTTTATATGATATTTCCTTAATCCTGATAACACTAGTGTAAAGTTGCCTCAGGTTACATACACTTCAGGTTACATACGCTTCAGGTTACAGACTCCGCTAACCCAGAAATAGTGCTTCAGGTTAAGAACTTTGCTTCAGGATGAGAACAGAAATTGTGCGGTGGCAGCAGGAGGCCCCATTAGCTAAAGTGGTGCTTCAGGTTAAAAACAGTTTCAGGTTAAGAACGGACCTCCGGAACGAATTAAGTACTTAACCCAAGGTACCACTGTACTTGGGAGTGGCAGGGGAGAGGCTGAAGCTGATAGAAGCAGCTTGGTTAAGGTCACCTCATGAGTAAAGGGCTGAGCTGAGATGTAAGCTAATGAACTTTCAAACCACTAGAAGACAGCTAGCCGAATCCCACACAAAGAGTTTGGTTATAGCCCTGAGGGATGGTTCAGTCAGTAGAGCATGAGACGCTTAATCTCAGGGACATGGGTTCAAGCCCCATGTTGGGTGGAAGATTCCTGCATTGCAGGGGATTGGACTAGATGATCCTGGTGGTCCCTTCCAACTCGACGATAGTATGATTCTGTGTCAGGGTGCCCTTCCTCTCTATGTATTAACTCGAATTGGCACTGTTATAGGCGCCCCATAATACCCGTTCCACATTGCTAAAAAGTATGGCAGCACCTAGACATTGGAACTCCCTGCCTCTTGAGATTAAGCAGGTGCCTTCGCTGTACTATTTTCAACACCTACTAAAACCATTCCTGTTGAGACAAGCCTACCCTGATGCTCAGAAAGTCAAGGTCATTTCAATCTGTTTTAGTATTCCAACTTCCGTATGTTTTAAGGTAGGGCTGCCATTTTTTCTTGATTTTACTGTTTCATCTTTTGGAAACCATTTTGAGATGATAGACAGATAAAACTTTATTCGCATTAGCCAATGGCCATAGCAACAGTAAAACATTACAGTATACACAGAAAAGGAAATTTGATATAAGAGCACAATTTAAAGTCCTGAATCTGCCGTCAGATTCCTTATTCTGATTGCCCCTGCTATGAACCTAGCAACTATCGTGCGGTGTATAAATTTTATGAAATAAACAAATAGGTTCTAGCACCAATTAATGAATGATCATATTTTTTTCAGAATCAATTATCATTAAAAACAATCCGCCAAATATCTTGTTGGAGCACAAGAAGTAAACAGTGGGCAAAGCCATCAGCCGCATCACACATGGCTACCTTATACTGAGTTAGTTCATTTAACCCCTATACTGCCTACTCTGACTTACAGGTGCTCTCCATGGTCTCAGGCAGAGAAGTTTTTTTCAAGATATTTCAGGTGCTTCTTTTTAGTAATTTTTATTTTTAAGCTTCCGAACAACACAACAAGGAAAGTAATCAGAGGGGGGAAAAGGGATGCGGAACATGTTTTTTTCAATGTCCATCACAATATCAGAGCTTTACAGGTGAACAATCTGAACCAAGTTTGGAATAAAGATAAGCCTCCCCTTGTCCTCTTTGGCCACACCCCTTTGTCTTTCTTTTAGATTTACCCCTTCTTTGGTTGAAGAAGGCTGAGCCAGGATGGAGGACTTAAACCAGTGAATCTCTAGCTGAGTTAGGATGCAGGACTTTGGCTAGCATAGCCCTGGCTTAGCCCAGCTGGAGATCTCCACTTTCCAAACTTCACTCACCCCAAGGTATATTGGGTTTGGATTGCTCCCTAAGTATGTACTGAGCCACTGAGCTATGGCCCTACCTGTTCAAGGCAGTACAGTGGTACCTCAGGTTAAGTAGTTCCGGAGGTCCGTTCTTAACCTGAAACTGCTCTCAACCTGAAGCACCACTTTAGCTAACGGGGCCTCCTGATGCTACCATGCTGCCGGAGCACGATTTCTGTTCTCATCCAGAAGCAAAGTTCTTAACCCGAGGTATTATTTCTGGGTTAGAGGAGTCTGTAACCTGAATCATATGTAACCTGAAGCGTATGTAACCCGAGGTACCACTGTATAGAGAGAGTGACGTTCATGAGCTGAGTCTCCAACAAGCATCAAACCAGATGAAGGGACTATTTTAGCCAAGCTTCTAGAGCAGGGGTCAGCAAACATTTTCAGCAGGGGGCCAGTCCACTGTCCCTCAGACCTTGCAGGGGTGGACGGACTATATTTTAAAGGGGGGGAAATGAACAAATTCCTATGCCCCACAAATAACCCAGAGACGCATTTTAAATAAAAACACACATTCTACTCATGTAAATACACCAGACAGGCCCCACAAATAACCCAGAGATGCATTTTAAATAAAAGGGCACATTCTACTCATGTAAAAACACGCTGATTCCCGGACCGTCCGCAAGCCAGATTTAGAAGGCAATTGGGCCCCGGGCCTTAGTTTGCCTACTCAATAGAGCTACAGGGAGCCTGGAAGCACATATGTACAAACTCCAACCATTAAAAAAAAATATTTCCAAAGACACTCACCAGCAAGCAGGGAGAAAATGCAAACTGTGAAGCCCCACATGGTCTTTCTGAGACTGGTCTCCGGACTGCACAACCAGATATGAGGTTCTTTTTTTTAAAAAGGGTAAAAAATGGGTTGCCTCATCCTCTGATGCTTGAGCAGGATGTGGGATGGCCCATGGAGAATCATGAGACCTGAGTTCCACGAAGCCAAAGAGCAGGCAATCCCTGCCATCTGTGTTGCTGCATCCCACTGACTTCCCCAAAGCCACAAGTCTCTGTCTTCAGCTGGCTCCGGGGTGGCTGAATGCGGCAGATGAAAGGAGAGTGCCGCAAACTGGGTTGCCAACTTTCCAGCTGAACTCTGTGGCTCTGTCTTTCGCAGCAGCAGCTGGATCTGCATGCTGCTCTGTAAAAGAGGTTTGCCTGCTGATTTCTGCAGGTTTCGCGGTGATGAGGGACTCAAGAGGAGCTTTTTTTCCTGGTCAGTTGGCACCCCTATCTGTAAATAATATTTCTTCAAACTAACAAACAAACATGCATTCTCTGCCCGTCTCCAGCAGACACATATACCAAAATTGTGAATTAAGTCTTGCTCTTCTCTTGTTTCTCCTACTGTCAAAATGTAAAATATATTGCTCATTGGTGGCGAGAGGTGGTTTTTTATATACATTAAAAAAAATTATTTATTAAATTTCTAAACCATTCTTCATCTGAAGATCACAGGGCAGTTTACAACATAAAAAAACAAATATATATATCATGATAACAAACAAAAACAATAAGTGCCCCCTCCCCAGTTTAAAAGGCCATCAATTGTTTAATTAATTGTTTCATTATCTCTCCCACCCTCTGGGGGCCATGTTTGACAAGGTTGCCCAACTGTCAATCACTGGCTGTCACAATGATGTCAGGCAACCAGCTTTTGCCCACACAAACAGTGTCCATGCAAAATCATGCATAACAGCCATCAGTAATTAGGTCCATTGGCCGGAGGTTTCCCATCTGTACTGTAGGCAGTACAAAGCCATCATGACCTTGATAGCCTTATCTGTGGTTTTATCTAATCCCCTTTTTAAAACGGCTTAAATTGGTGCCCCCTCAGCTAACCTACTGCCCTTCTAGATCCAGAGAGCATTGCTGTCCTGTTGCCAATGATGAGCTGAGATTCTCTCTATTTAGTCTATGAAACGCTCTTTGTTAAAATCAGTTCCAGAATGGGGTTGTTATTTCTTACCTTTTATATTTGCAGTGAAGCCTATCAAGACAAGTCGTGATAACTGGGTGCTACCTCCAGTAGGAAGGGAGTACACTTTGGAGTATGAGTTTCTGGAACCACAATATAATGGGCCAGCTTCGCCTGCTGAACAGCAGCCTGAAGGGGGAGAAGGCAGAGGGTCTCCACCTGCAGCCAATCAGCCTTCAAGGACTCAAAGGAGAAGGTGCTGATGAGAACCAGCTGACTTCAGCCTCGGCCCAGTATACCTGAAGTTGCATCTCCACCCCCATCATTCTGCCCAGACACCGAGGTCCAGTTCCAAGGGCCTTCTGGCAGTTCCCTCACTGTGAGATGTGAGGTTACAGTGAACCAGGCAGAGGGCCTTCTCGATGGTGGCGCCCGCCCTGTGGAACGCCCTCCCATCAGATGTCAAGGAAATAAACAACTCTCTGACTTTTAAAAGACATCTGAAAGCAGCCCTGTTTTTAATATGTGATGTTTTATTCTGTTTTTAATCTGTTGCAGCCACCCACAGTGGCTGGGGAAATATATTATTATTATTTATTTATATTCTTAAGCAGAGCTTCCAGCCTCAGTCAGATGCTGGAAGCACCGCTTGTCATTCCTGACCTTGATCTTTGTTTTTGTGTGTGAGTGGGGTGGGTGGGTGTTTGGTTCCCTGTTCAACTTGATCATTGGATTCTTTGACCTCTGGACTGTCCGACCATGCTGGGACTGCTGTTTGCCCAACCTGACTCTGGATATTGACTCTGCCTCAGGCAAGTATACCTCCAAGACTCTCATGGTTGGCTGGCCTCCCACTCCCCTGAGCTCTGCTCCTTGTGTGCTCACACACAACTGGAGTGAGTGCTGTAGGCTTCCCAGAAGCATCTGGTTCACTACTGTGGCAACAGAATGATGGACTGTACATCTTTTTGGCCTGATCTATCAGGGCTCTTATGTTCTTAACACTGCTCAACTTGGCTTTTGTAAGTGGATTGTGGAAGGGTGTTTAGCCTCTGACACTGTCTGCCAGGGGTTTCCCACCTCAATTCCCTTCTGTTCATTCCAACAAGGGCTTGTCGAGGAGAAATTCCCAATAGATGGTACCCCATCTGAGCTGTAGAGGAGAACATTGCTGAAACTTATTTTCAGTTTAGGAAAACCCGACATGAATCAGCTTGCTGCCCTCCACCAGTTCAGAGACCCTAAACTTTCAGGAGTTTGACGAGTCAAGAGATGAGTGCTGGGTTTCTGTTTCTGTCATCGTTCCTCCTCCACCTTCCCAAATGTGAGGAACTGCAAAGCCCTTCAGTTGTTTATGGCTGCATCCTACCCCTCCATTTCCTCCCCCTTCTCTGAGTAATGAGGTGAGAGACCACCAGAGTCACCCACAGCCCCTCGCTGTTCCCATTTCCTGTTCACATCGCCCAGTGACGCATCACTTCCCCTTGTTTTCAATGCATGCTATAATTACTGCTTCTATAAAATGCAGCTTTTTAAAGTGAGGGCAAATCAGTCTGTCCAAGGCAGTTCATGTGGTGTAGACTAGAGTGGGGCTTTCTAGTGTGGCGCAACCAAGGCCATAAAAATGGTGGGCATGGACAGTTGGGACAGCAAGTAAGCCTGGGAGAAGGTGCTTCTCAAACCTGGACTGTCCTTCAGGAGAATGAGGTGATTCTGATGAAGGGGGCAAGTGGTAGAAAGTACTGTACCCCCGGGCACCTGCCTATAACCTTGAAATTATTGTTTGTCATACTGCTGCATGTGTAGGTCAGGCCTAAGTCAGGAAAGAACTCTGTTAAGAGAGAACGGTGCCATGTCATATCTCAGAGGCATTGTTTGTTGTTGTTTAGTCATGTCCAACTCTTCATGACCCAATGGACCAGAGCATGGCAGGCACTCCTGTCTTCCACTGCCTCCCACAGTTTGATCAAACTCATGCTGGTAGCTTTGAGAACACTGTCCAACCATCTCCTCCTCTGTCGTCCCCTTCTCCTTGTGCCTTCAGTGCCTTTCTCAGAGACATATTAACCCTCCAAAACAGTATAAAATAATTGGTGCATCATTCTATCTTCTGGAAATATAAACAAACAAACTGTCCCATAATACATTTGTTAATCTTTAAGATGTCACAAGATGGTTATTTTTGGTACAACAGACTAATGTGGCTACCCCACTCAAAATCCCACTGTTTGTGTCTAACAATTAGAAAATACAGGAACATTTAACAAAGCAGTTGTCAGCATCATGGGTTTATAGGCAACTTGAGAACAGAGATGGGGAAATCTGAGGTCCTTAAGATCTTGCTGGACTACAACGCCTATCAACCCCAGCCACTGGACACAATATAAGAAGACCTCTGTGGATAAGGTTCTCTGGTTCTCATCTGGTTCTCATACTGGCCAACCAGAGGTCAACTGGAAGCCTGAAAGCAGGTCCTGGGTGAAACAGCACCTTTCCCCACTTCTTTTCAGGGCCTTCCTCTTCCAACAAGCCTTTCATGCGCCTTAACTGCCCCAGTTTTGCCCTCACAGCTTCTGACTTGAAACCAGGCATCCTGATTTCAAGGCTTTGTTTCCCTCCCTCACAGCACTGCACTCGCAGCAAGTGAAATCACGGAAGCCACATGGGGCCTGACTCTCCAAAGTAGGTGGTTTGGATCTGATCCTCACCCATCCTGCCTCTCTGCCCCTCAAAACATGGCAGCCGGCTCCAAGCTTGGTGGTGCGGTCTGATGTTATTCACCAAGGTGCCACTGGGAGCCGTAGGCAGAGAGACTGAGAGAGAGGCTTAAAGGGCCGCGGTGCAGATTGGAAACAGCAGGGGTGGTGGGTGAGTCTTCAGCAGCTTGCGGGATCGGGGAGAGGTCTATGGTCCCACCCAGTAACATGTGAGGTGATGAAGGGGTGGCAGTAGCACCTTTGGGCATGTACAGAGTGGGTGCACATGTACCCCCCACCCATCCTGCTTTTTCCCGAACCAAAAATACCTTGCATTCCTCAGATGAAAATATCCCAACTTTCATCTGAAAAGTTTTGGAGGGTATGGCCTTCTAAGCAGAGACTGTGGCTAAATATTTTGCTGCTGCATGTGAAACTTGGGCCAGGGACTCGTTTTACAAACTTAGAATTTTGTTCTATACGCCTGGCATTTTGCATTGCGATACAGTTATTAGCAATTCTGCCTTTGCGTTTCTCTATCTTGTTTCGTTTGGTACTGTTCTGTATATCTGTGCAAAGTTCCTTTTTTTTTTGTGGAACAGTAGTCATTGACCATATTCAAGAGATGGGTTGCTTGGGCAGAGATCTTCTCCAGTCGGAATTGCGTTGAGACGTTTTTATCGTTTGTGTGTTTGCTGCCCCCGGCCCTCTTTGGGAGGAAGGGGTGGGCTGTAAATTTAATAAACAATCATAAATAAGTGTTCGAGAAAGGCACTGGACGGAGCTGGAATTTCTCTGTACACATCTGCCTAGGGGATTTTTACTTCAACTCCCTAGACCAAGGGCACTTTCACAGGAATATACTGAGAACAGCCAGCATTCCCAGCACCACATTCTCTCTCTCTCTCTTTCTCTCTCTCTCTCTCTCTCACACACACACACACTCCCTGGAATGATGCTCAGCCCAGGATACTGCAAATGGACGCCAGAAAGTAAGCCTGGGTGTCTACAGACCTGCTGCTGCTGCCAGTGGCAAAAGGGCTGAGGGAAAAGAAGCCTTGTTGTCACAACTGCTAACAGCGAGCCTAGCCCCTGACTGAGCTGTTGGGGGAATTTATCTCCCTGCCCCGAATAAGAAGAAGAAGAGTTTGGATTTGATATCCCGCCTTTCACTCCCTTTAAGGAGTCTCAAAGCGGCTAACATTCTCCTTTCCCTTCCTCCCCCACAACAAACACTCTGTGAGGTGAGTGGGGCTGAGAGACTTCAAAGAAGTGTGACTAGCCCAAGGTCATCCAGCAGCTGCATGTGGAGGAGCGGAGACGCGAACCCGGTTCCCCAGATTACAAGACTACCGCTCTTAACCACTACACCACACTGGCTCTCGATTCTGTGAAATTCTGTGAAATTCCCGCTGACCAACAGGGCTGAGAGTTTTGAGAAGCCGTTTGTGCCAGTGTTCACATAGTCCACCGGTTTCTCAGGAAAGGAGGAGAGCTGTTTGTGAATTTGAATACATTTCTTAGAAAGTTCAGTGGAACAGAGTAGAGGTTCTGTGGTCAGGCTTGGTGAGCTGTCGTTACAGGTGGAGGCCTTATAATGAGTCAGACCCATTGGCCCATCGTATTGTGTACACTGACTGGCAGCAGCACTCCAGCACCCCCTGGAAACGCTGCCAATTGAGCTTTCCAGGGCTCTACCAGTGAGCCACAACTTTTTCCAAGTCAAATGTTATACGGCAGGTGGCATGTTCTCTGGGGCTGTTCCTCCATATTCACTGTGATTATGCAGGAAATTCACACAAATATCCACAAGGTGACACTGTGGAGCACCACTTGCCTCATTACAAATTTTTAATCTATTTATTTTCTGTTGATTTCAAGCTGCTGAGAGCATTTTCCAATTCTCCATCAGTCCTAGAAATTTGCCTTTAGAATTTTTTTATTATTTTAAACAAAGAAGAACATACCTGGGTCCTGAATGTGACACCTATAAAATACTCCATCTGCACTATGCACTTAAAGCAGCATCCTACCACATTAAGCAGCCATGGCTTCCCCCCGCCCAAGGATCCTGGGAACTGTAGTTTGTTAAGTGTGCTGAGAGTTGTTACGTGACCCCCCCCCTCACAGAGCTGCCGTTCTCGGAGTGGGTTTACAGTCAATCCCTCCTCCCAGGTAACTCTGAAAACTTCAGCTCCGTGAGGGGAATACAGGGTACCCTGAAAACTCTCAGCAACCTTAATAAACTACAGTTCCCAGTTCTGCGGGGAGGGGCTTGTGGAGGGCCAGTGGGGAGACTGAGTGATAAATGTCCCTATTTTCATTTGAGGAATGTTGGAGGTTATGCAAGAAAAGGCTGTCCAGTGTCACTGCTGCTGTTTACATGAGCAATAGAGCCTGTAGCCTCGTAGACATGAACCAGAGACACAGGGTACAGTGGAACCTTGGTTCTTGAACTTAATCTGTTCCAGAAGTCCGTTTGACTCCCGAAACCGTTCGAAAACCAAGGTGCAGCTTCCGATTGGTTGCAGGAGCTTCCTGCACTCAAGCGGGAAGCCGTGTCTGACGCTCAGCTTCCGAAAAATGTTCGGAAACCAGAACACTTATGCCATGGGTAGGCAAACTAAGGCCCGGGGGCTGGATCCAGCCCTATCGCCTACTAAATCTGGCCTATAGATGGTCCAGGAATCAGTGCGCTTTTACATTAGAATGTGTGCTTTTATTTAAAATGCATCTCTGGGTTAATTGTGGGGCATAGGAATTTGTTCATTATTATTTTTCAAAATATAATCCCCCCCCCAAGGTCTGAGGGACAGTGGACCGGCCCCCTGATGAAAAAGTTTGCTGACCTCTGACTTACGGCGTTTGAGAGCTGATTTGTTTGTCAACTAAGCCGTTCGAGAAACAAGGTTCCACTGCACTGGATTAAGAAACTGTCAAATTAATATAGCGTTGCCTGTGGGGGATATAATGTCATCTCGGGAAAACCCAATACTATTGCAGTGTTGTGATTTTAATGTTATAGAAGCTTTTGGGGCTGTTTCTGAGTGTGATGAGAAGAAAAACAAAACAGAGGTTATTGCAATCAACCTTGATGCACAGGATAAACTACAGATCACGCAACCATATGAGTTAGTTACCAAAAAAGCAGTAAAGTGCCTTGGGGTTAAGCTGGTAGATGATGTCAATAAAATTGGGAAGATCAATTATGATCCTCTGGGATAGGCGGCGAAGTCTGATATAGATAGGCAGAGTAAGCTGCAGTTATCTTGGTTAGTGCAGGATTAATGCAATAAAGATGAGAATATTACAGAGATTTTTTTATTTTTGTTTATTACATTAGCCCTGCTGGTTGTCTCGAGAGAGCTGAAAAGCTGGGAGAAAAGTCTTGAGAATTTTATTTGGCAAGATAAGAATCCTACAGCAGATAGTAACAGCATGCATACATCAAAACGGAAAGGAGGGCTCGCAGTCCTGATTCTAGCTAGATATTGCGAAGCAGCACAGCTATTACAGCTGAAGTTACGGATTTCCCAGAAGAAAGAGGAAGACCTGCATCAGTAAGATAGCTATTTATAGATTTTCCCCTCCAGCAAAACTAATGTGGGTATAAAGGAAGGATGGAGGGGAGGATCAGGGAGGGTGAAAAACCCCATAGTTCCTTAGAAATTATTAAAAAAGAGGGATAAGTATGAAACAAAACTGAGTTCTTACATTTCATCCATGACATGGTGATTTGGCATTGCAGCTTTATTAGGAGAAATCGGATTTCTCGGATTGGTTGAGAAATGGGATGTTGTGCTGTGGTGAGTTTATTCCAGATGGATGTCTATTAACAAGACATGAAATATCTTTAAGTCCAGGGAGGTTGCTACCATCCTGGCATCAATATTGTCAAATGATGGTTTTCTTAATGGAGTTGCTGCGGCCCAGGTTGTCCCCCAGGCTGAAGACAGCATGGAAGAAGAGTATCAAAGCTGATACAAAGGGATCTGTTTCAAGAAACTATTAGGTCTTGATGGATACAAGAGAGTGAAATAGTCTGTGGACTGAGATGGGAAAGAGAACCAGGAAGGAATATCAGAGAGCCATTCTGGAATGAAGTGTGGAACCAAGTAGATAACTTATCTTTATCAATTAAAATAACATGGTATCAGCTGCTATTGAAATGGTATCTAATGCCAGCAAGATGGAAAAGAATTTACAGAGCTGACAACTTTAAGTATCGGAAATGCCAGGCAGACTACACACAGCAATACACACGTGCAGTGAAAATGTCTGTCTGTAACAAATTATCGGAGAAAAACCCTGCAATGTGTTCCAGATATAATTGGCTTTTGTAACAGGGCCCGCAATATTGCTGATCCTGTTGATAAAAGACAAATACTTTCAGTTTCTATCTTAAGAACAGCTGCAGAAATTGTTTGGGCTGGGAAATGGATGGGCAGGACTGGTCCCTGAAATGTATTGAACTGGCAGCTATGGATAAACTGTCAGAATCTGTTTGGAAGAAGGAATTGTACAAGGGGCAATCTTGAATGTTCTGAGGGATGGAACTGTTCTGCGGCCTATTAGAATGAGCTATATGGAAAGGAAAGGCCTGGAATAGACTTGCTTACAATAAAATTTAATACAGTAACAGTGCAATGCCACACTATCCTTGCATACTTGGAAATGCATCTTGTTGCTTTCCCATGGGGCTGACTTCCATTTTAAGCGTGCATGGAATGTCAGCCATAACTAAACCGTAAACATATTAAGCTACTTGTTTTTGGGTTCTGGCAGTCATGTATTGATTTGGACAAAGATGACCTAAACATTAGGAAGAACTTCCTGACAGTAAGAGCTGTTCGACAGTGGAATTTGCTGCCAAGGAGTGTGGTGGAGTCTCCTTCCTTGGAGGTCTTTAAGCAGAGGCTTGACAACCATATGTCAGGAGTGCTCTGATGGTGTTTCCTGCTTGGCAGGGGGTTGGACTCGATGGCCCTTGTGCTCTCTTCCAACTCTATGATTATATGATTCTATGATTCTATGACTTGGCTGCTCCATCCTCTGGTAGATAACCTCCAAACTGGGCCCGGTTCAAGGTGCCCCAATTGATCTTTAAAGCTCTAAACATCTTTGACCCCAGGTATCTGAAAGACTGCCTCCTTCTCCACAGACCTTCTCAAGTGTTAAGATCGGCAGAGGAGGCTCTCTGGGCAAATCACAGCATTCCCCTTTTTTAATAATAATAATAATTAATTAATTAATTAATAATAATAATAGCAGAGCTGACTTGCCCAGGAGGCTTGGTGAGGCTATTGCCTTGGGTGGCAAATTTGGGACAGCTGGGAGAGGCAACAGATTGAGCCTGCAAGGAGCATGCCACTTGCCATCTCCTGCATTTTCCTCCTTCTCTTTCGCTGCCAACTTCTCTGCTAACACCCCTGCCTCCTCTTCCTCCTCCTCCAATGATGATGACAGTGACTCTGCCACTGCCTCCAGACCTCCTTTTTGGCCTTTTTTTCTCAGGAGGTGGCAGGTAGGTGGGAGGGAGGGCGGCAGTAGCGGGGGAACCATCAATGTTGGAGGCAGTGGCATAGGGTAATTTTCCCTCCAGTGGACCAGCCTTGGATCAAATCTATGCTTCCAGGTGTCATAAGAAAGCTGCAGAGATAGTGCAGGATAGTGCAAACCCCGGAAATGATCTCTTTCAGCTTCTGGAAGAAGGTACAGGGTTATAAAGACTAGGACTAGCCGCCTGAGAAACAGTTTCTATCCAAATGCGATTTTGGTTTTAAACACAGTTTAAACACACAAAGATTATTGTATCATATCGTAAAGGAAGTACAGTGGTGCCTCGCAAGACAAAATTAATTCGTTCCGTGAGTTTTGTCGTCTTGCGATTTTTTTCATCTTGCAAAGCACGGTGTCTGGAAAGTTTTGGAAAAGCTTCAAAAATCACCAAAGTCTTTAAAAACCTCAAAAAAGGCTACCACACCGTGTTCTATGAGTTGCTCCTCGAAGTCAAGTTGCAACTATATTAACGGTGTTAAGAAAAAGGAAACAAACTTGCAAGACGTTTTCGTCTTGCGAAGCAAGCCCATAGGGAAAATCGTCTTGCGAAGCAGCTCAAAAAAAAACAACAACCCTTTCTTCTAGCGAGTTTTTTTGTCTTGCGAGGCATTCGTCTTGCGAGGTACCACTGTATTGTTCCACTTAACAAATATTAAAATGAAATATTGTGTGCATATATATATATATCTAAATAAAATTCTATGAAACCAGAATGAATAAAAACAAAGTGAAGATTCAGAACCTCCCTCACAAAACACAGCATTCTCTCTTGAATTTTTTTTTTGCCTTCAGCCTTCCCTCCACAATATTTCTGGCTCTGTGGCCACACTGCATGCTCCCCTTTTTAAAAAGTGTGTTATTTCTAGACAGGTGGGAAGGAGGCGTGCTTCTCTTGAAAGGGGCTGTGCAACCACTTCCTCTCGCTAGTATAAACTGAAGCTTTGCTTCCTCTTCATGAGCTCAAAAGTTCCTTTGTGAGACGGCTGCCTTGTGTCAGAAGCAGCAGAGGAAGGTGGCGGAGGAAGGGAAAGGGTCTGGTGCCCCACAAGGGCTGGAGATGGGTCTGAGACTACAGAAAGGTAAGTGGCAGATTCCTAAAGAAGCCTTGGGTTTTTTTGGGGAGGGTGTAATCGGTTTGTTGACTGTTCTGGGGTGTAAGCAGTCCCCTTTAGATGTAAAATAATTGCTTCAGCTTTTTTCCAGACAAGGCTTCTTATTAACAGCTGCAAGGCAGGCAATTCAACAGGTGACACTTTTCCTTAGGATGGGCTAAAAAGTTTCATTCGTTGAATTTCTGCCTGCTTTTGCCGATGTTAAAGAGCACAGAAGCCGGCTTTCACCGTAAAAACTTGCTAAAAGAAGAGCTAAACCAATGGTAATCTGGCAATCTGGCATCTGTCCATGGGATTATGTCAATGCAAATAAACAGAAGCTAAATATGGCATAAGCTTTTCTCCAGCTCTGGGATAGACCTTGTTTTTCTACTAAAAACACAGCCGTAAACATTTTTGCCTTCCCTATGTGTGGTCCTGAGCGTGGCTATTTCAAGCTTATTATTTTTGCTCCTGACGTGTTAGGACTACTGGATGCACCTAAATATTTGTATCAGCACTATTACTTACCTGCAATACTTGCACTCAGAAATCCATAAATAAACATTTGGGGGGGTGGGGAAGAGAGTGCCAGCACAGAAGCCCTGCCAGAAAGGAAAGATTAGCAATCCTCACTGGCAAGCCTTCTTAAAAGGTGGATTTGGTATACTGTAACATTTAACAATTAGAAGTGGACTCTCTCTCCAAGAGAAGATCATTGTGGGCTTTTCGATTAGACCTATACTGCCTTGAGCTCAGTGCAGTACAGTCCATGCTGTGCTGGAGTTGCCCTCTTGGCATGCTAAGGGTATGGCTACATTTTGCAATTAGAGATGCAATGGGGGGTATACATGGCATGGAAATAAAGGGACGTGGGAAACTGACTCAGCCACCCTAAGAAATGCTTATTCAGAGGTTCCAGTCCCCGGTAAGAGCATTTGAGGTCGCAGGCCTACTCTGCTGGAGGGTGAAGTCGCTGTTCGAAGTAACAAGAGCTAGGAAACAAAAGCGATGGTGTTCTTCAGAGGTGCCATCTACTTTCCACCCGTCACGTTTTCATGTGACTCAGCTAGGGCGCCACACACTCTGGTGGTCTCTAAACAGTGATTGCCTGGTCCTGTCAATCTGGTTCCTCACTGCATGAAGGGACATGCAGTGGTGATTCACTGACATGCAGACACTCTAATGTCCCCCTCCTTTGCAGCCGTGTCTGTTATGGGTCACATCCACACCATACATTCAAAGCACATGACTCCACCCCCCCCCAAAAAAAAGAATCATTGGATCTGTTGTTTATTCCCCAGAGAGCTAAAATCCCCTGCACCCTTCAGAAACTACAATTCCCATGATTCTTTGGAGGAGGGAGTTGTGTACTTGAAATACAGTGGTACCTCGGGTTAAGTACTTAATTCGTTCCGGAGGTCCGTTCTTAACCTGAAACGGTTCTTAACCTGAAGCACCACTTTAGTTAATGGGGCCTCCTGCTGCTGCTGCGCTGCCGGAACACGATTTCTGTTCTCATCCTGAAGCAAAGTTCTTAACCTGAAGCACTATTTCTGGTTTAGCGGAGTCTGTAACCTGAAGCGTATGTAACCCGAGGTACCACTGTATACAGTGTGGAGGTGACCCAGTGTCCTTTGTCCCCAAAGGAGCAGCTTGACTTTGGGAAATCACTGCTCTAAAATGACACATTTATAGTTAGATCAGGAGACTGATCTACGCTCTCACATGTCACCATGCGAGGGTAAAGGTAAAGGTAAAGGGACCCCTGACAGTTAGGTACAGTCGTGGCTGACTCTGGGGTTGCAGCGCTCATCTCGCTTTATTGGCCAAGGGAGCCGGCATACAGCTTCCGGGTCATGTGGCCAGCATGACTAAGCCGCTTCTGGCGAACCAGAGCAGCACACGGAAACGCCGTTTACCTTCCCGCCGGACCGGTACCAATTATCTACTTGCACTTTGACGTGATTTCAAACTGCTAGGTTGGCAGGAGCAGGGACCGAGCAACGGGAGCTCACCCTGTCGTGGGGATTCGAACCACTGACCTTCTGAAACGGCAAATCCTAGGCTCTGTGTTTTAACCCACAGCGCCACCCATGTCCCTCCATGCCAGGGTACTGTTTCATAAATAAACAAACAGGCCTACTGCGGGAGGGCATTTGTGCTTGGGCTCCTAAAACTAGCAGATCAGAACGCAACTGCATTTGCCAGACAGGTGTGTCTACCTGCCGTACACAATTTCAAGTGGCACCAGCCCCGTGGGGAGCCCAGTCCGGCGTAAGAGAAGGAGCCTCTTTGCGCAAGCCACATTATGCAACATGAATTGCATCATTCTGACTCATGGCTTTCAGTGCTAAAATTAGAAGCACTGTGGTACCTTGGTACTCGAACGGCTTGACTCCCGAACAAATCAGCTCCCAAACACCACAAACCCGGAAGTAAGTGTTCCGGTATGCAAATGTTTTTCAGAAGCCGAACGTCTGACGCTGCTTCCGCTTGAGTGCAGGAAACTCCTGCAGCTAATTGGAAGCTGCGCCTTGGTTTTCTAATAGTTTCAGGAGTCAAACGGACTCCCAGATCAGATTAAGATCGAGAACCAAGGTAACACTGTAGTCGGGGGGAGGCTGGCCTTTCCTGGTGCCCCCTCACTATGCTTTTAAAAAAGATTATTTTTTTGGGGGGGGTACATTTTGGCTATAGTCGGTAAGTGTCTGGGGTTTGCCACAAGCTGATTTCTACTCCGATTACACCCAGTTAAGTTAATGAACTTAACTTAATGGGAATTAATCATTCCCATTAATTTCAGTGGATCTCCTCTGAGTATTGGATACAACCCTGGGTGTGAACCTAGTATATTTATTTCATTAAGGACCCTCTACCTCCCTCCTGCTCCAATCGCAAGTTGAAAAAGCTGCTGCCGTACCTTTAACGAGCAGCTTGATGTGTGCAGGTATTCAGGAGCTACTGTGTTGTGAAAGGCTTCAGGCTCTGCCACCTGCCATCCAGCAAAGTGTTGCCAAAGGCGTAAGAACAGATTGGGCTGTTGTGTTTGAGTGTCCTGCTTTTTGGGCAACTTGGCAACTAACACACACAAGGAGCGATGCTGCAGTAAGGACCCTGGATGTTGTTAGTCTCGGGATGCCCTCGGCTCAGCCAGGATGGCCGTCAGTGGTGGGTTGATGGAGTCCGGCAATATCTAAAGACCCACAGATTTCCCCACCCCCTGGACCGCTTGTGTATTTGCAGCACAGCTGTCGGCAGGCACAGGAAGAGAGCTGTATCAGCAAAGGATGCAAGCGTGGGCCGTTGATGTTCCATTGATTGGTGGGGGGACAAAAGAGACAGGACGCCGGGGTTCCTGCTCCTCTTGTTTCAGAAGGGACCTGGGCAGAGTCAGCCCCTTGAGATGGGTGGCTTCCCCCAGATCTCTCCCCCCCTCTCTCTCTCTCACACACCATCTCAAGAGATCGAGCCATCTGGCCGCTTCCAAGAAGACAGGAAACAACCTGGGGTTTCCCAGTGACGCGTCGCTGGGGATTCCATTCTGCACGCGGCCTCTTTGCCGAGTGCGGGGGCTGATCACACATGGCCACACACAGCAGAACACTTTGTCTCTTTCCTGCCACCGGGGGCAGGGGGGCAATGGTAGTCCCTTGGCCAGAAAAAAAAGAAAGCACTGGGCTCAGAGCCAGGCCCAGATGTCTGCCAGTCTGCTGGTTAACCAGAGACTCGGAATCCCCATGTCCTCCGGCTTCCCCATGAAAGCCCCTTGTGCTCTCAGGGTTAAGTCTGGGTCTCTGGGGTTTTGACTCCTCTGCCCACACCAAGTGGGTGGAAGTTCTTCTCTCAAACCACAGGTGGTCCCTCTGTGCCGATTGCAACACCATCGTTCAAAGAATTGTAGAGTTGGAAGGGACCACGAGGGTCATCTATTCCAACCCCCTGCAATTCAGGAATCCTTTGCTCAACGTGGGGCTCGAACCCATAAGCCTGAGATTAACAGTCTCGTGCTCTGTCAACTGAGCTATCCAAGGGAATCTGTTGTTTCACAGATGCCCTGTAGGTTAGAAAAGTAATGTGGGAGGGAAGAAAACTGGGTAGAACCCATTGTCCTTGATGGGCTGGTTTTCTTCCTGCAGAGATTTCCTCCCCCACAAAACAGCAGTCAAAATTCACAATTGTTACCTAGTTTCCATCATCCCTGGCTATGCTGGCTGAGGCTGAAGGCTGGATATACACCTGGATTTACAGCACATTTAAATATTTATGCCACCTTTACTCCAAGGAACTAAGACTTGAAAAAATAGCTCTTCCCCCCACCCTTGCTCCACTAGGCTGTGACATAGTGACTGAAGTAAGGTCACCCAGGGAGTTTGCTGGCTGAGTAAGGCTTTTACCCCTCGTCCCCATGTCCAAATCTAACACACTAACCATTACAGTGCTAGACAAAGGGGAGATAGGTAGATTCTCATTAATACAGAAGCAAAATCAACTAATTAATGATACTCTATCTAATGAGAATCTCCCTAGTTCACACTTGGTGTACAGTTCAAGAACTGAAACACAGCTATCTTCTGAAATTCGCATTTCTCTGAATTTTGCAATGGAGTTCTCCAACCAACCAATGTTTACAAATGTGCGTATATTGGGGGAAGTGTACATAAACATGTATATATTAGTTTAAAATATATACAAATATGCATTAGAATAGGGGAGAATGCTTGCAAGAATCTGTATATTAGTCAAAAACTGCATGGAAATGTGTGCTTATTAGGGGGAATTTGCACTAAAATGCGTATCAATTTTCCCAATAAATCACAAATTGCTGTAGAACTGAACGTGAGATTGGAAAAAGGAGAAACTGAGAAAACCAAAATCAACAGATTCATCCACACCTATAAGACATACCAGCATGCAGAGGGGCACAGGTTTCCCACCGTAATAAAATATGCTATATCTGTTATATTGACCTCTTGTTCAACAATTTAAGACTAGAGAAAGACTGGCATTTCCTGCATGGGTAGCCTTGATGATACAAGGCAAGGCAAACACTGTGTCTGCAACAGCTGCTTTTGCTAGCAGTTTGCAAACAACATAAAGTTCATTCAGCTAACGGATATTAAAATCTATTTCAAATAAGGGCTCCTCCAGCTGATTTATTGAATCAGCATTCATATCCATTTGCTTGTGCAAAGCTTGCGCACTGGGTAGCTTACATCTGGTCTTTATTGTGTATGGGTTCTGATTCATTGGTGGGGAGGTGATAAAGCAATGAGCATTCATCCTTATTTGCTTTCGTGATGGTTAAATGAATTCCCGTTGATCATTCTTCCCACACTTTGCAATACACTTTCCCCATCACTTTCCTAACTGCAAAAAGTCCTCTCTCTCGCTTTCTCTCTTTTTTAAAAGTGGATTTGTTCTGCCAAGGTGACAGAGTGCTTAAACCCACTTGAATTATGCAGACCTACATTTCCAGCATGCACGTCAATCCCTCCCGCAAAATTCAGGCAGTCAGGAGGTGACCTTCCGTGTTTTAAGTTGGCACGAAAATAGAAGCAAGCGAAGGTCTCCAGGGAGATTATTCCATAGCTTTGGCACTGCCGCTTGATGGTTACTAGCTGAGATGGTTTTCGAAAAGAATTGAGCGATCTCAAGAGGGATAGGTCTCCATCAACAGTGATTAGCCAATGATAGCAGTGATCAGCCTCCTCTAGAGGCTGCTTTTGTAGAAGAAGTTGCCAAGGAAGGACCTTCTTAACTACTTCTGGGGTGGGGGCACCTAGAGTAGGATGAGGGCCACTCGAATGGGCTAATCAATAATATTAAGATTATTTAATGATATAATTTTGACAGCTGCACTGTTGGGAACGCTTCCTAGCATCTACTCTGGATTAACAGTCTGCTAATTGGGGTCAAACCGGGTCATACATTAGCTTCATACCTGTGCTCTGCTATGGCCCCAATCCAAATCAGGAGCCCTACATTCTCCATCCATACAGCGGTGGGTAGAGACAAGGGGAAGGCAGCAAATTCCTTTGGAGTAAGTGAGAGAAATGTGGTTTTTTTCTCTTTCCTATGCATTCTGCAGCCACAGCAGGGAGCCTGAAAGAGATCAAGACCATAGCCGAGGGCAGGGGGTTAAAGCCTTCTACTACCATGCTAAACTCCTAGTCTGGACTGGAAGGCCCAGACTGCTGGTTTGTGTTTTAACAACCCTGTACTTAAGAGCACAGATATGTCAGGCTAGTCAACCTTGGTTCCCCAGATGTTGCTGGGATGGACTACAACTCTCATCATCCCTAGCTAGCTCACCCAATAGTCAGGGATGATGGGAGCTATAGTCCACCAACACTGTCCCTCTAGTTTCCTCTGATGGCTCCCAGTTCCAGTATAAAGATAGAGAGATTACTCTCCCTCCCCCAGTCATGATTTACAATGGCGAATTATTGGAGGGCATTTAATCTGGCTCTCACATCTCTGTGTATACCACTTTCAATTCCTTTCCGCTGATTTATTTACCCCTTGAATGAGGCAGGCAACCCAATGAGGAGGTGGCAAAGCAGTCTAGATCACATTAGACTGTAGGTGGATGGATCTCCTCTTTTGAACAATGTCAGAGGTGGGGATTCTTTTCCAGCCCAAGGGCCACATTCCCTGCTGGGCAACTTTCCAGGGGCCACATTATAGAGGTGAGCAGAGCCAGGGGCAAAACTGGGCAGAGCAATTAAAGCAAAAGGTACCTTTGTGCATTAGGTGCACAACTCTCTCTGTCCTCCATCCAGGAAGCAAGAGGCATGATCAGAGTTCAGGGACTCATTCCAGCCTGGCAAAATTCATTCAATGGCTCAAAGCCAGGCAAGTAAAAGGTGTGGCTGGAAAGGGGGTGTGGCCTGGGGGAAATTCCAAGGGCCAAATAATAGGGCTTTGAGGGCCACATTTGTTCCCCAGGCTGGAGATTTTCCACTCCTGGTTTATGGAATATTTGCTGCCATATTGGTCCACCAGATTTTTTAAAAATTCAAAACATTGGCAAGATAATACTTCTATAAAGACCAAGAAAAGCCTAGTAGGACTCTTCTCCAGCCTGAATGTTTCCTGTGAGTGGGTAGGATAGCTGAAAGGGAAGGGGTATTTGGGGACATGGCATGGATCCCCAGTCTGGGCCAAGATACAGTTTTCAGATGGGGTTGTGTGCAGGAGGGGCCGCATTTTACTGCCTCCCAAGAATGATGGCAACTTGAAGTGCTGTAGCAAAAGAGGAAATTCCATCACAAACCTCCCTCTCCCAAATCTAGTGCTCTGCTTCTACTATTTATCTAAACCACCAAAGCTTGCTAGCAGGCCTTGGCTAAGTTCCAAGAGAGAATTGAAGTGGAGCTCTAGGAAAGGCAAAAGGTATATCCGGGAATGGACTAATTGTTGTCATCCTCAAGTCAAGCATGAAAGTAGTGTTGCAGAGAAAACTCAATTAGGTAAACATTTAAAGGTGAACTTCTCAAATTTTCACTTTCCAAAACAATAAGAGTATTGAAACCCAGACATCCTTTCTAAATTTGAACTTCCCCAAATTTAGCAACGTATGGGGGATAACCTGCCTCATTTAACCAACATGCTTAAGTCTATTTAATGCATAAAGGGGTTAATACCATAGAGTAAGCTGTCTTGCCAGCTGTCCTTAGCTGTGTTCACTTCCCTTACCTTGGGAGGATATAGGTAATCGAGACTATTGTACCTCCTCTCAGTCTACCTGGTGATCTCGTGTGTGAAGAGGCTAAGCGGGTTGCTCCAGCTTAGGTGAATGGCTTTCACAAGTCATTCTTGTGTTCCATACCAATAATCTACAAACTTTTGCCATTTTGGAACTAAACTACGTTTTACTGCCTGTGCAACTTTTCCTGAATGTTGTATGGTATGGAACAGCACATGAATACGGCCTTTGGAGAGTTTGTAAGTAAACCATTTTAAACTTACCAGATGTGTGGGGTTAGAGGGAAGTTTTGGAACTCGCAGGGACATATTTTAAGGGCCTAAGCCCATATTTCCATGGTTTACTTTATTGCATATTTTATTATGTTTAAATCTCTGCTGGGGTTCTCTCATTGCAGAGTACTTGCCCCGGCCTTGGATCTTGGCATCCAGAATTTCTCCTTTTATACCTATATTTTTCTTTGTACCAACAATGTAGTTCTCCAGCCAAGTCATGTGTACATGAATACATATACTAAGGTAAAGTTTGTATTTTAAAAATGCATGTATTTGTGATAATAACATAGAAAAAAAGCATTAATTAGGGGAGATTGGGGGGGAAATGCTTATCCTAGGCAAAAATTGCATACAGACGTGCATATTAGAGGAAATTTGCACTAAAATACTGATGAATTTTCCTGAACCCTTAAAAAAAAAAAGAATCACACAAACTGATGTGGAAATGTGGAGAAATGAACTTTAGGTTGGAAAATTGAGAAACAGAGAGAATCCAAATTGGACATGGGCAAGACATACTGTTCAAACTAGGGACGGAATCCTGGATCTGCAGTACCTGCTCTGACCATTACAAAGGTGGCGCTGCAGCATGGGAAAGATCAGAACAGTAACTTCTTCCGCCCACAGGGATTTGAAGTGCCGAAACACTGCCTGCGCCCCTGATTCAAATTTCCCAATGCCTGCCTTGCACTGTTCTCCTCTGTACGCTCTCTATAATAAAATTACAAAGGCAGTCTGTTTCCTCTGCCCAGCATTAAGTGTTATCTCTAGTCCAATGCTCCAACCACTACACCACCCTGAAGACTATAGTTCCCATCGTCCTTGGCCATGGCTGAGCTGATGGGGGCTGGAGTCCAGCAATAAGAGGAGGGCACTCCTTTGACTTACACACTTGCATCTGCACCAGGGGACTCACCCTGAACCTTGCAGGTTCATGTCACAGGATCCAGAAAGGAAATGTAGTCGAGTGGAGGAATAGATCTCTGACCAGCAGCCCTTGCCGGCTGAGTTTTTCTTTCACATCATTTCCTTCACAGTGTCATGCCTTCCGTCAACGGAAGCGACGGCGCTGCAAGTTGCCTTGTTTTTTACACCGGCAGCCAGGACAACAACCACAGCACATGCCTTTGAGCTGGCATGCTGCCTGCCGTTCCCCTCCTCCTCACATTGCTCTCAGAAGGCTTTTAACAAGGGACTGGGGAGGTGGGGGGTGGCCACAATATCTGTGTTTGAGCATCACCTGCTCTGGAAAATATCCCTTGTGCGTCGAGAAGGGAAACCACAAGTGACGGAGATGAAAGGCCGAGGTTGGGTCAAAGCAGGATTCATGAGCAGCACAGAGCTGTTATTTTCTGCCAGCAGCCTTGTCCCAGTAGCAGGCAGGGCAAACTCTGAATCATGTCACAGGAGCGCTCAGGAATTTAAGAGGGGCCTTCTGAGACTGTCACTATTTTGCAGGAGGAACCCGAGCATGTACTGGAACTTTAGGTCTCTGTAATAAAAAATTGGATCAAATCGCTCTGTCGCCCGAGCACAGAGCTTCTCAATCTGAGCTCTGCGGACTTCATTCATGTTTCCCCATTAAAGATCCGCCTTGATTTTTAACTGTATTTTTATTGCTTCTTTTATTTCTTATATTGATCCTTAATTACCTTTTTATTGCTTCCTTATCGCTCTATGGTTTTTAATTGCTTCACCGTTCCCTATGTCGCATTTTACAGCGTTGTATTTTGAATTCAGTGGAATTCAGATTGTAATGCAGTCAAATACAGTACATACAAAAGAAAAGAAACAATAGAAATGCAATTAAAAATCACACAGCACTCTGAAATTGCTACAATGGGCAGAAATGGTCCACTAAGACCCTCAGCGATTATCAAGTGGTCAGGGGGTGGGGAGTTTGTAATTACAAATGTCCTAGTGCATTAATCTGGTTTTTTAAAAACAACAACAACATATATTTTGCACTTTGGGAAGGGAGGAGAACATGCACTGAAAAGTGTGAGGTGAAGTAATGAGTAACAGGAAGACGTCTGAAGACCCCAGAAACAAATCAAGATGAATGCATGATAAATACTCGTTGTCCATCCCATAAACAAGTCAGAGCAAATGCTCAAAAAAGACCCAGCATTCTAGCCGCACTGCAAGTTTTGTGCTAGCGGAATGAGGGTGAATGTTGAATATACAGGTTGCCTGGAGGAAAGATTAATTTGCTGTCAAGGCTTGGGTCTGGAATATATTGTTACTGGCACTGCAGATCCGCTGTTCCTTTGTTAGATTGCTGGTAACAGCCCAGAATGGTTTGCTGGTCTTTTTTTCAATGGGCAGTATGACATGGTCTCCAGGTAGCTAGAAACCTCTCTCCATTTTGGAATGAGAAACCGGAGTTTGGAGGAGGTGGTGCCCCACTGATGAGGCAGCTATGCATGTGAGATAGGGGAGCTGGCTGGTTGGTAAGGACAATGGCCATGTGTATAGGTGACAGACAGACAGAGACACCACATGCAAGAATTTCTGGAAAGCTGAAACGGACAGTCTTTGAAGGATCTGCTTCATAGGAATGTCTGCTTTTGCTTTGATGTACTCTGCATCTTCACGTTGATGAATAAAGCAAATATTTCAAGGGCACTTCCGGAATGTTGCTATTCTTGAATGGGATTCAAGCACGTACTAGCAATTTCAGGTTGTGCAATTGTAGTTGAATTGTGCAAGAAAACTGCTTCCCCAAAAGATCAGGGTTTTATATATATAAAAAAACAGAAAGGAAAGTGATGGGGAAATGCCCTGGGAGGTGTGAGATAACACTTATGTTGATGTAATGTCATCTAACCTCCCCGCAAACAAATCAGAATGAATGCTCATTGGACAGCCATCATTGTCTCATCCAAAAAACAAATCATGACTTCCCCCAAAGAATTCTGGGAGCCGTAGTTCATTAAGAGTACTGGAAAACCCCTATTCCCCTCACACAGCTACAATTTCCAACAGAATGGATGAGGAAGCCAGACCAGTCTCAAGACCACATTCCCACCATGCATTCAAAGCACTAGGCTACCACTTTAAAAAGTCATGGCTTCCCCTGTGAGCAAAGGATTGTGGGAATTGTAGTCTTATATTATCTGGAGGGCCACAGGTTCCCAACCTCTGACTAGGGAAGGGGGAGAAATTTGATTCAGTTCAAATTTAAAGGAGAACCTGCCTAATTCACACTTTCCGAAGCAATATGCAAATCGAAGCACCGCTGTCTTTCAAAATCCACACTTCTCCGAATTTTGCAATGCTGTTCTCCAGCCAAGTAATAGCATATTTTTCTGTGTATAAGACGCCCCCATGTATAAGACAACCCCTATTTTTTGGAGCCCAAAATTAAGAAATTTGGCCAGAGCCTAAACCCAAACCCAAGCCCAGGCCACCTGCACCAGAGCCTGAACCCCTGATTTTTGTCTATTTTTTTAGCAAAGAACATTGTCTTATACATGGAAAAATACGGTATGTACAAAAAGCATATACTGTGGTAAAGTGCATGTAAAAATGCATAAATTGGTGAAATAACATATACAAATGTATTATATTAAGGGAAACTGGCTTGCAAGAAATGTGTGTAGTAGGCAAAATTAGATACTGAAATTTTATTTGTTGGAAAAATTCACACTGAAAGGCTGCTGAATTTTCATGAGATTAAAAAAAAATGCAGGCCAATATAGAAATGTGGAAAAGTGAACTTCAGATTGGAAAAGTGAGAAGTGGAGAGAAATAGGCATTGACATATTGTTCACACATCTCTGCCCCTGACATGCTGAAACAGTGGAATCAGAGCAGTGTGAGAATTCTGCAGTTGCAATGTGAAAATGCAGTAATTAGCACTAGGTCCAAAATAGGATTTCTGTTAGTTGCAGGGTAGAACTACTTTGCCCTGCAATATGCAGTGGAAGCAGAAAGTGGCAAAATAACTCAAGATGTGCTGGTCTGAAAATGTTCACCATCTTTTCTGCACGAAGTGCAGATATCAGCTTTTCCCAGTGCAAGGTTTGTGCTAGCTGGGTGCAGTTTTGCTAGGTGCAGACTATAAACAATTCTGGTGTACGTATGCCATTTAACTTTCCTTTTAGACTTTGTGCAGGGAAGTTGTTGCATCACAAGGAAGATGCTTATCCTTTGCTTGACAGGTTAGCTTTCTGCAAGCAGGGAAGCTTTGCTGTGGGTCTGTTTTCAAGTAGACCAGGGATGGGAAAATGGATTGGATTAGTAGATCAGATTCTTGGCTTCCTCATCCCCAGTCAGGCCAACTTTGACAGGTGTGGTCACCTACCTGTCAATCACCTGACATCCTCTGCCTGGCAAATGCACAGGGTTTTGAAAGAGCCAACATTCAGGTGATTGGCAGGGCCTTCAAACCCCATTTTCAGTAGGAATTTGCAGCTTTACCTCCCCTACACCTGACTGATATCATATGTTATATCAAGAGTGGTGTAGTAGGGAGTGCATTTTAGCTGCTGAAACTTAATTTTTTCCAAATTTCTTCAGTGATGGGTCTTACAAATAGGTTTTGGGGTGTGAGAAATTCAGAGCTGTTATTCTTTTTTGTGACTGGACAACATTTAGCTTGAAAGTCTATGTTTGACAAAGAAGCACATGAGGCTTTCGGGAAAGCAAAAAAAAAAATATCAATTTTGTTTTCTGAAAATGTCAGGTAATCCTTAACAATAAGAATAATAGGAATGTAATCTAACTTGGCAAATCATTTTTAATGATTTCTATGCAATTTTACACACCTTTTACTTACCAAGCAAAACTAAATTATATTAATTTAACCAAAATATATTTTGAATTCCCAAGTCATGTTACAATGTTTTAGCACCCTTCATTTTTTGAAATTTCAACATGCCCTAGTGGGGTACGTCAGTATGGCATGGCAAAAATGGCCCCATGGGCCAAATGGTCAGGCCTGGTGGGGCTAACTAGGCTGTAGCTTCCTCACTGATGAAATAGTCCAGGGGTCAGCAACCTTTTTCAGCTGGGGGCTGGTCCACCATGCCTCAGACCATGTGGTGGGCTGGACTATATTTTTTGGGGGGTGAACGAATTCCTATGCCCCACAAATAACCCAGAGATGCATTTTAAATAAAAGGACACATTCTACTCATGTAAAAACACACTGATTCCCAGACCATCCGCAGGCCAGATTGAGAAGGCGATTGGGCTGCATCTGGTCCCCGGGCCTTAGGTTGCCTAGCCCTGAAATAGACACTCTGAAGGTGGGATGCTTGCATGCTTTTAGGAAATGATCTGATCCCAGGCTAGAGCTGTCCTTCCTCTCAATCCTGACAACCCCATTTGCTCTCTCTGCTTTCAGGTTGCAAAGTTCCACGCAGCAGTTTAGCACCCCAGACTGTGCGGGAATTACTGGAACAAAAAAGGCAACAGCAGATGGTCCTTGGCCACAGCACTGGACCCCAGGTGAGTCATCCACTGAAACCAGTTGTGATTGTTCCTTGCTTCAAGCAGCCCCTTCCAGCTAGATGTCTCCAGGAAACTGCCAAGCAGGACAGCAAGGCAGCAGCCCTCTCCTGCTGCTATTGCTCCCCACAGCAAGCATTCAGTGGCTGTTGCTTCTGAGCATAGAGGTGTCAGGAGCTTGTCCTGCACTTGAGTAGGACCCTGGCAGAGACACATGCCCAACTGGCATGTTCTCTCCCTCCTGGTCAATCGTTCGGGAGCTTCAAAAGCTTTCTTCAGCCCAAACATCATAGCAACCGATGCCAACAGACATCAGCACCCTTAGGGATCCGCAGAGTCTTTGCAGTTCGTGTGACAGACCTCAGCAACTCAGCATTTTGGCTAACCTACTTTATTTACATATAAACACATACAGAGCACTGCAACATGGCTCCCTCTCTCTCTAGCATCAGACTGCAAAGAGAAAAAGACAAAGGACAATAGTCCCACTTCACAGAACACAGTAACGCAAACATCCAGTCTCCGTCACTTCCCACTTTGTGGAGTTAAAACATACACTGTCATGTGATAGACAACAATCCCATGACTGCAACCACGGAGCAGGAATTCTAACAAGAGGTTTCATGTGGCCATCATGACTGGTACCTATTGACAGCCTTCTCATCCAATGAATTTGTCTCAGCCTTCTAAGTTAGGGTCCATCACCTAGGCTAGCTGCACCTGCTTTGCATTCTTTGAGACGAGGGCTGTAGCCTTGTGTTAGAGCATCTGTCTTGCATGCAGAAGGCCCAGGGTTCAATCCCAAATAAAATCCCCAGCATTTCCAGGTTAGGCTGGGGAAAGATCCTGCCTGAAACCCTGGAGAGCAACTGCCAGTCAGTGGAGAGGCAGATGGACCAATGTTCTCCCCCCCCAATAATTTTTATTAAATTTTCTGTTTTACATTTTAGAATATTAATTTAAACAACCTTAAAATATCAATGACTTTCCCTCTTCTCTTTCCATGGTTCATTTTGCATAGCATAAATCCCCCCATATTTTATATAAACTAAACCATTCAGTATTCCATTATTATTACATCCACCAAAACTTATTTACACTGTTGAATTAATCTTAATGCTGCCCACGTTTTCAAACATACACAATTTCCCCCCATATATTCAATAAACATTTTCCAATTTTCTTTAAACATATGTTCTTCTTGTTCTCTTATTCTATATGTTCTATCAGTTTAAGTTGCCATTTTTCTTTAGCTGGGACTTCGCTCGTTTTCCATTTGGGGGCTAACAAAACACAGGCCACAGTAGTGGCATACATAAATAACCTTTTTTGACATCTGGGAATTTCCATCTGAATTATCCCCAACAAAAAGGACTCTGGTCTGTTTGTTTTTGAAAAGTACTTTTAAACATTTTTTTCCAACACTTTTACAGGTCCAACACATAGGGTAGAACGTACCCCAAATGTTCATTCACGTGATCCTCAATTCATAACATAGGAAGAAGTTACCTTCTGCTGAGTCAGAACATTGGTCCATCGTCCATGAGGGTAGATGGACCATTGTTCTGACTCAGCAGAAGGTGGCTTCTTCCTACGTTATGAATTGGGGACCATGCAAATGAACATTTGGGGTCAGATTAAGGGGCAGCCTAGTCTAGGTTGGCGACCATAGCATGTTTGGATTTGTATTTGATATCCCGTTTTATCACTACCCTAAGGAGCCTCAAAGCGGCTAACAATCTCCTTTCCCTTCCACTCCCACAACAAACACTCTGTGAGGTGAGTGAGGCTGAGAGATTTCAAGAAGTGTGACTAGCCCAAGGCCACCCAGCAGCTGCATGTGGAGGAGCAGGGAAGCGAACCCGGTTCACCAGATTACGAGACCACTGCTCTTAACCACTACACCACACTGGTCCAGACACAACTGCTTTATTACCTTTACCAGGCTCATTACTGATCCTCTTTTTTTACTCTTCCTCTGCAGGTACCCCCAGGAGTTTTCGAATCCAGCCGAACAGGTGAGTAGATATGGACACACGGGGATGCTTTTCTTCCCCCATAGAGCCGGTGCGCCTGAAATGGCTACTAACGTTCTGTCTGCACTGGGAGAGGCAATATGCTTCTGCGTCCCAGTTGCTGGAAACCACAGGAAGGGAGAGTTGTTCTTGAGCTCGGGTCCTGCTTTCGGGCTTCCCATGGGCATCTGGTTGGCCCCAGTAAGAACAGGATGGTGGACTAGAGAGACCACTGGCTTGATCCAGCAGGGCTTTTCTTCTGCTTCTGTATTCTTTGCTCATCTGAGTCCCTCTTTCTAGAGCCCCCCAGAGCAGCTGAGGGAAGAGGACCTACTCCAGGACAGACAGCTGCTCCCGAGTACCCGGTCGCGGCCTTTCCCACCTGGCAGCCAGACACCTCAAGCCAAGCGGCCTTCCCTGCCGACTGCCACTACCAGCCAGTGGACCCCACCAAGAACTACCTCCTTCCACCTCCAGGGCCCCAGTATGGCATCATCAACCCCTTTACTTCTTTGGATGCCAGTGTTTATGGGCCTGCAGGACCTAGTACCACCGAGGCAGTGTACGGTTCCAAGATGGCGTCAGCGGTGGATTATGAGGTGAATGTGGAATTATGGGATGTGGGTGGGTGAGGAGTGGCTCAAACTGGAGACAGTACATAAATAAAGACACTCACAGGACTGAAATAAAACTCATAACATTTATTGTAAACGTTTGGTGAGACCACAATATGTAATGCTGTAATATAATAAGGAATGTACAGTGGTACCTCGGGTTAAGTACTTAATTCGTTCCAGAGGTCCGTTCTTAATCTGAAACTGTTCTTAACCTGAAGCACCACTTTAGCTAATGGGGCCTCCTGCTGCCACCACGCCGCCGGAGCATGATTTCTGTTCTTATCCTGAAGCAAAGTTCTTAACCTGAAGCACTATTTCTGGGTTAGCTGAGTCTGTAACCTGAAGCGTATGTAACCTGAAGAGTATGTAACCCGAGGTAACACTGTATGTCTAAAGTATAATAGAAAAATTTATTAAGGAATTATAGACAATTATAGAATGTATATATAGTAATCACGCTTAAGTAAGAACAATGTAGAGAAGCCAGAAGAGGGGTGGAGGGAAGTTAATTTGGATAAGATATAGATTGAAAGGAGAATAATATTGTTAAGCTGTATTGTGTTTAAGATATATGGGGGAAATTAATAAAAATTATTGGGGGGAAACAAAAAACAAACTGGAGACAAGGAAGGGGCTCATGCTATCATCTTAATCTGTTTTTTAAACAGCAGTTTTCCTGTTCCAAGGAAATCCTTGGGAATGTATCTCCATTCCCCGTTTGTGGATTGCTTGCCCCAGGGAGGTTCAGAGTCAGAAGCTGTTCCCAAGCCTAATTTTGGTGGGAGGAGGGGACCCTGGAAATGCCTCTGTGAACATATATGTGCCCACACTGGCAACCCTGACGTATATCTGGGGGGAAATTTGGTAATATTGCATTGCTTCTTTACCATGGTTTCTTCCACACAGACGGCGGTCTCTGAAACCGGGCCTTTGGATCTCTTCCCCGCTCCTGGGGGTGTCTGCCTGCAGCAAGAACTGAACAACCCCTGCCTTCTTCCTGAGGAGAATTTCCCGGCCTCATCCCTGGAGGTGGATCCAGGGGAACTGGCCCAAGCTCGGGCGGAGATCCGGAACACAGAACTGCCTCTTCTGCTACATCAAGATGAGGATGGAGACACGTAAGTCTGTTGCCGGTGGTAAGGGCACTGGTTCTCCCTCCTCCCAGGAAATCGCTTTGAATACCATCCCATTCGGGTGCTCACTTTGTCCCCTTTGAAGTAAGGTGGCTGTGTGTCCTATTTTCTAGCAGATAGTCCTCTGTCTGGCCCAGGGTCACATTCATTTAAAAAAATTGTTTTCCCCCAAAGAATCATGGGAGTTGTAGTTTGATATGGGTACCGGGAAATGCAGCTGTAGACTACAGTTCCCATGATTCTTTGGGGGAAGGCATGTGCTCTAAATGTATGAGCACATGCGGCTATGACCCTAGTTGGACAAATACAGATGAAGAACCCTAAGAAGGGAGAGTAGGGAAATTGCCCATGAACAACTTAGGGACTCTAAGCAGGTATGCCTCAGCACAGTCTTCCCCACTGTGGTGAAATGTACTCTTATTTCTGTTTATAGTCATTGTTTCAAAATTTGGTTCTTATACACGTACAGATTGTTATATTGTGTGTTTATTACATTTATTTGACATTTAGATGCCACCTTTCTACACGTGGTTCTGTCCCCAGCTTTTATCCTGCCAACAACCCTATGAGGCAGGCTAATTCTGAGAAAGAGGAAGAACCATTGGCCCGTGTGAAATCAATGGCTGAGCAGGGATCAGAACCGGGGTCTCCTTAGTCCTAGTCCGAGACTCTAGCCACTATGTCAGGCGGTTCTCTCACGGCATTGCCAGGGGAGAAGAGTCTTGTCTGCCGATCGCCAAGTTCTTAAACCATTCCATGCCCCTCTCCTCTTCAGGTTTCTGCATCTATATGTGGCCAAAGGACACCGACCATTGGCATATGCTACTGCTGAGGTATTCCGGGAGTGTGGCCAGCTTGATGTCAAAGAGCACAGGGGGAAGGTGAGGATGAGGCCTGGGCTTAATTCTCCTTGCATGGAGGAGACACATGAATATCTTTCTCCAGCTGTCTCGTAGGGCTGTCTCCAACTAAGTCCTATGCATAGAATCATAGAATTGTAGGTGAAATATACTCGGAGTCCTGCAGTGATTTCATGCTCTTTATTGCAGCTTGTAAAATGGTGATTGGATTTCCCCCCAAACCTTAGGCTTTTATATACAGTGGATGCTCGGGTTGCGAACGTGATCCATGCGGGAAGCACATTCGCAACCCACAGCGCCGCATCTGCGCACACGCGGTTTGTGATTCGGCACTTCTGTGCATGCGCAAATCGCGATTTAGCGCTTCTGCACATGTGCAAGCGCAGAAACTCAGAAGTAACCCATTCCGGTACTTCCGGGTTCGGCGCAGTGCATAACCCGAAATCGCGCAACCTGAAGCGTCTGTAACCCGAGGTATGACTGTACATTATTTGCACGATGAGTCCTGTCTGACTGGCTGATTCTGCTTCCCTCCTGGAGCCTGATTGGTCTTCTCCTGCAGGCCAATCAGTTGCTGCATTCTATGATCCTACCAGCCTAATAGGCTGATTAACTTCCTCCTGGAGCCTGATTGGTCTTCTCCTGCAGGCCAATCAGTTGTTGCATTCTACAATCCTACCAGACTAATAGGCTGATTAACTTCCTCCAGGAGCCTGATTGGTCTTCTCCTGCAAGCCAATCAGTTGTTGCATTCTAGGATCCAACCTGCCTATTGTTCTAGGATCCAAGCTTAGTACATAACAGTAGGGTTGGGAGGGACTCAGAGAGGTATCTAGTCCAACCCCCTGCAATACAGGAAAAACAGCTGACATATGGCCACCCAACTTCTGTCTTAAAACCCCCAAGGAAGGAGAGTCCATCACCTCCCAAGGGAGACCGTCCCACTTACCATCAGAAAGTTCTTCCTAATGTTTAGTCATAATCCCCTTGCTTATCATCTGAATCCAGCATACTCATCTGAAATTAATGGTTCTAAAGATAGGCTTAACGCATTAATTTGAATGGGTCAACTCTAAGTAGGACTAGCATTGGCGACAGCCCTATAGCATTTAGAATTTATTTCATAAGCTATGTATTTGCTATAGAATATATCCAAGGTCAATCAAACGCCAGTCCATGGAGTTATGTCCATTCATTTCAGAGGGTCTGCTATGAGTATCTTAGATGAATATCACTCTATTCTTTCCTACAGGTATCCAGGCAACCTATTTGTTCTGACTTTCACTGATTATTCTGATTTCTTTTCTTGTGTGTGTTTTCAAATGCACTTACTCTGCCATTCTAACAGTATATGTACTTCATTTATTGCTCATACATGTATAGAAATTCAATTTATATTCTCTGTTATTCCATATTGCATCCTGCTGTGACAGCTATTGTAAAACCCATCAGGCAATTTATAAAATAAAGGGATAAAAAGTAAATAAATGTCAAAGAAAGAAACAACTATCTCACATTTAGAAGACATCTGAAGGCAGGCCTGTTTAGGGAAGTTTCTAAAAGTCTTTTAAAAGTCAGAGAGTAGTTTATTTCCTTGATATCTGATGGGAGGGCATTCCACAGGGCAGGCACCACTACTGAGAAGGCCCTCTGCCAGGTTCCCTGTGGCTTCACTTCTTGCAGTGAGGGAACTGCCAGAAGGCCCTCGGTGCTGGACCTCAGTGTCCCTCCCTGTGAGAAGCCAAGACATCTGAAGGTAGCCCTGTTTAGGGAAGTTTTTAATGTTTGATGTTTTATCGTGTTTTTAATATTCTGCTGGGAGCCGCCCAGAGTGGCTGGGGAAACCCAGCCAGATGGGCGGGGTATGTATAAATAAATAAATAAATAAATAAATAAATAAATAAATAAATGATGATGATGATGATTATCTCTCTGCTCTTCACTAAATGTGCCTCCTGTCCAGCTCCCCTGTAACACCTTGCAGTCCACTAATGCCTCTTGCTTGTTGGGATGGGTGATGGGTGTGCAGAAACTTAGCCTATGCTACAAAGGTGATATTTGCATTCATTGCTCCACCCACTTTTGCCTATGGCCCCTCCCACCGTTGGCATGTGGCCCTCAGAAGGTTGCCCAAAAGGAAATGCAGACCTCAGGCTGAAACAGGCTTTGCATGCCTGGTGTATATGCATTGAAGTAGCGAATGTTCCCTTCTGTCAACTGCTGCCTGTCGCCTATCAACTGCTGCCCTAGATAGCTGCCTAGAACCAGGCGCCTGGCAAGGCTGAGCTCTGCCACTCCCAGCCACAGCCACTCACTGCTATTCCTCTCTGTGTGCCCAGACTCCGCTGCTAGTGGCGGCTGCAGCAAATCAGCCTGGGATCGTGAAGGACCTGATCGTGCTGGGAGCGGATGTCAACGCTGCAGACCAGAAGGGGCAGACTGTGCTGCACCTTGGCGCCACCTATGGGCTGCCCAGTGTCATTGAGGTGAGTGTCCCTATTGCATAGCCAACATTTAAGAATGATGGGAGTCGCTACCCAACAATACCTGGAGCGATACAGGGGAAAGGCATAGCTCAGTGGTAGGGCACCTGCCTTGCATACAGAAGGTCTCTGGTTCAATCCCAGGCATCTCCCCGTAGGGCTAGGAAATCAGGGTGTAGGAAGTGGGGTGCGGGAGGTGCGGTCCGCCCCGGGTGTCATCCTTGAGGGGGGTGACAAAATAGCACACCATGGGGCGGCACTTACCACGGGGCATGGCCTGCAGCACATCCGAGCCACACGTCTCTCCTGGGAGTGACACAGTGGCTCGGGGCCCCGTGCTGCCCGAAATATTCCCTGCCTGGAATCTTGGAGAGCCTCTGGCAGTCACTGCAGGCAATATTAATGGCCTGATTCAGTACAAGGCAGCTGTCTATGGCCCCATCGCTGCTAGCAACGCCAGCCCTATCATCAGGCAAAGTGAGGCAATTGCCTCAGGTGGCAAAAGCTCAAGGGCAGCAGCCGGGCCATTCCTTCAGAAGAAGAAGAGTTTGGATTTGATATCCTGCTTTATCACTACCCGAAGGAGTCTCAAAGCGGCTAACATTCTCCTTTCCCTTCCTCCCCCACAACAAATACTCTGTGAGGTGAGTGGGGCTGAGAGACTTCAGAGGTGTGACTGGCCCAAGGTCACCCAGCAGCTGCATGTGGAGGAGCGGGGAAGCGAATCCGGTTCACCAGTTTATGAGTCTACCGCTCTTAACCACTACACCACACTGGCTCTCCACTATAGCACCCAGCCACCACCAACTCCAACTCCCATGAGCAAGTGGGGCCAACAGTTGGGGTTGGCGGGAGCTGGGCCTCACGGTGCCTCATTGCAGAGTTCAAATTGCAGCAGCGTTTCTGGCTTTTCTTCCTTTTTATACTCCTGCAAATGTTAGCAGCACGATAGCACATACAGCAGGCCAATGCTTTCCCTTGATCTCCATGCATGGACAATGGGTGGCTCTCCATGCATGGGCAATGGGTATCTGATAAAATACTATTTACCGTATTTTTTGCACCATAACACTCACTTTTTTCCTCCTAAAAAGTAAGGGGAAATGTCTGTGCGTGTTATGGAGGGAATGCCTACGGGTGGCATGCCTACGGATTTTCCTCCTCTAAAAACTACGTGCGTGTTATGGTCGGGTGCGTGTTATAGAGCGAAAAATACGGTATTCGTTTTGGAGTATTTATAGCCTGCCTACCAACTGATGTTCTTGAGGCAGCTTACAATGCCTTTAAAATAAAATGAAACAGGCTGTGATGCAATAGTCACTACAGCAGGGAAAAGGTCTACAGTGGTAACTTGGGTTGCATATGCTTCAGGTTACATACGCTTCAGGTTACAGACTCCGCTAACCCAGAAATAGTACCTCGGGTTAAGAACTTTGCTTCAGGATGAGAACAGAAATCGTGCTCCGGCGGCAGCAGAAGGCCCCATTAACTAAAGTGGTGCTTCAGGTTGAAAACAGTTTCAGGTTAAGAACGGACCTCCGGAACGAATTAAGTTCTTAACCCGAGGTACCACTGTATATATTTATAGTCATCCTCCTGCCCTTTTTCTCTGCTTTTCCAACAAATACTGTTGAAGGAGCTAGGCATTAGAGCCACTCGGTCCAGGGCCAACATCTACTTGCTGAGCTTTCGTTAGGTTGGGATTTAATCTGTTCTAAGCACATGTCAGAATGACGATCTCTTCTGGATTCTTTCCCAGGCCGTCATGGTGACTGGTATCCCAGTCAATGTCGATGCCAGAAATTTCGAAGGTAAGAGGATCGGAGAGTGCTGTGTCTCCCCAGAAACATTTTCAAGTTGAGATTGCATATTATTTTGCACACTGCTAATGTGTGGAGTCTTTGACATCCCTTTCTGCACTGTAGGTCTGACCCCCTTGCATTGTGCTGTCATAGCTCACAATGCCGCCTTCCAGTCCCAAAGCATGGATCCGTTGTCTCAGCAGCAGCTCCAGAACTTCCTGCTCTGTATTCGCTTGCTCCTTGAGCTCGGGGCCAACTACAAGAGCCAGGTAGGTGGGTGGGTGGGCTCTGAGGAGGGGTTCCTTCTCCCCAGGCCAGGAGACCAAGGTGGCCACTTCTGCATCAACCAAAAAGAGAGCAAAAGAAGGAGACATAGCAAAGCATTTGCAGAATTTGGCTATTGTTGCCATAATTAAAATAGAAAAATAGATCTTGCCATGGTGGGGAAGAATGTGACCATGCAATGTATACCGCTTAGGGTGCTCTGTGATCCTCCAGATGGCCTGTTTATTGAGCATTCACCCTGATTTGTTTGCACAAAGCTTACAAGGAGATTAGACTGCGACCTGTCTTCACTGGAAATTCCTTCTGATTTATTTAACAATTAGCATTATTAATCTGCTAGTGTTTTCCCATTTGTTCCTCTCACCCTTTTCGGTGACTTTCCTCATCACTTTCCTAACTGCAAAAAGTCTTATAAAAATGTGGATTTGTTTCACCAGGGCAAGACAATGCTTTAATTCACTTTAATTGCATAAATCTAGATTTCTCGTGTACACTTGAAGCTCTCCCACTGACATCGTGACATACTAACAGTATGGAAGCACTTCTAAACAGGACTGGCAAAGTGCCTTACCCTGAGTCAGACTGTTTGTTTATCTAACTCAATATTGTCTACACTGGCAGGCAGCTGCTCTCTAGAATTTCTCCCCCAGTCCTACCTGGAGGTGCCAGGGATTGAACCTGGGATCGTCTGCATGCAAAGCAGATGTTCTCCCACCCAGAACGGTTCAAAGATAAGACTCTCTTTTGTGATTAGCCAAGAAAGCTCGGCCAGCCCATCCTGGAGATTGCATCTGGCCTCCTGACAGTTTCCTCCCTTTTCTAGGAACTGAAGAGCAGCAAAACCATTCTGCATTTGGCCGTCCAAGCTGCAAACCTGCCTTTGATCCAGTTCCTACTCCAGCTGCCTGAAGGAGAACTCCAGAACTTTGTCAATATGAAGGTGTGCTTCTGGGTTTTCTCTGCTAGGGGGCACTGTTGCCCAAGGTTGGGGATAGAAAGGAGTTTTTCCATTATGGTGTTGTTGTTGTTTTGTATCATGAAAGGCAGACGGGTGGGTAGAACTGGTGGCCCTCGGAGAGCAGATCAAGCCTGATCAGCACCTTGCAGCAGAGGGCCCAGCTCTGAGAATCACATGTCACGTGGGTTCATTTGGGCCGTAGCAGCTGGCATGCAGGTTTTTGTCTATGTCAGTTGCAGCTTTGGGACCTTAGGAAAGGGAGAGGGAAAGTTATATTTTTTGTTCCTCCCTCTCTCCCATGATGATCTCTCCAACGCTGCTCTTTGCATTGCGAGGGTTAGCGTGCGACTCTTCATCTCAGGGTGATGGGTTCGAACCCCACGTTGGGCAAAAAGATTCCTGCATTGCAGAGGGTTAGACTAGATGACTCTGGTGGTCCCTTCCAACTCTACAATTCTATGCCATTGATGCCAATGGATGCTTCCCTTGAAAAGTGAAGAGGAATATTGGGGAGGTGATTGGCAGCTGCCGTGGCCCAAAGGCTGCTCCAGCTTCCCCAGGACTGATCCTGAGTAGCACAGAGGCTCAGCTAAAAGGGCAGAGGGAGAAATGGCATGTTAAACAAGTGTGCTGCTGAGGTATCCTGTTCTTCAGGGATGTAAGAAGCCATCGTTTTCTGTTCTGCCCTGTACAGTCGTACCTTGGAAGTCGAATGGAATCTGTTCCGGAAGTCTATTCGACTTCCAAAATGTTCGGAAATCAAAGCATGGCACTGCAGGACACAAAGTAAACACAATTCAACTGATGGGGGGTTAATGTAATCAATTACATGTCATTTGTGGACTGAAAGTAACAGGAAACAGCAAATGCCCATTGTATTCACTGGACTGAGTTCCCTTCTGGCCATGGGATGAAGAAATGAACATCGCCAATTTCTGATTCCATTTCTTTCTTCGTCAGAATTCTCTGACATGTCCGTCAGCATTTTCTGGAACTTTGGAAAGAGTTGCAATGGACCTGAGGAACTGCCTTGACCATAAGCTGTCAACGTTTCCCTTTTTTTAAGGGAAATTCCCTTAATCCGAATAGGATTCCTCGCAATAAAAGGGAAAAGTTGACAGCTATGGCCTTGACCCACACATCCATGTCCAGCAATTGTACTCCCTAGATGGGGTACTGCTGAGAGTACCCACATGCCCCAGAGATGAGCTGGGTGTGCCCTAGAGACCAGGATTTTAGTGTTGCAGCTCCAGCCACCTGGAATCAGTTATCAGCCGAACTCTGGCAAACACCTAGCCTTTTAGCAATTAGGGGGCTATTGAAGACATTTTTTTTCTTTAAGAAGTCTTTCCCAAAGTGTGATGCAGTTGCTTATGTGAAAAAAAACCAATAGTTGCACAATGGTAGAAACTGCTTTACTGCTTTTAGCATCGCTGAGTTTGCAGTCTTTTTGCATTTTGTCTTATTTTATTGCACACTGCTTCAGTAAGTTTGGGTTAATAAATCTGCAATAAATGGATATTGTGCAGGCTAACTTGGAGGGGAAATCTCTGTCCTCAGGCCCACGGGAACACCGCCTTGCACATGGCCGCTGGTCTGCATGGACACCCCTTTCAGGAGCAGATTGTGCACCTCCTCCTGCATCACTGGGCTGATCCCAGTGCGCGGAACCTGGAGAACGAACAACCAGTCCACCTCTTGGCACCAGGCCCAGCAACAGAACAGGTCAGCTGGGGGCGGGTCTATGGTTGGTGGCAGTGGGCAGGGGGAGCTAAATTTAGTTCACTCTGCATTTTCATCAGGACCTACCAAATTTGCAACACGCAGCTCAAAATGCAGCTGTCCTGAGAAATTCGCGCTTCTCCGAATTCTGCGGTGGAGTTCTCCCACCTGCTCAAAAATGCATATGTTAAGCAAAAGGGGGCATAAAAAATTGTGTGCTTAGAGGAACTAACGTACCCCACAAAAAAATGCATGACATTAGGGGAAATTGCTTGGGGGGAAATGTGTATGCTGAATGAAAATCGCCTACAGAAATGTCTGCGTTGGGAGAAAGGCACACTAAGAAGCTGATGGATTTTCAAGTGCACTTGTTGCAAAAAAATAAATAAATAAAATAAACCAGTAGAGTGATGCAAAAAAGTGGAGAACTGAAGACTGGAAGGATGAGAAGCTGGGAGAAACCGAAATGGGCAGATCTGTTCATCCCTAGCTGCATCAGGACAGGGAAGAGCCCAAGAAGGAATAGCTATGCTTCATCTTTGAATGATTGTTATCTCCTTCCCTCTGCAGCTACGCCTGTTGCTTAGGAGCCGCCGTTTGGGCCCTGGACCAGCTCATCTCCCCCCTTGCCCATGAAGACCTCCTGTCAAGCCACACTCCTCGGCAGAACACCGTCTCTTTTTCAGACGCCCAGGAAGTGAAGGAGTGTCAATTTGGGGGGCGTTGTTGTTTATGCTGTTTTATCTTATGTGACAAGGAAACTTTGCCTTGTGCTGCCTGTATTTAACTAACTTATTGGATAGGGAGGGTTGTGTGCCTGACTTTCCTTGCTGATGCCGGCCAATAGTCTATCCCCAGTGGTGTCAGATTATCTCCCACTGCAATGCTGGCAGTGTGGAGGGCTTTGCCTTCCCCACTGTCACTGCATCCTTTCAGCCCCAGGCTAGTGAGCGGGCAGGGAACAAAGGTACTCTTCCACCACCACCCAGCACCACTGGGCTCACCCTCATCAGCAATGAAACAGTTCAGGCTCCGAGTGCGAATTCTGTCAACCAGCTGCTTCTCCCACTGGAGTTCTAAGTGCTCCTGTTTGGTATCCTTGCATGCAAGGGAGGGGGAGGCAGCTGCCAGGTCCGCCCCTCTCTATCCTCTTAGCTGCCGCAAGTATCATTTCTGTGAAATGGATCGTTGTAATTGAACCATATTGGTTTTTGGCAAAATTTGGATCGTATAGTAGCACAGGGCTGGCCTTTGCCGGAGGAATTACTTTGGTGAAACTGAGTTGCTGTTTAGGCCATCTCTGGTGTGATCCACTTATTGATGCTACGTCTTAAAACCTAAGAGAGTTCCTGTGACTTTTTAATTCAAAGAATTGCACAGAAGGGGGGTAGGAGATTCCACTGGTTGGAGCTTCTCGCAACTGTGGCATGGGAGTGATCTTCCAAGCCACAGCTGCCGAAATTATCCCTTCTGTGCAAATCTTAGGACACGGGCGGCTACCTTGTGGTACCCAGATGTTGTTGAACCACCACTCCCATGAGTGGAGTCCAGCCTGGCCAGAGATCAGGGATGATGGGACTTGAAGTTCAGCAACGTCTGGAGGGCTACGGGTGTCTTGCCCCCGCCTCCGGGTATTTCTCTACAAAATTAACCGGCTTAATTGTTGTTCCTTCTCTCTCCGCAACCGGGGAAGCCTTGGAACTGTACTTCCAGTGAGAGGTCTTTTAAGAGGTGCCTCAGCTCCTTCGCCCAAATGACAGTTCCCAGGAGTCCCTGTGTTGAGGCAGGAGCTGCAAGGCTGAAGCCAGCCTCGAAACAACATTGTGGTAGAGAACTGCCCTTTTAAGAAGTTAGAGGTGCCCTCTCAGGAGATGAAGTTGGCAGCCGACTTAATTACGCCTCACAATAACCTGAGGCAAATGACAATATGCACACTTTTTCAGTGCTGCCCCTCTGACGCTTGGAATCGGTTTGGAGGCCCTCAGGCAAGGTGGGGGCCTTCCGTGTTCTAAGCTGCGGGGATAAACACTGCGTGTTTTTTCTTGATTTAGGCTCCGGCCTGTGACGCACCCGCTCACAGCATCTGTGTGCAGAAACCTGTAGCCAGGTCCCTGGCTTAATTGAGAGAGCTCTGTGTAGCTCACACTCTTATCTCTGACTCATCGCCAAGGAAGCAGTCTTTCTTTCTCTCTCTCTCTCTCTCTCTCTCTCTCTCTCTCTCTCTCTCTCTCTCTCCATGAATGCATCAGCTTGTATCCCCACAAAGTGGGGAAATTAACACACCTCCCCTTTCATTTCCTATCCTCCCCACCCATCCCGTTTCTTGGCGGTCTCGCCTTATTAAGCCATGCTGTCCCACCAATTCCTGCTCTCCACAGTTCTTTGAGGGGTTTGACTTTCTCTTCTTTTCCCGTTGCTGGGTAGGGAGAAATCAGATCCTGTTTGCATTTAAAGGCAAACCAACCTAATTCGCCACCTTCAAATGTGAATGAACTGCAAACTAATGCAGAAATGCAAAGAACTGACCTTCAGATGGGGGAGGGGAGGGAAGAGAAACCAAAACGAGTAGATCTGCCCATCTGAAATTGCCAGACACCCAATCCGGTCTCCCTGGGATTTCTTAACTGTTGTGAAGAAAGGAAGAATTCTGGCAGTTGCAGCTTCTTCTGCCGCAAAATACTGCTGCAGATTCAGCTGCTGCAAGAATTATTCCTGCTCACTAACTAGGAGGGAACCATAGCTGTCAACTTACAGATTTGAAAATAAGGGACCAGCAGCCAAAATAAGGGATCAACAATTACTTTGATAAAATACATATTTTGTTGCGTGCAAATGGCTTTAGATACCTATTAGGTCCTCTAAATTACCATATAGCATATATTCAACACACAAAAACAGCAACAATTTGTTGTTGACAAAGGACAGCAGGACATAGAAAGGGCCCCATTACCTTCAGTAGCTTATTTAAGGGACATCATCAATAAGGGACAGCAGCAGGACATGGCCCTGGGATAAGGGACTGTCCCGCCAAATAAGGGACGCTTGACAGCTATGGAGGGAACCCTTCCCAAAGTGGTAGGACATCTGCTTTGCATGCAGAAGGTCCTAGAGTCCATCTCCCTGGAGGGCTGAAAAAAATTCACCCTGAAACCCTGCAGAGCTGCTGCCAGTCAATGCAGACAATACTGAGCTGGATAGACTCAGTGGTCTGACTCAGTAGAAGGCAACATCCTATAATCTTGTGTTTATCCCTCCCTTTTCCCATCTCTCTCTCTCTCTGTCTGGCAACCTTTCACATGCCCTCCTCTGTGTTCAGCTTGATAAACACTCCAAGCTTGTGCTAATGGAATATTTAAATGGAGGCGAGGACATGCCAGGGTTTATGATGAACCATATGTTATTGGAACAGAAGCAAGCTAATTGTGGCAATAAAGAAGCACACTTTTTAATCTTTTCCGCTGTCTCCGTCTCACACTGCCTACACTCCGGCCCCGGTGCAGAACCTGTGAACCCATCAGCGCCTGCCTGCTTCCGCTTTTGTCTCACTGCCAGCATTCTTGGACCACTCAGCCCCATGACCAAGGAAAAGAGGGAATAGAAACACAAGAGAGGGAAGGGTTGAGGTCTGCTATCAGAAGCGACTTCATGCCATGCAGCCAAGCCCCAGATAATTTGTTCATTTTGCTACCAGCCGTGTACCTGGTGCTTCTCGGGAAACCAGAGAAAGCAAAAGCGCAGTGTAGCTTTGAAATCAGTGGCTGAGGGCAGGTTTGAATGGGTCGGTCCCAGGCGCACCAACTCTATGGGGCTGAGGTGTCTTTGGCCCCCTCAATATTTGTTGGCAGGGGACCGGGTCCCCTCAAGGTTCAGGGGGTGGAGGAGGCCAAACACAGGGAGGAAGAGGAAGAGGCAGCTCTCCGTGAATGAAGAATGCCAGGAGCCAAGCTAAGGGTCTGTGGAGGGAGCATCTTGGGCTGCTAGCAAGGCACGGGCTGTGTCAGGCAGGAAGCCACTGCCGCTGGAGAGCAGCAGTCAGGGCTGTGGGGCCTTCTGCTCCTGAAATGTACCTCTGGGATGTGGGGAGGCTGAGTAGAGCTGAGGTGGTGCTGCTGCCGCCTGCATTCCCCCTCATGGCTGCCAGAAGGGGAAGGTCCAGGGGAAGAAAAGGAAGGTGGCATGTCCCTGAGGAAGTGGCGGTGGTAGCCAAGGAGCAGTAGGGGAGATGGAGGCACATGTGGATCAGCACCTTCTCTCCTCAGGCCAGGTATGGGGGCAGTGGCCTCCTCTAGACAATGCAACAGTCTCTCTCACACACACACACAACACATGCTGGGGCCCCTCCATATTGGGCGCAAGTCAGCGCCTCTTTTCAGTCCACCATCTTGATTCAAAATGGCACCTGATTGTATCCAAACGTAGACAGAAAGCTGCTCTTCAATCTCAGAGCCATCATCTGAAATTGGGTTGCGGTGTCTTCCAAGGTGTCCAAATTCATAGCGAGCAAACAAATCACTTTCAAAAATATATGGTAGATTTATTTATTGCAACCTTTCCTCCAAGGAGTTCACGGTGGGTGTGCATGGTTCTTTATCCCCCCCCCTCATTTTATCCTCACAACAACCCTGCGAGGTAGGTTAGGCTGAGAGACGGTGCCTGGCCCAAGGCGTCACCCAGCAAAGCTTCATGGCTGAGTACGGATTCGAATCCTGGGTGACGGATCAGAAGCAACCTTGCTGCAGCTTTTGCTCAGACCAGCTCCCCTTGTTGCTCAAAAGGCAGCTCCCCATCCAGGGGCAGAAAATCGGCCACAGGGTCGTAGACCTGTGTCACTTCCGCATAGTCATCCACTGATCTTCTGCTTCGCTGATAAGCACCCTAGACAAAAGGGAAGAAAGACCTGCTGAGGTTCCCTACCATTTCCCAACTGCAGGAGACAATGGGTGGAGGCCAGAGGTGTCGGTGACTCACCACCGCTGTAACTAAATGGAGCAGCCATGTGTGGAAGCACTCTACCTCTGAACACCAGCCATGCAGGCCAAACAGCAGAAGGCCATTGCCTACATGCCCTGCATCTGGTTGGCCCAGGTTGACAAACAAGAGCTGGGCTAAATGGATTCTGGCCTCATCTATCAAGGCCAAAGCCCCAGCCCCCAGTCCTTTCATGAGAAAGGGCACAGCTTGGTGGTTGGGCATCTCATCTGCTTTGTGTGTTCAATCCTAAAACAGAAAAATATAGCAGGTAAAATATCCCAGTGGTTAGCTCAGTCGGTAGAGTGTGAGGCTCTTAATGTCAGGGCTGTGGGTTTGAGCCCCGCATTGGGTGAATGAATCCTGCATTGCAGGGGGTTGGACTAGATGACCCTCATGGTCCCTTCCAGCTCTACAGTTCTAGGATTCTAATCCCAGCCAAGATGTGGCAAGACTCCTGCTTGAAAGCCTCGAGAGGGGCTGACTGTCAGTGTAGACCAAGAATGGGGAACTTGTGACCCTCCAGATGCTGTTGGACTGCAACACCCATCAGCCCAAGCTGGCACGGTCAATTATCAGGGATGATGGGAGCTGTAGTTCAACAACCTCAAGAAGGCCACAGGCTCCCCATTCCTTGCACTGACCATACTGAGCTGATGGACCATTGGTCTGACTCTGCCTGAAGCAGCTTCCTAAGGAGGCAGGGCTATAGCTCAGAGGCAGAGGGCACGTTCTATGTGCAGAAGGTCCCAGGCTCCACCTTGGTATCCCAGCTAAAAGGACCTGGGGTGGTGGGAGAGACCTCTGCCTGAGATGAATCACTGCCTGTCAGAGTAGGCAGTACTGACCTGACTCAGTATAAGGCAGCTTTCTATGTTCCAGAACTTGTTTTTCAATCTGAAAAAAAGTTTGTGGGGTCCTTTTTTTCTACCAGTCCAGCAGCTGCCAGTCTACTTCCTCTCGTCATTGGAAAATCTGGTTGCTGGTAGAAAGGTCCCAAATTTAATCCCTGGCATTTCCAGATAGGGCTGGGAGAATCTCCTGCTTGAAACCCTGGTGAGCTACTGCCAGTCAGTGTAGACAACACTGAGCTACATGGACCAATGGTCTAACTCAGTACAAAGCATCTTCCTATCTTCCTGTATGTTATACACTATGGGGCTAAGATGGGACACTCTCTGAGTTCCTTTTGGGTGTCTGTTTTTAAATGAGGAAGATGGAGGAAACAAGGGGATCCATGACTCACAATGAAACATACAAGAGAGGACAAGTCCTGTGGACTTGTTTCAGAAGGAGAGTCCATTGTGACTCTTCCCCCACTGTTAAGCCTCTTCCCCAGGTACTCACAGCATATTCATAAATCCACGGTTCCTCCTGAGGGTACCATCTCTCATACAGAGGCTTCATTTCTTCATACTGCCGGGGCAGCCTCACTTCCTCGTACTCGTGCTGACCTGGAGAACCAAGCCCTGTGGGTGCAATATTGGGGTCTGCCGTGATGAAGGAAGCCTGCCTTCAGGGACCTGAGATTGTTCCTCAAGAGCAAGGATGGGGCCACTCTCTGCCCTTGGAATTCTCCCCAGGCCCCACCTCTCAGGGGTCCAGCTTCTCCCCCTGAGCATTTTGCCTGGTTGGAATGTATCCTTGAACTCTGATGGTTCCTCTTGCTTGTTTGGATGAAGACAGCGAGAGAGAGTGTAGCCTAATGTACAAAGGCAGAAACTAAATGTGCTGCTTCTCCCACCACTGACACATGACCCACGGAAAGTTGCCCAGATGGGAATGTCACCCTAGTGCTGAAACAGAGCACTGATATTTGGGATTTGCTGTGAATTCAGATTATGGTACTATGGCCTAGAGGAAAAAGTGGGCAGAGGAGAAATAACATGTCAGCACCCACCCACCTGTGACACTAGCATCCATCTCACTGTCAGTGTGGCGGCCTGGCTGGGACCAGCCCCTTGCAGTAGCCTCAGAGCCGGTCGATGTTGTCTTGGGAGAGCTGCCCTGCAGAGATAGCAAACCAACCAGCTCTATTCCCAGGAAAAAGGACTATATCTACTGCCTATATCAGGTCCATTGACCCCATCCATTGTCCCTACTTTGGTGGCTTCCAGCCATCTAACTTTCACACAGGGGACTTATCAGGTACTAGGCAGTTTTTCACTAGGAATCTATCAGAGCAGCTCAAAATCCTAAGAAGGTCTACTGTGATATTTTTTTAAAAAGCAACATCAAATTTCTCGCACTCCTATGAAGGTTGACCCTGATGGTGGAGAGCCTGGAAACCGTGGTCTACAACAGCCTTGGCCAACCTGATACTCTCTAGATGTTTTGGGACTGCAACTCCCATCAGCCCCAGCCAGCACTGCCATGCTGGCTTGGGTTGATGGGAGTTGTAGTCTAAAACATCTGGAGGGCACCTGGTTGGCGAAGGCTGGTCTATTGGGAGATGACTCTCTTTAGTATGAAACTATCTTGCTGCATTTTCTACCCTACAGTATTTTGCCTGTGTCCTCCTTGCCGCTGCATGGAACATGGTAACAGACCTTTGAATCTGTAAGTAAAATATTTTAAATTTACCCACACAAGTGGGTAACAAAGATTCATACATTTAATTGCCTCCCACAATTTGCGCTAAACTTCACTGTCTGGTGTAAATTATCACTATTACAGAAATTGAATTGACTGATGCAGAATTCTGAAGTCCCTGTAAAACTGACTGTGAATTGTACCCAACTAAGGGTGGAACCATTGAAATGAATGGGCCTACATTACTCATGTCCATTAATTTCAATGGGTGTCCTCCGAGTAGGACTAACATCGAACACAACCTTGTTGCGCAACACTGCAATGTTTACTTTTTCGGGGGCTGAAGCCTTGATGTTGAATGGGTGTTACCAGTGAGCAGAACCGGTTGCCTTTGTTTCAATGTCATGTTTGCCTCCCTTGGGGGGAAAAACAGCAAACTTAAAAAGAAGCTCTGGGAACAAAGGATAGAGCTGTTCCCCACCCCCACCCCAATGGATTTATTTTTCTTTGTGGTTGTTGTATTCCTGGACTCTTGTTGCCATGGTTGCTGCCTTTTGTACCAGCTTCTGCACCCATGCATCTCCAGACCATCTGCAGACCACAACAGGCAGTCTATATTCTCTGTATCATGAAAAATATCACCTACTAATCTCAGCCAAGGAAGATATTGCTGAAGGCACAAGTCTAGACCTGGCTGGGTTCTTTTCTGGTCCTACATGCTACCTGGATGTTGTACCCACAATTCCCAGGCCCCAGAGAGATGTGCTTACCTCAGAGCTGTGCTCCTCCAGCTGGGCTGGCCGTGTGCCGAGTTTCAGCCACTTGCTCACTGCGTAGTTGTTCCCAAATCTCACCTTTCCCCTGAAATAGCAACAACATTCTGGGGAGGGTGGTCAACTAGGGTGAATGGGGAATGCCCCAGTAATCTCAGTCTGCCTTCAGTCAGCCCCTGCCTGCCCGTCTTACTTACAACCAATCAGAGGGTGGCTCTTCCTCTTATTAGCTCCACCTCCAACTCTCATTGGCTCTGGATCCACCTACCAGTGGTTTCACCGCCTTCAATCCTCCGAGTCCTATTGAGCCGCTAGCTACCACTCAGTGCCCTATAAGCCTTTTCAGGCTATGGCACTGGTGTCTAGTGGTCAAAGCAGTTGATTTCCCCTAAAAGTTTTTTTTTTGGGGGGGAGGGAGATCTCCTGGGCCTTTAACAGCCACATAACCAGGAAAGAAAATTGGTCAGTGCATTGTCCCTCCAGACATGCTGCTGTGAAAGGTTTCACCTGAAGAGCTGTTCGATGGTGGAGACTGACTCTAAAGGTGGTGGAGGCATTTAAAGCAGAGGGTTGACCGCCACCAGTCAGGGATGCTCTGGTTGCATCCTGCATTGCAGAGCCTGAATTTAATGGGGTTAGGCTAGATGACTTCCACATCCCCTTCCAACTTGATGGTTCTAAGCAGCGTCTCCTAGTCTCACTGTTGCTACATGTGCAAAAGATAATTCTGGGGGAAGTGGTGGGCACTCCCCCCCCCCATGGCCTCCTTCCCTCCTGCCCTGTTAATACTTACTTGACTTCTTCTTGGGTTCCATCAACTGCAAGGAGAGAGAGAAACAAAAGAAGGGTCATACAAAGACAGCGGTGGGTGGGTGGGGGGAGTCAATGGAGTCCAACACTGTGGAAGGAGCAGCTCCCCAGTCCGAAAAAGTTACAACATTAAGGGGAAGGGGGTGAGTTTAGAGAAAATGCACATAAGGGAAATGGATGAGGGAAACTGGATTCAATGTGCATCCCAAGTAAGTCACACTTTCTGAAATAATCCCAAAGCAAAATGCAGTCATTCTTTGACATTCACCATTCACTGGATTTTGCAATACACCACGCAGGACATGGGTACAAAAATGCATGTACTGATGCAAAGTGTGTGCACAATGCATATATCCATGAAAATAATAGATTATTTTAAGGGAAATTCCTTTGCAAAAAATGTATATCTCAGGAACAAGGTCCGTAAACACAGGTGTCTATTAATATAAATTCACACGAAAATGCTGACGAATTATCATTTGGGCTTTAAAGTGACATCACAAGCTGATGTGAAAATAGGGAAAGCTGAACAGAAGACTGGGAAAATGAGAAATGGGGAGAACCTGAAGTGGACAGATTCACTCCTTGCTGGTGGGACATGATAGAGGTCTATAAAATTATGCAATGGCATGAAAAATGTGGATAGGGAGCAAAAACCTTTTTCATGTTATTAGAACTGGAGAGCCATCCAATGATTCTGAATTTACCTTCAGTGCCCAGTGTTTCCAGGGCTCTTATGCAGAGCAGACAGTGTGAATCTCCCCATGCCCCATTCCTTAGTAGTGAGCTATGGGTTTGCTTACCTTTGAGAGTTCGGACCTGTCGCCGGCAGAGTAAACAGCCCAGGAAGGACAAGTTGGAAACTATCAGAAGAACCCCTAAGGTGCTGAGGAGCCCAACAAGAGGAAGAGGCAGCAAAGGGCTCACTGGGGAAGAAGGAAAAAGTTTAAAAGGTGAGGGCACAGAGGAAAGCAGCTCCCTCGCCACCACCATGATGATGATGATGATGATGATGATGATGATGATGATGATGATAATAATAATGTATTATTTATACCCTGCCCATCTGGCTGGGTTTCCCCAGCCACTCTGGGCGGCTTCCAACAGAACACCAAAATACAATAACCTATTAAACATTAAAAGCTTCCCTAAACATGCAGTCCTCCTTTTACTGCAACCACCTCCATCGTTTTACTCCACCTCCATCGTTCTGCCAGGACACTGAGGTCCAGTGCTGAGGGCCTTCTGGCGGTTCCCTCGCTGCAAGAAGCCAAGTTACAGGGAACCAGGCCGAGGGCCTTCTCGGTAGTGGCACCCGCCCTGTGGAACGCCCTCCCACCGGATGTCAAAGAGGAAAATAACTACCAAACTTTTAAAGAACATCTAAAGGCAGCCCTGTTTATGGAAGCTTTTAATGTTTACTAGGCTATTGTATTTTAGTGTTTTGTTGGAAGCCGCCCAGAGTGGCTGGGGAAACCCAGCCAGATGGGCGGGGTATAAATAAATTATTATTATTATTATTATTATTATTATGAGGCATCAGGCATAAGCCTGCATTTTATTAATGTTTGATCAGGGCTTGTATATTAAAGAGAGGGCTTAGATTTTCAAATGTTTCATGCCAGGCAGAGAAAACCTTGGCCATTCTCCTAAGACAAGGGGCCCCCCCTTGATTGATAGCAGAAAACAATTCTCAAAGTCGTAAAAGCTGAAAATACAGACTAAGAGCAGGACATTGACCCTACATGTTACAGAAGATAACAAAGGCAGAGATAAATATAATTAGGAATGGGCAAATAGTAAAATGATACCATGGGCCTCTCTTAAACCTTGCGCTGTATTTTCTAAGGCCAGAGGCAAATGGGGAGAAGCATCTAGCTGACAGAAAAAGAGAGCATTTTTAGGAAATCTTCTAAAAACTGTTTCTTTCTTAAACTGAGAGAAAAGGCAACTGGCTTGGCTGGGGAAAAAGAAGCTTCTTCCTATTTTATTTTGAGGCTGGAAAGGAGGGTGAAAGGGGGAGGTGTAAACTAAAGAGCCTTCTTTAAAAACTGTTTTTTTACTGAGTTCCTTCCTTTCTACTTTGAGAAGCTTTATTCTTTTAAAAGGTTACCTATGATAATGTATGAAATATATTAGCTTAAATATATTGGCTTAAATGTAATTATGCAAAGGATTTAACAAATGCTAGAAGAGTTGTATTTATCTTGAAATTAAGTCAGCCACCAGCCCAGCCCTCTTGCCAGACAAGAAGACGCCATCCAAGCAGTCTTTGATATATAGCTGTCAGACATTTGTTTAGAAACCTTCAAATGAAGTAGATCTTTCAATGTTGATGTGAAACTCAAGATCCTTGACATATGTTTAAGATAAAAATTTAAGATTAACCATTTGTTTTAGAAGGCAATAGGGCAAGGAGGGCAAGAGGTGAGCTGGTAATTAAGATTCCATGTAAGATATATTATTACTTATTTGTCATTTATATATAGCTCTTTGTCCTCCATATAAGGACAGGAGGATATGGGTGTATCTTTTTGTGATTGGTTCTAGCAATCAGCCAATAGGAAATCCAACCAGGCTGATTGGACAGAGGCAGCCCAAGGAGGAGCAAAGGGGGCTGGATTAAGGGAATATAAGTGCTGGCCATAATGGCAGGAGGCCAGGCCAGAGCTTGGTAACCATATACCACTGTGCCTCTCATTTATTTGTCTGACAAATAAATAATTATTTTAATTTCTCTATTGCTGCGTTGAATATTTCATTCCAGCTAAGCGTTAACCACAAGCAGGGTGCTACATTTTATGGTGCGCCTGTGACTCGGATAAGTGGTCTGCTGGAACGCAGCCCCTTCGCCCTATTGGGCAGGGTACAAGAGAGAGGATCTCTAAACTGCTTACCCAGCGCGCACTGGGAAAAATTTTTCCAGGGGGAACGCAGAAGTCTCGTCTGTCTGATACCCTGCTCACTGGCGGCGACGGACCGGGGGGAAACGGAACCAACCAAGGGTAAGTGCACAAAGGGATTTTTGGCCCTCCAATTAATTGGGAGGAAGAGAAGTCTTGATCAAACTTCTGCGTCTCAGTAAGTGGGAACTGAGTACGCTAGGTGGTTGGATACATCAGATGGTGGTCTGGTGGGGGAAAAGGGAAAGTTGGGAGGTAGTGTGTGGTGAAGTATCTAGCGCATTGTATGTGTGAGAAAGTACAGAGCAATCTGTAGCTGACCTGAGTGTGGAGTGGGTAGTACTTCGGTTCCCAGTGAGGCGACTCCATCTGGGCAAGGAAACCCACGAAGCGTGTGTGTGAGTGACTGAGTGGATACTTCACAGGGCCATACAATGGGAGTTGGGGGTTCAAAAGGGGAAAATACACCTCTTGAATGTATGTTAAATAATTTTAAGAAAGCCTTCTCAGGGGCGTATGGAGTCAAAATGACGCCAGAGCGCCTGAGAACGTTATGTGAATTAGAGTGGCCGAAGCAAAATACTGAATGGCCATCTCAAGGAACCTTTGATATAAATTTAGTAAGCAAACTTTGGTCTAACATCGCCAAAGAAACTGGAGGGTGCCCAGAACAATTTTCATATATAGATTCCTGGCTGAGCACATTAAATAAAAATCCTCCATGGATAAGGGAATGCAAAGTCCAACGATGCAAATTATTGGCTGTAAAAGCCGAAGCTAGGAAAGGAATCTTGCCAAATAAACTCAAACCCATTTTTGAGGGACCAGAGGAAGAGCTGCTTCCACCTCCACCCTATGCTCCACATCGAAGGGAGCCTAATCCAAACACTCCACCAGTTGTAACCCCAAGGCAAGAAAGTGGAATGAATAATGGGGCTGGAGTCACAGAACTTGATTCCTTGATAGATTATGATAAATATCTTCAGGAGGCATTGGAGTCCTATAATAAAGCCCAAGCAGAAGTGGTTATTCCATCTGTGAGTCCCAGTAGAACTCCATCTACAGTCTCTTTTAGTGAAACAACTGATTGCCTACCCCAAACTCCTGTACATCCAAATCCTAGAGAATTATTACAGAAGTTACAGGGAGACCTTAATCGGTCAGCAAGCAATACAGCCAGGCGTATAAGGCTGCTAAAAGAACGCCTTGGGACAAATACCATCCCCTATGATTTGAGGCCCCTAGAGCAAAGCGAAGAGAAAGATCACGTAGTAGCCCCTCTCAGAAGAGTATTTGATGCCCTTGAGGAGCCTGTGCTGGTTAACGGGCAACTCGGACCACGGCCACCTCGAACTTCAACCCTCCAGTACATTCCATTCACAACTACGGATCTGATGAATTGGTAAACACACACCCCATCTTTCGCAGAAAAACCTCAGGCTATGATGGACTTGGTGACTTCAATAATAAATACTCATAGTCCTACTTGGACAGATTGCCGCCAGCTCCTGAATACTCTGTTCACCACTGAGGAAAGGAGAGACATAATTGAAAAGGCACAGATATATTTGCGTGAGCAGGCCAGAGTGGGAAATATTTTTAATGTTGACCATCATCTCCAAGACAACTTTCCCTTGGAAGATCCTAATTGGGATCCAAACAATGCAATTCACCTGGCCAGGCTTACCACCTATCGCCAGACGCTTGTGCAAGGTATCCGCAGGGCATGCCAGAAGCCCACTAATATGTCTAAAGTCTCAGAAGTAGAACAGAAACCAAATGAGAGTCCAGGAGACTTTTTAGAGAGGCTGCAAGAAGCCTATCGTATATGGACTCCTTTTGACCCTGAAGCCCCTGAAAACAGCAGAATGATTACTGCTACATTTGTGGCCCAGTGCGCTTCTGACATTCGTAAGAAAATTCAGAAATCAGAAGGATGGGAAGGGATGCTGATGAGCCAAATTATGGCCATTGCACGCCGAGTTTATCGGAATAGGGATGAGGCTGAGAAACAAGAGAAGAAGAAGTGGCAGAAGGAAAAGATGGTAATGCTGGCCACAGCAGTGAAGCAAGACTACCGCCCCTTAAATGGAGGAAGAGGGCGGGGAAGGAATCCACCACTGGGAAGGAATCAATGTGCGAATTGCAAGAAGGAGGGTCATTGGAAGCGGGAGTGTCCTGAACCCCTGAGGTTGGAAGAAGTACGCCCAGGCCCAGGCCCAGGCTCCGGCCCAAGAAACCAGGGACGGGGACGGGGAATGATCCGAGATGGAAGATATCAGAGACCTGGACAAGGACAGAGTAGAGACAATTTCATTGGACTGGCAGAGGAGGATTTTACCCAAGACTAGGAAAGACCGGACTCCATAAAGTTAGGCTTCCAGGAGCCCACGGTCACGATTCAATTAGGAAGCCATTTAATAGACTTTATGATTGATACTGGGGCTGAATACTCAGTACTCCCAGAACTATTGCAGAAAAAGGCATCCAAAAGTGTAGTCATTAAAAGTGCCACTGGTCAGTCAGCTAAGAGGTCTTTCCTCCAACCTTTGGAATGCCAGATTGGGGGACATCGTTTAACCCATCAGTTTTTGTATATACCTGAGTGTCCAATACCTCTCTTAGGTAGAGATATGCTGTCCAAATTGCAGGCCCAAATCACCTTCACTCCTCGAGGTCCAGAAATGAAACTGCCATCAAAGGCAGCAGGAATAATTTCCCTCTCAGTACCTAAGGAACAATCATGGCGCCTAATGTCAGCCCTGCAAGTCCAACCCACATTGGATACAGAGTTAAACAAGCTCCTCCGAACTCTACAGGTGCCACCAGGAGTATGGGCCGAAAATAGCCCACCAGGAATGGCCAAGAATATAGCTCCAATTGTAGTAACCTTAAAACCTATGGCTACCCCTGTATCTGTAAAGCAATATCCTTTACCCCGGCGAGCAGCAGAGGGCATCCAGAAACATTTGGACCGCCTATTAAAATATGGTCTGCTTAAGCCCTGCCAATCAGAATGGAACACACCCCTTTTGCCTGTTCGAAAACCTGGGACAGATGAATACAGGCCAGTGCAGGACTTGAGGCTCGTAAACCAGGCTATCGAGACCTTGCACCCAAATGTACCAAACCCATACACCCTGCTGAGTTTGATCCCACCAGAAGCAACATTTTTTACTGTATTGGACTTGAAAGATGCATTCTTCTGTTGCCGGCTGGCACCACAGAGCCAACCTATATTTGCCTTCCAGTGGGAAGACCCTTTGACAGGAACAAAAGGCCAGCTAACCTGGACAAGATTGCCCCAGGGATTCAAAAATTCCCCAACTTTATTTGGCACTGCCTTGGCGAAGGATCTAACAAGTTACCCCTCAATACCTGGAGAAAAGGTGGTTCTGCAATATGTAGATGACCTTATACTAGCAGCAAAGGATTTTGAGACCTGTAAAGAAGGTACAGAGGAACTGCTCCACTTGCTCTGGGAAGCTGGCTACCGAGTTTCCCAGAAAAAGGCACAGTTATGTTTAGAAAAGGTCAAATATTTGGGCTTTGACATCTCACACCAACAACGAGCATTGAGGCCAGAGAGGAAAGAAGCTATTTGCCTTATCAAGGAACCTACCACAAGGAAACAACTCAGAGGATTCCTGGGAACAGCAGGGTTTTGTAGACTATGGATACCTGATTTCAGCAGTCTGGCCAAGCCCTTACATAAGAGCACTCGAGGTGCAGAAAAGGACCCATTCGTATGGGGACCTGAGCAGCAACAAGCCTTTTTAGTTATCAAACAACGACTTATGGAGGCCCCAGCCCTTGGACTGCCTAATTCGGAAAAACCCTTTCAGCTGTATGTACATGAACAGAATGGGATTGCAGCGGCAGTCCTGACCCAGAGATTAGGAAGTTGGAACCGTCCAGTAGCTTATTTGTCAAAACAATTGGACTCAGTAGCAAAAGGATGGCCTCCATGCCTAAGGGCAGTAGCGGCCACTGCAAGCCTTGTCAAAGAAGCTGATAAATTTACCTTCGGCCAGACGATGTATGTGAATGTACCTCATGCTGTTTTGACACTCATGGAATATAAGGGTAGTTATTGGCTAACGAACCCAAGGATGGCTAGGTACCAAGGCCTATTGTGTGAAAATCCCAGGATTCATCTACGAGTAGTGAATATGCTCAATCCAGCGACTTTGCTGCCCCTACCAGAGGTAGATGATGAAGAATCACATGATTGTCTCCAAATAATGGATGAAGTTTATTCCAGTAGACCCGATCTGAAAGATGAACCATTGAAAAATCCAGATGTTGTATATTATACTGATGGTAGCAGTTACCTGCATGAAGGTGCCAGACGAGCAGGATATGCTGTGGTCACCAATGAGGAAGTTGTGGAAGCTGAAGCTTTGCCTGCTGGCACCTCAGCACAAAAAGCTGAACTTATAGGTTTAACTAGAGCTCTGCAATTGGCAGCCGGATGTAAGGCAAACATCTATACTGATTCTAAATATGCCTTCTTAACCCTGCATGCACATGGTGCTCTATGGAAAGAAAGAGGTCTAATAGGAGCCCACGGGAAGGCCTTGAAATATGGACCTGAAGTAGAAATCCTGTTAGAAGCAGTATGGGCTCCAGAACAGATTGCTGTAATGCACTGCAAAGGTCATGGACGAGGAAGGGATCCAATAACCAGAGGAAATCATGCTGCTGACAAAGCAGCCCGAGAGGCAGCCCAAAAGCCTGTGGGAGGATTTATAGCAGCCCTCATACCAGAGGTAGTTCCAGAAGAAGTTAAACCTCACTATACCCCAGAAGAGAGGAAGTGGGCTGAACAGGAAGGAGCAGTTGTGAAGGACGGTTGGATGATCCTGCCGGACAATAGGATTTATGTACCTCATCATCTAGCAGGCACAATTGTAAGAAATTATCATGAATCTACTCACCTTGGCGGTACTGCAACCAGAGAGAGTCTCAGTCGGAAGTTGTATATTATTAACCTATCACAATTAGCAACTTGCATTTCACAGAAATGTGTTCTTTGTGCTAAAAACAATCCCAGGCAGGGACCGGTACAACCTCCTGGAATCCAACATGTGGGATATGTCCCCATGGAAAGCCTAATTGTGGACTTCACAGAGCTGGTCCCTTCTAAGGGATTCAAGTATCTCCTTGTGTTTGTAGATACTCTTACCGGATGGGTTGAAGCTTTTCCCACCCGAACTGAAAAGGCACGAGAGGTAACTAAGAGACTCCTCACTGAATTGATCCCGAGGTTTGGATTACCTAGATGCATTGGAAGTGATAATGGGCCAGCGTTCATTGATCAAGTAGTACAAGAAGTATGTCGAGTCCTACAAGTGAAATGGAGACTGCATGCAGCCTATAGGCCTCAGAGTTCAGGGAAAACTGAAAGAATGAATCGGACTCTGAAAACCCAATTGGCAAAATTAACCCAGGAAACGGGATTGGGATGGGTAGATGTGTTACCCATAACACTGTTTCGTGTTCGGTGTGCACCCACAAAAAGACTTAAGTTGTCACCTTTTGAGCTCCTGTATGGGAGACCGCCCTCCTTTGTTCAGGATATTCCAGCTGATCTTAAACAAATAGGAGACCATGTGACACAGGGACAAGTGCAATCTCTCTCCCGTGTTTTTGTTTCTCTTAACAGGTGGGTCCTCGAGCGCACGCCGTGCAGCATTGCCGAGCCGATTCATCAGTTCCAGGCTGGCGATAGCGTATGGGTGAAAGAGTGGAAACGTGATCCACTTGCACCTAAGTGGCGTGGACCTTACACCGTCTTGCTCTCTACTCCAACAGCGGTGAAGGTAGCTGAGGTGACCCCCTGGATTCATCACTCTCGTTTGAAGAAGTCCGAAGGCAGTTGGACGTGCAAAGGTGACCCCTCTAATCCTCTTAAACTGACTCTCTCCAAAAACCCCTGTATCTAGCCCTACCGGGAACGGGCTAGGTCACGGGCAACATTAGACGACCGGCCTGCTGCAGCCACAACCTGGAAGCTGGCTGACCTGCGCACGCCTGAAGCTTGAGGAGCATCTGAACCAGCGATTGTGAAAGGAAAGATTCTCTTATACAATTAATTGACTGCCCCCCCCCTTTGTGGAACAATTATCAGAGATATTACTCATTGGGGATCCTCGGGATATATGTTTTGGTCTTGGTGGTTCCCCATTCCTGTCACTGGGGGAATTATATTGGGACTAATATTTATTTGCTATCACAATAAGGTAATCTTTTGTGGAAGGAATGCATATGCTAGACATCAACATGATTCTATTATTAATCCTGATCCCTTGGGAAGGGGAAGGGTCCTTGAATCTGGCCAAATTGACTAAATATGGATTCCGCCATGACCACAATATGTGGGTAGGTTTAGCTGAAATGGTAGCCAATGTTGCAAATAGGACCAATTGCCTTGTTTGCTCTCTTGGGCCAGATGATTCAGAGGGAGGTATGCCCTTATTACCGATACCATTAGATGCCATTGGTATGGTAAGCGAAATACCACACCAAACAGAATTACAGAATTTCAACGGATGGAACTCAACTAAACCATTACGAGTTATACCTGTACAAGGGGAATTCTGTGTACATAAATCATCAGATGCAGCTGATTCTACCATGATAGGCTCTTCTCATTGTCACTATACTTGGGATAATATTAAGAATACCTGGGCACACGATACTACCTATCGAACTCGGAATGCCTTGCCCTGTGCACCTCCTTTTATTCATGCATGGAAAGTGGTATGGAACATAACTGTGACAGAAAAAGGCAATCTAACATACTGCACTGTGAACTCTCTACCTCTTCTGATATTTCGCCTTCTGTACTCCACGTACCAAAAACCTCAGACCCGATGGTTGTGGTGGATATGTGGAGAATGGGCATACAAGAAACTCCCCTCCAAATGGAGTGGGACTTGTTTCCTGGGATGGGTATTACCACCAATGTGGATTATGCCTACTAATTTGGCCAAGCGTACACGAAGAAACGCTGATATTTCTCATATAGCAGGAGGAAGTACCCAAAGTTGGAGCGGTACTGATGATTGGCCACCAGAGCGCATTATAGCCTATTATGATCCTGCCTCCTGGAATCCTGGTGAGCTCATACAAGGGGCACGGGATCCTATTTATAATCTAAACAGAATAATTCGATTGCAAGCAGTAGTGGAACTTGTAACCAATGCAACGGCCCAGAGTTTGAGACTTATTGCACAACAGTTGGATGAAAGTAGAGCCGCCATTTTGCAGCTGAAAATGGGAATGGATTATGTACTTGCCAAGCAGGGAGGCCTATGTGGAGTCTTGAACATGACAGGGAATGCCTGTTGCTTTAACATTTCAGATAATGGTGAGGCAATCCGTGTGTTGGCCACAAAGATGGAGAATATAGCACATGTCCCAGTACAAACATGGGAAGGATGGGATATGGGATGGCTCACCAATTGGTTACCTAATGTCACAGGACTCAAAGGGATATTATTGTCTTGCTTGTTTTTCTTGACAGTAGTGGTAATGGTTTTATGTATGATGCCATGTATCATTTCATGTTTTAGAAGTACAATTAGCAAGATGGTTTCAAATGAAACTCTACCTCATATCATGGCCCTATACAGAGCTTTACCTCAGGAATATGATGAAGGTCAAGCTATCAAGGACACTTGGGACGAAGGTCCTTGAGCTTGAAAGGGGGGAATGAGGCATCAGGCATAAGCCTGCATTTTATTAATGTTTGATCAGGGCTTGTATATTAAAGAGAGGGCTTAGATTTTCAAATGTTTCATGCCAGGCAGAGAAAACCTTGGCCATTCTCCTAAGACAAGGGCCCCCCCCTTGATTGATAGCAGAAAACAATTCTCAAAGTCGTAAAAGCTGAAAATACAGACTAAGAGCAGGACATTGACCCTACATGTTACAGAAGATAACAAAGGCAGAGATAAATATAATTAGGAATGGGCAAATAGTAAAATGATACCATGGGCCTCTCTTAAACCTTGAGCTGTATTTTCTAAGGCCAGAGGCAAATGGGGAGAAGCATCTAGCTGACAGAAAAAGAGAGCATTTTTAGGAAATCTTCTAAAAACTGTTTCTTTCTTAAACTGAGAGAAAAGGCAACTGGCTTGGCTGGGGAAAAAGAAGCTTCTTCCTATTTTATTTTGAGGCTGGAAAGGAGGGTGAAAGGGGGAGGTGTAAACTAAAGAGCCTTCTTTAAAAACTGTTTTTTTACTGAGTTCCTTCCTTTCTACTTTGAGAAGCTTTATTCTTTTAAAAGGTTACCTATGATAATGTATGAAATATATTAGCTTAAATATATTGGCTTAAATGTAATTATGCAAAGGATTTAACAAATGCTAGAAGAGTTGTATTTATCTTGAAATTAAGTCAGCCACCAGCCCAGCCCTCTTGCCAGACAAGAAGACGCCATCCAAGCAGTCTTTGATATATAGCTGTCAGACATTTGTTTAGAAACCTTCAAATGAAGTAGATCTTTCAATGTTGATGTGAAACTCAAGATCCTTGACATATGTTTAAGATAAAAATTTAAGATTAACCATTTGTTTTAGAAGGCAATAGGGCAAGGAGGGCAAGAGGTGAGCTGGTAATTAAGATTCCATGTAAGATATATTATTACTTATTTGTCATTTATATATAGCTCTTTGTCCTCCATATAAGGACAGGAGGATATGGGTGTATCTTTTTGTGATTGGTTCTAGCAATCAGCCAATAGGAAATCCAACCAGGCTGATTGGACAGAGGCAGCCCAAGGAGGAGCAAAGGGGGCTGGATTAAGGGAATATAAGTGCTGGCCATAATGGCAGGAGGCCAGGCCAGAGCTTGGTAACCATATACCACTGTGCCTCTCATTTATTTGTCTGACAAATAAATAATTATTTTAATTTCTCTATTGCTGCGTTGAATATTTCATTCCAGCTAAGCGTTAACCACAAGCAGGGTGCTACAATTATTATTATTATTATTATTATTACCAGGAGAAAGGACCCCAAAATCTTGAAACTCCCTCACCCATGAGTTAGAATCTCCTTCCAGATTCTTAAAAGTCAAAATTAATCCCACAATAGAAGAAGAGTTTGGATTTGATATCCCGCTTTATCACTACCCTTAGCAGTCTCAAAGCGGCTAGCATTCTCCTTTCCCTTCCTTCCCCACAACAAACACTCTGTGAGGTGAGTGTGGCTGAGAGACTTCAAAGAAGTGTGACTAGCCCAAGGTCACCCAGCAGCTGCCTGTGGAGGAGCGGGGAAGCGAACCCAGTTCACCAGATTACGAGTCTACCGCTCTTAACCACTACACCACACTACCTGTCAGCAAATAGCCTTTGCTGTGCACAGCAGATTTGGACAGAACTGTTAGGGCTGGCTGTACCATGAGACATTACTCGGGCAGCGTATCCCGAGGAACAGAGCAGGATGGGAGAAAGCAGAGCTGTCCCATTGTCATGTGCTGGCCCTAGGAATAGTTTTACTGCAGCCTTCCTGCTGTCTGCCCCTCTTCCCCCCAAACCTGAGTGTCTCATATACTCCAGCTGAGGAGAGGGAGAGGGCACAGGTTTGAAAGAAAAGCTTTTTTTTTCCTTAAGGGAAATTAAAACTACACTGGTTTGCAAAGTGGTATGATAATGCGCTAAGTGATACAAGTGGAGAAGAGAGAGAATTTTGATTTCATTTGCATTTCAGTGAGAAACTGCCTACATACCAAAACGATATATTATAGGAAAGTGTGCATATAAATGCATATATTCATGAAAGCACATACAAAATGCATTGTGCTGGGGGAAATCACTTGCAAAGATGTGTAGGCTGGTTAAAACCGCATGCAAAAATATGCTTGCTAGGGTTGCCGTTTTTCGGAGAGCCGAAAAGAGGACTCATTTGCCGACTTCTGCTTTTAACTATGGGTTGCTATGATGACTCTCAATTTACACACCCGGGAAAAAGAGGACATGTCCTGGAAAAAGAGGATATATGGCAACCCTATGAGAAATCTGCACTGAAACCCTTACACGTTTTCACGTGGAATTCAGTATTTTTTAGAAAAATCTCGAATGGCTGCAGAAAGGTGGAGAAGTACATTTAGGGTCAGAAAAATGAGAAACTGAGAGAAACCAAAATTGACAGATTCATCCATTCCTAGACTAATGACTGGTTTATTATTTAAAAAAAGTTTCCTGCTGGTGCCAGCGAGGAGGTTTGCCAACTGACCATACAGTCTGGTGTGGCCTGCTTCTGTGCTTTTAATCTGTGTGTGACCTACAGAAATCGCCACGGGACATTTTACACAGTATGGAGCATTGTCACTTGCTAATGTCTACAGTTCCCAAAACTGCCTGGGGGGAGAGGAGCAGGTGCTGCTGAAAACGCTGGCAAACCTAGCCAACATACTTGCATTTCCACATCCCGCACAGTAGACTCTGATCAACCATTGATCCATTATCTGGCAAAAGCAACCAGTAAAAAAGATTGAAGAGTGCCTGGAAAATGCAATATCCCTGCAACAGGCTCACCGCCTCGAGCGTATTGACGGAGCGTGCACATCAAATGGAAACTTTTACACATTCATTGTGCAATAAACTAAATGTGCCAGAAGCCGTATGCAATCGACAATCAAAGCTGTTTGTACTCGGTGCCAAAATGAAACCGAAAGCAAAATCCAAATTGCAGAGAGAGGGAGAGAGAAGACCTGGAAAAATATCAGCATTGTGTCTTTGCAAATTTTCTATTGTTCTGCTTCTATACTAAACACTGGGGACATCACAGGCCTCAGGCTTCAGCTGCTAAGCTCTTCTCTCACTCAGGCTCCCTCTGCATTCCAAAATATTCCTGTGTACAGTGCTACCTCGGGTTACATACGCTTCAGGTTACAGACTCTGCTAACCCAGAAATAGTACCTCGGGTTAAGAACTTTGCTTCAGGATGAGAACAGAAATTGTGCTCCAGCGGCGTGGTGGCAGCAGGAGGCCCTATTAGCTAAAGTGGTGCTTCAGGTTAAGAACAGTTTCAGGTTAAGAACAGACCTCCGGAACGAATTAAGTACGTAACCAGAGGTACCACTGTATTACCATTGTACGGCAAACCTATCTCTGTAGACTAGAAACATAGGTTTGCATCTGTTGCTGTTTTAAGGAACACAGTGGTTGTTGGGATACTGACTGCTGTATCACACACCGACATTTTGACTTGAGAAATTCAGCAATTGTTAATAGATAACTACAGGTGGAAGGTACTCTGAGGATCATCCAATCCAACCCCCTGCAATGCAGGAAGATGCAGCCGTCCCTTATGGGGACTGAACCTGCAACCTTGGCATTACCAGCAGCAAACTCTAACCAACTGATCTATCCATACATTCAGCCCTGACTGCAACAGAGCATCAAGGCAGAGAGGGCCACAGCAGGAAATGGCTGTATCAACAACATGGACTTCAACTCTACTAGTTGTTAACATTTTTGTACCTGGTTCAGGTAGAGATGGTGTTTTGGGTTCTCTGTCAATTGGTTCTTCCTCACTCCCTAGAAGAGAACACATTAAACCACGATGGAACATAGTGTCCAGATTCTGATAGCATCAGAACAGCACAATTTGCCTAATACAAGGATGGTCATATCAATGTGATGATATAGGCTGGGTCAGGAAGGGTAAGCAAAATCCCATACCTTCAGGAAAAAAGAATCGAAATCACAGAAATCTGCCACTTTCCAGTACTTGAATCACTGCTAACCCGCTCTTCTGTTGTGACCCAGCTCTACAGCATGCTTAGCATAACAGTTAATCCAGGATCGTTTTGCCACTCTGTTTCTCACTTATTACATGCTTATACTTTCCTTTAGGGATGCGGGTGGCGCTGTGGGTTAAACCACAGAGCCTAGGACTTGCTAATCAGAAGGTTGGCGGTTCGAATCCCCACGATGGGGTGAGCTCCCGTTGTTCGGTCCCTGCTCCTGCCAACCTAGCAGTTCGAAAGCAGGTCAAAGTGCAAGTAGATAAATAGGTACCGCTCCGGCAGGAAGGTAAACGGTGTTTCCGTGCGCTGCTCTGGTTTGCCAGAAGCGGCTTAGTCATGCTGGCCACATGACCCGGAAGCTGTACGCCTGCTCCCTTGGCCAATAAAGCGAGATGAGCACCGTAACCCCAGAGTCATCGCAACTGGCCCTAAGTCCCTTTACCTTACTTTCCTTTAGGAACTCAGAGTAGTTTACCTGACTCCCTCTCCACCCCTTCCCATTTTATTATCCTCACCGCAACCACAAGAGGCAGGCAAGATTGAGAGAGCAACTGGCGCAAGGTCAGAAATTGATCACTGGACAGAGATTTGAACCTGGATCTATCCGGTTCAAATGCAATGCTCAGTCTACTACACAGTCTACTACTACACTATTGCTTCTTGAAATGCAGGCCACTGTTAGGGAGAAAGTGGGAGTGGCGTTCAGAGCATGGGCAGCTTCAGCTGGAAGTGCCGATAAAAGGAGCACTTCCATTTTCACTTTTTGCAGACGACTGACTAACAAGTGCTGTCTGCAAGCTGCTGCGTCATGGCTGCTGATAGACTGTGTCTGCCTACATCGTTGCTAAAGAGAAAGAGGGACTGAAACATTACAGCTGTTGCTATAATGATTGTAAACAGTGCTACCGTGATGCGTTTATGACCAATCAAGCAATAAATCACTTGACTGAGTTTTACGGCGTCTCTGAGTGTTTTTTCTCAAGGTGTAGCTTCAGTTGCTGACCACTGCTTCCAGAAACTCTGCTAAATGGTTGAAAGCTTCTAACGAGGTGCCTACACACAAGTATACTCACGCAGTGAAAGTGTGGTTGAATGTGACCTTTAATAGCCACACCCTTGCGCTGGCTCCATCCTTGCTAAGCAGCAAGGTGCTTCTTACCTGTAGTGGTGACACTCAGTCCTGCCCCACCATCAGCAAAGTCACTTTCACCAAGGGCATTGCGGGCATTGACGGAGACATTGTAGATGGTGTTTGGGCGCAGGCCCATCAAGGTAAATGCAGGAGACTGCGGCGGGAAGACATCCACATACCTAAAGCTGGGAGCTGCTGGCCAGTGGTACCTGGATGGAAGTGGGCGAAAAAGAGACACAAGTGGAAAGTGTCATTTAATGTCCAACATCTCCATAAGAACATACAATCAGCCTGCTGGATGAGGCCTCTTTTAAAGCCATCCGAGTTGGTGGCCGTCACTGCCTCCTCCCTCCTTCCCATCGTAAAACTGATGTGGTACTTGGTTCAAGAAACATGCTCAGGTAAGTTATTTTGCTTTTCAGACAGATAGAGGAACACACAAGTGCAGTTCTGGCTTGCTTGTCCTGGCTACCAATCAGTCTCAAACCCAACTCAAAGGGTTGTTTTTGACCTCTGAAGCCTTGCATGGCTTGGGACCTCAAGGACCACTTTTTCACCATATGAACTACCTAATCCTGAGGTTGAGATTTAAGGCCCTTCTCTATGTGCTCCCTCCAAAAGATGTTTGGAGGGTGGTGTCAGGGAACTGACATCAGAGGCACGGGAGAAGGAGAGGGTCTCTGATTCTGCAGGAGAAGGTCCCAGCGCTAGGGGGAGACTCAGCTGGGAAGAAGGGGAAGGGAATAAGTGAAACACCAGGGATCCAGGAGAGCAACGGGACAGGGAGGTGCAGGGGCTCCAGGACTCTTCGTTGGATGTTAGTGAGGAGAGCCCAAGCACCCCGCTGCCCACGCCCACCCTGCGCAGGAGACTCCCGCGCAGTGAGAGGCGGAGACGATTGGGCGTCAAACAACTCTTATGTTGGCAGCGCTTTAAGAAACGCCCACAGACAGATTCTACGAGTGACTAAGGGCAGCCACGCTGAGATGGGCTGTGCAGTCCGGAGGGTTTAACCAGGCAAACTAATGCTCAAACGGAGCAGGATTGCGCACGAGTAACTCCCAACCACTACAGGTGGCGATGAGAGAATTCTCAGTTTGCATTTCTTGGTGCAGAAAGTATTGATCTGATGTGTAGAGGTCTTTCCTATTCTACTTCATTCAAGCTTCTCTGTGTGAAAGAAACAAGCAGAAGGTTCGTGATGTTTGGGTTATTCCTTCAGGGAAGCTGAGTACAGCTGGTTTACACTGGTTCTGTTATCTCTTTCAGTCAAGGTCATGCTGACTGCAATAATAGGCCAGAAGGAGCCTGGGTCTTCACTTTCTCTTTCTATCTCTCTTCCTTCTGGTGTGGTGTTCTGTATATAGTGTTAGGGTTTAGTCTTATATAAGTTATTGTAAGTTTAAGTTAAGTCTACTGCAACTGGATTTCTTATGGACTGTGCCAATCCTGAATGTATTGGATTTGTGACCATTATGCTCTTTTGCCTTCAGTAGCAGTAAAGCTCTGCTAGATGAAATACAATTGCCTCTGGTCTATTTTGGGGGAATCCTGCAACGTGTTTAAGTTGTTACTCTGCTAACGATACATTGGAATCTACTCTGGATCAATACTGAGTATTTTCTGCAGCATCCCCACTACTGTGGAATGCTTTCCCCAAGGAAGCTGCTCTGGAATCGACTTTGTCATCTTTCTGAAGCCAGACAAAGATATATTTACTTTTGATCTAATAGTGCAAGGGTGTACACTGTCATTTTGGCTTAATATTTTTTTTTTACCAAAGCTTATCCACAAGGGAGTCTTTGGAACTGTTAGGGAGCCAGGGGATCTCCTCACCAAACCGATTCCCATAGCTCCCTGTTTTAAACAACTGACCTGTTTCATTTTTAAAGATTCCCATTTGAGTAATGTTTGTGGCTTTTGCCAAATGACTCCTACCTGACACGAAAGCTTTGCTGAAGCCCTCCGTCGAAGCCAGGGCTCCACTCCAAAGCCAGCCAGTTGTGGGCAACACCTACAACCTTTAGGCCTGATGGTGGGTCAGGGCGGCCTGGTGAGAAAGAAATGAACTGTTTAAGAACTTGTAAAAAGGGATAGTGAGTCTTTGCCCCTCATATTCAGTTGATACACAAGCCAAGCCTACAGCTTAGATCTTAGCAGCCCATATGTCCTTACTGGTACTAAGTAGCTGGATGTCAAGGGTATCTGTGCCCAGTTCATTGCTGGCTGTGCAGGTAAAGGTGGCATAGTCAAGAATGGCGCTCACATTGGCAATGGTTAAGGTGCCGGTGTGCAGGGAGCCTTCATGTTCTGCAGCCGCAGTATACCTGGAAGAAGGTAATGACGGCAAGAGATCAGGTAGAAAAGAATAATAGAATCCTAGAATAGTAGACTTAGAAGGGACCACAAGGATCATCTAGTCCTCCAGGCATGAATTTGACAACGAGTGAGTGCCCAGGCTCTCCAGGGATATCTACTTACAAGACATCCACTCTGCCAGCTGGAATGCCAGGAGTTGCCAAACCTGCTGTTCATCCACCAAGTTTTCTGTGAGTCTTGCAGGTGACCAGGAGAAGTTCCCCACCCACCCAGCTTTCGGTCACTGCTCCCTTTACTATTCCTCAGCTACCCCTTTAAGAAATCATAGAGTTGGAGTGGTTTAGGTAGACTAGCGTGGGGCTCAAACCCACAACCCTGAGTCCCATGCTCTACCAACTGAGCTAGCTAGGCAGTCTCCTACCGACTGACAATCTTTCCAGATCTTTCGTAGAGGATAGCGGTATCAATGGCTACCAGCCACGATGGCTATGTTCTCCCTCCATAGTCATTGCTCCCTCAGTGCCAATTGCTGGGGGTCACAAGTGCGGGCCATTGCCGTTGCTCTAAGTTCCTGCTTGCAGGCTTCCTGTAGGCACCAGTTTGGCCACTGTGAGAACAGGATGCTAGGTGGGGGTTGGCCGTTGGCTGATGCAACAAGGGCTCTTCTCAGATTTGTACTTCAAGTTCAAAACACAAATGATATCTCGCCCATTGAAAACAGAAGCTGAAGGCAAGTTGCAATGTAATGAAGCACTCTGTCAATAAGAACACAAGGACTTCATTTTCTGCGGGGATGGAGATCAAGAGCTACTTTTGCAAAGAGAGAAGAGTGTGTCCTTCTGCGCTGCTTCTGTACTGCTGATTCCACCCCCCCCCCCTTATTTCTTAAGACTTCACTGTTAGATGTGTATTAAAGTCAGGGCTTTTTTTTCCAAGTTGGAGCTCAGTTCCGACACCTCTCATGTGGGCGCCATTGTCATTATAACAAGGGAAGGGTTTGTGGTGGAGTTCTGGCACCTCTTTTTCTAGAAAAACAGCGCTGATTTAGTTGTACCTGAGATGAGTAGGTAATAACTTAGCTTAGGAGAATCTGTATTTTAGCATCCATTCCTTATACTTATACAGTCATACTTCATGTTATGTCCGCTTCATGTTATGTTCCTTCAGTTTACGTCCCGCGGCGACCTGGAAGTACCGGAAAGGGTTTCGCCACTTGCGCATCCGCAGAGGCGCAAAATGACATCACACACATGCGCAGAAGCGGCGAATCGCAGCCCACGTGTGCACAGACGCGCCACTGCGGATTGCATTCCTTTCATGTTGCAAACAGGACTCCGGAACGGATCCCGTTCACAACCAGAGGTACCGCTGTAATTGCATTTGCATGTCAGAGCCCCCAAGCCACCCCCATGAGAATAACAACACAAGGGCACAGAATTTCAGGTTCATGTTAATGGGCGCGAGGCTGAAGGGGCGATTCAGCATCACGCCGTGGTTTAAATTGGCCCCAGCCACGCCCCCCCAAGCCGCCTTATTGGCCCCTTGGCTACCTGGCATGGCTGGGCCTCCCTAGTGTAAGGAAGGACACTGTCCTGCCACCACACTGAGGGGGAGGCTTGGTGGCACACCCGCAACGCATCCCCACAAAGAGGTGGAGCCGATTTATATAACTGGTTTGAGGATATTTTTGGTATCCTATAGATATAATGTTAATGGGACGCGGGTGGCACTGTGGTCTAAACCACTGAGCCTTGGGCTTGCCAGTCGGAAGGTCAGCGGTTCGAATCGCCACGACAGGGTGAGCTCCCGTTGCTCAGTCCCGGCTCCTGCCAACCTAGCAGTTCAAAAGCACGTCAAAGTGCAAGCAGATAAATAGCTACTGCTGCAGCAGGAAGGTAAACAACGTTTCCATGCGCTGATCTGGTTTCGGTGTTCCATTGTGCCAGAAGCAGCTCAGTCATGCTAGCCACATGACCCGGAAAAACTGTCTGCGGACAAACACCGGCTCCCTTGGCCTGTAAAGCGAGATGAGCACCACACCCCCAGAGTTGTGTGCGACTGGACTTAACTGCCAGGGGTCCTATACCTTTACCTTTTTTAGATACAGTCATACCTCGTGTTACGGATGCTTCAGGTTGCGCTTTTTCGGATTGTGGACCGCCGAAACCCGGAAGTATCGGTACGGGTTACTTCCGAGTTTCGGTGGCCACACATGCGCAGAAGCGCTAAATCACACTTCGTGCATGTGCAGAAGTGCCGAAACTCAACCCATGCGTGTGCAGACGCGCCACTGTGGGTTGCGAACGCTGCAGGTTGCGAACATGCATCCCGCACAGATCACGTTCGCAACCCGAGCGTCCACTGTATAATGTTATGTTTGCACATATATATATTTGTTATGTTCTATGTTGTGAACTAGGGGACGCAGGTGGCGCTGTGGGTTAAACCACAGAGCCTAGGACTTGCCAATCAGAAGGTCGGCAGTTTGAATCCCTGCAATGGGGTGAGCGCCCGTTGCTCGGTCCCTGCTCCTGCCCACCTAGAAGTTCGAAAGCACGTCAAAGTGCAAATAGATAAATAGCTTCCGGCGGGAAGGTAAACAGCATTTCCGTGCGCTGCTCTGGTTTCGCCAGAAGCGGCTTAGTCATGCTGGCCACATAACCTGGAAGCTGTACGCCAGCTCCTTCGGCCAATAAAGCGAGATGAGCGCCGCAACCCCAGAATCGGTCACGACTGGACCTAATGGTCAGGGGTCCCTTTACCTATGTTGTAAACTGCCCTGTAGTTTTTTTGACAAAGGGCAGTTTATAAATAATAATAATAATAATAATAATAATAATAATAATAATAATAATAGCCTTCTGGATCAGGCCAGTGCCCCATCTCATCCAGCCTCCTGTTTTTACAGTTGCCAGCCAGATGCCCAGGAGAAGCCAAAAGTAGGACCTGAGAATAGCAGCCTCCTTCTCTCACTCTGAGGTATCCAGCAAATGGCATTTGGAAGCACACAGCCTCCAGCAGTGTAGGTAGAGCAAAGACATCTGGGTTAGTAGCCAACAATAGCTCTTGCCCTTAAAATGCCTAAAGCAGGAAACAGGATAAAAATTGCTTCAAGGTTTAGGAGTGGAATTTGCCTGAAATGTTTTTTTTCAAAAAATAAATAAATAAAATAAAACCTCATTTTCAATTTATATATAAAGCATGAACTTACAGATAAGTGTTCTGGTTATTTTTAATTTCAGACATGCTTCATACTATTTATGGGTTATGGCTGACATTTAGCTGGAACAAATTAGACGCGTTAAGCTGCTCCACCCCCATTCTGCTATGCAAATCAGCACAGGAACATTAGTGGTATTTTAAACTTTTCCCAATTCAATGAGAACTGGGCCGGTTCCAGGTGACTACCAGACCTCTTGCCAGGTCTTCATTTGCTTCGACTGGCCAGCATCCATGTCAGAACAAACTTCAGGCCAGAACTGAATCTGAGCCAGAACTGAACTGAACATTTTTAGTACCACGGCTCCCATTATTCTCCTTCTGTTTCCCTACAGCAGGGGTGCAGCCCTTTGGATGTCTCTGGACTGCAGCTCCCATCATTCCTGACCATTGGCCATACTGCATGGGGCTGATGGGAGTTGGAGTCCAACAACACCTGCAGACCACAGGTTTTCCTTGCCCTCCCCCCTTCTGAGATGAAAACAACTCGGGTCGCATGAGCATCCCACACCCTCCCCTGAAAACAATGTGAGGGTCCTATACACATGCTCAAAAAACCTCGAGAACACCTGCCATCAACAGCATATAAATTTTCCCTTGGTTTTTTTGCTGGCCCAAATAGGACCAGCATAGATAGCTGGCTCAGGTGAATATCTGATGTTTCCTCCCTTTATGGTCTTGATTTGTGGGCTACACTAAAATGAGGCTGCATTTTAAGCTGTATTTTAAGCCGTATTTTAATTGTTTTTGTTTTTTTCTATTACGTTTTATTGTAATTTATATTTTGCGTTAGCCACCCTGAGCCCGGCCCTGCCCAGGGAGGGCAGGGTATAAATAAATTATTATTATTATTATTATTATTATTATTATTATTATTATTATTCCTTCTGCTGTGTCAGGACAGAGGAGCTTACTTTGGAGTAAGTGGAAGGGGAAGACAACAGAGGCCTGCAGGATGAAGGTGAACCCAGCCCTGCAAGCAAGGCAGTGTTCCCCAGGATTGGCGGAAGGATGCTTGTCCCTGGATGCTTGCCCCTGCAACACCTTCAAATCAAACAATATTTGACATTTCAGATGCATCTCAAAAGACTTGCACATTAGGCTCCTGCAGATGCCAGGGTTATTGGGGCACTTAACTAGGAGGGCACCAGGGGATGAGAGTGTGGGATGATGCTATAGCCTTTACACTATAAGACAAACTAAGGACATTGGGAAGGACATGATGCAGCAAGCCAAAGATCCATCTATTCCAGCATCCTGTTCTCGCAGTGGCCAATCAGATGACAGAACAACCTGTGAGCAGGACATGAACCGCAACAGCATCCTCACATATCAGCAGTGGCCCACCCAGTGGGGGCAGACCCAGCACACGAACCTCCCATCAGCAGCGTTGCTGGTGTGTACCAGGAAGGAGAGGGGGGAATTGGCAGAAAGGTTGGGGCCACGCAGATGCACCAGCAGAGCCGATCTAATGTGCCCACCGGGGCATCTGTGCAGCCGTGTTCTCGCCGCTGCCCTCACCACAGCCCCTTCTTGGCATACAGCAGCAGCGCTTTCGCCAGGAGAGCCAGTGTGGTGTAGTGTGGTGTAGTGGTTAAGAGCGGTAGTCACGTAATCTGGGAAACCGGGTTCGTGTCTCCGCTCCTCCACATGCAGCTGCTGGGTGACCTTGGGCCAGTCACACCTCTGTGAAGTCTCTCAGCCCCACTCACCTCACAGAGTGTTTGTTGTGGGGGAGGAAGGGAAAGGAGAATGTTAGCCGCTTTGAGACTCCTGAAGGGGAGTGAAAGGCGGGATATCAAATCCAAACTCTTCAGGAGGTTATTGTTGTGGCTCTATCTCACAGGGTGAGCCGCTCCTGGCTAAAGATGGGAGGAGAAATTTAATTCAGTTCGCATTTAAAGCCAGATTTGCTCCTTCCGAAACACTACAAGAACCAAAACACAGGCAGGCTTTGAAATTTGCACTTATCTGGATTTTGCAGCGCAGTTCTCCAAACAGTTTTTACAAAAATGCATATATTTGGGGGAAGTGTATGGATATGCAAATGGGCATTATATATGGGGGAATTTTGTTGCTGCTGCTGCTGCTGCTGTTGTTGTTGTTGTTGTACCTGGCTGGGCTGCCCCAGCCACTCTGCAAATTGCTTGCAAAAATGTCTACAACAGTCAATACTGCATACAAAAATGTACTTATTAAGTGAAATTTGCACCGTAAGGCTAAAGAATTTCCATGCACTGTTTTTCCTTTTTTAAGCAGGGGCGGAGGAGCAAATTGCTACAGAAAAGTGGAGAACCAAGTTTAAGACTGGAAAAATGAGAAAATGAAAGAACCAGAATTGACGGATTTGTCTATCCCTTCTCATGCCTGTTATCAGGTTCCCTGCTCATGTACCTACCTGTTCACCTGAGAACTCTCACCTGGGGCTCTGAAGGTCAAGGGACACACCATTCTTGGCCCAGCTAAAGTGCACAGTGGGAACACCTTGAGCTCGGCACTGGAGCGCTGCCTGGCTTCTCCCATCTCCTGAAGCCGCCACTTTCCTCAGTCCAGGGCTCTTGATGATCTCTGGTGGGTCTGGGGTACAAGTGAGGGGAGTAGAACAAGGAAGAAATCATGAGAGTATTTGCAGCATTCGTAAAGGAATGGTCTGTGAGGAGACTGAGCATATTTGCAACGGCCACCAGAGTTTCAGCTCTATCTTCAAAAGCAATAAAACCACAGTATTTAATTCTTGTTTCAATTTTACTGCCTAAGTTCATGTAAATCAGTGGGTATTATGAATTATGAGTTGTGTCCGATGAGAGTCCTACACAGACCCACTGAAACTAATGGGCATTTCCAGTGGACCTACTCTGCGAGCTCAAGGGGCTGGATCCCAAGTTAGTCTGAGTAGACCCTGTAAAAGTAATGGGCACAAATAACCATTCATTTCAGTGAGCAGAACTGAGTTGAACACAGTGCTATGTATTGTGGAGTTTTATTACATGGGCTCAGATTTAAATTTTGTTGCTTTTATCTGTATCTTTGGTCATTTCATAACACACGTTCATTTTAAAACAAAAAGGAATGTTAATTTTAGCTGTAATTTTTGATAAATATTTCACGCCATTTTATGACAACTGCTTGGGGGCTTTTGCTTTTTTTTTGATTAAGCAATCTATACATTTTGTTCAATAAGTAAAAAGCCCAGCCGGCCTGCATAATTTTGAGCACTGGGTTGCTCTGTTACTGTTTGCAAGCCTCCTAGTATTATAGATCTTGATGGGTTCTAGTCAGCTACTCAGGGTAGGCCCATTGAAATGAACGGAACCAAGTTAGTCATGTCCAGGAATTTCAGTGGGTTTACTCTGAGTAAGACCAGCATTGGCTACAACTCAATATCTTTATATCTTACTCTTTATATAATTGGAATGAAATAAGTGGTGGACATCGGACACAGGGAAGGTGGGGCAGGGCAAAATACAGAGGTTGGGGTTGCAGAAATACTAAGTAGGAAACTTACATCGAACAATCAAGCGGGCGCTACTCCTTGCTGCTGGGGAGATCCCATTGTCCGCCTGACACTCGTAGAGTCCGGCATGGGCTCGCTTTGCCTCCTGGACTCGAAGTCGCCCTATCAGCCCGTCCGACAGCAGTTCAATCCCCAGCTCTTCCAGGCTCTGCTCCAAATTGTTCTGGGTACAATATCAAGATAAGAGGGATCAGTTCTTGGTGCTGACTGGAGCACACTTGAGAACTGAAGCCTCTCTCCACAGAAATCCGGACTGCATTCTGGACATTAGTTAGTTGCTATCCTTCAATATCACTCATAAGAATTTTAATATTTAATACTCATAAGAATTTTAATATTTTTAAGGCAAGGTGCTTTGCAAGCCCCAACACTGTGCTTGCAAAGCCCCGTGCACAGCACTTTGCAAGCCCCAATGATCAGCTTCTTGTCAGAGCTTGCAAAGGCCAGCCCACAGCTGGCCTGCAAACCCTTTGTGGCCCAGCTGCATCTTTACCTGCCCATCTGATGTCATACACATTAGGTATAGGACAGGTCAATGTACCTTCATTGAAATAGCCTCATGGGACAAATGGGGAGGCTCCCTGTTAATCTGGGCCCATCTAGGCTTGTATTCTCAGCCGTTATAGAAATGTTAATGCACACCATGGTGCAGCCATAATGGATGAAGGTGGACAACGCCATCACCCGTCTGCGTCATTTTTGTGTAAGCTGCCTGGACCTTTGCACAAACCTTTGCTGCTTTAGGTACTTTGAGTGGAGAGTCGCAGCAAATGGCCATGAAGCCAAAGCAAAAATGAAAGGCAGCTTTTTGGCAAGCCAGGGCTGGTATCAGGAGCCAGAGTCAGGAGCAGGTCAACAATAAAACACCTGGGACTCAGCTACATTAGTAAAAAAACAAAACAAAAACCCAGTGATTTGAATGTGTTATTAACATGCAACACCAGATGGTGATAGAGAGCAAAGAAAAATTCTAAGAGGTTTTCCATAGCAGTTTTTTCCCCCTTTTGTTATAACTATTTAATTTCTGACTTACTTATTTCTTTATTCAAAGACATCAAAACAGCTCAGGCATAGTGGTCACAACAGCTCTTCCCAGTAGGTCTTGCCCCAAAGAAGCAGTTGCGAGGACCAAAGGTCTCCATCTTCCCCTCACTCTCTAAGACTCCTTCCCTGGTTCCTTCTCCAGCACACCTTCATCTTATATTGCAATTTTATACTGTGAACCGCCCTGAGACGGGGAAGGGGAGGGGAGCTGATAACAGCAGGAGGAGAAACACACACACCCCAGCTTCTTCACTAGCCTGACTCATCTCTGCCTCTTGCCCCCCCCCTCCCCACCCTCTACTTCTGCCCCTCATTCTGGACTGCTCTCTGCCACAGCCTCTTCCCACTCACTAAACCCTGTTGCCTCTTCAGCTTCTGACACCTCCTTCTCCTCCCAGTCTGCTTCCTCTTTTCCCTCTGACCACTCATCATCATTCCACCATCAATTCCCTGGCTCTGAACCTTCTTCCCCTGGGGGTTTCCTTGGGGGTTCCCAGTCAGCCCATGACAGCTGTCATATGCCCATGTGCCCTGCATGGAGCACAAGTGATACAGCAGGTATCTCAATTACACTCTTTTTTCTCCCCCTTCCCAAGTAGATTATGGCCATTCATGTTCCACATCTTATGACGATCTGCCTACACAAGTAGTGAAATTGTGCAAAATTGATGGAAAAGTCCAGCCCCATTTCCAATTACTGATTGATGCAAAAATGTCTATATGTGGGGGGAGGGATTAGTTAGTTCTTTGAGGGCATTGTGGGAAGGTTGGTTGTATGATTTATATTTCTTCCTCTTTCTTTCTGTCTCCCGCCTATGCACCTTTGTGTGTATCACCCAGCTGAAGTCTGACCTATTGTCTTGGACTGGTAGCTAAGAAATTTATTGATCTACTATACTACGGAATAGTTTTAGAACTAGGTGGAGAGGGGATTAGGAGGAGACTGTGTAACTTGCTCAGATCAGTTGCTTTCTCGGTGCTATTTATTAGCTCACGCTGGTACTAAACCGTTAATTAATTTATGCAAGTGACATCAAATTGCTTTACATTTCATCAAATGTAAATTGCTTTATTTTTGGACGTTCTATTTTATATCTTTTGTTTTATTTTCTGTAAGACCTATAAACTTTCAGAAGAGCATTTCATAAAACAGTTCAGCTTTGTACAATAATAAACCGAGCTATTAGTTCCAGTCCTAATCTTGAACCTGTGGGTTTTGCTGGTTAAGCTTTACTCCTTGCTCCTCTGGGTCGCCACTGAGCAAATTCAAACCTTGACTGGGGGGGACCCAATGAGGGCTAGTGTATTGGACAGGGTTTGGCATGGCACCCACTGGCTTTGACTGGGTCACCAAATCAACAGTCCCTATCACTATTTTAATTGTACTCCAAAGCATCTGGGGGGCACCAGGTTGAGGAAGGTCCTACAAAGCAAATGTGGGTAACCTCTGGCCCTCCAGATGTTGCTGGACTATGATTCCCATCAGGCCCACCAAACATGGCCGATGGCCAGGTATGATAAGAGTTGTGATTCAGCAACTTCTGGAAGGCCAAAGGTTACCTACCCCTGCTCTAAAAGAATATCAGGTCACACAAAACGACACCATATCCTTGGAGCCTTTCCTGCCTGTTAGCTACAAAAACTGACTTGTCACTTTCACTGGCAATAATCCTTGCCCCTCACTTAAGAAATGGGGTTGTGTCAACAGGCTAGGAGCTGCAGGCAAAAAAAAAATAATTCCATTAAAGTAAGCATCTTCCAGCTGTCAGCACCCAGGAAAGAAGCATGCACAATCGTAGAAATATACTGTAGAAACTATTTTATTTTATTTTATTTATTTTATTTTAGTCCATAGAGCCTGCAATCTTTTGTTTTATCTCATTTGATCTTATTATACACCACTTATTATACTGAGCTTTTGGCTGTGAAGTGGTTTATAAATAAATAGATCTACTATATATTTTGGAAAAGGGGTTGTCCATTGGTTCTCTATATGTTCAGCTGCCTTTCAAGATACCATCATCAAACTCAGCACAAGCGTTCCCAAGATGGCGGGGAGTGGTCTATGTTGAAAGTTGGGTTCTGGGAGCCATTTGAATCAAGATGGCAAAACAAAACATGACTCTGGTGTGACTTTGTCCGTTTTGTTGCATGGGTTTGCCCCACCTCCAAGTTATTGTAGCAAAACTTGACATGAGGCTTCCTGGGGTGGGGGATGGCAGTCTTTGCCAACTTTGGAGTGCCTAGCACCGTTCTGATTCAAGATGGTGGACTGAAATGTGACTTTGGCATGACTTCACCCATTATTTTTTGCTATGATGGGTCTAAGCTTACAAATTACACTAGTCATTTTAAAATCACAGTATTTTGGGGTTCCTAAATATTCCTTGGCAGTGCCAGACACTCCTCACTAATCTGCAAAAGAAGAAAGAAGACCAGGTTTACTTGCTATTAAGTTAGGCAACAGCTTGGAGGAAAAGTATACCTGAAGGAGCGTCTCCACCTCCATCGTTCTACCCGGACACTGAGGTCCAGCACCGAGGGCCTTCTGACGGTTCCCTCATTGCGAGAAGCAAAGCTACAGGGAACCAGGCAGAGGGCCTTCTCAGTAGTGGCACCCACCCTGTGGAACGCCCTCCCACCAGATGTCAAAGAGAACAACAACTACCAGACTTTTAGAAGACATCTGAAGGCAGCCCTGTTTAGGGAAGCTTTTAATGTTTGATGTATCACAGTATTTTAATATTCTTTTGGAAGCCGCCCAGAGTGGCTGGGGAAACCCAGCCAGATGGGCGAGGTATAAATAAAAAATTATTATTATTATTATTATTATTATTATTATTATTATAAAAGCTCACCTCGCTGAGCAAAGCCACATCAGCTTAACAGGGTAAGAACTGTCTGGTTCTCTGCAAAAGCAAACTAACCATGGTGCAGTGGGTTTCATATTTTTTTACCGCCGCAACGGAGCTGTCAATATTTATTTGTTTATTTATATCCCTCTCTTCTGCTAAAAGTACCCAGAGCAGCAAATAACCTAATAATAAAAACTGCGCAATACAATCAATATGAATGCAAGTGCGATAAACAATTTCTAAAAGCATTAATGAAATGGAGAGCAAACAAACCCGCAAACCTATTGGCATCGAGAGTAAAAGATGCTCTACATTGCATCGGCGTTCGGTATATATTGCAGCCAAGTGCAGAAATAAATAGTCTGGTGAGGCTATTGGCTGACAGAATAAAGCAGCTTAAGGTTTTGTTGCTGGTGTACTTTGAATTCATGTCTTATGGACCCTGAGTGTGCTGATGAGTTTGTACCATTCCTAGCCTGAATAGAGTTCTCTCTCTTACTCACAAGTAACAGCCTCTGTTGTGGCATTTTGGATGGCAGTGAGGACAAGCAGGGGTGGAGGACTTAGAGACAGCCCAGCCTGTTTTGCCGCCTGAAGCGAAACAGGAAGGTGCCGCCTCCAATCCCCACCACATCCCCCTCTACTTACCAAGGTTGCATGGCAGGGACTTCTAGTGAGCTCCAACACAAACTCCACAAGCCGCTTTAACTATGTGACTCTGGCAGTGGCAGGGGAATTATCCACAGAGGCACCACCCTGAGGAACTCTGCCGCCCGTGGCAGCTGCTTCAGTCCACCTCATGGGTAGGCCAGTCCTGTCCAGAACCTCTTCACCTGGTCCTCAGAATTTTCTCTAGGCCACAAAACCACACCCTTTACCAGCCCTGCTCCATACCTGCCTTCAGTGCTCTTGCCTGTCTGGACTGTGTCATCAAACTGTTGACACAGTTGAACTCATGTCTCTTGCTCCTCTGCATCAAGGATGGAGAGATGTAGCTGTTTGAATAGCTGGAATGTCGATTAGAGTCACATCCATTTCTCCGCCCAGTTTTGGCTTTGGGTGCACCTAGGACTGTCGTGTGGCCCCTATAAGGTTACCCACAAGGGAAGTGCAGCCCTTGGACTGGAAAGGTCAGGAAACTGCAGCCTTCCAGATATAGTTGGACTCCAACTCCCATGAGCCCCAGCCAGCATGCCCAACGGTTGGCAATAATGGGATTTGTAGTCCAGCATCATCAGCAGGGCCACAGGGTAAAAGCTTGAAGCAAACAGAAAGTCTTTTTCCACCCTTAACCTCAGCTTCTGGTCTAGACTAGCCACTTACCAGCCATCTCCACTGGAACATGTTTGAAGGTGTGGGGTTGGCATCCACCTGGCACTCAATCTCAGCTGTGCCCCCCAGGTCCACATAGGTTGGGTCTCCAATGCTACGGATGGATGGCGAATCTGTTCACGGGGGGGGGGGGGAGGCATGTGGCATGCTATCAACAGGCAAGAATTTCAATTTGGTCCACATCTTCATGCAAACCTACCGAATTCACACGTCCTGAAACAATAGTTACTCCCCCCAAAGCAGCTATCCTGCAAAATGCACACTTAGCAATGCAGTTTCCCAACCAAGGAAGCGTCTAACAGGGGAAAGTATGCACAATAATAAATAAAGAGAATTCATAAACATTGCATACGAAAGTGAATTACATTAGTGGCCAAACTGGTGGAAACCTTTTGGGGAAAGTGTATTTCCCAAGTTTGATTGCTCAAAACACCTGACTGGCTCTCTAAACACTCACACTCATTGGCTAGACTCAGATGAAGGAAACCTACTGCATATCAGCCTAAGCAAGATGTGCTTCCTTTTTCTGGTTATTCAGCTATACCTTTTTATAGAATACAGATAACTGAACAAACTTTGTTGCATTACATTATTCATTAAATTATCTTTCCATTGATATGCAATTTTATGGTATTACTTTTTTTAAAAAAAGTGGTGTTATGAGCCATCAAACCTCAGAAATACACTTCTTCCAAAAGGTTTCCACAATTTTGGCCACTAGTGTATATTAAGGGAAATTGCTGGGAAAGGTGTGTTCATTAGGTAAGATGGCATTCAAATATGTGTATATTAAAAGAAGTGAACTCCAAAATGCTGACAAATGTCATAAAGAGGAGAGAGAGGGGGGGGAGAGAGAGAGAGAGAGAGAGAGAGAGAGAGAGTATACGTTGTTGGCATCCAGCTGTTCAGAGAGAGAATGGAGCACACCTCTGGGAGTGAACTCAAACCACCTCTCTGGGGCAAAAGCCTGGCCAGGGTGTATGGAGGTCTTGGGCTACCCAAATGTTGAGAACCCCTCTCAGCTTTGCTGATGTGGTCCAAAGGAAAGCAGAGCAATATGTCTGGCACTGGTTGGGCTTCAGGAGTTGCCAGAAGGAGGTGAGCAAGGCACCATCCGACCGCCTTAGGGATGCACACGTGTGTGTGTGTGTGTGTGTGTGTGTGTGTGTGTGTGTGTGTAACGGGAAATGTGACAAATAGCACTTCAGATTGGGGAAATGATGGAAACTGAAACCGAAGGATTTGCCCATTCCTATGTTACACCACCGCACAAAGAGAGCGTGTGATGTAGCATTGGTTCCCAAGAGCAGGCATGAAGCTAAACCCAGGCCAGCTGCGAGAGGATGTGTGCTGAGACACCAAGAGAAGGAAGGCAGAGGAGAGCATGCCAGAGCTATAATCACAAAGGACAGAAAAGCACAGATGAGGCCCCTCGTCCTTCAAGTGACGGAATACATGGTATGCCCTCTCCACCTGATACTCACACTGCACATCCAACAAGAGGGCCGTTTCATTGTGGCCTTCTGGGTTCTCGCAGTAGATCGTGTACTTGCCAGCATCCGCCCTGGTCAGGTTCCAGATCTCTAGAGAGCCACCATCCCGCAGGTGATACCGTGGGGAACCCTCTAAGGAAGACAGAGAGGCGACCAATCTTAAGGAAATCATTGCAGACAAGAAGAAGAAGAAGAAGAGTTTGGATTTGATATATTGCTTTATCACTACCTGAAGGAGTCTCAAAGTGGCTAACATTCTCCTTTCCCTTCCTCCTCCACAACAAACACTCTGTGAGGTGAGTGGGGCTGAGAGACTTCAAAGAAGTGTGACTAGCCCAAGGTCACCCAGCAACTGCATATGGAGGAGTGGGGAAGCGAACCTGGTTCACCAGATTACGAGTCTACCGCTCTTAACCACTACACCACACTGGCTCTCAGCAAGGGCCAAGGACAGTGGTGGCTGTTGGCTATTGGACCTGGTGGGACAGAGGTCAGGGAGCCAGAACCAATGACAGGGAAAGTGAACTAATTCTGTTTTTTTTTTGTCCCTGTCTTCCACCCAGCTGAGCTCTACAAAGGCAACCCTGAGACTCAGGAAGAGGAAGCTGATAGCCCTTGCAATTAAGGAGGTAAGCAAGTGGGGGCTAGCCGAGGACAGCTGAGCTTGGTGGGGCAATGCCCAACTGGGCCTAATGGACCAGTCTTCACTGGGTTAGGAACAGGCGAGCAACAGACCAGAGAGAGAAAGAGAGCAGGCTGGCTGTCATGGACTGGCTGAATGCAGAGGAGTGGCAGGAATCATAGAATCATAGAGTTGGAAGAGACCACAAGGGTCATCGAGTCCAACCCCCTGCCAAGCAGGAAACACAATCAGAGCACTCCTGACATATGGTTGTCAAGCCTCTGCTTAAAGACCTCCAAAGTAGGAGACTCCACCACACTCCTTGGCAGCAAATTCCACTGTCGAACAGCTCTTACTGTCAGGAAGTTCTTCCTAATGTTTACGTGGAATCTTCTTTCTTGTAGTTTGCATCCATTGCTCCGTGTCCGCTTCTCTGGAGCAGCAGAAAACAACCTTTCTCCCTCCTCTATGTGACATCCTTTTATATATTTGAACATGGCTATCATATCACCCCTTAACCTCCTCTTCTCCAGGCTAAACATGCCCAGCTCCCTTAGCCGTTCCTCATAAGGCATCGTTTCCAGGCCTTTGACCATTTTGGTTGCCCTCCTCTGGACACGTTCCAGTTTGTCAGTGTCCTTCTTGAATTGTGGTGCCCAGAACTGGACACAGTACTCCAGGTGAGGTCTGACCAGAGCAGAATACAGTGGCACTATTACTTCCCTTGATCTAGATGCTATGCTCCTATTGATGCAGCCCAGAATTGCATTGGCTTTTTTAGCTGCCGCGTCACACTGTTGGCTCATGTCAAGTTTGTGGTCAACCAAGACTCCTAGATCCTTTTCACATGTACTGCTCTCAAGCCAGGTGTCACCCATCTTGTATTTGTGCCTCTCATTTTTTTTGAGAGGGAAACTGGGGGACCCCCAAGGGAAGAAGACTCAGAGCCAGGGGTTGGTGATGGGACGATGATGAGTGGTTAGAGGGCAAAGCCTGGGAGGAGGAATGATTGGAAATTGAAGAGCTAACAGGGTTTAGTGAGCAGGGAGAGTCTGGGGAAGATAGCAGTCCAGAATCAGAGGCAAGAGAGGAGGCCAAGAGGCAGAGATGAGTCAGGTTGGTGAGGAAGCCAGGGTGTCTCCTCCTGCTGCTGTGACCAGCTCCCCTCCCTCCTGGTCTCCCAGAACCAAAAGAGTTATGAAGAGGGAGGAGCGAAGACAGGCACAGCGACAGAATCTCAGATTACTTAGAAAGGACTCAGAGGAGGAGGAGACTTAGGCAACTGTGAGAAGATGGGGACCTTCAATCTCCACAACTGTCTCATAGGGGCAAGACCTACTGGGATGACTTGCTGTGCTCACTAGGCAGACCTTGTTTCCTTGAATAAAGAGTTAAGTTCACTGATGCTGTGTGATTTATTGCTCTTGGCACTGGCCCACCCAGCTGTCATTGCACAATTTACCCTTCCACTGCAAGGCATTTTTTTCACCAGAAGGATGAAGCCCGCTAAGGATTCTAGGAGGCATATTAACTCAGAATGGAGAACCTGTAGCCATCCAGATATTTGTTCAACTCCAACTTCCTTCCCTCCCAGCTAGCATGGCCCATAGCCAGGGATAATGCAAAGTGTGGTGCAGCAACAATGTGTGAGCTACAGGTTCCCTACCCCTGTATTAGTCAAAAAATGTCTTTTCCTTCCGGTGCAAATAGCTTCAAAAGGAGAATTTTCCTTAGAACAGCAGCCAGGGAAGAAATGGTGAAATTCCTCCTGACTTGCTGCAAGCCAGGTGATTATCATAACTCACTGTGTGGATGCTATTTGCATTTTTTTAAAAGTGCAAATTAAATGCAAAGATGTTCAGCGCCCCATCTAATTTGGCCGTTTGATTGGAAGCTCCTTGCAGCTAGGACCAGTCTCATTTGTCTGCAAAAAGACGGGCACACTGGTGACGAAATAACAGCAACAGCTTGGGACTTCACTCCAAGAATGATGCTGGACCCACCTGTCAAGAGTACCTCACCAAGGAAGGTCCAGCGATAGGTGATGTCTGGAGGGCTGGCCGACACCAGCAAGGGCAGCTGGACAGCTCCGTGCTCCACAGTCTGCACTACTAGAGGTTGCTCAGAGGAGAACTCTGGGGGAACTGTGCAAAAAGCAGAGGAAGAAGAGATTCTCAGATGACTTTCCCAGTGACTTTCCCTCCTGCTTCTTGAAGCCCAAAGGTGTCTAATATGAGCATATGGCAGGTTGTTGCTGGTACATTTCAAAGAGCCAGGCTTACATTTCAAAGAGCTTCCACAGAAACCCTCTGGGTAAACGTTGCCTTACATCCGCCCTGGGGACAACACATGCTAAGACTGTAAACAAATCAACCATGATTTCAGCCCAATGAACTGCAATGTGGTCATGGAAGACACACATGAGTGACAGCCCCCTCCTCCTAGTTGTTCCTTCCAGTTTGCTTTCCTCATTTCTCCGTCAGTTTGCAAAATGGTTTTTGAAATCCTTGTGAAAATCCAACAGCATTTTATTTTACATTTCTCCATATACATATTTTCTGCAGTTTTGCCTAATATGCTAGGTTATTTGCAAGCTGTTTTCCCTAATACAATACATCTTTCTTTGTTATTTTCATGCATTTCTATGCACATTTTACTCTAGCCTATGCACATTACAAAAATGGTTGGGGAACTGCAGTGCAAAATTCAGAGAACCATGCATTTTGAAGGGCGGATGCTTTTCGGTTCACACATTGTTTGGGAAAGTGTGGCTTAGGTAGCTTTGCATTAATTTTAGGTAGGTTCACCTTCAAATGTAAAACTGAACTGAACCTCCCTCCCCTCCCTACTTCATACTTACATAGGACAGTGAGCTGGTAGAAGGTATTCACACCTTCAGAGAGGACAGAGCTGTATGCATGGCATTCTACTCTCATCCCATGATCTGCAGATGACACCACTAGAGTCAAATTTCCTGAAGTGGAAAACCCTCCAAATACTGCTTTCTTCTGCTCTGGGTTAGTTGCCTTCAACCTGAAGAAGAAACACTACTAACAATAACTTATCAAGAACTTATAGGAACAAGAAAAAGCTGTGCTGGATCAGGCCATTGGCACATCTAGTCCAGAATTTTGTTCTCCCAGTAGCCAAAAATATGCCTACGGAAAGCCTCCAAGAAGGACCTGAGGACAACAGCAACTCTGCCCACTTGTGACTCCCAAGCATGGTTTTTGTGGTACTTATATAATAATAATACTATAATAATTTATTATTTATACCCCGCCCATCTGGCTGGATTTTCCCAGCCACTCTGGGCGGCTTCCAACAAATATTTAAAATACAATAAAACATCAGACATTAAAAAGTTCCCTAAACAGGGCTGCCTTCAGATGTCTTCTAAAAATCAGATAGTTGTTTATTTCCTTGACAGCTGATGGGGGGGTGTTCCACAGGGCAGGCACCACTACCGAGAAGGCCCTCTGCCTTACTTACAATGCTTATATTCATATGTAACCTACTGCAGTGTTTTTCAACTCCGGGTCCCCTGGTGCTGTTGGACTGCAGCTCCCATCATCCACAGCCAACTTAGCCAAAGGCTAAGGATGAAGGGAGCTGTCACCCAACAGTATCTAGAGATCCAAGGCTGAAGAACGCTGACCTACTGTAAACCACTTGGAGAACTTTGGATAATAACTTCTGTATAAGTGGAAATAATAATAATGCACACAGGAAAACAAGCTGGAGAGACTTGGGTGTCCACATCACCTTTGTCCATGGCTGAGCCCTAAGATGTTCCAGCAAACTGGAGCAGCAAAGAGTGAGAGGTCAAAGGACACAATCCTACCCAAGGTTCCAAAATGTATTGGACTAGCCCTGGCAGAAATGGACAAGGGCCTTTGAAGATATAGAGAGACCTGCAGGTGAAGCTGAAGTAGGATGGGCATTGGGGAAGTCAGACATCCTCTTACCTTTTCCCATCTTTGAGCCAGGTTAGGCTGGCGGGAGGGTTGCTACTGCCCGATTTGCAGTGAAGTGTCACCGACTGGCCAGGCCTGACCTCCTTGGCTGTCACTGTAATTTTTGCGCTTAGGGGTGGGACTGTGGAAAGAAAGTGGCTGGCTGTCAAGACTCAGGCCTCGGCGCCACCTCCTAGCTCTACCCTCCATGCCAATCTTCCCCAACCAGCTGCCCTCCAGATGCCTTAAACTACAACTCCCATCAGCCCTGGCCACAGTGACCATGATGGGAGTTGTCATTCAGAAGAAATTGGCAGGGGGTGTGGATTGGGGAAGGCCATATAAAGTCTGTATTCAGGCATTCTGCATTGAAGTACAGATAGGAGATATGGCTCAGTGGCAGAGCCTCTGGCTCACATGCAGAAGGCCCCGGGTTCAATCCCTGGCATCTCCTGATAGGGCTCAGAGAGCCTCTTTTCTGGAAATCCCAGAGAGCCACAGCAATCCAGTGTTGACAATACTGAGCTGGATGGATCAGTGGCGTGATTTGGTAAAAGGCAGCTTCCTATGTTCAGGTCCCATCTTTCCACTTGTGGTGCCACAACTCTTGGGGCCGAGCTTATCAATACACCAGAAACAAACAAGCCAAAAAGAATATTTCTTGCTTATGGATGCTATCACTTTAAAATAATAGAAGAGGGAAATCCCATATTTATGGGTTTCACCCATATCGTAAATCATTTGCATTTGGAAAGCTAGCAGGTCAGGAGTTCTAAAGCCCAGTCTTCTTCCCAGGATGCTTACTTGCTTGAGTCATCAATTTAATTTTATTTATATCCCACCCTTCCTCCCAAAGGAGCCCAGGGTGGCTTCCCAGGCACCCTCTACTAGACTCTGTATGAAAGCTGCCACTCAGTGAGAGAGGGGCTTTGCATGCAACAGGTCCCAGGTTTAACCCTTGGTTTCTCTAGATAGGGCTGGAAACAGACTTATTATGCCTGAAACCTTGGGAAACCGCTGACCGTCACTGTCGACAATAGTAAGCTAGATGCTATAACTTGGCATATTGCCCTTGCACCCTGCTCAATATACTGGTGAAGTTCAGCAGGCACCCAGGTTGCTTCAGAGGAGGGCAGGACCACGGACAGCTCACTGTGGTTCTGTATACAGAGGCAGGATGGACACAAGGCACCTAAGAGCAGCCAGCTTGGAACATTGTCCCATCAATGGTTTAGTCTGGAGCAAACAATGAGCTTAAGCAGCCTCTCCATCATTGGGTGGCAGTCTCAAGCTCCATCCCCTCCAAGGAAACTGGTTGGGTTTAAAGGGGCTCGGACGTATCCATCAGGTCTCTCCTGCTGCCTGGTGGGCCTGGTATTGTCCCACCCACTGGGATGGAGCCACTTTTCTGACATTGGCATCACTGCAGCCTGCCTGGATGCAGCTGGGGCAGGTGACCGCGAGGCTGGGGCTGTGCAGCCGCACTAGTGAAGTGGTCAGATTGGCTCCGCCAGTGGACTCAAACAGCCCCAGACTTGCCTCTACGCTGCCTTGCCCCAGCCCCAGGGTGGAGAAGATAGATGGGGAACCACGTGGACATTGACAGACATTGCAGGGGGTTCGACTAATTCTCCCTTGAGGTCCATTAAAATTTTACAGTTCTGTGATTCTGCAGACAGTTACATTTCTCTTGAGCATCTTGCTCTTATTTCTCAGTCACATGTCCCCCCGCAAACATGCCCTCCATTCAGATCAAGGCCGGAAGGGTGCACATGCGTGTTGAAGCTTACACTGGACATGCAGACGAGTCTCTGCAGTGAGCGCTGGGGTTCTGGAACTTCCAAATGCCTTGCAGTAGTAAGCAGCCATGTTGTCGCTGGCAGTCGTGGTGAGGAGCAGCTCCTTGGACACAATGTTCCCCGATGACCCCGGAGTTGTCCCGTCCCTCACTACTTTGCTCCCCTGTAGGAAGAATCCAGATTGCAGTGGGGGTAAGCGGAGAGGCAGCCACTCTGGGGGGGTTGGCCAATTGGGCACACATCGCTCTGTCCTCTAACAGGACTGGCCAACGGTCCTTAGGAGGAAGAGCCATGGGGTCACTTCTACTGCCCCAAGCAGCTACCATTTGTCATCTACCTCACTTTGTCTAATGCAATGGAGGGGAAACTCAGACCCAGGGGCCAAATTTGGCCTTCAGACCTTCCTACCTGTGTCCTTGAGACTCTCTCTGGGTGACAGCCCCTCCCCAACCACACCCTCTCACCCCAGACCATGCCCCTCACTGTCCTGGCTTCGCAACTTTTTTGCCTGGCTGTGATGTGCCCTTGAACACTGATCATGTCCCTTGGTTGCCAAGAAGGAGGACAGCATATGAGGGTGAGTGTCTAGCAACAAGCATATGGTACAAAGATAAAATTTGCATTCGTTGTTCTGCCAAGTTTTGCCTCTCCTCCTCAGCCACCACCATTGACTTGTGGAGCAGCTCTCAGGCTGAAAAAGTTTCCCACCCCGGCCTAATAGTAGGGCTGGCCCTGGAGGCAGTAATGCTGGACCACCTTGTACCACTCGAGGCGAGGCAGAGGGTGTCCGCCGCTGGCAAAGCAGGTAAGCTTGACTACAGTGCCAGCTCGAAAGCATGTTTCTGGGGGTGGCACATCAATCCAGATCTTCTGAGGTGGATCTGAAGGACAAAAACAAGAATGGGGAAGAGAAGGAGGAAACAGATATTAGAAGGGGGGGTTCAAAGCACGTCACACATGATAACCGTTGCCATGACACACACACAATCATCCCTCCTGCTCACACTGTACTCGGAGGGTCACGGTAGCACTCTTGGCGTAGAGGATGGCTTCATTGAAGGCCTCACAGATCAGAGACAATCCGTTGTCCTCACGGCGTGCTGTGTATGTGATGTTAGACACCGTGATCATCCCGCCATGAGCTGCCTGTAGGAAGATAGCAATTCTCATTTTGAGAAGGGAGAAGAGGCAGATCTAAACAACTGGTTTCAAAATGGCTGTTTCCCTGATTTCCCAGCACTCTGAAAGTCCACAGGTCCCTCTAACTTGGTATTGTCTACACTGACTGGCAGCAGGGCTTCAGAGAAGAGGAAACTCCAAACCCAACCAAAGATTGAACCTGGGACTTTCTGCAGGAAAGGCAGATGCTCTACCACTGATCTACAACCTTCCTCAATGATCATACAATGTTCTTACTTCCCCCACAATCTGGGACAGTACAATCTTCTCAGAGGCCCTTACTTTCCCACACTCATGGCCCCTAAACTCATGCTTCAGGCCCTCCCTGTCATGATCCGAACCAGCAGATAAGTCTTGACATGGAGGCAATGGAATCCACTGGTTTCGGAAGACCAGCGGTGGAAGTGGTGGACCCCAACCCAGGCTCTGATGGGCTGGAGCCTGTCCACCAGGAACCCATTGGCTAAGAGGCCCTGGAAAGAGAGTACTCTCCAAATTGGGACACCCTTAGAGAGAGTGTCCCAAAGGACTGCTGCCATAATGTACCGCCTCGCCTCCATTTTGTGCCCCCAAATAACCCCCTGGATTCAAAAATCTCCTGTTTGTCTGGAAAAGTTGGCAGGTGACATCTAAAAGTAGGGAAGGGAGAATCTGTCAGTTTTGGTTTTTCTCCATTCTCATTTTCCCAATCTCAAGTTCAGTTCTTCACCTTTCCACATACCACTTTGCACCAAAAACAAACAAACAAAAAACAAATAAAGACAAGTCCTCATGGAAACTCAGCAGCATTTTAGTGCAAATCTCTCTCAATATGCATATACAGTGGTACCTCGGGTTACATACGCTTCAGGTTACATACGCTTCAGGTTACAGACTCCGCTAACCCAGAAATATTACCTCGGGTTAAGAACTTTGCTTCAGGATGAGAACAGAAATTGTGCTCCGGCGGCGCGGCAGCAGCAGGAGGTCCCATTAGCTAAAGTGGTGCTTCAGGTTAAGAACAGTTTCAGGTTAAGAACGGACCTCCGGAACGAATTAAGTACATAACCAGAGGTACCACTGTATTTTTATACAATTTTGCCCAATACACACATTCTTACAATGCACTTCCACCTCACAGAATGCATTTTTGTCTCCTATTTTACTTACGCATGCCTTCTGATGCACGTTTGACTCCAGGGTACACATTTTTGTACACATTATGTGCACTGCAACATTCATAGAAGTGCGAATTTCAAAGGGCAGCTGTGTTTTGGTTCATCTATCATTTCAGAAAGTGCAGATTAAACAAGTTTGCCTTCAAATTCCTGCCCCATCCTTGGCTCAGGAACAAGAGAGGGTGAAATGCCCACTGACGCCCTCTAATTACCGTCCACATAGGACCCATCTCACTCAGCCTCCTAGCAGGATGGGTCCCTGCTATTGCCTACCTCTGACACAGTGACCTCTGTGGCGTTGAGCTCCTTCCAGCCCAGCCACCAGCGCAGCAAGACAGGTGGGTTGCTGGCAGAGGTGGAACAAGACAGCGAGACCTCCTTGTTTTCCTCGGTGCTGCTTGAGCCTATGATATTCACCTGGTCGGGGAGAACTGTCATCCAAAAAGTAGAGCCCAGGGGCGGGGGGGGGTGAGAGAGAGAAGGATATTAGTCACCCAGTGCAAGACTTAGATGTGCCCATTTTTGTTTTCAAATCAGTGTGTCCTTCTTTCCCTTTCACCAGGAGAAGAAAGTTGGTTGCGGTTTTGTTTGTCGTTCCAAGTGCCTCTGGGAAAGTACAACATGCTTGACTTTTGCGAAGGGAAGCAAGGTTGTTGTTGTTGTTGTTATTTACAAAATGGACCTAGTAGCTGAGGCTGCATATACACCCCAAGCACATTTTTCATCTCAAAGAATTCTGGGTGTTGTAGTTTGTCAAGGCTTGCTGGGAATTGTAACTCTGTGAAGTGTAAGCCACAGTGCCCGGTATTATTTGAGGGGTAAATGTGCCTTAAAGGTTTAGTGCAGCGGTTCTCTTAGCCTGTGGGTCCCCAGATGTTGGTGGACTACAACTCCCATCATCCCTGAGCTCTGGCCTTGCTAGCTAGGGATGATGGGAGTTGTAGTTCAACAACATCTGGGGACACACAGGTTGAGAACTGCTGGTTTAGTGGGTATGCAGAATCAGGGCCATCTTACCCATAGGCAATAGGGGTGCGGGGCACCCAGCTCTCAGGGGCTCCAGGCCTAGAGTCTGGGGCCCGAGAGTTGAGTCTGGGGAAGAGCCCGCCCATTGGTCGGAGCACTGCAGCGGCTCTTCTGCTGTGCCGCAAGTTCGGGGGCGACTGAGCCAGCGAGACACTGAGGTGGCTGGCCAGCTCCACCCTCCTACGCGCCTGGGACTGGGCAACTGGGAGGTGGGCGCCAGGCAAATCTTTGCACCCCGGCACCACATATGCTTAAGACAGCCCTGTGCAGGATAGTGTCTGCATTCAAACATAGCAAAAAGCTCTAGTTACAGGAAGGAGACACAGAGAGATTTGTGCGCATGTACTCCCCATCCCTCTCTTCTGGTGGAAAGGAGGAGATTGGAGGTTTCGCTTCTGTCTTAAAACAACCACAGTTTACCTTTCCATCTGAACCCTAAAATGCGCTTAATCTTAACTATGGTTTCTTGGAACCAGTGCTGAGTCAAAGTATTTGAGCCCATTTAATTTTGCAAGTTTCACAAAGGTGGGGAGGAGAAAATATGCTTCTGAAGACAAGATTAATTTTCAGAGGGTGAATTCCTAAGAACGTTCAAGGGGTGATATTACCTTGAAAGATATGTTAGCTGAGGATATTGTCTTCCTTCTACTTCTTTTTTAAATAAAAGTTAAAGAAACATTGCTCCTTGACCAATCTTCCCCTCCAAAAAGTTCCTCTGGGAATAACACTATCAAGAGGGAGCATTTTTCCCATTGGGGCATTTAATTCCAGGAATACCAGTGATCTACTGTCACTTGAAGTAATGGAAAGACTTACGGTATTGCAAAAAGAACACACAATTGTATTATACAATTGTATTGTAATTGTATTATACTGTATTGCAAAAAAGAACACACCTCATACTTGAAAGCATGGCTACAGCACCCACAAATTAGCATTTGCTTGTCCCCTCCCCAAGTCACCAAATATTTCCCCCCTACACACACACTTCTGTGGGGATGAGTGGTCCCAGGAAAGGAAGGGGGGATATTCAGTCAAGTCTTGGTTAAAACAAGTCACCTTCATGACAAACTACCCAGGCATGTTTTGGGAAGGGACAATCCCAACACTCACAGACCACGTGCAGAGTGATGCTGGCTTGCAGGGGAAGGGGCAAGACTTGGTTCAAGGCCTGGCAGCTGATTGTAGCCATGTTGTCTTCTGCTGTGATGCTGAGGCTGAGGGAGCTCCGGGACAATTGGCTGGCGTCGTCTGTCTCCCAGTTCGTGGAAATCACTTCATCATTCTGTAAGGCACAAGCCCATATCTGAGATCCAGGGGAAAGAGCCTGGAAGCTCAAGGATGGGGACCTGACCAACCAAGGGGCGGTGTTGACAAGATAGGGGAGGGGCCTGGCAGTGCCCAGTATACCTGAAGGAGCATCTCCACCCCCATCGTTCAGTCCAAACATTGAGGTCCAGCTCCGAGGGTCTTCTGGCGGTTCCCTCACTGCGAGAAGTGAGGTTACAGGGAACCAGGCAGAGGGCCTTCTCGGTAGTGGCACCCGCCCTGTGGAATGCTCTCCCATCAGATGTCAAGGAAATAGACAACTATCTGACTTTTAGAAGACATCTGAAGGCAACCCTGTTTAGGGAAGTTTTTAATGTCTGATTATTTAGCGTGTTTTGAATATTCTGCTGGGAGCTGCCCAGAGTGGCTGGGGAAACCCAGACAGATGAGTGGGGTATAAATAAATTAGTAGTAGTAGTATGCCAGGATAGGAGCGGAGGACAGATGCAGTTAGGCAATCAGTAACAATCCGCTGGCCCTAAGGCACCATGACTTTGGAGCTCAATGAGCACAGGGGCTGAACAAATAGCAAACTTTATCAAGCCAACAGGGAAATAACATGTTTTGGGCTCCCAGACTTCTTTCCTTCCTTCTCTTAGAGGCCAGGAGAAGGAGGATAGAGCCTAGGGCCCAGCAAACCTTGTAACACCCTATACAAATTGGACAACATGTCCATTCATAAAACCCCTATGCACCATCACTAGAAAACCTCAGGGATGTTGGAAGCTGATTTCTAGTGCTTGTAAGACTCCTGGTCTATCTAGCTATACCCCTTGGAGCAGCCAGTCCAGAGTTTCAGGCAGGGGTCTTTCCTGTAGAAGGCTAGCATTGAATCTTGGGTCTTCTGTGTGAACGCCGTGTGCTCTGTGGCTCTTCCCCAGTAGAACAGCCACCAGGTGGAGCAACTGCTGTATGCGGGCTGTTTCAAACCATGTGAGAACTGTAATACATTGAGCAATCCTTAGCTGCTTTGTCATCAATGAATATACATGAACATTCCAACTGATGAGAGAGATGGGCAAATCACAGAATGCTGAGCTACTGCTATAAAGAAGGGAGAAAGGGAACAGAAACACAGAGGGGAGACGGGGGTGCTGAAAGAAAAGACCCATCAGGAACAAGGATGGCAGAGGCATGGAAGAAGGCCAGATGACTGGGGGGGGGGTGGAGGCTGCAGCAAGTCAAGGAGAAGGTGGAAGAGGCCAAGGGCTAAAAGACAGACAGAGTGCATTGAGGAATGTAGGGAGAGATCAAAGAGAACAGAAAGCTGAGCTAAAACTCCACACCAGATAATGGGACAGGAAGGGCTGTACTGTTGCTGATGTAGCAGAAGGGGAATTGTGGGGTCATAACATATAGCCTGTCAGAAAATCTGGCTACAGGTCCCTCACTGGCTGCTAACAGAATAATTACCACCAGGTGGCACTCACTGGAACGTTTTTGCATTTACAGCCTGGAAGTCACAGAAATGTCCACCCAAATGTTAAGGAGAGCAGGAGTCATGGTCTGCTGTACAGTATCCCAAGCTCCAGACACCTGGGGGGAGGATCTGGGCTTTCTCCAATAGCAAATGATTTGTCATCCTGCTCACAAAAAAAGAAAAGAATTGTGCACACACGAAAACAGCTCTCCTCTCCCCAGAGCACAAGGGGGGGGGAGGGGAACTCAACTCATCAAACAAGTCAGTACAAAAAGACTAGCGCCTCAAAGTTCCCCCACTCACCTTTAGCCATTGCAGGGTAGCCAGTGGGTTCCCACTCAAAGAAATACAGGTCAGCTCTATCTTGTCCTTGGCTTTTACTGTGGGGCCATCGTATCCCTTGATGACAGGTGGCTGTGGTGGGACTGTCAAAGAGAGAAGAACGATATGGCTGGAACTCAAAGGAGAGGAGGTCCCTAAGGCCACCAGTTCCTGTTTACCTACAGCAACCTTCCCTTTCCATAGGGGTGGAGAGGCAGTGTGGTGCAGTGGTTAGAGTGTCAGACTAGGGCCTAACTGCAGTTTCCAGGGCAGGCGCAAGGGAAGTCTTGCATAGAATGCATTGCGGTAATCCATTCTTGAAGTCACCAGTGGATCAACTACGGTAGCCAAGCTCTCCTTGTTCAGGAATGGTCAAAGATGTCATACCCATTGACCATTATGCTTGACCGCTGGCCAGACTGGCTGGGACTGATGGGAGCTGGAGTCCAGCAACATCTAGAGGCCACAGATTCTGCACCTTTGCTCTAAATCAGTCAAAGGCTACTGAGTTATCATCGTCAAAATGATAGGGCAAAAGCTGGGACGCAGGTCTGTTTTGAATGACAAGCGCTGATCCACAGAGGAAACTAAACACACCTAAATCAAACAGGCTGTTTACAAGGACTTAGGAGGATGGCGTTTGCCTGGCTGGGTTGACCAGACCTTAAAGATTTTGGTGACATCCACACCATTATCTTAAAATGCATTTAAAGCACATGTATTCCTACAAATAAATCCTGGGAATTGTAGTTTGTCAAGGGTGCTGAGAATTGTAGCTCTGTGAACGGTAAACTACAGTTGCCAGGATTCTTTGGGGGAAGACGTGTGCTTTAAAAGTGTGGTGTGGATTGGACCTCAGCGGATATGGGCTTTTTCCATCACATGCTGACCTTGTCTTGTTTTCAAAAGAACCTTAAAAAAAGAAAACCCAACCCACCCTTTAATTATCTCATACTTTCCCTTGTCCATTTGCTCTGTTATCGTCTCTTGTTTCTTCTGCCTTTTATTGCGACTGCCCTGGGTGATCTCTCGCTTCCTCCTCCACCTCCTCATTCCTTATCCTTTTGTGTTTGTTTGTTTTTTATTAGGAAAGAAATAACAGTTTCCTTGGGCACTTAGTGGCGATTATGCTGACGGTTACCTTTAGCCCTGGAAAAGGGAAAGGTCTGACGAAGCATTCCGAGTGACTTACACAGGATATTCATGGTGAAGCTGACAACAACTGGGATTAAGGCAACTGGGTTAGAAGCTGCGCACGTCAGCCGTTGCCTGTTGTCTGAGCTCTGGGGAGTGATCCTGGAAGAAAGCAGAGGAGGAGACCACAGGAGCGATTCAAAGCTAGTAATTGTTTTTGGTGGGGGGTGGTCTGGTTTGGTTCACACAAACCTACATCATTTGCACTTTCCAAAGGAATACACTAAACCAAACTGCAGCTGCCTTCGAAATTCTCACTTCTCCTAATTTGGCAATACAGTTGTCCAGCTAAAGAATGGGTTAAAAAATGGTCCTAGCAGGGGAAAATGTGTGCATCAAAATGCATAAGTTAGTGAAAACAGCGTGAAAAAATGCATCCCTTTTGGAGGGGAAATTGCTTTGCAAAAAATGTGTTGATTAGAGAACATTTGCATGCAAAAATGTGTATCTGAGGAGAATTTTTTTTGAACTGCAAACTGATGAGGAAAGGTGGCAAACCGAATTTAAGATTGGAAAAATGAGAAGCTGAGACAAACCACAATGGAAGGATTTATTCTTCCCTAGCTATCCTCTCATTTGGCCCCTACTCTGCATGTACCCCTCTCCACATTCCTTCAGCTTTTGACTTCCACTGTAGAGCAGCCTTTAAAAAAAAGATAAAGGACCCCTGGACGGTTAACTCCAGTCAAAGGTGACTATAGCGTTGCAGCGCTCATCTTGCTTTCAGGCCAAGGGAGCTGGCGCTTGTCCACAGACAGTTTTCTGGGTCATGTGGCCAGCATGACTAAACCGCTTCTGATGCAACAGAACACCGTGACAGAAACCAGAGCACACGGATGCACTATTTACTTTGACGCCACAGTGGTACCTATTTATCTACTTGCACTGGTGTGCTTTTGAACTGCTAGGTTGGCAGGAGCTGGGACAGAGCAACGGGAGCTCTCCCCATTGCGGATTCGAACTGCCGACCTTCTGACTGGCAAGCCCAAGAGGCTCAGTGGTTTAGACCAGAGCGCCACCCACATCCCAGAGCAGCCCTGCATACAGGCGACTGGGGGCTAGCGCTATAGAGCTCCTTCCATGCTCTTCGCACCTCAGCATGGCCTCTGTGCTGAAGAGCTTGTCGTTGGAGCCAGGTTGGATGCTGGATGACACATCTGTCACTTCCTTGTCACCTGGGGAGAAAGGGAAGATTGGTAAGGGGGATGCTAATTCCGTGGCCTAGTCAACCTTCCACATACCCCCATGGTAGCCCTCAAAAATACCCCCACCCCACCCCGCCAAGACTAGCACAGTATGAAGCAAGGGACCCCATGCTAGGAAGGGAAAAAACTGGCCTAAACTAGCTGGGTGCCCAAGGTGAGACCCTAGAATGGTACCTCCCTTCCCCACTAATAAACACACCTCTGAAAACCAGTTAGCAGGAGAAGGCCGCTATTCTGCTCAGGAACTGCTTGAGGGCTTCCCAGAGGCAACTGTGAGAACACAATGCAGGACTTAGATCTGATCTAGCAGGGCTCTGATTATGAGACAGGGGCCAGAGCTCAGTTGAAGAGCATCTGCTGTGCAGGCAGATGGTCCCAGCCTCAATCACTGTTATTTCCAGATTGCACAGGGAATGTCTCCTTGCCGGGAACCCTAGAACGCCACAGCCAGACAGTGTGGCCAGTACTGAGCCACGTGTACCAAAGGTCTGAATCAGAATAAGGCAGCTTCCTAAGTTCTAAGCACAGATCACCATCTTCCATGCTCTGGCACAGTTCCAGGACATTTCAACGACAGCTTGTGCAACAGAATTTCTGTTGGGATAAGAGGGTCCAATTACCTAATGAAATCCTTTCGTATGCAGTGTGAGCAGCGTTTAACTAGTGAGTCTTGATTAGAGAGTAGACTTTACCTGTTGCAATTACACAGAGAGAGATGCGTGTAGGGAAAGGGGGAGTTGTTTATTGTAGGAAATACATAACTCAGATAGAAAAGTTTCTAGTTCTAGAATGTGGTATATACCAGCCTCATTTAGCCAACATACTTAACTCTAATGGATGCATGAAGGGGTTAAGACCACAGAGTAAGCTGTCCTGCCAGGCTTAGCTAGGTTACACACCCTCACTTTGGGAGGTAGGGTTACCAAACACTTTGTTCTTTTTCTTCCACCATGTGAACCCTTCTAATAAGGATATCTAAGCTGAATGTTCCAAGCCATCTTTGTGCTTCTATACAAATAACTTAGAAGCATTTCCCACTTTTTGAAACTAAGTTGTACTGCGTGTCTTTTCTTGCTGCTGTATGGAAAAAATACATGAATCTGACCTTTGAAGAGTAAGTAAACTATTTTTAACTTACCAATCGTGTGGTCTCTTTCTATGCTAAGGGAAGAGCGGAGCTTTGGAAGAAACTTAGAAGGGGGTATTTTAAAGGTCTAACAGCCAATATTTCCACGCTTTACTTTGCTGCATGTTTGTGATTTTAAATCTCTGCTGGGGCTCTCTCACCAAAGATTACTTGCCCCAAACACTGGATCTAAGCATCCAGAGAAATTTCCTTCTATTTTATGATGTCTAGTATGTTCCCCTTAAACAAGCAACAACAACAACCTAACTAGTCTAGAAAACAAGGCATCCATGCTTGCTCATCTACTCTCTCAGAGTATAGTAAAAGATGACCTCTCCTCTTGAGGTCCAAGAATCAGTGGGAAAAGGAAGAAGCTGTAAACAGGATGCAACTGAAGACATATCAGTCTAAACAACAAGTAGATAGAGAACTAAGCTGATAGGCTAAAGGTACATGGATAGTATGGGAATGTGACTGTCCCTCAGTCTATTTGTCTTAATCCAATGCAAAGCTCTCTTTTTACGAATTGAGTTGCACCCAAACTTCCATGGGCCAAAACTCGCCTTGCCATTTGCTCTGCTACTTTTAATGGCACCCCGACAAATCTGATTGTGTTATTTTAGAGACTTTAAAATGTTCGCCAATATTAATATTTATGGTTCCGATAGCACAAGATTAGACCATGGTGAATGTATCTTCTCAGATCAGCTGATTGTATAAACAAACCGCTGCTGGTGTCTGGTGCTGGATGAAATGTATGTTGAAAGGCGGAGAAATGTTACATTTAAGTTTCTCTATAGTTTTATCTCTAGTTGACTAAGGAATTATTCATGCATGAGAATTCCTCATTATAACTGTGCAAAAGCTAGATTTCCTCCTCAATCAATGATGAATGCATTTGCACAGAGAGACACTAGAAAAGCATTTCCTAAATAAATAAAACATTCAGATTATATATCAATGTTTTCTGGGTGGGTGCCGTATTTTGTTTTCATGTGTTATTTTTATTATTGTTATTATGGCCGGGGGGGACACAAAATGTGGAAGTGGCACAGGTCTCTCTGGACCTCAGAGAGGGCCTGTGAACCAGCCAGTGGAACCATTGTCCCAGAAACATCTCTTTGCTCAGTGAAAATGAGAGAAACTGGAGGATGATCCATTAGGGCAAATGGGCACTACCCCACCAACCTGTCTGCCTTCACCCAAGCCCCACCTGCCTGCCTTCCTCTTTCTGCTCAGTCCAGGGGGTGGCACTGCCACCGCCTCCATCTTTGTGTTGCCCTTGTAGAACTCAGTGGAGAGAAGGATGGAGCAAATACTAGAATTAGTTGCCTCTGCCTGCCATGGGTTACACCTACTGGTTAGCCTCCCCGCCCTACAAGTCACAAAGAGCACCAGCAACCACTGGCAAGGTGTATGACACAAAATCAGCCCCTGCCCCTCCCCTCCCAAAGAACAATCCCGCAACTTGTGGAAGGAACTAGGATCCATGCAACCTCCTCACCCCTGCGGAAGGTGATCTCGGCTGCAGGCCGGGCATCTTCCACCTGGCAGTGCACCGTATATTCCATACCAGCCACCCAGGTCACTGTGCTGTTGGCTGGGTACTCCCTAATGAGCGGCCTCTTGGGGGGAACTATAAGGAAAAGAAGTAAAGTGAAGAAGGGTGAGATGTGGTTGCTTTTCTCCACTCTACTTCCACCACCAGAAGCATCCTCCCCACATGTCAGGCTTCGGGGAATTGGCCCCCGTGGCCCTAAATGAGCAGATCAAACGAAAGGAATTCTTACCAGTTAGTTTCTTTAATAAACACAGCGAAGGACAAAAGAAAGCGTCAACCCAGAATGGTGGTGCTCCCAATTAAGGCTTACACTCCCTCCGTCCCTATTAATCTATGTCACTCTTACGTGTTGTAATCTGAGCTTGTACCCTCTGTGCTTTCTGTTCTGAGTCTTTCTGAGCTCTTCTCAAACTTGGGCTGTCCAGAGGCTGTGAATCTGTTAACCCTCTCTCTTCCAGTGTTTCTTCTCCTAGCTGTTCCCCATCCAGTATTTCCCAACTTCTGCCTTCTGAACTATGCCCTTCTGCTAACCGCTGTTCCAGATCTAGACTATCCTCCTGCTCCTAGGAAGATTCAGGAGCAGGAGCAGGGCGAAGGGGGGTTCCCACCATTCCTCCTCAGTGCATCCCTCCTCAACACGGTCCCTGACACCACACAGCACTTTCATAGCTAAAACCATTGTGTGCAAAGGGTTAAAGCAGATTCAGTCAGATCAGGCAACCCTTTTCAGCTCAGGGGCCAAATTCTCTTGGGATCAACCTTCCAGGGTCTGCATAGCAGTTCAGATGCAGAAGTGGGCAGAGCATTGGATGTGATGCTTCTCTTGTCCAATAGGCTTCATTCCAGCCATGTGAAACACAAAGGTTTCTATGGGCACACACACACACACACAGGCCCAGGCACCACACATCTCTCCCTCCTTCTCCCAAGGAAGAAAGAGGCATTGTCACAGCACAAGGGCACATTCCAGCCAGGCAAAAGAACCCAAAGAGGGTGTGGCCTCTGGGAAAGGGTGTGGTCCGCAGAGAGTCACATGGCTGTTTCTCAACCAATTCTGGAAGAGGGAACGCAAATGAATTGATTAGGAGAGGAGCCGACCGTGAGCTCCCAGATTCCTTCTGGCACTTACTCAGCACAGAGAGCAGCACACTGCGAGAGATGATGCCTCTGCTTTTCTCCGAAGGGCCCACCTGGCACTCGTACACGGCATCGTCTTCCAGTTGGCTCCTTGTTATTTGCAGGTTAAACTTGCCTGAAGTATCAAAAGGCAAGTCGAAATGATATTTTCCCCCATGTTTGGTTCAAATTATTCTCATTCTGGGACACATTCTCCAATCCTGCTTTGGGCTTGCTAGTTATCAGACACATGGCACTGTCACTGTTACCCATCCAAGAGGGTTCTCCAATCCTCTCCCAGCTATTTCACTATACAGTGGACACTTGGGTTGTGAATGTGATCCGTGCGGGATGCACGTTCGCAACCCGCAGCATTCGCAACCTGCGCAGGTTGAGATTCAGCGCTTCTGCGCATGCGCAACTGCTGAAACCCGGAAGTAACCCGTTCCAGTACTTCCGAGTTTTGGCAGTCCGTAACCTGAAAAAAACGCAACCTGAAGTATCTGTAACCCAAGGTATGACTATACTGTGTCACCTTCTCCATAACTATTAATACGCTGATGCTGTTCTTCCTAATGCAGGATTTGGTGTCCTAAAAATGCCATTTATCAGTTATTTCAGAAGCACCAAGTTTCGACTTCATTTCAGTTTTGTTTTATTTAAATAAAGAAATTGCCACTGCTTCCCCTCTAAAAAAAATCATACAGGATTCCCCAGGAAGAACACTTAAGTCAATATCATAACCATTTAAATCCTCTCCAAAAAAACAACAACCCAAAAAAAAAATTAAAACAGTAGGATGGCAGTGGGTGAAGCAATATATCTTAGCAGCAATGGAATATACAGCATCAGCACGTTCATACAAACCTAATGTGAGAAGTTGTTTTTTTTTCGGTTTCACAACAATTCCTCCCAACATACATCTTAGTCAGTTCCAGTCTTTCCCCCAGAACCTGACAAATGTCCCCATCACTCCTATCGTGGGTCTGTGTTCCCTAATATAAATCACAAATATGTTCCTAGCTCTCATGATTGCTGGCAAATCATGAGACTGGAGATGTCTCCATGCTTTTTCCCTTCCCTTCCTTCCTTGGCAATTTTCTTGAAATTATTTGAAAACCTTATTCACAAAAATAGAGCTGAAGCAGTGTTGCAAAGCAGAACCAGACATCGGAGGACAGGGAATCTGTGGCCCTCTAAATCAGGGGTGCACAACCTGCAACCCTCCAGTAGTTTCTGGACTACAGCTCCCATCAGCCCCAGCCAACATAGCCAGTGATCAGGGATGATGGGAGGTGTAGTCCAACAACATCTGGAAGGCCACAGGTTGTGCACCCCTGCTCTAGTTGTTGTTGTACTCCAGCTCCCATCAGCCCCAGCCAGCATGGCCAGGAATGATGGGTGTTGTAGTCTAGCAACTTCTGGAAGGCCACAGATTTCCCAGCCCTGCCCTAATTGATAGAGGCAGCTAGTTGGAAGTGGCAGCTTGGTGGAAGCTAGTTCCAATGACCCCCACACAAAAAACCTGGAGACTTCTCACCTTGGCTAGGATCTCTCACCATGCTGTAGCGTGGAAACCTAGGGATGTCCTGGTTGGGTCCCAACAAAAGCCCATCCTTCACCCACTGCACAATGCCAGATAGGTTGTCCACCTCACACCTTAGCAGAGCTGTTTTCCCTTCATGGACGGTGACGTTATCCGGCTCCACACGGAAGGCCTGTTGAAGGTTCTCAGCACAGCAACCTAGGAGATCCACAATATGAATGATGGCCAACAGCTATGCTCATTCAAAGTCTGCCTATTTCCTCCAATCCAACTACATGCAAATGTCCACTTCCCTGAAACTCAGCAAAGAAAAGGGAGGCTATCAGAGAACAGCTCAAATGCAACTACACCTTTCCAAACAGGTGGCTGTCCAGTCGGTGCCTCAACACCTCCAAGCAAAAGAGAGCCCACCACCTCCTACAGCAGCCTCTGTTCCACTCTCAAACAGCTCTTGCTGTTGGGAAATTCCCCCTCATCTTTAGCTGAAATCTATTTCCTTGAAATTTCCATCCATTGGTTCTAGCCAAGGCTGCTTGAACTTCTGCATGACAGCCCTTCAGATATTTAAATACACTTGTCATGCTTCTCCTGGGGAAGGGTGGCAGGTCATGGTATATGTATAGCATATATGTATAGCATCTGCTATACATACAGAAGGTCCCACATTCAATCCCTGGCATCTCCAAGAAGGGCTGAAAACATCCCCTGTGTGAAAATCCCCTGCCAGTCAGTGTAGACAATGCTGGACTCACTGGACCAGTTGTCTAACTCAGTATAAAGCAGCATCCTTTGTTCCTGCCCTAATCTTCTTTTCTCCAGGTGAAACATCTCCAGCTCCTTCAACCATTCTTCACAGAACTTGGTTTCCAAACCCATCACCATCCCAACCACCCTCCTCTGGACTCTCTTAAGTTCCTCAATGCCCTTATTAAAATGTGGTGACCAGAACTGGATGCAGTACTCTAGATGCAGCCTGTCCAGCTCACAATCGGGTGCAATTATTACTTCCCAAGATCTGGACACAAGATCTGGGTAACAGAAGCATTGATACCCCTTTGGAACTGCACCCCATCCTTCCTTATATGACCCAGCTTGTCAGGAGCTCTAAGCTGTCATGTCCTACTGTGAAGGATTAGGGCTTTGGGGTATTTTATATTGCGTTTTAGGTTGTAAAACTCAAGTTGTAAAATGCTTGCTTTTTGCTTTAAAGGCTTACTTGCACATGAGGGTCAAAAGTTCACAGGAAGGTCAAAAGTACAGGAGGAATGGTTTGGCACAGCCTGAACCAGTTAAGTCCAGCAGGCTATTTAGTGGAGATAGCCAGAGAATAATCAAGATATCCACTTGGCAGCAATGGTGAGGTGAAAAGGAAGGAGGGGTTGGTGTTCTTCCATTTCCTCTCACAAGGCAGGTTACAGCCTATGCCACCTCGCCTGCTTAGACCCTTCCTGGAGTCATGCGACTGGCCACTGGGCAAAACAGACCAGCAGACCAGACAGATCATTGGTCTGGACCAGCAGTGCTCCTCTTAAGTTCTGTATGTCTCACCTTGGTTGATCAGGTTGAGGAGGAGACGGATGAGCAGGATGCCCAGGCCCCAGGACACCATTCCTACCTGCTGTCACTCTGGAAGTAAGAATCAGGGTCTTGGGGTCTTGTAAACCTACAAGTGATCATCACAGAGATGGTTGTGAGAGATGAAGGTAAGAGATGGTGATGCGGCCATTGGCACCCTTACCCTCATGTGAGTGGATGTGGATGACGTTAGACTTAAATATGAAGGAGAAAAAGACTTTTTAAGAACATAAGGATCTGGGAGATCATCATTGTGCTGGATCATCCAGTCAGTGATGCACGTAGGTAATTTTAGGCTCTGGACTTAATGGTCTAGCAGCAGAGGTGGGCTCTTTAGAGAGTGATGTATACTCTTGCTTTATTTGCTTCAGAATGTGGGTTTGCTGCATTTGGGTGCCCTCCTGCTCATTCTGCAGAGCAAAGCCCTGGTCTTCTGCGCCCAAAGTCCTTCCCTAACAGCACCACTGCATCTAGTCCTAAAAATATAGAGAGATCCCGGCTGGATCAAAACAAAGATCACCTAGTTTGGCACCCTGTTTCCCATAGTGGCTGCCCAGGTGCCTCTGGAATGCCCATCCATCAACTGGTACCCAGAGGCATAATGCCTATGATAATGGAGGTAATATACAGCCCTCGCGACTAGCAGCCTCATCCTCCATGAATTTATCTAATTGAAGTCAATGAGCTACATCAGAGGTTAGCGGACTCCATGGCTCAAATGTGCATTGTGTAAAGAAGTGCTTCCAGCATTCAGCTTCAGTGCATGGCCCTGGATCCTAGTATTATGACAGAGGGGAGGAAACTTCTCTCCGTCCATTTCTCCACATCACACAATGGGCCAGGGGTCAGCTTCACCTGCTGAACAGCAGCCTGAAGGGGAGAAGCTGGAATGGCTCCACCTGCAACTGATCAGCCTTCAAGGACATGGAGAAGAAGGGTACTGATGAGAAACAGCTGGCTTCAGCCTTCTTAAACAGAGCTCTCAGCAGCACTCAGATGCTGGAAACAATGTATGTGGTTCCAGGCCCTACCTTGCTGCTTCTTCCTCTACATCTGGACCCTTGACTCTGTGATCACCTGGATTCCCTGACCTCAGGGCTGTTTGACTTCATATGTGGATTCTGCTCTCAGGCAAGTGTTCCTTAGAGACTCCTAGCCCCAGCTTGCTCAGCAACGGGACTCGATGGGGCCACAACAGCCATTGGTGACCCTGGTTTTTTTTAAATTATTCCCATCAGTTGTCTTTTTCCCCAAACTTAAAAATCTCAAACGTTTAGTTTTCACTGTCGGGAAAGTATCAATAACTGGTTTTATTGAGAATTTTGACATTTTAGTTCATAGCTTTAGAGGTGCTGTGGTTCCTTTTTACAAAAAAGTGGTATATAAATGTTGAACAACCATTAAAGCTTTTCTTTTTCTTCTTTGCAATGCCCAGCTGTCAGATCTCCTTCTGCCCTCTCCAGAGCATCAGCAAACATCTGTTCCAACTTCTGCCCATCCAACAGTCAGAAGACAGCTATCATGTCTCCCTTTAATCTTCTCTTCCCCGAGCTAAACAATTATTTATCTTACTGAACAAGATTTATATACTGCTTGATTGTAGGAAACCCTCTAAGAGGTTACAATAAATATTAAAATTATCAATAGAAACCTTGAAAAACAATTAAACTCAACAGCATAAAAGATTAAGACATATCAACATCTGCATGTCTAGACAGGCTTGCCTAAACGAAAATGTTTTTCAGCATGAACTAGTAGAGTGAATGCACCTGCCTGGTGTCAACAGACAGGGACTTCCAAAGTATAGATACTGCCACACTAAAATTTCTTACAGCTGCAGAGCGAGTGTCAAGTGATGCCTGTAACCTTGTCCAGTTTGCTATATTGAAGCAGCCAGGTGGGTTTATATGGGGTAAGGCAAGTAAACTGGTCCCCGGCTGTTAAGCAAGTCAACATGCCCAGGTCCTTCCTCAAGTCATAGGATTTGGTTTCCATACCCAGCAACTATCCTGATTCCCCTCCCTGGAAACTCTAAAGCACTTCAATGCTTTTAAAATGTGAACTGGGTGCAGTACTCTAGGTTCAGCCTGGCCAGCAAAGAAGAGAGCAGAACTATTACTTTTTGCAGACTGGACATTAATGAAAGCATTGATCTCTCTCTCACACTCACACACACACACACACACACACACACAGAAAAAACACACACACACCATGATCTTACCTTGCTCTAAGTGCCCAGTGTCCAGAGATTGACTCTTCTGAGCCTCTCCTGAAGTAGGACTGCCGAGTCAGTGAGATGGCTGAGATGCCAGCACCGGTCCCTCCTCCACAGCCGCCTGCTAAGGAACCTGCCCACTTCATCGCTTACAAGCACCTAAGGAAAACAAGCAGAGGCAAGGAATCCACCCCATTCTCCATGGAGGAGGCCTGGGAGGTGGCAGTGCTGACTCCACGATTTGGGTGGGCTCCACAGAATCCTGACTGGGAGGGGAGGCCTTAAACGGGAATCAGCAGGGCATGTGAAATGAATTTCCTGGTCTTCTTGAATACTTTGTGCAAAATGGGAAACGATAACACAAAATGGAAATGATGGCACTACATACCAGTGGGCCCTGATATTGGGGGCTGGGAATCTCTTTCTAACCTATTTTCCAGAGGCAACAGTGGCTGAATATACACACCACAAACAGTGACCCGTCTTTTGAACTTTTAGGAGGAGATAATACATTACCTCTCTGCAGTCTAAATTAGCCATTTTTCCTAGTTGGTCGGGGCTGTACTAAAGGGGCAGTGATTTCTGATCACATGAAGATCTTGCATTACCCAAACAGCATCTTCGGCTCCTTTACCAGGATGTTATTATCCTTCTGCTTGCAGTGGCTAAAAGCAATGCTCTCTCACTTTCACATGAATAGGTGTGATGATCACAGGTCTTTAAAAGTTCAAGGGTTTGCTGTGTGAATACCTGGGCACATTCGAATCCGCCCAAAGTCAGGCCAGCTCTTACCAGCAGAGGGCAGCAGCATCACACACACTCTGCGACAAGGAGGGCGCTCAGCCCCCTGGAAACAGCAAGCCTGTTTAGGGACGAGGCAAGTTCTGCAAACATGGTCAAAGTCAAAAGGACAGAGGAAGCCACCGGCATCTGTGAAAGTTACCGAAGCAAAGGTAAAAGGGACACCCTGATTTGGGGACTGCCATCCAGAAACGTTTCACCCTGATAAATCACCACTAGCAACAGACACCTTGCCAGGGACAAAGGGTCCTGTTTTCCTTGGCAGCACCTGCACTGACCAGAGACTGTGCGCGCACAAATGCCCATTTGCATTGGGCGCGCCTTGGCAAGGATTGCCTGCACGCCCCACTCCGTGCTATCAGGCAGTGTGTGTGCCAGTTCACGACCAATGTATGCGATCTGCATTGCAGCACAGGCATAATCTCAGGTATAATAGCGATCGGAGCGGATTGCAGGAAGAGCAATGGCACCAGGTCATCCTGCAGCGCAACACATTAGTATGTCGGGGCATGCGCCTTGCTGCCGCTCTCGTTCGCATTGGACCTACAAGAGCCACTTGTAAAGGCGCTGGCCTTTGGCTTGTCATCCCAGGCTCCCTCAGCCAAATGTCCTCAGAGACAGCAGATTTGGCACTCGGCGGAAGGGACGTATATTTTATAGAGGTCTCTTGGCACCTGCCTTCAGTGGCCTTCAGTCACAGCACAGGCACACAGGAAGCTGCCTTACACAGAGTCAGATCAAAAGAGCGGCCAGCCAAAGAAGAGAGTGGCTCTGGAGGAATAGCCATACTGCTGCCTCCGAGCATCTGCCACCTGAAGCAATTGCCTCGCTCTGCCCAATGATAGGGTTGGTCCTGCCTGGCTAAGCAGAGGTGGGGAATATAGGGAGCTGCCTTGTACAGACACCATCTAGCCCAGTTTTGTCTACCCTAACTGGCAGCAGCCCTCCGGGATTTTAAGACAGGACATTCCCATCCCTACCTGGTATTGAACCTGGGACCTTCTTCATGTGAAGTGGATGCACTACCGCAGAGCCACAGCCCTCCTCTGCATGTCTTCAGCAGAATGCGAGCTGGTTTGTCCTCCAGCTGCATGGATTCTGCCAGTTTGATGGCGTCAGAGAACTCTGCACATGAGTTGGACAGAGACAGGGGTTTTCTAGGCTGTCCTTGCTCCTGCTTCAGCATAACTTATGGAAAAGCCAATGCACACAGACTATGGACCCGCATGGAGGCTTTGTATGCACCATCAGGGGGGGCTGCCCTTTTCAGGGGGGTTGTGCAGCCGCATGCTTTTATGTGGACATCCTCCTTCAAAAGCTGAAAACGCTCTTCTCTCTAGGCCTGCTGATCATTAAAAAGGGTTCATACAGAAGGGAATATGCCCTGTTTCCAAAACCCTTTAGCAGAGCACACCAGCCATCCAGCTCCATAGAAGTCTTCAGGGATGCCTCAGTACATTTTGCTGCCCGAGGAGAAGAGCAAAAATGGTGTCTTCCTCCCCTCCAAACTCCAGGTACAGAAGTCAATCAGGCTCACAGCTGATTCTACTGGATCCTACTGGGATAGCTCAGTCGTTAGGACATGAGACTCTTAATCTCAGGGTTGTGGGTTTGAGCACCATGTGGGGCAAAAGATTCCTGCATAGCAGGAGGTTGGACGAGATGGCCCTAGTGGTCCCTCCCTTGCTACAATTCTGTGATTCTTATTTCAACTGTGGAGACGGAAGAGCATCCTCAACCACACAGGAGGGCAGCAGGCTAGCTTAGGGGGCACAGGGCAGGCTGAATGGCAAACAGAAAGAGCCCTGTCCTCCAACAGAGGGCATGGATACAGGGCTTGGGGAGAGCGACCATTGCTCTTTGACACACACACACACACACACACACACACACACACACACGCATTTAATGCAGGATACATTGTCAGAGCTCAAGAACACACCTTCCATCCAGGCAAAAAGACTCAAGGCGGGTGCAAAAATCAGCACAAATGGTAGACCCATCTCTGCCCTATTGCCATTCCTTGCTCTGCAGTCTTGAATAGTGAATTGTCCATCATGGGAAGAGGAGTGGAAAGGGGATGGTCTGTTGCAATGACCCTGGTGGCTTCCTAGTGTGTAGGGAGGCCTACACTCGAATAGGACCCTGGCAGAGACACATTCCCGACTGGCATGTTCTCTCCCTCCTGGCTGTTCGTTCGGGACCTTCAAAAGCTTTCTTCAGCCCAAACATCACAGCGACCGATGCCAACCGACACCAGCACACTTAGGGATCTGCAGAGCTTGCACATCATGCATGACAGACCTCAGCAACTCAGCATTTTGACTGATCTACTTTATTTACATATAAACACACATGGAGCACTGCAACATGGCTCCCTCTCTCTCTAGCATCAGACAGCAAAGAGAATGAACAAAGGACAATTTCCCACTTCACGGAACACAGTAACACAAACATCCTGTCTCCGTCACTTCCCACTCTGTAGAGTCAAAACATATACCTTCATGTGATAGACAATCCTATGACTGCAATCATGGAGCAGGAATTCTAACAGGAAGAAGGTTATGTTCCTCCTGCACAGGCACATCATAGAATTCTACAGTTGGAAGGGACCCTGAGGGTCATCTAGTCCAATCCCTGCAATGCTGGAATCCTGCCCCCAGCCATCCCTGGATGGGCTCGAACCACCAACCTTTTGGTTACTAACCAGGTGCACTGACCCACTGCACCAGCTTAGGGACTCCAGTAACGTGCTTTAATTTTTCTCCCACCCCAAATAAGACTGAATAGCATCCATTAACAGCAGACAGTGAAAAGCTGCGCTCTGGAACCTTTGAAGGATAAGAGCTAAACCAGCTCCCCACCCCCAATGACCACAATTTCCTGGGGGTGGGGGTGAGGAGGACAGGTCTTGCCATTAGACCAAGAGCCCAGTCTGTTGCCATTCGTATTACAGTACTTAAGGAGGAGGCCTCAGCAATGAGAACTGATCTTGTTGCTATCTGCCTTGCTAAACACCTCCATCGGTTTGCACCTTGAGCTTGTTGATTCATGAAAAAAGCATGAGCCAGCTGTGTGATGCAGCTGCTTAAAAACCTAATGCAATCATAGGCTGCCTACTTGGAATCACAGAGTACCAGACTGCAAGCCCAAGTTGCACACTGCTTAAATTGGTGCCCAGAAATGGACACTGTATTGCAGAGATGGCCTGACCAACACAGAACAGAGCAGAAGCTTACACTCTTGCCACACATTAGTCATCTCTAGGGCATAAAGCAGAGGTTTTCAACCTTTTGGGATCCATGGCTCCCTTGATCAACTATGTTCTTTCTGTGGGGCTCAGGAGCCCAGTTATGTCACCCCTTTCCTGCAGAGCTGGCAGCCCCTCACCCCTTTTTGAACCTTCCCTTGTGGAGTGTTCCCTCAGCCGCCTCTCCTCTCCTCTCTCCTTGGGAGTCCTCTGAGCACCTGGTCTCTGAGCTGCCTCCCTGCCCCAGAGAGAGGTGCCTCCTCACGCTGCCCCACAGGGGCCTGAGAAGCACCCCCTGGCCAGCACCAGAGACACCGTTCACCTAGGGAGCTTGTAGCAGGGGCTGCTGCAACAGACAGTTGTGCAAGCCTTTGGGAGGCAGAGATGCGAGAGGGCATCAGAGGAGGGAGGGAAGAACAGAGGGAGAGGTAAGTGTTGCCGGCGGCACCCCAGACCGTCATTCTAGGCACCCCAGGGTGGCCACGGCACACTGGTTGAAAAACTCTGGCATAAAGTGTGGGGTGGGAAGCCTGCGGCCCAGGAGCCAAACACAGCCATCCTATTTGGTTACTGGAACTCTCCCCAGCCTACAACAATTCCTCAGCCACGCACTCTCCTCAGGCCACACCATTGACCATACCTGGTTCCCGACCTCCTTGAGTGTTTTTGCCTGGCTGGAATGTGTTTCAGAATGCTCTTTTCCTACCTGGGTGGAGAATACAGAGAGAGGTGTATAGAAAATAGCCTGCTAGATAAAGGTAAAAATTGCATGAGTTGCACCACTCACTTTTGCTTCTGCCCACCACCACCACCACCACTGGCATGTGGCCCCCACAAAAGTTGCCAGAGTAACATGGCCCTTGGTCTGGAAAAAAGAAGAAGTTCCCTACTCTCCTGGCATAGAACAAGAAGTAGGGTCATGATTTTGCCCCACCTCCAATGTCCTTGTTCTCTGTTCCTCCCAGGGCTATATGTAGAACCAATGAGTGGAAAATGCAAGGAAGCAGATTTCAGCTAAAGGTTCCATCTGCACTATACATTTCATAAAATTGTAGAGTTGGAACCTAAGAAAAAGAACTGTGGAACAGACTGTCTCGGGAGGTGACGGGCTTTCTCTGGAGATACGATATCTCAGGGATGCTTCAGTTGCATCTTGCACTGCAGACCCTGCATTTAACAGGGGGTGGATCTACACATGGGGGCAGGGGTAGAATGCTATAAATAAGTCAGAAATTAAATCGAAAATCGCTATGGAAAATCGCAAATAAATTTTGTTTGCTCTCCAGTGCCATCTGGTGTTGCATGTTTATAACGCATTCAAAACGCTGCCTTTTGATGAATGTAGCTGAGTCCCCAGTTGATCTAGACAGCCTTCACGGTCTCTTCCAATTCTTAACAATTCTGTGACAGCCCACCTTTTCTCAAAGGAGCTCAAGGTCGTGTTAATGGTTCTCCCCTCACCCCATTTATCCTCACAACATCCCTGTAAGGTAGGGCCCAACGGCTGAGAGGTCGTGACCAGTCCATGGTTGCAACCAATGAGCTTCATGGGATAAACTGAACGTTGGTCTCTCCAATCCTCATTGGACACTCCGACCACTAGGCCACGCTGCCTCTGTTTCCTCATGGTTGGGCAGCTCTGCCCAACTTCTGGCCCCACCATAGTAAAGGACGGACCACGAACCACGCAACGTAGCCTTGCCAGGCGCTCGCAGACTCCCGCTGCCATGGTTTTCGCAGCCTTGGGCAGGCATCCAAAACCAGCAGTTTATTGGGCTCCTGGAGGGCTTATTGCGGTGTGAGTTGCACGGTGCTTGAAAGGTCACAAGTTAGCTTGGCAAGGCATTACCCAGGAACTGTGGAGGAACTGCTCTTTCTTGTCACTAGGAAAGAAAATTTATACCGAAAAAAATCCAAATCATCTCTCTCTTCCTCCCTGCCCCCGCCCTCTCCCAGCAAATAAGTAATGAAACAGAACTAATACCCCAGCAGGTGTTTCTTTATAGGATTAATGGGTGATTATTAATTTCTGCAGCACTTCATGGGATTCAGAGCTCTTTGTATCTCATTTCATCCTCAAAACAACCCAGTGAGAGGGTGAGGATTTTTCCCAGCACCGCAACACTTACGTGCTGCATGGAACTGGGCTGAGATTTGGTTCGGACAATCCCTTGTGTAAACCTAGCACAGTCCATCTTGGCATACTCACCAGTGGAGTCGCATGGCCAGTCAGACTTGATTGACAGAATCAGGACTGGCACAGGACATTTCTGCTGTCCGAAGCATCGTCCAGCCGGCACCCGAACCCACCCCTCGTACGACCGATGCCAGTGGCAGGTGAGCCCAGGGGCAAAAGTGGATGTCCGTTTTTACTTTGTAAAATAGGCACACATCCGTTTTGTCACTTAAGGTAGTCCAAGAAAGCCCCCATAGATATAAGCTGCAGGGAGGTAGGGGTGGGAAACCTTGATGACCCCAGGAGCCACTTTCCCTTCTGAGCAACTTTCTGGGGGCCACATGGTAGTGGTGGGTGGAGCCCAATGAAAAAGTGAGTGGAGCAACACATACAATTTTCACCTTTGGACAAGCGGCTAGTTTCTCCACACATTCTCACCCTCCTTATCTATCCTTCACCTAAACCAAACAAGAGGCCTTATCAGAGGTCAAGGATACATTCCACCAAGCAAAATACTCAGGATACCAAGCAAGGTTGGCAGGAGAAGGGGCCTGGAGAGTTTGGAGGGCCAGGAAGTAAGCATTGGGGGGCCACATCCGTTCTCACTGCCTGAGGTTCTGCAGCCCTGCCCAATGCTTTCAATAGTCTTGCTGCACCCTTTCAGTGATAATACTACTTTCTAAACATGCCTCTATCCATATCAATTAACATACGGATATCTGATGCGAATAAATATTGGCTTCTTTTTTGGCGATACCTCTTTCTTTCTTTCTTTCTTTCTTTCTTTCTTTCTTTCTTTCTTTCTTTCATCATATCCCACTTTTTTAATATCCCACTTTAGAGACTCGGTTTCCCTCAAAGAATCCTGGGAGCTGTAGTTTGTTAAGGGTGAAAATAAAAAAATTCCTTCCAGTAGCACCTTAAAGACCAACTTAGTTAGTTCTTGGTATGAGCTCATACCAAGGTGCTACTGGAAGGAATTTTTTTATTTTGACTATGGCAGACCAACACGGCTACCTACCTGTAACTGGAACTTTGTTAAGGGTGCTGGGAGTTGTTAGGAAAACCCCTATTCTCCTCCCAGTGCTACAGTTCCCACAGTCGTTTAAACAACCAGTCCTCCTTCACAGGGAACCCTGAGAACTATAGCTCTGCTAACGAACGTAACAAACTACAGCTCCCAGGATTCTCCCGGAGCAAGCCATAACTGTTTAAAGTGGTATCATAGCACATTATGCGTATGGCGTGGAAATGGCCTAGTAGACTGGGCTGGCTGAAACCTCTTGACGTAGCAACCTTTGAGGGAACCCTCCTCCTCCCTTGCGCAAAGACCTCAGCCTGGCTGTTTATCCATGTCCTACTTTTGATGGGCTCTGTGCGCAGATCTGATGAGTTAGTGCATTTTCCATACGGTTGCCAGGGAGGAGGGGGTGCGCACTGGGGATAGAGCGGCAGGCCACACTTTGCTCCTCCAGCAACCTCAGCCGCAGGGAGGGACCCTCCCCTCGCACACACGAAACTGGGCGCCCGGACAGATTTGCATGCACGTTGCGCTGTGCCAAGCTCTACCCGGCAGAGGGTAGCAACAGGCCCTCCATGCCCCGGCTGCGGCGTGCACGCACGGATGAGCATAATGGAGCAACATATGCCCTTGCAAGCAGCTGAGGGTCTAATCCGCCGGCAGAGAAGGGTTTAAAGCCTTGCCGGTTTAAACCTCCCAACCGTGTGAAAATCCCACCTCGCTCACAGATGGGGAACGGGAGATCATGGGGCGGCATGTGCCATTCTGCATCTGCAGCCGGAGAAGCTCTGCTCAGGTTGGTTGTTGCTTCTACCTGCGGAGCAGGGCTGCCTACAAACAACCCCTTCCAAGCACAGTCAGAGCAAATCCTTTCCCTCAAAGAATTCTGGGCTCTGTAGTTCAAGCATCGCAGAGTTACAATTCCAGGCAGCCCTTGGCGGACTCCAGGGCCCAGAATTCTTTGAGGGGTGAAATGGGCTTTGGCTGTGCTTCAAAGGGATGGCGTGTGCGCAGCCTCAGACACTGATGCCTGTTTCTTTCAAGACTTCAAAGTGGGGTTTGTTCTAGGGATGGATCCAGGACCACATTGCAAAACATCTCCCCGTACTTGAGGAGAAATAGGTGCCTGCTTCAATATCAATCCTAACTCCTTCTCCAAAAGTGGGGCGTTCATCTCTTTCAGTGAATTTCAAACACACTCCCAGTGGTGGACCTATATATGGGGGCCCTGAAGCTTCAACTGTAATGGGGGTCCTTTCACAACCAGCAAGAAGATCTGGGCAACCACTGTTATCTTCTTCAGTGGGGTTGTTCCACGACAGATCACTGCATTATTATTATTTTTTTAAATGTAACTACTACATCTCAGATTTTGATTACAATTCCTGCACTGGATTATCTCCTATTACATGAAGCACATTTAACAAAATAGACTTTATTCCGGTTTCTCTAGCAACATATTCATATGCAGTTTCATCCTACGAGAGCTTCCTCGCGATGCCGTTTTCCAGAGACAAAACACATAAAGAATTGGCGTTCTCTTTAGCAGAGCAGCCAACTTACCGTGACACTTTTATCTTTACAACATCTGTGCTACAGATTCTCAGACTTTGGGGTTGTTGAAATATATACAGCCCAAAATTAATCAACTTGAGTCATGCGGCTCAAATTGGGTCTACTAGACCCAATTTTGGGGAGGTCTACCAGACCCAATTTTGGGGGGTCTACTAGGCCCATTTTTAAGCAACGTGGACTAAAGCAATGTGGGGCTCTTCCAGGATTAGGGGCCCCAAAGCTTAAACGTCATTTGTTTCATAGTAGATTCACTCCTGCACAGGCCACACCCCTGTACCCAAACTCTGAAGCCTGCTCACCAACTGTTTTGGGTTTTTCCCTTCTTTTTTGCCCTGCATTAGCCTGGCTCCTTTCTCTTCCCCTTGCCCCATATATACTCTCCCTCTCCACAGTTTTCCTCATACTAACAATACCAGAGTCTGTGTTGACCCAACATTGCCTCTCTTCTCTCTTTCTACACACACACACTGCCCAGTCCCTCCTCCCTTCTCCTTTTCTAATTAACTCAGGAGCTATTTGGCAATTAAAGAGCTCTTGTTAATGAGATAACAGGATTAGCTAGGGGGACACCATCCACCCACTCGCCCACCCCCACCTCCTTGGCAAAGGTTCGGCGAACACCTGCCAAGATTAGATGGAAGAAGCAGAGCGGGGGGGGAGGTATTGGTCTGGCCCATTCTTGGTTCCCCCCACCCAAGACTTTGGTTGGGCTCTTGGCCAAGATGAGACTATGGAAAGGAGCTGAGCTCTGGGCAAATACCATGGCATCCCCAAGCAGACACAATCCCATTGCCCCAAAATTAGCAGGGTTGATAATGAACTGCTTGTTTGGAGGCCCTTAGCTGGAATCTGATACAAAGGAGAAGGGGTTGGTTGAAGAATAAGGAACATAGGAAGCTGACAGTCAAGCTATTGCTCCATCTAGCTCCATATTGTCGACACTGGCTGGCAGCATCTCTCCAGGGGTTCAGACAGAGGTCTTTCTAGAGATTCTGGTGACTGAACCCTTTGCACATGTAGTAGTGCTCTGCCACCAAGCTGTCTCTTCCCACCAGCCAGAGGCCTTGCTATAGTTGTCATAATCTCCACCTCTCTTGAAGTTACATTGCTGAGTGGTTAGAGGGTCAGAATAGGACCTGGGAGGTCAGGGTTCAATTCCCCACTTGGCCATGAAGCTCACTGGTTGACCTCAGGGTAGTCCAGGCACAGGCAAACTCGGCCCTCCATATGTTTTGGGACTACAACTCCCATCATCCCTAGCTAACAGGGCCAGTGGTCAGAGATGATGGGAGTTGTAGTCCGAAAACATCTGGCGGGCCGAGTTTGCCTGTGCCTGGACTAGTCACTGCCTCTCAGCCCAACCTACCTTGCAGGGTTGTCGTGGAAGAAGGAGAACCACGTATGTTTCCTTGAGCTCCTGTCGGGAAATGGTGCGTTATAAATGCAGCAACAAATAAATTTTTTTACAATACTAAGCAACATCGTGTAGAAATGTGTATAGCCAGTATGGTGTAGTGGTTAAGAGCGGTAGTCTCGTTATCTGGGGAACCGGGTTCGCATCTCCGCTCCTCCACATGCAGCTGCTGGGTGACCTTGGGCCAGTCACACTTCTCTGAAGTCTTTCAGCCCCACTCACCTCACAGAGTGTTTGTTGTGGGGGAGGAAGGGAAAGGAGAATGTTAGCCGTTTTGAGACTCCTTACAAGGGAGCGAAAGGCGGGATATCAAATCCAAACTCTTCTTCTTCTTCTTATAGATTTGTTGGCATTCACGTGAAAATGCACACAGAATTCCATGCAGGCTTTGGAAAGAAAATTGCAAATGCGGCCAGGGCATGCGAAGTGGGGTGCATAGGGGCACTGCCACTCCTAAGGATGGGGTGGGACAGGGCAGAGTTGAGGGCAGGGTATGGGGCATTCCCCTGCCCCATCCCAGCCCTGGCAAGCAGCAGCACCCCGCAGCTGGGAGCACAGCACAACAACAGCATCTCCCTCATACACCACAACTATCCAAACATATGCAGGAATGGGACAAACTCCTCTGTTACTCAATGGCTTGAGCATCTTACTGCCCTTTCTGTGGCTGAACATATATCTTATAACTGTTAATCTCATTTGGAAAGCTATTAGGTCATAAAGACTGCCGATATATATGTTCAAATTAGGATTTATGGGTAAGGTGAACTGCCATTGGCTGCAAACACGCTATACATTCAAAGCACATTCCCCCATGCCGACAGAATCCCGGGAACTGTAGCTTGTGAAGGGTGCAGGGAATTGTAGTTCTTTGGGTAAAAACTACCATTCTCAGAATTATTTGGGAAAGCCCATGTGCTGTGTACATGCAGCTGTTTTCTTTCTGCTGTAGTTGCAATAGTAGAATAATAAAGAAACGGGGCAAACTGAGCTTAAGATGGGGGAAAACGAGAAACTGGGTGAAACTGAAATTGACAGATTTCATCCATTCCTAGGAAAAGGGCTTCCACAGCATCCTCCTTAATCCCACGTGCATCCTTATTTTCATCGATAAAATGCTGGAGAGCTTGCAACGCTAGCGCTACAAATCTTTGCTGCAGCTCACGGTTGGAGAAGAGAGATCTTAAGCATAAGTCGGGTTTAGATGTCACCATGCAAAGCTCACATCTTGGCTTAGCTCTGCATAAAGGTAAAGGTAAAGGGACCCCTGACCATTAGGTCTAGTTGTGACCGACTCTGGGGTTGCGGTGCTCATCTCGCTTTAGTGACCGAGGGAGCCGGTGTACAGCTTCCAGGTCATGTGGCCAGCATGACTAAGCTGCTTCTGGCGAACCAGAGCAGCACACGGAAACACCGTTTACCTTCCCACCAGAGCGGTACCTATTTATCTACTTGCACTTTGACGTGCTTTCGAACTGCTAGGTTGGCAGGAGCTGGGACAGAGCAATGGGAGCTCACCCCGTTGTGGAGATTCAAACCGCCAACCTTCTGAATGGCAAGCCCTAGGCTCTGTGGTTTAACCCACAGCGCCACCCGCGTCCCTAGCTCAGCATAGTGAGGGTGTAAAGAAAAGTGGAGGAGCATGAACCCGCGGTCCCAGAAAACGAGAGTTCGGCTCACCATGACATGTGAACTAGGCCAAAGAATACGAGGCAGGATTGTGAGGAAACTAACATGACAAATGTGTGCACCAGAAAAACCAGACCTGAACGGCCCATTTGCAATTAAGGATTTCAGACAATTCCGATGAACACAGAAGCAGGAGCAGCAATCGCAGGTTTCCACTTATTTGCCCCGTGCCCAGAACGGAAATCAATCCAGCAAATACGATCAATATTTGCTGCTGTTGATTTCAGCCCGCAAAATAATATGTAACTGATTACATACCCTACACACACACATTTGCATGGTGTTTCCTTTGCACTGAAATTAATGAAGGGGTAGAGTTTTGACCACATACGTTACACACTTTATGTAAATTTGCATTTGCTTTGCTGAGCTTCACAATTGCATTTCCTTGATTGCACAAAACATTTTTTAAAAAATATGTATTTTAATGCAAATGACAATATGTCAAACCATTTTCCCTTCAGGCTGGGATCAATGTCTGGATAAAAGTGAGGCTTCTCCCTCTAGTCAAACAAAGCCTGCATCCCAGCCTCCCCACACTGAAGCCCTAGATAAGATATGAGCCCGGAGGGGATCTTAAAATTGCAACAGCTCTCCAGCTTCTCCCACACATCCTCCTGGGAAGGATTCCGGGCAGGTGCTGCATGCGGCGATGTTACTTGAGCCTGCAAAACTCTCTCTGGCTCCTCCAGAAGAATTTAAAAGGCATCTCCTATCATCTGCATAGTTCCTCAGATAAAAGAGCCCGGCTTGTGTAATGGACAATAAAGTGAGTTGCCTTTTATCCTCAGTCAATTCCAGGGGATTAGCGTTCCCTGAACATCTGCATTAAACACTTCCTGGATCCAGGGCACAGCCAGTGAATGGCTGCTGCAGCTTTGAGAGCTCCCCTGCTGTCCCCGTCCTCCAGACTGGCCCCACCGTGGAGGAAACGGTGCGTTTGCCGCTAATGCTCTCAGCTCCACAGGTGGCACAGCAGCAACCCAGCGGTTGAGCGGTTCCTGCTGCCCATTGAAACTGGTTGGGTGGAAGGCAGGGAGCCCAACAGTAGGGGGAGCCAGAGAGTCAATGGCAAGAATCAGAGCCCAGAGCCTGCCTGACGTCTGGCCCCCAAAGGCTTGGGTACCGTACCCAGATGGGCCTCAGCACAAGGCATGCCTCTGAAACGCTCAGGTCCTTTTATTACACATGGAAGGACAACTCTTCAGCCAATAACTCTATCATTGTGAAATCCTTGACATCTCCAGGTGGGCTGGGAGAGTCCTCTGCCCTGCAGAGCAGTTGCCACTCAGTGTAGACAATATTGAGTTAGATGGAGCAATATATATTGGTATAAGGCAGCTTCCTAGGTTCCTAAATACAAGGAAGAAAAGAAAATAATCTCACAAAATGCTCTTCTAATGTATTCTCTCTTTTTGAAGGATGGGGGAGAGGCAGTGAATATGATTTTTGAACGCATCCATGAGCGGGTTTTGAACTTGGTTGAATTTCCTTATCCGCTGACTGTTTCCCCAGTCGCAGCCACCCACAGACACATTGAAATTCAGACTATTCAGGTGCATTTGGAGATAACATTATGTAATGCTGGGCAAAGGGATTGCACTCGACAGCAGAAGAGCCTGGGCTCAGAGTAGGCAACAGCTGCTCTCAAAGTAAGCCGGGGCTTAATTTGAACCCGGGTTCAACAAAGGCCCGTTCTCTGCAGCTTGAAAATTCAGCTCTGGGAGCTTCTCAGCTCTGGTGTGTAAGGAATGGGAACACAAGGAGCTGCCTTGGAGGAGTAATTAGATTCAGTTTGCATTTAGAGGTGAACCTACTTAATTTGCACTTTATGAAACATTATACAAATTGAAACACAGCCTTCTTGCAAAATGTCCACTTACCTGAAATTTTCAGTGCTGTTCTCTAGCCAAGTAATGAGTGCAAAAATGCATATGTTGGGGTATAGTGTGCATAGAAATGCATATATTAGTGAAAATCACTATTACCATTGTCATCTTCAAAATAATGTACAATAATGCATGATATCAGGGGAAAGTGTTTTGCAAAGAATGTTCATATTAGCACTAAAATGCTGGTGAATTTTCATGTGGGATTTAATACATATATATATATATCAGGAACTGATGCGGAAATGTAGTGAGCTGCATTTCAGAGTGGAAAAAGGAGAAACTGAAAGAATCTGAAACTGAAATTTTGCCCATCCCTACCTTATACCACGTTAGACCACTTTCCCATTTAACTCAGAACTCTGCACTGAACGGAAGGTATTCTCCCAGATTTCAGACAGGAGTCTATTCCAGCCTTGCCTAGAGGAATCAGAAAGTGGAACTTGGGACCTTTTGCACGGAAAGTGTGTATTTTACTATCAAGCTACAAAGTAACAAAGACAAGAGAGCCTCTGGGCATGTGTTGAGTTCATTTCCCTCGTCACTGACTCATCTCCACACATCATGGATCAGAAGGGAAAGCTTCTGTCTCAGGAGATTCTAGACCCCCTCACCTATCTCCTGTCACCAGGGTCTAGTAAAGGGGGATTACAGTCGTACCTTGGTTATCGAACGGCTTAGTTGCCGAACAAATCGGCTCCCAAACCCTGAAGTAAGTGTTCCGGTTTGCGAATGTTTTTTGGAAGCCGTATTTCTGACACGGCTTTCCACCTGAGTGCAGGAAGCTCCCGTGGCCAATCGGAAACTGCTTATCGAACAGTTTTGGGAGTCGAATGGACTCCCGGAACGAATTAAGTTCGATAACCAAGGTACGACTGTAACTTCACCATGAACACTGCACTCTGGAGATCAGGGACTCCTGCAGATGCCAACTTCTCAGGAGGTCCAGATCGTACAATGTAGGAATCAGGCCCCTAGTGTCATTGTGCCTATCCTTTGGAATCCCCTCCCCTTAAATACCAGACAGGCACCATCTCTGTTGTCTTTTAAGCACCTGTGGAACCTCATCCAACAAGCCTTTTAAGCATAGCCTCCAGCATGCTGCAGAGGAAAACCGGGACGTGCATCTTTCGGGGCTGCACTCTCACGGGAGACAGGTGACTCGCGAGAGAGCACGGCCCCCCAAAATGCACGTCTTTGGGGGCCAATCTCTCATGGGACCCAAGGATAGGATAGAAAAGTGAGCAAGTTGTCCCCTGCCCCCAAGTCCTTATAAGCCCACTTAAATATAATGAACAAAACTTTAAGGGCGTTTTCAACCCTGACAATTCATACATTCTTTAAAGGGGTCAGCGAACTTTTTCAGCAGGGGGCCGGTCCACTGTCCCACAGACCTTGTGGGGGGCCGGACTACGTTTTGGAGAAATAAAATGAATGAATTCCTATGCCCAACAAATAAACCAGAGATGCATTTTAAATAGAAGCACACATTCTACTCATGTAAAAACACCCTGATTCCCGGACCGTCAGCAGGCCGGATTTAGAAGGCAATTGGGCCGGATCCAGCCCCCAGGCCTTAGTTTGCCTACCCATGCTTTAAACTGTATTCACACAGCCACCCCATAATGTAAGTTCTCTGGGTGGCTCAAAATACAAACATAACAATTGCTGTATTATACAAAACCATTAAACCTGTTAAAAATTAAACTACACATTATAAGACCGTACCGTAAACTGTAAATAATTTTAAAGGTTTCTGAACTTCTTTTACACTGCTGCATGCATATTGGGAAAGAGGAAGTCATTTGCGAAAATGTCCTAAGAGGGTTTCTAGGGTTTAGTTGGAGCATCTTTGATCCTTAAAGGAGTGCACAGACTTCCAAGTCACACAGATCCCTTCATCAGGCCAGCCCCCTTCCTGACTAAGAGCTTTGCGTTACTACGAAGCGTGTCCATCTTTAATGACGGTGTGATGGCGAAAAATGATATTATTCTCTGGAGCTCGCGCAGCAGCGTCTGCCTCTATCAGAACAGATGACACAAATGCACTAAAAATGAACATAGGGAGCAGGTAGACAAAATTCCCGTGTACCATCTCAGCTTTCCAACGGACGGGAACATTCCAATAAATGAAAGGAGCCTTCCGTTGAGAAGCGGGGTGCAGCAGAAGTTCGGGGGGGGGAGAGAGGCAACGGTTGTAATATCCCTTCCCCTCCCCCCCCACCCGCACCGCCAACATGTCAGGAGGGAGTAAACACGGCAGAAACAGATGGTGCTTTTGTGACCTTGGTGGGGGATAATGGTGGGGCTGCTGGGAGCGCGGGGGAGGGGACTGTGTCAGGCAGGATTAATAGACTATGCAGGAATGTCCAAACCACACTTTTAATGAACTCCGATAAAGATTTAATGAAGCAAAACACAGAGAGACAATAAGGGTCTCCGACCCCAGTGGGGGTGCAGGGGTCTCCATGGTGAAAAGAGCACCCTCCCGCCTCAGCAGAGATACACAAAGCCTGGGGGAGGCCTCACACTTGGTTATAGATTAAACCAACTGCCAGGCTTTAGACTGGGAAGGAGGAGAGGGGGAAGGTGGGTGGAAGAGGACAGCCAGGGATTAGATGGATGGATAGATGATAAGATGATAGATAGATAGATAGATAGATAGATAGATAGATAGATAGATAGATAGATGATAGATAGATAGATAGATAGATAGATGATAGATAGATAGATAGATAGATAGATAGATAGATAGATAGATGATAGATAGATAGATAGATAGATGATAGATAGATAGATAGATAGATAGATAGATAGATAGATAGATAGATAGATAGATAGATGATAGATAGAGAGATAGAGAGAGATAGATAGATAGATAGATAGATAGATAGATAGATAGATAGATAGATAGATAGATATAGGTAGATAGAGAGAGGGGGGGCTTTTTTCTATTAAAAAATGTTTAGGGGTACTCTCATTTTCCTACTCATATTGAAATACTGCCCCTCAATGAGACCAAACTTTGATTCAAAAAATATTTAGGGGTATGCGTACCCCTGCGTCCCCCCAGGAAAAAAGCACTGGTTAGATAGACAGACAGAAGCTAGATAGATAGATGATATAGATAGATAGATAGATAGATAGATAGATAGATAGATAGATAGATCATAGCTGTCAACTTTGATTTGAAAATAAGGGATCAGCAGCCTCAAAAATAAGGGATCATCAGCCTCACCTGTCCCAGGGACAGTCTACAGGATATCTAACAATCTCGGATAGCAGTGGGAAGCAGCAGGAAACGGTGTTGGAATAAGGGAATTTCCCGCAAAAAAAGGGAAGGTTGACAGCTATGAGATAGATGGATAGATGGATAGATGGATAGATGGATAGATAGATAGATAGATAGATAGATAGATAGATAGATAGATAGATTTCACACAAGGTGGCAGTTCCCCCTGCCCTCACGATCCACAATCCCCAAATTTCCTGATTATTAATTTTTTAAAGTACATTCCTAGCATTTGTAAAACCTGAGCTATCCTTTATTTATTTCTCTCCTATCCCGTCTTTATCCCAACACGGGACCCATAGCATGAAATTAAAACCAATACAACTCAAAGCACAGATATGAGACAAAATGTGCAGAAACAATTATTCTCATTTTTTTGAGTGCAAATTTAGCCTGCTTTCTCCTCCCCACCCCCCGCCAACCACCCCAGTTTCAGTTATTTGCTTTGCACCAACCCCCGGAAAAAATCCCACCCCTGGAAAAATTCCTGCGGTTGCCTGTGGATGGATGGATAGCTGGATTGTACCGTCTTCGCTCTGGATCAATATGGGCTTTATTTCAAATTCCTCATTGCTTTAAACACATGTAGGGAAGGGGCAGGGAGTGCTAGCCAATTCCATTGAGATTAAGCCAGTATTTACTCAAACAGCTTGAACTTAAAATTCTCCACCTCACCTTTCTCTCCAAGGAAAATAAATATGGACCACCAATGGACGTCCAGACAGTAAGAGGGATTATAGCTATTAGGTTTCCTCTTTCTCTTTTTTCTAGTTTAAGGAAGCAGGGACCAGAACAAACTGGTATCAACTGAGTCTGTCTTGCATTCTGGTTGATGAAGACTCTAGTGTAGCTTGCAAGCTGGCGCATTCTAATTTCAGCTGACGTTGGGGTGATAAGCAGCTGTCAGCTTATATAACTAGCTTATTCTGAATGAAGTAAGTCTAGCTGACTTCAATGGGCATATACTGTAGGACAGGGGTCAGCAAACATTTTCAGCAGCGGGCCGGTCCACTGTCCCTCAAACCTTGTGGGGGGCTGGACTATATTTGGGGGGGGATGAACGAATTCCTATGCCCCACAAATAACCCAGAGATGCATTTTAAATAAAAGCACACATTCTACTCATGTAAAAACACGCTGATTCCCAGACCATTCGTGGGCCGGATTTAGAAGGTGATTGGGCCAGATCCGGCCCCCGGGCCTTAGTTTGCCTACCCATGGAGTAGGATTTCAAGAGAGGGATGGGGGGTTTGTGGCCCTGCAAGTGTTGGGATCCAAACTCGTATCCACCCTGGCCAGCATGCCTCATGGTCAGAGGATTGTAAGAATTGTAGTCCAATACAATTTGAGGGATTTTAGCCTCATCACCTTGCCAACAAAGCTCCGTATAGTAAAAGCTATGGTTTTCCCAGTAGTGATGTATGGAAGTGAGAGCTGGACCATAAAAGAAGGCTGATCGCCGAAGAATTGATGCTTTTGAATTATGGTACTGGAGGAGACTCTTGAGAGTCCAATGGACTGCAAGAAGATCAAACCTATCCATTCTGAAGGAAATCAGCCCTGAGTGCTCACTGGAAGGACAGATCCTGAAGCTGAGACTCCAATATTTTGGCCACCTCATGAGAAGAGAAGACTCCCTGGAAAAGACCCTGATGTTGGGAAAGACGGAGGGCACAAGGAGAAGGGTACGACAGAGGATGAGATGGTTGGACAGTGCTCTTGAAGCTACCTGCATGAGTTTGATCAAACTGCAGGAGGCAGTGGAAGACAGAAGTGCCTGGCGTGCTCTGGTCCATGGGGTCACGAAGAGTCGGACACGACTAAATGACTAAACAACAACAACAGCCTCAATCTTGGACCATAAAGAAGGCTTATCGCCGAAGAATTGATGCTTTTGAATTATGGCGCTGGAGGAGACTCTTGAGAGTCCAATGGACTGCAAGAAGATCAAACCTATCCATTCTTAAAGAAATCAGCCCTGAGTGCTCACTGGAAGGACAGATCCTGAAGCTGAAGCTCCAATACTTTGGCCATCTCATGAGAAGAGAAGACTCCCTGGAAAAGACCCTGATGTTGGGAAAGACGGAGGGCACAAGGAGAAGGGGACGACAGAGGACGAGATGGTTGGATGGTGTTCTCGAAGCTACCAGCATGAGTTTGACCAAACTGCAGGAGGCAGTGGAGGACAGAAGTGCCTGGCATGGTGTGGTCCATGGGGTCACGAAGAGTCGGACACGACTAAATGACTAAACAACAACAACAACAAGCCTCAATGTGTTTCAGGTCCAACAATTGCCTTCATATTTGTGTGGCTTCTCCGATGGGAAAGTAAGTTCTCGGGTGACAGCTTGGACAGAGTGCCGCACACTTGGCACTGGGGTGATCTGCTTGCAAACTATTTCAGCGACCCCCTTTAAGATGGGAGGCTCAGGGGTGGGGGGTACCCCGAAAGATAGGATACAAAATGCATCATATAAAGTAAGTAAACACTGAATTACGGAACATCAGCAGCTCCACTAACGGAAAAAAACATTGGGAATCATCAATCGGCTGGCGTTAATGAGGTACTAAAAACGAAGGCATTTTGCCAACTGGGTAGCAATCTGCTCATTTCACCACTTTTTCGAGGGAAAATGACTTGGAGCCATCAGGGACACATATTCAAACAAACCACTTTGATGTGAATTAATTTCCCAATTCTTAGAGCAGTAAATGAATACTCAGCCAAGGAGTAAAAAGGTGGGAGGTTTTTGTTCTGCCTTCTTCAAAGTAGGCTCACAGGTAAAGCGGGGACTCTGGAATCCTACCTGTGCCAACTTTGAGAAGTAGGTCCCTCTGGATTCGGTAGGAAGGTATTCTCAGTTAAGAGGGTCTATAGCAGGGATGGGGAACCTGTGGCCTTCCACATGTTGTTGGGCTCCAACTGCTTGCATGACCATTGGTCAGGGATGATGGAAGTTGTAGTCTGAGGACATCTGGATGGCTAGTCACAGGTTGCCCATCCCTGCTTTGATGTGTGAGCTACATTGTGGGCTACACAAGCAATGGGTCCCCCATGAGAAATAGATCATTCTGATCATATCCTACAAGCAGTTGAGAGCTACCTTCTGGGAGATACAGTATGTTTGTGCTCTTTAAAGTTAGAAGAAAGCAAAATGAAACATCTCATATATATCACAAGTCTAAGAATCTGAATGACCATCCTCTTTTGCAGAGAAACCAAATGCAGATCCTTGCAAGTCTGCCCAGCCCAGAGGAAGGAGATGAACCGAATGACACATTGAGCAACTCTCACTGACGGCATTTTGACAAGGCTACAATAGGGACATTGTAAGGCAGGGGAGGGGGGCTAATCTGTGGCACTCCAGATGTTGTTGGACTCCAACTCTCGCCAGCCAATGGTCAGGGGATGAAGGGCGGTGTGTAGCCCACACGATCTGGAGGGCCACAGGTTCCCCACCCCGAGGGACAGGATATACCTGACATCTAATTTACATTAGTTGCTGCAGCTATGGGAACCAGGGAATGGCAGCTACAGTGGTACCTCAGGTTAAGAACTTAATTTGTTCCAGAGATCTGTTCTTAACGTGAAACTTTTCTTAACCTGAAGCACCACTTTAGCTAATGGGGCCTCCTGCTGCCACCGTGCTGCTTCTGCTCAATTTCTGTTCTCATCCTGAAGCAAAGTTTTTAACGCGAGGTAATATTTCTGGGTTAGCGGAGTCTGTAACCTGAAGCGTCTGTATCCTGAAGCATATGTAACCCGAGGTACCACTGTATTCTGCATTAGTCAGGCTACAACCCCAGACCCTCCAAGTGTCCCTGTTTTCCAGGGACCTCCGTGATTTGGAGAAGCCATCCCGGTTCCTGATTTGATCCCAGAATGTCCCACTTTTCCTTAGGGCATCCCTATTTTCACTGGAGAAATGTTGGAGGGTGTGGTAGGATGTCCCTATTTTTATCAGATAAATATTGGAGGGTATGGAGTTATCCAAACACCAAGCTGTCTGAAGGCAATCCTGTATAGGGAAAGGTTTTTTTAAAATGTTTAATGTTTTATTATGTTTTTTATATGTTGGAAGCTGCCCAGAGTGGCTGGGGCAACCCCGTAAGATGTGTGGGGTATAAATAGTAAAATCAGCATTATGGAATAGGACGTCCCTATTTTCACTGGAGAAATGTTGGAGGGTATGCAACCCTACGCACTCTCAGGGAAAATCTCTATTGAACATTGCTCGAGTTTCACATAAACAAATATGCATAGGATTGCACTGGGTGAGTATCAAAAAGCCTGACCTTGAATATTTGGTTATGGACCACAGAACTCCAGAGATATGCCCATGTTGAAAAGGGAAGGTTTTCCATTTCAAAAAAAATTCTGCTGTTTTTGTGCCAAACCATGGCGCAGATTCAGCTTCTGGCCTGCTGCAACTTGACTCTCCTATTAATAGATCGCTCTCTCTGGACCCTCCCTCGGCCCTCTCTGGTGTCAAGTTCATAGCAGCGAAGTTAGAAAGAGGAGGTAATTGTGGCGGGTGTGGGGTGGTGAATCATGTTGCTGATAAAGAGTAACCAAGGTGACTCACTGCATGGCTACATTGCTGCCTCTCAGCCTCAGTTCCCCATTTGTAAAATGGGAACAATATTGGTCTAGCTGACCGGCCTATTGTGAGGCTGGAGGAGACAGGAGGATGCCCTTATCCAAACAGAGCAATGTATGTTTATTTTAAAATGCACCTCCCTTAATATTTCCCCCCACTCCCTTTTACTTCGTTAAATTTCACCGTGTGCAGAAACGTGTAAAGGTGTATTGTTGTTTAAGGAAATAAATCTATATCTCCGTTAGACGTGGTCCTTCCTGTTGGCTTCAGTATCTAGGTTTTTGCTGAGGAGGTTGTTCTGAATGTTTATAGCATTGTGGGGTGGCTGTGCTCAGCCTAATGAGTCACAAGCTGTGGAGACTCAGCATAAAATGACGAGCATGATCACACCTCTGAGTATTATCCGTGAGTGGGTGGCTGAGCTGCTGTGATGTCACCGTGTGGGCCTGTGCTAAGGGGAGGTTCACAATTTCTGGCTGACATTGGCCCACCTATTCTGATGTCACAGAGGACTTAGTCAGCCGTGGGACAGGCAATTGGCACGATGAGGAGAATCTAAACGCCTTGCCTTGAAAAACCTCCGTATAAAGAGAGCCCACAACTTCTCTAAGCAGTTTCTTCTCTTGGGGGGGGGTTGCTACTTAAGATCTCCCTAATATTTAGTCTAAGTGTTATGTTTGTCATGAATTCATCCTTATTTGTGCTCATGATAGTGCCAGAAGTGGTTATACACACTTTCAAAATAACCTCAATTTCCAAAATTTCAGAGCAGACGTTCTGATTCTTTCCCAGCTGGTAGAAGTCCAGTAGCTTTCTGCTGAAATCCTATAACTTTTCATTCCACAAATGTTCCAGGTTAGAATCACAGAGTTGGAAGGGACCCTGAGGACCATCTAGTCCAACCCCCTGCAGTGCAGGAAGATGCAGCTGTCCCATACGGGGATCGAACCTGCAACCTTGGTGTTGTCAGCACCATGCTCTGAGCAACTATTGAGCTGTAGCAGAAAAGTGCCCCTCCAGATGGCAATACAGTGGACGCTCGGGCTGCGAACGTGATCTGTGCGAGATGCATGTTCGCAACCCACAGCGTTCGCAACCCAAGTCTGCACATGCACGGGTTGCGATTTGGTGCTTCTGACATGCGCAAAGTGCAATTTAGCGCTTCTGCGCATGCGCGACTGCTGAAACCCAGAAGTAACCCGTTCTGGTACTTCCGGGTTTCGGTGGTCCACAACCTGAAAAAATGCAACCTGAAGCGGCTGTAACCCGAGGTATGACTGTAATGCAATAACCTTGGGTTATATAACAGGATAATCATTAAAGCAGGAAAGTGTTTGGACGCCCCAGTAAAAATCCACCACCGATGTGCTATTATTACCTCAATGGCATGTTGCAGAATACACCTGGAAAAAAACCCACCACCAGTCTGGAGGGGACCCTATATCGGGGAAGTGTGTTGCTTGACGAGTAAATGCAGCCCCCAGGTCTGGCCTGAGACACTTGGCTGCCTGAGGTGAAGGGCAAGATGGCTCCCCCCAACTTCCAGGTACGGAAGTCTGCTGTCTGGAAGATGGACCTCAGTTCAACACTGGCAACAAGACAGCAGCCTCCACTGTATCTGAAGGCAGCAAGCTGGCTTAGGTGACTGTTCTCTACCCGCCAGCACCTGCTGTTGCTTCACTCTGTCTAATGGTTGGACCGGACTTAAGGACCAGGGCAGTCTTACCCATAGGCTCTAGGGGTGTGGGACACCCAGGCGCCAGACTCTCAGGGGCGTCAGGCTGAGAGTCCGGGACCCAAGAGTTGAGTCCAGGGAAGAGCCCGCCACGAGTTCGGGGGTGACCGAGCCAGCAAGACACTGAGGAAGCCGGCCAGCTCTGCCCTCCTGCATGCCTGGGACTGGGCAACCGGAGGGGGGGGCGCTGGGCAGATCTTTGCACCCCAGTGCCGCATACGCTTAAGACAGCCCTGTTAAGGACCATAGGATGTTGCCTTATATCTGTCCATGTTAGATGACTTGTGCATCTTTTTTGCCCAATATTGCCTGCTCTAAGTAATGGTGGGTTGTACCCAATGTCAGTCCTACTCTGAGCACACCCATTGAAATTAATGGGCATGCCTAACCTAGGCCACATTCACACCTTACATTTTAAAGCCAATTTAAATGGTCATGACTTTCCCCAAAGAAATCGGGGAGTTTGTGAAGAGTGCTGAGAGTAGTCAGGAGGCCCCACTATCCCCCCCCCCCCACAGAGCTACAATTCCCAGAGTTCCCCGTGAAAAGTGATTGGCTGTTAAACCACTCTGAGCTCACTCTGTAGCTATGTGAGGGGAACAGTGGGGTCTCCTAATTACTCTCAACGGTCTTAACAAACGACAGCTCCCCGAATCCTTTGGGGGAAATCATGAGTCTTTAAAGTGGTATCATAGTGCTTTAAATGCATGGCCTTGGGTCTTTTAATTTTCATGTCTGAATATAACTCTGTGTCTGAATATTACAGTAAGAGCTGTTCAGCAGTGGAACAGACTCCCACGAGAGGTGGTGGACTCTCCTTCCTTGGAGGTAGACAAACCCCAAAGTTGTTGGGCTTATTTTTTTTACAACGCCAAAAACCCGGAATCTTTCGATTGACTTGCCTAAGATCCAGGACAAAGCACACACACACACAGAGAGAGAGAGAGAGAGAGAGAGAGAGAGAGAGAGAGAGAGAGAGAGAGAGACGTAAATTCCACCCTTGAAATCCCAGTAATGTCACCCCTAGCCATCAGTCATGGATGTTTTAGCTGAGATTCCGGTGATGCAGGTGGTTGGCCTAGATGATCTAGATGCCCAATATTGCCTATTCTAAGTCAGTGTTTCCCAACCTTGGGCCTCCTGCTGTTTTTGGACTACAACTCCCATCATCCCTAGCTAGCAAGACCAGTGGTCAGGGATGATGGGAATTATAGTTCAAAAACAGCTGGAGGCCCAAGGTTGGGAAACACTGCTCTAAGTAATGGTGGGTTGTACCCAATGTCAGTCCTACTCTGAGCAGACCCATTGAAATGAATGGGCATGCCTAACCTAGGCTGCATTCACACCTTACATTTAAAGCCAATTTAAATGGTCATGACTTTCCCCAAAGAAATTGGGGAGTTTGTTAAGAGTGCTGAGAGTAGTCAGGAGGCCCCACTATTACCTTCACAGAGCTACAATTCCCAGAGTTCCAACTCTAAGATTCTGTGATTCTCTGTGCTTCTCCAGAATCTCAGGCCGGGAACGGTCTTTCACCGCTTGTTCTACCTGGTCTTTCCAACAGGAGATGCCCAGGACTGAACCTGGGACCTTCAGTATGAAATGCCCCAGCTCTGCCACTTTGCTTGGGCCCCAGACAAGCAGCAAAGCCAGAGGGCTTGTCTTTTACCAGGTCCCCAGCAACCTGCCCTTCATAGCTGCTAGGCTGCCTTCGACTCCTGGGGTCACACGAGTTGCGTCGCCCTGACCTAAATCCACATTCCGAGGAAGCAGGGCCCTTTTTGCACCTGAGTGGAAAAATCAATATCTCGCACATGCACATAAACAATAAACACGCACACAAAGAGAGATTTGTTTGTGTTTGGTTTTTTTAAGAAAAGGCAAATAGAGATGCAGGTTGGAGGCATGAAAAACAGTGCACCCTCTGGAATCGGCTGCCGCATGAAGCAACTGTTTCCCAATGCCTCACGATAAGCTTCGCAGCCCTGCCAGGCAGGTAAAAGGCCATCCCTAAGGTATAGGCCATTCAAAACAAATAGAGCATAAGCAGCCACAAAAAGAAAAATCCAAGCCAGACACTAGTATCATGTTCAGGAGAAGAGAGGGAGGAAGAGGGCTTGGGTGCCTTTAAAGAGTTGTAGAAAACATGGCCTTTCACCAGATGTGAGTTTTTTGGGGGGTGCAGGGGTACAAAAATGGAGCGTCTACTAGAACCCCTCTTTTACATAATGCTTAAAATAAAAGCTATTACGTTTGAGTTAGCTGAGATAAGCAGAGATACAAAGCAAAAAAGAACCGTATTGCAGTGGTTTGCCAAGTTGTCCTACTAGTCTCAGGTTCAAAAGGCCACTCGGCAAGCAAAGTTCAGAAGGTGACATTCGGCTGGTCCCTCTCCCACTCTCTCCCAACCTAGCCTGCTCCCTCACAAAGTTGTTGTGAGAATAAAACGGAGAGGGGGCAATCTTGCACACTAGGAGCCAGCAGACTTTTGTTGCCCCACCCCCAAGGTTCAGACACAGCCAGGGGTGCCAACCTGAATAAAATATTGGGGGGTCCCAAGTAAGCAGTTTGAAAGCACGTCAAGTGCAAGTAGATAAATAGGTACCACTCCGGCGGGAAGGTAAATGGCGTTTCCGTGCGCTGCTCTGATTCACCAGAAGTGGCTTAGTCATGCTGGCCACATGACCCGGAAGCTGTCTGCGGACAAAACGCTGGCTCCCTCGGCCTATACAGCAAGATGAGCATGCAATCCCAGAGTCGTCTGCGACTGGACCTAACAGTCAGGGGTACCTTTACCTTTAAGTAAGCCCTGCCCCACATAATCGATCACAAGGCACTGTGGCACATGCACACCATTTGAATGGCAATGCCCACTGACTTTGAGAGGTCCCTGGCCGCCTCAATTGGGGGGGGGAGCTGAAGAGACCTCAGCTCCTAGGATTTCGCTCCTATGTATGCAGCCGTAGGTGGGCGGTCAGGAGATGCACGCTATTGGGTATGGCTGGAGCTGTTGGTGACAACAACACAAACAACATAACAGGCTGTACAGTGGTACCTCGGGTTAAGAACTTAATTCGTTCGGGAGGTCTGTTCTTAACCTGAAACTGTTCTTAACCTGAGGTAGCACTTTAGCTAATGGGGCCTCCCACTGCCACCATACGATTTCTGTTCTCATCCTGAAGCAAAGTTCTTAACCTGAGGTACTATTTCTGGGTTAGCGGAGTCTGTACCCTGAAGCGTCTGTAACCCGAGGTACCACTGTATGTAACTATATAAATTCTTTTTAAATGCAATTCAACACATCATATCAAAATATATGGTTCTATAGACCAACTTATCATATAAACGAAACATATTAATAAGTTGGTCTATAGAACCGTATATTTTGATTTGATGTGTTGAATCGCATTTAAAAAGAATTTACATAGTTGCATGCAGCCTGTTACATTGTTTGTGTTGTTATCAGTTTTGTATTAACGTGACAAAGGGTTTGGTAGTGTTTTGGAGCTGTTGGTGAGCAGTACCAGAACAGGCAGTAGGAGTGGCCTGGGCTACTGAATAGGTGGGACCCCCACTTCCCCGCTGCCCCATCAAACCCCCTTCCCCCTTTTCAGTTTATTTAGGGGTTTTTTAAAACATAATTTGGATGACAATTGCCATCATCCATTGCTGATCTTCCTCTCTACTCTTTGTATTCACTGATTGTAAATAATTTAAAATACCACACACACAAAAATGCCATAGATTGATATACAGAGCACACATATAGACTCACAAATGCACACAAATGTGCACATGCTGAGAGCGGACCTCCCTATTTGATCTAGTCCTGTCTTCTGAGGCAGTGGATAACAGGTATTTGGAGGTTTGGGGGAGTGCGAACTTGGCAGAGAGGCAGTAAAATTCATGAGTGGAGCAAATTTGGCGACAAGGTGGCTCGGTCACCCACGTGGTCCACCCAGAAGGTACCTGACAGCTGCAGGCAGCCTACAAATTGCCCGCATGTTTTGCCTGCTTCCTTGAACTCCGTAGAGGAAAACATGGCTCTATATGTAATTAATAATAGCAAACCAGCTTATTTCCTTTCCCGGGACACATCTTTCTTTACTTAATCTTTCTCAACCTCGATCCAGCTCTCCAATATTCAGCTATGCTTAATATATATGCATCCATTTCTAGACAGACAGACCAGGGCCTATAATGTTAGCTGAATCGTGGCCCCTCTCTCTCTTATTTTTTTTGTTTCCCCAAATTTATTGCGTCCATAATCAATACATCCCATAATTTATACCCCCAAGCTGTCTCTTTTTTTGTAGTTGTGTTCGATTTCCATCACTGAGTTATGAGCATCTGTGCTTCTAACAGCATATTTTGTGCAAACTTTTTACCGGAGTAAGTGATGTTCTCTTCATTAATAGATCCCAGCAACAGGGTCAGTGGCTGGAATCCCAACCTTTAAATCTTAAAGGTACAAGAAAGGTGGAAGGACTTGGGTATGCTTAGCCTGGAGGAGAGGGAGGAATACATTTTGCATTTAGACACTATAAATAGTAGTGACCTATACATCTGGGATAAGGAAGCTCAGGCAAAGGCTTCGCTATCTAGCCCTCAGGACTCTCCCCAGACATCCCAGACATGGCCCCTCTCCCCAGGGTTGGCCCAAGACATTTTGGCACCTGAGGTGAACCACAAAATGCACCCCCCTACACACACACACAACAGGGAAGAAGGGGTGAGTGAAGATCTACATTGAGAACAAGGAGGGGAATCAAATCCAAGGATAGCTCAGCTGGTAGAGCATGAGACTCTCAGTCTTGGGGTTGTGTGTTCGAGCCCCACGTTGGGTAAAAGATTCCTGCATTGCAGGCGGGCTGGGCAAGGTGAGCCTTGTTGTCCCTTCCAACTTTAAGGGAAAAGGTAAAGTTAAAGGACCCCTGGACAGTTACGTCCAGTCAAAGGTGACTATGGGGTTGCAGCACTCATCTGGCTTTCAGGCCAAGGGAGCCGGCATTTGTCCACAGACAGCCTTCCAGGTCATGTGGCCAGCATGACGAAACTGCTACAGGCTCAAGAAGGACCATGACGAGTGCCAGAGCGCACAGAAACGCCGTTTACCTTCCCATCTGAGTGATACCTATTTATCTACTTGCACTGGCATGGTTTCGAACTGCTAGGTTGGCAGGAGCTGGAACAGAGCAATGGGAGCTCACCCCGTCGTGGGGATTCAAACCGCAACCCTTCCGATCAGCAAGCCCAAGAGGCTCGGTGGTTTAGACCACAGCGCCACCCGCGTCCCCTTCCAACTCTATAGTTTGATGAACAGTTGACGTGTGAATCAGAGGCTGTTGTATGGTGAGGAGGAGGGCCTGCCCTGAATCATACTGAGCCCAGGAGACCCCGGAGGGCAGCCCCCACAATTTCCTCCATAGGGGTGGGACGAGAGCAGCCACACTTATTTGCCAAGAGGCCGCGGTAGAGGTGGCATTGGAGGGGGGCTGCCGAGGTAGTGGCAGCTCCATTCTCAGAGGAGAATGGCTCCCACAGATCCTGCCACCTGAGGTGGTGGCCTCATCTTGCCTCATGGGTGGGCCAGCCCTGCCTCTGCCTAAGCCAGACCCCTCACCAGCGCTGTGTCACATCCTCCCTGACTGGAATGTGGCCATTCTTCTTGCTTACCTGGGTTGGGGATAGAGAGGGCCATGCAGAAAGCAGCCTACAATAGAAAAGTAGAATTTACATTTGTTTTCTCCAGCCCCTTTTTCCTTTCGGCCCCAACCACTGCTGGAATGTGGCCCCTAGAAGGTTACGCAGAAGTGAAAGTGGCCCTCAGCCCAAAAAGGTTTCCCAGTGCCTACTATGACTCCTTACATCTTAAGCCAGTGGTTCTCAAAGGGTGTGGCAGGAGAGGGTGCCAGGAAGATTCAAGGACAATCCATATTATATTTTGGGAATGACTCAAAGTTCTTATGTAGCTGCTTTGTTTTATATTATCTGGATGCCCCACGATCATATTATAAAGTAGTTGCGTTCTGCGTTCTGTCTTTTTGGTTTCTCAATGGATTTATTGAGAGTGCCGTGAGCAAATTTTTATTCTGAAAGTGTAGTTTGAGAACCGCTAGCTTAAACTTACGGCTTCTTGAACTTCCCTCAGCAACAGAATGGAGCTGCGTGTTTCCTTTTCTTTCCGGCATCCCTCTAAATATTTCAAATCTGGCAACACACCCTCCCTTTAATTTTCTTGTCTGTGGGCTGAACATGCCCACTTCTTTCGGTCTGCCCTCTTTGGCATGTATCTTCTAGACTTTTGACCATCCTCCTCATCACTCATCTTCTGTGAGATGGTCCCAGCGGCAGCTTCCCCCGCAGCTGATAAAGTGCAGTAGTGCAGAATTAGAAGTGGGTTGTGGGAAGATCATGTCAGCGAAGGAAAGCTACAACCGTAGGAGACGGCAAAGGGAAGGTTCCACTATTCTTGCACCTTTGGAGCTGAGCTCCTGCACTGATCCTGCTACTCCACTGCATGCTTTCTATTTAGATTACAGTGATCAGCATGGGGAGGGAACCGGAGGACTAGTTAACATATTCAGCAAAATTAATTGGTTAAGTTTTTAGTGGACTGTACCCCTATTAAGCACGAATAAATCTGTCAATTTCAGTTCTTTCAGTTTCAACTTTTTTCCACTCTTAAATGCAGCTCTCCACACTGACACAATGATTTGTTGTTTATTTATTTATTTTTTAAAAAAATCTTATCTAAACCCATCAACATTTCTCCTTAAAAAGCCTACATTTTTGTACACAATATAATGCCTTTTTGTAAGTTATTTTCATGAACATATGCATTGCTATGCATGCTTTCCCCTAACTTGTGCGTTATGGCATGTCTTTTATTTTTAAACATTTATTTCCTCCTTGATTGTAACAAAACCTCTGTGGGTTGTTTTGTACGCATTGTTCGGGAGGAGAACTGCTTTGCAACATTTGGAGAAGTGTGAATTCTGAAGGAAAGCTGTGCTTCAATTTGCATACTGGTTCGAGAAGTGCAAATTAGTGACTTCCTCACCAAAATGCAAACAAAACCAAATGTCCCCATCTTTAACCCTTATAGGCTGGGGTGGCATGTTTAAATACTCCCTGCACATAAAAAGCTAGCATGTCAGGGGGGCAGGTTTGCCACTTCAAGGACAAACAGCAACTTGGGGTGGGGTGGGGGGGTCATTTCAGCAAGAAAAAGGTACAGGGAAAGAAAGTTATGCCCCCTCCCCAGCACCACATTCCCGAACCAGATGAAAAGCCCTCTTTATTTTTAAACAGAGAGAGAAAATAGAATCCTAAGTACAGGATTCAAAGGCATCTAACCTTCTTCCTGACTTGCTACTTTTCTATGCTCAAGGATGTTTGTTTGTTTGTTTGTTTGTTTGTTTGCTTGTTTGCTTGCTTGCTTGTATGGGGGGGGACTTTTCAAACACAGACCCTTCCTCAACTGCAGCCTGATGGGATGCAGAGACAGCCCGCTTAATTGTGCTGTATAGATGAACTGCCTCCGACACTCCAAATGCCTGATGTCTGGAAGTGCCTTTAGTAGTCCAGTGAGGCAGCCTCTCTCTTCCCCACCCACTCTCCTCCCCCTTCTTCCCCTTGATCAGACAGAGCCCGGGGAATTTACCAAGCAGCAGGAATAAGCACATTGGCCTGGATCCCTGGAAACGCCACTAGACCGAGGAGTGAGTTAAGTTCCTCACAGTGGGAGCCCACTAGCCCAGGAAGAACAACTGTGAGGCTTCCAGAGGGTTGCAATGAACCAACCCCTCCATTCCTATCTTAGACATTTCTTTTACACACACACACACACACACACACACACACACACACACACACACACAAATAGAGAGAGAGAGAGAACTTTCCTTTTGTTTTATAATTGGCAGGCTGTGCATTAAAGTTGTCTTAAACCTTTTCACAACATACGATTCCTTCCTTCCCCCAATCCTGATTTGCACATGCCTGTCTTGTAGATGGCACATAGTAAGCAAGGACCTGACATTTTTTTCCGATGGGGGGGGACACATGCTACAGCGCCTAGCACATTTATGTGCAGCAATAACAACTGCAGTAAAGCTGCCCGTAAGCCGCCGTTAGGGCTTGTTTGAGCCAAAAATGTCTGGTTGTAAATTAAGAAGAAAGGAAGAGGGAGAAGCTATCTGGGCCATGCTGAACACTCAGAAGAGAGCATTGCTAACACAGCTTGGGAACCATTCATCAAACTGCACAGCAGTATTTCTGCAACCTAAGTTCCTGAGCAAGTTACACCAATCGCCTGTCTCAGGCCACTTCCAAACCGCCTCCTTGTTCAGCACACAGCCTGATTTGCTTGCGAAAAGTTTGCAGGGAGGTTAGACGGCAACAGGTATTTGTTAAACATTCATTCAGATTTGTTTGCGGAGAGTTTAGACGACGTTGCGTAAAATGCAGGTTCAGGTTGCAATTAAAGGCAAATCGGTCAGATCCACCCTTTCCAAAACAAAATGTGAGCTGAAATAACCCTTTGAAATTTGCACCCCTTCGAATTTTGCAGTTCAGCCAAGTGTACAAAAATGCCTAAGCTGGGGTAAACTGCGCATCAAAACACACAAATTAGTTTAAACAACATACAAAAAGTGTGTTATTTTCGGTCCCATTGCATTGCCAATATGTGTCCGTTAGGCAAAACTGCATACAAAATCGAGCGTTTTGGGAGAAATTTGTACGAAAAGGCTGGTTAGGACTTCTTTTTAAACTGACATGGAAATGTGAAGGAAATGAGAAATGGAGGGAAACCAAAATCGACAGATTTGCCTCCCTCTCACTTCAAAGCAAGTGTTAGCCCACATTCCCCCACTACCTTCCCCACATCCAGCACTTTCCTTAAAGTTCCCAACCTGAATTTGCCAGTTATGTGACTGAAATTAACTACAGTCTGGAAGCACTCAGAGAAGAAGCTGCTGGGACCGAGACGATTCCAGGACCTTCACTCCCCTGCCTCTGTTTCCAAATTCAAAACCATCCATCAGCCTCTGGCTCCCACATTGGTACAATAATTTCCCCCCACAGCTCAGGAATGGCATATTGCACAATTCTCATGAATAGAAATAATAAGGCCAAGCCGACGAGCACCGTCCCCTCCTTTATCTCAAACCCCCCTCCCTGCCCCATGGATCCCCGGCAAAAATGGCTGCTTAGACCGTGGAGGAGGAGAAACCCCATCTGGAGCAGCCTGCAACATGCCATCGCCAACAGAGAGGACAACTCTTGCCAGGCTGTTCCCGTATGGGAAGCAGATGGGTGACCGGCCACGTACACCGTCCATCATCCGGCCTGTCACGGCTCTATGGAAGCACTCGACAGGGAGCAGGCCACAGGCAAAGGTAACAAGGAGGGGAGCAGAGTGCACACTGGAACAGGGCAAAGGAGACAGCAGAGAAAAGGGGACGCTGTAAACAAGCTGAGCTATGCAACTCGTGTCCGTTCCTACCCTCTCCCCCTCCTTACAGCTTTCCTGCCCAGTAGGAATCCAAACACGTTGGAGGTAGTCTTAGGGCGGCCACTTGCACACAAGGACGGGGAAAGAATTTGATTCGGTTTGCATTTTAAGGTAAACTCACCTAATTTGCACAGTGTGGAACAATGCATGGACCGAGAAGTGGCCCGCCTTCAAAATTCACACATCTCTGAATTTTGCAATGCAGTTCTCTAGCCGAGTAATGTGCTGAAAAAACACATATACTGGGGTAAAGGAATGCCTATATTAACAATAAAAGCATGCAAAAATTCATTATATGAGTGGGGAGCAACCTGCTTTGCAGCTTAGGCAAAATTGCATACAAAATGTGTGTGTTAGGAGATATTCACACCAAAATACTGGTCAGGATTTTTTCTCTTTTTAAAAAAAGAAAAAGCAAACTAATGTGGAAGTGTAGAGAAAGGAACTGAAAATTAAAAACATGAGGAACTGGCATTGTTAGATTCACCCATCCTGATTTTCATGTCACCAAAAAAGAAAACGCCGATTTTCATAACATTTGCATATGCTAAGTTATAGGGAGAACTAAAAATCTAGACATCAAGATAGACTTTAGAGAGAAACCCCAAGCATCTCACTAGCATTGAAAAGGCTACAGTCAGGTGAGTTGTACACCTGCTCAGCCTGTTGTCCAGGTGCTAAATGTGGATAGGCAACTTCAAGACCCCTCCTGCTCTCCTTTCTTATGGTTTGTTATCTTCAAAATTGACATGGACCCAGGGCCGGCCCAAGACATTTGGCACCTGAGGCAAACCATAAAATGGCACCCCGCTCCTGACTGGGGAAGAAGGGGTTAATGAAGATGTGCATCAGAAACAAAGGGGGGGAATAAAGAGCTACCTCGGGATCTGCTGCCCCTGTGGATCCTGCCGCCTGAGGCAATCGCCTCACCTCGCCTCACAAATGGGCCGGCCCTACTTGGTCCCATCAGCCCGTCAAGATAAAGGGTTCCTCCAACAGAGGACTGCCCTCTGGAAAGTAGGACATGTGGCCACCCTAACCAGCCTCACCATTAGGCAGAATGAGGTGACGGCCTCAGGCAGCTGATTTTAGATGTTAGGAAAAGGTAACAAATTGTTTGTTGGTTATTATTAGGGCATTTTTCCTGACAGGGAGGGCGAGAGGCGCTAATGAGATTTTGAGCCTCAGGTGCCAAAGGACTTGGCTGGCCTTGGGTACTGGGCACCTTGACTTTGCGTCCTGCTCCCACCCAAAACATGCAGGCAGAGGCTCTTACTTGTAAGCAAGAATTAGATCTTCATTTGGGCAAGTAACAGCACAGTCCCAACGTACACTTGGGGGGGGGGCGGGCATTTGCTGCTCTATGTCAAGCAGAAAAATGTCTTGGACTGGCCCTGGGCAAACCAGTTGGCTTTTTTACAACAGGCCACACCTAGATTCTAAGTCCACATGTTTCACTTCAAGAAGAAAAAGGGAAAGAACAGCCTACTGCTCATTGCATTTGAAACTGGTGTAAGCACATCACATCTAACCCCTTTGAAAGATGTAAATTCACAAGGTGTGGACTTCAGAAATGATGCTGTGCACCAAGGATACAAGAATGGCAAAGCAGCTGGGTAGCTACAGGTGACCATTTGGCTGCATATCGATGTCTGATGCATGGGGAAATCCTCCTTACCACTCTTCTGAATGTTTAAATTTTATTATAATTTCAATGCTTGCAATGCTATCTCACTTTGTTTATACTGATACTGTGTATATGGATACTATTTATGTGTTTGCTTTTTAAATGTAAATCACCTGCATTGTTTCTGTTGTGCACACACACACAAATACATGCAACTCAATGTGTAAAACAACTAACCATGAATTGGTACTTTCCCCCCAGCCTTGTTTAATCGCCCAGCCTCTCCTTCCCCTCATTCAACAGCAGTGCTTATCATTTCAAGTCCCCCCACAGAAACTTATCCAGGTTAATTAAATAAAAAAGTCCTGTGCCTCTTGTGGTTTTTACACAATTATTATCCTGCCAACTTGAGAGGGCAGTACAGATGTCCAAGCAAAACCACTTCCTGCGGTACTTTGTCTATCTCCGTGAGCTCTCAGCCTCTTCCAGAACCAAACCTGCATGAAGCACAGATATCAACTCTTGCAATGGAAAAAATCTCCACTCCCGTGAGACTCTCAGGTTATTATTGTCTGGAAAAACTGAGCTTTAATTAGCCATTCGTTAGCATGCTGTTTATTTTTCTTGTGTTCATACTCCTGTCTCCCTTCTACAGCTGCTGTCCAGGACAGAACCCCAACCCCATTCATGGCACTGAGGATACCTCCCACTGGAGATAATTATTGCCTTGGCTCTACCTGCTTCCTTCCATGAGCTCACCCAGCAATCCCATTAGGCCCCTCGCGGTGCTGGCACATAAACACAGGCACGTGTATGTGGGCAGGAGCAATTTAGTTAACACACTTTTACATCTTACAGGGTTCTTTAGGGCCTTTTGGGCAGCCTGGTGGCCCAGGTCATTCCATTCCCACACGTGAGATGTAAAGTTCAACGCACTTCCTCTGGATTTATGGTGGCCTGTTACCAAAAAAGAAAAGGAAAGAGAGGTTGCATTATCATTAGCAGCAGCATCCACCCACCCACCCCCCAAAAAAGTGGGGGGTGTAGCAAAAAAAAAAAAAGGCAGCAATTTGCTTAAAAAGGTGGTTTGCATCACCAAAAAAGGAAGACAGCAATTTGCATATAAAACAGTAATTGATATGTATAGCTGCCAATTTAGAAACAATGACTATAATTTAAATAGAAATGCAATACCTCTAACCGTAGTGGGTAAGACAGCAGGTGACTTGCATGCAGGCTTAATCTGCTGACCAAGTGCTGCAAACTGGGGGTGGACAACTTCAAAGCTCCTGCTCTTTCTCTGGTTCCTTATCTTTAAACCAGTCAGGCAGTCCTCTGACTGCTCTCCAAATTAAAGGGCTGCTCTCTGCAAAGTAGGACACTGGACTACCCTAACTGTATGAGAGCCGCTGAGCAGAATCCAGTTCCCTTCAGTGCATTTGCTGGGTGATGGAAATACAAGCTGCAAGTGCGGGGGGGGGGGCATTTTCAAGGGAGAAACAGCGGCTGGGAGTGGTTTCACCCTTCCCCTACGTGTGATTTCCCAACCCCACCCCACCACCACAATGTCTTCTCCCCTCGCCATCCTCCCCACGAGCTTACTTTTGATCTTAGAGCCAGCTTGGGTGGAGGGGGGGTTACAAACCAATAGAGGCTGGGTCACTAGGGCATTGCCCCATCAAACTCAGTCTGCTCTCGGCCAGCCCCCACCTGCCTGCCTTCTTACTTCCAACCAGTCCAAGGTGTGGCATTGCCTGTGTTCTTCCACCTACTTGCTCTCAGTGTTGCCCTTCTAGAACTCAGCATCAAGGAGGATGAGGGCAAACCTAGAATTACTTGGCTCTGCCTGTCATTGGCTTGTTCCACTTACTATTGGCTCCCCCTACTGCTGCCCCATCCTGCCTTCTGCCCTACTAGTCCCAAGGGGGGGCGTATTGGGCTGTTGTTTTCATTCTGATTATATATTTTGTGGTTTTATATTTTGATTTTGTTCTGTGAACCGCCCTGAGACCTCCAGGTATTGCTGCTGTTGTTGTTTTGTTGTTTAGTCATGTCCAACTCTTCTTGACCCCATGGCCCAGAGCACGCCAGGCACTCCTGTCCTCCACTGCCTCCCACAGTTTGGTCAAACTCATGCTGGTAGCTTGAAGAACACTGTCCAACCATCTCGTCCTCTGCCATCCCCTTCTCCTTGAGCCCTCCATCTTTCCCAACATCAGGGTCTTTTCCAGGGAGTCTTCTCTTCTCATGAGGTGGCCAAAGTATTGGAGCCTCAGCTTCACGATCTGTCCTTCCAGTGAGCACTCAGGGCTGATTTCCTTAAGAATTGATAGGTTTGATCTTCTTGCAGTCCATGGGACTCTCAAGAGTCTCCTCCAGCACCATAATTCAAAAGCATCAATTCTTCAGCGATCAGCCTTCATTATGGTCCAGCTCTCAATAATAATAATAATAATAATAATAATAATAATAATAATAATAATAATAACAATAGGCACCAGTTACCACTAGGTACATCCCACTCACATTCAGTTTATTCAGTCTATATGTGGTAGAAACCGATGCCTGCTGATTTTAGCACACAGTTCTACCCCAAGGTACGGAATTAATGTCAATTTGATTTCTGCACCATTCATATCGGTCATCTAGCACACTTCACCAATCTGACATTGTCACCATCTTGTGCGCAAGACCTCCAACATCACGCAAAAGCTATGCATGTTGATTTGGCAACGTGTGACTCCCCCGTTCAGGCTATCTGTTTGTGCACATTCCCTGCTAAATATATACACAGCATTTACTGACCCTCTTACCCAAATTCCTAGGCTGGCTTTATTGCATTGCTGACACTTGATGTTTGACACCTACTTACTTTTCAACAAGTCTACAGGAACAGAGGAAATTACTGGGAGCAGAGCTGGAGGAGACAGGCTTTTAAGGAATTCGCAGTGTGCAATCCACTTGTAAGTTTGCCCAAAGTGTGTTGTATTTTCTTCAGTGGGGCTTATTAAGTTCCGTGTTGCAGCCACACAGAGAAAAAAAGGTGAGAAAATGCATTTTGCAGCTGGCTACAGATCACTGAAGCAAATCACGTCAGGCAGGAGAGCAGAAGGGTGGGGACTGGTGGTTCCCCACATTGTAAATGCTTCTGCACATGTTTTAGCACATGTTTTGATCATCATGGGGTTAGCAAGCATCAAACGTCAAATCTATTGGAAGGGGAGGTGAGAGTGGCTAAGGGCAATGATTGTAGGGCAGGGTCTCCAGCCCTGAAGCAGAAGGAAGAAGCTTGCTCCTATGGGACAGTTATCAAGGCTTGGATAGCTGCTTTGGTCTTAAAACTTTGATGTGTTGTTGTTTTATTGGTTGTAAGTACGCCATTCTCTTTTTAGCATATTGTAAAATGCTCTGTGGTTTTCGAGGAAGGGTGGCCCATAAAGGAAACAAAATTAAATTAATAAACCATTAGCAAAAGACTCAACCTGGTTTAGACTCAGATATTACCTAAATCAGAGATGCGGGTGGTGCTGTGGGTTAAACCACAGAGCCTAGGACTTGCCGATCAGAAGGTCGGCAGTTCGAATCCCCGTGACGGGGTGAGCTCCCGTTGCTCGGTCCCTGCTCCTGCCAACCTAGCAGTTCGAAAGCACGTCAAAGTGCAAGTAGATAAATAGGTACCACTCCGGCGGGAAGGTAAACGGTGTTTCTGTGTGCTGCTCTGGTTCGCAAGAAGCAGCTTTGTCATGCTGGCCACATGACACGGAAGCTGTATGCCGGCTCCCTCGGCCAGTAAAGTGAAATGAGCGCTGCAACCCCAGAGTCAGCCACGACTGGACCTAATGGTCAGGGGTCCTTTTACCTTTACCTTATTACCTAAATCAGGACTCAGCCCTGCAACATGACAGCCTGTGTGTGGTAATAGTTAAAGCGTCAGACTAGGATAAGAGTAAGACTTGGCTTCAAAATCCCCACTCGGCCATGAAGGGTGTCCTTGGGTCAGTCACTGAATCTCAGCCTAACCAATCACATGCAGGATTGTTACATAGGGGATATAAAAGGCAGGCAATGTGCGTTGCCATGAGTGCCTTGGAGACATGGCAGAATGTGAAGCATAATAAGAAAAATCATGCACACCATACAATTAAAGAGAAAAGAATCCCGGGAACTGTAGTATGCTAAGGGTGCTTGGAACCTCTGTGAGGGGTAAACTACAGTTCCCAGGATTCTGGGGGAGGCAGAAGATGTACTTTAAATGTGTACACAAGACAAAAACAGGGACGTGGGTGGCGCTGTGGTCTAAACCACTGAGCCTCTGGGCTTGCCGAAGGTTGGCATTTCGAATCCCCACAACGGGGTGCACTGCCGTTGCTCTGTCCCACCTCCTGCCAACCTAGCAGTTCGAAAGCATGCAAGTAGATAAATAGGTACCACTGTGGCGGGAAGGTAAATGGTGTTTCTGTGCACACTGGTTTCTGTCACTGTATCCCATTGTGCCAGAAGAGTCATGCTGGCCACATGACCCAGAAAGCTGTCTGTGGACAAACACCAGCTCCCTCAGCCTGAAAGCGAGATGAGTGCCACAACCCCATAGTCGCCTTTGACTGGACTTAACCATCCAGGGGCCCTTTACCTTTTACCTTTACCTTACAAGACAAAAAACCTCATGAGCATAGGGAGAGCATCGTTACCTCCCCACGTAGAGAAGCCAGAACAGGCTCTCATTCATCCAGGATTTGGTGGTACTGCTTCTGGGTCAAAGAACAGAATGCAACTCTGAGAAAGTGCTTCATCTCTCTTGTAAACCTGAGCTGGCTGTGACAGAGGGGGTGCTCTGACGCTCCTTCCCCCTAACCCTTCCAGCATCCCAACTGTCCCACCTGAGAAGGCAAACAGCTGCTATGTGATGGCACTCTGAATGTAGGCTGTTTTGCATCCTTCTTGGGAAACTCCATTGAGCAGCAGAGAGAAAGAGAGAGAATGGGTGGGAATGCATGGTCTCTGAGCGACAACAGCTTCTCTGAACATCACACACCCCTCTTCTCAGGGATGGGGAGAGAGCATTGAATTGTTGTGGGGGGTTTTTTAAAAGTGGGGGACGGGACATTCAACCTTCCCAGCTCATTCATCCCCTGGGACTCCCTGTTGCGATTATCTGTGAAAGGGCCTGTGAGTGCCAACTGCCAACCGGTGCTTGGCAGGCCAGTCGATAAGGAGAGCCCCACATGTGAACAAGTGGCGGGACTCAAGCAGCCTTGGGTACCACGCAGGCCCAGGAAGGGCCCCCGATCCCCACCGGTGGCACTTGAGCTCTGTTTCTCACCGGCTTCCTCCGCTCCCACCTGCCTCGAGTTCGCCCACCCGCCCTGCTCAGCTCCTTCTCGCCCTGCCAAAATGGAAAGGGGGACTCCATCAATTGGCAGAGGCATCAGAAAAAGCTGTCGGAATTCCCAGGCCCAGCGAGAGGCGAGAGCCGAGCACAGGCCTCGTCTCCCTTGGTTACGCAGCCTGCTGTGTCCCTATTGAGGGAGCAGCAGAAGGGGCGGTGGTGTGTGGCGGGGCTGTTGTTGTTGTGTGTGTGTGTTTTCTTCCTGAGGGGGGAAGAGAGAGAGAAAAGACAAAACTTGAGAGGGATGTGTGAAAAGGCCAAAGCTCCTCCCCTCCTCGCCAACTTTGTTTGAAGGCATCTCTTCGAACACTCCCCCCCCCCCGTCCCCCGTCTGAAGCCATGGCAGTGGCGGCAGAGGAGGCGGCGGAGGCGGCTGGGAGCGCAGCCACACACTGCCGGCCGGCTATGGCAACATGTGGCTGCGCTTCCACCGGATCCTCGGCCGCTCGCTCCGCAGTCCAGCTGCCGTCAAACAGCCGCCACTCAGTGGAGTGCTGGAATTGGGGGGCCAACAGAGTGCTGATGGGGGGGGGACGACAGGCTCCAGTAGACAGAAGGTGCTGCTGGGGTGGAGAGTAAGGGGCTTGAGAATCACAACGCCTGGGTGCCATGCCACTTTCAAGCACCCATCTATTTCAGAGACAGATCTCTCCCTTCTAGTCATGCCCCCAATAGATCATTGCCCCTATTTTGCCTTTGGGGAAAATGTTGGGAGGTGCCTTTTTCTATATATATATATTTTAAAGGGAAGTAGGCATCTATATTGACAATTCTGTGGGGTTCAGTCCTATTCTTTGGGCTTTTAGATGTTAAATATCTGACTGGGGAGGAAGAGGGATACAAACACAAGGCCTCTGGTCCTGAAGCAGAGGAAAGCACCACAGAGCACCTGCTGAGGCCCACACCCTTGCATAGGGCATGCTAGCATGGGGTGGGGAATCTTTTTCAGACCCTGAGGGTCATCTAGTCCAACCCCCATGTGTTTATGTCGCTGCTAGAAGTGCTATTGGCTCCATTGTGAAATCCAGGTGTTTTGCTTAAGGGTTCCTAAGGGGTTTTATTGCTGTTGCTGAAAAGGAAACCGCTATGATCAACAAAGAGTCTTGTAGTGTCTTAAAGACAAACAGTTTTATTCTGGTACAATGGTACCTCAGGTTAAGAACTTAATTCGTTCTGGAGGTCTGTTCTTAACCTGAAACTGTTCTTAACCTGAAGCGCCACTTTAGCTAATGGGGCCTCCCGCTGCCACCGCACCGCCGGAGCACAATTTCTGTTCTCATCCTGAAGCAAAGTTCTTAACCTGAGGTAATATTTCTGGGTTAGCGGAGTCTGTAACCTGAAGCATATGTAACCTGAAGCGTATGTAACCCGAGGTACCACTGTACATGTGTTTGCTGGTTCGGACTCCACTTGGGTCAAATTAACGGGGTGCAGAATGATGATGGGAAACCTGTGAGCTCCAAATGTTTTCGGACTCCAGTGCCCATCACCCCCAATCTGCATGGTCAGCAATCAGGGATTTTGTGAGATGTAATCGAACGATGGAGGAGGCATATGGCATAAGTCCTCCATTCCTGGCAAAGAAAGAAAGAAAGAAAGAAAATATTAGCTGTGAGGTCAGTGGGAAATTAAATTCAAGAAATAAAGTGCTAATTGTACTAAAGCTAATTTTCTCTCTCTCTCCCTACACCCATTTCTCTCTGCATATCTTCAAGTATGGATAATATTTCAGGCATCTGATGTCGACCATGAAAGCTTATGCTATAATAATGCTCAGGGTTGGATCCTGCATTGTTAGTTGAAGACAATGGGACAAGTTGACTTAAGTCCCATTGGTTTCTGTAGGAATGAAGCAACCAATTTATAGTGCAGGGATTGCCAGCCTTTTGGGATCTATGGGCAAGTTTGCAATTGGAGGAACTGTTGTGAGCACCACACACACACTCACACAACCTCACAACCAAGCACAGACTACAGCTGATTCTACAGGCTACAGTAAAACTATTCTTTCAAACCTAATTTCAGAGGGCAGTGGGGACCAGGGAGAGACTTGGTGGGTGCAAATGCTCCTCCAGACACCCCATTGGGGACCCTTGAATATTGCCATCCTATACCTGTATACTCAAAAACAAGGGTAGGCAACCTAAGGCCCAGGGGCCAGATGTGGCGCAATCGCCTTCTAAATCCGGCCCATGGACGGTCCAGGAATCAGCGTGTTTTTACATGAGTAGAATGTGTCCTTTTATTTAAAATGCATCTCTGGGTTATTTGTGGGGCATAGGAATTCGTTCATTTTTTATTTTATTTTTCAAAATAGAGTCCAGCCCCCCACAAGGTCTGAGGGACAGTGGACCGGCCCCCTGCTGAAAAAGTTTGCTGACCCCTACTCAAAAACAATCCCCACTAAGTTCAGCAGCACATAGCGCGAATTAGCCAAGTAACCAGGTCTGAACCGTCCTTAATCCTGGTATGAATCCATTCCTTTAAGGTGCCTCATGACTCTCTGCAAACCCTGTTGCAACAGACGAGCAGAGCTAATGTGTCTTGAAAACACCGTAACCATGAAGGCAGAGGAGGACAGGCTCTTGTAGAGTAAAGGACTTTCTGACTTGATGCTTGATGTTAGAATATGCGTTACAAATACACAAGCGTCTTTATTTTTCACCTCTGAAATATTGAGGAGCTTGTGAAAGTAGTGTCAAGAGCAAGGACTTTCTAATATTCCCATCTCTGGAAGAGGGTTATTGGGGTGAAATCAGCAAATGCATTAAAAATTGGATTTATATCACCACCATAAAGTTGGGCACTTGAGCTAGAAGCCTGAGGTCACTATAGGGACCTCTCCATGTGCTTCCTGTATATGCATCATTATCCCGAATATTCTGATATATAGCATGCCACCGCCTTTTCACTTGTATCCTTGAAGGGAGATTAAAATGCATTGTACTACCGCAAAAGCGTACAGCCCCAAGGCTTGCTACAGCAAAACAACATGAGGGCGGGAAGGCGCATGCGCTCTGATTGGCTGAGTTTGAACCACGCAGAAGTGTGGGGTAGTGGTTAGAGTGCAACCAGGGTTCAAATCCCAACTCAGTTATAAAGCTCACTGGGTAACCTTACCTCGTAGGGTTGTTGTGAAGATAAACATGCAGAGGAGGAGAACCATGCATAACACATTGAGGCCCTTGGAGAAAAATTGAAATAGAATCATGGAGTTGGAAGGGACCACGAGGGCCATCTAGTCCAACCCCTTGCAACGCAGGAATCTTTTGGCCAATGTGGGGCTCAAACCCACAGCCCTGAGATGAAGAGCCTCCTGCTCTACTGACCGAACTAGAAGTAGTGCAGTTACTCTGAACAAACCCCTGGAGTTGTATGTGCCACAGTCTACTTTTGCTGATGTAAACACGGGCAAGAATCCAAAGCTTCCATTCATGGAGTCTGATGCTTCTCCCAAGCCCTGCCTCTGCCGAGAGCACAATCATTCCCCCTCCCATACAGATGCCAATTTCCACCCCCCTCTTTAATCCCCAAATCTTCAGAATATTCTTTTCAAATCCTCTTGGAGGGGATTTTCAGCGGGTGCTTTGCTTCGTGTCTTGAAGCTCCCCTCCCCCAGGCCAGCTGCAACGCTCGCCCAGAATCCTGCTTACACGTGTACAAAAACACACACATGTACTACTGGTGCACGTGCACACACACACACGCCAATTGCAAACACAGCATCGCAGGAGAATTTCTGCCGCCACACCTCGGCCGGTTTCTGCTGGTGATGGTCTGTGTGTCAGCAGGGCTTGGCCTCAGCGTGGCAGACCGACACATGTGGAGATTTAGAGGGAAAGACGCTGGAGCATATTTTCCAGGGCTGAGCCTTCAGCCAATCTTCCTGGCCCGCTTAAATCTCCACCTCAGAAATATATATATGTATAAAGCAGCAGAAATCGCTTTAAATCTCCCCCTCCCGCTCTTTGATCAGCAATCTGCTTCCCATTCGCTGAGCCTCACTCAGGGGACTAACCTGTGACATGGAATTATTCCCACTAGTGGCTTGGAAAGAGGAACCTGAAAGCGGAGAGGGATATGTGGGTTGTTCCCAGCACTTTTAAGCTCTCGGGCTTTGGACAAAGAGGAGCAGGGCCTCAGGCAGCAGAATGGCTCTCTCCTTTTGAGAGGCTAGTGGGCTCAGTGGATGGAGGCGTGGATAGCAGAACCAGAAATCCTGGGTTCTAAGGTGTGGGGTTGGAACCAATTGCATGGAGTTACATCTCTGGATCTGAAAGGCTCCCATAATTCCATGTTGTTCACCGTTGTATTTTTTCCCCCAATGAGTAAATAAAATGAGACCTGCTTCAGGATAGGACAGCTGAAACGAAAAGCCCTGACCAGTGCAGCAGTGAATGCCATTATTGTGACATGGGGTGGGGGGGAGAGAAGCAAGCTCTGCGAGTCCTTCGCCCTACCCCAGCCCCCAGCTGCCTGTTGCACACACTTCCAAGAGATAATTGGGAACAGATGCTAGTGGGAAAGGCGTGTGCTAAAGAAGGGAGGGGGTGTCCGCAGTCTAACGGCATCTTAGTTCTCTGCTGCAGAAGGGCATCCCACCCGGGAACCAGCAAAAAAAAAAAAGGTCAGCGGAGGGGCAGCCTCAATAATTTTGTCCTCCTAAACAGGGAGTATTGGAAACAGGCATAGAGGAAAAGGAGGCCTAGGACTGGACTGAAGGACTCAAAGCCCTATGGTGTTGCAGCCAGAGGGGTTAGAATCACCAAAGAGTTGTAGAGTTGGAAAGGATCACGAGGATTGATCATCTAATCCAACCCTCTGCAAAGAATGATTCTTTTTTGCCCGATGTGGGGCTCAAACTCACGACCCAGAAATTAAGAATCTCATGCTCTTCCAACTGAGCTATCCAGGTGCTGCAGGTGATAGGGCAGCGGAGGATGGAACTATTAAAGCAAACTGGGCACTGCCCAACCAACCTCTGCCTCCCTTCAGCCAGATCTCACCTGCCTAATTTCTCACATATATCTAGACTAGGAAGTGGCGCTGCCAGCTTCCTCTTCCTTAGTGCCAGTGCTGCCCTCGTAGGAAACAGGGAGGCCATGAAGTTCACGGGGTGACCTGTGGCCAGGCGTTTTCTCTCAGTCTGTCACCAGAAAAAACAAAAACGAGGAAGGAGAGACTCAGGTGAGATCCTTGAAGGAAAGTTGGGATAGAAATGTAGTGATTTTTAAAAATAATAATAATAATCATTTATTATTTGTACCCTGCTCATCCAGTTGGGTTTCCCCAGCTGGGCGGCTTCCAACAAAGATTAAAAATACATTAAAACGTCACACATTAAAAACTTCCCTAAACAGGGCTGCCTTCAGATGTTTTCTAAAGGTCAGGTAGTTGTTTATCTCTTTAACATCTGATGGGAGAGCATTCCACAGGGTGGGCACCACCACTGAGAAGGCCCTCTGCCTGGTTCCCTGTAGCTTTGCTTCTCTCAGTGAGGGAACAGCCAGAAGTCCCTCGGAGCTGGACCTCAGTGTCTGGGCAGAACAATGGGGGTGGAGACGCTCCTTCGGGTATACTGGGCCAAGGCCATTTAGGGCTTTAAAGGTCAGCACCAGCACTTTGAATCGAGCTCGGAAACGTACTGGGAGTCAATGTAGGTCTTTCAGGACCGGTGTTATATGGTCTCAGCGGCTGCTCCTAGTCACCAATCGAGCTGCCGATTCTGGATTATTTGTAGTTTCCAGGTCACCTTCAAAGGTAGCCCCACGTAGTAGGACTGTATTATGCAGCCTACCTGCCTCTCACTTCTTCCTGGTCAGTCACAGGCCTTACCTGTGAACTTTTTTCCCCACTTTCCCACTGAACCACAGAGCCAGCCCCTTACAGGATGTGGAAGATGCGTTTATCAGGTCCGTCCAAATGATTCAATCTCACTTATAGGTCAGAACAGAGAGCAGACCTATCAGATGTGCTGATCAAACCTCCCACATCTCGCAGGTCAACAACCCCTGCTGCTCACACCAAGAACCGTGGCTGTGCTCGCAAGGAATGCAGGGATGCTGCAGTGCCAATTCACATCATCCCATGCGATCACCGCATCAAAAAGAACAGAGTTGCTCATTTTGGCAGTGTGGCATAACCTGTCTTGCAAATGCAGAAATGCAGCCCATCCTAACTCTACATGCTTTTCACTCACAGCAGGTGACAGAACAGTCACAAAGCCATGGCGGTTGACACCTTTTTTTCTACCTCAAACCATTAGCATAAATCAGCCTGTCTTTTCTCATATTGCGCAGAATTCCAAGCGCACGGGGAGCTACCTTTGAAACTGCCCCGCATGTGCACATATATTAATGGTAGCAGTGCAGGATCAAAAGCAGAAGAAAGCTATTTTTGAGACTGAATATATTTTCTAATCAGTGTAGGGTTTGCAGTCAAACTACGGGCACAGGAAACGAAGAGATAGTAATCATGGTAAACATGATGCAAAAATGCCTCTGACTCCCCCCCCCTTCCTCTCTCCGAGGTCATCCCCCACCCACCCATAATCACATGCTGCCCATCAACCAAAAACCAAGAAAGCCAACCACTGGTGCATCCAAGCTCAGAACTGTTCACACTGACTGGCAGGGTTTCAGGCAGAGCTCCCTGCCAACTTTATCTGGAGGTGCAGAGATTGAACCTTGGATTTCCCGCTGTAGCCTTTCTGTAATCTCTTTCATTACAGAAAGTATTTTGCAGGATTACCATAGGTCCAGGCCCGGTCCAGGTTGCATGAAGTCATGGCGGTGTGCATTTTCCTCACCAAAGAGTAACCACAACTCCGAACATCTGGGATCAATGAAAAAGCCCAAGCCGCTCTGCCTCAGCCACAGCCCTCTCCCATCTTCAGTATGGGGATAATACCGACCCATTCTGCAGCGTTGTTGTAACGATGGTTGAGATCAGGCATACGAAATTCTCTGAGCCATCTCAAAGCACATTCCTATCCACTGCATTCAGGATTGCAGCCTGGTAGTGCAATCATATACTTGTCTACCTCAATGGGATTTAAGGTAAAGGTACCCCTGACCGTTATGTCCAGTTGCGAACGACTCTGGGGTTGTGTGCTCATCTCACTCTATAGGCCGAGGGAGCTGGCGTACAGCTTCCAGGTCATGTGGCCAGCATAACTAAGCCGCTTCTGGTGAACCAGAATGCCGTTTACCTTCCCGCCAGAGCGGTACCTATTTATCTACTTGCACTGGTGTGCTTTCGAGCTGCTAGGTTGGCAGGAGCTGTGACCGAGCAATGGGAGCTCACCCCGTCATGGGGATTCGAACCGCCGACCTTCTGGTCGGCAAGCCCTAGGCTCAGTGGTTTAGACCACAGCGCCACCCGCGTCCCTATCAATGGGATTTACTCCCAGGTAAATGCATTTAGGAGTGCAGCCTAAAAGTACTGAATGAATGCCAACCTAACATTATTCATTTCCAAAAGCAGGGTGGGAGGGAGAGTAGACTGGGTGTCATGTGACCTTTTGCCCTGAGGAATTGTGTACACATTCCCTCCTTTGCTCTGCATACAGTGCACTACCACTGCCAGTTTGGCAAGCAGAGTTACCACAACCCATATCTCTCCTGCCATTTCTTAGGCAATACTGCATTTATATGCATTCTCCCCCCCCCAAAAAAAAACAAACCCCAGCCAATGCAAATTGAAGAAAAGGACAATTGCATTTTTAGATAGTAATGTGTACATAGCCCGATACTAGGGGATCAGGAACTTGTGCTGGGAGGAATGCACTCTGCACATGCTCAATGCACTCATGTTCCAAGGGTCTGCAGGTTAAAACAAAAAATAGAGCTAAAAATTGGCTCCTATTAATCCCTGCCTATGAATTAGACAAGCAGAAATTTGAATTAGACAAGCCCCTCCAGCCTACGATTTAAACTATGGTTTTGCTTAGGCCTGCCTGGGGCAGTTTAAGGAGGGAGCTAGGTTATGTGCAAAAGGGGACAGGCAGAGTCTCTTGGGGGCAAGCAAGGCCAGGTCAGAAAGCGGCCTTGATGCATGTAGTTGTTGCATCAGATTGTTGTGCAGCGTGCTTTCCCACCCCAGGGCCTTGCTGTTCAGCCCCCGCTATTTCTCGCCTTTCTCTTTCCCTGCAAAGCGGGTCAGCAGATCATCCCACCAGCACCCCCACCACAAATAAATAATGCAACTTCCACACTTTTCAACATAGAAGCCCAGAACAGGCAAAATATCAGAGGGGAGATTGGATTTCAACGAAATAAAAAAAAATACCTTTTTCCAGGGTAGGGGAGAGAAACCAGGAAAACAAATACTTTCCCCACCACCACCCCAGAGAAAAATGCAATTTAACGAGGTTCTATATGGAAGGAGTTTGGAATATGAGAAGGCACCACTGCATCCTTCCTGGGACTATCGGATGCTGGCATTCTCAAGATCCTTTTAAATATTAAAAAAGGACAATTAGCAACACACACACAGCCTTTAATTTAACACTCTGTATATGATGTGCCCCATTGTGATACACGATGCGTTGGACGAGGTGCGTTTGCTAGCGTGGGGCACACCCTTCCGCAGGCAGCAGCTGCCTCCTCCCCCTCACACTCCCCACCGCACCCACTAAGCTCGGACCTTTTCACCCACGGGGGTGGGTGGGGAGAGGAGGGGGCGATGCCCGAGCTGGTTCACCCGTGCCCGCCCGCCCGCGAGCGAGCGAACCAGCAAGCCAGCCACCGCTAGCCAGCGAGCGGTTTCTGAATGCGAGCGTGTGATATATATATTTTTTTCTTAATGAGTGCAGCTTCCCAGGCAGCCAATCCGGAGCCGCGGTGGGCGTGGCCATGCTCTACCCTTGCTGAATGAGCAGGAGCTCCCTGGAGGTGGACGGCTACAGTGTGGAAGTAGCTGGGGAGCTGGCGAGTCCTGCAGGAGGGGCAGGAGAGCTCGAGGAAGGCAGGAAGGAAGAAGGGAGAAAGTGGTCCGGTCCTTCCCCGCTTTCCTTTCCTTTTTTATTTTAAGGAGATGAGCTTCGGGATTTTCCTTGCAACTTCAAAAATCCCTCCTCCTCCCCCAACATCCTCCACTTTTGCTTTAAACCATCCCAGTCCCAGACACCAAGGTCACGGTAGACGCCCCCTCTCTTAAAAGCAGGAAAGAACCCGCAACTGTTGGAATCCTCGAGACCCGGGTCAGCCTCGCTGAGGAATTCGAAGGCGGACACGGGAGAAGGGCGGTCGTGTGAAAGGGAGGCTCCTGCAGTGAGACCCATCCCCGCTGAAGCGCCCATTCCCACCAGCACCCACCCTCGATGCCACCCACCATGAGGACGGCGCTCCTGCTGACCTGGACCGTATCCCTGAGTTACTTTGCAGACCCAGGTATGAACTGCAACTGCTTTATATTTTGTCAAACTTCCTTCTGATGGAGACGGGAGGGGTGTGTGTGAGGGGGGAGGAATCTCCCAGTTTGCCAGCCTTAAGGGGACCCCCCCCCAAAAAAAAGCCACCCCACCCACTGACGCCAAACTTAAGACTTAAAAAAAAAATTGAACGGGTCCAACTCTTTCACGAAAGATACCAGGCTATATATTATTAGGATTGGGACCTGGCTGAGAGTGCAGGGAGGTTGCTCTGTTTCTGGCTACAAGGGGGGGGGGGCAAGGAGCAGTGCCTCAGGACACCTGGGTTCTATTCCTGACTCTGGGGTCGATCATGAGGCTTAATGGTTTGAGCAGAGGAACGGAGGCGGCCGGCTGGGACCTTCCTTGAGGAATGGGTTGGGACTCGGAACTGCTGGGGCGGGTGTTTTTTCTTTCCTGGGGTGGGTGGGGGGCTCATCCGGACTGTGCCAATGATTCTTGAGTACGCATGTATGTATGACCTTGAGGAGAAGTCGCCTTTGTACCACTGCCGTTGCCGCTCCCTGTTATCTGCGGGGGTGAACTTAAGTAAATAACCTCTGGTGCAGCCAGCAACGAAGTGAGTGGGTCCTTCCCCCCTTCTATGGGGAGGGGTATTACCCCCCCACACACACACACACCCTCGTTAAAATCACGCGTTGCAGTTTCATCTCATGGAGGGATTTTTTATTTTTTTTGCGCGTGGGGTGTATGTGTGTGAATAATTATTCTAATTTTTCCCTGTGGGAACGGGAGGGCTACCATCGCCCTGCCTGATTCCCTGAAGTGCTCTTCTCCGCGGGGGCGTGCTTGGGGTTAGGGTTGATCTTTGAGTTCCCTTCCACCCGCAGACTCCCTCTCGTGGTTAACCTTGAACGGCTAAATCTCAAGCCAGCTCGGTTCGCACGCCGACCAGCGCCCCCCTCCCACCCACTCCCCCTTCCCTCCCCCACAGTGCTGCAACCCCAGCACCCACACCTCGTTGTCATTCAGGTGCGGCTTTATTATTTAGCAAGCATACGCGATCAGTCTTGAAGGGGGCGGGGGGAGAGGAGGAAGAGGAGCGCGGAACCTCTGAACTCCCCCCTCCCCTTCTGAATCTGGGTAAGCCTCGCCTGGCACTGGTGTGCTTCTCCCCATCCCGCAACACCTTTACTTTTAATATGATTTAATTTCTCCCCCTCCCCTTGCTGTCTTGTAATTTCTACCAGAGGTTCAGGATTTTGGGGGGGGGGTGTTTCAGGAGGCCTGGCAAGTTCAATGCTAACCCTTCTCTGTACAGAAGTAAGTCCTATTGAGTTCATTGGACGCTTGCGCCCAGGTAAGCGGAATTTAGGATAAATTCCAGAAATACCAAACTGTTGTTGTGGATGCGTAAGTGGAAGCTTGGGAGGGGGGCTCTCTGCAGATGCCCAGAGTTGTGCCTCTCGCCTCTCACCTCCCTCAACTGGCATTGGTGTCAAGGGAAAGAGTTCTGTGATTGAGTCATGTAGGGAATGTTGGAAGGTGGTTGGCTGGTTAACCTGCCAATCAGCTTCAGTCTCTGGTTATGAGATTTCTTTGCCTAGATTTGGGGTCAGCCCCTCAATAGGCTGCACCCCCTACATGCCCAGGAGCAGGCCTAGCTGGAGACTCCATATGCATCATATACATTTAAAGCAATCCCCCCCCCCAAAAAAAAAAAGAATTTTGGGAATTGTAGTTTTTAAAGTCCTGTGAATTGTAGCTCTGGATGAGTAAACTACAGCTGCCAGTGGGTGGTGGAAATGTGCTTTAAATGTATGGTGTTTAGGCAGCCTATGGCACGTTGGGGCCTGAGGCGAGGGGGGCGGAATCCAAAGAGCACTCTCCTCTCCACACCCTGTCCCCATTGGCAGGTAGCGCCATGCGCTGGGAAAGTTTGCCTGTGCAACCCCCCCCCCCTGGAAAGAAGCAGGACCTGCATGTTAAGAGATAGCGTGGTTCCATCTCAGTGGGGTTTGTGCGGTGCAGCGGACAGGCCTGGTGGATTGTGGGTCAGGCATCTGCCTGTGTTCTGCTGTGCCTCCTTTAAGGGCATCATATACACACACACACACACACACACACACACACACCCCTCTCCCCTTGGCCTGCTGCAACATGGGAAGCCTGCCTCCAAGCAGGGCACCCCAGGGTCATCCTGGCAGTGGGTCACTGGGAGGAGCCACCTGGACCAGTGGGCAGCTGTGGTTGCACCTCCTCCAATGTAGAAATGAAATCCTGTGAAATGGCTCTGCTGTTCGGCCAGGAGGAGCTCTCCTCCAGTCGCAGTGCAGTGATGGGGGAAGGTGCACCTGCTGAACTTCTCCCTGACAGCTCTTAAAGGCACAGGAGCCGTTTCATTTGGAGAGGGCCAGAAGCTGCCTTATGCAGAATTGCACCAATGGTCTGCCTATAAGCTCAGTATGGTCCATACCAACCCCGGCAGCGCCTCTCCAGGGTTTCGGTCAGCGGCCTCTCCCAGTCCTAGCTGGAGATGCTGAGGACTGAACCCAGGGCCTTGTGAGTACAAAGCAAAAATGGGACTCTACCACCAATGCAAGGAGTTGAATGTGTCTTCCTTTGGGCCTGGCAACCCTCCGGAGTTGGCCGGGTTCTCTTGGCTCATCTGCTGTCAGATGCCTTCAGTGGCAGCGATGGGAGTGCAGGGCAGGGTTTGGGGGTGTCAGGGATGTGTGGGTTGCGGAGGTGTCGAGGGGATAAGTGAGTTCACACTTGCACGCCTGGCTTAGCCTCTGCCCCCTGGCTACAAGTTCCCTTTGCAGTAACACTAATGATTCCTGAGTGGTTGTGGCGCTCTTTTCCCCCCATGGCGCCTGCTCTTCGCTGGCGTTGAATCAACCTCTGCACAAGGGTGGGGAGGGAGCCGGGGACGGGGGGGGGGGCAGTGTCTAATGATGATGTGTCTTGAGCCAGCAGCCAGAGGCAGCAGCCGGAACATGGGAGACTAAGATGCAGGGCGGGGGAGTTTAAGGACAGAAACAGGATTTCAAACGGTCGCGTTAGGGCAGCTGAACACTTCTCCCTAGAAAAAAAATTTCCCTGTGGCACTAATGCATGGGGTGGAAAGTTAACAGCCACCACAGTCCTTGCACTGTGATTTATGATGGGGAACCTGTGGGCATCCCCTGATGCCGTACTACAACTCCCAACACCCCCTGACCATTGGCCATACAGGCTGTGGGCCAATGCATATAAGCAGCTGGGGGATACTGACTCCATGCACAAGATGGTCTCACCGGTGGTGCTGGAGAACATCAGCCTATTGTAACTGGGGCCTTCAACATCCAAGCCAAGGCTCTCTTATCTGGGCTGCCTCAGGAGGACTCCGTGGCTGCCATCTTGGGGACCCTGTAGGCATCCAGATGTTGAGCAGATGATCATTGGTTATGCTGACTGGAGCTGATGGGAGGTGGAGTTCAGCAACAGCTGGAAGGCCACAGCTTCCTCCTCAGCTCTTTACCAACAGAATTTGGTTCAGTTACCTTTTTAAAAATAAATAAAAGCACACCCCTACTGTTCCTATCTTCATTTCCCACAACAGGTTCGCTGTTTGCAGGAGACTGAGGAAGCAACCTGCAAAGTAGGTTGTTGTCTGTGACGGCGTGTGCAGTGATGCACTTAATTTCCAAGGAGCTGCAACACTTTTCGTTTCCCCCCACTCATTCTCTGACATTGCAACGTCCTCATAATCTCCGACTTTTTTTCCCAGAGCTGGGACCTCTCTTTAACATGGATCTCCAACACGGAACCCCTTTCTAGGTCTGATGTCCTCCTTTGCCACATTTTTTCTCCCCCCTTAACCTCTTTCACCTTCTCTAAAGGCAAAAGTCCCTCAGTCGCTTCCCACACAGCCCCGGATAAAACAAAGGCTCCATCACTGACACAACCCAGTATACCATGGATGGTCATGTTGGACTACAACTCCCATCAGCCCTGACTGTCAGCCCTGCTGGCTGGGGTTGATGGGCGTTGGAGTACAATGACCTCTGGAGAGCGGCACATGAGCTAACCCGCATCACACCATTTGAAGGCTATTGGTCTTTGTCAATGTTTGTTGGTTTGTCCCATACTTCCTGCTTTCATCAAGGACCTACCACACATCTGGACCAACAATAAGTACTACATTTGGCAAAGGATCCTAAGAAATGTTTGGAGGAAATCTTGTTTTCAGCCCAGGGACCGCTTTCCTCAGAGGCAACCTTTCAGGGGCCACTTGGCCGAGGTGGGCACTCAAAGGAAGACACAGAGCAAGGCTGGTCAGGGGTGTGGCCTTGAGTGGGTGGGTGTGGCTTTGAAGGGCAAAGGGGCGTGGCCTGAGGAATAGCCCCGTATGTGGCCTTGAGGATGACGTTTGAGCTTCCCCTTCTCTATTTCATAGTGTACTTTTTCGTCAGTGGGGTAACAATGGGTTGGTGAGATCAGGTTCAAGGGGGGCACCAAAAACGCAACTCTCCACTCTGCTTGGGAGTGGCTAGGAGCCCACCCACCTGTTTGCACACTCTCCTTGCCAAGGGTTCAAGGGACAGGCAGGCGATGCCCATACAGCTCCTTGCCAAGGGCACAAGGGAGCCTAGGTACGCCTCTGCTCTTGGTTCCCATAAGGACCTGGCTAAGGCTTTGCAGTTGTGACCTCCACGCTCCCCTTCATTGTAGGGGAAGGTCTGTGGTTGCGGAGACTGTGCCTTTTGCAGGAGCTGCTTTTCTCTCCATCAAGGAACCCCTGGCAAGCTGCTGTGGAACCCCAGAGTTCTTTGGAATATATTTTGAAAAGCACTGTTCTATTTTAGTAACATAGAATAAGGCAGACTCTTCCCCCCCGACACACACACACACTTTCCCTCTTTTTCTTTAGTTTAAACAAAGCTTTCAAAGAGCACACAATTCTCCACCAAGCCAAAGGTGTTCCGAGCTGGCAAAAAAAAAATGGTATTGTGCGTCCCTGTTCTGTCCTTGCTTTTTTTTAAAAAAAAAAAAGCATCTGATCTGAAATAGTCTTAATGAACCTGCTATTGTCAAACATTCACAGCTTCTGCCCAACTAAGGCTGCTTTTCTCTCTTCCCGCCCCCCCTCCCCTCCTTCTTCTGTGCTTCAGGGTTCTGTTTGGTGTTCCAGCAGCACAAATAAATAAATAAATGCATTTCCAGCTGGCTCCCAGAATTCTAGAAAAGGGGATAATTTTCCCTCTTAAACCTTCAAAAAAAAATATTTTTATTTAAAAAAAAAATCAAAATGCAGCCATCTCATTGAGAAGCTGTGTGACTGAAATTTGGCAGGAGCAAAAGCTGGCCTGGGGGATGTGCCTTCTGTTGTCTCTGTGGAAATCCACTCAAATTTGCAGTGATCTCAAGTTGGCAAAGTTGCAACGAGTGCATTTATCTGAATACTAATGCTGAGCCTTGCCTGTATTAAGTTATGCAAATGACTACCCCCTCCGCCTATCACTGACACAGAGCTGGGAGGTGGGGTGGGTGGGAGGAATGGCTGGTCGGCAGCCCCCAGCAGTGGTGGGGGTGGGGTGGGAGAGGAGGAGGAGGAGGAGGAAGAAGAAGAAGAGAAGGCTGCCTTGGTAAGGCTGACAAAACAATTATAACTGATGCATTGATCAACTAAAAATAAGCCTTGCCGTAATTCAAGGTGATCTTTAGAGTATCTCGGAGGAAACTTAACATGGTGCGGCTTCTTTCCCCCTCTCTGAGTGAAATGACAAATCGTTGAAGTGCTGGGAAACCTGCTTAGCCAGAGAGCTGCAGAGAGCGGGCAGGAGGGGTGGAGTGGGGGCCACGTGGTCGTCCACATGCCGTCAGATGCCAACTTCCGAACCATTGGGCATGCTGGCTTGAGCCAACAGGAATGGGAGGGCTTCTAGTTGGCCATATCCGGTATGCACAATGCATGCATATACAGTGGTACCTCGGGTTACACGCAGCCTTTCTCAACCTGTGGGGCCCCAGATGTTGTTGAACTACAACTCCCATCACCCCTAGCTAGCAAGGCCAGAGCTCAGGGATGATGAGAGTTGTAGTCCAACAACATCTGGGGACCCACAGGTTGAGAACCACTGGTACAGACTCTGCTAACCCAGAAATGGTACCTCGGGTTAAGAACTTTGCTTCAGGATGAGAACAGAAATTGTGCAGTGGCAGCAGGAGGCCCCATTAGCTAAAGTGGTGCTTCAGGTTAAGAACAGTTTCCGGTTAAGAACGGACCTCCGGAACGAATTAAGTACTTAACCTGAGGTACCACTGTACATATATTTGCATACATCAACCTTCTGCAGGTCAAAGGGGCAAAAATGCATAGTTAAATCCAGTCCTATGATCCACAGGAAAACACCAACGGCACTGTTCTTCAAGCCTTCGCCATTTCACCAGGCGCTGTCTGGAATCATTCAAGCCAGTCTTCTTAACCCTATGGGGTTAAGTGTGCTCTTATACTTTTTAAAAAAAAGTGATTTTCCCCACGAGGCTGAATCCGTAACTCGTTACCTGTTTCCACACTTGCACAAGACGGGTTACGGGAGTTGGAAAATGGACACCGTCCTGTCCATAGTTGTTTGGGCCATACGAACTGAACAAATGCACTGAATGATGGGTTGCATCTAGAGCCCATGTGCTTAACAAGAGAGAGAGAGAGAGACTTCTATGCTCATGTGTTCTTTGCTGTGGAGTGCTATTTGCTTTGATCACTTTGCATCTGTCCTGGGTTCATGTTGCAAAATTAAGTATTTCATGCGTGTATGGACCACCACATATAGAAAAGTGTTAATAAGTTAAGTTTGGCACGGCACCAGGCAATTTGTCCCTGGCTGTTGGTGACCCAGCCGCTTAGGGGGAATCACTAGCAGTTCTCGTCTTGCCCCCAGCACACCAAGAAACTTGAGTATTGACAAATTATGCTTTGCAGGAGCTTTGTGCTGGCTGGCACAGCTTGAGTTCTCCCATTTTGCTTCTCTGTTGGTTCAAGCAGGTAAAAAAAGCTACAGGTATGTGAGGGTTAGCGCAGGGCTGGGTGTTTGTGACACCTGGCCCTCCAAATGCTCTTAGACTCCATATCCCATCAGCCCTAGGCCAAAGGTCAGGGATGATGGAAGTTGGAGTACAACAATAGGTTTTCCGGCCCTGAGCTAGCATCACATTCCATCCAAAACCCGGGACTGTGGTTTGTTTTGCTAGCCAGCCTTGAACCAACGTTTGCTGGCTTTACTGGTCATAGTTTGTCAGGGCAAAATGCGAAGGTTTGCCCTTTTGCAGTGCCTTTATGGAGTAAGGGATAAAAGTGGGAGCCTTGAGCCTCATGCACCAGCCCATAGATGAGCAGTTCTCAACCTGTGGGTCCCCAGATGTTGTTGGACTACAACTCTCATCATCCCTGAGCTCTGGCCTTGCTAGCTAGGGGTGATAGGAGTTGTAGTTCAACAACATCTGGGGACCCACAGGTTGAGAAAGGCTGCCATAGATCATGCGCATTGTGTAAACCAGGGTTTCTCAAACGTGGATCCCCAGCTGTTTTTCGACTACAACTCTCATCATCTCTAGCTAGCAGGACCAGTGATCAGGGATGTTGGGAATTGTAGTCCCCAAACAGCTGGAGACGCAAGTTTGGGAAACCCTGATGTGAGCCAAGCTAGTTAGCTGGACAGTGTGTCCAAACACAGCCAGTGCTTGGCTGTGGATCCCCACTGCGCCTTTCCCCAAACATTGGTGTTTTCTATGGATTATTCTGTTTACAGATTTTGGTTTGTGTCCACCAGCCTGTTGCATTGGCACAAACTGGGGCGGGGGGGTGACGGGGAGGAGGAGAAGAGTCTATAGATTTGAAAAAAGGACGCATGAAAACAAATGAACAGCTCAGTCCCATAATGAATGGGGCATAAAAGTGCCTATCTCTCCATCTCCTGTAAATACTGGCATGCTTTGTGGATGTGAGGCTGCTTACACTGTATGAAGTGGCAGTTGCTATTAAACAAAATAAAGCTCTTATTTTCTCGCGTCTCATCTTCTGTCACGAAGTAATTGTCTGCTCCCTTAATTTCCTGCGGCAGTAAACATTTTGGATTGATTTTTCCTCCCTTTTTTTAACACGTCTGGAGAGATGCTTTAAGATAGCCATTGATTATTACCAGTGAAAATTGTTGGAGGAAATAGGGAAAATTGAATTTTCTCGGGGAGAAAAGACACAGAAGCCTTCAAAAACTGCAGTTATTACATGCTTGATGGCCACTAGATAGATTGGCAGGCTCCCAAAGATTTTGTCACTGCTGAACATATTTCATGGGGAAGAGAGGATTCAAAGAGCCGTGTGACTCTTCTCCTGCAGTTATTGCTCCTTCCAGAGCCAGGACTTAACTTGATGTATTGGTTTCGCCCTAGAACCCGGGGGTTTTTGTGCTTTTTTACTGCCAGAGCCCAGCCCCAGAACACGTGGAGCTGTAGAATAATGGATGTATCTGCTGTAAAATGAGGACGCTGTTCTCAAGACATTGTTTTCTCCTTTTGCCATGGTGGGGCAGCGCTTTGGTTCACTGGTAGAGCATGCACCACGTATGCAGATGATCCAGATTCAATCCCCACCATCTCCACGTAGAACTGGGAGAGACTCTGGTCTGAAATCCTGGAGAGCCACCAACAGGGTAGACAATGCTGAGCTTGATGAACCAATTCTGTGACAAGCCAGTTCATCTGATGTTGAATTCAGGCTCCCATCAGCCCCATCCAGCATGAGCAATGGGTTAAGGTTGAAGGAGGCTGTAGTCTGGAAGACCACGTCATATCTGCAAGGGAACACAATGATCTGCCCCATAAGCTGGCTTCCATGGTGGTAGACAGCCTGGTGCCATCCAGATGTTGTGGACTACAACACTCGTTCTCCTGGGTTATTGGCCAGACTGGCTATGCCTCATGGGAGTTGCAGTCCACAACTGGAGGCCACCATGTCTGGCCACCCCAACATCCAATACAGTGGTACCTCGGGTTACATACACTTCAGGTTACATACGCTTCAGGTTACAGACACCGCTAACCCAGAAATAGTGCTTCAGGTTAAAAACTTTGCTTCAGGATGAGAACAGAAATTGTGCTCCGGCGGCGCGGCAGCAGCAGGAGGCCCCATTAGCTAAAGTGGTGCTTCAGGTTAAGAACAGATTCAGGTTAAGTACGGACCTCTGGAACGAATTAAGTACTTAACCCGAGGTACCACTGTACATTGCTCAGCTGTGGTTTGTTGCATGTTATGCACCTCAAGGCCCTTCGGACAGCTTGGACAAGAGCAGAATCAGCTTTTGTCCTTTTGTGCTTACACCCTCCGCTGGTAGTGGTACAATCCTCTCTCTTTTTTGGTGTGTCATAACGGGCATGAATCCAGAACAACCTGGGACTTGGCTGCCACTGTAAAAATCAGCGTTTTGATTCTGTATGTTCAGTAGCACTTGGCCCACATGCAGCTTTGGTTTCTAGACCTCATGGTTGTGGTATGAAGTTGGGAAATGTGCAGCTGGTGTTTGCTGAAGGCCTTGAAAACCAGAAGACTGAACTGGGTGGGGAACCCCAGAAACCCATCCCCCTATGGGCGTTGTTGTTGTTTAGTCGTGTCCAACTATTCGTGACCCCATGGACCAGAGCACGCCAGGCACTCCTGTCTTCCACTGCCTCCCGCAGTTTGGTCAAACTCATGCTGGTAGCTTCGAGAACACTGTCCAACCATCTCATCCTCTGTCGTCCCCTTCTCCTTGTGCCCTCCATCTTTCCCAACATCAGGGTCTTTTCCAGGGAGTCTTCTCTTCTCATGAGGTGTTCAAAGTATTGGAGCCTCAGCTTCAGGGTCTGTCCTTCCAGTGAGCACTCAGGGCTGATTTCCTTCCCTATGGGCATAGCCAAGATTTATTTGGGGGGGCAGGTATTGTTAGAGGCGGGCAGAACCGAGTTATCTGTGATACAAGTGGTCAATTAAGTATTTTTATTAATTTGCTTGATTGGGTGGGGCAGCTGCCCCCCTGGCTACGCCCATGCAGCATTGCACCCCCAAAATAGGTGGGTTTTTCGTTTTTCTTTAAAGGTAAGTGTAGCTTCAATGCATCCATAAATTAGGGCAATCTTTACAGGATGTTATCATGGCTCAATAAGCCAATAATCTATTAATGCCTGTGCATTCAGCTCCTTCTTTCCCCCCATTGCAGCACAATGAACCTAACCCAGGACCTTTTCTGGTTTGTCCTGAACTGGAAATGTGTGGTTACCAAATTCAGAACAAAGCAGGATATGAATCCATGGAGCTAGTTCCTTTACATCCTGTCTTTTTTTGAACAAACTTAGCAAACCCTTTTCAGTTAGAGTCTTCCTGATTTAATCACAGTTGATGCAAAGGTAAGAGAGCACAGGGGCTCTGTTGGGGAATAGGCTAGGTAATATTTCAGCCGACAAACCTGAGATATTGTCCATACTGCACAAAGTCTCCAGCTGTAACCGTATCGCTTCACAAACACTATCTCAAGTGCAAAAAAATGCGTACAAAAAAATGATGGCCGGGACGGATGGGAGCTGGGCTTCGACAACATCTGGAAGGCAGCAGGTTTGGGAAGGCTGCTTTTCTGTTATGGTAACCCTGGAGGAACAATATAAACTTTCAGAAGTGCCCATCTGTGATCTTCCAGTTGTGGTTGGACGACCATTGGCCTTGCTGCCTGAGGCTGATGGGGAGTGGAGTCTGGCAACATCTGGTGGGTCACAGGATTCCCGCCCCTGGTCTTCCTTGCTTCCCCTTCTGCCTGGAATTGCTTCCCCAAACACCTTTGTGATGCTGTTTCTCTCTTCCGCCTACCTTTCAAATCCTTCATCAAAGGCCAGCTTCTCTGGGACGAATTTAGCCCAGCTCCTTCCCTTAGTCCTCATCCCCTACAGCAGGGATAGCCTATGCAGTGTTCTCCAGATGCTACTGGCTTACAACTCCCATCATCCTTCAGCACTGGCCAGGCTGGCTGTGGCTGATGGGAGATGGAGTTCCGCAACTGTATTATATCATTTCCCACCCCACCTTTGCCTACTCTCCACCTGTTATGTACTGAGGTTCTCACCCTGGGCCAGCAGGGGGATACTGTATATAGTTTTCACTCAGGTCCACATATGCAAATAAGGAATTGAAAGTAACATTCAGTGACTGGATAGTTACAGAAAGTTGTTACTGTTGCCTTGTAGTTGAGCTCTATATAAGCAGGTTGGCTGAACCCTTCAGTTCAGTTCTGTTCTAGCCTGTGAATAAACAAGAGCTGTTTGAAGAATCGCTGTGTCGTCTGATATGTTCACCCACAACTTAACACCACCTTTCAGCAGTATCTGGAGGGTCAACACATTTGCTGCCCCCCTGCATTATGACAACGTGGCTCCCCTTTTTCAGCCGCAAAAATAAAATAATAATAATAATAACAACAATAAATTTATTATTTACACCCCGCCCATCTGGCTGGGTTCCCCAGCCACTCTGAGCAGCTGCCAACAGAATAAAAAAAAGAATAAAACATCACACATTAAAAATTTCCCTAAACAGGGCTGCCTTCAGATGTCTTCTAAAAGTCAGGTAGTTGTTTATTTCCTTGACATCTGATGGGAGGGTGTTCTGCAGGGTGGGCGCCACTACTGAGAAGGCCCTCTGCCTGGTTCCCTGTAACCTCCCTTCTTACAGTGAGGGAACTGCCAGAAGGCCCTCGGAGCTGGACCTCAGTTAAAACCCTTCTCCACAGAATAAAAACAAACAGACAAATGGAGCGTTGGATGCCACAATTTAGGGAGGAGGTTGCCAAGCTGGAACTTGTGCAGAGGAGGGCAACCAAGATGATCAAGGGTCTGGAAACCAAGCCTTATGAGGAATGGTTGAAGGAGGTGGGTTAGTTTGGCCTGGAAAAGAAGAGACTGAGAGGATACCCATTTTCAAATATCTCAAGGGCTGTCACATGGAAGAGGAAACAAGCTTGTTTTCTCTGCTCTGGAGGGGAGGACTCGGACCAATGGATTTAAGTTACAAGAAAGTAGATTCAGACTAAATACCAGAGCTCTTTGACAGTGAAACAGACTCCATCTGAAGGTGGTGGACTCTCCTCCTTTAGAGGTTTCTAAGCAGAGGTTGGATGGCCATCTCTCATGGATGCTTTAGCTGAGATTCCTGCATTGCAGGGGGTTGGACTAGGTGAATTCTATGATTCTCTATTCTGTTTCTGGATTTGTCATTTGTTCTGCATCTTATGTTCAGGTGGGAGTAGCGGTGCTTGCATTGCCAAAACAGTGCCATGCAAGAGGGAGGTATGGGCAGGCTTGTGGGGACCCCAAAATTTGTAGAAATATCCCCCAAATCAGAAAAAAATGACGGCTGGGGAAAAACACAAGGGGGAAACCCCAAAACAGACCAGTTGTAGACTGCATGTGTGCAGCGGCCACAGAATTCTGGCAGGGTCAGAGGGGGAATGGGATGGAATATCCTGGAGGGGGAATGTGGCTGGCTGGCTGGAACAGGATCACTCCGCACTGCAACACTTTGTTGCATGTCCTACTTGTAGGGATTCAGTCTGCCTCCCCAACACACCCAGCAGGCCCACGTTATCAAATGGCATTGGTGGTGCTGTCATGATTCGTGAAGCTACGTAACTCATTAAGACACTGTTGTCTGCCATATTTTTGAAGTGTATATCCTTTAAAGACCGGGTACATGAATCACGAGAGCCGCATTTAAAGTGCAGTGCTGGTTGCGCATGATCTGCGGAGGGAGCGCATCAGAATGTGCCAGATAATTCCCCAGGTGGTTAGTGACATCTATATGCAAATATAGATGGATGTACATCCTGCAATCTGTTACATGCCACTGCCTCTTGGCAAAGAAAAAAAGGAAAATCCTTCATATGCAAGGTAAAATGAAATGTGTCTATATCATCCCAATGCCTGAGACTTGTGGGGCAGACCATAGTGTTATCATAGGGTGAGGCTATGTAGGACACCATGGGGCTGCCAACATAAGAGATCTGGATCTAACTCATAGATCTCTTGAGTAATTTGCAGCAGATGAGCAAGATAATTGACTTCCTACTGTAATAACAAATAATAGGGGTCCCCCCCCCCTTCTAAACAAGGCAGCTGAGATGAAGAAAGCGTGGATTGTGGGGAAAACCAGGAGAAAACACGACTGACCTCTATTCTGGTACCCGAAACAAATTCCTGAGAATGTTCTCCAGGGGAATTCTGTTCCATAAACCTGAAGGTACATGTCTCACCACCACCCACTGCCAGCTGCTGTTTTCCACCTGGTTCCAGCTGGTGAATCTCTGGACTCCGGTGACAAATGAAGTAGATCACACAAGCCTGGTGTCTGCTTGCTCAAGTTACAGAAGACTCGCAGCCAAAATCTAGGCAGGGCCCGGGGAAGTGGTCCAGCAGGAAAAGGGCAAAGGTGACGATGTAAAGATGCAGGAATATGACAAACAACGAGGCTTTCCATGTTTTCTCTCTCACGTTTTGGGCAAATTTTCCGCTTTGGAAAAATGAGGATCTGGGGGAAGCACTGGGAAAGAGGAGTACCGTATATTCTCTCTTTCATATCACTGATCAAAAGCAACAGCTAGTATTTTGAAATAATATTGCCGCAAAACACCCAGGCCGAAGATTCAAATAGGCAGCAATATGGGACTGGTTCATGGTCTTGATATTGATTCTTCCTGGCCTCAGGCCCCAAGAATGGGCTTCCTGGAATGGATACTAGGCAACCTTAACTGCACGTGTTCAGAAGTCTCTGGGACAGCAAAGGAGCAGTGGAGGGATTGTGAAAAGACATGACAGGAGACTTGGCAGTGTTCCTGATCCACACTAGCTTTTGCCTTGAATGCAGCTCTCTTCCCACTTTCCACCTTGTGTGTCAAATGAGGGTGGCTGCTCGCACATTGCTGATAAAGACTAAATGCATCGCCAGAAAGACTGTTTTTGCATGCCATGTGCATTTGTTTGTTAATGTTAACTGCATCGATCTGCTAATTCATATGGATGGAGGCAAATTTAGAAATAACTACTATAATTTAAATCAGGGGTGGGGAACGTTTTTCGGTCTGAGTCACAGGCAGCCTTCTGGGGACCAGCCACTTGGTAGTTGTGAGCAGCAAAAGTGGGCAGAGCAATGGGTGCAAATGTTCTCCTTGTATGGTAGGCTAGTTTCTGCACATACTCATGTTCCCCTCTCTCTTCGTCTACCCAGGCAAGCAAGCGGCATTAGCAGAATCCGAGGAAACATTCCAGGCAAGCAAAAAAAATCAAGGGAGGTGCAAAGCAGGGTTAGCAAAAGGGTGTGGCCTGAGGAGAGTGGGGTGGTGGTCCAGGAAGACTCCTGGGGCCATATTTGGCCCCCAGGCCTAAGGTTCACAACTCCTGATTTAAATAGAAATATGGCACATCTTACCCAAGTGGGGAGGAAGAAGTGACCTGTGCAGTCTGCTGTCCTACACATTTTGCTGTCCTGGTGTTTCAAGGTCTCTGCTTTCTCACAGCTCAGTTGGTTCGAGCATGGTGCTGATAATGCTAAGGTTGCAAGTTCGATCCCCGTATGGGGCAGCTGCATATTCCTGCATTGCAAGAGGTTGGACTAGATGACCCTCAGGGTCCCTTCCAACTCTACAGTTCTATTATTATTCTTGCCGTTATTCATCTTTCAACCAGACTTCAGCTAGACAGCCCTTCAGATAGGCATGGGAAACCTTTAGGCTGCCAAACATTGCTGAACTACAACTCCCATCATCCCAGGCCGTTGGCTACGTTTGCAAGGACTGATGGGAGTTGTAGTTCGGCAACCTCTGGAGGGCCAACGGTTCCCCACTCCTGAAATAGAGGGTTGTCCCTCTGTAAAGCAGGGCTGATGGCCAACTGACTTCCAAAAGCTTTGGGGAAAGCCCTAGCAATGTTGAAGAAGTGTTAGGGTGAGGCTGCTGCCTGTCTCTTTCCCTCTCTCCACCCCGCCAGCTCAAGATCACCTTTCTCCAGAACACTAACCAGACACAAAAGCCCTTAAATTTGGCATGTGGCTCTGCGCTAATCTACTCAGGAGTCCCTTATCGGGCCTCACAGCCACTTAGGCATTTCCAAGAAGGAGACGGCGCAGCCGACTTGCACTTTGTCACATCTTGAACACTTGTTGTAGCAGAAAGGGGAGAAGGTGAAAGAATTGGCAGGAGCTGCACCAAATGAATTGTCTGCCTCTCTCTCTTTCCTTTTGGGTTTCTTTTTGGGGGGGGGGATGTCTGCTGGGTAGGACTGGTGGGGGATGCCTGGGCAGCAGTTTCATGGTTCCCCAACCCAACCAGCCACCAGTGAGAAATGAAATTGCATTTTAAAGTTATGCACAGAAAGGAGAAGCTTTGGTGGAAAACTCGTGGCAGAGTGCATTGTTCTGGTTGTGCTTTCATCACTTTTGAGTCCACCAAGGCATTGGGTGGCTGTCCATCCTTTTATTCTACAAATGATATCTCTGGTAGGTTGCATCCTGCTCCTTTTCAGGGTGTGCTTGTCTCCTAGGGAAAAAACTACAGCATCCTCTGCGGGGCTTCTCTGTAAGGGCAGGAAGCTGGGAAAGCAACCTATTGTACACCTGACTGCTGCTGGTCATGGTTTTTTTAAATTGAATGTAAAAGAAATCATTCTGGAAAGGTCTCTTTTAAAAAAAGAAAAGAAAAGAAAAGATAAAAGGGAAGACTCCCCTTAAAGACAAGATCAGCAGATGCACCTGTTTCAGGCACAATGGCTGCCAGCCTCCATTCTTGAATTCAAGCCCAGAGGAAGATATGAGAACACAATGGGGTGAAATTTGATTCAGTGCGAACCTCCCCGATTTGTACTTTCTGAAACAATAGATGAGCTGAAACGCAGCTACGCTTTGAAGTCCACGCCTCTCCAAAATTTGCAACGCAGTTCTTCAGCCAAGCAATGAGTACAAAAATGCATATACGTGAGACCAAATATGCATAAAAATACATATATTAGTGGTAAATGCCTAAAAACGTGGTGGGGGGATATGGATAAATTTGGCATTAAAATGATGGTGAATTTTCTGGGGGGCTTTTAAATAAAAATCAGAAACGGATGTGGAAATGACAAGAACTGAACCTGAGACTGGGAAAATGAGAAACCGAGAGAAGTTGAAAATGGCAGATTCTCCCATCCATCCTCCTCCTATGAGGTTTTTCCATATTGGGAAGCAGCTGCAGTTTAGGAAGCTGCGGAGCACAAGGCAAATGTTTAATGGAAAGAAAAGTACACCACACCAACCAAAGCGATAAAGGGCGTTCAAAACCTTATTGGCTGTGAATGAGGAAGCAGCAGCAGAAGCCTCTTTCACAGGAGCAGAAAACCTCCAAGTAGTTGGAAGAACGGTTTTGACACAGCTCATGCAAAGGAACAGAAGTATCCAGTACGGAGCACTAGTTCATAGGGAAGAAAGTGGTCTGCTGCAGAGGACATCCAAACAGTGTTCTGGAGCTCTTTACACCATTCTTGGGGCCAACCTCAACAAATGTGTCATAAGTCACAGAGCTCATCTGCACTCGCTTGCCCTGACACTTCCCTCCGGGAAAACCCAATTTTTACTGCAAATGTCAAGTGGGTTTTCTCCCGGTTGATGTTTGCTCTAATTTAGCTCTAAAGAGCAGGTTTTCCTGGGGAAAGTGGAGCAGCAAAGGCAAAACTTAACAGACCCTCCAGGTGTCCTTATTTTCCAGGGACAGTCCTAGATTTACAGAAGCCATTCTGCTTTCTGATTGATCCTAGAATGTCCCGCTTTTCCTTGTTGTTGTTGTTTAGTCGTTTAGTTGTGTCCGTCTCTTTGTGACCCCATGGATCAGAGCACGCCAGGCACTCCTGTCTTCCACTGCCTCCCGCAGTTTGGTCAGACTCATGCTGGTAGCTTCGAAAACACTATCCAACCATCTCGTCCTCTGTCGTCCCCTTCTCCTTGTGCCCTCCATCTTTCCCAACATCAGGGTCTTTTCCAGGGAGTCTTCTCTTCTCATGAGGTGGCCAAAGTATTGGAGCCTCAGCTTCACGATCTGTCCTTCCAGTGAGCACTCAGGGCTGATTTCCTTAAGAATGGAGAGGTTTGATCTTCTTGCAGTCCATGGGACTCTCAAGAGTCTTCTCCAGCACCATAATTCAAAAGCATCAATTCTTCGGCGATCAGCTTTTCCTTAGGACATCCCTATTTCCACCAGAGAAATGTTGGAGGGTTGTGAGTCAAGCTGAGAAACCACTCAGACCCATGCTTCCTTGGCATGAGACAAGCCCTTATGCAATCTTAAACACACGGTTATTATTAATATAGGACATCAGGGATGGAGAACCTGTTTCTCTCCAAATGTTGCTGGGCTCCAACTCACATCCACTGCATCCTGCGTGGGCCACGACCACTGAAGAGGATAGAAGTTTTATTCCACCATCCTCTGGAGGGCCACAGGTTCCCCATCCCTGACACAAACACATAATGGGTGGTGTTTGCTGTGAGCCCTACTCAGAGTAGGCCCCTTCAAGTTAACAAACTTGACTAATTTAGGTAGGTTTGTTAATCTCAGCAGGTCTATTCTGAGTAGAACTTAGTTCTACTGCAACCCAGAATTCCTATTCTGGTTTTCAGATGAATATTATTTCCCAAAGGAGTTCGTATCAATAAAACAAAGTTCCAGACGAGAGCCATCTCCCTGCCTTCAGGCTTACGGACTAAAAAAAGACAGCCAGGGCAGGAGAGCGGAGGGAACAGGGACATCCGTTTTGACAATGCCAGGACAAAGTCGTGAGTTATAAACAGACATGCACATCCAGCTGTGGCCAGGCTAGTTTTGTCTTGCTTGGGCAGGGGTTGTGCAACTAACCCAGGAGCCCTTAGTCCCTGGGATGATGGCAGAGGCCAGAGTGTGCTTTCTTCCAGCTCTACAATCTGGGGGTTTTCCATTCAGATATATTTTAAAAGGAGATGCCCTGTTGGCTTACTAACACACTTGCTTCAGAAGTACAGGGCAGTTGATTGCATGGTCAAGGGATGTAGCAGGTGGAGAAGAGAACCATAGGATTGTAGAGTTGGAAGGGACCCTGAGCATCGTCTAGTCCAGTGTTTCCGAAACTTGGGTCTCCAGCTGTTTTCGGACTACAATTCCCATCATCCCTGACCACTGGTCTTGCTAGGGATGATGGGAGCTGTTGTCCCAAAACAACTGGAGACACAAGTTTGGGAAACACTGATCTGGTGCAACCCCTTGCAATGTGGGAATATGCAGCTATCCCATACCGGGATTGAACCTGCAACCTTGGCGTTATCAGCACCTGACTCTAACCAACTGAGCTATCCATCTGCAATAGCAGTGGAGGCTGGTCCATTAGGACAGATGAGGCCTTGCTCCACCAAAGATCATCTGCCCTCAGCTAGACCCCACCTGCCTGCCTTCTTACTTCTTACAGTACATCGCTTTCTCTAGCCTGAGGGCCTCCATCAGGCTATGGTTGGGGATGAAGGGAGCTGTCCAATGACATCTGGAAGGCAACAGGCCAGGGAAGGCTGTAAACAAGTTGGAGCATATGTCCTAAGGCAAGAATAGGCAGCCTATGTACCTCCAGAGGTTGCTGGATTTCTCCTCCATCAGTGCCAGCTAGTATGATCAATGATCAGGGATGATATGAGTTGTCATGAAACAACATCTAGAGAGCCACATGTTCTCCACCTCTAGGAACATAGGAAGCTGCCTTATCCTGAGTCAGGCCTTTGGTCCATCTAGCTCAGTACTGTCTACACCAGGGGGGCCCAAACATGTATGAGGGCCGACCATTTTGCCTGACATTATTTGATTGTTCCCCCAAAGTTGTTGACTTTTTTTCAGGATTGAAGTCAATGCAGGGTCTCACAATCCTTACAAAATGGAATAGCGGAAACTAGGTTCATAGCAGAAATTAGGTTCACAGGCAGAACAGAGAGCCAAACGATGGGCTGCTGCAGAATTCCCCTCTCGCTTCGCCTTGCCTGCTTTGTCTGCATCACGCCTGCACACTGAGATCCTGAGCAGCACCGCCCAAGATACCAAACACGCAGCACCACCGCCGGAGACGCACCAATCTCAGCCCGCCCTGCCCACCTCTAACCTTCCTTGGTGGAGCGTTGGCTCCAGGGGAGAGCAAGCAGACCAGCAGGCAGGTGCTCGGGGGCCGCAACAGATTGATTTTTCCAAATTGCCTGTGGGGCCGGTTTAAACCAGGCCCTGGCCCGCAAATGGCCCCTGGGCCAGACTTTGGACATGCCTGGTCTACACTGACTGGCAGTGGCATTCCAGGGTTTCAGACTGGAGATATTTCCAACCCTACCTGGAGATCCCAGGGACTGAAGCTAGGACCTTCTGCATACAAAGCAGATGCTCTACCACCAAGCTATGGACCTTCCATGTTTTGCCCCATGTTGGGCACAAGGTTCCTGCATTTCATGGGGTTGGACTAGATCAATGTTAGCCAAACTTGGCCCTCCAGCAATTTTTGGACTACAACTCCCATCATCCCTAGCTAACAGGACCAGTGGTCAAGGGATGATGGGAATTGTAGTCCCAAAAGAGCTGGAGGGCCAAGTTTGGCCATCACTGGACTAGATGATCCTCATGGTCCCTTCCAACTCTATGATTCCCCTACAATCTGCCCAAGGGGTTCCTAGATTTGATTTTGGTTTAGCCTGAAGCTACTGGGGACAGAGTGTGAGGGCACCAGGGCCTGGGAAGACTCACAGAGCAGATAGTGGTGGCTTATATTAACGTGGCGCCGTCCCCAAACTTTGTGTGCGTTTGTGGCAACAGAGGGGGTAAGCAGATGTGCCTGGTGGATTTCCACAGGCCCTGTAATTCAGGGCAGAGGGGGAGGAGACCAAAGGAGTGGCCAGCTTTACAGAGACAAATGCACAAAATTAACATCTGTTGGCTTCTGGGAATGACCTAATTTCTGGCGGTTGAGCTGGTGCCAGGCAGCTATGGCAACATACTGCAGGGGTGTGCAAAGCTCAATGCCAGGCCTGTCAGCGTGAAGGGCTGGTAAAATGAGAGAGGTGTGTCCTTGTCACCACGATCTGTTCACGTTGGTAGCACAGACAAAGGTGCCTACGCTCACTCCCTTCATCAAAGTTGGTTCTGAGGAGATTGGACAAGAGCCAATGGGTCTCCTTTGCTGTAAAAGCATCCTCCATACCAGACATAGGAAAACTCGGCCCTCCACATGTTTTTTGAGACTACAATTCTCATCATCCCTGACCACTGGTCCTGTTAGCTAGGGATGATGGGAGTTGTAGTCCCAAAACATCTGGAGGGCCGAGTTTGCCTATGCCTGCTCCATACTCCGCTAATAACTAGGAGGAGGTAGGAAAGACCTATCACAACTTCACGACACATCAGCCTCCCCCCCCCCCCCGGGGAGTGGTTCATGTGCCTTATTTGATTTATTTTAACTTATTAATTTTTTTAGCCATTCCCCCCCACCGCAGTGCAACCCAAAGAGACTTACAGCAACCAATAAATGGCATGCTTTAAAACCACCAGGAAACAAAACACAATACTGTACAGTCATACCTTGGATCCCAAACGTCTTGCAAGTCAAACATTTCGGCTCCCAAATGCCGCAACCCCGGAAGTGAGTGTTCCGGTTTGCGAACGTTCTTTGGAACCCGGAAGCCCGATGTGGCTTCCGATTGGCTGCAGGAGCTTCCTGCACCCAATCAGAAGCCATGCTTTGGTTTCTGAACGTTTTGGAAGTCGAACGGACTTCCGGAACGGATTCCGTTCGACTTCCGAGGTACCACGTTAAACGTAAGAAAAATCTAAAAAGCAGGAAATGTCATAAGGAATGGGCCGATCATAAAAATGTAGAGCTGGAAAGGACCCCAAGGGTCATCTAGTCCAGCCCCCTTGCAATGCAGGAATCTCAGCTACAGCATCCATGGCAGATGGCCATCCAACCTCTGCTTAAAATGTGGCCTGCAAGGCTGTAGCTCAGTGGTAGAGCATTCCCTTTGCATGGAAAAAATCCCTGAGTCCATCCACAGGTAAAGCTGAGATCGCCCTCTGCCAGAAACCCTGGAGAGCTGCTGCCGGTCAGTGTAGACAGTACTGAGCTAGATGGACCAATGATCTGACTCAATTTAAGGCAGCTTGTTATTTGTGCTACGTGTGCTATTAATGTGTTTTAATCTACATAGAGGGAAAGGCTGTGACGGGCATCGCGTCAGTCAGGCCCTGCGTCCTGCATTGGCCAGATTCCCTTCTCCCAAAGTAACACAGGCAGCTGCTTTCTACTGGTTCAGACCCCTGGCTTATCTAGCTCAGTTCTGTCTACACAGACCGGCAGCAACCGTCTGGGGTTTCAGGGATGGGAGATGCTGGGGACTGAAGCTGAGGCCTTCTGCATGCAGAGCAGATGCTCCCTTCCCTCCAGGCTCCAGCCCTCCCCTAAGCACAGGTGTGTGGAAAGTTACCAAGTTCCCGGCGGGCAGAAGCCGAAGTCTTTTGAGAGGGTGCCCGAGCAAGGGGCACACATGGGTCAGAAGTCCTGGCAGCGCTGCTGAGCATGAGGGGCACCCAGACCAGACAGCCTGGAGGTGGCTGGATGGCGGAACTGATGGGAATTGAATGAGGCTGTGATACAAAGCGCCTATTGTCCGCCTGCCGACTTGCGCACTCACAAGCTGCCAGCTCTGGCTGAATTCCCCCAAGCCCACCCCCCACTCGCAGGACGGCAAGATGGGATTTGTGCCACACACACACACACGGCTTTCCCCTCTTTTTGCCCTGTGTTCTCCCTCCAGGCTCACTTCTGAAAAGCATTCTTACTGAGCAAGAACCGATCGCGGCTTTCGATCGCCATTGAGCCAATATCCCACCTCTGGGAGACCAAGCTGCCACCACAACCTCCTTTCTGCTTCCCATCATAGAGGAGAGCCAAGGCTCTCTGGAGCTGTAGGGGGCAAAGCACCTGTTTTGTACCCAAAAGGCCCCAGCTTCAATCTCTCCATTGCCAGGTAGGGCTGGGGGAAACCCTGGAGAGCCGATACCAGCGAGTAAGGTGGACCACTGCTCAGAATAAGGTCACTTCCTGTATTTCTCTCAACCCCCGTTAGCGCATTTGGACGACCATTTGGCTGGTTGACTTTCGGAAGTGGTCCTGGGAGGACGACTCCACCTGTTACCCCATTTGCTAGCAAATTCCCTCCGACAACAACCCCAGTTCCTATTGGATCCTTGTGGAATGGCTCTAGAAAAGTTATATACAGCGGTACCTCGGGTTACAGGCACTTCAGGTTACAGACGCTTCAGGTTACAGGCTCCGCTAACCCAGAAATAGTACCTCGGGTTAAGAACTTTGCTTCAGGATGAGAACAGAAATCGTGTGGTGGCAGCGGGATGCCCCATTAGCTAAAGTGGTGCTTCAGGTTAAGAACAGTTTCAGGTTAAGAACGGACCTGCGGAACAAATTAAGTTCTTAACACAAGATACCACTGTATACCCTCCAGCCTTTCTCCGATGAAAATAGGGACGTCCTATTCCACGATGATAGTATGAATAAATTTATTATTTATAGCCTGTGCATCTGACTGGGTTGCCCCAGCCAAGCTGGGTGGCTCCCAACATATATAAAACCATAATAAAACATGAAGCATTAAAAAACTTCCCTATACAGGGCTGCCTTCAGATGTGTTCTAAAGGTTGTGTAGTTACTTATCTCCGTGGCTTGGGGGTTGCGTAACTCCGTACCCTCCAACATTTCTCCACTGAAAATGGGGACATTCTGGGATAAATCAGGAACTGGGACGGCTTCTGTAAATCAGGGACTGTCCCTGGAAAATAGGGACACTCGTGGGGTCTGATCATTGACACCTATTGTCTGCTCCCCACTGCTTCTCTCATCCTTGAGTTTTTATGCCGCCCAATTAAAAGCACTGGGGTTCTTTTAACCAACAGATGAAGCAACTTTCCATTTTATTTTTCATTGCCGCTCAGTCTCAAACACCTTTTCCAAATCTCTGCCACAGCAATGCCTCTTAATGTATAGTCTGCTCTGCCAGTTGCTATCGGCTAGCCGAGCGTCACAAAAACATCCCAAACCCAAAGCCCAACGCCAGCCAATTTTTTTGCCTGTTTGTGGGGGGGGACGCCCCCTGTTCTGCGTTCTGCACTCTGCAGTTGGGGGGAGAAGGTGGATTCACTGCTAGCTTTAGAGCCGAGGGGCCAGGAAGTCTGTTGTGGGTCTTCCACACGAGGTTCATGCTACCCAGGTTTGTACCCAGGTTGGCGCTGCCACGGTCTCCTGCCTACTCTGGATTCTAATTGGCTCCCGGAGGTGAATTAGTTCCTGGACCCGGTGGTTTTCCGGCTTCTGTTCTTCTGGGCAAACTTTTTTGCTGGGGAGGAGGAGCCGCACACCTCCCTGGTGATCCTGCCCTATTTCCGTGGGGGTGGACAAGGAGCCTGGCAAGAGCTATTTGTGCTATCTGGGCGGCTTTCATCTCCCTTCCCCCTGCAGCTCTGGCACAATGGACCGCCGATTTCACGCCTATTAGCAGGCAGGAATGCAGCGGTTCGCCTCTGCCTCTGTGTAGCTTCAAAAAGGATTTGCCGTGAAGCGTGGAAATACAACGCAGAGGCGGCCCTGGGCCCGAGGCGGGGAGGGTGCGGTGGGAGGAGGACGAACGGAGCCAACAAGTGGGGAGAGGGGAGGGGGAATATGCATCGCAGTGTTTTCTAAGTGGAACACTGGAGTCGCACCTCCCGGCAGGCCCCGGTGATTGCAACCATACGAAGAGCCGTGGATCCGGGGCAGGACACATGCCTTGCTTGCAGAAGGTCCCAGATTCAATCCCCTTCATCTTTAGGCAGGGTTGGGGGGGGGAACTATGGAGAACTTCTGCCAGTCCCTGTAGCCCAAAGGCAGGGCAACCTTTTCAGAGCCTAAAACTCATATTCCCTTTTACAGTGGTACCTTGGGTTACATATGCTTCAGGTTATATACGCTTCAGGTTACAGACTCCACTAACCCAGAAGTAGTACCTCAGGTTAAGAACTTTGCTTCAGGATGAGAACAGAAATTGTGCTCCAGCGGCGCAGCGGCAGCAGGAGGCCCCGTTAGCTAAAGTGGTGCTTCAGGTTAAGAACAGTTTCAAGTTAAGAACAGACCTCCGGAATGAATTAAGTTCTTAACCCGAGGTACCACTGTATTATGCCGCCTCCTCGTGGGACCATAGGTAGTCTCCACTCAACAGTGCTGCATTCACATCCTACATTTAAAGTAGTATCGTAGCACTTTAAACAGTCACAGCTTCCCCCAAAGAATTCTGGGAAGTGTAGTTTGTTAACAGGTGCTGAGTGTGGTTAGGAGACCACCTCCCCAATGCCCTCCCAGAGCTACAGTTCCTCCTGCCCTTGAGTAGGCTTGTCAGCTTTTGATCCACCTCTGTGTCTTTTAACGGCCATTTGATTGACAGCGATTAAGCCAGTGATTGAGCTTTATCTCCAGTCTATGAAATTCCTTTAGAGCTGATGACTCTATGGCACATCCAGTGCAAGAAGTTGGCAACCCTCCATTCTCATTCTCTCTCTCTCTCTCTCTCTCTCTCTCTCTCTCTCTCACACACACACACACACACACTTGCATTTCAAATACAACAGTTCTGACAACGGGTTGTATTGAATGCTAGTTCTGCTCAGAGTAGACTGATTTGAATTAATGAACAAGACTTAAGGTAGAGTCAAGATTTTCAATGGGTCTACTCTGAGTAAGACTTGGTTGGCTACGACCCCATATCTGGTTTAGGGGATCCTGAAAAAGCGTCCCTAGGTGTATTTGCCAGATGAAGTGTCCTTGTTTGTGGGTGCTATGCTGCTTTCTCTGATCCAGGGGCAGCAGAATTGTGATATCGGGTGAAGAACCTGCCACTCTTAAATGTTGTTGAACTACAACTCCCATCATCCCTGATCATTGGCTAGCCTGGCTGCGGCTCATGGGAGTTGGCCCAACAACATTAGGAAAGCCAGAGGTTCCCCATCCATGATGTAAGCTGTTTCAGGACTGGCTAAAGGGGGGGGGGCATAAGAAGAAATGTTAGCTAGAGATGCTGACAAAGTTCTCAAGTTCAAGAAGCAACTCCAAGGACTTGTAAAAACCTACCTTAAATGAGAGCTGAGCTTGTAAAGTCCCCCTCTCTGTTATTCTTGGGCTCAGATTAAAATCTAAACCAAAGAAGAATTCATGGCTTCCCCTGTCCCATCCCTGCTAAGTTTTCCTTCCCCCAAAGCTACCCATAAAGGTAAAGGGACCCCTGACCATTAGGTCCAGTTGTGACCAACTCTGGGGTTGCGGCGCTCATCTCGCTTTATTGCCCAAGGGAGCCGACATACATGTGGCCAGCATGACTAAGCTGCTTCTGGCGAACCAGAGCAGCACACGGAAACGCCGTTTACCTTCCCGCCAAAGTGGTACCTATTTATCTACTTGCACTTTGACGTGCTTTTGAACTGCTAGGTTGGCAGGAGCTGGGACCGAGCAGCAGGAGCTCACCCCGTCACAGGGATTCGAACCACCGACCTTCTGATCGGCAAGTCCTAGGCTCTGTGGTTTAACCCACAGCACCACCCGCGTCCACCCACTCTAAAATACATTCCCTTCCCATTCCCTGAAGCTTGTGGCAGCAGCAGTGAATGTGTGCAGGGGAGTAAAAGAAGGGAGGTGTGTTTTGTGTGTTGGTGAGGGGCTGCCCAGCTGGCTCTTGAGGGAGGGTATTTTTTCTGAACTCTCAGATTTGCTTGGGGAAATTACCTGAGTGTTTCTGATTGTCACCTCCCCCAGAAAAAAAAAATTGGATAGTTTCCAGGTGAATGTAAGGCAGGTTTTTGGAGAGTTCACCCATTTCTAATCTTGGCTGCAGTGGTATCTTTTTGTGTATGGAGACGGCTCTCATAACAAAGGGACGTCTCCTAGCCAGATGACAGCCGTTTCTGTCTCCTCGCAGTCTATTCCTGCGGTGTTGACAACTTCTAATAGTAAAGCATTCCTTGCCTTGGTCTCTCCCTTCCAGCGCTGATAACAGAGCCCAGGCATCCTAGCGCTTGATGTTTTCCTGCACCCCCAACCTCAGGGACGCAGGAAAAACAATTCTACTTACAAAGTGCAGTTATGAAGTACAATCCGGAAACTGCAGCTAGTGCAGAATGCTGCAGCACAATTGCTGACAGGAGTGAGGATTTGTCAGCATATAAGACCTGATCTCAGAGAGCTGCACTGGTTGCTGATGTTGCAAGGTGTTAATGTTAGCATATACAGACCTTAAAAACATGGGACCAGTTTACCTACGAAATCACCTTACCCCACTCGACTGCTTCGATCGGTTGAATTGGCACTATTACAAGTGCCACTCAATACCCATTTATGAGAACTCAATCATTTAGTGTGGCGGCAGCTGAACTTTGGAACTCTCTGCCTCTTGAAATCAAGCAAGCGCCATCATTGTACTCTTTCCATCACCTGCTGAAAACATTCTTGTTTGGGCAAGCCTACCCAGGTGCTTAGGGGACGCGGGTGGCACTGTGGGTAAAACCTCAGCGCCTAGGACTTGCCGATCGCATGGTCAGCGGTTCGAATCCCCGCGGCGAGGTGCGCTCCCGTTGCTCGGTCCCAGCACCTGCCAACCTAGCAGTTCGAAAGCACCCCTGGGTGCAAGTAGATAAATAGGGACCGCTTACCAGCGGGAAGGTAAAGGGCGTTTCCGTGTGTGCTGCACTGGCTCGCCAGATGCAGCTTTGTCATGCTGGCCACGTGACCCGGAAGTGTCTGCGGACAGCGCTGGCTCTCGGCCTCTATAGAGTGAGATGAGCGCACAACCCTAGAGTCTGTCAAGACTGGCCCGTAGGGGCAGGGATACCTTTACCTTTACCTTTTTACCCAGGTGCTTAGAAAGTTGAAGTGATTTGAATCCTGTTTTAGTATTTTAACTTTCGTACGTTTTAATGTATGGTTGTGCATTTCTCTCGAATTTACTGTTTTATCTCTTTGTAAACCGCCTTGAGGTTTCTCACAGTCAAGGGGCGGTATACCTTTTTGTGAAATAAATAAATAAGCACGTGTCTCACAAAGTCACATGGTGCACTCCTGGTTTAAAACGGAGCACAGATCAGACAAATCATAGTGTTTACATATTAAAAGTTTCTAGATATCATGGTTCCTGGAATAAACAATCCCTGTTTAAAATGTGTAATGAGTATAAAACATGTCCCCATAACCCTGTTCCATGCAAGGAACCTAGGAGTGGGCGGTTGCTATGGGCTGTTTTTGGATGTGGAGTTATGGGATGTTTTTAATTTACATATTGGTGAACTTTGCAATCCCTTTGGTTCTGATGTACGCCGGTTAATTGTGGATTTGTTTATTTTTAGCGTTAGGTTGTAGCGGTGGTATTAGACTCTTTATTAGGTGTTATCGCGCTTCTGTATTTAGACTGTTTGTTTTCCTCCTGAACATCTTTGCGCACAGATGTTTTTTGTGGGAATTGTGATATATATATAAATAAATTGGCTATGAGCAGGCTATGAGTAGACCAGGCGCCCCCTCTCAGTGGGTGACAGTGAAGGCCTATGAGTAGATGAGGGCCAGGGATGAGCTATGAGTAGACCAGGCTTCCACTCCTTGTGGGTGGCAGGGACCTTGGCAAAGGGGGCAGGGCTGGCACACTCATCCCCGCCTCCACTTCAACGTGATGGGAATTGTGTGACTAACAGGATGCCCAACTAACAGGCTATAGCTTTGTAGCTCTTTATCACCACCACCCCCCTCCACCCCAAACCTACGCAAAATTTTGAACTCTGTCTTAGCAACATGGGGAGCTGCCTAAATGAGACCAACAGCCCATTTAGCTCAATATTGTCTGCACTGACTGGCAACGGCTTTCAGGCTGTCCCCCAACCCTACCTGGAGATGCTGGGGATTGAACCTGGAACCTCCTGCATACCTAGAATCATAAAATCATGGAACTGTAGAGTTGGTAGGGACCGTGAGAGCCATCTAATCCAATCCCCTGCAATGCAGAAATATGCAGCTGTCCCTTATGGGGATTGAACCTGCAACCTTGGCATTATCAGCAGCACCCTCTAACCAACTGAGCTATCCAGGCTGGTAATACTACAGCAAAGCAGATGCTCTATCCCTGAGCTATGGCCCTGCCGGCTAGCCCCATGCTCTCACAACTATCCCAAAAGAAAGAAATGGTGTCACGTCCTTTAAAGGTGATCATGTTGCTTGGAAGTCTCCAGTCTTGGGCACGCTTTGGCACTGGAGAGTTAGTGGCTCATTGTGGCTCAAGGAAGGGAATCTCCCTATTCACCAACCATGAATGTTCTTCCCTGCCTGACACTGCACTCCAGTTTCTGCCGCTTCCCCTCTCGCCAGCCCCTTTGCCTGCTATTTACAAACGGCATCTGCCGGCACCCCAACAGCCGTGGGGAGCATGGCAAAAAGGAAAGGCTTTTGCCAGAACTGGAGTCCAGCAGTGGCACCCCACCCCCCAACCAGCAGAAGGGCACGAAGCGAAGTGATGGTTTCGGGAGGGTGGTAAGGTCAGGAGGAGAGCTCATCCACCCTGCCGTTCAGAGGGAGTCACACTGCCCTACATGAGGCTCCCTTGCAATGGTGCAATGCTTTCGAATGTCACCAGATGGGAGCCCATATGGAGTCCCCCTTGTGGGATTGTGGCAGGAGTGTCCCCTGCAGCTGTGTGTGTGTGTTCAGGAAGCATGGGGCGGGGGGGGGGAGAGAGAGAGAGAGGAAGGGAGGGAGGTAGGTGAATGAATGAATCTGCCAGGCTATTAAACAGTGTCGGCTCCAGATATTTGGGCAGTCCCATTGGTCTCATCAGGGTCCCTGAATGTGCCCATCACCTCCCTGCTCTCCCCACTGCCTGCTCACTCACTAATAATAATAAAAATAATAATAATTTATACTTTGCCCATCTGGTTGGGCTTCCCCAGCCACTCTGGGCAGCTTCCAACAAAATATCAAAATACAGTAATGCATCAAACATTAAAAGCTTCCCTAAACAGGGCTGCCTTCAGATGTCTCCCTCTGGATCTGAACTGCACCCAAAGGAGAAGGCAAGCTGCTTGCACCCTTGGGGTTTGTATCCAGTTCCGCTCAGAGTACACCCATTGAAATGAACAGACTTTTGTTAGTCAAGTCCATTGATTTCAAGGGATCTGCTCAGAATAGGATTGGCTTTGGATACAACCCTCGCATACCCTCCAACTTTTCTCCAATGAAAATAGGGACATCCTATTCCATTATTCTTATTCTTATTATTTTATTAAAACCCCACCCATTTGACTGGGTTGCCCCAGCCACTCTGGGTGACTTCCAACATATATAAAAACATAATAAAACATTAAACATTAAAAAAAACTTCCCTCTACAGGGCTGCCTTCAGATGTCTTCTAATAGTTATCTCCTTGCTCAGATGTCACATAACTCCATATCACTGAAAATAGAGATGTCCTAGGGAAAAGTGGGACATTCCAGGAGTTTTTCCAGACCAAGGGCCATATTCTCCTCTTAGCAACCTTCCAAGGGCCACATGCCAGTGGTGGGCAGGGCCAGAGGCAAAAGGGAGAGCAGCAACAGATGCCAATTTTACCTTTCAACGTGTGGCTAATTCCCCCACATACATGTACCTCTCTTCCTCAGCTATCCAGACAAGCAAGAGGCATTATTAGGATTCAGGGACACCTTTCAGCCAGGAAAAAAAACACTCAAGGAACATGCAAAGCACAGCCAATGAAGGGTGCAGCCTGGGGAGAGTTATGAGGGCCAGGCAGAGAGACCTGGAGGGCCAAATTCAGCCCCACCCCCTGAGCCTGAGGTTCTCCACCTCTCTCAGGAGCATGTTCTCACCTTTTTATTATTTATTATTTACCCCCACTTTTTATTATTTCCCTGGTGGCCCCATCCAATCCAGAGGAGCAGGTGTGAGAAGTGAGTTGCTATGGAAGAAGAGAATGTGCCCCATTTGTGCCTGGGGGGCGGGGCTCAGGGGGGAACACGCACAAACACCCCCCGTAAAAATAGGTCTGGTCCTTTCACTGTTTCATCGCTTTAAGAACTGTTTTGTAAGTGAGGTGTTGGAGATCAAAAAGTGTTCTCCCTTGGGTGGTGAGTGAGAAGAAACAGAGCCGTACAGAGGGTCCTTCTCTTCCTTGCTGTAAACACACACACACACCAACACAAACAATTTTAGAAAATGGTTGGGCAGTCGGCACTCAGGCGGGGAGTTCAGGTTGGTACCAGGCTTGGTGGCCCTGTTCCAGCCGGCATCAGATCCCCTATTCCCCTGGGGTGGTTGGACCAGCCTGCCTTTCTGACTCTCTCCCAGCCCTTTGTCTCTGGCTCCATCTCCATGTCTCAGCCCTCTTGACCCTCTTGAGAGGATTATCGTGCTATTCAGACCCTCGTTTAGTGGGTAAACTTTTAAACAATAGGACAAAGGCCTGGCGTTATTGGATTGCAGTTAAGCAGGCTTTAGTGAGGAGATAAGAGTCTCAAGATGGAGGGATCTGTGTGCCAATAAAGGCTCTTTCAGCCTCGGAGATCTTAACAGTCTCCCAGTGGCCAAAAGGGCGGAAGGCGCGGGGGGGGGGCAAAAGCTGGGTGCTGGAACAACTAGATATGCTTCAGCAGGGAGTGTGTGTGTGTGCAAACCATCAACATTTATTTTATTTCTTTATTTAAAAGCATTCAGAAACACATTAAACAGGGTCCAATCTTATGGGTTCGGGGGAGCCCAGGCAGAAAGGTGCATCTTTACCATAAGTTTGAAGCAGCAGGCAGATGCTGCTTCATGTATAGAAGGGGAAATTGCAGATCACCCCAATCTCCAAGCGTTGCAAGAATCCAGGGGTTCCAGGCAGACTGACCCAAGGTCCATGTTTCCTTTTGGAAAATGAGGTATGGCAGAGACTGCAGTGTCTTCATGGTATATGGTTTATTTACACATATATACAACCTGAGCCGACGGTGGAGGAGTTCCCAGCATTATACTCCCAAGAAGATTGTTTCCTCTGTAGGCACAACTTAGGATCCAGATGGACATCAGCCGTCATGCTCTGGCTCCATTCTTCTCCCCAAGCTCCTAACTCACATCGCTTTAGCTGTGGCATGAAAGCCCCCACTCATTTTACCGTCTCGCATAGTTCCCTTTGAAGGTTTGTGTTGTCCTATTGGCCCATCCCCAGGCTATCACCTCACCCAGGAGGCCAGCCTGGCATAATTAGCCCTTGACACATGCTGATTCCAAAGGACTAGCATCGTCTAGCACACAGCTTTATCCATATGGGTCTGGTCTAGCGCGCATGAGTCTAATACTCAGGGTCTAGCTATTTCCTGGTTTTAACACTCCAAACATTGATTAAATTCTAGCGGCTACTAGGGAAGTTTTTAATGTTTGATGTTGTTGCTTTTTTATTATTGTTGTTAGTATTCTGTTGGGAGCCACCCAGAGCGGCTGGAGAAACCCAGCCAGATGGGCAGGGTATAAATAAATTAGTAGTAGTAGTAGTAGTAGTAGTAGTAGTTGTAGTAGTAGTAGTATTCCCAGGAATTTAGGGTGTCTAGCAGGCACCAACTCACAACAATACATTTTCATTAAATCTATTTATTTACTTTTATATCTCACCTTTCCACCCCTCCCCATCTTATGGGTTCCCCCACAACACACCCATTTTATTCCCATAGCAGCCCTGTCAGGTAGACCAGGTGGAACAAGAATGATTTGTCCAAGATTATCTAACTGCCTGTGGGTTTGAACCTGGGTCTCCCCTCAGTCCTAATCTGACACTCTCGCCACTCTGCCATGCTATATTCTGGCCACAGTAAGAAGGAAGGAGAATGAAAAGGCTGTTTCTGCAGAGTCTCAAAACCCAACTTTTTAAGGCTGATTCACACATCCCTGTGTGTCGCTCATTTATTACCCTGAACAGCTTTAGGGCCTTTCAGATCCCTCAGATCCCAGCCTGATCACTGAGACCATCCATGGAAGCAAGGCTGGTTTTCCCCTGAGTTAGTGAGGCTCATTTGACATTGGCACAAAACCGAGCCTTTCAAGTGACAGACTCCAGTCCTGTGGAAACTTCTTCCAATAGAGATTCAGGAGACGTCTTCCAGATTAACCTTTAAACGTTTTCTGAAAACGTCTCTGTGCTACCAGGCTTATGCAGATAATAAAGACAAAATATTATCTGCAATAGTTAGCTGGTGGTCTGCTAACTACATAATTTTACGTTTTTCTGAAGTTTATCACCATATGTGTGCGTGCACGTATCTGCTTTGTGTGGTTTTTAAGTGAAACTGCAGTATACGTGTAATTCTTACAAATGGGTGAATGTGTTGAATGTTATCTCTAGCAATACAGTGGTACCTCAGGTTACAGACACTTCAGGTTACAGACTCCGTTAACCCAGAAATAGTACCTCGGGTTAAGAACTTTGCTTCAGGATGAGAACAGAAATCGCGCAGCAGCAGCATCAGGAGGCCCCATTAGCCTAAAGTGGTACCTCAGGTTAAGAACAGTTTCAGGTTAAGAACGGTCCTCTGGAATGAATTAAGTTCTTAACCCGAGGTACCACTGTAGTAAGGATCTGTTTTATAGTGTGTGGACCACACCAGGATGTTGCAGCCATTGGAAGATAAGAAGCTGCCCTACGCAGAGTCAGGCCATGGGCTCACCTTGCTGAGTAATTGCCCACACTTGATGCAGGAAGTCCGCTGCCACAGCATCCCTGACATTTGGCCATTCAGCCTCTGCTTAAAAACCTCTCGCCCACTACCCCCTGAAGCAGGCTGTTCCAAGGTCCCACAATTTGTCCCCTGAGCAAGCTCTTCTCTCTCTCTCTTGAGATTAATCTGAGGACAGCAATGTCCATCGAAAGAACACCGGCTTGAAGAGCATTTTCTACAGACAAGCAAGTGTTAGGTTTTTCTCATTAGTCCCCCGACTAATGAATGATCAGTCCTCCCGACTCCTGGATAGGCCTGATCTCAGGGTTGCACAAGTTCACTCTGCAGTAAGCAAGCGAGCTTTATATGGATCAGCAGTCTCTGGGGAAACTTCTCTAAAATATCTATTTAAGCATCTCTTGTTTCTTTAATGGTCAATTGAGCAGGAAACCACGAGCTATTCAACGGAGCATGACATCCTCAGCAAGCAAACCTAGCAAATCCCCTTTGGGGATCTTTACACACAGAGAGTTGTGAAAAAGGATACCCCCCACCCCCCAATACGTAAATAGAATAGTATAGGAACAATAAGCACAGGCCCAGCTACAAAGGATCAGACCATCATCTAGTCTTGCCTCTTTTTCTCGCTATTTTCATATGCCTATGGGAAAATGAGGGCAATAGCTCTGGAGGTAAAGCGTAGAAATCTTTGTCCTCTGTGCATTTGTATAATCCCATTTTATTATTTGCTTGTTGCAACGTTTCCATCCTGCCTTTCCTCCAGGGAGTTCAAGGCAGCAGGCCTGGTTCTTCTGCTCTCCCTTGTTACCTGCACGACTACCTTGTGAGGTAGGATAAGCGGGAAAACTTGCGCCTGTGTACACACTGCACTTTCGAAGCCCATTTGAAGCCCATTATTTCCCTCAAAGAATTCTGGGCACTGCAGTTTGTTGCTGGGACCCGGAACTCTGTGAGGGGCATACGACAATGCCCAGATTTATTTAAGAGAAAGGAATTGCTTCGAAGGTAAAGATCTTAGGTGTATGCAGCCTTAGAGCGGACCAAGTGTTCTTTATGGCCGAGTGGGGATTTGAACCCTGTTCTCGCCCAAGTCCTAGCCTAGCACTTCCACCAATTCCCCACATTGGTTCTATCTAAAAGCCACTTAGTATCCTCCACCACAGCTGAAGGTAACTTCAGGGTGGCAGGGGAGGTGGTGTGGCACACCTTGAATTATCCACAAGCATCTTCCTGCCCGCTGCTCTCCTGTCATCCACAATCTGCCCAGCGGTGGTTCCAGCAAGACATGATACCATTCACCTCTTTACCCTGGCCGTTGAAAACCGGAGAATTGATTTTGGCATCTGCCTGACAATGTGTTGCGTGGATTATTGATTTTGGGGTTATGGACAGGTTGCTTTTACTGTTTTAACTGCATTTTTATATGCTGTGATCCTCCCTGGGACCTTCTGGTGAAGCAGGGGTGGCTGGTACCCAAGAGAGACTGGGAGTGTGCAAGGCAGGGAGGTCATCAGTAGGGGGAGCTAGAGCAACTTAATTCTAGGTTTGTCCCCATCCTCCTCCCTGCTGAGTTCCACTTGGGCCATTGTAACGAGGAGGAATCAAAGGCTTGTGGAGTTGGAGCGGACCACAAGGATCATCCAGGCCAATCCCCTGTAATGAAGGAATCTTGCCAACAGCTGCCCCAAGGTGGCTAACCCTGGCTTAAGTCACCTCATTGATTCCAAAGGGAAACAAGTTCACCCAACTTAGTCTGGATCCAACCAAAGAAGAAAGAAGTCATCTACCCACCAAGATCAAAATTGAAAGTGTAGTCCAAAGTGAAGAGAGATAAATTATCCCTTACATTGGCTGCATTATACACACACACACACACAAATCTTTGTAACATTTCAAACCACGATAGTAAACGGGTCTCAGTCCCTGGCATCTCCAGGTTGGGCTGCAAATGTGCCCTGCCTGAAATCCCGGAGAGCTGCATCAGTCAGTGTAGACAATGCTGAGCTAGATAGACCAATGGGATAGCTCAGTCGGTAAAGCATGAGACTCTTAATCTCAGGGTTGTGAATTCAAGCCCCAGGCTGGGCAAAAGTATCCTGCATTGGACAGGTGGTTGGAGTAGATGACCCTCATGGTCCCTTCCAACTCTACAATTCCATTTCTCTATATAGCTGGTTGCTAATTAACACAGAAAATAAGCTCAGCAAGAGATCCAATTTTCACATCACAGACACATGGGTCACCTCCAGAATGCTAGAATTTTGCAGAGGAGATTGAAGCGCATTCTGGAAATCTTGGTTTCCCGGATTAACGTGCTCTGTTGCCCTACTGCAACAAATCCACTATTATTTTTATTTTTTTAAAAAAACTTTTTGCAGTTAGGAAAGTATTGGGGAATGCACTGGGGAGGGTGGAATGTGCATATGATGAACACCATACCAGCAAATCAGGATGAAAGCTCATTGTCGTACAACTTCCCTGCCAATGGATTGGAACGAATGCACCGCCTACCCTTTGCATAAGCTTTGTGCAAGCAAATGAGGGTGAAAGCTGAGTCTTCAGGTCCCCTGGAGGAGCCCATGGTCTCCGGGGCAGTAGCATGGATCTGTTCCACTGTCTGCACGAAGGCAGGGAGTGGAGATCATCCACAGCTGCCTAGGCACATGTACGATCCTTGAAATCCATTTGCGTAATAGCCCCTGATAAGACATGACACTCTGGCTGCATGAACATGTTCAGGATTTTAAAGGACATGCACAGGTGGAAAAACAGTCCTTGATCCTATGCAAAGCTGCTCTGGGAATTTTATTGAAGCATGGAGTATAAATTCCTCAGATAAACAAAATAGCAAAATAAATGCAAGGGGACTGTTTCGTTTCTTTGTTTAAGAAGGGTTCCGTTACCCTTTGTTGGAAGGGTAAGGATTGTACACTGGCAGACAAAGGTTGGGGAGGGGGGCTGTCCACCCCAGATGCCATTCAGGGGGTGACATCGCGGCCACGCCCCCTCGGATGCGCGCCAGCCACGCCCCCTGATGTACGCCACTTCCGGTGCTGGACCAGGTAGCTTCACCACTGGGATTGTATCCATGTTTTACTCGAGTCAATCCATTAAAATGAATGGATCCAAGTTAGTGATGGCCATTACATTCAGTGGGTTTACTCTTAAGTATGATTAAGGTTAAATAGAACCCCAAGCACACATCTGACAATGTGTATGCGCTATGCCTTTTGTTAGTTTGTTAACGGTTTCTGGAAATTGTTGCTCTGTGAAGGGTAAACTACAGTGCCCAGAATTCTCTGAGGGAAACAATGTGTTCCAAATGTGCCTTAAAGGTATAGTGTCTACACAGCCTCATAACAGAATAAAAAAGATTCAATGGAGGGGGGACCCCACCCTTTAAAAACCCTACGTTACAGAACATTATAGTTAACTGCTGAACAGGATGTCAGAATAAACCATTGCACATGAAGAACTACAAGCAATACAACGGAAATTCCACATTTTCAAGCAACAGCTAAACAAAATATCCTCCTAATACATTCATGACAAATGAAAAACAACTGCAAAGCAGGCAATAAAGAAAAAACTACATTGTTTTATTGGGATTGACAGTATAATGGGATATACTGATTTATTCCCGCATAATCTGGGCGTTTCCTGCATTCTTATTGACCCCCAGATCCTTCCTCCACCCAAAGCAAATATAGGACCCCAGAGGGTGCAGTGATTTACTTGCTTGCGCACGTGTGTGTGTCCGCGCGCTCACGCGCGCGCACACACACACACACACACACACCATCTCTAAAGTTTCTTTTAATGCATTTGCCTAGAGCCAGGGGAAGGGAGAGCAAAAGAAAGCTGTTTGACGGTGGGAACACAGAGTGGAAACAGAGGCTTCCTTGGCTGAAGGGCATGTGCAGAGCACACCAAACCAGCACCTCAGCAGTCTGTGGCGCGGAGATAAGGCAGTGCCAGGGACCCGGGGGCTCCTGCGGCGCCTCAAAAAATTGAAACTCTCCTCTATCAGCTTTCCCTCCCTGCTCTCCTGCTTCGCAAACCCCCCTCTCACTCCTCCCAGGTCTCCTCAGTGCGTTTGTGGCTTTTGCTGCTTCTCCCACAAAAGGAAAGAGACGGAAGAATTTACCAACAGGAGGAGGAATGTTATTGGGACATGCACTCACCTCAGCTGGGGTACAGGTTTTTCCCCAGGGAGGAGGGTAAACAGGCACAGATCTCCCACATCACTAGTAGGGATGTGCAATTCTGTCAATTTCAGCTTCTCTCCATTTCCCCTTCTTCCGTTCTCTGCCTTTCCACATCACTGTGTGTGTGTGTGTGTGTGTGTTGGGGGTGAATTTCACCTAAAATGCACAATTTCATGTGCAATTTTGCCTGACGTGCACACGTTTGCAAAGCAATCTCCCCAACCCAGACACATCTTTCCACGCTGTTTTCCCTCCTCTGTGCCCTTGTAAGCACACGTTACCCTCCTACATGTGTTTTCGCAGACGTTTCTGGGCTGGGAGAACCGCGCCGCAAGATTCGGAGGAGCTCAGGTCTCGACGGAAGGCTGTGTTTTGGCTCACATGTTGTTTCAGAAAGCACAAGTGTGGGAGGTTCATCTTTGAACGCAGACTGAACTCTGAATCTCTCCCCAATTGCTTGACCTTAACCACCTTGGTACTGTTGTTCTTTCTTCCCCAGGGTTGGCGGCCTATTTCTTCCAACAGCCCATGGACCAGGTGATTGTGTCCGGACAGTCCGTGACGCTGGCTTGCGTGGTGATGGGCTACCGAGGCATGGTGCAGTGGACCAAGGACGGGCTGGCCTTGGGGGGAGAAAGAGACCTGCCAGGTATGCTCACCGTGGTACTGGGAGGGAAGCAGGTACAGTAGCGATTAGTCGCTGTAGTAAACCTGTACAACTCCAGGGGGCGCTGCGGGTGCCTCTTTCCATCCTGGGTTCTGCAAACTTACCTTACGTGACAACCTGCTTTTCTCCTCGCTGCAGGCTGGTCACGCTACTCAATTGTTGGAGATGCATCTGCTGGGCAGCATAACCTGAAGATTGACTACGCCGAACTGGATGATGATGCCATCTATGAATGCCAGGCCACTCAGGCCGCCCTGCGATCGCAGAGGGCCAAGCTGACTGTACTCAGTGAGTTCTCTTCACACACACCCAACTTCATTCCTCGGATCACTGACACGATTCTCCCACTTCACCCTCTTTTTGAGGCAGTCCCATCCTTGATCAGAGCTGCTCAGGCTCGAGAGTGCTTAAAATCCAGTTTTTGAAAATCATTCTTTCTCCCCCCCAGTAATGATAACAGTAACAATAATGATAATGATAATAATTTATTATTTATACCCCACCCTTCTGGCTAGGTTTCCCCAGCCACTCTGGGCGGCTTCCAACAAAATGTGAAAAACATGTTACAACATCAAACATTAAAAACTTCCCTAAGCAGGGCTGCCTTCAGATGTCCTCTAAAAGTCAGGTAGTTGTTTATTTCCTTGACATCTGGTGGGAGGGCGTTCCACAAGGTGGGTGCCACTACCAAGAAGGTCCTCTGCCTGGTTCCCTGTAACCTTGCAGTGAGGGAACCGCCAGAAGGCATTCGGAGCTGGACCTCGGTGTCTGGGCTGAATGATGGGGGTGGAGACGCTCCTTCAGGTATACTGGACCAAGGCCGTTTAGGGCTTTAAAGGTCAGCACCAATACTTTGAATTGTGATCAGAAACATACTGGCAGCCAATGTAGGTCTTTCAGGTTATGAGGTCTCGGCAGCCACTCCCAGTCACCAGTCTAGCTGCTGCATTCTGGATTAGTTGTAGTTTCTGGATCCCCTTGAAAGGTAGCCCCACGTAGAGCGCATTGCAGTAGTCCAAGCGGGAGATAACTAGAGCATGCACCCCTCTGGCGAGACAGTCTGCGGGCAGGTAGGGTGTCAGCCTATGTACCAGATGGAGCTGGTGAACGCTGCCCTGGACACAGAATTGACCTGCGCCTCCATGGACAGATGTGAGTCCAAAATGACTCCCAGGCTGCGCACCTGACCCTTCAGGGGCACAGTTACCCCATTCAGAACCAGGGAGAAGACAATCCTGGTTAATATATAGCGAGAGTCGAAAATTCCTGCATCCAGTTCTGGCTTCTTGGATCTCGTACTGGCAAAGCCTTCCTGGCTTTTCTGCTAATCTATCTATGTGTCTTGGCAGCATAAATGGAGCTGGAGGATACATTGTTGTGACAGCCCATCAGCTGCGCCGCTGCCCAGGCCGAATCCTGTACTCTTTTAGTTGCTGGGAAGTAGGGCTGAACAAATGGGTCATTTTCAGTTTCTCTCATTTTTCCCAGTCTGGAATTTAGCCCCCCACATTTCTGCAGCAATTTGAGATCATTATTTTTTGACAAAAACAAAAATCCCACCCTCATGAAAATTCACCAATTTCAGTGTGGATTTCTCCTAACAGCTGCTGTTTTGACAAATATACACATTTCTGCAAGCAAGGTCCCCTAATATAATGCATTTTTTTTACATTACTTTCATATCCATTCATAGGCATGCTTTACCCTAATCTAGGCATTTTTGTACGCATGGCTTGACTGCATTGCAAAATTCAGAGCTGTGCGAACTTTAAAGGGCAGCGGTGGCTCAGTTCACTGGCTCGTTTGGAAACGGCAAATTAGGTAGCTTTGCCTTGAAATGTGAGATGAATTGAATTTCTTCCCTATCCCTATGGGGTGCTCAAGACGTCTCTCCACTAGTTAGGAATTCCTGACTCACTGCTTTTGTAGCACACCTTCCTGTGTCTTGGCTGAATCAGAAATATACTTTTACTCTGGCTCACTCTCCTATGTGCAGTGAAGAGTTGGCATGCATCTGTCCCATTACCACCAATGTGCCCACCTGGGAATTGAACCTGGGACCTTCTGCATTCAAAGCATGTGTCCTACCACTGAGCTACACCCCTTTGCTGCTATCAGAGGCCTAGATCTCAGTGCCATTTTAATGCCAGCTTTGCGGACAAGCTCATGCCTCGCATGCATAGTTCCTGGTTCTATCCCCACCATCTCACATTTAAAGGATCTGGTGAGCAGGTGATGGGAAAGACTTTCCACCTGTCGGAGCTGGCTTGTCGCAGGTGTGGGCAGGTAAGGATCCAGCCCACCAGCTGCGTTCAGCAGCCCACTCCAGCCCTATATTAAAGATGCACCCAAGGACCAGCTACTGCAGCCAGGACTTTGCTGCAATCCTATCTGGCTCTGCTCACACCTGGCAGTGCTGCTTCCTCTGTAGACCTCAGCTAATGGTTTTCTGGAGAAAGGACCCACATACATGATAAGCTGGTTTTGTTGCGTATCCCCTGAAGAATGGGGGCCAGCCAGAAAAATCTGCTGGCAGGAAGCTTCTGGCTGTTGTGCAGTAAACGATTAAGTGCTTCACTTCTCCCTCTTCACAAAATCTGGCTCCGATGGAAACTCTCTCCTGCTGCTTCTGCCCTGCCCAGAGTGTTGTTTGTGTTTTTTTTCTGGAGAAGCTTGTGTGGCCCAAACCTCTTGCATCTGGGAGTGCCCCCTACCAGATAACACAGCTAACCTATCTTCTCCATGTCTTTTCTTCCAAGTCCCTCCCAATGACCCCGAGATCCAGAATGGTCCCATCGTGCATGTGATATCCAACATCCCCTACAACTTGTCGTGCCGTGCTGCCGGGGCCAAGCCAGCTGCCGAAATCAGCTGGTACCGAGATGGGCAACGCCAGGAATCTGCCGTGTACTCCAAGGTGAGACTTTGCTGAGTGTTGGCAAGAGCTAGACAAGCAGAGGAGGGGGATCAAAAGTAGGACAGCGAGTCTGAGATCTATCTGGGTAAGCCTGGCGAAAGGTCCAGCACCCTCCCTTCGTCCAACACAATCTGGGTTGTCAGGCTGACTTATCCTTTCACCTAGTGCTGCTGTTGCCGAACGACAAGTCGGTCCGTAATAAAAGCAGGCTCCTCCACAATTTAATTGCGGGTGACAGGACTGACCTGGTGTGTATTACTGAGACCTCAGTGGGCAAACTGGGAAGGCCAAATCTCTCCCAAGCTCTTGGTGGTGCAAAAACACAGGTTGTCACTGTCACTCATTGTAACTCCATCCTTCTCCATTATTTCTCTTACAGATAGGTAGCCGTGTTGGTCTGCCATAGTCAAAATAAAAAAATTCCTTCCAGTAGCACCTTAAAGACGAACTAAGTTAGTTCTTGGTATGAGCTTTCGTGTGCATGCACACTTCTTCAGATACCGTTATTTCTCTGTTATTTTTCACTGAGAAACTAATGTCAATTTTTAGGGGTTGTTCTGAGGGGTAGGGTTAGGATTAGGGTCCTGGAGATTAAACAATAGCCCCCACTGCCCAATAAAAAAGGTAAAAGGTAAAGGACCCCTGGACGGTTAAGTCTAGTCAAAGGTGACTATGGGACGCGGCACTCATCTCACTTTCAGGCCAAAGGAGCCAGCGTTTGTCCACAGACAGCTTTCCAGGTCATGTGGCCAGCATGACTAAATGGCTTCTGGCCCAACGGGACACTGTGATGAGCACCAGAGTGCACGAAAACACTGTTTACCTTTCTGCTGCAGTGGTACCTATTTATCTACTTGCACTGGTGTGCTTTCGAACTGCTAGGTTGGCAGGAGCTGGGACAGAGCAACGGGAGCTCACTCCTTCATGGGTATTTGAACAGCCAACCTTCCAATCAGCAAGCCCAAGAGGCTCAGTGGTTTAGACCACAGCTCCACCTGCTACTGCCCAGTAGCCCCATGCATGAGGGGTGCTGGTGAACCCACAGTCAATTGTGCTTGGGGACTTCAACCGCCACACCAAGCCTGCCTTATCTGGGCTGGCTCAGGACTTTGTGACCATATCAATTAGGGGACTATCTCAGCATACCAGGCATGGGGAGCCTGTGGCCCTCCAGATGTTCAGTGAATCATAGAATTGTATAATTGGGTAGGACCACAAGGTTCATCTCATCCAACCCCCTGCAATGCAAGAATCTTTCGCCCAATGTGGGGCTCAAAGCCACAACCCTGGGATTAAGAGTCTCATGCTCTTCCAGCAGGGTTGGACTAGAACACCCAGCATTCCTTAGCATTGGTCATGCCGACTGAGGCTGGTGGGAGTTGTAGTCCAATGGCCACTGGAGGGCCACAGATTCCTCAGTCCAGCTTCCTCAGTTAAGCCATCACCCCTTTGAATCGTGCTTGGGAACAGACCAAAGCCCAGCAAAGTTATTTCAATATAGGCGAGACGCATTGCACAGCAGCGAACTTAGCTCCAACATTCAGTGTACATTTGAACAAGGAGACACGACCAATCCCGGCGTTCTATGAAATGTAGCTGATGATATACAAGCTTTCAACCACTGGTTGTTGTATTCACACATTCACAAATGGTAATGTTAGACCTGCCTGCCCTGAGGGCAGGAAGAAGCAAGGGAGCCTAGGCCACAAAGCACGCATGCTAATAGCTCCCCATTGGCCAGAGAGGACTCTGTTGCTCTACATTTGATATATAATGGAATCATTTTAGGGTTTTAAAATGGTACATCCCCTTGGGTGCCTTGGCGGACAGGCAGTATACATATCCAATAAATGAATACTAGATGCAGGCTGGAAAAAAGAAAATGTGTGTGTGTGTGTGTGTGTGTGTGTGTGTGTGTGTGTGTGTGTGTAGAGGCCCTGTCTCCAGACAGTGGCTATCCAAGGAAATATTCAACATGGAAACCCTTCTCCTTCCTCTCCTGCAGGCCCTCATGGACGACGGCAAGCGAGAAGTGGCTGTCAGCACCCTCCTCTTGACCCCCAGCAGCAGGGACATGGGCAGCTCGTTCACCTGCCGAGTCAGCAACCCAGCAGCCCCCGCCGGCAAGCAGACCACGGTCACCCTCAATGTGCAATGTGAGCCCACAGGGCATGGGCCTGCCAGGAAGGGGTGGGACTCTCTGACAGCGCATCTGCCTTCCACGCAGAAGTTCCTTGGTTCAATCTCCCGGCAACTTCAGTTGTGGCTGGGCGTTTTCCCTGCCTGGAGAGGTGCTGCCAGTCAGTGTAGGCCATACTGAGTTGGTGGTCTGAGTCAGTATGAGGGAGGCAGCTTCCTATGTTGAAGGAGAGCTGGGAAGGGAGGAAACGGAGCTGTTTCACATGGCGGGATGGCTTTGTGGTGCAATAAACATGGCCACATTCACACCGTAAATTTAAAACGCTACGATGCCATTTTAAACAACCACGTCTTTCCCCAAGGAATCCTGGGAAATGTGTTTTGTTAAGGGTGCTGAGAGCTGTCAAAAGAGATTCCAATTCCCCTCACAGAGCTACAATTCCCAGAGGGCTTGAACAGTCAAGCCCCTTTCCCAGGGAACACTCTGAATTGTGTGCAGTTCTGTGAAGGGAATGGGGCCTACTAACAACTCTCAGCATCGTTGATAAAGTACGGTTTAAAGTGCTGTGATACCGCTTTAAATGCATAGCCCAGATGGGGCCTAGGTCACTGTGGGGTGATTCAAACGAAATAAGAGATTGGCGCCACCCTTGGAGTCCTTATATCCTGCAGAAGCAGTGCTCTTGGTACCTTGCCGTGGCTGGGGGCTTCTGAAAGCATGGAAACCTGGAGGAGCAAGCTATGTGGAATCCTAGCTACCTGCCTTGGCAGCAGCCTAACTGACTGTACCCAGGTGGAACTGCTAATAGACACTGCATAGGTTGATAGTAAGGGAGCCAGGCAGATGCAGTGATGGATGGTAAAAGACCCAAGCTGATGCTGGCTATAGGCACAAACTTTGGTACCCATTTCCCAATTGGGATAAATGCCTCGGGGAGAAACAAGGCATAAACCTTACCCTTTGGGCATCCCTTTGCCAGGTCACTGGGGCCTTTACACTACAGGAAATAAATGTTCAGGATTTTCATCCGTTCCTCTCCCTCCGTCTTGCAGATCCACCGGTTGTCATGCTCTCGGTGCAGCCTCAAACTGTGGCCGAGGGTGGCAAAGTGAGCTTCCTCTGCACGGCCACCTCCAACCCCGAAGTGACAGGCTACAGGTAAGGGCTAGAAAGAGGAGACAGCCTGCCCATCAGAGATCATGCAGCGGCAATGGTGTGACTGGGATGCCCTCTAATGGCAACACTGGAGATGGCATGCTCGTTGACGCTTGCCAGTTAGCAAGACAGCAAAGTGTGTTTGCTTTCTTTTGCTGTGGTTCTTGCCCCTTCCTCGCCTTTCAAAGGAAGACAAGAGCCCTGGGGAATCAGGCCAGAGGTCCATCTAGTCCAACATCCTGTTTCCTTCAGTGGGCAGCCAGATGCCTTCTAGAAGCCCAAGAGCAATTTGGCCCTCTGCCGCCCTCTCAGGCAGTGGCGTTACTGCATAGCCATCATGACTGGTACCCACTGACAGCCTGACCCTCCAAGTATCTGCCTAATCCCTCTTTTAAACCTTCTAAGTTGGTTGCCATCTCCAAATCTTGTGGCAGAGAGTTCCACAGTTCGACTCTGCCCTGTGTGAGGAAGTCGTTTCCTTTTGTCCATTCTGAATCTTCCACCTTTCCGCTTGATTGGATGGGCCCCGGGGAGGGAGATGAACTTCGGTTCACTTTCCCCACACAGCGCATGATTTTATATATCTCTCTCACATCCCCACACGCTCCTTATGTACCTGCTTTCTAAATAAAAGATCCCCCAGCATTGTATGGCATTCCACACAGGGCAGGAGAGGGGGATTTTTTTTTGGTCCATTGGGTCAGAGATCTTCCCTTCCTACAATGGGCCAACTTTGATGGGTAGGCTGAACCAACCACCTGACATTGTATTGACTTTGGGTGATTGACAAGTGGGTTGTCGCACCCAGCTGTCCAAGCTGACCCGATGAAGTGAGCGGAGATCCTGCACAAAGCAGGAGTGAACTCTCCACACATCAGGGGGCTCAATCCTGCTTTGTGCAGGGTTCAGGTACTGGGAACTGGCTGGTGCACCTGAGGTAAGCAGGACTGAACTCCCCGTGTGTCAGCGGGTGTGTGGGGAGTTCAATCCTGCTCTCTGAAGCTGCATCCCCACCTGCCCTGCACCTGGTGTCACATATGATGGGCATAGTTTTAGGGGGGAAATGGCCTTGTGGTCCAAAATGGGGAGGCCTTGCGACCCACATCTGGCCCATGAGCCGGAACGTCCCTGGCCCTGACATAGGGGAATCTTTTCTCATAAAGGACTCCTTGAGCCAATCTCTCCTAAGACCGCACATCTCTTCACAGGTGGGCAAAAGGAGGTGTGCCTATCTCGGAGGCCAATGGCGACAGCTACGAGGCAACAGTTGACCAGTCCTTCTTCACAGAGCCTGTGTCGTGTGAGGTGTCCAACGCTGTGGGCAGCACCAATGTCAGCACACTAGTGGATGTGCATTGTAAGTAAAGGAGGAGGCTCCAGATCACGAGATAAGTGGGGGGGGGCGTAGCTCAGTGGCAGAGAACACACTTGGCACCCAAACCCAAGGTCAGCCCCCGCCATCTTCCCTTAAAAGAATCAAGAAGCAGAACAATGGGAAAGACCCCTCTAGGAGACCTGAGAATGCCAGAGACAGTCCAAGTGAAAAACACTGAGCAGGGTGGATAAATTGCCTGACTCTGGGGTCACCAAGGTGACCTCTGCAAGTGCCCATCAGTATCTCCTAAGTCTCAGTCAATACGGCCTCAAAAATCCACAATGCGTGAAAGACATTTGCTCTTCTTGCTCTGTTCCTGCTTGAACTTGCTTGGCCACCCCAACATGGCCTCCACAGCAGCCATTTTGTGTCACAATGCCACACGCACACCGGCAGCCATTTTGCTCCCGCGGCATTTTCTCAAAAGGCCAAAGCATGCCCACTGTCCCAAGAAGATTGGTGACCCCCGGCCTGGCCTTGTGGAAGGCAGCTTTCAATGTGCCTAAAATGGAGTTTGGCAGAGGGTCTCCCAAGGTTTACTCTGCTTATGGGTAATGTAATTACTGGCAGGCTCTCGCCTCAGAAAGTCCCTTGCCATCCTGTTTTGCCCAACTGCTGTTTGGCTAGTGTAGGTCATGACAGGAATCCTTGGAATTACATTCAGGATGGGTGAACAACCTCTGTTTGCCTTGGAAACGATGGAGAGGTGCGTTGCAAGCAATCGCTTTTGAGTGCTCTCACAAACATTGGAAGGTTTTTTGAGTACTTGGAAATATTATGGGTGGTCGGTGAGGAACAACTATTATTCCCACCTCTCTCTGCTCCAGCAAAAAGCCTTGTTCCAGCAAAAACAGATGCTCTAGTGAGAGGGGAAAGCCCACTTTGCAAGGGATTAAAATTTTGCACACATACACACAGACAGCAACCGTTATTTTTTTACCAGCCCTGCTGGAAGTGCCCCTATGTAAGCTATTGGAGACACCATTTCCTTCAGTTTGCAAATAGGTCTTTTGATGGACTTGACCTTGGCTCAGAGTGTGACAACCCTGCTCAGAATGGGCTGTGTCTGCTTCAGCCCTGTTCACAAAAATTCGAGCAGGGATGCTCATAGATTAGTCAGACACTAGCTCTAAATTTTCACCCCAACCCTAATTTACATGGTCAATGTGCTTCTTATACCCTCTTGCCATGATTCTTACAAAACCTCCAGAAGGTAGCCACTTCCAGTATCGTTATTCCCATATTGCAGATAGGGAGACTGAGGCTGATGGTCAGTTGCTCCATTCAACTAACTCTCAGCAACCCCTTTCTTTCTGTCTGCAGTCGGACCCCGCCTCGTCTCTCAGCCAAAGCCCCTGACGGTGGACATTGGTGCAGACGCCTCTTTCACCTGTACCTGGACTGGGAATCCTCCTCTCACCCTGGCCTGGACCAAGAAAGGATCTAGTGTGGTAATTGCAGCATCAGCCCCCTGTTCAGATTTTTATTATAACAACAACGAAAAACAATTATGAAATAGAAAGAGTCTAATACAGCCAGTGATTTACACCAGGAGCCCATGCGCTCTGATCTTGCTTGCAACTTTCAAATCATGCCAATTTCCCTTTTTTCCCAAAAGTTGGAAGTTAAAAAAACAAATAGTTATGGGATTGTAATTTGCAAATTACACAAATTTTGGAAGAAGAAAAGAAATAGATCTCGGAGGCCCACATGCCACTGCTTCACTTGCCTATAAACACAGAAGGCAAGAAAGTGAAGGATGCCCTGCCCACTTTGCCTCTGGCCCCACCCATCACCAGCATGCAGCCCCCAACAAGTTACCCCCAGGGACTGGGGTCAGGAGAGAGACTCCCCACCCCTGCTGGAAAGATTCCTTTGGTCCTAAGAGAGCCACAACCAGAACTCCTTGTACCAACAGGTGCTGAGCAACGGCAACACTCTGCATCTCAAGGCGGTGACGCAGGAAGACGCTGGTGTTTATGTGTGCAAAGCCATTGTGCCGCGCATTGGAGTGGCGGAGAAGGAGGTGACCCTGGCTGTGAACGGTGAGGGGCCTGGCCTTGTGTCGGGACTGGGTGGTGGGTGTGGCAAGACTGTTAAAGGGTGCAGAGCAAAGCAAAGACGGGAGAGGATTGCAGCTTGCCTTGCCTGGGGAACATAAGAAACTGGCTTAGCTTAGACCATTGTCCTTCTCGTTCCTACCTGGAAAAGCCAGAGATGGAACCATGGATCTTTCTCCTCTGTATGTATGGCAGATGCTTTACCATTGAGCTGTATGCCCTGCTTTCCTGGGAAAGATAAGAGGGAGCCTTGATGAAATCCGCAAGCCTCTACATCTGAGACGCTCTCTTTTTAACCAAATCATAGCCAGCTCCTGTAGCCTTCTAAAACAGTAACTAAGGGATGGGGAGGGGAGAAAGGGCCTCTTCTGTTTTGAACACTGCCCTGATTGTGTCCTCCTTTCCAGGTCCGCCCATTATCAGCGCAGAACCAAGCCAGCAGACTGCGGTGGGAACCAAGGCACGGCTGGAGTGCTTAGTGGGGAGCGTCCCACCTCCCGATAGGATAGTAAGTACTTTAGTCAACTAGCCTTTCCAGACCTGCTGTTCCTTGTCCCTTAACCTGTGTGTACATCAGTATACCTGAAGGAGCGTCTCCACCCCAATCGTTCATCCCAGACAATGAGGTCCAGCTCCAAGGGCCTTCTGGTGGCTCCCTCACTGCGAGAAGTGAAGCCACAGGGAACTCGGCAGAGGGCCTTCTCAGTAGTGGCACCCGCCCTGTGGAACGCCCTTCTATCAGATGTCAAGGAAATAAACAACTACTTGACTTTTAGAAGACATCTGAAGGCAGCCCTGTTTAGGGAAGTTTTTAATGTCTGATATTTATTTTTTTAAAAATTATTATTATTATTATTATTATTATTATTATTATTATTATTATTATTATTACTATTATCATTAATTCTGTTGGGACCCGCCCAGAGTCACTGGGGAAACCCGGCCAGCTGGGCGCATTATAAATAATGAATTATTATTATTATAGTAGCACTTTGCAAGCTCAGGAATTCAGCATTCTGGAAATCTCAACTTTTAAATCAAGAGTACGCAGGTTTCTAGCCCTCTGGATGTACATAATATTACATAGGCACAGCGGTTATTGGATAGCTGTTCTTAAAACATGTGTGCATTTTTTTTCTGCCCATCTTGGGGCAAGCTCTGGCAGCTTTCACTATAGTTCCAAGTTGAATTTCACTATTTCTTTATTATACAAGTATCTTCATCCTACCTTTCAGCTGGGAAAAGGGGGAGGGAAGTGATGGTCAGGACTGCTTATAGCAAATCTGACACGAGCGCATTATAAAAATGAAAGCACATCAAATCAGGGACGAGCTGCAGCAGATAAAGCTGCTGTTAAAAATAAGGATTGGTTCAAAATGAGCTCTTCAACTCGTGCTCTACAATGGAGTTACGGTCGTTCCCCAACCAAAACTGCTTGCGATATCCCAAATGCAGTTATGCTGCAGCTTCAGGGTTGCTCTGAGCTGAGACACGTTCTGAGCAGGCTCTCCATCGGAGGGTGTGGGGCTCCGCCAGACACAGCATTGCCCTTTGCCCCCTTCCGCAGTGGCAGAATGAATTGTGCAAAATAAGCAGCTCAGTGTGCAAAAGTTGCTTAATCTGCAGGATTTATATGGGTCACTGAATTCAGCGTTTCTTGGCCCAGAATCCTAATGTTCCTATCCCAAAGCACACAGCGTTCTGGCCTTTTAATTTCTCCTTGACCAACTAGAGGAGATCCATGGGGTTTTTTATTTCTGCTTTTTGTCCGGTTCAGATTAGAGTTGCAGGGCTTTGTGGGGAACTTTGGGGCTTCCAGTTGTTGCTGAACTGCAACTCCCATCATCCCTGGCTATTGACCATGCCTACTGGGGCTGATGGGAGTTATAGTTCAGGAACATCTGGAGGACCAAAGCTTCCCCACACTGGAGTTCACCTTTGCCTCTCTGTGCTGTTATTTTTTCTGGCTGAAATCTCCCTCCACCTTCTAAAAAAAAACACCTACTAGCTAATGAGTCAAAACATAGATGCCGTGATTCCTCTTGGGCAAATAGCTTAAGGGGAGGGGTGCGATGTTAACTTGAGAGAACAGCATGGAGGGGGAAGGGTTAAACCCCCTCCTCCAGTTCCAGCCTGAATCAGGATCCCATATGTGTTTCCACCTGCCTCCAGATGGCAGATTGCCACCCCCACCCCTTCCCAGATCAAAGGTTTTTGAGAAGCTGGTGGGTTTTTAGAAAAGGGGGAGTGGGGGAACCCTGCATTCTTGAAAGTCAGTGAATGATACAACTTGGATACACCAAGCAGAGCAAAGGTTTATTGACTTTGTTCCCACCATGCCGAGAAATCCTCAGAGGGCCTAAGCGCTCCCCTTGCAGCTTTAAATCACTACGCAAGGTGCCTATTAACATCTGGAGAGCTATTTGTGGGTCGTGACTGACTGTGCAGTTCTGGTGATTTCCCAGCCCCTTCTACGTGAGAGGCAGAGATCAAACAGATCTGCAGCAGCCTGGACAAAATAAGCAGATTTGTGTGTGTGGTCTATTTTTCTACATTGCACACAAGAATTTTTCTACGTTGCGCACAAGAATCTGAAAGATTCTTGCATGGTGATTTTGGCGCACCATGGGTTGTTAGTTTATGTTTTGTTTTGTTTTTGCATGGTGCAAACAATCCTATTTTTTCCATAGTATTTTTTTGTACAATGCACGTGATCAGCCAGCCACAAGGTGGAGGAAATGCCACATGGAGTTGTGTTTCTAAAGAGTGTGCATGTGACAACTGTCACACATGCACTGGCTCTGGGTCAAAACCCTCTTGAGTCTCCCATCTGCCTACCAGTGGCATAAGGATACATTCCAAAGTGCAGAATCTCTCCATGACAACCACCATTGCTGTGACCTTTCTAAGGTGCACAGCAAATAATGAATATATGACAAATGCAAACAGTATAGCCACAAGCCAGCTCTTTTAGCACACCCACCCTCCTGTTTTGCTTAGCATCCAGCCTGATAAAGTCTTCTGGCAGACTCAAAAGCTTGCTCAATAGTTTGTGACATTTTGGCTGAGCATAATGGGGAATTTTGCAAAATTAAAGGGTAGCCGTTTGACCCGTTGCCTTGCAAGTTGATGTAACCTCCCTCTCCCTCTGCTTGGCTTATTTGGTGGATATCTCTCTTGCTTATTTGTCATGCAGTGTTTGCAGGTAGCTCTCCCTTAGGTCCAGGTGTTGCGCCCCTGCCCACCTCCGTCCCAATGCCCCACTGCTGTTCATAGCCTTGATCCTCTCCCTTTCCTCTTGTCGCAGGCCTGGGCGTGGGGCGAACGGGTGCTGGATGCTGGCTCGCTGGATCGCTTCACCGTGGACACAGTGGTGACGGACCAAGGGGTGCTCTCGGCCTTGCTGATCGACCCGACCCACGATGCCGACTTTGCCCTGCCCTACAACTGCACGGCCTGGAACCGCTTTGGTGCCCGCTCTGCGGCAGTCAGCTTGCGCCGCCAAGGTGAGGCTCCTATCTTTGGCCAGGAAGCCTGGGGCAGGGAGCGAAGACCTGCAGCCCTCCAGATGCTGGCAGACTCCAAACCCCATCAGCCACAGCCAGCATGGCAGGGACGATGGGAGTTGTAGTCCAATGGCATCTGGAGGGCCACATTTGTATTCCTCCAGGTTCTTTGGACCTTAATTTCTGCTTATCTTTTTTTTAAAAAAAAATATTTATTAAAAGTTTAAGAATTAAAGAAAAAAGTAAAAAAGAAAGAGAGAACATTTCTCCTTATCTTTTTATGGGGATGCCCAGAGTATATCAGGCTAGAAAAATAATATTGTGGGGAATCCCAGAGCAGGCAGTATGGGTGAGCCCTTAGACGCTGCCTGAGGATGCCAAGTGCTGACCCAGGCCCTGCCACTACTAGGCCACCTGGTGTCAAATTCAGAGCAGGGAGATCTGAGTTCAAATTGTAGCCACAAACCTCCTGTGGGCAAATCGCTGTCTTTCAGCAGCCACAGAGTAGTTGCAGTGACAACATGGGATAATAAACCCTTGTAAATTTCTCCAGTTCCTTCAGTGGAATTTGCTGCCAAGGAGTGTGGTGGAGTCTCCTTCTTTGGAGGTCTTTAAGCAGAGGCTTGACAACCATATGTCAGGAGTGCTCTGATGGTGTTTCCTGCTTGGCAGGGGGTTGGACTCGATGGCCCTTGTGGTCTCTTCCAACTCTATGATTCTATGATTCTATGATTCTATGATTCTGTGATTCTAAGAGAGGGCAGGGCTACCTAATACAACAAATAAAAAGTGTGTGTGTGTGTAAATAACCCATCTTATTCTCATCAGAAGTCCTGTCCGTCCTAATTTTGGGTACCTTGGCTGCCTCCGGCGTTGCTGCTCTCCTTCTCCTGGTGGTTTTCTTCTCTCTCTGCTACCGGCGCAAGCGCTGTGGGAAAGGTGAGGATCCCCGCAGCCCCCTCTCCCCCCCTCCCCTTGCTTTGTAGGTCGTTTCAGACTTGAAGTGCACCTGGAGGACTAAAGAGAGCCTAGGGAGCCTGCATTGTGTTTGAAGGAGGTGACACAAGCCGGAATAGCACAGCAGGGAAGAGAAGGGAGGCTGGGAGGTCAAGTCCCAGCAGGAGGCTTTCTGTTATTACTGGAGAGGAGGGACCATTGCTCAGCACACCTGCTCAGAGCACATGCCTCACCTGGAGAAACTTCTGTCTCCAATGTCTCCCAGTTCAAAAGGGGCTCCAAGACCTGTATTTGGAGAGCTGGCACTGCCAAGCAGAGTGAGCAAGACTGTACCAGATGAGATAGATAGATAGATAGATAGATAGATAGATAGATAGAAGATAGATGATAGATAGATTAGATAGATAGATAGATAGATAGATAGATAGATAGATAGATAGATGAGAGAGAGAGAGAGAGAGAGAGAGAGAGATTAGATAGATGATGATAGATAGATAGATAGATAGATAGATAGATAGATAGATAGAGATAGATAGATAGATAGATAGATAGATAGATAGATAGATAGATAGATAGATTAGATTAGATAGATAGATGACAGATAGATAGATTAGATAGATAGATAGATGACAGATAGATAGATTAGATAGATGATAGATAGATAGATGATAGATAGATAGGTGAGATAGATATGTATCAAGCAATTCTGTAACATTTCAAGTTTAACAACCAATCACGCCACCTACGACTTCCCCTCTCTCCCTCCATGGTTCTCCCAAAATTTCAATTTATGTTGCACATTATAGTTACTCTATACCTTCACCTTATCACAGAATTAAAACAGAAAGGTCACCCCACACACACACACACACACACACACACACTGCTGTTCTTACTCAAATCCTATCTGCATGGGCATCTAGGAGCACATACTGGAAAATGTTAAATTTGTGCCACTAAACAGTAGATTAAAGGGCTCTGATGCCCCAGCGTGGCAAATGCAGTTGTTTTTTTAAAAAAAGAAACAGACTTACTGCAGTTCATAAATGGACTAGTTTGAGGGCAGGATTCTGTCCCAGCCCTACCTTGAGGTGCCTGGGATTGAACCTGGAATCTCCTGCAATGTTGCACCACTCAGTCATGCTGCCCTGTATAAAGGAGCAGACATTCAAGGAAGCACAGTGGAGCCTAAGGTATCTCCTCCTGTGATACCGTCATGTGTGCGTCCATCCAAAAGCTCAAGTTCTGTGAGGCAAGGAGGGTCATCTTTGTGTGGAGCTGCAGGCAAGGAAGACCGAATTCATGCCTGTATCTGTCACTCTGCCTTTTCTGCAGCCAAGCGGGGAACGCAGCTCTCCAAGGCAGACATCCTGGTGCAGATCACGACCAGTGAGAGCAGCCCCAGCCGGCCGAGTGAGACCGAAGATGATGCCAAGGAGCCCATGGTGAGTAGAGCCGGTGTCATGATGCACTGCCCAATGACTCAAAAGGTACTTAATATACATGAAAGCACTCTCTGGAGGTCCTCTCTTGCTTAGCCTATGGAACAGAGGTATGGAGCCCATCACCCTCCAGATGTTCTGGGACTCCAAGGGTTGTTGCCAACTAAGTTCTAATCCAAATAGACCCATTTAAATTCATGCGCCAAAGCTAGTCATGTTCATTTATTGCAATGGGTCTCTCCGAATAGGACTGTGCAACTCCACAGCCCCACCCAACACAGCCAGTTAGGGCCAGAGATGATGGAAGTTATCATTGAGGTTGAATCCTGACAAGACAGAAGTACTGTTGGGGGGGCAGGTGTGGGGGACTCCCTAGTCCTGAATGAGGTAACTGTGCCCCTGACCCACAGCTGTCCATGGAGGCGCAGGTCAGTTCTGTGTCCAGGGCAGCTGTCTACCAGCTCCATCTCAGCCTCCATACGCAGGCTGAGATCCTACCTGCCTGCAGACTGTATCGCCAGAGTGGTGCATGCTCTGGTTATCTCCCGCTTGGACTATGGCAATGCGCTCTACATGGGGCTACCTTTGAAGGTGACCTGGAAACTACAATTAATCCAGAATGCGGCAGCTAGACTGGTGACAGGGAGTGTCGAGTGCCGAGACCATATAACACCAGTCCTGAAAGACCTACATTGGCTCCCAGTATGTTTCTGAGCACAATTCAAAGTGTTGGTGCTGACCTTTAAATCCCTAAACTGGTTCGGCCCAGTATACCTGAAGGAGCATCTCCACCCCCATCATTCAGCCTGGATACAGAGGTCCAGCTCCGAGGGCCTTCTGGTGGTTCCCTCACTGCAAGAAGTGAGGTTACAGGGAACCAGGCGGAGGGCCTTCTCAGTAGTGGTGCCCACCCTGTGGAATGCCCTCCCATCAGATGTCAAGGAAATAAACAACTATCTGACTTTTAAAAGAAATCTGAAGGCAGCCCTGTTTAGGGAAGTTTTTAATTTTTATAATGCTATATTGTGTTTTTAACATTCGGTTGGGAGCCACCCAGATTGGCTGGGGAAACCCAGCCAGTTGGGCAGGGTATAAATAATAAATAATTGTTGTTGTTGTTGTTGTTGTTGTTGTTGTTGTTGTTATTACTACTACTACTACTACTACTACTACTACTACTACTACTACTTCAATGCACAAAGCACACAGCCTGCTAAGAATACAAGTAGAGCCCTTCTAGAGTCCAGCATCCCTTTCCCACTAGTGGGCAAGCAGATGTTTCCGGAAAACCCACAAGCCTCCAGTATTCAAAAGTGCAAGTGGGGCATACAATAAAATGTTGCATGGTGGAGTGCTGGGATAGCTTAGCCAGTAGAGCATGAGACTCTTGATCTAAGGGCCATGGGTTTGAGCACCAAGGTGGGCAAAAGATTCCTACATCGCAGGGGGTTGGAGTAGAGTACCCTTGTGGTCCCCTCGAGCTCTACAAGTCTACGATTCTGTGCTCTTCAGGGTGTCTGGCCTGCCAGCCATACACTTTCCCAATATATCCCATTCCCCCTCCTACCTGGTTTTCCATTTTTCTCCCCACTCCATTAGTTAGCGAAGTCTGGACCCTCTTTTTTAATGCTCAGTCCTCACTGGGTTGTTAGAGGGTTTCGCTGACCACCAAGAACTGGCACTCAGGTATACCTAGGCTGCAACATGGCCTCTGAACATGGAGGCTACATTGCTCCTCTCATGGTACCAATTTGTTCTACCCGCCATGAATTTTTGCCTAACTCTTCTAAAAGGCCATCTAAGCTAGCAGCCATCCTTGCATACTGATAATTAACCAAGACTTGAGCACTGCAATGCACTCTTTGGGTCTGGTCTGGAACCTCCAGCTGGTGCAAAATGTGGCAACTAGACCATTGATGGGGACAGGCCAGCCCATGCTTCAAGCTTATACTGGCTGCCCATGTGTTACTGGGACAAGTTCAGGGTTTCTGTATTAATTTCCAAGGCCCTTAACAACTTGGGTCAAGGCTATCTTAAGGACTGCCTGATCCCTTATATCCTGGCCTGACCACTGAGATCCTTCGGGGAGTCCCTGTTGGGGTCCCCCATAACTTAACTACTAGAAGCCCTGAATTCAGTGTTGAGGGCCCAAGTCCATTATATAATAATGCTCATAATACTAATAACTATCTCCCACGGGCACCTTTCTTGCACTTCACACACATGTCAAAAGACTTCCTTGTTCCAGCAGACATGTTGGAGTAGGGATTGCCTTTATGGCAAACTTTAATGTTTTGTTGTCCCATTTTCTATGGATTGTTTTTAAGCACACGGCACTTAGAAACGCAAACAATGACTTAAATAAATAAATGTGCCGTGTCTGTTAATTTCAGCAGTCTAAACCAGTGATTGCCAACCTTGGGTCTCCAGCTGTTGCTGGACTACAGCTCCCATGATCCCTAGCTAGCCGGATGGTCAGGGATGAGGGGAACTGTAGTCCAAAAACAACTGAGAAACACTGGTTTAAACCATCCATTGTGTCCTTGATCAATTTCATCAGGCACCCATGCCCAGGTTCTAGTAGGATGAGAGAGAAGATCTCTCTCCACCCTTTCCATGCCATTCAAAACTCAGTAATAATTTGTCTTCCCCCAGCCCCACCTTCCTTAGACTGGTCACTGATAGGACAGGAGGGTTTGGGCTATTTGCCAGAGGTGGGGGTCTTCCCTTGAGCTTAAAACAATGTATTTCTGCCAGCCTCATTGTTTCTCTGAGCCTGCAGATTATGCCCCTGAAATTAGGCCTGTGAGGGAATGGCCCTCACAGCCTGAATGATAAAGAGAAGACAAGAGGAGGTGCTGTCATGAATCTCCACTGTCTTGCCTCGCCTGGTCCTAAGGGACCTAAAGAACTCAAGCCAGGAGAAGGAGGGCATTTTCTATAGGCTGCTCATCTTTCCCCCTTCATCTCCCTCCAGGCCACAAGCAGTGAGTCTCCAGCTACATCCCACACTGAGCACAGTGAGATCCTGGAGGATGACGAAGGGAGCCAAGAGCTGAAGGTGAGCTCAGCTGGGACTTTGGGAGGCTGACCGCTCTGCCTACCGTACAAGAGCCCTACGTCAGGGTTGGCCAGCCAGTGGCTTCCAGATGTTCTTGGCTCCATCTCCCATCATCATCCCTGACTGTTGGCCAGGCTGGCAGGGGCTGATAACATCTGGAGCCCAAACATCTGGAGGGCCACAGGTTCACCACCACTGCTCTAAGTATACTTTTCTGAACCTCTCGAAGACCAAAGAGTCACACGAATATTTAACAGTGCCTTCCTAATCCATACCAAAAGCTTGTCCCATTTTCTAGCTATCTGTCTCCTCCAATAAGGGCATGGGAGTAATAGCCATCTCCTCCTCCTTTACAAAAAATGTTTAATCATTTAAAATACTTCTTCACCGCCACCAAAGATTTCAAAACATAAATACAACATAAAAACCAACAAATAAACAATAGATTCTTAAATAAACTGATAAAATATTGTTATATTCAGCCAAGCTGAGGCAGGTGAAAACCGTTTTTAAAAGAAGTGAAAAACGAAGTAAGGCAAAATTCCACCTAAAATGTCACCTAAAATACACAGGACTTGACAAGATTGTAATATGGGCACCAAATGTGCCTATTTGGAGAGGGCATTCCAGAGTGTGGGTGCCACTGCAGAAAAGGCCCTCTTCTTTTTTGTAAATACATAAGGCAGCTCAGTTAAAGGCAGGTCCCAGTAGTTGAAATTTAGCTCCCCAGCTGTAGAAAGGGACAGACCAGTAGCTCTCTTGGGTGCTATGGTTAAGCAACAAAATCACATCAATGATTATTATGATTATTTGTCGTAATTGTAAATGGCCCTTCCCCCCAAAGAACCCCTGGGCCATGTACAACAAAGGATAAATGACAGAACTGCACCAATGATTTAAAAAAAACATAGTTAAAATTTGGTGGCAAAACCCTGTTAAAAAAACAGTCATTTGACAATTGGCAGTAATCCTAAATTGGTGGTATACAATCGTACCTTGGATCTCGAACATCTTGGCTCCCGAACGATCGAAATCCAGAAGTGAGTTTTCCAGTTTTCAAACAATTTTCGGAAGCTGGACGTCCAGCGTGGCTTCTGGGAATTTTTAAGCCACTCTGGAAATTTTTAGCTCTCTGAAGAATCTCTAAACAGCTCTTGACACCCTTAACAAACCGCAGTTCCCAGGATTCTTTGGGGGAAACCATGGCTGTTAAAAGGGGTCTAACTCTGCTTGGAAGTGGCCAGAGGTGGTTTCAACCTGTGTCTCCTGAGTTCCAACCACTATGCTACACTGTCAATTCTCTCTCAGATTCTTTGCAAATAATTTTTATTACATTTTCTGTTTTACCATTGAAAATACTCATTTTACATCCTTAAGATATCAATGACTTCCCTTCTTCTCTTTTCATGGTTCATTTTACATACCATAAATCCCTGCACATTTTACAAAAGCAATACCATTCAGTATTCCATTATTGCATCCATCAAAACTTATTTACACTGTTAAATTTATCTTAATGCTGCCAGCGTTTTCAGCTGTATACAATTCTTTCCTATATATTCAGATTCTTTGGGGCACATCTTGACATTTGCTTACCTGCCATTCCAATACAGATATATATTTTTTCTTCCGTAGGATCCCACCAATGGCTACTACAAGGTGCGCGCCCACGAGGAACCAAGTTTGGTTAGCAGCTTCTCGGAGTACACGCCGGCCCCCCGCCCATTATTCGGGGCAACCTCTCTGTACCCTTCCACGGGGCCAGTTCAGCCCAAGCTGTACGAATACGCTCACCGCTATACCCTGGGCACGCCCGGCTCCCGCTCAGCCTATGACCCCCATGAGCGTCTTTTCCCCCAGGAGAACATCTACAGCGGGACGGCCTACCTCACCGCCCCCTATAGCCGGGCCTTCACCAGCTATGTCAAACCGAGCAGCTACGAGAAAGCGGAGAGCGGCTACGGGCAGTCGGACCAGGCCAGCAAAGTCTCGGGTTGCTCTCGCTTCTCCTACACGTCCTTGTCCCAACAGTCTGACTATGGGCGCCCCGCTCACCAGCGCATGCAGACCCACGTATGACTCGTGCCCGTCCCCTGCCAAATGCCGGTCACCTCCGGAGAAAGAGAAAAGGGAACGGACTCCACTCACTTGTGGCTAACCAACTCGGAACTGCCAGGGTGATAGACTTGCGACCCTCGCTTTCCTCCTGAGGGTGCCCAATTCTCCTTGTGTGTATATCGGCGGGGTGGGGTGGGACGGCGGCAGGTAGCTGGCTCGGCAGCCAAGATGGCCGACAGCCCTCTCGCCATCCTCTGACTGGGACCAAGCCCATCTCCCTTGGGCAGCAAGGAAACCAACATCCTGCCTGCCTTCGCAGAGTGAAGAGTGGGTTTGAAAACGGCGGAAAGCACACTGCCTTGGCTGAAACAGAGGACAGACTTTCTGGGGAATCTGTCTTGGCTTGTAAGAATCCGGATTCAAAATGGCGGGCATGGCTGTCTGTCAGACAAAAGCAATGGCGTAAGAAGCTAGTGGGTGCTGAAATCGGTGCACAGTAAGGTGCCGGGACAGTGACGGGACTACGTGATGCTTGTTCTCTCTCCTCACTCTGAAACAGAGCTGCCTCGAGGGCAAATCCCCTGCCGTCAAGGCAAGATTCTCCACCAGCCGCATGATTCTGGGAAATCTCCGAGCATGGGCCCCTCCCTAGTGCTTGCCTTTTAATTTTTTCCTGGCTTGATGCTGTGGTTTAAATCATTCCCTCTGCCCCCCTCTTTAGCTGGGGTGTCTCCTAGACTCCCGCCCATCCCCTTTAATTAAAGACAAGCAAATAAACCAGGCACTGCTCTTCGAACAGGATGGCACCTGCACTGCACTGGACCGACAGGGAGGTGGCGATAGTGCTCAACGTTTATGCCATTTTAAGACTTACCAGGACTCTCTTTAGGCACATTTTAAATGACAGGATGATGCTGAGGATTAAAATCCAATTATTAAAAAAGCCAAGGATGGGATGTGGGAGGATATAGGAAGCCAAAAGCCAATGGGATCTGTTGATTTCATTTGTGGGATTCTTTTTCTTTTCTTTTTTTTAAATAAGTTATTCCTTGTTATTCCTTTTTGCCTTAAGTGTATTTCTCTGCTATTGATGGTTCTGACATTTTTGTTTCGATCTTTCCAGAATCGCTTGGGAGTGGTCTAGGGGGGGTTTTTTTGAGGGGTATTTCCCCCTGTTTTGCTTGTTTTTGCATTTTTTTATTATTAGACTGGGATTTCACACTAGCACACAACAGTCACGCCTGTTTGAGTGTGTTGCGTAAGATGAGGAGGAGTTGTAAATGTATTGCCTACTGCAGAATTCAAATATTTATATTTAATTTAAAAAGCAGGACAGAGTTATGCTTTTGTTATTTTAGCCTTAGAATGCTAGGCAGCGGGACAGAGCACAGATACACACCAGGGGAATTCTGGGAACAGAGGAAGCTGCCTTGTACCAGATCAGACTGGCTGGTAGGGAAAAATGTATCTTAACCATACACATTCCAGCATATATTTGCAACCTATGAGATCTGGAGCCTTTCCTTTTAAAACTCAAAATCTGAAGGAAAAGGTGGGGAACCGTTGGCCCTCCAGATGTTGATGGTGTTAAGTTGTGGGTGAACATATCAGACGACACAGCGATTCTTCAAACAGCTCTTGTTTATTCACAGGCCAGAACAGAACTGGACTGAAGGGTTCAGTCCGCCTGCTTATATAGAGCTCCAATACAACGTAACTGTAACAATTTTCTAAAACTATCCAATCACTGAACGTCACTTTCGATCCCTTATTTGCATAACTATCTACAGTATCCCCCTGCTGGCCCAGGGTGAGAACTTCAGAACATAACAGATGGACTATAATTAAAGGTCACAGGTTGCCCACCTCTGCTTTAGATTCTCCAAAAGCGGTACCCACATTTGACCCTTTTACAGAAGAACAGATTTCAGCAGCATTGGTAAAATCCCCTGTTGTGCAATAAACACTGAAGGTGCTGAACCCCTTTTCTCCTCCACAGTGGGGGCTTCCCCCTAGGATCTCTGACATAGCACAACACCCTTTGGAGAGAGAGAGCATCTCAGGTTCCAGCCCTGGCATCTCCTGCTACAAAAACCAAGTAGCAGGCGGGTATGCAAAGACCAGGTTAAAGGAGGTTTTAGTGAGAAGTAATTTGCACTTCTCAAACCATTACACAACCCAAAATACATCCTTCAAAATCTACGCTTCTCCAAATTTTGCAATGCAGTTTCCCCCACCAAATCATGTGAACAGAAATCATATAGCAGGGGAAAGTTTGCAGGCAGAATGCACAGATTAGGGGAAACTACATATGAAAAATGCATTACGTTAGGAGAAGTTGCTTCTGTATATTAATCAAAACTGCATACAAATGTGTTTATTAGGAGAAATCCGCTGAGAAATTTTCCTGAGGATTTGGGAGGGGAGAGCGTTTTCACAAGTCACTACAGAATTGTGACAAACTGAATTTAAGACTGGGAAAAAGAGAAATTGAGCCTCGTCTATCCCCAAGTTACACCGGATGAGAAGTGCTTTATTTTGGGGGAAGGGCAGTGGCAGCACACAAGCACTGCATGCAGAAGACCTCAGGTGCAATAGCTGGTTGCAGGTGAAGGACGCATGCTGGAGACTCCAGTCAGAGTGGATAATACCAGACAAACAGAGAGTTTTACTTGATGTATAAGACAGGTTCCTATGTTAGACACACACAACACAGTGAGCGAAAGAGATTTGCTTGCTACACCAAACCCTTCCTGATTCAACATTTCTTTTTCCACTTCAGCGATATTTCACAGGTTTTCCACTGCGGCATTGCTGCTTTTGAAACCAGATGGGTGGGCGGGTATCTCACCGGCTGGGGGGCGGGAAATGACTGTGTGTGTGAAATCAGTGAAGATCTCTACTTCTCATGACTGTTACATTAGCCACATGCTTGTGTTGTTGAAAGAGCATTGTCATTTTTATCCTTACTATCTTTTAAATTGTCTGCTAAAAGTAGTGCTCCTCTTTGCTGCTGGTCTATAACTTGCAGGGAATAGCAGCCTTTCCCACCTCCCCGCACACACAGAAATGTGTGGTGCTGTGGCAGGGAGTGTGAGATAGTTTTGGTAAAACAGCATCTCAAATGGGTGTCATGGAAGATATTGTTAGCAAGAGGTACTAGCACTGATAGTGTTCCTCACTGCCAGATAGTGTTCCTCACTGCCAGAGGCAGTACCCTTATGAATACAGTTGGTGGGGAGAGTGTTGTTCTGCTAAGGTCCTGCTTCCAGGCTCCTGTTATTATTGTTCTTGATAATGATGGTGATTTACTTGCACTTCATGTTAAATGAACCTTGAGTCCCTTCCAACTCTACAATTCTATGATTCTATGATGTATGTACACACTGGTGAGCACATGAGGTTCCCAACTGTCCAGAAAAACAGCAGCCTGGCCTTTTCCTTCATCGTTTAACAGCAGCTTGAAGTACAGAAATAAGCAAGAACATTCCACAACCCGGAGATAACAAGCGATATCACTTGCTAATTCGTGGTACATAATCATTATTTATTTTTGTTGCCAGTCTTCTTAACCTTGTGCCAGCTGGGTGCATTGTGCCTTCAAGGTTAGAAGAGGGCAACTCCCTGCCCCAAGGAGCCTACCATCTAACATTGCACAAAGGGCAATCAAGGGAAAAGGAAGTACCAGAAGCAGAGTAAACAGAAAAGCAATAGGCGATTATTTCCATTACATCAGCTGAGACAAGTTGAGTTACAGTAAGGTATGGAAACTAGAAGGCATGTCTATTGTTCATATTATTTTTCCTTTTGTTATCCGAGGAAGTCCCGTAGCTCAGTAGCAGAGCATCTGCTTTGCATGCAGAAGGCTCAAGCCAAAGCAGCTTTGTGTAGGGCTGGGGAGGAAGGACTCCTGATCTGAAATCCTGGAGAGCAGCTGCCGGTCAGTGTCGACAATACTGAGCTAAATGGACCAATGGTCTGAGTCAGGAATACAAAAAGCTGACTATTTTGTTGAAGTTCACATCCTACCCTTTCAACTCCCACGAGTTCTCAGGAGGGCAAACAAATTAAACGAATAAAAACCAAAAGCACACAATAATAAAAACGCACAAAAGCGAAGCAGCACCAAAAGCCAATCAAAATTTGTGAACCTTACTCCACTGTTTAAAAAATGCAGGCCACAAAAGCTGCAGCTTGAAAGCTCAGCTACACAGACCAGTTGCGCAAGTTGCCCACTCTGCAGCCATGTGTTTGAGATGCTACGAGGCGTGATATAGTCCTAAATCTTAGGCAAGTCAGCTTCCCTCCACCAGCTGGCTTTGACTGCCTGGAAAAAAAACACAAGCCCCACAACCAAGACAGACCCATTCTGTAAGCTTATAGGAAGCAGAATTAGCTCTACACAACCCATGCAAGTTACAAAAAATAACGCGCATTTATTATTATAGCATTGCATTAATCAAATGCTATTGATTTATTCGACCACTTCCTGTTAGGTACCACATGGGCAAATGCACAGGCAGGACTTTTTCACATGACCAGCAGACACAGCACATAACTGGCAAATAAGTTTCCAACACTTGCTGTGTGCTTTTGGCAAGTGCCGTTGCTGTGTGTTACTTAAACGCAGGAGCTCTCGTGTAGCTCTTTTTAGAAAGTAGCAAACACCAGCAAAACTACCTCCCTGCCTGAGATGCACTTAACCACTCTCCCATTTTGAGGGCCCTCTATTTTCATTCCTATGATAATGCTTTAAAAGAAAAAGTGGTATGTTCTCCGCAGCACCACCAGGTTGCCAGCGTTCTCCGCACAAGGGTGCCTCTGCAGAGTTGTAACCCATAACAAGGAAAACGTCACCTTATTTTTATTTCTTATCTGGCAAGGAGGTGGGGGGGGGTGCTGTTGTTGTTGTTAAGGCACTGGATTCCTGCCAGATAAGAAGTTGGCAAACTTGCACTCCGATCTTCTTTGATTCCCCTCCCATCCATTATAAACAGGGGACAGGATATTGCTCGCTCTACTCCCACGGGCACAAATGTCGCACAGAGAGAAAAGTGCAGCATTTATCATCTGGAAAGATCCTGGTCCGCCCCTGGAGGGCTTCTTCCACAACAGCTGGCAGACTTCACTCATCCTACTGGGGGCACATCATGCAATATCAAGCCATCATCAGTAGAGGGCTGCCAGTGGTGTCTCTAGAGCAGGGGTAGGCAACCTAAGGCCCAGGGGCCAGATGCGGCCCAATCGCCTTCTCAATCTGGCCTGTGGACGGTCCGGGAATCAGTGTGTTTGTACATGAGTAGAATGTGTGGTTTTATATAAAATGCATCTCTGGGTTATTTGTGGGACATAGGAATTGGTTCATATTATTTTTCAAAATATAGTCCGGCCCACCACATGGTCTGAGGAAGGCATGGCCAAACTCGGCCCTCCAGATGTTTTGGGACTACAATTCCCATCATCCCTGACCACTGATCCTGTTAGCTAGGGATGATGGGAGTTGTAGTCCCAAAACATTTGGAGGGCCGAGTTTAAGGGTGCCTGGTCTGAGGGATGGTGGACCGGCCCGCAGCTGGAAAAGGTTGCTGACCCCTGCTCTAGAGACACCACTGGCAGCCCTCTACTGATGATGGCTGGAAGGGCCAACAGGCAGCCTGGGAAGGAGGTCAGCAGGTTAATGTGACCTTCAGCAGTCCCAGCATGTGTCCTCCGAGGGCTGGTATGCAGATGGCCCAGCCAAATTCTGCTGTAAGCAATGAATCGCCATGGAAGTGTGTCATATAGATGGTTATCTCATGCATGTTCCAGGAAGCCAATGGATTGTGCCCAGCCTGCTTCTTGAAGGATCTAATGAAAAGCCCAATTGTTCCTCAAGTGCTCTTCTTACTTGATGACCTCACACTCACCCAAGCCTGTGTTTCATAACCATGAAGCTCTTAGTTCAGGCACTGGGGTGAACCTTCCTCAGCCTGAGGGCCACATTTCCTCGTGGGCAAGCTTCCAGGGGCCACATACCCTCCAACATTTTCTCCAATGAAAATAGGGACATCCTATTCCAATATTTATTATTATTATTATTATTATTATTATTATTATTATTATTATACCTCACTCATTTGACTGGGTTGTTCCAGCCACTCTGGACGGCTTCCAACATATATAAAAATATAAGAAAACATGAAACATTGAAAAAGCTTCCCTATACAGGGCTGCCTCAGGGGTTAGATGACTCCATACCCTCCAACATTTATCCAGTGAAAATAGGGACATCCTAATGCAAGGCAGGACATTCTGAGATCAAATCAGAAACTGAGATGGCTAAAGGAGCGTCTCCACCCCCATCATATATATATATAGGGACGCGGGTGGCGCTGTGGGTAAAACCTCAGCGCCTAGGACTTGCCGATCACATGGTCGGTGGTTCGAATCCCCGCGGCGGGGTGCACTCCCACTGCTCGGTCCCAGCGCCTGCCAACCTAGCAGTTCGAAAGCACTCCCGGGTGCAAGTAGATAAATAGGGACCGCTTACTAGTGGGAAGGTAAACGGCGTTTCCGTGTGTGCTGCGCTGGCTCACCAGAGCAGCTTTGTCACGCTGGCCACGTGACCCAGAAGTGTCTGCGGACAGCGCTGGCTCCCGGCCTCTAGAGTGAGATGAGCGCACAACCCTAGAGTCTGTCAAGACTGGCCCGTACGGGCAGGGGTACCTTTACCTTAAATTTGCATGTGTGAATCTGCGATCATTCAGGTGTGGATGACTTGACTTGTCACTGATATTGTCAATTTTTAAGCAGACTTAGAAAGGAATGCCAATGCAATGTTGACTGCACAAGTTGTTCTCACCAGCTTTACAAGCAAAGATGAACCATGTTTGGGCCAATCTCTGGAGGGCACCAGGTTGGCAAATGATGCTATATTTATTTCAGCTGCTGGATAGATAATTGAATAGAGAGGGCCAAAGCACTGTTGCCGGCTCACAAGGTAGAAAGCTCAGTTGTGCCAATGGGGCAGCAATTTCTAATCCTTCTATCCCTGAATGTGTCATCTCCACCCCCTGCTGTAAAAAGCAAGAATCTCTGGAATGGGGTGGAGATGGATGACAGGAGATAGAGGAGAAAGGTCAGCTTCTCTGCCCACTGCCGTTTCAGGGAATTTAAAGGTACAGGGTAGATCTCCAGGTTGCAACCCGAAATCATGCACGTGACCAGTAAATTTCATAGGTTTTGGACCTTCCTAGCTAAACCCTTCTTCCCGCATGTAGAAACACTCCAAAAGGACAGCTTCTTTCAGAAGAGGAAGGAAGGTTTTTCATATTCAGTAGTAAACTTTCCTTCATTCAAGGTTTTGGTTAGCCACCCTTCAGCTGTGATTCCTGCATTGCAGGGGGTTGGACTTTTGCAGCCTCTTCCAACTCTACAACCTCCACCAGCCCCCCAACCAGGTGATCTGTGCTGCTTGAGCTGACGCTGCTCAACACCTGCTTGATAATGTGCCTGCATTGGGGTGTGTGGACATGCAAACACACACACACACACACACACAGGATGCAAGGATTTTTCCTTGATGCTGATGAAAAACCCAGAAGGGCAATCTGTGGCTCCTGTGCTGAACACAGGGACATCATTGCCGGGTGAGAGCAACAAGCTGTGATTTAGCAAACCATCCAGCCTCACCCTGCCAGTCATGCAAGGCGAGAGAGAGAGAGAGAGAGAGAGAGAGAGAGAGAGAGAGAGAGAGGTCCTCATCCTTCTCTCAGCTGCCTTAATTGCATTTGCTGCACTAGCATGCTAGCTGGTTGCCATTGGTTGCAGCAGTCTCCTGGCCCTCGCTGCAGCTCTCCATAATGCGTTCTGCTTAACACTGCTGGGCATCATAACAAGAGTGGAGAGCAGCTGGGTCCCTGCTCTGCGAGTGTTTGTTCACAGAGTGTGTCAGTGTCACAAGGCAGAGATGAGGTGATGCGATGTGGTTGTAACTGAATGCCAGAGGGCACTTTTCCTCCCTGAAAGAATTACGTCTTGATTTGGAGCATAGAGGACTTCTGCTTCTTCATCCTTCCTGTGCCGGCTTCACATCCCAGTTCACCACCATTTTTTAAAAAAAAGATATTTATTAAAATTTCCAATTTTTTGCAAACAAAAAGAAAAAAGCAAACATAAAAAAGTTAAAAACACATAAATTTCACAACTTATTTTCTCATAACATATTTCCCTGACCTCCTCATACCTCCCCTTCTCGCATATCCAGTTCAAATTATTTATACAGCAAATCCATATCTCAAAGCATTACAGCTTTAAAAAAAAAGAAAAACAAGAAAACACCTTATTTTCTCTCCAACATCTTAGGTTATTATAACCTTAAATTCTTACTTAAAAAAAGAAAACCATTTTATCATATTCATTTGTACCATTACAGCTAGAAACCACTTAATTTCAATCCAACATCATTCAACATTCCTTAATTTTACAGTATTTTTGTAAATAGTCCTTAAATTTTTTCCAATCTTCTTCTGCCGACTCTTCTTCCTGGTCTCGGATTCTGCCAGTCATTTCTGCCAGTCCCATACAGTCAATCAGCTTCATCTGCCATTCTTCCAAAGTGGGCAAGTCTTGCATCTTCCAATACTTTGCAATAAGTATTCTTGCTGCTGTTGTACCGTACATAAAAAAAAGTTCTATCCTTTTTTAACACCAACTGGTCGAGCATGCCCAAGAGAAAGGCCTCTGGTTTCTTCGAGAAGGTATATTTAAATATCTTTTTCAATTCATTATAAATCATTTCCCAGAAAGCCTTAATCTTAGGGCACGTCCACCAAAGGTGGAAAAATGTACCTTCATTTTCTTTACATTTCCCACATCCCAGTTCACTATCAAGGGAGCAAGAGGGTTCCCAGTTTTTCAGACATCAGTGAAAAGCCGAAGTTTTTAACTAGGGATGCTTGAGAACTTCGATCTGCACAAATCCTGACAAATCAGAATGGGCAAAAGATCACTACTGCGCTCACGATCCTGTTTGCAGGATTCTCATAGGCATCTGGCTGGTTGGCTGCTGTGAGAATGGGATGCTGGCCTTGACAGGCCAATGGGTCAGATCCTGATGTTTTTACAAGGGTAGCTATGCTTTGCATTTCACTCCAAGTGCATCTTAGGAGGAAATAGTGTAAAAGTGTGACTTCAGAGATGCTACAGAAATGCACATGACAAAAGGCATTCAAAAGTAGGTGTTTAAATATGAACTTTTGTGCAGTTTTTTTTCCTTTTTTTAAAAAAAATGTGCCAATAGCACAGAAACAGGACAGAATGGGTATGGAACAAACACAGGCAAGAGTGGCTCCGACAGGAAGTTTTGCAGTATGAAGCACCAGAGGAGAGGAGAGGAGAGGAGAGGAGAGGAGAGGAGAGGAGAGGAAGGAAGGAAGGGAGCTCCACCAGACTCATCCTCAGCCCAATAATGCCATGTTTACTGGACCAAGATGGTAACATCAATGTAGGGCTGGGCAGATTTTCAAAGCATGGAGAGAAGAGAGATCCAGCACCTGCAGATCAAGCAGCTATTAAGAGGCAGTGGTCAGTCCAATGAAACCGGCCATTCTTCATCCATTTGATCTCTCTCATTACTCAAAAATAAAGAGCAGCTAAATGTGCAAATAGCCTCTTTTTAGAAGGTACGTCTCGCTCACTTACACAGGTTGTCACACGAGGCTGCCCTGAGCAAGGGGCCAACAGCCCTGCATGAACAGGCCACAGAGACAAGGTGTGGCTGACTTAGCAGCAGCAAAAGCTCCCACATGAGGGGTCTCTGGAGCATAGGGGCACCGTTTTCAAACTCAGGGGCCATATTCCCTGCAGGGCAACCTTTTGGGAGCTAGATGCCAAGCAGTGGGCAAGGCCAGAAGGGAAAGTGAGCGAACGGAATGTGATGCTCTCCTTCATGCAGCAAGCTTCTTGTGGTCAGGAGCAGAAGCGGGTGAAAGTTTGCGCACCCAGTCATATACCGTCTCTCTAGCATTATCAGTGTTCAAGGGCACATTCCAGAGAAGCAAAAGCACTCCTTGGAAAATTCAGAGTGGCTCACAGGGGGCTTCTAGCCATCTCTTAACCAGCTGCTGACCAACTCCCCATCTCTTAAAGGACAAGAGAGCAACACGCGCCCTTTCCACGTTTCCGAAGCTGAATTTGCTGTCAAACTTACCCCTGAGGCTGCCATGTGCTGCCTTCCATGTGAATTTTGTACTTTTTCAGAGACGTGCCACACACTGGCATGACCAACATCATCATCAAGCTATTTACTGCAGCTGCAAGGTCTTATTTCTGGTCACTCGCCACAAGTTCAAACCCCAATGAGCATATATGTGAGACTATGGGGTCCCCACCCCCAACATGTATCACTTTGCTCCTGTTTACACTTGAATTGCATTTGCCATGTTAACCATTCTCTCAGTTTGGAGAAGGAATTTTGGATCGTTTCTAGAGCTCTTCACAATCTCTTTGTGTCAACGGTCAAAGGATTTGCTTACAGAGGCCACCTTACCCCGTGGCGGGTCTCAAATGGGTGAGCTTAATGTCACTCAGAAGCACAGAACTTGCTTTGCATCTAAGTCTTGGGACCCATCACTAATTCCATGGCATCTCCATGAATAAAAAGATCTATGGTACTAAGCGATGAGAAATAACTCTGTCCGAGACCCTGGAGAGCTGTTTCTAGTCAGAGCAGTCAGTGCTGGGCTACTAGATGCACCAAGGATGTGAAAGGTTTAACAACACACACAGCAAACAGAAATTTACTAGGGAAGTGCAGATGATGGGGAACTTCTACCTGCTCTGAACTCATCTGAGCAGCAGGAGTCTCTCAATTCAAAGGAGAACAGAAGGGAAAAGGCTCTTTGGGATGTTCAGAAGCTGTGAATGGGATTGGTGAAGCAAGATCATGCACCTCACTGTCCCTGCTGGGCTGGGGCATGGGAGACCAGGGTTCAAACCCACCCCAGCCCCCACAGCCATGTAGCTCACTGGTACCCCTTGGGCCAGTCGTGCTCTCTCCACCTAACCTACCTCACAGGCTTGTGAGCATAAAATGCGGAAGGGAGAGAACTGTGTGCTTCTCCTGGAGTTATTTGGAGGAAAGGTGTGCTATAAATGCAAAAACAAGGCATTTTGGATGTCTGAAGAGGGCTTGTGGGGGGAGCACTAGTTAGGCATTCATGTGAACTCACAAAGGGGGCAGTTGCCTCCTGCCCCTCTGACTGCTATGAACAAACAGTATGGGGGCCCCACCAGTCTCCAAGCAGGAAGGAAGCAAAGTTCCACATTGTCATCAAAAGCTGAGGCATGGGACCATAAAGTCCAGAGTCTAAAACTACCTAAGCGCATCACTAAGGGACTTTCGGACATCACCCAAAGGCTCATCAAGAAGAGCTCTCCTTGCGCCGCACCCACTGTCTAATTAACAACCCCATCCTACTGGGAAATAAATCCCATTGAACTGAATGGGCCTTGCTCCAGGGTAAGTGGTGTCTCTGAACTGCAGCCTAAAGCGAGACCGCCCCTAAGCATGGACAGAGTACCATTCCCTTCTACCAGAAACCCTCTCCATGGTCGCCGCAGGCCCCTCCCTCGCCTCTCTCCGCAATCCCGCCGCCTTTCCTCCAGGCACCTCGGGTCCAAGGGGCGAAGGGCGTTTTCCGGCTGGGAAGAAGAGCGCACGGCGACCAGGTTCGACGGCGGGGACGGGACACCCCAGCCTCCCCCCGTCCCACTCTCTTGCTTGGAAAACGGGGCAGCCGCGAAGGCTCCCCGCCCACCGCCTCCGTCTGCAAGCGGCCAGCGAGCCCCGCCCCCAGGCTTCGACTCTGGCTCCGCCCTGCTGGGCGCTACGTCGCAGCTATTGTGGCTGCAGGCAGAGCGGCGGGAGGGGCAAGGAGGAGGGGCCAGGGAGAAGCGCTGCAGCCGCAGCGGCGGCGGGGAAAGAGGAGGAGCAGGCGGTGGCAGCAGCAGCAGCGGGGCCAGCTCCTCCTGTCACAGCCCAGCTGGGAACCGACGGCGCAGCAGCAGCAGCAGCAGCAGCACCGATTGAGCTGGTGCAAGCGCGCGCAGGGAGGCGACCCCCAAGCCCTAGGATCTCCCCCAGCGCCGCCACCCATCCCGGGTTCCCCCTTGGCCGCGCCGCTAGAAGGAGGCGGGAAGCTCCCGGGCGCCGCAGGAGAAGCGGCCGCAGCGTCGGCTGAAAGGGAGAGCGAGCGAGCCATGGCTAGGGCGGCGGGATGCGCCGTCGCTGCGCGCTGCTTGCTGGCGCCGTTGCTCTTGCTGGCTTCTTGCCTGGGGCCCGGAGGCGCAGCCAACACCCAGGTGAGCCCGCCGAGAGGGTGGGTGGGTGGGGCAGGCGAGAGGGAGGAAAGGAAAACCTCCTGGGCGGCGGCTGCGCCCGGGGAGCTTGCGGGGGCTTTTATTGCCCAGCCTCGACGAGGTGTCTCGGCGAGGATGGCGCGCTCAAGGTGTCCGGGGCGGGCTGCCCAAGGTCACTGGCACAGGGGAGAGACCCCTTGATCCCCTCGGATCTCCTCCCGGTTAAGAGGCTAAGGAAGGAGGCGCTTATTATCGGGAAACCTGCGCCTGGAGGGAGAGCGGGCGGGCAGGCAGACTGGCTGGCTGGCTAGCAAGGAGGGTAGCGGCTGGAGGAGGCGACGTCGTAGGTGATGGCCAGGCAAAGGACTGGGCAGGGAGGGGGGAAGCCTGCGCGCCTATTGCCTGTTCCAAGGAGAAGCGGGCATCTGTTTTGCTGTTTGCTCGCCCTGCCCAGATTCCGTCTGGAGATAGGAGGCCTGGGGGGGGGGGATCGACACCCACCCACTTCATCTGCTTGGGAGACGGGGTGTCCCCAAAGCGAGAAGAGAGGCCGGTGTGGCGTGGCCTCCTCCCTGAGACCTCCTCTGGACCCCAGACGTCTCACCTTTTGCCTCCGGAGTGGGAAAGAGACATTTGGGGGCGGGGCTGCAGGGCCCCCTTGTTTCAAAGCCAGTGGGGCATTTTTTCAAGGGGCCCTTGGGCTCCTTTGGGGAGTGTGGCTCTTCTCTCCAGACTGGCACTCCTCTCTGTTTTGTTTTTGCTTGCCTGTGAGCAAAGCTGCATACGGACCTTACATTTAAACATAATCATGGGAATTGTAGTTTTCCTTCTCCAGATCTACAGTTCTAAGCCTCCTTTACCAACTACTTTTCCCAGGATTCTTCTGGTGCGGGGAGTGGGGGAAATGTGCTTTGAATGTATGGTGTGCATGCAACCCAAATCCCAATGACCAACTGCAGGCGGGGGGCACATTCCTCCAGGTGAACTTCACAGCCCCTCAGCCCCATGGCTTGGAAGCCAGGGAATCGTCCTGTTATCTGTCCCATCTAGCGCAGCAATGAGGGTTAAGCAGATGGTGGCCTTCCTAAGCTCAGGGGAAGTACCAAAAGAGACTTGTTTTGAAATGATGTGATGGGGCCTGCAGAGAGAGTCTGTCTGTCTCTCATATGCACAGCAGAGGGAGAGGCTGGTGGGCCAAGCCATGCCTGGTGATGATTGCAGTCCTCCATCTGGGCTGTCAACCTGCCATCTTCTGTGGAGCGCAGGATGGTCTCCCTCCTCCACTCGCAACATCAAGCCTAGACTGTGCCATATCTTCCCTATCAAGAATTGGCATTGCTCAAGCATCTGCTGAGGCCCCCCTTCCCCTGGCAAGAGACCCCCTGGACCTACTGCAGTGGGGGGTTAGCTCACTGACCTAAGTGAGCTAACCCCCCACTGCAGTAGGTCCAGGGGAGGGAGGTAGGGAGGATGCATAGGCCTAGGGCCAGCATTGCCCCCACCATTTCTACTCAAATTAAATCTGGAGCCCCCCATTAAAAAACACAAAAAAACCCAGGAGCTCAAATTGCAGTTATTCCATGTCAGATGTGGTTTTGGTCTCGATTGTTGCCCACTCTGCTGCCTTTCCCCTCCCAGGCCAAAGCTGCAGGCCTGCTCTTCATCCTCCCTGGCTCTCTTTAGGACCTTGTTGTAACCCTTTGATGAAAGGCTGCAGGTGTTTCTGACTCTTAAGGAGCCCCCACCAAGTCCTGCCTCCCACCCTTAGCTCACTGAGATAAGATCCAGAAGCAACTTCCTGGTCCTGCACCATTCTTGGTCCTATGTAGCACAAGACCCCCATCCAAAGCCTTGGTTTGGATGCAAATTCCTCGTGGTGCATGTGTTGGGGCGGTGGAGGGGATGGGGAAGACTTTGCTCTCTACTCCTTTCTTGCTTTGCTCTGTGAGGGGAAATGGCTTTTGGCCATGGGTTGGCACATGGCGCCGGAGAAGCACCATCTGAGGTGGTGAGGTTGTCAGTGCTGAAGAGCCTAGCTGGCAAAAGAAAACCAATTGGCCATACTTGCTTGTACCCTCCCAGATCTCAGGATACTTCCACCCCTCTGAGAGCAGGTGAATAATGGCAGTAGAGTCATCATGTGCTGTTTTCTTGGTGGGGGGCATGAGATAAAAATTATTCCTTCCCAAATGGGTCTCAGTCAGCGCTAAGATCCTGTGTTCTCAATACAGAACTTGGCTCCTTTCTGATCAGAAAGCAAGAAAGCCCATGGGAACTGTGGTTCTTCGTATGTTCTTGTGATGGTGACAGCTGCTAGTTTCAGACAGACCTACCTTCTATCATCTCCATATCTAATATACAGTCTGGCAAGCTTTGTGGTCCTAGCAGGCTAGAGAAGGACAAATGGGGGAACCTAAGCAATCTAATAGACTTTAGCTTGCTCTGTCAACATAAAAGGTAGAGTATTGGGGGGGAGGCAGCAGGAAGAGAGAATGGAATGGAATGGAGTACCTTGAAGTAGGCATGGCTAGCTGGCTTGAGCCCTGAACAGGGGTGCTTCCTACTGCAACATTTTTCTGCAGGCCCTACCTGTTGGCTAAATAGAGCACCTCTGTGAGAAGGTCCTCTGCTGGACCAGATTTAACACCTAGTCTTGCCCAGCCTCCTTTTCTCTCAGTGGCCAAACACATGCCTAGGAAGTCCACATGCAGGGCATGAGTGCAACAACACTCTCCCCACTTCTCCTTCCCCAGCAAGGTGTCGGGGGTGGTACACCTCTGGAAGTCATGCCAGAGATGTGAAGGCCCAGGAAAGAAACAAGGAAAATTAAGGAAAAACCTGTTCCCCAGATTCCCATCCCTATAAAACACACACACACACACACACACACACACACACACTGTTCTTCCCCACCAAAAATGCAGAGAGAAAACCCAGATCCACCCCCCAGTTATTTTCCAGACCTTCACATCTCTTGGTAGGGCATCTTCCAGTAGAGAAGCTCCTGCAGAAGCCAAAAGCCCTGTCTTGTGGTCTCATGCCCAACTTATAACTGTCCAAGGCAGCGAACTAGTTATGGTTGGAGACAAAACATTGGTCTAGACAGAGCCATGATCTTTGTGTTCCAGCAAGAAGATTCTACGATCTCTTCAGTTAGGAAGAAAACTGGATGGGCCTGACACCCTTTGCCCTCCCCATCATATTGAGGATGGGGTCATCAGGGGTGGAACCCAAAGCGTTCTGCTTCGCAAGGCCCAGCCCACATCTCCCTTAGGTGTCCCCTGTTTCTACTTCACGGCAGCTGGGCGACTTGTGACGAGCTGTTCTTTGTTTTCCTTGAGAGAAGAGAACTGTCTGCAGCTCAGGCAATTTGTGGCTTGCTTGAAGTGGGACGGCAGTGGTAAAAGCCCACAGAGGAATTCCTGTTGTAAATGCAGTTGAGTTGCCATTGTTCCTAAATCCGAACATAGCGTGCGGTATTAGAAATGAAAGCTATTTCTAGTCTTCTACTTGTTCCTTCTGCATGCGCCACAACCTACCAAGAGGGCTAGAAGGACTCATCCAGTTGCCGTATTCATCTCCTCCTGGTCTCAATGGGGGTTGTGGCCATATAATCACAGAGAAGGCTCCGTACCCTTCATGAAGGTTCTGTTAGGCCTTAAACCCAAAACGTGCTGTGTAGGAAACGTCACCCTCCCGCTAGCGACCATTCACCTTCTTTGCAGTGGTGTGTCTTGATTTATCTACTTCAAGTGTGTGGTGCCAAGCAAGGCTTGGTGGGTGGGCAGACTTGCCACCCTCTTCCACTGGACAAGGGAACGGGGTCCTTTCACAAGCCTGCATTTCTGCAGAGACTTGCAAAATCCATCGTCTTTACGTGGGCGAGGTTCCCCATAAATTTGGGGTGCTTCCTGAGGTGCCTGCTGCTCCACAGGACAGCAGGAGCAAAAAGGAGCCTCAATTCTTCCACCTCTCACCCCTCTGCTTCTCGCTTGGCTCCCGGCCCGCTCTTCCTCCATCTCACAGAGTTAGCTGGTGCTGTGATGCTCTGAGCAGCCTGAATCAGCTCAGGAGGGATGGGACGCAGGGCGAGCTGCAGCTTTGAGGGAGGCAGAGAGAAAACATAAGCCTTTTCCATCTCCCTTCCTTTTTACCCCTCCCCCCCCGCACTTCTGCCTCTCTTAGGCTGCATCCCTCTTTTAACCCTGCATAGTTTCCTCCTGCAACGTAAAGTTGGGGAGAGCCAGCAGACTGTGGCTTTTTTTCTGCAGGGTCCCTAACACACACACACACTCCCCCCGCAGATCCTGTGTTGGAGGGGGGAGGGGGGAAGCAGGTGGATGCTTCCTCTCCTCTCTATCTCATCTCACTAAGTGCTTGTGGGGGGAGCAGGAGGGGGGATTAGCGCTGCACTTATTAATCCCGGTGCCAATTAACCACTTCCGTGCCGCTCTGGCTTCCATTTCCCGGCTACCTCTTTGTTGTCGTTCACCTGTCATTGATGCTGCTGTGTGTATGCGCACGCACCCCCCGATTCTTGGTCAGGGTGCTGATTGGATGGGGGGGTGATGACTCAGGCCTCTCCTTTTTTCTGCACCCCCCTTTTTGTTTTTGATGCCTAACCCCACTCCACCCCGGCCTGCAGGGAGGTCAGCCTGCAACCAAATTGCAGCAGCTGCTTAATCGCTCAGAGCAACAGCTTAGCCACGGGATCCAACTTAATCCAAGCCTCACTTCTCCATTGTCCTCCCCCTTGCACACACGCACACACACACACAGTTGACTGTTCTATTCCCCCCCCCCGCCACCCGCCACCAGCTTGGAGGGAAAGTGCAGGCCCCGTATGTACCTGATGTGTGTTCCTGGTTGCACTGTCCATCCCCCCATCTCTTGGGGGGATTGCAGAGCAGGTCTTCCTAATCTCCCTCCCTCGCCTCAAGCTGTCACCTTCTCCCTCCTCCCCAAGAGCAGGAAAACTGAGATCCTTAGTTCAATCCAGGCAGAGCGGAGACTGCAGGGGAAGTGGGAGTGGCAGGGAAGTCTTTTTGCAGCTCCACCGCTGGTTCTCCTAGCCGGAACCAAAGCCATCTTTGCTTTCCCCCCATCTCCTCTCCCACTCGCCCCCGCCACTAGCACCACAGGTCCCCCACACTCATCATCCTCCTGCAGCTCCTCTTTACACTTGTCCTTCAAGTGCTGTGTTTGCTCTTGCTACACCCACGCTTAAAACAAACTCTATGTGTCTGTAGCCCTTTCACAGGCTGGCCCCCATCCTTGGCCTGCAGCCAGCACTGCTTGCAATTTGTCTCTCCGGATTCGGACTTCCTATGGGTTGTATCTTATGCTAGTCCTACCCGGAGTAGACCTATTGAAATGAACGGGCATGGCCGACTTCATTGTGCATTTCGATTACGTACGAATTTTGTAAGGAATTTTGTGCTTGGGAAACTGCTTAGAAGCCATTTTGGAACCAATATGTAAGTTAATAAATCGTAATATTGCGCACTCATTCATTTCAGTGGGATTACTCTGAGTACGACTTAGCTGGCTGCATCCCTCTGATTCCTTCCAGACCTGTTATTGCTTTGGCCTTAGCTAGGAAAGTGGGAAGAGATTCAGTTCAGTTTGCAATTACCAAATGTTTTATTAATTAAATGCCCCCTTTTAGTTCGGTTGTTTTGCTTTTAAATTAAAAATGGACTTGCACGTCTTATAAATTCTGTGGTGGGTGTAAAATAGCTATGTTTGAAGGGTGAGTCTAGGATGCCTAGCAAACACACTAATGTATTGGCTTTCTGCATGGAGACAATTTTTTTTTGACACAGAAATAAATGAATTCCCTGTTGTGAATGTTGGTGTTTTGTGGAAGGTTGTGCCACATTTCTGCCAGGCTGTTTTGAATTGGCTCTGTCGGGAAAATGTTGGGGAAATGTTGGGCTGTTTTAGGTCAAGGGTGAGGAACCTGTGGCTAGGAATCAGGGGAGAAAGTTCAGTTCAGTTTGTGTTGTAATTCTCGCTTTCTTAGGCAGCACAGAAACTGAAATGCAACCCTGCTGAGATAGCTCAGTCAGTACAGCATGAGACTCTTAATCTCAGGGTCGTGGGTTTGAGCCCCACGTTGGGCAAAAGATTCCTGCATTGCAAGGGATTGGACTAGATGACCTTCACGGTCCCTTCCAACTCTACAATTCTAGGATTTTATCCCTCGAAATTCACACGTGTCTCTGAATTTTGCAATGCACCTCTCCAGCCATGCAACATGTACAAAAATGTATATATGAGAGTAAAAATATACTATGCTAGCAGAAGTAACATAAACAATGTGTTTTGCTTGCAAACATGAATTAGGCAAAATTGCATAAAACACATATACATTAGGAGGAATTGGCACAAAAATGTTGACAATTTTCATGAGGACCTTTCAAATTCGCGAACTGATGTGAAAATGTGGATAACTGAGCGTAATATTAGAAAAAAGGGGGTGGAACTGAAATTAACAGACCCATCTATCTTTAGCCTAGAGTTGCTTGTTTAGCTGGGGCCTTGTCTCCCCCTTTCTAGTGCCGCCTTCTGGCTTGCATCCTTGGGCACTGTGGTGAATAAGGCCTTGTTTGTGCCTTTGGACCAGCCGGGTGAAGTTATGAAAACAGCGTTGTTGTCACTGAACCAGGCACACTGGTGCTGCAGTGGCCCTCAGAGGCCTGGGCCCCTTAGTGGAAGTGTAGAGGGGCAAGCACAAGATAGAGGAGAATGATAGGTGGGGAAGCCCCTGCTCACCCCGAACCTTGTGTCTCTAGTGGGTGCCATCTGTGGAGGCCCAGTGAAGCGGCACTGTGAGAAACACTGACTGAGATGGGAGAGAGGGAGGAAACTGAGGGGGGAGATGGCGTTTGGACAGAGATGGATGGCAGCATAGCGAGATTCTAGATGAAGGAATAGAGAAAAGGAGTGGAAGGAAGGTGAGCTGGGAGCGGTGGGGGGCGGCGAGGAAGACAAGGGGGAGGTGGTGGTGCTGCCTGGTGGGAGTGGGCCCAAGATGAGAAACTGCTGAGGGAGGGGCTGGTGATGCAGTATTAATTTCCATCTGGGAGCTGGTCTCCATGGCAACAGAGAAGATCTGGCAACTCCATGGGGAGCGGTTGCCACAGCAACAACATCCCCACGGTTGCTGAGGAGGAGAAGACGGAGAGAGACAGAGAGATGGTGCAAACAAAGATGGGGGGGAGGGAAACAGCAAAAGGGCAGGTAGATGCAAAGATGCGAGGCTTCGTGGGGGGTCATGGGAGTGATGTGGCCGGGGAACACTCTTCCCTGCTAGCTCTGGGAGGTGCCCTGCCAGGAGGAGAGTGTTCAACGTGATCCAAACGTGTGTCTGGTGTTTTGCAGAACGTGCCCATCTTATCACTCCTCTCTTCCCTTTGTGTGTTGCAGGGGATGGGGGCAGCTCTTGGCCCGGCACTCGGGACTCCCCAAGTGGCCATGTTCTGTGGGAAGCTGGTCCTGCATCTCAATGTACAGACAGGGCGCTGGGAGCCTGACGCCTTCGGCACCAACACCTGCTTCCACACCAGTGAGGAGATCCGGAGCTACTGCCAAGAGGTATCAAGCACTCGCCCGCTCCTCTTCCACGCCCAGTGCTTCCTCGAGTCCTCCTTCTCCTTTTTGCCTTGTCCCATCTCCACCTTCCAATTCTGCTTCAATTCACCCTGAACCATATGCTTAGCCCTGCACAGGAGTCTACACACACACACACACACACCATTGTGAATCTAACCTTGGCTGTCCCTGTCTTTGTCATCCACAGCATTTCATCCCTAGGTAGCAGGACAAATGGTCAGGGAAGATAGGAACTGTAGTTCAAAAACAGCTGGCGGCCCAAGTTTGGGAATCACTGGTCTACCAGCTCAATCCATTGAACCCCATTTCTATTCTATAACTGGATCCAGAGAAATGACCCAAGGCTATTTGATGTGGTTAGGAACTTGCCTTATATCTGCTGAGACTTTTCATCCAGCTAGCTTGGTAGCACCTATCCAGGGTTTCAGGCAGACATATTTCCCATCACCTGCTAAGTCATAAATGTACACAAAGAACCACACACATGCACCAGGAATAGATTCATCAGTGAAACCAAACAGGTTAGTTACCTGGCTGTCTAGCTACCTGGGCATTCCATGTATACAATGCTTATTGGATGGCCTATAAACCTACTGAGCAAGAAAATAATAAATGAGCTCACTTCTAGAATGATGTCCCTTTGCCCACTGCCATTCCCTATATGCTGAGGTGCCTGGGGGCATGAGCGCTGAAAGTGATGTTTTTTGGTATCTTTTCTGTGCTGTTATCTTTACGTCCCACTTTTCCTCCAAGAGGCTGAAGGTGGCATGCACGATTTCCCCCTTCCCTCATGTTTTCCTCACAGCAAGCCTGTGAGGGAGGTCAGGCTGAGAGTTGGTCTCTGGCCCAAGCTCTCCCAGTGGGATGAGTGGGGATTTGAACCCCAGTTGTCGCGGGTGGCACTGTGGGTTAAACCACAGAGCCTAGGACTTGCTGATCAGAAGGTCAGCGGTTCAAATCCCCGTGACGGAGTGAGCTCCCATTGCTCGGTCCCTGCTCCTGCCAACCTACCAGTTCAAAAGCACCTCAAAGTGCAAGTAGATAAATAGGTACCGCTCCGGCGGGAAGGTAAACGGCGTTTCCGTGTGCTGCTCTGGTTCTCCAGAAGCAGCTTAGTCATGCTGGCCACATGACCCGGAAGCTGTACGCCGGCTCCTTTGGCCAATAAAGCGAGATGACCGCCGCAACCCCAGAGTTGGTCACGACTGGACCTAATGGTCAGGGGTCCCTTTACCTTTACCTTTTACCTGTCCAGGTCCTACACCAACAAAACCACACGGGTGCTGGTTGTTGGAATCAGTGGAGTATATAAGGACCGTCAGAGGTCCCCACTCCATCTCAAAATGCATTGATAGACAGCCCCTCAGGTACACAAGCATCCAGAAGCATTGGCACCAGACTTTCTATTTGTCTGTCTCTCACATACCAAGCTGTGTGCCCTCCTGCTTTGGTTAGGACTTCTCTCTCCCGTGCTGAAACAGATGCATTTGGCAAGGCCACTATCAAATACGAGTGCCCCCCTGTTTGTGAATGTTATCGGCAGTGGCACTCCCCCCACCCAAGACAAGTATTGTACCACTGGCGCATCAGGAAAGTCCAACTACCTGCCGTAATAAGGGAGCGTCATCCCTCCCTCCCACTACCCCTGGTTAATCCAGATCATAACAAGCACTCTGTTTGCAGAGAAGGTGCAGGGTGCCTGCATGCTCTCAGTACATACTTGGACATTCCCAGCCCTACCTGGGGATTGAACCTGGGACGTTCTGCATGCAAGGCAGATGCTCTACCACTGAGCTATGACCCTTCCTCAAAGTTTAAGCTCTCTCAGCTGCCATGAAATCATCAGCTGGCCCTAGCCCAGCCACCCCCTCTCAGCATTCCTGTCTGCAGTATGGGGATAATAACGCCACATCTGCATTTATGCTCAAGTATTCAAAGTGCCTTACGTATGCCGTTGTATTGTAATAAACGGACCATTAAGTGGCGATTTAAGTCAAAAGGCGCAAACAAATTAGCCCAGCCAAATGATGTAAGGGGGGAGCAAGCAGAAAAGGACCCCCATAGCCATCCTTGCCCTGGAAGAAACACTGCAGCTCTATGCCTTTCCCAAGGGTGGTCCTACAGCAAAGAAGAGGAGGCAGATTTCAGAGCTCCTTTGCGGGTGCCAAAGTGTTTGCAGAGGGGAGAGAGAAGTGGTCCATAGGGCTCTATCTAGTCTCCAGCACAACTGTGGTTCAAACAAACCAGAGTTGTGTAATGCCACAGCAGCGGATTTTCCACCTGCAGTTAACAAAAAGTCCTCTGTGCAGTTCAAAAATAAAAGTTAAATTCACGAATCCACCCGGAGCCGTGCGTTTAATACTACGGGCCCAGTCCTCCCCCTCCCCCACCCCGGAACCGAACCTCCGGCATCTACTGAAGACTTTTTAAAAATTCCAGCAAGCTTTTTTATTGTCATTTGATTGTAAAGCTTGCAAAATGCTTAGAGACTGCTGTAGTTGAGCAGTATATAAATTGTTTAAATAAATAAAATTTTATATATATATATATATATATATATATATATATATATATATATATATATATATAATAAAAAAGAATAGAAATAGTTAAAACCAGCAAGAGAAACAGCAATAGCGTAAAGAACTGTTTTTAAAAGTTCTGAAACTGGAGAGAGAAACTGGGGAAATATAAAGGTCTTCGCTTGGTGCTAACAAGAGCACAATGCAGTGAACAAGTGAGGAAGGCATTCCCTAGCCAGGAGCCACCACTGAAAAGTCACTGTCTCTTGTGGCCACTGGTCTTGCCGCATTTGGCAGGAATATCCAGAAAATGTCTTCTGAAAAGGTTTTTGGTGTCCTGGCAAGTATATACGAGACACATTGGCAGAAGGATGCCATTTTCCACCTCAGGCACCAAAGTTTTGAGCTGGCCGTCCCTTCAGGTTCACCCTGCTCTTGTTTGAGAAATGGGGTTTTTCTTGTTTGTGCTTGCAACCCACCCACCCATCTCTGTGCCTTGAACATGGAATCTGAGCCCAGAGTACGATCTGAAGGAGCTCAGCTCAGTCAAGGCTGCCTGGGGCAAAGGACAGGTTGACACTCTCTCCCCTTCATTGTACAAAAACATGCCAGAGAAGACTTGCAGTTGAAGCTGGCGTCAACACCACCAGCAGGGCAGCATCCTCTATCCCACCTGAAGGCGTCAGGCTAGCTTACGGGGTTCAGAACAGGCCACCTATCATGCACAGATGGCCCTCCCAACCCCACACTATTGCTTTCTGCCCCTCAGCACCTATCGCTTGAGGCAGCTGCCTCCCTCTGCCTCATAGTAGGGCCACTGCTGTACTTAGGAACTCCAGGTATGCCACTTTAAGACGCTCCTTCAGAGGGAGGAGGAGGAAGTGTATGCATGTGCCATTGTTCTTTGATGCATTGTAAGGATCAAAAGCTCTTGTGTGTCCCCCTCCCTGTCTCCCCTTCCCTGCTGTGATCTGTGTGCCTCTTCTATGCACCACCCGCAGGTGTATCCCGAGTTGCAGATCACCAACGCCGTGGAGGGCACCCAGCCTGTCACGATCGACAACTGGTGCAAGAAGGGGAGGCCCAAATGCAAAGGCCACCAGCACATCGTGGTGCCCTATCAGTGTCTGGGTAAGTGCCAGATGAGGAACAGCCGCAGGGAGTTGGCATGAGAGCTGCGCTTGCTGTATTTTGTGTAGACTAGGGCTGGAGAAGCTGTGGCTTTCCAGGTGTGGTTGGACCTCGCTTCTCATCATCCCTGGCTAAACTGACAGGGGCTGATGGAAGCTGATCAGCATGGAGAACACCAGAGGTTTCCCATTCCTGGTCTAGACCCTGCAGATCATTGTCTCTCTGCTTGTAAAGCAAGTGCTTTCCTACTGAGCTGCTGCTGCTGCTGCTGCTGCTGTTGTTGTTGTTGTTGTTGTTGTTGTTGTTATATTTTCTACCCCACCCATGTAACTGGGTTGCCCCAGACACTCTGGGCGACTTCCAGCATATTCAAAAACAAAACAAAACATCAAACATCCCTATACAGGGCTGCCTTCTGGTGTCTTCTAAAGGTTGTCTAGTTCTTTATCTCCTTGACTTTTGATGGGAGGGCATCCCACCAGGTGGGCACCACCACCGAGAAGACCCTCTACCTGGTTCCCTGTAACCTCACTTCTTGCAGTGAGGAAACTGCCAGAAGGCCCTCCAGAGCTGAACCTCAATGTCCAGGCTAAGCAATGGGGTTGGAGATGCTCCTTCAGGTAAACAGGGCCTATTTCCCAGTACATACAAAGCCCTAAAGGCCAGCACTTGCACTTTGAGTTGTGCTCAGAAATGTACTGGGAAATAGAAGGAGCAAGCACCAGTGTGTTGCAGTGCTAAGGGCAACGTTCCCCAACCTGGTGCCCTCCATTTAGCATTAGCCATGCTAGCTGGGGCTGATGAGAACTTTGTATGGACCAGCTGTAAGCTGCATGACTGCATGAGAAGCTTGCTATCTAGGAAGCTGGCTTATAGAAGATTCAGACTATTTGTCCATCATAGAGTTGCAAGGGACCACAAGGGTCATCCAGTCCAACCCGCTACAATGCAGGGATCTTTTACCCAACGTGGGGCTTGAACCCACGGACCTGAGATTAAGAGTCCCATGCTCTACCAACACCAGCCATTCCCAACTTTGGATCCCCAGATGTTGTTGGACTTGCAGCACCCATCATCTCTTACCATTGCCGGCTGGGGCGGATGAGAGTAGTAGTCCAAAACATCTGGGGGCACCAGGTTGGGGAAGCTTGGGTTAGCAAGGTTGCAGGTTCGATCCCCATAAGTGACAGCTGCTTATTCCTGCATTGCAGGGATTTGGACTAGATGACCCTCCAACTCTACAACTCTATCATTCTTGGGAAGGTAAAGGGACCCCTGACCATTAGGTCCAGTCATGAGAGACTCTGGGGTTGCGGCGTTCATCTCGCTTTATTGGCTGAGGGAGCTGGCATACAGCTTCTGGGTCATGTGGCCAGCATGACTAAGCCACTTCTGGCGAACCAGTACAGCGCACAGAAATGCCATTTACCTTCCCGCTGGAGCGGTACCTATTTATCTACTTGCACTTTGACGTGCTTTCAAACTGCTAGGTTGGCAAGAGCTGGGACCGAGCAACAGGAGCTCACCCCGTTGCGGGGATTCGAACTGCCGACCTTCTGATCGGCAAGTCCTAGGCTCTGTGGTTTAACCCACAGCGCCACCCGCGTCCCTATTCTTGGGAAGACTCAGGTTTAAATCCCCACTTAACCAACACAGTAAGCTTCACGACCTTGAATCTTTCACTCTCTCCTACCTTTCTACCTCGCAGGGTTGTGGTGAGGATAAAATGGGCCATGCACGCTGCCTTGAACTCTTTCAAGGATGGGTGGGATTTTTTAAAAAAGTCATAAATTATAACGCTGCCTCCTTCTGTCCCTTCTCTAGTGGGTGAATTTGTGAGCGAAGCTCTCCTCGTGCCCGACAAGTGCAAATTCCTGCACCAAGAAAAAATGGATTCGTGCGAGACCTACTTATACTGGCACAGCGTGGCCAAAGAGGTGAGCAGCTGGGAGCAACTTAGCGAAGGGAAAGTAGCAAATACTTTAAAGTGAGGGTGGGAAACCTTCATTTTTCCATTTGAGGATCGCATTCCCTCAGGAGCGATCTGCCAGCCTCCCCTTTCCTCTCTCTCTTTTCCCCACCGCTGAGTGGGCTGCCTTGGGAAGGGCAGATCACTCTTGCTCAAGGTCTCAGTTGGTGGCTTGTAGAAAACTCCCCCTTCCGACGCTCTGCCCATTTTCGCATATCCTCTGCCTGCCCTCTTTCCCTTTCTCCAGGGACTTGAAAACAAGTCCCTACCCCTGCTTTAAGGCAAGCTCTGCTGAAAGTGAAGAGGCTGCCAAGACTCTTTAAAACAGTGTTTTCCCAAACTTGGGTCTCTGGTTGTTGTTGTTGTTGTTTCTAGACTACAGTTCCCATCATCCCTGACCACTGGTCCTGCTAGCTTGGGATGATGGGAGTTGTAGTCCAAAAACAGCTTGGAGGCCCCAGTTTGGGAAACAGTGCTTTAAGGGATGTTGAGAGAGTGTGCCACAGTTACAGGCTGGTTTTTGATAACCCTCGCCGCTTCCTCCCAAAGTAGGATGCTAGCAATGATAACTTTTAACCTCCCAAGTTTCCTATTAAATGTCCCTGGAGGATGACCGTGATATAATGCAACCTACGATTAATTTCTGGGCCCAATTCAAAGTGCTGGTTTTGACCTATAAAGCCTTAAATGGCTCAGGACCGCAATACCTTAAGGACCGCCTCTTCCCATATGAACCTATTGGACCCTTAGATCATCTTCTGAGGCCCTTCTTCGTGTGCCTCCTCTTCGAGAGGTCTGGAGGGTGGCAACACAAGAACGGGCCTTCTCTGCAGTGGCTCCCCGTCTGTGGAATGCTCTCCCCAGGGAAGTCCGCCTGGTGCCTTCACTATACACCTTTAGGCACCAGGCAAAAACATTCCTCTTCAACCAGGCCTTTACCTGACCTGACATCCTATACCCTGTTTAAAATGCTGGCTCTTTTCAGGAGGGGGTTTAATCTGGTTTTTTTTTTGATTTTATGTAAGTGATTTTTCATGTGAAAATACCCTGAGACCTTCGGGTATAGGGAAGTATAGAAGTAAAATAAATTAATAATAATAATAATAATAATAATAATAATAATAATAATAATAATACTGTACATCATGTCAAGCAAGTCATTTTTACCGCTGACTTTCTTTTTGGGCTGGGGAGCAGAGGAAACATGGAAGTTCCTGCAGAGCTTGGCAGTTGTTGTGTTGTGTGTGAGTGGAGGGGAACACAGAGGGAATGTGGGTGTCTCGGATTGTGAGTCTGTGTGTCAGATAAGTGTTAAAGGGGAGAGTTTGTGTGAACTGGGTGCATTTGTGAATGGGGGACGAGGGAGATAGTAAGCCTGGCCAGGTCTGGATCCTACCCACTACCATGTGGTCCTTGGGCGCAAAAAAGGCTGCCCACTCCTGGTATGGTATAAGTGTGTGTGTGTGTGTGTGTGTGTGTGTGTGTGTGTGGCAATTTCTCAATAGCACAGAAAAGAACTATGGAATTTAGCTTCCTTTTTTAAAATAGTGTGGGGGTTTTTGCTGCTTTTTAATTTCAAGTTACAAAACATATCCGTACAAGGAATACAGAGCTTACAGCTTACAGAAAAGAAAGAAAAAATAGGAGCTGATGGTTGTAGTTTTATGTGTTCCAAGAAAGGCAGCCAAATGAAAGTAGCCATAAAGTTCCGTAAATCAATGGAGGGTGAAAACCCTGTCTGGTTCTCTTAACCAAGTCAATAAAAGGATACCATGTCATTGAGAAGGTGTGAGTCTTTCTCCCCACCCCAAGGCGGTTATTCCTTTTGTGAATTAGTTAATTTGTCCATATGCACAATGTCCAATACTTGTGAAATCCAGGCTTTTAAAGTTTTCCCCTTTTTTTGCAGTCACTAATCTCACTGCAGTTAATAAATGGAGGACGAGGTCTTTATGGGTTATGTTCTTAATCTGAGGAGTAAAATAAGATAGGAGGGCTTCCAAAAAACATAGGTTTCCTTTATAAAAAAAAGTTTTTAGACCTCATGAGTATGAAAATAATGTTGGCACAGTGCAATCAGTGTCTGCCAAAATCTCAGAAACAAGAATGGCTGCGGGATAAGGTTTCTAGCTGAGGGATGAGGTTTCAGGTCCCTGTGTTATTTCTTCTTTGCCCTGCCCCACTCTGGAGTAGCAGAAAGTGGGATAAATTAGGAAAACCAGTTTTAAAGTGTAGAATATATCATGCACAGCAGGAGAAATCATGTAGATGTGTTTAATTTGCAAAAGGTCTACAAGTTGCATGATTTGTTTGGTATTCCTCGTAACAGAGTTTTGAGATACTTTGGTGCAGAATTTTAATTTTCTTTTAAATGTAAAGTTCACCAACCTCACAGTGAGAATTGGTTGCATTCAAACATAATGCCAAACCATGGGTTGGTACTATATCTATCTATTTATGCCAATTTACAAACCATGTTCTGTGAAACCTGCCAAATAAGAATATCCAAACAACGAACTGGGGGGTGGTTTGCAAACCATGGTTTGTACTAACCACGGTTTGCTGTGGCATGTGAAGTCACAAACCACAGTTAGGGTCATTGTTCTGCCTTAAAAAGAGGCTGCTGCCCCATGGTGAGAGGGGTGAAGGTGTGTGTTGAGCAGATGGAAAATGAAAGGAGACAAGTGGCTGCGAACCATGGCTTGCTTGCTGTACATCTTGAAGCTCAAACCATAGCACAGGTTCAAAGCACAGTGGCTAGCACAAATCATGCTTTGGCGTGATGTCTGAACTGAGCCAATGAGTGACTTAGCAGCATTCTCACATTGTTCACCTCCCATTCCCAGGCCTGCAGCGGTGAGGAGTTGGAGCTTCATAGCTATGGCATGCTGTTGCCCTGTGGGGCAGACCGCTTCCGCGGGGTCGAATATGTGTGCTGCCCTGCACGCCCCACAGCTCTCAGGCTAGAACAAGCCACTGAGGCACCCCAGATCCTTTCCCATCTGAGAGAGGAGGCCCTCCACAGGTGAGCAAACGACCCCAAATTCCACTTGCCACTCGCCCCTTAATGTTGTTGGCATGCAGTATGGGACACTTTGGAGCTTAAGAGGATCCATGTTAGCAAATTGCCATATATTCCCCACCCCCCACAAAATCAGAATTTATTTTAATTCAGGTTTTTAATTGTGCAAAATTCAAGGCCCTCTTTGCTTCCACCCAGGTGGCATTCACACTGCTTCAGATGTTCTGCAAGGCGTTCCCCACACAGTTTCCCCCTTGCCAGAAAGACCCCCCCAAAATGCACACTCTTTCCTTTAAGTATCTATTGTGCAGTCTCCTGACCGGGTGGTTCTTTCTTTAGCAACAAGGTTCCAACAGGACGCATCCCAACAGAGGAAGAGAGCCTGGAAATGGAGGAGGAAGGGGACCTGGATGAAGATGAAGAGGTGGAGGAGGACGAGGACGACGAGGAGGAGAGCCCTGGAGATAGTGCCCCTGACCCCGACCCTTTCCCTGCTGCCTGGGATGACTATTTTGTGGAGCCGGGTTACTATGACGACAGCATCACCCAGACTACCATCACGACCACCACGCAGACCACCGAAGAGGATATCAAAGGTAAGCTCTGGAGGACAGGGCAGGGCTAGCGGCTGGAGCCGGGATGGTGAAGCTGTGGACCACCAGATGTTGCTGGGCTCCAACTCCCATCAGCCCCTGTGAGTGTGGCCAATAGACGGGGTTGATGGGAGTTGTAGTCCAACAGCATCCGAAGGGCTACAGGTTCCCCACCTGCTCTTCCTCACTTGCCTGTTCACCTCTTTAGAAGTAGCAGGACGAAGGAGAAGGAGCTCCATCCTCCTCCATCCTTTCCCTCACCTTTCTGGGAGGCCCTGTTGATCTGTCTTATAAAAAGCAAGGATGAGAGAGGCCTACTGAAGATGCTTATCACAAGAAATGGAACCTGAACCTAGCCGTACTTTGTTTTTCTGAGAGTGGGTGAAGTCAGTGTTCCCATTCAGGGCACATCTGAAGGGCGAAGTTCATGGAATCCCTGCTGTAGATGTTAGCACATGAAAGGAGGGGCACATGGAGCCAGCAAGCAGCTACAAGGGGTGGTGAGACAAGACGGAAATGCTCAGCTGCTTCTCCTGGTCACGTCTCCTACTCGTCCTCCTCACAATGGGGCGCCTGTTCTAGAGGCAGCTCGGAACCTGGCTCTTCCTGACACAAAGGGGCAGACACAGTGAGCCAGTGCGTCCCTCAGCCGACACAGCTTGGGGGTGGGGCACAAGGGGGCACTCCCGCCTCAGTCTGTGAGGAGCCAAGGGGAGCTGAGAATTCAGCGGGGTTTTTTTGTCCTGTACAGTTTTAGTAAGAGGTGGGGTTGGATTCAATTTAATGTATTGTTTAGATTTTCATTCAAATGGATCTCAAAGCGGCTTACAAACAGTAAGAAACAACATGGTAGAACATCACAAAAACAGGCAGCGACCATTTTAGGCATGTCCAATACACAAGCAACCACGCATGCGCACATCATGCTGAACCTGGAAGTGGCGAAAAAAGGTCACAAAAAAGGGCAGAATGGGGCAGGGGCAGAATGAAGTGTTTGCAGGCTTTTTCAACGTTGTTTGAAATATATGCGATTTCACCTAAATACACAGTGCCTTGGAACGTAACCCCTTCATAAACTGGGAGTTGTCTGTACAGCATAAATCATATAAAATACTCAACAAATAATGTATAAAACAGTTACAATCTGTGAAGCACTATTATTGAAACAGCAACTGAAAAATAAGGGGGGAGTGGGCCCATTATGCCATGTGCGGCAATATTACAGCCTTTGCCAACATGGTGTCCTCCAGAGGTTTTTGGACTATGACTCCCATCATGCTGGGGCTGATGGGAACTGGAGTTCAATGGCATCTAGAAGGTTGGAGAAGGGAGTATATTGATGCCTTGCCTGAGTGGGGAGCCCCCTGTCCTGGGGGGCATGTTTTGTGTGGGTGGGAGGGCCGAGGCATGTCCCCTTGCGTAACTCACTTCCTGTGTTTGCAGTGGCCCCCACCCCTCGCCCCACCGACGGAGTGGACGTTTATTTCGAAATGCCCGGAGATGGGAACGAACACGCCAACTTCCTGCGTGCCAAGATGGACTTGGAGGAACGGCGCATGAGACAGATCAATGAGGTGATGGGGGGGTGCAGCTCTAGAGCAACTGTCATCCCAAGTGAGGGGTGAAACACAGTTCCCTTTGCTTAAATTGTGGACGTCTTCAATGCATCGGTAGCCTGTTTCGCAACTTAGAAGGCACAATTTGTCCTCGTCGCATAAGATGATAAATTTGCATGTGCGGATTTGATCACAATCGCTCAGAGGCACATCTTGCTGAATAGGCTTTGATGTTGTAAATTTTCCCCATGAATAAGACAAACCAAGTGTTAACACAATGCCTGTCATGTAGGCCAGCTTTACGAGTGAAGATGAGCTGATTGTTTTGTTTTGGCTGCTGAGTGAATAGGAGTGAGTCTGTGGCAGGGGCTCCAAACGGTCACCTGAGACACCTGCCCATAATTCCATCTCTAAATGTTGAATTTACTCTATACCAGGGATGTCCAACCAGTTGATCGCAGGGTGTCCCTGGTTGATCCCGGTCGATTGCAGGACCCTGAGTGCCCCCCCCCAAAAAAAAACCTCTTGGAAATTGGACGTGCCTGCTCTATACGAAACAGCAATATCCAATATATAAAATTCATGCCTTCAAGCCTGACAAGCGATACTGGAGATGGAGGCTGAGAGGACACAATAGGAACTCCATCAGGGGGTCAGGGTTTGTGCCAGGAAGAGGTGTGGGCCTCTTTGTGGGAGCATCGTCCGCACCTCATTGCTTTGTTTCAATTCAACAGGTGATGAAGGAGTGGGCCGAGGCAGACAACCAAGCAAAAAACCTGCCCAAGACTGATCGTCAGGCACTCAATGAGGTGAGGACTGGAGAAGGATAGTATTGAGATCAGCTCTGGAGACGCTTTGCCAGTAAAATCAAATCACATTAGTGGGCATACCAAAGGACCTTTTCAGGGATGGTCCCACAGCTATGGAACCCTTTACCTACCAAAGTGTGAATGGAGCTTTTGATTGAGACTTTTTAAATGGCTTTTAAAAAAAACTAACTATCCCAGCTTACTTTTTCCTAGGTGTTTTTCTTTAATGATGATGCTGGTCTGGAAATTGTTTTACATCTTGGACAGATTGTTTCTATGCTTTTAAATGCTTGGGGGGTATTTTTCATGCCAGTATTAAAAATGCCAGCTGTGCTGGGAATTTGTTGGAAGGGTAGGATACAAATTCCCCAAATAAATTAAAACTCGTTTAAAATAACACATTTTTAAGTTTCTTTCGTTGCTACTTTTGGCTCCTTTTGAAATTTTTACATTTTTGAATGCTGATTTTGGAATGTCTATATTTTTTTTATTTTGAAATGGCGTCATTTATCTCCCCCGTTCCCAAACTGCTATTTTGTGGAAGAAAGCATATGAATTAACTTCATGTTTTGTCTGTGTAGATGTATTTGCTGGGGCCTCCATCAGTCTAACCCCTCCTACAACCTCCCCAAAAAACCCACACTAACCCGTGGGGAATCTTTTTTGCTTCTGCCCCCACCCCATGGGCCAATTTTGACAGGTGGGCATAGCTACCCACATGTCAATCACATCACACAATTGTTATTTCACATGATTGACAGGCGGCTTGCTCCTCCCACCCTCCCAAAACTCAACATCAGGTGTTGAAGGGGGCAGCGTGGGAGGGCTTGCACATCTGCTTAACTTCAGCCATGCTATGCAGCACCAGATGTTCCCAGACCATCACCCTTTGGCCCCAGCAGATACATTAACTTCATGACCATCTCGCCTTCTCTCTTGGCTGACCCAGCACTTCCAGTCCATCCTTCAGACGCTGGAGGAGCAGGTGTCTCGAGAGCGACAGCGGCTGGTTGAGACTCATTTGGCGCGTGTGGTGGCCCTGCTCAACGATAATCGACGGGCAGCACTAGAGAGCTACCTGACTGCTGTGCAGACTGATAATCCCCAGGTAAGGAAAAGCATATAGAGGAGGAGGGGATGAGTTGGGTGGGGACCTACTCAGGGATGCTGTTCTGTACCTTTTACCTTTACCTGTACCTTTACCTGGTTGGATGCCATTGCCTCCCTTGAATGGCACCATTCTTTGGGCTTTTTGCTTCTTTTTGGTTTTGTTAAATTAGTTTTGGGGTTTTGTTTTTTTTTCATTCTTTTATTTATATTTTATACATTTGTTTACATTTTATACATTCTTTTTTATAAAAAATATATTTTTTGACAAAGTCATAATCATAAATAAATAAGCATAAAAATGTGCACCCCACCCACCCAGACCATTCCACTGTAACTAGCCAACCTCCCAGAATGTCAACACCTCTTGCAATGGTTTGACCCCTTTCCATTTTAACAGTACAAATTCTACAAACACCCTCCGTATCTCCTCAAAATCATTTCTCCTGCGTATTCCCCGTCTTACCCTAATGTCACATTTTAATTTATCATGAATAGCTGTACCCCACACCTCTTTATTACCATTCTTCCATTTTATATTCTGCTTGCCCCTTCCACTTCCTGGCTATAATAATTCGTGCAGCTGTCAATGAATTTGTGAGCAAGTCCTTCATAGCCTGTGAACCTTTCACCGTTAAATTAATTTTTAACAATAAGATAATTGTTCCTTTCAATTGTAAGCCACTTTAAGCAGCTCCCTTTTGTAGGTGAAAGTATGAGGTGTTTTTTAAAAAATATATGCATTAACTTGTCCTTTTCTAGTTCAAACTCTTACTTCTCCCCCCATTGTTATCACCCCCTCTGTTAAATATCTTTTTGTTTTTCCTTGGAGACCTTATTACCCAGACTCCCTTGCACTCTGCACTGACTACAAATCTGGGCATGTTAATATACAGGACACATTTGTCCAGCACGTGCCCAATGTCATGTAGATGCACATGAATGCTTCACATTGTACATGGATGTTCCACTCCATGTATGTGTGCATTTAAATGTAACTGACTGCACATGACATGCTTACATGGGTAAATGCCTTACCCCCATCACCTGTAAGAATCAGGCTTTATAATTCAAGTTCTCTGTGTGCTTGGACTCTGTGAACTCCAGTGTGGAATCTGGTACTGGGGAAGAATCCTGCATATACACAGAGCAGCAAAGCGGCTAAAGTATTAGGCAGCAATCTTAGACATATTTTAAAAGAGAGTAAGATCTATTGAATGCTTTGGGACTTAACATCAAGCCAACATGCCTAGAATTTCTCTGTTTAGCCCAGGACATCCAGTTCAACTCTCCACGCAGCCATAAATCTCACTGGATGGCTTTGAGCCTTTATTCATTGTGTCTCAGCCTAAGCTCTACCTCACAGTGTTGTTGTGAGAATAACATGGGGAAAGGGGGCCATGTTTGCTGCCCTGAGCTCCTTGGAGCAAGGGCTGAGCAAAAAATGAAATGAAAGATGTGGGTTCGGGTCAGTTTCTGGTAGAACTCCTGAGAATCTCTGATGAACATTTTAAGCAAGAAAGCATTTTTTTCCCTACCCAGCAAAGGCTGAGAATATGAGTTTTTGAAACCCGTATGGGCAATGCAAAGTTAAATTTCTGAAACCAGAATTCCAGTGAGCTAAAAGTTATGGCTGTTTGCTACATGACTTTTGTAATCAAAAAATAAGCAAAGGGGAGGAAGGTACAAGAGATCTCCCCTCTCCCCTCCCTTTATCTTTCTGTTGTCTTTCCTTGCAAGCTCCTTTCCTGTTTATCTCCTTTGTCTCCTCTGTGCTTTCTGCTGCTTCTTATGCCTGGTACAGCCTCTTCCCTGTTATTCATCAAGCTGTTTCAGGGCCAGCTTAACTGAAAGCAAACGTAGTGGCAGCCTGGGAGTCCGGGGGTGTCTTCCTCAGCAGCCCCCAAGAGGAAAAAAATCTCTGCTAACCTGCAGTTTTGGGGAGGCAGCGTAGAGGCAGCTTAGCCACTCCTTGGCATGGCTGATATCCCTTCGTTCCAGAAAAGAGGATCAGGGGCCTTTTCCTGCCTATTCCAGGGCACATTTGCAAAGACATTAAAGATTAGAGTAAAGAAACAATTTTCTGTTCGGATTTTGCTCACCTGATGTGCTGAGCAGCAGAGCAAGAGCGCTGGGGCAGGATTAGAACTCACGACAAACTTTGGGACAGCATGGAGGGCAGGCTGAGAATGGACAGAGGCTGGCAGGTTGTCCTGAACCAGAATATGCTGCCCTAGATGGCATTGTTATATTCCCTGTCCTGGACTCCTTGGGAAGGAAGGGCAGGATATAAATCCAATTAATAATAGTGATAATGGCAATAATTGTCCAGAGCGCCAAGCCCTCTGGTCAGAGGACTGTGTCGCTCCCGTGGCCTCCGCAACAGGCCTCTAGTTGTGAATGGAGAACAGTAGCAAGCACGTTGTCGAGTGTCATGAATGCACAATAAAGCAACTGTTTGTTTATTGCATTTGCTGCACGGGGAAAGAGATGGAAATGAAGGTTGATCTGGGAGGATAACAGACAAGCAAACCCTGCCTGAACATTTCGAGGGAACGGGTGAGGGGGGTTAGAACGGTTAGCCTGGAATAACCTCTGGAGCGTGCAGGTGCCGAGAAGAGAAAGATGCTCGTCCCTGTCATCCTGTGTCTTGTAATATAAAGAATGCGAGGCGATGTGTTCCAAGCAATACAGATCAAAACCATGCAAAGCGAAGGGCTTGGTATTGTGCGCCTCCTATGGGTGCTTGGAAATGGACCGGATATGAGCAGGAAGGGGAAGCAGGTTGCAGAAAAGTTGCACGGAAGCTGTCACAGAGCTGTCGGGTTGGAAGGGACCCTGAGGGTCGTCTGATCCATCATCATCATCATCATCATCATCATAATTTATTATTTATACCCCGCCCATCTGGCTGGGTTTCCCCAGCCACTCTGGGCAGCTTCCAACAGAACACTAAAATACAATAACCTATTAAACATTAAAAGCTTCCCTAAAGAGGGCAGCCTTCAGATCCCCCTGAAATACAGAGTATCTTTTGCCCAACGCAGGGCTCGAACCCACGACCACAGGTTTAAGAGTCTCCTGCTCTGCCGACTCAGCTATCCTGGCTGGTTACATTAAAGATGTTGTTGATAGCATGCTTGGAAGTGGGCACATCTAACATCAGAAGGGGAGCCAGCTGAATCAGGCCAATAGCTCATCTAGTCTCACATCCTGTTCCCATGTACCTATGGGATGCCTGCACATGAGCAGAACATTCTGCCTCTGACAGTGGAGACCAAACATAGCAATCGTGGCTGATGGAATATGCGCAGCTTGCGGACTTGTTGTTGTTTAGTCATTTAGTTGTGTCCGACTCTTCATGACACCATGGACCAGAGCACGCCAGGCACTCCTGTCTTCCACTGCCTCCCACAGTTTGGTCAAACGCATGCTGGTAGCTTCGAGAACACTGTCCAACCATCTCATCCTCTGTCATCCCCATCTCCTTGTTCCCCCAATCTTTCCCAGGGTCTTTTCCAAGGAGTCTTCTCATGAGGTGGCCAAAGTATTGGAGCCTCAGCTTCACGATCTGTCCTTCCAGTGAGCACTCAGGGCTGATTTCCTTCAGAATAGATAGGTTTGATCTTCTTGCAGTCCATGGGACTCTCAAGAGTCTCCTCCAGCACCAGAATTCAAAAGCATCAATTCTTCGGCGATCAGCCTTCTTTATGGTCCAGCTCTCACTTCCATTCATCACTACTGGGAAAACCATAGCTTTAACTATACGGACCTTTGTCGGCAAGGTGATGTCTCTGCTTTTTAAGATGCTGTCTGGGTTTGTCATCGCTTTTCTCCTAAGAAGCAGGTGTCTTTTAATTTTGTGACTGCTGTCACCATCCGCAGTGATCATGGAGCCCAAGAAAGTAAAATCTCTCACTGCCTCCATTTCTTCCCCTTCTATTTGCCAGGAGGTGATGGGACCAGTGGCCATGATCTTCATTTTTTTGATGTTGAGCTTCTGTAGAATAAGAGAACAAGATGAACATACGTTTAGAGAAGATTGGAAAATGTTTATTGAATATATGGGGGGAAATTGTGTATATTTGAAAACATGAGCAGCATTAAGATAAATTCAACAGTGTAAAGTTTTGATGGATGTAATAATGGAATACTGAATGGGTTAGTTTGTATAAAATAGGCAGGAATTTATGTTCTGCAAAATGAACCATGGAAAGAGAAGAAGGGAAGTCATTGATATTTTAAGGTTGTTTAAATGAATATTCTAAAATGTAAAACAGAAAATTTAATAAAAATTATACAAAAAAAGAGAGAGAGGGTTAGCCAGTGATCATAGAAATGTACAAAAGTGGCCTTATACTGAGTCAAACCAGTGGCCCTCCAAGATTTTAAGCTGGAGACTTTCCCAGCTTGAAGATGCTGGGAATTGAATTCAGAGCCTTCTGCATGCAAAGCAGATGCTCTACCACTGAGCTATGTCCCCTCCGCTCACTAATGTGTTTCTGTGAGCTCAGGCCATTGGTAGGTCTATCTCAGGGGTCAGCAAAGTTTTTCCGCAGGGGGCGGGTCCACTGTCCCTCAGACCTTGTGGGGGGCTGGACTATATTGGGGGGGGGAATCCTCCCGACTCTCCCCTCCCTTCTCCACAGCACCAGATGAGCCCCAGTGCCTGCTTACCTGTGCCTTGCGAGTGGCTGGGGCTGGTGGCGGCGGTGAGACGATGAGCGGCGCGAAAGGGCTGGCTGCAGAGAGGGGCTGCTTAAAATGACGCTCAGCCAACCGCGGCTCAACAAAGCCTGGCCCCCTTCCTCCTCTAGGCAGGGCAGGGAAAAGCCAGGAGGAGGGAGGGAGGAGGTGCCGCCACAGTGTGTGTGAGGGGGGGGAATGGCGCAGCCTAAATGATCAGAATCTCCATACCGATCCATGCGCCAATTCCTGGACCATCCACAGGCTGGATCCAGAAGGCAATTGGGCCGGCTCCGGCTCCCGGGCCTTAGTTTGCCTACCCATGGTCTACCTCAATAATGCCCAATAATGGCTGGCAGTAGTTCTATAAGGTTTCAGGCAGAGAGTTTTTTCCCCAGCCCTACATGGAGATGCTGGGGATTGAATTTGGGACCTTCTGTGGTTTTCTATTGGGAATAGTGCCAGGAAGTCTAAAGGAAGAAGAAGAAGAAGAAGAGTTTGGATTTGATATCCCGCCTTTCACTCCCCTTCAGGAGTCTCAAAGCGGCTAACATTCTCCTTTCCCTTCCTCCCCCACAACAAACACTCTGTGATGTGAGTGGGGCTGAGAGACTTCAAAGAAGTGCGACTGGCCCAAGGTCACCCAGCAGCTGCATGTGGAGGAGCGGAGACGTGAACCCGGTTCACCAGATTACGAGACTACCACTCTTAACCACTACACCACACTGGAAGACAAGACATTATATTTGTATGCAACACTAGCCGCAAGGCTATTGATTGCGAAAAATTGGAAAAGTGGTATTATACCGACAAAAATAGAGTGGCTTGCCAAATTATTGGAGTACTACAATATATCCAAAACAATGGGAGAAATTGGAAGGATCTCAAAAGAGAAGATAGACAGGGATTGGAAGGTGTTTAAAGGATACTTGCAAAACCATATTGAAAAATCAGAACTCCTATTAGAATAAACAAGTTCCGTTTTAAATACTGAAATACTAAATAAGATGGATAACAATGTGTAATAGAAAAAGAAGCATGAAATTAGGTTAAAGGTGTGTGAAAGAAAGTAATACAAGTGGAAAGAAATTGCAATTGAGTAGATTGGAAGTCTAACAGAAAGGTGGGGTGAGGGGTGGTGATGGGAAAAGGAATTATTTGTGGGATTGAGTTTAGGTACGTTTGAACATTTTTAAGGGTTGTATGAAATGTATGTTTGTAGGCTTGTATATTCGCAATATGTGTGTATTAATGCTGAATTATTTTAACAATAAAAACTTTTCCAAAGAAAAGAACTTTTGACCTTCTGCATGCAAGGCAGATGTTCTACTGTTGAGCTACGCCTAACTTGTTTTGTTTTTTCTTTTGTCCCCTCCCTTTGACCCAGCCGGACCGCGTCTTGTTAGCCCTGAAGAGATACGTGCGGGCAGAGCAGAAGGACCAGCGCCACACCCTCCGACATTACCAGCACGTGGCAGCTGCTGATCCTGAGAAGGCTGAGCAAATGAAGTTCCAGGTCTGGTTTCCATCCTTCCTCTTCTTCTTCTTCTTTCTCCTCCTGCCCACCCGCCCCCCAGGTGCCCCTGTCTGGGGTCCCTGCATTCACACCTTCTTGGAGGAGGGGAGCAATAATAAACCTAGGCTGCTGTCGTCCCCAGGTCTACACCCACCTGCATGTCATTGAAGAACGGATGAACCAGAGTCTGGCGCTGCTCTACAAGAACCCTCAGCTTGCCCAAGAGCTTCGAGGAGACATTGGTAGGTCTAGATAAGATGGACCCAAAGGCCTGATCTGGTAGGAGAGGGTTTCCCAGTGATTGCCTTCAGGGGGGTGTTGTGGAGCTCCTCCTCTCCTTATCCCAGCTGCCCATATCATAAGGTCTTTAGATGAGGCCCTTATGCCCAGCCAGCTGTCCTGTGAAGTTCAGACCCTTCTTTCTGAGGGCACCATATCTGTGGAGGTGTGCTTTCTGTGCTGCCACCTTCTCTGCTCTCCTTGACCTTGGGCTGAGCGGATGGACGCTTTCCAGCAAGAGAGAGTCTGTTCACTAACTCTCTCCCAGTTCTTCTTCTCCTAGCTGTTCACCACCCAGTTCTTCCCAACTTCTGTCTTCTGAACTATGTCCCTCTGCAAACCACTGTTCCAAATCTATACTGTCCCACTGCTCCTGGAAAGATTCAGGGTCCTGACTTAGGAGCAGGGGGAGGGGGAAGGCTCCCACCATTCCTCCTCAGTGCAGCCCTCCTCAGCACGCTCCGTGACAATCAGTAGGCTATACTGAACTCAATGGACTCAGTAAAAGGCAATTTCCCATGTGCCTATTTTGGAGAAGGGCCAAAGCCCAGTAGAAGAAGATCTGCGTTGCGTGTGGAAGGTCCCAGGGTCGGGCCTTATGTCTCCGGGTAGAGCAGACAATGTCCTCAGTCTGAAACCCTCGGGAGCTGCTTCCAGTTAGTGGAGACAATATTGAATTAGGTGGCCTAATGGTCCAACTCAGTTTAAGGCAGCTGTCTATATAGTCTTAATGCCCTCCCTTGAGGGGTAAAAACTGCCAGCAGTGTTATAATCATTTCTATGTCAGATCAAAACTTCTTCATTTGTCTGGGCTGTTCCAAAAAGTCCCAAGTTTTAGGAATTTTATTAGTAGGCAGCCTGTTCTGCTTGCTTGTTTAACACCTTTGTCTTTGGTTGTTATGTATGATGACGTGCTCCTTAATTGTACGGCCTTCATTTTTATTTATATTTGCTTTTGTATACCATTTTGGTGTCTCTGTAGATGAAGGGTGGTCTAAATGCTTTTTTTTTTTTAATTAAAGAAGGGAAATTCTGCAAAATGCTGAATGTCCTCTTTGAGTGAGGGGTTAGATTTGCCAAGCAAGCACAGAGAGGATCCCATAAGGATGACTTTAAATAATAAGAAGAAGAAGAAGGAGGAGGAGGAGGAGGAGGAGGAGGAGGAGGAGGAGGAGGAGGAGGAGGAGGTTTGGGGAAAACAGTTGCAGCACATGTAATTGCAGGAGGGCAGGAGTAGAGTCGGCTGATGTTCAGGGCAACTCTCTGACCCCTTTCTCTGTAATGCTCTCCTAGAGGAGCTGCTGCGCTCAGAACGGGTGACCACCAACGACCTGCTCACCACCTCCATCTCAGAGACACGCACCACTGAGGAATTCCTGCCCATGGACAGTAGCGAGGACTTGGTTTCTGAGAGCCATTCGTACCCACGTGATGGAGAAGGTGAGTTCAGGATGCCTTTGAAAGAGACGATGCTTTGCTTAGCAAAGGTGACCAGCACACTCCTCAAGTCATGACTGTCCCTGGAGCATCATAGTGGCCCAGTACAAAAGGAGCCGGTTCACAAGAGATCTTGTTTTTATTTTAAAATATGTTTAGGCTACTTACTATTCAGAGAATTGCAAAACAGTTCGCACCGTAAAGATACGCATTCAAAACATTTCAAAAAAATGATGCAGGCATATAGGGTTGAAGAATCCAGCATGAATCATCAGGAACTGCCTGAACGATGGGCAGGGATGGAGGAGAAACTTGGTTCTGTTTGAGTTTTCATGTGAACCTGCCCAATTTGGATTTTTCAAAACATAGCTCTCCTTAGAAATTCTCACTTCTAATTTTGTCACTTCTAATCCGGCTTGTTTGTTTCCTCTTGTGAGTGAAATCGGTAGGACTTGCTTTTTGGTACATAGATATTTGGGGAAGACATATCCACTGGGGGAACTAAGGTGCTTCTAGGCTGTCTCTATTTGCAGGTGTGATTCAGTCACTTCCAAACAAATTCAGGTTGTATGATAATAGTTGATTACGGAACCTTAATCTTGCTTCTCCCCCCAAAAAGCCAGACTTCTTGCAGTAAGGAAAATGACAGTAAAATGCACCTGGAATTGTGGTTGCTAATTGCTTTATGCAAAGTCATCTAACCTCCCTGCGATCCAATCAGAACAAATATTCAATAGACAGCATCTAATCTCTCCAGAAAGAAATCACAATGGTTGCTCAATAAAGCCTTTTCTAGAACTGGCTCTGTTGAAACCAGGACTAGATTTCTTGGCTCTTCTGTTTTCAAATTAGCCAAATTCTCACTTATTTTTGTATTATATTTTAAGTTGCTTTGATTTTCTTTCCTTAAAAAAAAACAAAAAAACACAACTATAAAGTGCAATAAACCAATCATCACAAATGTACGAAAAGCAGGCTGTCTAGAGAGGCATACAGGTTTAAAAATAAGAGCGATAGCGATGAACCCAGCGAAAAGAATCCAGCCACAGAGAAGAAAAATAATGAGAGAAGCCACCAAAGCAAACAGCAGCAGTCTGGAGACAGAAAAGAACAGATAGCAGACACATTCCAGATGTAAAAATGGCTGGCTTGGTGACTGATTGTATCTGAGGATCAAAGGATAATGAGGAGTGCCGAGATTGCATGCTTGGGCAGAAGGATGGATGGTGAGATGATCAAAGTCCACAGAGATGCAGACTGTGAAAGAAACGAAGAAAGAAAATATCTTAAATTTGATGGGGAAAGGCCATATCTCAGTAGTTCCCTGGCGTGTCTGGTTAAAAAGGATCTAAGAGCCGATGGTGGGACAGACCTTTGCTGGAGACACTGGAGAGCCACTCAGACAAGGCTGAGATAGATGAATAAATATTCTGACATGGATGAAAGCAGTTTCCTATGGGTTATTCTTAACCTTTATAAAACTCAAGTTTTAGACCCGGAACTCATACCCCATATGAATGGGTTGAGTGATACAGCCGAGTGAGAGATTTGTGGATGGGTTGCTGCTCATTATTTGACTCTTTCTGCAATTTGACTCTTTGGTTCCATGCTCTCTTTCCATCATCTGACACATTATCAGTATGGTCAGTTTTGCTTCGATGTTGATAATGACCATATTTGTTGAAATTCTATTTATATCCCATTTTAAGGAGATCCGAAAAGATCTCTCCAAACAGGGCGAATGGGCATTAAAACAGCTCATGCAATTCAACGCAAGCAAGTGCAAAGCTTTGCACTTAGGGGACAAAATGCTGCATCTTCACGTCTATGTTTATGGGGTCTGAACTAGCTAGCGGTGACTGGCCAAGGAGGAGGTCTTGGGATTATTATGGTGGATAGCTCAATGAAAATGTCTATCCAGTCTGCAGCAGCTGTGAAAAATGTGAATTCCATTTTGGTGACCATTAAGAATATAAATTAGGAAAGGAATCGAAAAGCAAAACTGCCAGTATAATAATGTCGTCATAAAAAATCTATGGTGCGACCACATTTGGAATACTGTGTGCCGTTCTAGTTACCGTGCCTGAATGCAATACAATATTGTAGAGCTGTAAAACACTGAAGAAAAGGCAATTAAAAATGATCAAGGGGCTGGAGCAACACTCCTTTGAGAAAAGGTTACAGTGTTAGGAGCTTTTAGTTTCGGGCAGAGTGGAAGAAAGTGAGCCAAGAGAGAATATTAGGTAAAGAAAAAGGATAGAGAGATGTTTTCCACCCTCTTTCATAATACTAGAAGCCAGGATCTTTCAATGAAGCTGAATGTTTGAAGATTCAGGACAGATGAGAGAAAGTGCTTATTCACACAGCACATAGTTAATGGCCACAAGCCTGGGTGGCTTTAAAAGAGGGTTAGGCAAATTCTTAGAAGACAGAGCTGTCAGTGGCTACTAGTCAGTTTTATGGAGTTGTTATTAGTGTGCAAAGCCCTGAACGGTCGGAACCCACACTCTTGAAAGAGTGCCTCCCCCAACACTTACAAGTCCTGCCTCTTCATATTTGTGGGAGGGGCTCTGCTTGTGATTCCACCAATGGACACAGCCTGTGGCATAGCAATATGTGGCAGGGCCTTCTCTGTGGCTGCCCCTATTGCAAAATTTCCTCCTGATGGAGATCCAATTGAGCCCCACCCTGATTTCCGATGGGCAGCAGTTTAAGACCTATCTATTTGTCTGGGCCTTTGGTGTATAGTCAGATGGGAGGTTGAGTGTCCAGTTGTTTGCTTTCCACTGTATTGCATCTAATGATTTAACCTTTCTGTGTTTATTGTTTGGATGCTGATTTTATCTGTATGATTATTGTTAGACCGCCTGGGCTCCTTCTGGAAGCAGGGTGGGATATAAGAATAATAAAGAAGTGAAAATAATGATGGCTGTGTACTACCTCCCAATATTGGAGGGGATATGCCTCTGAATACCAGTTACTGGAGGGCACAAGTGGATAGGCTGCTATTGGACTCGGGTTCGGCTTTCAGGCTGCCCGGAGGCATCTGATTGGCCACTGTGAGAACAGGATGCTGGACTGTTTAGGGATAGCTCAGTTGGTTAGAGCATGGTGCTGATAACGCCAAGGTTGCAGGTTCAATCCCTGCATGGGGCAGCTCCATATTCCTGCATTTCAGGGGGTTGGACTAGATGACCCTCAGGGTCCCTTCCAACTCTACAATTAAACGATTTTATGACTAGATGGATCTTGTTCTCTTATGTTCATAAATGGATGGATCTTGTTCTCTTATGTTCACAAACCCAATCCTGATCAGGCCCTCTTACAACAACAATTTAAACCAGTGTTTCCCCAAACTTAGGTCTCCAGTTGTTTTTGGACTACAGCTCCCATCATCCCCAGCTAGCAGGACCAATGATCAGGGATGATGGGAAATGTGGTCCAAAAAACACTGATTTAAACAATACAGTGGTAAGACTCACTCAGCACACTGAATGTGTTTGCTTGTTTAATAGCATCGTCTAGTTGGACCCTGTGAGAGTGCAGCATAACCAAAGCTGAGCTGGGATTTGAACTTGCATCTCAGTGCCCAGTCTAGACACGCAGCAGAATGAAGTGTTGGAATTGACTGCAGCGAGGCATCACACCCTTTTGAGTTCTCCCCTTTGTTAAAAGCTCCCCGCAAACAGAGAATGAGCTCAGCAGACAGACAGGCTAGAGCTCTGCTTTGCTACTTGCTGAGTGTGTAACATGAGGAAGCATTCCAAAGCAGTATCCCCCACCTGTAGTCTGAAGAGGTTGCAGTTCCAAGACTTCTTTTTTTCAGATCCTAAGCAGTGACATCATCTTCTGGAGCCCGGGGGGGGGGGGTAACTGATGGACTTTGCTCTTGCTCTGGCAAGTGAATGAGGTAGTAGCGAGACTTTCATGTTTGCTTGCGACAGATTAGCATAGAGGAAGTCAGGGAATGAGGAAAAATAATCCAGAGGCTGGATACTTCGTTCCTTTTCTTTTGATAGGGTTCCTTTTTCATGCCTTCAATTTTTGAATAGCAACATTTCATTTCTTTACTTGATTGCTAGCTAAAGGTTGCACTTCAGTTGGCTGAAGGTATCGGTGTGTTTTTAGAAGTTGAACCATGGGTAGGCAAACTAAGGCCCGGGGGCCGGATCCGGCCCAATCGCCTTCTAAATCCAGCCTGCGGACGGTTCAGGAATCAGTGTGTAGAATATGAGTAGAATGTGTGCTTTTATTTAAAATGCATCTCTGGATTGTTTGTGGGACATAGGAATTCATTCTCCCCCCCCCCTTCAAAATACAGTCCGGCCCCTCACAAGGTCTTAGGAACAGTGGACCGGCCCCCTGCTGAAAAAGTTTGCTGACCCCTGAGTTGAACCTATACAATGAGAAGGTCAATGGAGCTACTCCCAGGAAACCAAGCATAGGATTGCAGTGGTGTTGATCTGTGGTTGTGTTAATGTGCTGCTGTGCGTTCCCATAATAATGCCTGCATTTTTGGACTTGACTTGGGGTGTGTCTATAGGGGCCCTTGCGCTTTACCACTTTGCCATGTATCACTTTACCACTGCTTCTGTTGTGTATGGACCCAGCCTGGGTCCAAACACCAGCAGTCCTCGAAAGCATTCCAGTTCTTAGAAGAAAATTCTGCTGGTGCCTTTTGCAGATGCTCACCTGTTCAGCCCAAGGCATCTCCGGTCCAAGTGGCCGGTGATGGGGAAGACCCTCTGCTTGAGACTTTGGAGGATCATTGTCAATCTGAGTAGGCAGTACTCTTCCATTTGAGGAAGGGCCCCTTTGGCTCAATGGTAGAGAATACCGTATTTTTCGCCCCATAAGACGCACTTTTTCCCCTCCAAAAATGAAGGGGAAATCGGGGTGCGTCTTATGGGGCGAATGCCTGCAAGCCTCGCGCGCCTGGCAGGAGGTCCCACCGGGTGCGCGAGGCTTGGGGCGGCAGCCTGTCGCCCGAAGCACGGGGAGCCCTCTGGAGGGCTCCCCCTGCTTCGGGCGAGTGTCTGCAAGCCTCGCGCACCCGGCAGGAGGTCCCACCGGGTGCGCGAGGCTTGGGGCGGCAGCGGACTGCTTGCGCGCACCTAGAAGCTTGGGGCGGGCTGAGCTCAGCTGGCCCCAAGCTTCTCGGTGCGCGCAAGCAGTCCGCTGCCGCCCCAAGCCTCGCGCACCCGGCGGGACCTCCTGCCGGGTGCGGGAGGCTTGGGGCGGCAGCGGACTGCTTGCCGGCATGCAGAAGCTTGGGGCGTGCTGAGCTCAGCACGCCCCAAGCTTCTAGGTGCGCGCAAGCAGTCCGCTGCCGCCCCAAGCCTTGCGCACCCAGCGGGACCTCCTGCCGGGTGCGGGAGGCTTGGGGCGGCAGCGGACTGCTTGCCGGCATGCAGAAGCTTGGGGCGTGCTGAGCTCAGCACGCCCCAAGCTTCTAGGTGCGCGCAAGCAGTCCGCTGCCGCCCCAAGGCTGGGGCACCCAGCGGGACCTCCTGCCGGGTGCGGGAGGCTTGGGGCGGCAGCGGACTGCTTGCCGGCATGCAGAAGCTTGGGGCGTGCTGAGCTCAGCACGCCCCAAGCTTCTAGGTGCGCGCAAGCAGTCCGCTGCCGCCCCAAGCCTTGCGCACCCAGCGGGACCTCCTGCCGGGTGCGGGAGGCTTGGGGCGGCAGCGGACTGCTTGCTGGCATGCAGAAGCTTGGGGCGTGCTGAGCTCAGCACGCCCCAATCTTCTAGGTGCGCGCAAGCAGTCCGCTGCCGCCCCAAGCCTTGCGCACCCAGCGGGACCTCCTGCCGGGTGCGGGAGGCTTGGGGCGGCAGCGGACTGCTTGCCGGCACGCAGAAGCTTGGGGCGTGCTGAGCTCAGCACGCCCCAAGCTTCTAGGTGCGCGCAAGCAGTCCGCTGCCGCCCCAAGCCTTGCGCACCCAGCGGGACCTCCTGCCGGGTGCGGGAGGCTTGGGGCGGCAGCGGATTGCTTGCCGGCACGCAAAAGCTTGGGGCGCGCTGACCTCAGCTTGCCCCAAGCTTCTGGATTAGCGCAGCGCACCTGTGGGGGAAATAAATTTTTTTTCCTTTATTTCCCCCCCTAAAATCTAGGTGCATCTTATGGGCCGGTGCGTCTTATGGGGCGAAAAATACGGTAGATAGCTTCCTTTATGCTAGACTAGATGAGGAAACATCAGGCCTGGAAAAAGGCAATTCCCTGTGCCTGTCTTCTGCAATCTGCAATCCTCATTGGAAGGCCCTGGGTTTCAGGAAGAGACTTATTTCACTGAAGCCCTTTCTGCTTGGGCAACAACAGAGGATGAGAAAATCTGTCTGTTTCAGTTTCTCTCTGCTGCTAATTTTTCTCATCTTAAATTCAGTTTACTAGATTTTTGCAGCAGTTTGTGAATCTTTTTTTAAAAACTCCTAATGAAAATGCATCAACATTTTAGTGTGCATTTCTGCTAATATACCCATTTTTGCAAGTGATTTTCCCCATCATAGAATTGTAGAATTTGAAGGGACCTTGAGGGTCATCTGGTCCAACCCCCCTGCATTGCAGGAATCTTTTGCCTAAGATGGGGCTCAGACCCACAACCCAGAGATTAAGAGTCCCACGCTCTACCAATTTTTAGATCATTTTTGCATGTTTTGTGTGTTATTTTGCAGTCACAGATGTGTTTTTTGTACACTTTCTCCCAATTTACACATTTTTGGGATGTGCAGATTTTGAAAGACAGCTGTTGTTTTGCAAAAGTCTGATGCAGATAATCTCTCTTCCAATGCAAACTGAACTGGATTTCTCACCTCCCGCCCCTCACCAATGCTAGCAGCAGTATGATCTGGACATGTTTAACATCAGTTATCCTGTGGTGATAACCTAAGTTATATTGCAGCCAGAAATGTTGTGGTCTAAGGGGAATTTGTTGGGGGGAGCCAAAACCCAGCCGCATACGGGGGATATTTTACTCAGTTTCGAAGAAAGCAGCAAGGCAGCCCACCAGCTTTTAGAGTTGTTTGCTTGCACTGCTGCTTATGAGCAGTTGGGTAAAATACCTACGTCCTTTTTTTTTGTTCTGTCCCCACAAGCAAAAGGTCTGACTTCTGTCTAATGAAAGCAGAACATTCTAGAGAAGGGGATATCTTTAGAGGAGGTCAGACCCCAGGAGCACTCTGTTGGCTATAATCTTATAATAACCCTTTGGTTCATGTCAACTGTTCAGTTTGCTTCTATGAGTTCAAAGCATGAATGGTAAAAATAATAATGCTCTCTGGGGTGTGCAACTCACCTCTCGCTTCATCCTAGATTAATAAGAGATTCTGTAGCAGAATAGCAGCGATGCCGTCTCCTCTGGTATGCAGAGTTGGGCGGAGGGAACGGCACAGTTCCCTAGAGGAAAACAGCAGCCTATGAATGAACTAAGAGAAAAGAGGGTGACTGATGCAGTGATCTTATTATGCTGGATGGCTGCTACACCAGAACAATCACCTCCGTGTTGTGAATGGTGCTCCAAAGAGGCAAAGTCGATAGCGTACAACAGCAGCTGTAGGAATGAACGCAAACAGAGCAACATGGACGGCCGGCATTGCCAGGAACCCCTGCTGCTACCTATTAATCATTGCGTTACACACTGACGGTGCCTCGAGGCTACCTGTGCGTAGAAGGGGCCAATCGGAAGGTGCAGAAGAGCAAGTTGCTAGGCTGAGGCTGCCTTACCCTGTCCCAGGCACCCTCATGCTCTCGTTCATTGGCATTCTCCCTCACGTCCACATTTCTGGCCCTAACCGCTTGGGGGGAAAGGCAGTGAAGTCATTGCGACAATAGTTCTGTGTCCAACAGGGAGCGTCGCATCAGAATCACGTCTCCAGTTCTGCTGCGTGTATCCTGCAATGAACCACGAGCCGTGTCTCCTTTCACTGTCTTGTCCCCATGGGTGCACGAATGTGAGGAGACGTATCAGCTGTTGGGAGAGTGAACCTTCCCCATATTTGTTTTTGTCTCCCTGCTTGCCACCAACTGTGGTTTTTATTTTCTTCAGATGGTGTCTAAATGATGATATCTCGTGATGGGGAGGGGCAGTGGCCGGGCACCAGCTTGGCATGCCCTTGTTCTCTGGTGTGCAGAAAATGGGCAGAGATCTGGGTTTTCATGCTCACTGGGACTTGGAGTCTCAACAAATCTAAACAAAATAAAAAAATTCCTTCCAGTAGCACCTTAAAGACCAACTAAGTTAGTTCTTGGTATGAGCTTTCGTGTGCATGCACACTTCTTCAGATACACCGAAACAGAAGTTGCCAGATCCTTCTATATAGTGAGAAGGTGGGGAGGGGTATTACTCAGAAGGGTGGTGGGAATGGGAGATTGGCAGATAGCTGAGATGAGCCTGTTGACGACTCTTAACGACTGCAATAGGTCTTACAGGAAAAGGCAAGGGGTGAGAAGGTGAAAAATGGCTCAGTCATGTATAATGAGATAAGAATCCAATGTCTTTGTTCAGACCAGGTCTCTCCATGGTTTTAAGTTTGGTAATGAGTTGCAATTCAGCAGCTTCTCTAAACAAAGTCCTTCCCGGTTCAACTAGCCTTTTAAGTAGTCATCTTTCCTGGTCTGCATCTTTATTAGAATGGTTTTTGTATGTTCTAGTTGTTTTATATTTTGTGGATTTGCTGCCCAGGGCTCCTTCAGGAAGAAGGGTGGGATATACATTTTATTATTAATAATAATAATAGTAATAGTAGCAGCAGTAATAATAAAATGTTGGCAGGACTGACAAACTACTTCACACAGCGCATAGTTCAACTGCGTCATTCATCACCACAAGGTATAGCGATGGCCACCAAACTTGGACAGCTTCCCATGGAGGTTAGACAAATTCATGGGGAATGAAGCTATCAATGTCAACTAGCTATAATGCCTGTGTACTACCTCCAATATGCCTCTGAACCCCGGTCACTGGAGATCACGAGTGGGAGAGGTCTCTTGAACCTATGTCCTGCATCTGGGCTTCCTGTATGCTGGACTAGATAGGCCTTTGGTCTAATCCAGCAGCGCTCCTTTTATGTTCTTAACTTTCTTTTTCTGGCATGCCTTGTTTCAATGGCTTTCAAACATTTTTTGCCTGTAGAAGGAATCCTTTCTTCCACCGATGTGTTTGCCTCGGGAAAAGCCCTTTAAATATCAGTTGTGGAACTCTTGTTCAGTATAGAAGGTTCTGGAACAACTTCTTGCTATTGCCATGGGTGCAATAGATCACACACTCAGAACTCACCCAGTGCTCTCCTACAAGAGAGGAAGTGATTACCAAAGCATCTTTCAGGGAAGCTTTTCTGCCATTGCTGGTCTTCTCTTTGAGGGGACCCCCAGGTTAGGGGTGAGGTAGGCAAATTTATCTAATTCACACTTCCTGAAACAATATGCAAACTGAAACGCAGACATCCTTTCACATGTGAAAGTTTCTGAATTTTGTAGTGCAGTTCTCCAGCTGAGTAATGTGTATGAAAATTCACATACTAGGGTAAAGTATGCAAAAAAGTGCACATGTTAATGAAAATAACATACAAAAATGCATTGTTTACAAAAAAGAAAACACTTTGCTTTAATGTGTATGTTAAAAACGCTGCATACAAAAATCTCTGTGGAGAAATTTGCAATAAAATGCTGATAAATTTTCCTGAGGACCTTTTAAAAAGAGATTTGCAAATTGATATGGAAAGGTGGAGAGCTGAATTTAAGATATGAAAAATGAGGAATTGAGGGAAACCAAAATAGATAGGTTAGCACCTGTCCCTACCCCAACCACTAATGATATGCCATGTCCAGTGAATCTGCAGTGCTCCTTCAAACACAGCTTGAAAACCAGTTGCCCTACTTGCTAGCTTTGCCTTCTGCTATCTCAACACTCTTGGCCTCAAACTTGTCTTCTTTTCTTCCTTTTTCTGTTCTTTTCTTTCTTTATGCTATGCTTAATCTCTCCTCCTGCTGCTCTGTGGGGAACGGGCAGATTCTGAACAAGCGGACAAGAAAGGTGAGTGCCCCACGCCCATATACAACACCACCTCCTTGTGAGTTTTGGTGGTGTGGGGGGAGAAGAGTTTTGGGTCACTTTTTGTCCAAAATAACTCCATGCCAGAGTAAATGGTGGTACCTGAGACGCTTAATGACTTGAGACCTCTGTTCCTCTGTCCCACAGCTTCAGGGCTGGCAGAATATGACTATCCAACCAGTGACAAGGCCTTGCTGTACGAATATGAACGTAAGGTAAGCTGGATGTTTCTCTAGCATTCATTGTTTTTATTAATATTTACAGCCTTCCTGTACTCCAAGCAGCTCAAGGTGATGGGCATGGTTCCCCTACCACAACTCTCATTTCAGCCTCACAATAACCCTGTGAGATATTTTGAGACCCACTCCATCTTTAAAGCACATCCTTCCCACCCAAGAATTCTGGGCACTGTGGTTTCTTAAGGGTTGCTGATTATTCTAACTCCATGAGGAGTAAACTACAGTGCCCAGAATTCTTTGAGAGAAAGCATGCTTGAATTTGCTTTAAAGATATAGTGTGTACACAGCCTGAGAGACATACTTTCTGGCTCAAGGTCAACCAGTGAGTTGAATGGGGTTTTGAGCTTGAGTCTCTTCAGTCCTAGCCTGACACCCTGTCTAGGCACCACAACTCTCTCGCTAACATTTTATCTTCTTAATTTTATTAGCTGTGTGAGTAAGTGTGGCTGGTTGCTTTCAAAATCAAAAATGGGCTTAAGCATCTTGCAACTTCTGGGGATAGGTGCCTACCAAACTCTCTGATGTGTTGGCTTTCCAAATGGAGGGAGAATTTTAGGCCATGAGGTTCTGAAAACAAATACCATATTTTTTGCTCTATAAGACTCACTTTTTCCCTCCTAAAAAGTAAGGGGAAATGTGTGTGCGTCTTATGGAGCGAATGCAGGCTGCGCAGCTATCCCAGAAGCCAGAACAGCAAGAGGGATTGCTGCTTTCACTGCGCAGCGGTCCCTCTTGCTGTTCTGGCTTCTGAGATTCAGAATATTTTTTTCTTGTTTTCCTCCTCCAAAAACTAGGTGCATCTTGTGGTCTGGTGCGTCTTATAGAGCGAAAAATACAGTAGTTCCCCATGGGGATGTTGACGTACTGTGGTTTTGTGGATGGGCTGTACCACATTTCCTCCCCACCTGTTTTGAACTCCCATTGTCAAGCATGAATTGGGGAACTGCTGGGCTCTTTTAAGTTAAAGATGACTGGGGCCAGGAACTGTGTGTGTGTGTGTGTGTGTGTGTGTGTGTGTGTGTGTGTGTGTGTGGTTAAATTGGCATTTCAAGGGGAACCTACCTAATTCTCACTTCCTGAAACTATATGCAAATTTAAATGCAGCCATCCTTCATAACTCGCCATTCTCTGAAAATAGCCATGCCGTTCTCCAACCAAGTAACTTGTACAAAAATTGGAGTTGCTAGGTAAAGTGGCCATAAGGATGCATATGTAAGCGAAAACAGCATGCAGCCATGCAGAATATTCCTGCCTTGCAGAAGGTTGGACTAGATGACTCTTGTGGCCCCTTCCAACTCTACTATTCTATGATTAAATTGGGGGAAATTGCTTGCAAAAATGTGTATATTAGGAGAAGCTCACACAAAAATCCTGATAATTTTTCATGAGGACTTCTTTAAAAATCATTTAAAAACTGATATGGAGAACAAAACTTAAGATTTTGAAGGAGGCAAATAAGAAACAGAGAGAAACCAAAACTGACCTGGCCCTCCAGATGTTGTTGGACTCCTGTTATTAAAATTATTATTCAATTTTTTACCAGTAGGTCCCAGTGTGGATTACAACCATTTAAAAACCAATATTGAAAACATCCCTGGCCATTGGCAATGTTGACGGGGACGGATGGGAGTAGGAGTCCAGCAATGTCTGGAAGAAGCCCAAATGTTTAGGGCTGATATGAGTTGGAGTCCAACTATTTACGCTAGATGACAGCTGCCCTATGTTGCTGGAGGGATTTGGTGCCGAGGAGAGGGGGAAACACTGCTTTGAAGTCTCCTTTTTCTCCCTTAGCCCTTCCAAAATCTAAGTATCTCCTCCTCTTCCCTCACCACAGGTCAATGTGTCTGCCTCAGATGTCAAAGGCATGGTGTACAAGTCCCAAGAGATCCAACGTGATGAGCTGGTAAGTGGCTTTGGAGCCAGCCAGAAACAACTGCACCTCGCCATCCCACCTGGTCAGGTGTGCATCCAACCCCACACCTTCCCTTATGTGCATTCTGTACCCTGTACTCATCCATCCAGACTCATCTGTTTCCCCACCCCACATCACAGACTAAGGCCCGAACTAGAAGAAACACCTGTCACCTAGAATGCAAGCTTTTTCGACAAAAATAAAGTAGCTGGGGAGAGACATCTAGTTTGACCCTGAGAGCTGGGTGAAGTGGCCGTCATTTATCTCCCTATTTATTTTTTAAAACTGGGCGTTGAGGCCTGCCTGCCCCCCCTCCCTCTCTCTCTCTCTCTCTGTCAGGTCTTTTCAGTGGTTCAAAGCTATTCTGTTATGTGATCATGCGTAGGTGTGGGAGAACGTATGCAGCAAGTAAAAATATGCTTCTGAAGGCAATTCTCCCTCCCTTAAATTCATGAATGAGCTTCCTGGAATGAGCTTTCAGCACGCTAGGCCCAAACCACAGATGGAAGTAGTGGTGTGGCGGCAGGTTGAGATCTAGAGGGTGGAGGCCGCTCCCTGAGATAGTTCAGTGACGGACAGAGCAGGTCCTCTGCAGGCAGGAGGCCCCAGCTCTATCCGTGGCACCTTCAGTTGGTGAAGCGTCTGCCTGAGGCTTGGGACATAGAGAGAGGCCTTGCAATGAGTTCAGACATTGGTGCCACGAACTCAGCCCCACTTGGGTATACAGCCACAAATGGATTGGCGTCAGTTCTCTAGAGCTTCACAGAGGAGTCTTGTTCAGACCACACCTGGAGTACTGTGTCTTCTTCTGGGCACCACAATTTGAGAAGGTTGTTGACAAGCTGGATCATGTTCAGAGGACGACATCAAAGATGATTAAGGTTCTGGAAACCAAGCCTTATGAGGAGCGGTTGAAGGAGCTGGGTATGTTTAGCCTGGAAAAGAAGAGACTGAGAGGAGATAGGATACCCATCTTCAAATACCCCAAGGGCTGTCATATGGAAGATGGAGCAAGCTTGTTTTCTCTTGCTCTGGAGCATAGGACTTGACCAACGGTCCTCTCATCTAACCCCTTGCAATGCAGGAATGTTGCTGGACTCCAACTTCTGTGTGCCCCAGCAAGCCAATGGCCAATGGTCAGGGATGATGGAGGGATAAGGAGGTCAGCAACATCTGGAGGAACACCACACTGGCTACCCTTGGCCCTAAGTCTTCCAGCATCACACCCAGTTGTTGATTTCTTTTTAATTAAAAAAAGAAACTAGCAGAATGTTAGCATTTCTGTAGCTCTCTGCTAAAGCCCTGACACTCCAAGGCAAAGCAGTCGAGTGCATGGACAAATTTCCCAGCCTAGCAGATGTTTGGCACCGTCAGCTTTGGCACTATCAATCACCTCTGGGTGGATGGGAAAGGGGTGCTTAGATGCAGTTCCTCCATCACCACCACCTCCCCAAAAATGGTACTGGATGCTGTTGAAGCTGGCAGCGCCAAGCATCTGTTAAGCAGGTGTGCGTGGCATCCCATGTTCCTCAAATGGGAATAGCGCTGGATCCATGGGCTTTGGCCATGCCCATTTCTGCACATGTGGTCATTATTCAGCAAGGCAAGCATCTCTCAAAATCTGGGCTTCGGAGCACGGATTGCCCTTGTTGGATCCGGGTTCTAAAGTTACTCCCTCCCCCCCCCCTTTCTCTTTTTTTTTTGCTTTTAACTTTAGTTCCTTTCAGAACTCTTGGGAGAATTCCATCTGCTCCTGGTGATTTATGAGTTTAATCTATCCGTTTGCTCTAAAATGTCCTCCAAAGACGATTCAGTTTCTGTCATTTCTTCAGATTTATTGCCTTCATGGGGAACAGCTTGGGCGTATCTCACCAACCTTGTCTTTGTCTAAGACAGATGCAAAGCACTCATTTAACTTCTCTGCAATATTTCTGTCGTCCTTAAGTGCTTTTTTTACATCTTGATGGTCTAATGACCCAAGCAATTCTCCCTGGCAGGCTTCCTGCTTCTAATGTAACCCTTTTAAAATTCTTCTCCTTGGGCTTTTATGTCTCTATCTAGATGCTTCTCATTCTTCCTTTTTCTTCCTCTGTTCCTTCCCCCCCTCCCCCCCTTCTCCTACCTTATTAGGCGTTTTATTATGTTTCAGCTGATAGAATTTCAGCTCCTTCATTTCCCTTCATTTGGGCTGAATCTCCACTTTTAGAAAAGGACATTTTCTCAACGTTATTCAAGTCAGTGCTCTTGGATCTTTATTCAGAAAGGCTTTAAAATGTGCATCAGCAAAATTTCCTAGTGGGATATCTTAGGAATTGCTCTTTTGGAAAAGAAAGAAAGAAAGAAAGAAAGAAAGAAAGAAAGAAAGAAAGAGGAAGGAAGCTCTCCCTCCTGTAATGATAATTTCATCCTTGTTAATAGTAGGGAAGGGGAGAAATTCAATTTTGTTTGCATTTTAATGACCGGCTACCTATTTCACGCTTCTTGAACCAATATGCCAAACAAAACACAGCTGTTCTTTGAAATTCACACATCCCTGAATTTCGCAGTGCATTTCTCCAAACAGGCACAAACTTTGCATATATATGGAGAAACTCTGCCTAAAATTCATACGTTCATGAATATAACATACAAATGCATTGCATACTGGGAAACTGTTTTGCAAAGATCTATATAGCAGGCAAATCTGCATCCCAAAATTTGTCAGGAGAAATTTGCACTAAAATCCTGACAGATTTTTAAAAGGTTTTTTCGGTGTTTTTACAAAAAAAGAAAGAAATTGCAAATTACTGCAGAAACATAAAGAACTTTAAGGGTGACATGTTTCATTTCATGCATATATTAGCATTACTTGGCTAGACAGCTACGTTGCAAAATTTGGGGAAGTGTGAATTTCAAGAGATGGGTGCGTTTCAGTCTGAATATTGTTTCAGAAAATGTGGTGGGTTTGCCTGTAAAAGCAAACAATCAAATTTCTTCCCCACACCCCCCTACCCCTCTTTTGTGTGGCGGCCATTCATATTTTTTTTATTTCTTTCTGTACAAATGTGTATGTACACGGAATGAGCTTATTTGTTTGGTCCAACTTTTTGGGATGCAGAAATTGTGTCTGCTCCTTCTAGCCAATATTCATTTCCTAGCTTGTTGCGGCTTGAAGCCCTTCTCTGAGTATCTCCTTTGATGTTGTTGTTGTTGTCGTCGTTGTCCTGCGTACAAAAGCCATTCTCTGGCTTCTGGCTTTGCCGCATTCTGTTCAAGCCGTAGAATCCAAAGCAGGGAGGTACAGAATGGGAGCAGGCTGGGAGAGCCAGTGTGGTGTAGTGGTTAAGAGCGGTAGACTCATAATCTGGGGAACCGGGTTCGTGTCTCCGCTCCTCCACATGCAGCTGCTGGGTGACCTTGGACTAGTCACACTTCTTTGAAGTCTCGCAGCCCCACTCACCTCACAGAGTGTTTGTTGTGGGGGAGGAAGGGAAAGGAGAATGTTAGCCGCTTTGAGACTCCTTCGGGTAGTGATAAAGCGGGATATCAAATCCAAACTCCTCCTCCTCTTCTTCTTCTTCTTAATGAACTGATTTCGGGCAAAGCACTAAACCATAGCTTAGCAATTTGAGGGTGAGCTGAGAAGAGTCCCTTCCCCTTGGTGTGGCCATGAGGAGAAATTCAGAAGCTTTTGCTTCTGTTCTAGATTAACTGCAGTATTAGCATGTTGTCTGAACCCAGACCAGACTGTGGTTAATCTTAAATATGATTAGTTAAAACAAGCCAAATGACAGTGTCCCCCACAGGGGAGAATTTTATTTCTTTAAAGCAATTGTATCCTGCTCTTCAGCCCGGAGTGGCTTTCATGCAATCAGTTGAAACAAGACAGTCCCTACCTGCAGGCATAAAATCTTACAGAGGGCCTTCTTGGTAGTGGCACCCTCCCTGTGGAACGGCCTCCCGTCAGATATCAAGAAGATAAAGAACTGCAAAACTTTTAGAAGACATCTGAAGGCAGCCCTGTATCTGGAGGTTTTAATGTTTGATGTTTTATTATGTTTTTATATATGCTGTAAGATGCCCAGAGTAGCTGGGGAAACCCAGTCAGATAGGCGGAGTATTATTATTATTATTATTATTATTATTATTATTATTACTGACAGACATGACGCACAAGGAGAAAGGGACAAGGAGGGATGAGGAATAACTCAGGCACCAAATTTCAAATAGCAGTTCTTATAATGGCCAGCTGATAGAATGAGCCTTGCTTTGTATATCACCCATTGATGCAGGCTGGCGGAATGGGCTGCAGTCTGGAAGACTGTGTTCAGTAAGATCACTCCAGGCACTGATGATTCTGAAGTTGAGAAGAGGCAGAAACATGCCCCATATCTGTGGTCTTGCCTATATGCAGCTGCTTGATTTTGTACCATAGAAGTCAATAGAACCATCCGTTTTAAACAGACTAAAGCTTAAACACCCCCTGCCATACTGCTGTGCCCAAAGAACTTTTAATAATTACTCACCATTTATGAGCGGGCTTGGGGTCTGTCTTTGAGTCAAGGCTTTAGACCTGTGACACATGAGGAAATAAGGAAGGGAAGGCTTCAGAGCATACACAGAGTTCCTTAAGCAAATATTCTCATCAGGGATGAAAAGGAGGGATTGATGGGCAAGGATGGCCACCTATCAGGGATGCTGTCCAAGTGGCTTTCCTACATTGGTGGAGGGTTAGATTAGAGGATCTTTTGAGGTCCTTTCTGACTCTGTGATTGTAAGTACTATTGGCTCATCGAAACCTTATGCACATTTTGTCTTTTAATGTCTTTACGATGCTCTTGGTTATATGCCGAATTCCAAATCCCCGTTCGAGTCAGTTGACTCTGTGCCCCGTGTACATCTGTTGTAATATAAACCTCCAGCTACACCTTGGCCTCTGCTTTCTCTGTTGTGGCTGGTTGTTAGTTCAGCTCTTTTCCAAAAGGATCACTGGCATCAGATTACTCTGCGGGAAGCAGGGCGATCCGGTTTGCTTCTCTGCAGAATCCCAAACCAAAGAGAACTTTATCCGAAGGGAGCTGGGTGTTTTGTTTTGTGTTCTGAGACTGAGGTCACCCTCTGCTTTGTGTCACTTTTTGCTTCCTGGTTTATAGATTTTTTCAAATTGCGCTTGAAGGAAAGGTCACTTCTGCTACATTTCTTTTGTTTGTGGGCCTTAAAGGAGTTTTCTTAGGGGGGCAATTGGAGATGGAAGTGTTGGCTTTCTGGTAAGGGCAAAACTGGGAACTGTCATCCAGTTGGCTTGGCCACAGACGTCCTTTGTTTTCTGCAAAACCAGGTGATTTCAGTCAGTTAAGGTGCCTTGACAAGGGATGCTAAAATTGAGTTTTTGTCTGTTCTTTTTTAATAATAATAGAAATAGAAATAACCCACCTTCTTCGTATGGCAAAATGGCATAGAAAGTAGAAGCACCATTTTGCAAACTGAAAAAGTGTTCATTCCAGCCCCATGTAGCTTTTACATCTGAATTACAGATGCAGGAACTGGAAACATTGACTTAAGAATCATTTGCGAAAATGGCCTTGGGCAGGAGAACAAATCCCATTTTATTTCTGCTCTGAATGCCTGACGAATGCTGCTGGGATCAAAAGCTTACTCTGAGCGCTGTGGAACTTTGCAACAGTTGATGTAATCTTTACCTAATCCTTTTCTTCTTAGTAAGTAATGCCTTTTGTGAATGCAAATTCCATCCCAGTCTTTATCCGCACAACAGCCCTGTGAACAAAGCCCCTACTCTCACTTTTTAACAGGTCAGAACCAAGGCAGTAAGTGGCTTGCCATTGGCATCATCATGATCAGTGCCTTTCTACGCATTTCATGGCAGAAAACTGACATTTGCCACCAGTGACGTAGTGCTCTGGGGTTGTGAGAGGTCAAAGGCCCATTAGTATTTCTGTAGCAGGGTCCCTCTCTCCAGGGTCCTAAAAGGTAAAGGTAAAGGGGGCCCTGACCATTAGGTCCAGTCGTGGCCAACTCTGGGGTTGCGGCGCTCATCTCGCTTTATTGACCGAGGGAGCTGGCGTACAGCTTCCGAGTCATATGGCCAGCATGACAAAGCCACTTCTCGCAAACCAGAGCAGCGCACGGAAACGGCGTTTACCTTCCCGCCGCAGCAGTACCTATTTATCTACTTGCACTTGATGTGCTTTCAAACTGCTAGGTTGGCAGGAGCTGGGACCGAGCAATGGGAGCTCACCCCGTCTCGAGGATTCAAACCGCCGACCTTCTGATCGGCAGACACCCAATCAGGGTTTGTAGTATGCTTCAAAGCTGAGCATCTAGGAACCACTGGAAACACAAGGTGCTTCAATTTCAAGAAAATGGTGTGCAAGTTTTGTTACATCCAATGAAAACACAACAGGTCGCTCCAAAAGCAGATATTGGAGCACTCCAAATCATTTGCTGACGTACGTGCACAAAAAAAATGGCAGATCTAGCTGAAAGGAAACACAAGGAAATCTGCACTGATGGTTGCAAAGCGTGCTAGATTATACAATAATCTTATAATTGTACAACAATAATAATCTTAGAAGTGAGGAGCAACCAACACTAGTTCTCTGATGATTGTGCCTATATTATTGCTCCCCATAATAAACCCTCAACCAGCTGAGCTTAATGTCATCTTAGAAGTGAAACAGAACTACCCAAAATATAAGGTGTGGATTTCTACATACTAGAGGTTGTCTAGTACACAGTTGTCAAGAACCTGTGAACTTCCAGGACTTCGGTAATGTTTTGCTTTCAGTATTGCTGAAATAGAGAAGAAATATTAGAGTAGCGTCAGGAAGTGATACTTTTTAGTGCCAGAATTCAGGTCCTCTATTGGTGTGATAGTAGGGCCCACCATAAATAAAGCAGTCATTTCTTCATACTTGAACTGGGCTGCAGAAGTATATACATGTGTAAATTAAAAGGGCATGTTCCAGCCGGGCAAAGGCACTCAAGGGTACAGAGACAGATAGGTAGCCGTGTTGGTCTGCCATAGTCAAAACAAAACAAAATCCTTCCAGTAGCACCTTAAAGACCAACTAAGTTAGTTCTTGGTATGAGCTTTCGTGTGCAAGCACACTTCTTCAGATACACTGAAACAGAAGTTGCCAGATCCTTCTATATAGTGAGAAGGTGGGGAGGGGTATTACTCAGAAGGGTGGTGGGAATGGGTGATTGGCAGATAGCTGAGATGAGCCTGTTGACGACTCTTAACGACTGCAATAGGTCCTACAGGAAAAATTTCTGAAATAGACTGGAAAGAGAAGCTGCTGGAAAGAGAAGAGAAGAAAATAGACTGGAAAGAGAAGCTGCTGGAAAGAGAAGAGAAGAAAATAGACTGGAAAGAGAAGCTGCTGAATTACAACTCATTACCAAACTTAAAACCATGGAGAGACCTGGCCTGAACAAAGACATTGGATTCTTATCTCATTATACATGACAAAGCCATTTCTCACCTTCTCACCCCTTGCTTTTTCCTGTAAGACCCTTCTGAGTAATACCCCTCCCCACCTTCTCACTATATAGAAGGATCTGGCAACTTCTGTTTCAGTGTATCTGAAGAAGTGTGCATGCACACGAAAGCTCATACCAAGAACTAACTTAGTTGGTCTTTAAGGTGCTACTGGAAGGGTACAGAGTGTGGCTGGTGAGGCTAATGTCTTGGAGAAAGAATGTGGCCTACATAGAGGGCCAAATTCTGCAACCAGTGGGATGTTATGCAAGTTGAGGAGAAGAAAAGCTAACTGGGTGATGGAGGAGAATAGGCTTGCTGAACCCGTAGCAGTTCTATCCAGCTTTTTCCATTGAAATGCTCAAGGCAGCTTATGAGAGGCATAAAATAAGTACTGTAATACACAACATAAAACCAGCAGATAGCACATGAAAACTAAAAAATCAAAAATAGAGTTTATAACATCGGCAGGACGGCTTGCCCAAGAGAGAGAGCAGGGTCTTGGTGGGCCATTGGAGTGTCATCAGGGAAGAGTCAAGGCAGTCTTCCTCAGAAGAGGAAGGCTGGGCGCAGTTACCAGGAAGGCTCTCTCTTATGTCCTAGCAAACAGTTCGCATGTTGGCAAGATTCAAAGGAGGTGCTCTCCAGATGATCTTAATGAGCTCATTTGGGAGGAAGATGTTTAACTTTCCTGGTGCTAAGTATTTAAAGGCTGCATTCGGACGTTGCAAACTATTATTTATCATGACAGGAACAAGTTATGGCATGCCTTCGTCTTTCATGCTCCCTCCTTCCCTCTCCTCCTCCAAGGAGTTTCATAGCTGGAAGCTTCCACATCCATTTTGGATTAACCACGGTTTAGCATTATGTCCGAAATCTAATCTGTGGTTAACTTTAACAGCTTGTTGAAACAAGTTAGCGCTGTAACCTATGTTTGGAAGTTGGCTTGTTTAAAACAAAGCATGCTTAAGATTAACTGCTGTTAAAAAATAATTGAACTTCAGTTTGTTGGGTTCAAGTGAAATGGCAAACTGCGGTTATTTATTTTAAGTAATAGCTTCCCAACTTCTCGTCATAGTTTCACCAAAGGCTCACCACAGCTCATTCCGATTATTATTATTTTTTAAATGTCTTTTTATTAAAGATTTTCCTGATTTGCAAAAGTATGTGCAATGTCTCTCTCTCTTAATTTTCCCCATGTAACATTTTTTTACAAATCGGTTTCATTTGTTGAGACATTAGGAAGAAAAGGGGGAAAGAGGTGGAGGGGGGGAAGATGAGTGGGGGTGGGGTCGGGTGGCAATAGCTCATTCCGATTATGACCAACCATGTTCTATTGCGATGTCTGGATGCACCCAGAGTTCTTGTTGACACCTTTCTGTCTCACGAGACAATGGAGTGTGACTCCGAGGGTGAAGTCGAACTGCTGGGGAATCACAGCGCCTGCTGTGGCTGCAGAGACCGGTAGCTTACAACTGGTGCCTCCTGCATTGTTTTTACTGTATTAGCAGTACCAAAGTGACCTCCCTGGGGTGCAAGCCTAGGCAATGTGTATGGAGGTCCTGGGCTGCCCAGACAACAAGAGCCCCCTCTCTGCCTTGCTGATGTGGTCCAAAGGAAAGCAGAGCATTTGGCACCAGCTTGGCTGCAGGAGTTGCTGGAAGGAGCCGTACAAGGCGCCACCCAACCATCTTAGGGACTCCACTTGGGATTTGTGTAGGGTTTACTTTTTGGCCCTTTCTCCCAAAGATGTCCCCAAAGGCTGCCAGAGTATAGCTATCAGATTAACAGCAGAGCAATTCAAACCGACTTGGTCTTCATCCCAAATAGAAATGTTTTTATATAACATCTCCCATGTGCATCACTTTATTGCCACTTCCAGCTACAGATTACCTTTTTATTTTATTTTTATTTTTTACTAGATCAGCCAGAAGGCAATGTGGGCCATGTCTGGACAATTTCATACTATAGCAATAAACACACAGCTGTTTTCTTTATTTCTTTCATGGGATCTAGACATCTTCTGTTATAGAGAGGTTGTATCCCCCACCACTCAGCAGTTGTTTCCCCTCCAGAATTTTGTCACTGGGGGAGAGGATGTCAAAGATTTTCCCAACCAACAAAGATATATTGTTGGTTGTTTGAGTGTCACGTGGATGGTGATTGCATCACCGGAAGCCTTCCTACGATACTGATGAGGTGTGCAACATTTTGTCAACTCCCTTTAATCTTTTTGTAAAAATAAATAAATGCATTTTTATAATGGCCTTGGCAGCAATGTATACTCCTGAACCACTAGGATGCTGGTTTTGAAAGAAAAGGTCCCATGTTTAGGAACTCTTTTCATCTCACCCCTCCTTGGTGTTGTAGGAACAAGACTTCCCTCCTTTTGTATTGTGAGCAATCAGCTTTGGAAGAAATGAAGTGGAACTCACCATGCTTATGATCTCATTGGATCTCTTCTTCCACAGGAGCCGGACACCTTGGTAACCATCAACAGGGGTGCTCTGATTGGCCTCCTTGTGGTGGCAGTTGCTGTTGCCATGGTGATCATCATCAGCCTCCTGATGGTTCGCCGGAAGCCCTACGGGACCATCAGCCATGGCATTGTTGAGGTATTGTTGGAAAGGACCAACTTCCCCCCTAGGGATGCTGGATGCATGACTGGAGAAGGATGCTAGCTAGGTTCTTGGCGTTCAGGCTCTTAAAAGACCCTGAACTCTATTTCTATTATTATTATTATTATTATTATTATTATTATTATTATTATTATTACTACTACTACTACTACTACTACTACTACTACTACTACTACTATTATTATTATATAATTATTATTGCTATTCTTTTCTTTCTATTTGTAGAGCACGTAGTACCTGGAGATCTCAAAGTAGTTTATATGATAGATAGATAGATAGATAGATAGATAGATAGATAGATAGATAGATAGACAGACAGACAGACAGACAGACAGACACGCACACACACATGCACACACACACACACACACACGCCCAATAAAAACAATGTCAAATTATGTACATCTAAAACGCAGTATCCATATCCCTAAAAGCAATATTAAAAAGTCAGAGAGCATAATGTAGAATCCCAGCCAACATAAAACACCCTATTCATGCAACCACTCGCCTAGTCTCACACTCACACACACTCCATTTGCACAACCACTGTAACTGTTATCAACCATTCACACACAAACTGCACTCACTCAATGGTATTACAGCTGAGGGTCACTGCTGAGCATAAATATGTAAAAGGCTCTTCCTCACCTCTGAAGCACTTATGCCCTCATGCTGCACACTCCCTTGACCCTCAGTTAGTTTATCATGCCAGTCTGGGAGAAGTGACGGGGGGCAATGGCATGTGGGGAGAAGGGAGGCCTGTCCCTTCCCTTTGTGATCCCCCCATCACTCTTGACACTCTTGAAAGGTTCAGTGACCCTTGAGGTGTGTATCCTTCCTAAGGCCAATTGTCATTGCAGTAGTCCTTGGCTACTAGTAGACCCCAAGGGCTTCTACAACTCCCTGACACACTGCACCAGGACGGTGGAGAAGAGGTTGGGGAGGGAAGGACTCTCTTCTCCAGGTGGTTAAGTAAAGGGAAAGGAGAGGAAGTGGGTTTAGGAGTCTGGAGCATAGCTGTCAACTTACAGATTTGAAAATAAGGGACCAGCAGCCAAAATAAGGGACCTGCAGCCTCACCTGTTCCAGGCACTCCAGTCTTCCTGTCCTCCTGCAGTCTGGTCAAACTCATGCTGGTAGCTTCGAGAACACTGTCCAACCATCTTTGTAACCAGAGGTTCAACTGAATAGAATCTGAATTACATGCACCACAAAGGCCTATGCAGCCTCAACTTAAGATGGCTCCCCGGCCTGACTTTGCACTGCAAAGTTTGCAGCAGCACGTGCAACAAAATGGCGTCCAGCATTCAAAAAACCCCTCAGCTTGCATTAACTAGCCACACACAAGGCATGCAAGCTCCACCCCCCAGTCGTCCTTAGACTTCTTATTGGGTGAGCAACACAGCCAAGCAACACAGTTGGAGCCTCCCTCCTCCCTGGCCAGCAGGGAGGGAGGGAGAGGAGCTGCTTCCTTTGAAATTTAAGGGACATCATTTAAGGGACATTTAAGGGACATCCATCAATAAGGGACAGCAGCGGGACATGGCGCTGGAATAAGGGTCTGTCCCTTCAAATAAGGGACACTTGACAGCTATGGTCTGGGGGGAGGATGTTTTGGGCACCAGGCAAAGCTACCCAGGAAGGGATATTTTCTAAGCCTTAGAATGGCTTGGAAAGCAAACATTAAGTGTGTGTGGTGTGTGTGTGTGTGTGTGTGTGTGTGTGTTTAATTCAGTTTTATTTTCCAGCCAATTTGAAGTGAGTGAGCCAAGT